>NC_140580.1:194713503-195963503 GCF_964204655.1 Triturus cristatus
TTTTAGTGGTGATGTAGGGGTACGCATGGTACGGACCGTACCCACGCCCTCATGGCCAGGACAGCAGTGTACTGGTGGGTGGGTGGGTGGCTGCCTAGGATTCCCAGCAGTGGACAAAGACATGTGACGTGTGGGTGCAGAGGAATACCAGCAGTGGACAGAGACATGTGATGGGTGGGTGCAGAGGACTCCCAGCAGTGGACAGAGACATGGGGGTGGGTGCAGAGGACACCCAGCAGTGGACAGACATGTGAGGTGTGGGTGCAGAGGAATACCAGCAGTGGACAGAGACATGGGGGTGGGTGCAGAGGACTCCCAGCAGTGGACAGAGACATGGGGGTGGATGCAGAGTACTCCCATCAGTGTACAGAGACATGTGAGGGGTGGGTACCTATCACTCCCAGCAGTGGACAGAGACATGTGAGGGGTGGGTGCAGAGGACTCCCAGCAGTGGACAGAGACATGGGGGTGAGTGCAGAGGACTCCCAGCAGTGGACAGAGACATGGGGGGGATGCAGAGGACTCCCAGCAGTGGACAGAGACATGGGGGTGGATGCAGAGGACTCCCAGCAGTGGACAGAGACATGTGAGGGGTGGGTGCCTATCACTCCCAGCAGTGGACAGAGACATGGGGTGTGTACATCATTATCAGATGACCACAACTCCATGGTTGAATGTACGCATCCCTAATTTGCGACCATGTCGAAAGTGCCATAACAACACATCACTGACAGCAGTGTCCCACTCCCATGAGGATGTATGTCTTTCCCCCACTGCATGACACACCACATGTGGGTGTGAGGACAAATGACACATGCATACCCACCCCTGGCGGATGGAGCACAATACACACACAGAGATCTTGCCACAAGACTGTATAGTCATGTCAATGCCAACTAAACTAAGAGAGCCAAAGGGAACACACACTGTCACGCACATCCCAGGACTGATAGGAATGTACAGGTGCTGCGACAGCCACCAAGATGTTGTATCTCATGGAAGGAATAGGGTGGAGGTCCCACAGATACAATGGCCACAATTGTCAGTCAAGTGGCCAAATACCTGCAGAACAAGTACCATATGTGTGCTAGGCTGGGATTACACACATGCTGGGATTACACACATGCATAGTGCGGAAAAGGGAAAAAAACTCCCTGAAGGCATGGCAACATACTCAATACACAAGTACAGCGACTAGCAAGGATGGCACAGATGATGCAGCCGGAGACATTGCTGAGCAGGCATGGCCATAGTTAAAGGGATCCGTCACCAACAAAGGGAATGTATACACAGGTCAGCACAACAATTGTGCAACTCCCTGCAGGGAAGATGTCAGGTGCCACGGAGGAAGGGACACACCTTGGTACAATGTCTCAAAAACACAAATAACACACACAACCAAAGATCCTTTGCAGAGACCTTGTGATGGCATGCAGATCCCATGGCCCACCTCCTGACCATCAGACTCGAACCTTTGCCCGAAACATAACACATTACCACAACCCCAACTCCTGGAGCATCAGCACCAACATCAATACCTGAAATGCAATAGTGTGCAAAGTCAAAAGAAAATACTTTAATCAGCATAAGATCAAAATTGTATCAACAACACTATCTACAAAGACCAATGGCCAGTCCAGAATAGAAGTCCTTGGAGGGACACATGGGCACCTGTCTCCCCTAGCTTGCCTGCACATTAGAACCCTCAGGTTCGTCGACTGGGGGGGGGCATCATGTGGGGAAGGACCAGGCACCGCAGGGACAGGAGGTGGAAGGGTGGGTGTGGTGGGTGCAGGGCTGGACGCCTCCACCACAGGGGGTGGGGCAGCGCCAAAGGTGGAGGTGAGCATGGCGCTGCACACTTCTGCCAGGTCGTCCAGAGTATCCCCTGCACTGGAAGAAACCACAGGCACAAAGGAGGGGGTGGGGTCGGAGGGATGGGGTGCAGCGCAACTGGGGGAGGAGGTGGACAGGGTGGGGGATCAACTCCTCTAACCGGGGAACGCCTTGCCCGTTTGCGGGCTGGTGAGCCAGTGGGGCTGAGGCCCAGCACAGCCAAGTAGCTCTCCTTGTCTGACTGTGTGGCAGGGAAGCCAAGGGGAGTGTCTTTGGAGGGACTGGGGAGTGAGGCATGCGGACTCAGACTGTGGCTGCGTGTATGCCTGTGTGCCCCAGACCCAGTGGGTGTGCCTTTATCCCCCTGAGTGTGAGTGCCAGGAGGTGTGTGCTTGCCCTTACGTGTTTGTGTGCTGCCTGTGTCTGGTGGGGTGCGTGCTTGGGAATTTCTGGGTGTGCATGGGACAGGCATGGGAGTGGGAAGTGTGGATGGTGCAGGGGTAGGGGGGGACGAAGCGCTGCAGGAGACTCACTGCTGCCGTCAGTGAAGAGTCCATGGACCACAGCAACATCCGTTGGTCAGACATCACTGCTGACATGCCCTCCATGAACGACACCATCTGTGTCAGCAGTCTGGTGTGGCCATGGAGGACATTCAGCATCGATGTCTGGCCAACCTGCAACTGCCGCTGAATGTCCACAGACTCTGCAGTGAGGGCAGCAGGGGGGACAGGGGCAGGGGGTGCGGTGCCTGGCACGAAGTAGACACTGTGGTGCCCTGCACGGACAGAAGGGACCAGAGCAACTGGGAGGGCGGTGATGGGAATGGAGGAGGCGGTGACAGATGTTGTGCTGCTGCCAGGTGTTGTAGCAGCCTCCGCCCCCTCGAGGAGTTCAGCCTCAGACCCGTCAGCGTCGTAGTCGGTGTCGCCACCAGACAGGTCCTCCGCCTGACTCCCCTCGCCCTCCGTGCCACTTACCCCCGCAGACTTCCCAGCAGTGGTGGCACCGGTGCTGGATCCCTCCTCAAGGTCCATGCAGGTGTCTCCCTCTGTGTCCAATGATGTTGTGGGCAAGGGGAAGATACAGAAAATAATCAGTCACCTGTATACATCTGACACATGAGTCCAAACAAAATAGGTCACAGTGCATATCAGGAAAAGCATCATGAGTAACATTTACATTACTCCGCACATATGTAAGCCCTGCACTCCCCAGTTGGTTGACCCACCATGCCACTTGGAAACAAGGAAAATTAGGACACAACAGCAAATGACTTTATATCGAATTATACTTCTTGACTAACAACTTGAATCATGCCACCTGTCACATGGCCATCCGTACCATGATGACACAGTTGCCAACACATCTGACCCACTGTCTGTCATGTGGAGTGGCAAAAACGTCCAAACACAGGACAATGCATAAGATAATGGGCCTGCAATTGTGTAGGAATAAGGAGCACCTGCAGTGAGGAGACAAACTCATGGCAAGCAAGAATGTCCACACAGATGTAACCACACAAAGAACAAACTACGTAGCATCTGGACCACACACCGGTGCCAAAAATGGATAAGCAGGAATCATGTATTTTAACTTTTGTCACATGCAGCAATGCACTAAAATTAAACCCTGCACAACATGACTGGGTCACTGCATGTTGAGTGTCTGTCCAGACAATTATCACTCACAGGTCAGACCTGGCAAGGAGCCATAAGGTTTTGACATGTAGGCCTTGCCAGCACAAACCCCCCATACCTGACACAATGTGATTGAGACAGATCGAGAAGTTACACCTCCTAATCTGGGTTTACTGAAATGTGCATCAAGAAATCCGAAATGTACTCCACATCATCTCGTGAGGCTGCCAACACAGATTTGTGACAAACAACCATCAACAGATAGTTGTACATAGACACACAGGCACTGCCCAGTGTGAGGATGCACAAGCCAAATGGGGTCACCCTGTCCAGTGGACACATGTAGCACACTTTACATTAATACTAATGAGGCCAGGGAACAATGCCACAGAGGCCAACCTATGCTGAACACACAGAGAATGGGCACAGTGTTGGATGACACATGAATCAGAGGCAAGGGTGTAGTGGGCACACTGCTCCATGGTCCTGGAATGATCTGACTGTAACATGAGCAAACATCCCGGCACTATGCATATCTCCCACTCATGCACATCATGTCTGAGACCACAACATCGGTCCTGCATGCTGCAAGTCTGTTAATTTGAATCCTCACACTCCTATGTTGAGACTCAGCATCAGTGCCAACAAATATGGACCCCCAAATGACTGAACAGGACAGGGCACAGGCAAGGTACCAACACATGTCACAGACCACCCCCACACATGATGCAGAAAGCAATGTGCACGTGGATTAACTGGCAGCCTAGATCACTATGTGCAATAGTGTTTACACACAGACCAGGGAACACATGTCAAGGAGGGGAAGAGAGGAAGAACAGCACCGGTTGACGTGGGGAAAAAGGATATGCACTGCAGATATAAACCCTGGCAGTGTATCCAGGCGACTGAGCACTTCCAACAGCTGGTGACACACAACAAACACACATGTACTTACCCCCTTGCTGCTGCTGCTGTTTCTCCTGTAACCGCCCATTCATCTCAGGGAAGACCACTGCCAGGACACGCTTCATCTGGTGGGTCAGGCGTCGGCGCCCGCCGTGGCGGCGTGGAGGTGAGTCCTCCAGCAGGACCCGGGCGATCCTCCGGGTCCAGCACCGGATGTCCTGCCACCGTTTTCTCACTTGTGCTATGCACCGACTGCGACCCTCCACCGATCTCACGGCCCTGACAGCCTGCTTCCAGATCTCCCCCTTGGTGTAGGCAGTTACCTGTGAAGATGACAAAGTGAGACAACATCACTACACCTGCTCCATGTCAGAGAGACACACATTTGAACATCTTTGAAATGTTAAACAGGGCATAGGATGCTGCCAAGGAATTGCATCTTAGTCATATGGACATTGGCCTCTTTGGAAGCCCCAATGCACTACATGGCATGTAAAGTACACAGGTGGCATGAGGGGTGTGACACACTCCATGAACATGGCACACATTGTGCATCACAAGAGACACCAGGCTGATGGACAGTACCTCCAAGCAGTTACATGCCCCAGGCCACTGACGCAACCTCAGCAGAGTACACAGACACACAAAGGCACAGATCAATCACATGCCATTGGCAACAGCGGATGCAAACCTCACTCTGCACATGTGCCACTTGCCTGTGGGGTGTCACAGGTGTGGGGCTAGCTCAGCAAGTCAGACACACAGCACAGCTTACTTCTCACATCAGATGGGTAGAGCTGTTGCCTCCTCCATGCAGCTGTGGTGCAACACTTCACATAGACACTCACCAACATGACAAGGAACATTCACACACATCAATGTCCAGGGGGTGTACACATCACTTGGACACTCTCGCCACAGCGCCACTCAACTCACACACATTTGTGGGAACAGTCACCTGTCACACCAGGGAGACCACTGAATCACCTCAGGACAATAGACAAAAAATGCCACAAAGGATTAGCCAGGCTGAATGTGTCATGCACTATGCAGTGAATGTCACAGGATAAACCAAAACTGGGCTCTGGCTCAAAAACTCAGCTGGACTAAGCCAAATTAACCAAACCAACAAAACATCTTGTCCAAACTGAGACCTATTAGACAATAATCCCTTTTCAGCAAAAACCTATCATGAAGTGAAACAGGAAAGGAAGGCTTTACGAATTGCCCGTTACTCAGAAAAACATTTATTATTTATTTAACATTTTTCTTTTTTGTGTGATCCGCAATTATTCATTGCACATTTGCATTTTCCAAAAAACAATACAGTAAACATACAAATATATTCAAACACAGTGAAACCGAACTGTAAATACCCTAGGGGTTTTTTAAACTACATTCATTCAGGTTTTTGCTGAAAAGGGATTATTGCCTAATAGGTCTCAGTTTGGACAAGATGTTTTGTTGGTTTGGTGAATGTCACAGGAAGCACAATGCAAATGAGGAGTGCACACATGAACTACATCATGCTCTGCATGGGAGACATAAGCCATTCCCCCCCCTGGGACCCACTCTAAACAACATTGCATGTCTGTCACACCTGGACACAATGCCAGAAGTGACAGTCACAAAAAAGGTGCACAGTCAAAGCTAGTGAAGTCAGCACTCACCTGCTCCCCTGGTCTCCCATACAGGCTGGGGTACTGTGGGAGGATGACATCAAGCAATGCCTCATTCTCCTCCTGGGTGAATGGCTGGGTCCTCTCGGCTGTGTTGTCGACAGGAAACTTGTGCAGGCAAGTGCCCTCTCATGGGTTCTGGCTGACTTATATCTGTCTTGCTGAGGGGCATTCAGTTGGAGGAGTACATAGTGATTGGTCAGATTAATTCGCATCTTACGTTTACTCCAATCCCTTTCCACATACACCAGTGACAGCATTTACATCGTTCAAAATTTCTGAATCATGTCAAATCAACAACCACTTTGAAACATTGTATTTTGTGGCCAACTGAATTTTCCAGGCCACCTGATGGAAAATTTGAACAGAAAACTCTGTATCCATGACAACCAGCATGCATTTAGTGCCTAATACTTGTCCCTTAGGTGTCCCCTATGTAATTTTCAAATCCAAACACAGGTACGGTGCGTTTCACACGTACCCCTATGGCACCAGTTGCACAGTGCCTTTGACACGTACGTGTAGGCACTGGTAGTACACGTACGTGTAGGCACTGGTAGTACACATACCCGTACGTGTACTACCAGTGCCTACCTGTACGTGTACTCACAGTGCCTACACGTACGTGTCCGCAATGGTAGTACACATACCCGTACGTGTACTCACAGTGCCTACACATACGTGTAGGCACTGTGAGTACACATACGGGTACGTGTACTACCATTGCGGACATGTGCGTGTAGGCACTTTGAGTACAAGTACGGGTAGGCACTGTGAGTACATGTACGGGTACGTGTGCTACCATTGCGGACACGTACGTGTAGGCACTGTGAGTACACGTACGGGTACGTGTACTACCACATGTACTACCATTGCGGACACGTACGTGTAGGCACAGTGAGTACACGTACAGGTAGGCACTGTGAGTACACGTACGGGTACATGTACTACCATTGCGGACACGTACATGTAGGCACTGTGAGTACACGTACGGGTACGTGTACTAGGGTAGGGCACTGTGAGTACACGTAAGGGTAGGCACTGGTAGTACACGTACGTGTGTACGGTCCGTACCACGAGTGCTCCTACGGGCACACAACTCTAGTGATACGGACCATACACACGCCCTCAGAGCATGTGTACGGTGCGTTTCACACGCTTACACTGTTGATAGGATGCCCACACGAAAGGAATGGAGGTCTCAGACCCGCAGAAGGATGTACATCAAGTCATTGTCATTGCTGTCCTACATGTGCAGGGCCTAGGTGTGTCAGGCAGTGATATTGCACATGTCTCCTCATGTATTTGAACAATTGATGTGTGATGACCTGTGTACACATGTCATGTGTGATGGGGCACTATGTGGCACACTTCCCCTTCACACTTTGCACATGTGTGCATGTAGTACAAACGTGTCACGCACAGCATCACTGGTATGGCACAGTCACCACCACCCGCAACTGTCCCCTGATGCCAGGGACAGGGACACTGACAACTTACATTTAACGACCAGCGTGCACCGATGTGACTATGTCATGTGTGTGTCATGTGTTCCCATGAGCTTGCTGTTGGTGTCCCATCCACTGCATCTGGTGTTCCTGCATCCAACATGTGTCTGTGTCTAGATCGGCATGGCACACATCTACGCACACCATGCCACATGTGGATTTCCACATAACGTGTGTCTGTATGCATCTAACGTGATATTTTGACATGAGGACATATCTGCGTCATCTCAATGTCTGTGTTTTTTGTTTTCACGGTTACCCCTTCATCGCAATGTGTGTGATCTGTACATTTGACCTTCCATGTGATCTGTGCGTCTAGCTTGCCGTCAGCTGTCTGTATCAGATGACATCCTTAAAATGCTGAAATGTGGATGTATGTCACTCTTGTAATTTCTCTGGCTATTCACTGACACTGGCCCACAGCTCGTTTCAGGGCATGTCATGTACACTTGCCAATCAACGGGTGTAGCTGGCTTTTCGTAGGAGTATCACCTGGCTGGCATACGTGTCCTGGATGTATTGCACAGACCAGACTCTGTATTTAGCAGATGTGTATTAGCAGTTGAGCATGTGCTCAGTTCATTGACATTGATGTTGTTATGTTCTCACTCTTCGTTATTTATTCACAATTTCTGCAGGGCACTGCCTGTCCCCAGACCAATTCCAGACTTGGGTGCCATGAGGGAACGTGAATGCATACGCCGTTACAGATTCACCCAACAGTTGATTGAGGACCTGACAAACAGGCTGGCACCACACCTCCAACCGCGACACAGTTATCCTACTGCGCTGACCCCCAAGATGAAGGTGATGGCAGCCCTACATTTTTTTGCCACAGGTACGTTTCAATTTACCATAGCTGATGTTGGTGGCATGTCCCAGACGATGTTCAGCCGTGTCCTGCATGATGTTTTGGCAGCCATGTTGGAGCACCTGGATGAATTCATCCATTTTCCGACTCCTGAGGAGTTGACAGGTGTCAAGGGAGATTTCTATGCCCTGGGAGGGATGCCCCATGTCATTGGGTCCATTGTTGGGACACATGTGGCTTTTGTACCACCACAGGCACAGGAGGTCGCCTATCGCAACCGTAAACATTACCACTCTATAAATGCCCTTGTGGTGTGTCTTGCCAACATGCTGATTTCCCATGTCTGTGCACGTTTTCCAGGGTCAGCACACGATGCCTACATCATGAGGCGTAGCAGGGTGCCAGAAATGATGCTGCGGCTGCACAACAAATGAGCATGTCTTGTTGGTGGGTATTTGTCCTGTGTTTTGCGGTATCTTTGTATCTTACGGCATCTCCTGACCCACTTTTTTACATGATGTTTCCATGTAGGTGACTCTGGCTATCCCAACATGCCATGGCTGATGACGCCTCTCCACAACCCCAGTTCAGCAGCAGATCACCGTTACAACGATGCACATGGGCAGACGAGGCGAGTGATTGAGAGGACGTTTGGCCTCCTGAAGAGCCGATTCCGATGCCATCACAAGACAGGCGGGTCCCTCCCATATGCACCGGTGAAGGTCTGCAAAATCTTCCTCGTGTGCTGCATGCTGCACAACATGGCAGTGGAGAAGGCAGTGCCACTCATCCTGGAGCAGCATGAGCAGGAACATCCACCCGTGGAGGATGAAGGGCTTGGTCACGAGGCAAGTGAGGAGGAGGAGGAGGAGGAGGGGGAGGATATCCAGAGTCAGCTCATACGCAACTTCTTCTCATAATGGTCACTGGGTCTGAGTGTGCATGCTTGGAGCCTTGTGTGGTATGTGTTGCAATGTGTTTGTCCAGCTGACTGTATGCTAAGTGACTTAGATGTGTGTTCTGATGTGTCACTCGAGTGATGATGTCATTCCAAATCATTTTAGCTGTGACCCTAATTTTTATATTCGCATGGTGACAACATTATTCCTGTAGAGTAAATGACCATTTATGCGGATAACAATCTTTTAGCTGACTGCTTGTGTGTCTGTCATCCACAGGTTCTTGCGCATGTTGTCTGGTCGTGTCATCATTGGCCTCCTACTATTCCTCATGAGTATTGCAAGCCTGAGTAATAAAGCGGTTCTTCACCCTCCAAGGTGCTTCATCTCTGTCAATGCAGGTCTCTTGCCACTTTGCATGCGGCATCTCTGGCATAGTTGTCAAAGATTGTGCATATGAGTCTATGTGTAGTTTGGCTACATGCATGCAGGTCTTCATGGGTCAGAATCTCTATTGTGCATGAAGTCCATGGTTGTGTATGTATTTGGGCATGTTGGTACCCACGACGGGCCATCAACGCCTGCTGAGGGTGTGTCTCCTGTGCGCGGCTCGGCCTTCTGTTTCCTGATCCTGTGTCAGTCATCTTTGGTGATTGTGCATCAATTTTCTCTGGGTGTTCCATGGTAACCGGACACTCCTTCCTTTACTTACGCCTGTTGCATTTGTCCTTTCTGACATCCTTGTCTTTGTGTGCTACTTTTGGCATAGTTTCAAGGACATACCACCTGCTGCTGCGGCCCTTGCAGCAAGGGCCCACAAAGTGGCGGGATTCCACAACACACATGCCTCAAAGATGCTCCTCCCTGCCTACCTCCAGCCATTCATTTGGCTGTCATCACCTTGTCTGTGCCACTGTTGGGTACACGCGGTGCCAAAGGCAGGACCGTCAGCACATGCAACGTGCACATTGCATGACCCTCATGTCCTTGCATGACCCACATCACACTACAGTCTGAGGTTGTAGTCACCCTCCAAGCAATGTCTATCCGAAACTCAACCGCCTTCTCTCAGCCATACCCTAAACGCACACATGACACCTTTGCATGCTGAGTGTGCAACTCCAACTGCCTACACAGCGCTGCCTCTCCTTCCAGGCCCTGTCACACCCACCTGATCATGTCCCTCCTGCTCCACACCAGCTCCGTACACCAGCAAGGCCATGGGAGTGGGACTCAGGCCTTCAGCATGTGGTATAGTGCCGTCATCTGGCACATGGCCCAGGGCTCATCTCTCAGCGTGTCAATCTTCAATGTGTCCAGGACCCCTCTCTCCACCATCACATGCGCACACAACCTCATCATCATGTCGTATGCCATTGACACCCAGGTGCTCCTCACCATCACCAAAAACCCAGCCATTGCCAGTTCCAACGTTCAAGAAGGCATGAGGTCCGTGTATGAATGGCTGAACATCAGCCACCTGATGCTGAACTTGTACAGGACTGAGGTAAGCATCGGAGGATTGTCCCCTTACAGCTGGCTCAACTCCTTGTGTCCCACCCGCAGGGGCCCTACACAAGCACCCAGTGGCCACGCACACAAGATGTTGTGCATCATGGAATTGTCACTCACATTTGCCATGCAAATCACCATCATCTGTACCTCATGCTGCAGCACCCTCTGCATGATGCACATGATCCTCTGATAGATCCACTCCAAGGAAAGACAGACCATCCCCTAGGTCCACGACACCAGCCGTGTCAACTACTGCCCCGCCCTCTATGGAGCAAGTACATCCTAACTCACGGGAAAATTGTCCACATCCAGGGTGCATCTGCACAACTCAGCTTCAACATCCCGCGGCCCATCAACATCACCGTCCACCTGAAATAGCTGCAAGGGATCACTGTGTGCTGCAGGATGACCTTCACACTCCTCACACACACTCAGGAGGCAGTCAACAACCCCTGAGCCCAATACCAACCTTGTACATCTGTCATCCAAGACCCCGTTGGCCCTACTCAATGCATACGAACTTGGCCTGGCCACCATTCTTCACATCCACAACACTCCAGCATGAAGGAGATGGGTCTCCCACCTGGTCAAACATACCTGGGACTCACTCCCCGGGAACCTCCACATGAGCAATGACCTGTAGGCCTTCATCATCGTCTTCTTGATTGGTGTGTGCGCACAGTACTTCAAGCCCCCCCCTCAGCAGCTTGAGGTCATCACGGGTGAGTATTGGGCTCCCAGGCTGTATTGGATGATACATTGTGACCCATGTGTGTCCTGTACCGGACTCAGATCCCAGGGTATGGATGGCTGGAGTTGGTTCCACACTGAGGCATAGTTTGACCTTAACACACACGTATGTTGTGGACTAATGCAAAATGACGGCAACATCTCATGACAAAAAAATAGTTTTATTCTCGGTGGGGTGCGTGTTTTGGTAGATGACATAAGGTGCTCTAACGGGTGCATAGAATCCAAAGTTCACAGGGGGAGATGCTATCCTTGGCATTTGAAGGCATCAGAGTCAAGACCACAGTGCTGGTCATCATTGGTCAGACTGTGACCAGCAAGTCCATGTGGCAGAGATTGTCAGTGAATGATGTGCTGCTGTTGCGCATGAAGGCCAGGTGCCAGTCCAGGTGACCTGGGAGATGTGGATGGTCCGCTGTCTCTCACGGTCCTTTCCGTGGATGACCCACCTTCCTCCAGGGACCCTCAGATGCAGGCCTTGACGATGTTTGGGACGCGCCGTCGGACGAATCCTCCTCCTCCTCCTTCCTCCCTGTGGCTGGTGCTGGTCTGCGCCTGGTGTCACAGGGAGGGTTGCCCATGTTGTCGGCGATCCGACGGAATGAATGGCTTATGTCCCTTTGCACCGCCACGAGCTCAGCCAGTCTTGCCTCCATCCGTCCTTGGTGTTGTTGTTGACTGGCGTGTTGCTCGGCCTGGTGATTCTTAATGTCTGTGAAGGTCACCACTACCTGACTGATGGCCCTGGTGTCATGCCGGTATGCCTCCATGATGTTGCAGACGTGTGACATACCGGTCCCTTCAGCTGGCTAGTCTCGCCTCCGCCTGCCTCCACTCCCACCACCCCTGCCCACACAGGCCTGGCCTGCCGTTGTGGGCACATCGGGTCTACGGGACCCCTGAGGGATGGCAGTGTCAGTGTGGTCTGCCTCCTCCTGGGTGCCCGGCGAACCTTGTCCCTCCAGGTCAGACTGGCTCAGTTGTTCAGTGTGGGCAGGGCTCCTGGGTGTCTCCTGGGATGTGGCAGGAATGGTGGTGGTTGGCACAGATGTACCTGAAGCAGGTGCTGCAGGGGCTTGGACACCAGAGGGGCCAGGTGGGTTGGGGTCATCCGCAGAGTGTTGTGAGGTGTCGCTGCCGGTGGGATCAGGTTCCTCCCAAGCCTGGGCCTGCTGTTTTCCTCCCCATTGTTGTGGGGAGATCCATGACGTTGCCCTGTGTGTGAGAGAGACAATGTTAATGCTGTTTAATGCGACATCCATGTTTCACACATATTCTATTTGCCACAGTTCCTCAAGGTAGTTGTATGTGCCTAGCATTCACATCAATGTTCACTTTTGGATGGGTATGTTGCAGGGGACTGATTGAAATGTTCTCCACGGTGTTTGACATGTTGAATTTGGCCTTGTATGCTTCTTTGGCTGTGGCTTGATCTTGTTGTGTCACATGTCCATTGTGAGAGTGGGTAACTCCATTGGGTGTGTGCTTGTGTAAGGGGTGAGTGATCATCCCTCAGCCCGATGCTGTTCAACATCCACATGGCCCCCCTCACACAAGTGGCCCGCCCCCACCACCTCAAAACCATCTCCTACGCCGAGATCACCCAGCTCATCCTATCCCTCACCAAGGACCCTCACACCGCCAAAAAATACATTCACAAGGGCTGAGTTCCATCGCCGACTGGATGCGGAGCGGCCATCTGAAACCGAACTCGGACAAGACGGAGGTCCTCATCCTGAGACCCACACCCTCAGCCTGGGACGACTCCTGGTAGCCGATCGCTCTGGGGACAGCACCAACACCCACCCAGCACGCACGCAACCTAGGATTGATCCTCACATCCTCCCTCTCCATGTCCAAGCATGTCAACGCCGTCTCCTCCTCCTGCTACGACACCCTACGCATGCTCCGCCGGATCGACTGGTGGATCACGACCGAAACAAGTAGAACAGTGACACAGGCCCTCGTCAGCAGCTGACTGGACTACGGCAATGCACTCTACTCAGGACTCCCATCCAAACACCAACGGCGGATACAACGCTTCCAAAAAGCCTCCGCACGACTGATCAACAACGCCCCCCGCCACAGCCACATCACCCCCCTCCTGAGTGACCTGCACTGGCTCCACATCGACAAGAGGATCACCTTTAAGCTCCTCACCCACTCACACAAGGCACTCCACAATGCCGGACAAGCCTACCTGAACATCAGACTCAGCTTCTACAACCCCACCCGCCAGCTCCGCTCTGGCAGCCTCACCCTCGCAGCTATCCCCCGCATCCAACGTACGACCGCCTGTGGGAGATCCTTCTCCTACCTCGCGCCAAGACCTGGAACACCCTCCCAACCCATCTACGACTGACCCAAGACCTACTTGCCTTCAGATGACTCCTCAAGACCTGGCTCTTCGAGCAGTAGTGGAACCCCCCCCCCCCTCAGCACCTTGAGACCCTCACAGGTAAGTAGCGTGCCTTACAAGAACCCTTGATTGATTGTTGATTGATTGACGGTGCCTGCTGGTGGGTGCAGTGTGATTTGGCAGTGGGTCTCCCAGGTGATGTATCTGTCCCCCCATGGAGCATGCTGCCATGTCAGTGAGTGTGAGTTCCTGTCCTAGATATCTGAGCTAGTTGTGTTTGTGTTAGATTTTGGAGTTGTCACAGGAGGGCCTTGTGCTGGCTACAGCAGGGCCAAGTGTCAGCTACCTTGTCAGTACTTTGCCAGTCCCTGTGCATTGCGCATGGTGCATGGGTATGTACCTGGGCCATATGGGCTGAGGGCAATGGTGTCTGTTTCTGAGTTGTACAGTATGTTTGGTGATCCCCACCCTCCCAGCATCCTGGACATCCAGTCTTGGGTTTGTGGTTTGTGTAGGCTGGGACATGGCAAGGCCTTGCTTTGTGAATGGGGCATACACATGTTAGTGGCATGAGCGTTGTTTTTTAGTGTGGTTGTGTCCGGTGAGGGCTTGGGGGTAGGTGTGTGCATTTGTTGTAGTTGGGGTGTGGATACCAGTAGCCCCATGTTACGTACGTTGTTTGTGTACTCACCAGGCTCGGCAACTCCTTGTACTCCCATCGGCAGAAACAGGGCCATCACCTTCTCCTCCCAGGGATGGTAATGTACCGGTCTGCGGGGCAGCCCACCTCCTGTGATGTTACTCTGGGCGTAGTCCTCGTTCATTTTGCGCTTGACTGCCTTGCGCAGATCGTACCACCAGGCTTGGCATTCATTCCTGGTCCTTCTGATGGGCACAACAGCATTCACCCGATCGACGATCCTCTGCCACAGGCGTGATTTTTCAGCTATGCTGGTCTGTCTGACCAATGTTCCAAAGAGCTGTGGCTCGACTCTGATGACTTCGTTGACAAGGATGTCCAGCTCCTCCCTTGTGAAATTTTTATTCTTGTCTATGGGCATGGTGTGGGGTGTGGGTGTGGATGGGTGTGAGTGTGTGGGTGTGAATGTGTAGGTGTGTGTGTGAATGTGTAGAGGGGGTATGTGTGAAGGAGGTTGTGTGTTGGTGTGTAAGTTAAGGTGTATGGGTGCAGTTGTTTGTGTGTGGTGTCTGTCATTAGTGAGTCTGTTGCAAAGGCTCATGGTTTGTGAGTGTGGGCCCTTTTTATTGGTCCATTTGTGGGTGTGGCTGGGTTTGAAATTTCGGTGGGTGTGTTATAAGAGGTGGTTGTGAGTTTGGGCCTCTGTTTGCCTGTTTGGATGTGCCAGGTCAGCCTTTTAGATGGTTTTTAGTACTGTAGATGTGTTTTGTGGTGTTGTGCGATTCGAATTGACCCTCCTTGTGCTGTTTTGCAGTGTCCTGGTTCTGTACGAGTCGTTTTAGCGTATGTAACGTGCGTACATACGCGATGTTGTTGTACAGTGCTCACATATGCAATGTTGTTGTACGGTTCGTACATACAGGATGCTGGGGTATGGTGGTGGGGTATGGTGCGTCCAAGTACGCGGCTGCGTTAGGGTGCTGGGGTACGGTGGTGGGGTACAGTGCATCCAAGTACATGGCTGGGGTACGGTGGTGGGGTAAGGTGCGTACAAGTATTGGGCTGGGGGACGGTGTTGGGGTACGGTGCGTACAAGTAAGGGTCTGGGGTAGGGTGGTGGGGTACGGTGCGTACATGTACGGGGCTGGGGTACGGTGGTGGGGTACGGTGCCTCCAAGTACGCGGCTGGGGTACGGTGGCGGGGTACAGTGCGTACAAGTAAGGGGCTGGGGGACGGTGGTGGGGTACGGTGCGTACAAGTTAGGGGCTGGGGTAGGGTGGTGGGGTACGGTGCATACACGTACGGGGCTGGGGTACAGTGCGGACATGGGGGGTATGGTGCAGACATGTGGGGGGGAGAGGGGGGGCTGTACGACTAGTATCCTGGGCACAAGTTTACCCGGACACGAGTGGTATGGTGTTCGATCCGTACGGAGCCTTTCCCATGCGCTTGTGTTTTCGGATGGCTGGTACGGATCGTACTTGCACGCTCGGACTTCACTTTTACAATTTGTATGTAAAAATGTCCGGGGACGTGTCGTAGACTTTTCCCGAAGTCATTCGTATGGATTTTTCACGTACGAATCGTACTTTGCCGTTTGTACGGGACTTGTACGATTCGTACGTAAAAAAATACGGATGCGAGTCGGACGGTAATTTTTTTTGACGGATCGGAATCGGCACCTATGTATTAAATATTATAATTAACTTACACAAATAACAACACACACCGAAACAAGAAAAGACAATTAATATATTACACAATGTACATAATTAATTGCCAAATTAATTATTAATCTTAATAAAAACATATTCATTAATTAATTATAATTTACTCCCCACTCTATACCCCTAGAAAACCCACAAACCACACCTGAAATTTAACTTTACAAAATTAACATAAATAATTATCAATTAAATAATTATTATTAATACAAAAATAATGAATTATAATAAATTTACTTCCCATCCTGTACCCCTATAAAACCCACAACCCACTATGGTACTAAAAATAACAAGCTATTTATAAAATAATATTTCAAAGCTACTGAAAATACTGAAAACTATATTACAGAAATATTCATATTCATTATACAAACAATTTAGAACATATACAATTAATTCTAAAATATATAAAAATAATAAAAAATATTATCAACAATGTTTTTATAAACGATATTTATGATTGCGATATTGTTAAAATTGATATCACATTAAATTCGATATTTTTGACAATGATATTCTTGCTCACGATATTTCTGTATGGCGATATCTCAAACTCGATATTTATGTATGACGGTATTTAATTTTTGATATTTTGTCTGAACACCGTTGTGGTTGCAACACAGTCCCATCCAGCTTCTCTTTATATAGCAAAGTCAATGCAGAATTTCCTGACCGTGGGCTTCACCGGCACAGGAATTTTGATGTTACCCGACTCTGGGCCAATGAAGCCACTGCTGCCTCACTTTTCTAAAAGTCGTTAATATCCATGCATCAGTTTTACTCAGAAAATTCCACTTAAACACCTCCCTTGCATATATGAATACTTACATGGCGCAGTCTGTGCCGACTCGGGTTTCTTTTGGCGCAGGAATCCTTTAAGATACGTCACCTTTTATTTATGGAGCGGTGATTGCGCTGCCAGTGCGTCAAAAATCTTGAAGCATTGACAGTGCAAGCTCCTTGTAAATAAGCCTCTTATTCTCTGGAATGGAAGTTGAAATACACCACCGGGGCAGATTTGAAGGTTGTATCCAGAGAAAACCTATCGAAGTCAGATTGCTATTGGATGAGGTCTGGCTGAAACCATTGGCTGTGGCAGGAAAGGTTCCAAGAGAATAAATTGAAATTTGATGGTTGCAGCAGTCCATTCATAAGGTGGATACTATTCACACCTTTGTTCAGCCAGCATTTCCGCCTTTGTACTTAATCTCTTTTTGGAGCTCAAATTTTATCTTTTGGGCAAGTCTGACACTGTATACAGTGAAGTCCTTTCTTGATTGGACACCTTTGCTGCTAGATCCTGCTGAAGTTTCAGGGGTTGAGACAGCATAAAAAGTTTCTACGCCTTAACTTTTCAGATTTTCTGATGAATACAGGGATGATGTTCAAGACCCTCAATGCATAGATTTTTGTGCCTTTATGCACTTCTTAGTTTGCAGTCTGATGGTGCCCTGACTGCAGCATTACCAAGATCTGACACAGATGGTGAGCTTTTCAGCAAGATAAGGGGGGGGTGCTGGCTGTGACAGCTTTGTAAATAATATAGCTGGTTTTGAAGATGACCTGGATCAGCAAGAGGAGCCAAGGGAGCTCTATCAGGATGAAGGTGATGTGATCATTTGTGTTTAGGCCCTGGATGAGATATGCTGCTGTGTGTATGATTCCCCTTAGGAGTGCCAGTGTGGATTCTGAGACGACAGGGAGTAGGGCATTAGCACAATCCAGATGTGAAAGTACAGGAGTTCAGAAGAGAGTGCTGGTACCATGCTGTCTTTGTTTTTCCTCCAATGTTGTCCTTGAGTGTTAGGTTGGAGTCCAAGGTGAATCTAAGCTCTTTGGCATTCAATTAACTTTGGGGATTTGAAGCCATCAGCATTTATGTCATTGAGACAGGTTTGTACAGTATGTTGTTATTGTTCTTGGCAAATAACAGGAAATCTGCCTTGGTTGGTTAACCTTCTGCCCTTGGAGGTGTCCCAAACAAGTACCTATTAGGGGAATAATCATCCCTCCCCACCACCCCCAAATATGCCAAACTGCTTCTGGAACCAGATCCCCCTCCTACTGTAATATTGCTATCTGGCTACTGTTGACCCTTGAATCAAAGGAATTCCTTTCCCCAGGTCTCAGTTTACATACACCTAAATATGAATGGGCATGCCTCGCCATGATTCCTTTCAAGTTAATTTCTCTAACCTTCCCCAATTGTCCTCCTTGAGCTGAGAGGAGCCACGCACAGGTTTTCCTACAAAAGGCCAAAACCAACTTCTTTGCTTCTGGAGAAACACACTGATAAGGGGCAGCTTCAAGCAGGCTAATGTTCATTAGTCTATTGAAGCTTCAGGTAGGCACAATACAGTTTTTTAAAAGTTAGTATTCCTTCATGTTCATCAAAAAATCCAACTTCACCATTCCATTGAAATAGATTTTTGATAAATATTAAAAACAGCGGTTGAGTGACTTTTGCAGCTTATCCCAAACCAAAGTTATCAAAAATAGAATTGTATTTGAACTTCAGCAATTTTTTTGCAAAAGATCAGCTACAGCCTTTTTGTAGTGAAAGCAGTTTTTGGAAGCTAGTCACTGTATGAACATGCAAACATAAAAGTCTTACATGTTCCACTTTTTAATACTCGGTATCCTTCCTATTTGTTTGCAGTTTTTTTATAAAGCACAAGCCTGGCCAAATGGCACTGGAGCACATTACATGAGCAGCAGGTTACCTTACACAAAGTCAGATTCATTATTTTAAGGCATGGGGAAATGAATGTGCCGAAAGATCACAGGATGTTAAGGTGCCACTTTAACTCAAACTTGTTTCCCCAGTTCCGAAGCAAGCTGCTCTGGCCATTCGGCCACAACTCCTACTCTTTGTCGGTGACAAGGTCTTGTTAAGGGGGACTTCTTTGATATTTGAAAATAGGGTTTCTTCTCATCAGATGGGTCAGTTTCATAGGTTTGCCTCCAGGTGTAATGTTTCACCTATCTGTGTACACATGAAGGCCTGAATCCATGTTTTCCTTTTGAGCCTACTGGGTGGAACAATACATTTTCCAGTCCACGGTGTATTTTCCTGCATCATTTTTCAATTGTCTTACTGAAACGATAAGTATAATAATTGGGTATTAGTCAATTTTACCATATTTTAGAGGCCAGAGCGCATACAACGAGAATTAGACAGCAGGCAGTGCCCCTTTGTGCAGAATTAAAAACTAGCAATACCCTTAAAACTACAGTGAACAATAAAAAAGTGGGATTTTCTCACACATGCATTTGATGTTGGATATAAAATACTCTTATAGGAGAAAAAAGAAAATGGGTGGTTTCTATATAAAATAATATGGCTTTATTGCGAGGTGGATTATGAGTTGAGCAAAGTGTTATATCCTCAAGGCATAATGTCCAACCGGGTTCAAAGTTGACCAGATGAGGATTCATACCGGGTAACAGCACTTTTGTTTCCACTCAAAAACTCCTCCTGCTAAGAGCAGAGGAAATTTCTATTCGAAAAGTGGCCCAAAATCAAGACAAAACATTTGAGAAACTGCCTGCTAATTCAAAGACATTTGTGTAAGACCCCATTCCTACACATGATCGTGTAGTTAAACAGAACAAGGTCAGAATACCAATCAGAAACTGTAAGGGCCTAATTACGAGTTTGGTGGAATTGCAGTGGTGGTCAAGGACCACTACAGCAGTGGTCCGACTACTGTATTACGAGTATGGCGGCCGGACCATGAGAGGACTACCACCAGGGATCTGTGATCCCGGGAGCTGGTGTGGCGGTTTTAAGCCCGCAATATGCTTTCCGGGGCCGCTGCAGCATTGCCAATCATATTACAAGTTTCCTCACTGCGACCATAACCATGGTGGTGAGACTGCATTGGAGAGGGTGGTGGTGAGGAAAGAAAGGGGCCCTACAGGGCCCTGTGGTGCCTCGGGTTCATATTAACCCTGGGCGAGACACTACGCTTCGCCCACGTAGTGTACGTAGCGCTGCCTGCTTCGCAGTTTTCGAAGTAGGCGAAGCAGAAAACCGGCGGACGGTCTTCCTGTCCGCCGGGGTTCCCCCCACCATCGTAATGTGGCGGGGAAGTCATGCGGGCGGTGACTTTTGGTGGGCGGATCGCCACCCGCTATCATAATAGACCCCTAAGTTGTGAACATGGTCACAGGGGGTATCAGAGCACTTTACCATATATAAGTTGCAAGCGGAATTAGGCGAAGGTAGTAAGGGACCGACAAAACCGTAATTCAGTCTTCATATATGTTATGTTATGTTATAGAGGGTTTTATACCGCGCTCCAATACTCAAGAGTGTCCTGGCACGTACAGTTACCAAAACCCAATGGAGAGGAAAGTATGAGTCGTCTAGTTGAAAATAAAAGTTTTAAGTTGTTTCTTAAAAAGTCTAAAATCCTGAATATGCCGCAGTTCTATTGGGAGAGAGTTCCAAGCCATAGCTGCTTTAACAGAGACGGACTGACCTCCTAACCATGACCTACAGAATCGAGGAATAATCATTAGACGTTGGGAGGCTGAGCGCAAAGATCTTCTGGGGACATAGAAGGCAAATCGCTTCCTAATGTGCATTGGCCCCAGACCATGCAGGGCTCTGTGAGCCAACGTGAGAGCTTTAAATTGCACTCTCTGGGCCACAGGAAGCCAGTGCAGGTCTCGTAGATGCTGTCTTACGCTAGATCTTCCAGAGATGTTAAACAGAAGTCTAGCCGCGTCATTTTCTTAGCAAATATCCCGGAATACCAATGTAGAGCGCATTGGCATAATCAATGCGAGAAAGGATGAGTGCGCGGGCAACCATTTCTTTGGCCGGCCTGGGAAGCAAGGGGAATAACCTTCTAAGTGACTTAAGGGTGCTGAAACAGACTCCGGTGAGTTTCTTAATTTGCACCGAAAGCCGAAGGTCTTCACCAAACCAGATCCCCAAATTCTTTGCAGAAACGCCCCCTGAGTTAGGTTGAGGAAAGTCTGGCGGCCACAAGGTTTCTCTCAAGGTAGGAGGGAATAAGCCATACAGAAGGACCTCTGACTTACCCTCGTTGCACTTCAGTTGGGCACAAGCAAGCCACTGAAACACAGACGAGAGACAGTTCTAAGCAGAAATTGTCGACAGGTCGGAGTCCTTCCAGGTAAATAGGAGCTGGGTATCATCGGCATAAGCAATTATTTTTTCCCCCAGCTCCTCTGCCAGAAAAATTAGGGGCGTCAAATAGATATTAAAGAGCAAAGGGCTCAGGGTAGAGCCCTGAGGGACTCCCGTGGACACTTTCCTGGCGGCCGAAGAAAAAGGTGGTAACCAGACCTGCTGAGAGTGTTCTTCCAGAAGAGATTTCAACCAATCCCAGGCAGGGCCAGCAATACCAATATTTGAGAGACGAGTAAGAAGAAGTTGGTGGGACACCGTATCGAAGGCGGCAGAGAGGTCAAGCAAAATCAGGGCCGCCCTGCTGCCTGTGTCCAGGCATTCCCTAATTGCCTCTGCCATTTCCACTAGTGCAGTCTCGGTGCTGTGAGATGTCCTAAATCCGGACTGCGCCGGATGGAGGGAACCAGATGCTTCAATGAAGGTATCAAGCTGTGCCCCATGTGTGCATGCACCCCCCCCTTTTGTACACAGCATGGACTTCACAGTCCATGCCATGCAGGAACAGGTTTTGACATTTCGATTGTGATGCCTTTTTGAAAGGCACCACTGTGGGAATGCCTAATGACCGCCTGCCAGTCTACGAGGAAACTCATAATCTGGGAGGCAGGCGGTGGTCGAGTTTGGCAGTGTGGGAGCGGGCGGTGGCATGCCACCCCACTCCCGCACTGCCAAACTTGTAATCAGCCTCTAATTCTAGCCACCTTCCTTGCCTCTTGGATTGAGTAATAATGGGGACCTACATATTCTGTATTCTTTAAATTCGGATCAGTAATTCTAATGTTGGTCAGCGCAGCATCATGGACCTGTTTCTACTGTCAAAATTGGAGGGCTTCCAGTCTTCTGATTTTTGCCTTCTGGCACATAAAAGGAAGACGACCATTTCGTTCAGCAATTGAATCTATTGTAGTCCTGGTGTCAATTCACATGTAGTTCTTCAATTTATACAGCAGCTAATTGAATTACTGCTTTATTTTGTGTGATGCTCATTTTTGGTAGTAATGTAACTAATTTTGCACTTGCTGTAGGTTGCTATAGTCATCCACTGTTTTCAGGTGCGGGCTGTACTGATGACAGTAATTGCCACTTGGGATACTTTCAGTGTCTATTATTTTTTCACACCGAAAATTACTGCCTTTGTTGGAGTATTTACAAAATATTTTTGGCTACCATTGTCTTTCATAACTGCAGCATTTGCCCCTCCTCGAAGGCTGGCGGCTCACCTCATGTTTTTAATGATGGTGTTCACCATATTTGCATATGATTTTCATGATTAGTTCTCTTCCACTTCCCCGGGATCGCCAAGAGACATAAAATATTGTATTTCTATATCTACCCTGTTGTTAAAACATCGGCAACCTACGCTTGTGTACCTTTTACAAAACACAGCGTGTTTTCACGCGATTAAAGAAGCTTTGATATAAAGTAGAATGGAGCATTAGATATTTCTCTAACCATTCTAATCTAAATTAGTGTTCATGATATCACCGGAGTGCAGACACAATCTGTCGGCTTGATCATGAGGTCACCGTTACTTAACTGCACTATTTAGTTAACTTCCTGTGAAAAGTGTACATGCATAATGGTGTGATGCCTGAATGCTTGATACTATTATTTCAGACACATTACAGAGTTGAACAGTTATTCAGCTGTATCCACATTTCAATTTTAAACAAAACACCAGGTTATTAGAATACCTATTACAGAATGCTATAAAACCCTGCCAGCATTGCAAGGTCTTTATAATCAAAAAGGCAGCAGATTGTTAACCTCCACTGTATCCAAGCGACGATCAATAATTTCAGCAACAGACGGAACATCAAGCACATAAAAATGTGTAATCCAGGCTGAACATGTTTATATTGAACGTGGGCTCCAAGAGGGTCACCGCAATTGTTTGATAATGTTCCCAGAAATGCTCATAAGTTTATTCTCTGCCTCTCATATAAAAGTTCCAGTCTGCGTCTCGACAATCACTTTAGGTGCAGATCTGGTGAGGCCCTTGTGCAAGAGCAGTTCATTGTTCATTGTTCAAAAGCTTCTTTTCTAACAATTGGCGAAGATCATTTTCGGGCTGGGCATAAATGGGGAGAGTGCAATTGCTATAAAAAGGTAGTTTTTCATTGCATTAAGAAATCTATTTTATACAATTATTTGGTGTGTTTTTTTAAATTCTACTATTGTTTTCCACAAATTGTTACAGTAGTTCTCCTTTCTATATGTACATTTGTTTCTCACACAAACATGTCTACAAAGTCGACTGGACTCACTGTCAGAAAAATGTGGTGAGAAACATTCACTATACATATACAATTTGCTTCGAATCTGCCCCCAGGGGTTAAAATAGTTCACTAGATTTTACAATGGCCAAAAAGATATGGTGGGGTGGCCCACTTGGCATCGGGTTATGCCATTGTGCCCCTGAAGGGGCAATACATTCTTTCTGCCCCTCCCCTGTTGATAGGCAGAATGGGGGGTTTGCCTCTAATTGAGCATCAAAAAAGTATGGTGGTGGCCCACACTGGTATTGGGCCATACCGTGACCCCAGAAAGAGCAATAAAGTATTGTGTCCCCAGGGCAAAAAGGAGGTTTGCTCCTCATCTTCCTCGTTGGGCGGTATAAAGTCCTCTAGACACCAGGAATTCACAATGGGACAAAAAAGGGCTGGGGAATCTCACCCTGGCATTGGGTCTTATCCCACCCTCAAATAGGACAATGTAGTCCTTCTGCCCCTGGGAGGAAGACTGGGTCAAACCTAAGTGGGGCAGAAATCCTACTGGACGCCAGGCAAATCATGATAGAAAAGCAAAGAGGTGAGAGTGACCCACCCTGGCATAGGGCAACTCCCAAGACTGAAAAGGGCAAAATGCAGTTGTTCTACTCCATGGGGAGCAGATAGGTTTGTCTTTTTGGGGGCTTTGCACTCAATTGGCTCCTCAGGGGTGCAGAAAGCCCACTAAGTAGCAGGGATTTCAAAATGGACCAAAACGAACAAAAGGATGACAGCATCCCACTCTTGTATCAGGCCAGACCCCCACCCTAGAAGGGCTGTAGGCTCATTTTGCCCACTGGGGGGGCAGTTAGGAGGTTTGCCCCACTGGTGGTTTGCCAGTAATCTGCCTTTTGAAGTGGTTGAAAGACAACAGGGACAACATAGATTTTACATTAGGCCATGCCCCACCACAAAAGGGGCAACCCTGTCTTACTGCCCCTGTGAGCAAATAGGAGATTTGCCTCAATTTGCCCAATGGAGGGGGGGGGGGGCTGGCAGAAAACCCACTGGATGCCAAGAATAGCTTTGTAATAAAATTATGCGTTGGAGTCCCACCTATTATGACAACAGGTCCTCTACTCCTAAAGCCTCAACACGCTTTCTGCTCCATTGGGGACTAAAGAATCCTCATCCCTATGGCAAGTGAGAGGAAATTTCAAATATCCCCGGTTCCCTCTATCAGAATACACCAATAGCAAATTTGTCATGGGTAAATTTTGACAAAAAATGTTAGAGTGGTTCAAGCGATTACTACCTCAAAGTCAAAAGATCTGAGCACAGTGTGGGAGAAAAGCTTAGCAGCCAAGTAATTATAATGACCACATGGTGGACTCGTTGGTTTGTGTTTGGTGTCAATAATGGAGAACCATATGAAAAACAAGAAATGCTTGCTATCTGATATGATAAGGCCATTTCAAATCAAGACAGGAAAGGACACAAGAGAAACTACAGGTGGTAATAGACCTCACTCAAAGTGGATAGAAAGTGTGTATGAGGTGTTATTGAATACTAGGGGGGACGTGTTGGCTGCTAACCTGGAAGTGTGAGGCTGTTTATAAGCCTTCGGTAAGCATCTAGTTGTGCCTGGCAACATTTAAGATCGTTTTATGGCTTCCCAGTTTGAGAATACATCACTGTTTTAAATCCATGCATCATTATTGTGTTTACCCTGTACAATACTCTTGTGAAGTGGGGACAGGCAGGGTAGTTCCCTTATCTGTTACTTACCATTTTTAGTATTTACACATGCTTTGGCATCCTTGGGTTTGTCAACCTTACCATCCTCGTTAATAAATACTTCAATGATGACATTAATGATTTCAAAAGGCCCATATCAATTTTTTGCTACTAGACTTCATGACATCTGGATGCTTAATGGATGAACAATTTCAATGGCAGTCCCAAGTTCAAATAAGAAAGAAAAAGAACACATCTTGAAACAATGTGACTAAGTTACTCAATACTACAATTGATTGAGTTCTTCCATTTCTTATATTCACCTCCAACTACTATTTAAAGGAATGTTATCTGAGGAAACCTATTAAAGAGAATCAAAAGTTGAGATGCTTGACAATGCTTGTGAATGTGACCCTCAAGTAGGAGAAGCAACTAGTGATTTTTCAGATCTTCCTGATGCTTGTAAAGGCTTGACATATTTAGTAAAATTTTAGCCTAAAACATCCCTTCTCATAGACAATAGATTGCGTGAGAGATGTGGTCCCTTAGTATCAATTCTTCCTGGTTGAATCTATCCTGTAAGAGGATGATATTCTGACAATACTTATAAAAAAAATTGAAAAAAGGGTTTTAATACATTCTTTGTCACTAGCAGGAGCCCCCACCTTTCCTCTTTTCAAGTCTTTTTGGGAATATCGGTCATGTTATAACTATAGAGAATTGAACAAGAACACTATAAATATTGTTATCCTTCCTCTCTCATTACAGTGCTCACGGACCAGATTAAAATGGCCAAATTTTAACTAATCTCAGTCTTTGAGGAGCTCATAATCTGGTTCACATCTGTGAGAGCAATGACAGGAAGATGGCATTCACTGCTAAATTTGATCATTAAAATTGCCTGGTCTTGTAATGTGGCCTTTGTAATGCTTCTTTGGCATCCCGGCATTTCCTTTATAAGACACCTTTATCATTGCGTATTTGGATTACATTCTGATTTTCTAAAAACACTAGAACAACACTGTCAACATGTCACAGAGGATGGTAAGGTTGACAAAACATTTCCTGTATGCAAAAAGTGAAGAAATGTATGTTTGAAGCATCAGAAATTACCTACCTGAGTTTTAAGGCATCTGGCGAAGGCATCAGCTTGCACACAAATAACATCAAAGCAGTTCTTGCATGGTCTCAACTCTCCAATATCGATGACATTCAATGATTCATTGGCTACCCAAATTTTCAAAGACTTTTCATATAGCACTTTTTATCAGGAGTTGCTCCCATCATAAAACTGATGGAGAAAGAACAACCTTTTAATTGCGGTCAGGAATAAGAATTGTCTTTCAACACTCTTAAAACACAATTCACTTAAGCCCTTATTTAAAGACATGCCAACATGCAGTTACCATTTACTGTAGAGATAGATGTATTTTCCGAAGCCATAGGAGCTTTGCGCCCAATGGCATTTTATTCCATGTCCTCATTGAATACAGAACAAAACTACACACTTTACGACTGTGAAATACTTGCCATGAAGGAAGCTTCCTCACATTGGCACCATTATTTTCAATGAGTAATCCATCAGTCTGCAAGAACCTGCTTTTTGTCCCAGTCTTGTATGTGCCAATGTGAGACATGTGAGATGGCCTCTGTTTTTTTCTCATTATCAGTGTTTGATAAGACACCATCCAGGAAACCATCATTGGAAATCAGATGCTTTATCTTGATCCGTAAATGATTAGCAAACTATTGGAATATTTTGGTGGTTCCCTATAGGGCTGAGCAGGAGTTCGATACATTCATTGTCAAGATTGACTAGACCTTTCAAGAATTTAGTTGGTCAAGATGCCTGGCTGCAACATAATACAAGTGGAAGACATAGAATGAAAAATCTGCTATTTCAATTCAACTAAATTGGCTTTATTCAACTCATAAAAACAAACCATAAATGCACAAACTGATAGTACTTTAGAAACAGTAAAAACAAGAAAGTTCCTATGATATGATTAAAACGATGCAGTGTCATATAGATCATCAAAAAGGTGCATATTACAATAAAATCATAACTGCAGAAATTGTGCACATCGAACAATGCCCTCATCAGTTAAAAAAAGAATCCACATGCATTCCTAATCACACTCATGGGTCATAAAAAATGGGGTTCTACAATTGATTAAAACAATAGAGTGCCTGTGTCGTAGTGCTAGCTTAAAGAAAGTGGCCACAGCTGCACAAATCTCAGATGTGGGAATCGACTGCAAGTCTAAAACTGCAGTAATATGACAGAAATTAGGGGTCTTCCTTACAAGTAAGCCTGGGTGGAGTTCACTGCCCGGAACTCCGTGAAGTGCAAAAAAATCTCCGCCGCACTACGCATAGCTCCGCAAACAGCGGAGTGCGTAAAATAAATGCCGTTTGCCGTGCTTTTCAGTGCCAGGTGCTTGTCTGCACTGTGCAATCATCACGAACGGCACCATGCACAGCCCAAGCGGGTGCTGCTTCCTTTCTGCAGCTCGATTAGATTTGTATTCCAGGGGCAGCTTTCTCAACGTGAATGGACGGTTTCTCAATGTGAGTGGTCGCGAGCATACGCAACCACTTGCAATGAGAAATCTGACCGCCCGCGTTGAGAAATCTCACAGGGAGGTTGATTTTCCATGCTCGCCAACCTGGTATTGACAATCGCCAATGAGGAAAAATATCGCCGGGAGGTGGATTTTCCTCGCTCGCCAACTTGACATTGACGAACGTGAGCGAGGAAAAAAACTGTGCTCTGCTATGCGAAGCAGATTTTTTCGGAACTCCTCCAGCTCCGCGTAAGTCAGAGTGCGGAAAACCACGCATACTCCGCGAGCGGAGCAGTGTTCACCACCCAGACTTACTTAAAAGCGGAATTAAAAACTTCCTGATATAAATACCAGACAACCCGTGAAAAAACACTAAGTTTACCAAGGTTTGCAATGAGCACTCATCACATACACATAACAAAATTTCTTTCGGGTCAAATTGGCCCAGTGGGAATGAAAGCTGACATCATATCTGACCCAGCCTAAAACTAGTTAGGATGACCCTGTCTCTGGCTTTCAGGGTCAAGGCCAAATAGGACTCCAGCCCGGGTGTTGTTTGTACCTGTATATAATTTCAAACAGCAGGCTTCCTCAACTCAGAAAGCTCTCTTTTCTGTCTCCTATAGTTATGAAATGGAAATTTGAGCCGACTCATCCCTTGTGGTGATGTCACCAAATGATGAAAAAATATTGGGTCATCCCAAATTAGCACACATAACCTTAATGTACCCGAACTAAGGGATATGAAGGCCCTTATCTCATTATTTCTCTGTTCATGGAGGCAAATCTTTGTATGTTCCTCCGAATTAAATATAACAAGACATTTTGAGGTAGTGTAGTTTATCTCTGTTATTTGAGAAAGAGGATCCAGGTGAAAGAAATAAGAACTGGTTGACAGATTCTTTTGGTGGGCACGGATAAGTACATATATTCACAATTTCATTCACCAATGAAGCGTCTGTGCTCAAGCTTAGAGGTCTCATCTGAAACATGTAGGATTTTTGTAACCATTGCCTACTCTCCCCTTATGAAAATTACATACATCTCCAGAATTTTCCATCATCTCCTTTAAAACATGTTCAGGTCCACATGGTGCCTGGCACAAAGTGCATAGATGCTTGAAAACACCTTTAACTATTGCAGATTGTGCTACGGCCTTTTTCTGGCTGGGTGCACAAGCTGCAAGAGTGAATGGCATGTTTCCAACCGCCGTGCTGGCGGTCGCTTTGTAATTCGGTGAGTGGGACCTCCGTCTCCTTGTTGGGTGGTCCCATTCCTGCTACGATGTCAGTTGGACACTCATACGACCGACATCATAATGAGGCCCAAGGTGTTTTATTTCATGGCCCATTTCTGGAAAAAAAAACATGAAACAAGTAGGAATTGTGTAGTACAAATCACATAGATGGACAAAGAGATTAAATTAGTCCATCGAATAATATCTGAGATGTTTCCTGATGAATCACCTTGTTGAATGGAGTAAATTGATTGACTTGGCTGAATTTGCTTGTAATAAGTCTCTGCGTTCTTCAGTGGACACATTACCATTTTACTGTATCACCCTCACATGCTTCTCCATTCCATTGCCTCTTCCTTTATATCCTGAGTATACAATGTGTTACAAGACTTCAAGCACCTCCGAAGACCTGTATATCAACATGTGAAGATTCTACAACAGCTTAGAAGAAATATTCACAGAGAGGCAGACTTCTCATCAAGTGTGAGATCGAGTGTGGTTGCTCACAAAATTTCTCTCACTACCGGGCACAGATGTAAAGTTTGCACAGTTTGTGGGGCCCTGTCAGGTAACTCAGCTAGCAGGCGAACTGGCCGTAAAAATAAAATTTTCAGAAAGGGTAGGATTTCACCCGGTAGTTCCGGTTTTAAGGGTCAGACCCGCTGGGTCAATCACAGAAAGTCTCTCACAGTGGTAGAAGGACCCCAGAGGATGAGGAAAACGTTTAGTAGCTTCATGATTTAGACATAGTCAACTACAGTATTTGGTATCATGGTAGGGATATGATATCTCTAATCAGTCCTGGATTCATACTAGAAAACCTGAAAAGATTGTGCCTCCAAATACATAACAGGGGTGGCAGTGGATTATCAAGGGGAAGGGGGTGATTTGCCCCGGGTGTCGCACGAGTTTTGGGGGTGGTGGCCTCCACCACGCTCTTACCTGTTGCCATTGTGGTGCATCCAAGGCAGGAATCACCAGCACCCCACTCTTACGTACAGCTGCCACAGGGTTGCCCCAACAGGGACGGCCACGTGCGGCAAACGGTTTAGCTACACCACTGAGTGTGGGGCTTTAGTTTGCCACATTGGAGTGCAATCAGGATTAGGATAAAGGATGACTTGGATGATCAGTTTGAAGGTCGTAAGGGCTGTGCGGTAGAGAAGAGGAAACAACAGAAACTACAAATCCCAAGCTTCACTCAAGGGAGTTGAAAAGTGTGAAGAGCAGGTTGTTGGAGAGTTTAGGGAAAGTCTAGACCACTACCCCTGACGTTTACTCACTGCTGGGTACTGCTAAGCAGGGCTTTGTAGGCAGAGGCATTCATAAGACTCAGGTGAGCATGCAGTAGCAGCCGGGCAACATTTTGGGAAATGTTATGGCTTCTAGGGATGTGTAAAATTAGCATAATTTGCTTTGTCGTAGTAACAGAAAATTTCTACAAAATTAAGTGAAATCACGCATAATTACAAAAAGTGCAAATCCATCATTGAGTACTATATTTTAGCATGAAATGCATCCTTCTGTCAATTTTTTATGTAAGAATGCATTTCTTGCTATAAACATAATGGGAAAACAAAAGCATCATAAAAAACATTTGATCGTGTTCCTTTGTTCCCATGCGTTTTTGCTAATTTTTTACAAAGAAGGGTGGGTAATTCCACAAGGTGGTGCAATGGTGTCATTTTGGGAATGCCACAAAACAAGCACAAAATGCCCAGAATTACGTGAATTGCGCCAGCATACTTAAAACTTTGGCTAGTCCAAATTTATTCCCTTTTCAAGAGCTTGTCACAATCATCGATCCCTACACCTTTATTTTGTCCCCCATGTACAATTTTCCTCATGAAGTGGGGCTATGCAGGATAATTCTTGTCACATGTTTTAGTATTTACAGACTCTGTGGCATCCTGGATTAGACATGTGTATCTCAGTTGGTGTTATTCTAAAGCACCATCCTCCAGAGAATTTGACAGACCCTTCTGTGTTGTGAAGTGATTCTATTAGTTTTCTGTACCCAGGACTCTGTCATATTCACATACATGTTTATTTACTCTGATTCAGTTCCTACTGCATCACATACCTATGCATCCCCTTCCCAGAGATCAGAAGTACACAAGAGTTACTTTTGTTTCTCTTTCTCACTCCCTTACCCCTTTTCCTCACTGACTCTGTATGATCTAAGGGGCTTATTACAATGGCGGAACGATTGCCACTGCTGGCTTGGCGGTGGCGATTGTTCGGCCATCACATTGAGATTTACCCACCACCATATTAGGATGGTGGTGGGTATTTTGGCAGACGCAAAGTCTGTCTGCCGCTTTTCCACCAGTGGAAATCGCACTGATTGACAGGCAGGGCCACTAATATTGTGGCAGTGCCTAGCAGGCACCGTCCGCCATATTAGGATGTGTGCAGCCAGGTGCCTTTGATGGCGGCGATGCTGCCATGGAAAGGCAGGTGGGGATTGGGTTTGGGGGCCTGTTGTGGGCCCCCCTTGTGGGCAGGGGGTGTTGCTGCACTGGGGGGTACCCATGGTACCCCCTACATTTCCATGTACAAGGTGGCAGGCATTGAGTGGTGCCTGCCACGTTGTGCATGAAAATGCACAACATGCGTTTTTCAACACCGCGGCCGTGCTGCAACCAGCAGCACCATCCGCAATGTTAAAATGCTGGATATGGCGGCCACGGTGGCGGTCGCATACTGATTTGGAGTGCGGGACCGCTACCTTACAGGCGGGTGGTCCCGTTACCACTAGGATGGCGGGTGGACTCAAGTCTGCCCGCCATCCTAATGATCCCATAAGTTCCACAGTTTCAATAATCAGAGAAGAAGTGGTAGAGGAGGACTATCATTTCACTAGGCCTGGGTGTGAAATTCCGCTTGCTTGTGGAGTTTCTTCTACTGCACACTCTGCGTAGTGAGCAGAGTTCTGAAAAACTCTGTTGAGCAACAATTTTTTTCTCGCTCTCTCTTGCCAACATTAAGTTGGTGAGCGCAAGTGAGGAAAATCTTACTCCAGACCTCCTCCTGGTAACATTTCTCAATGTGGGCAGTCGCAGATGGCCGCTAACGCTGACCTTGAGACTCCTTCAATTCACGTTGGAAAGCCCGCTCAAGTAGAACACCTACTCAAGTGACAGAAAGAAGCAGCACCCTCTTGCACTACTCATGGTGCCATTTGCACTGATTTTACAGCGCAGGACAAACATCAGGCTCTAAAAATCAGGGTAAATGGTGCACTGTAATGCACTTCACCGCTTCCGGAACTCCAAATAGAGCAGCTCCCTCTACCCAAAAGCAATGCTGGTTCCCGCAGGAGGTGGGGAGCAGGCAGGAACTGCGGGCCTTTGAGGCTCCCTCCGCAGTCCCCAACATCCTGGACATGCCCTGGGGACGGGATAACCGCGAAAGTATTGGCCCGGTAGGGGGTCCTCGCAGACTCCCTACCCTGTTTTATTTTTTTAATAGAAAAAAAAGGATAAGGCTGGGCCCGGGGGAGGGGATCCCTGGGGCAATAATTGGCCTCAGGAGGGGGGCAACACAGCCCACTTCCATAAAAATTAGGAAATAAAGAAAAAAATGGCAAGGCCCCAGGGGATGGGGTCCCTGGCCCAAAATTGGCCTAGAGAAGTGGGGGAGTTAAATATTTTTATTCTCACGTGGTTAGAGTTGCAAACCTATCGCGGCACTCAGCGCGGCCCCCCAGTGTAACATCGCTGTGGAAATGCAGATCTACCCTAAATAAATAATGAAATACTATACAATTCCAGAGGTAGTGTTACAGTTGTGAACTTTTTGATAGAGGTAGTTTGATTGAACTTCATAATCACATTAAAATTAACAGAGTTAGAAAAAATATTAAAAATATTAATTAAAAAAGTAAAAGTTGATTTCATGCTTTTGTTTAGCGGATTCACGATGGGTTCGCGAATCCATGAAATATTTATGAAGAGTATATATGTTTAAAAATATATATCTTTCACTGTTAGGTTATATTCATAATGACTTTGTTCCAGCTACATGTGAGTCTGAATGCACAGCTTAAGGTTGTTGAGAAACACTCTGTTCCCTTCATCTGTGAAGTGGACTCCATCACTTCTGTAAATGCTATGCAGTCAAAATGTAGATTGTTGTTATAGATAGAGCCCATGTTATGGTCTCTGAGGTAAGCAGAAACAGCTTTATTAACATGCTTCCTAACTGTGTCAATCTGCAGACAGAATTGATTTGACTACTTCAATTTCTCTCTTTGGCACATATTAGAGTATACAAAGACCGTGTGAGAGACATTAGTTGTGCAATATGCCTAGGTCATTGCCACCAGTGCACAATCAGGAGGTCAGGGGGCTAGAGATGCAAAAAGAATTTAATCAAAGGCATAAATTGGTGCCACTTTAATCCTCTTTGCGCAAACCATCTAATAACCACATTTTGCAAACCTAAGTCTTTGTCAATACCTCTGTGTTCAGCATAGCTTTTGCCTCAGAAAAAATAGCTGTGTTTTACAATCCAAACTGTTAGCATTTTTAAGGGATGTGTGGAAGGCATTGAAAATGTATGTAGCTGAGTAAGTCAGTTGGTACAATGTGAGGTATCCAAAATGGTGGAGAAGATGCTGTTATAGAAAAAGCAGATACATGATTGGCTGTTCATAAACATTGTGTACTAGGATGCATGTTGCTTTGCAGAAAAAGCATTTCTCTGATTGGTTATAGAAAAAACTTTGAAAGGTACAGTAGACAGCATAAGCTAATATTTGCGAGACTCAACCACACCTAATACTTGCATTTGTAAGCTAATGTGCTGAGTTTGAAACTATGGTGAACTTATGGCCTGATGGTACAGTTGAATGTTGCAGAAACTGTTAATATGGAAAATAGGATTACCCAGAATGGGGGAAAGGTTTAAAGTTAACTGTGGTTTTAAAATATGAAATGGTAAGTTATAAATATGTGATATGCTTCTAAAGTACGTTTTCCCAAATCAGTACTATGTTTAGAAGTGGTATGTTCCTAAAAAATAGAACTACTGTTGTTAGAAATAGGATTTGAACTCCCGTAAGAGTATGCGACTCCATTGCACACAACACTGCGGCACCACGGTGGAGTCATGACTCCAGTAACTCGCAGAACCAGATTGGGCACTTTTACAAGAGCATAATAAAGGGTTAATATGTGTATCTAATAGAAATGGGTTTTAGAATTTGAAAAAATTAAGAGAGCATTTTGATTTGTTACTTACATTCATTTGGGTGCAGAAAAAGAGGGAAAGTTTGCCATTACTGGTGTTACCTTGTTAAGAGTGGTGCATCACATGTATTGTGTGGAAAGAAAATCTTTTAGGAGTTTCTGATATTTTCATATTCTGCAAAAGTATTTGAGAGGTGAGTTACAAATGTGTAAGGTGTGCTATGTTTTGTGTAGGAGTGCTTCAATGTTTTAAATGATATTTGTAACTTTGTAATGTAATGCAATAATTATAAAGCTTGCAAAGCATTAGGGAAATGTGATGTTTGAAATATGGTACCAAATGTCGGAACTTCTATTGTAGTCTGTTTTATTGGACTGAAATGAAGATTGAAATAGGTTGTGCATACTAATATGTGCGCTTCCTGAGTCTGTAATGAAAGTAGTGGGGAAAACTGAGGTTTAAAAAATGTTGGCAGATATATTAAACTGTATCCCAGTCTATATAAATATGTGTGCTTGAAACATCCATTACTACGCAGGCGTTACAACGATAAATGTGTTGAAATGGCTTGTATTGTAATAGTATGCATTCTAATGGAAACTGCATTGTAAAAATCATGAGGTAAAAGGATGTGTTATAATAGTTTGCTTTGTAACATCCTATATACTTGAAATACGTTTAAAAGTATTAGACTTATAATTGTGACATCAGAAGAGTTGGTCTTTCAAATAAACCTGGGCCTTAGTTTGTGAGGTGTCATGAATAGTGAAGCTGCAAGAGAAAAGTGAGGTTTAAAACATGTTGGCAGATGGATTAAAGATTATGCTACTTCACATGAGTCTCTGGAAAAGTACACTTGAAGTAGGCCGCATAAATGTAGGTGTCTGATTGAAATTGGAAGTGCACTCTGTCAAGTTTAAATGTCTACGTGCTCTCATGACTGAGTTATGTGTGTACTTCTAAATGTATTCTGACACGTGTTGTGCATGAGAAGATGCTAGCTTAAACACCTGGTAGCTTCTCATACAGGTGCACAAGTCTTCTCAGTTCTGCTTCATCATTCGGTCGCAGAGGCAGACGTGTTATCTATGTAGGTGTCAGACAACCCCTCAAATAGACAGTTCAATACCAATGTGCCCTGTATTATGAGCAGAAAGGAATACATGCACCTTCTTCTACACAAATTTAGTGAGCATGTGGTCTAAAACACAGGTATTCTCCTATCTGTAGGTTTCTTTTTAGGAATCATATCACTAGAAAAAGACACAGACGCACATTGATGCCTTTAGAAACATGGTAAGACTTACAACAGTGTCATGAGAAGAGTTGCTGTTTTATATTTGGCTAGGCCCAACATTCTGAGGAGTTGGTAAATAGTGAAGCTGCAAGAGAAAAGAGAGGTTTAAAAGATGTTGGCAGTTGGATTAGTGATTATCCTACCTTTTCCAGAGACCTATGGGTCTCTGGAAAAGTACACTTGAAGTAGGCCGTATAATTTTAGGTTTCTGCTTGAAGTGGGAAGTGCACTCTGTCAAGTTTAAATGTGTGTGTGGTTTCATGACTGAGGTATGTGTGTGCTTCTAAATGTATTCTGGCAGGTGGTGTGCAGATGCTAGCTTAAACACCTAGTAGATTCTTATACAGGTGCACAAATCTTAGTCCTACTACAGCATTCAGTCATTAAAGTCTAGATCATTTAGCTAGGTAGCAATCATAGAACCAGTAGAACATACAGTTAAAAATGTGTAATGAGGTAATGCATACTTCTTCTTGTACTTAAATTTAGAAAATAAAAGTGTGCAGTAATTTATTAAAGTTTTCTTTCATACTTACAATCGTTTACAGCTTTACGAATGTGCATATTTTGGTATCCAACATATTTATTTGTTATGGAGAGAAGGCCAATGTAATTGTAAGCAACTGCTTATAGATTATTATGAATATTAATATATACTTAATTTAAAATTATTAATTAATGTAACAAACTAGTGAAACTGTTTTTTTTTTTAGATATTTGTTGTATTTGGAACACAAATTAAAGATGGCAAGAAAACATGAAAGAGAAGAGAAATAAGAAAACAACACTACTTAAAGAAGACTGAAAAGATGAAATTAGATGATGTGTAGAAGGTTATACAAGAAAAAATCCCTTATGGTAAGAGAACTAAACAGTTTCTTATAACAGTTTTACAGAGACTGAAAAATGTTGAAAATGTTGAAAAGAAAAAGAAAAGCTTTACAACAAATCAGAAGCAAAACGAAAATTGTCATGGTAAAACAACATCATTTTATGGAAAATCAGGATATACAAAGAAGAATTTTTTGCAATAGAGTAATTAAAAATGTATTAAAATTGTAAAAAATAAAATAAAATAAGATCAGCATTTTATAGGATAAAGCAACAGATTAAAAGTGTAGGAGATACAGCTTTTGAACTGAAACAAAAAATATTTATTTTAATATTGGAGAGAATGACAACATTGGATAAAACAATGATGTTTATGAAGGAGAAAAGCTGAAGAAAAAGACTTGTTAATAGAGGTAACTTTTGTAAAGCGTTTACTTGTGAATGGAAGCACACTTCCAGTACTGAGCATTTATTGAAGAAATCTATTTTCAAGAGAACACATTAGAACATGCAGTTGATACTAGTGGTCCATGTTATGAGGTGAAAGATGGCTCTGCCATTCAAAAGGAAAAAATTGTTTCTTGGAATGTAGAAGAAGTATAGCTGAAGAAGTTCAAGGTAAGCTTACACAAGCTCCTGTATATAAGTGGGATTGCAGCAGTATTTGCAGTATTCGACAGGAGTCTTTTGACATTTTATGATTTATTCGTACTACAATATCCCAAAAAAGTGTTAAACAGAAGATTAAGATGTTGCAAGGACTAGATCCATGTAATATAACAAAATATACCAAGTTGCAGGGTCATTCTCGGGCTTGTCTTTCAAGAAAAGTGTGCCAAAGTACTTTTCATCATATAAGAATGTTAGCTGTACACCACTCTCAAATGCGGAAGTTAGTAAGGAGCCTTCAGAATGTAAAAACTCCTGCATTATGTTTCAGTGAGATGAATACAGCTCTTTTGCACGGTTCTATATCAGAGGTACAGAAAGTTTGTGATGATGTACAATTTCTTTTTTTGGTTCTGAAGAGGAGTGTAGAAAAACTGAGGGGCATATTTATAAGCCCCTGGCGATAGGGGCATTGCCTTATTTACAAGTCAGTGTTAAGCCACTTAACGTGGTTTAACGCTGCCTTGTAAATAAGGCCCCCTTTAGAGCTATGCTTAGCGTGAAAGGGGAGGGCAATGGGTGTTGTTGTGGGCGTTCCACCGCAACACACATTGATTCCGACGCTGCCTACTATTTACAATGGAGTTATAAATAGGAGTCAGCACCAGACTTAAGACCAGGAAAAACCTGGTTTTACCCTGGCGCAATGAGGAGAAATGTTTCATTTGTCCTCGTTTTTGCAGTTTTCATATATGCTGTGTTGAGCAGCTCACATGAAAACAGCAAAAGGCTAATGGTTCTTTATGTGCAGGAAGGTCCCCCTTCAATTATTTTTAAAAAATGCAGATTTGCAACTTCTGTGTGTGCTACATTAGGCAACACACATAGAAGTTACAAAACAGCATTTTAAGATCGTTTATGTGCAGGAAGAGGGACCTTCCTGCATATAAAAAATCTTCCCCTGCACACAAACACCCTTTCACTATTGCGCTTTGGCACTAGGCTGCTAAGTGTAGCACCAGGGCAGGGGGTAACTCAGGGCTGCTAACGTCTCACTCTGCCACTTCCCTTGTACATATGCCCCGGAGAGTTTGATAAGTGTAGGTGTTGAAGAACAGGAGAAAGGGATTAGTATTGATGATTTTTCAGAAGAAATTACAAAGTTTATCACAGTTTCATCTGAAAAACCAAACTATGGGGTCTATTAGGATGGTGGCCACCCTAGTGGTGCTGGGACCGGCCGCCAGTGGTGCGGCGGTCCCACTGTGCCAATTAGGATGCGACTGCCACCATGGCGGTCGCATCCTGTTTATTTAACATTGTGGTGGGCGGTGCTTTATCCAGCACCCGCCACAATGTTAAAAGGGCATGTTGTGCATTTGCATGCACAACGTGACAGGCACTGCGTGGTGCCTGCCATCTTGTGCATGCAAATGTCGGGGGGTACCATGGGTACCCCCAAGTGCAGCCACCCACCTCCCCAACCCCCTGTGGGCCCACAATGGGCCCCCAAAGCCATTCTCTGCATGCCTTTCCATGGCGGAGTCTCCACTATGGAAATGCATGAGACCGCCATCATCATTATATAGATGGCGGTGCCTGGAAGGCACCGCCACCATATTGCAGGTCTTTTCCTCCTGGTAGGCAAATGTGCGGATTGCCTACTGGTGGAAAACTGGCAGACAGAATGTCCCCACCGCCATTGTAATATGGCAGGGGGGAAAAGTTAGGTGGGCGGACGGAAATGGCGGATGGATCGCCACCGCCATACGGGCAGTGGCGATCCTCCCGCCATCCTAATAGACCCCTATATTTGTATTTGTTGTTGACGTACTCACTATAGAAGTCAAAAAGAAATGTTGATTTATATTTAAAAAGTGAATAAGAAAACAATAAGTGGCACAACTTTGTCTTTATTTGTTTGTAGAAGGTCAGTTTGAGTTGGCTAGTGATCAAGTTATTTGTACGTACTGTTACAACAAATTAGAAGAAAACAAAATGCTACCTAGAGCAGTACATAACAACTTAGAGTTGGTACCTATTCCTCAGGAACTGGCGTATTTAAATATATATGAGTCTATTCTTATTCAAACTGTACACACATTTCAGGCCATAGTTCGTATGGAGCCTAAAAAAGGCAAGCTGCCACCAACAGATTTGTAAAAAGGTCAAAAAGGAAGAGTTATGCACTTATTTTTAGATTGTAAATAAAACATTGACACTGTTGGTGTAAAGAGAGAGGAGAATGAGCCAGTAGTTAATCTAGTAAATGGTGTACCAGCAACGAGTAGAAAGATTTGGCAGGAGTTTGTAGATGTTAATAAACATCAAATGGCTACATTATACCTGGTACAGAATTATATTTATTATAAGAATGTACATAATGATGAACAAGTAATATGCTTACAAGATGAAGCACTAATCTTAAGTGGCCAAATTGGACAAGTCCAGGAATGAAGAGATTTATGAACATTATACAATACATCCTCTGCATTTGAAAGAAATCATAGGAAACAGTACTGAATTATTTAAAATGAAAGAAGCAAAGGGAACCCCCATGAGTGTATAGGAATTTTTTTTAGAAGCTTGTTGTTTTCCACAGCTTTTTCCCACTGGAGAAGGTGGGCAATTTGATGAGCAATCAGTAAGGATTCCAGTTTCAGGGTAATGATCAACAAGAATGTATTGTGAAGATCGACGATTTCGGCAGTGCATTACATATATATTTAGTCTTCTGTTTGAAAGTGATTTGTCTGCACTTTCAAATGCAGTGATCCATATATTAAAAACAGGAGTTCATCTTTAACATGATTCTGCAAAAGAGTTCATGGACAAAGTTGAACAAAGAGAAGAAAGCTTAGAATTTCTGTTAATTAATTTGATGGTGTGGAAACGTGGCACCAATAAATATTGGTATTGTCTTCATGGTGAACTTAAATACATGCAGGTACACTGATATAGTTTGTAACACTTAGCAGTGCTGAATATGCTTGGGATGATTTACTTGAATTCCCACAAGAAACAAATTCAAATGTTAAAAACATTAAATTGAAGACAGCTGGAGAACTCTGTTCCTTGGATACTGTATATGTCTGCAGGTATTTTAACCACAGGTATCAAGCCATGATGTAATTTATCTGCAATAAAAACATTCCACCTCTTGTAAAGGTAACTGATTTATTTTGGTGAAAAGAGCACCAAGCAAGAGGTGCTCCTCATATACACATGCTATTATGGATAAACAATGCACCACCATTTGGAACAGATAGTGATGAAACAGTTTTGTCTTTCATTGAACATAATGTTACATGTGCCATTCCAAGAGATGGAGGAGGAAAGATCTTGAGGCAACAAGTTTTACGCTTTGAAAGTCATAGATGTGGGAAATACTGCCAACAAAAATATAAATGTAAAGGAAAATTTTACACAAAATGTCATTTTGAATTACCATGCCCTATAATTTCTAAAGGAAGAGTAAATAGTTTTTTTTTCAGCAGCAAAACATACAATAACTTGAAAATCTCACAAGAATACATACAACTTAAAAGAACAGAAGCTTTAAAGTACATTAATGACTATAATCTAGTTATTTTGCAAATGTGGGATGCAGACATGGATATTCTGTATGCTGCAGATAATTCAATTAATGTTGCAAATGTTGCTCGTTATGTTACATCATATATTACAAAATCTGAAAAATCAGAGATGAAAGAAATGTGGGAAGAATTTTCGGCAGAAAAGAGCCTTAGCAATAAATTGTACAGCTTCAGCTTGAAAATGCTTTCCTATAGAGAGACCGATCCTATGAATGTTCAGATCACTTATCTCAGCCAGTTTATATTCAAAACCAAAAGGAATCATTTGGATAAGTCTAGCTCTTGCCTCCACAGGACAGGACTCCACAGGACTTCCTTTACGCATACATAAGTTTTAGATGTCTGTGTCTGTGACTTAATGCTCTAGTAGAACTTGTAAAATTTGTACAGCTGTATGATAAGCTGCATAGTTTTGAAGTTAGTGTCTTCAGATGGACAGCATGTGTCAGAATGCATGTAGAAGTGCACACATACCTCAGCCATGATAGCACAAACATATTCAAACTTGACAGAGTGCACATTCCATTTAAAGCAGACACCTAAATTAATGTGGCCTACTTTAAGTGAACCATTCCAGGCACTCACATGAAAGTTAGGATTTTGTCTTAAGTCAGGATTTTGTTAGGATTTTTGTCTTTAAGGCAAAATCCTAACTTAAGACAAAATACTTACTTAAGACAAAATCCTAACTTAAGACAAAATACTAACTTAAGACAAAATACTAACTGTACTACTACTAAATGCCTTCTGTGAATACCAAAAGTAGTACATTTAGGATTTTGTCTCAGATTAGATCAGTGAATCGGCCCCTGATGCACTGCCCGTGCACTCATCTATTCACCCAGGTACTACCCATGTACTCATCCATACACTCATGCACTACCTTTGCACTAAACCATTCACTCAGGTACTACCCTTGCACTCAAGCATTCACTCTGGCACTGTGCATACACTCATGCATTCCCTCAGGCATTACTCTTGCATTCATGTAAATACAAAGGCACTACCCTGGACTTCATGTATTCACTCAGGCATTACCTTTGCACTCATCCATTCACCAAGGTACCACCCATGCACTCATCCAGTCACTCAGGCACTACCCATGCACTCATCCAAGCATTCAGACACTATCCGTGCACCCAACTATTCACTCAGGCACTATGCATACACTCATATGTTCTCCCAGGTACTACCCATGTGCTCATCCAATGACCAAGGAACTACCCATGCACTCATCCAATCACTCAGGCACTACTCTTGCACTCAATCATTCACTCAGGCACTACCCATGCACTCATCCAATCACTCAGGCACTACCCATGCACTGATCCAATTACCCAGGCACTACCATGCACTCATTCTTTTAAAGAGGTACTACCCATTCACTCATGCATTCACTCAGCCTCTACCCATGCACTCATCCATTCACCTAGACACCACCCATGCACTCATACATTTACTCCGGCACTACCCTTGTACTCAACCATTCCCCCAGGCACTAACCTTGCACTCTTCTAGTTACACAGGCACTACCCATGCAGTCATCCATTCACCCAGGCACTACCCATGCACACATCCAATTATGCAATCACTACCTATGCACTCTTACATCCACTCATGCAGTACCCATGCAGTCATCCATTAACCCATCTACTACCCATGCATTCATCCAATCACACATGCACTACTCATGCATTCATTCATACATACAGTACTTGTATCTTCATCAACCCACTGATACACAAATCATACACCTATTCAATCAGCCAGGAACTACTTATATACTCCTATAGCCACTCAAAAAATAGTGATTCATTCTTAAGTTACATTTTCATACAACATATACAACAGTTTGCCTTTCTTTAGTCAAATAGGTGGTTCTAAAAAGAACTATTTACAGAACAAAATGTATTTTACAAACTCATTTATTTATTTTTAGGTAAACAAACTGCAGTAAAGCAGTGAAAACATTTTGCAATTGGAACATAATTACAAAAACAACAAAAAACGAGCATTTGTGGCTTCTTGCACATTCAATAACTGCTCCCCAACAAAAGGTACTGTTTTGCACTTTAAGCACTGTTGTCCCAAACCAGCAATCTCGGGTACTGTCAATGGTGTGTCAGAACTTAAAATAGAACCCTCAGATGTACTGGGTCCAGCAAGTTCTGCATCCTGCTGCTCTCTTCGAAGATGGTTTAGATGGATGGTCTGGAGATGTTTCATCATAGAGGATGTCCCACATGAGTATTTTTTCTCGGAACCCTGAGATTGTACCTTCTCGCACAAAGTGCACGTCTCTATGCGCACGTTGACTTTCTTCTCCCAGGAGGATTGGAAAAAAAGGTCCAGACTATGCTCCCCTTTCTTTTCTTGATAGGCTCCTCCTGCTCCTCCACATCTTCAACCTCATCTGCAGGTGGATTTGCAGATGCCATTTCTAGTGAAGTTTAAAAACACCTAAAAATAATGACGGAGTAAGACAAATCACAACAGGTGTTTATCCTAAAGAAGCTCCAAAAAAGAAAGAACAAATTGGGTAGAGCCCTCAAAGTAGTAGAAAAGAAAGCTTCTTAACTAATAGAATTTTTGAAGTCACATGGGATTCGCGTACTGGCCGCATATTTCCCGCGCACCAGAAGCGACCCGGAGAAAATATGTGTAAACCATATTATATAGCTATTCCAATTACAAATATAATAGTTTTACAAATATGAAAGTAAATCACTAGGCATAATGTATAATATAAAATTATGTGTATATGTTTTTTAGAACTACATAATTTGCATTGGAGTCGCAAACCTATCACGCAAGAAATATGTGAGCAAGGGTATGCGGAAGGGTATTGGCTAACGTAATTTAATCAGAAGACCTCAAATATTCAAAATATTTATATTGATGTCAGTTTTGTAACACTTTCTATAAAACACACATGAGTGATTTAAAATTGATAAAGTATATATCTTTTATTTAAATTTTTAAAAAATGCAAAATTAGGGAGCCGCGCACCCATTGTGCACCCTACGTGGACATTACCATATGGATAAAAAAAAACACTGCAACTGGTACGCGATCAGTATGCGACTCCTACAGTTCCTTTGAAAAAAAAGTACACATATATGATAAAAACATTTAAACAATTATGTTAACTTTATAAATGTGAAAAAATTTGAACAAGCAATGTTAACACCTACTATAACTTGTAGCACCATTTCTGTTCCACTCTGAAAATTCAAGCACTAGTTAAAAAACCTTAGAAATTCACTCAACAGGATTCAAGGACATTATAGTTAGGAATTAGCATTTAAAAAGCCTTAGAAATTCACAGAAAAAATCAAAGGTTACAGAAAAGTTATAGTTAGGCTGGCATTTCCAGAGAAATTCAGCCGTTATAGTTAGCTGAGTTAACTATAACTTGCGCCCCCGTAATGCACTGCAGATGATGTCCCATATTACATCACTCATGACATGATCAGTAACATCACTGATGACATCCCCAATGACATCGCTTATGAAATCACTGATGGCATTACCCAGTGACTGTGAAAAGGTGCCATTTGCCAAATCCTAATGACATCGTGATTAATCGCGATGAGACAAGCTGAAAGAATTGTGATTGGCTGGCCGCAACCTGAAGAGGAAGTTGCAGCCGTTATTTTATGGATCAGGGAATGGTTCCTGGGGCTGAAACGTAGTGTAAAAGGTGATATAAAGGGTCAGGGTGGAGGTACTCTGACCCCATGTTTGACAAATGGGCATTAGTAACTTACGTGTCCAAAATAGATATTTTTGACCATGTGCTGTATTCGCGATGACACTGACTGCCTGCCAGTGTGGCCCCCGTCTAACTCCATGGGGACATCACAATTATCACAACTTCGCCACGAAGATTGGTGATAATGTAAAACAAATATATATATTCACACTCACGTCCTGACTTTTACTAAGACACTCCCACGCTCACTTACAGACAGTTAAGCACCCAGAGAAACACCCATCAGAAACATATACACCCACTCACATTTGCACACCAACACTGACACATCCACTTACATAGTCAAAGACTCACACACCCACTCATAGACCCAATTTAAAACTCGTGAACCCACTCATAGATGTATGCTGTCCCTCAGAAACCTACTAAGACACTGATGCACCCACTGACCCACTCACAGACTCACTCAGGCACTGACACACCCACTCAGAGACCCATTCAGACACTGATGGATCCACTCAGACACCCACTCCAAACCTGATGCACTCAGAGGCCCACTTAGACATTAAACAATTCACAAACTCACTCAGACACCGACACACCCACTCAGAGACCCACTCAGACTCTGATAGATCCACTCAGAGACCCACTGAGACTCCGATGAACCCACTCAGAGGCCCACTGGGATTCCCTTTCAGATATGTAGACACTCACTTAGAAGCCCACTCAGACACTAATGCACCCTCTGATAAATTCACTCAGTCACTGATGCACCCAGTGAGAGACCCACCCAGACAGTGAAGCACCCACTGAGAGACCTATTCAGACACTGGCGCACTGGTAACAGACCCACTCAGAGAACTCAAATACTCAGTTATAGACCTACTTAGACAATGATTCACTCACTGACAGACTCAAAGAGAGACTGACACACCCACTGACAGATCCACTCAGATGCTTAAACACCGAAGGATAGACTTACTGATACAGTGATCCACCAGGTGCCACAGATGGTCCCCTGACCCCCAGAAACACCAGCCAGCCCACCATCTCCAACTGGACACCGATCATGGCCAAAGACACCGCCACGACCATGAAAACCATCGGGGGCCCCCACTGACCCCTGCCCCCTCATGTTTTCCAGAGAGCTGACATCGCACCTGAACTACGATGCACTATCAACACCACCTTCAAAACAGGCACCTTCCCAGACAACTGGAAGCGCGCAGCAGTCAGACCTCTGCTCAAGCAGCCCACAGCTGACCCCACCAACCTCAAGAACTATCGGCCCATCTTGCTCCTCCCCTTCGCAGCCAAAGTTGCAGAGAAAACAGTCAACAGGAAACTGACACGATTCATTGAAGAGAACGCCATCCTTGACCCATCCCAATCTGGATTCTGAAGCAACCACAGCACAGAGACCGCCCTACTCGCCACCACAGATGACAGCCGCACCCTCCTGGATGAAGGCCACTCCGCAGCCCTCATCCTATGTGACCTATCAGCGGCCTTCGACACCGTCTCCCACCGCACACTAGTCGTCAGACTACACGACGCAGGCATACAAGGAACTGCCCTGGACTGGGTCCGATCATTCCTCACCGGAAGAAGCCAAAGGATCAGACTCCCACCCTTCCTCTCTGACCCCACGAAAATCACCTGCGGAGTCCCACAGGGTTCATCCCTGAGCCCCACCCTCTTCAACATCTACATGGCCCCCCTCGCAGCTATCGTCTCACAACACAGCCTCAACATCGTATCCTACGCGGAGGACACCCAGCTCATCTTCTCCCTGACCAAAGACCCCACCACTGCCAAACTCAACTTCCAGAAAGGAATGCAAGACGTCGCATTCTGGATGACCAACAGCTGCCTGAAGCTCAACGCCAAGAAGACAGAAGTTCTCGTCCTCTGTACCACCCCTTCTGCATGAGACAGCACCTGGTGGCCGACTGCCCTCCGAAGCCCACCTACCCCCTCAGACCACACCACGAACCTCGGCATTGTCCTTGACTCATCACTCACCATGAACAGACAGGTCAACGCCGTCACCTCCAGCTGCTTCAACACCCTCTGCGTCCTCCACAAGACCTTCAAGTGGATCCCCCCTTAGTCAAGGAAGACAGTCACCCACGCACTCATCACCAGCCTACTGGACTATGGAAATGCACTCTACGCTGGCATCAACAAGTCTCTACTCCACAAACTCCAGACAATACAGAACACCGCCGCCAGACTTGTCCCCGGCATCCCCTGACACAAACACATCAACCAACACTTATGAAGTCTCCACTGGCTCCCCGTGGAGAAAAGAGTCACTTTCAAAATCCTCACTCACACCTACAAAAGCCTACACAACAACGGACCCAAATACTTCAACGACAGAATCAACTTCCATGTACCCAAAAGAAACCTCTGATCTTCCAACCTCGCACTGGCTGAAACCCCACACATCCACAGAGCCAGAGCAGGCGGAAAATCCTTCTCTCACATTGCAGCCAAGACCTGGAATGAGCTACTTGCAGACATCAGATGTGCCCCCTCCCTGAACACCTTCCGGAAGACCCTCAAGACCTGGCTCTTCGGCTAAACAGATCTGCGGATCCCCCCTCAGCGCCTTGAGACCCTCACGGGTGAGTAGAATGCTTACAATTCCCTGATTGATTGATTGATTGATTAAGCGAGTTGCAGGTACCGGTGAAAGAGTTTTACATGCTTTCATACAATGATTGAGGGAGTAATACATTTTTGTTATTGAGTCATTTTGATAGTAATATATCTACTGTGATAGTAGAATCCATTTTATAGTCATACATTTTGAATGTGCTAGTGACTATTGAATTTCTGATTTTGTTTTGCGATTTTATGGCATATTTGCAATTGTTGTGGGTACTGACATCATTGTGACACCTGTCATCATCACGAAAACGGAATATAGGTTTTAAAGGTGTTTTTTATAGAAACTCAGGTGAAAAATCTGAGTTTATGCAGTGTACTAATAAACCCCCAGTGTCCAAAATGTTTTGAAAAGTGTGTATATATGGCTCGATAGTCGCGGTTAACGACATAACAGCGACTCCCGGCGTCACCTGGAAGACAGAAAATAGGTTTTATAAATGTTTTTTTTAGACACTCCCTAGAAAAACATGACTTTCATCATGATTATGATACCATTCTTGTGGTAGTGGAGTCTATACTCATTTAGTAATAAATCTAGTGTGATGATCAGAATTTAAAAAAAACCTGATACATTTTGATTGTGCTGTTGGCCATTGAATGTGTGCTTTTGTTTCGCAATTTTGCAATGTAATTGCGATCATTGCAACGTTGCTGCGATAATTTTCAAGTTCACAGCACATTCTACAAGGGCCATACTAGTTACAAATAAAGTACAGCAGGGGTGCTTTACTGTACATACTGTAAAGCAGAGAAACTGGAGAGACGCAGCGGCGATAAGTTACGTTTTATTAATATTTTTTTACATTACCCCCTTAACCCTGCCCCCTCACTGCCACCCCGATCCGTGCCAGCCACCACTGGAATTGTCTAATAGAGTTTTACTCCTTTATTCATACATATTAACACTAGTTTTCCAAGCTCTTAATACACTATAGCACCCATAATGCAACCCACATATATGTTTTCAAGGCATATAGCCTGTGTCACCCATTTAGAGAGCAAGAGACCCAGTTATACATTCACTAACATATTCACTAAGTAGTAATATATTTAGTGGTGTGAAATAGGTTTGCTCAGATATATATGCTTCTTTCAAATTCCTAGCACAACTCCTGATGTATTTATTCAGTTTTGTACATTCGCATTAAGTGAGATATAGAGGTAGTGAATCAAATACTCACAGAGTGGCACAATTTCATAAACATGTCAGGAGACTGCTACCTACCCTATACGGCAGGGTGTTATGTGCTTGATATGTTATGCTTGTACTGTTTATTTTCTGTGAGCTATATGAACTCCTACAGACCCATATGTCCAATTATACATCCTCCCTGCCACACAGACTCTCCTCTGTTGGCCCCCGTGTTTCCTCACCCCCACACCTTTCATGGCGGTCAGACCACCATGAAAAGTGTGGCAGTGAGGAAACTAGTAATATGCTTGGCAGGGCTGCAGCGTCCTGCCAAGCATATTGCAGCCTCAGGACTGCCGTTCAACCTCCAGGGAACAGCAGGTCCCTGGCAGTTGTGGCAGTGGTCCCAGAGCAACCTGACCCCCTAGTAGTAATAGGGTGTTTGGGAGCACGAAGCTGTGAGTCTAGTGGAGGCCCTTGGTCACACAGACGGGTATAACTGATATGTATCTTGCACTAAAAGAGGTAGTTACACACACAATTCAAAAACCCAGATACTCTATAACACAGCCAGAAGGCTACTCATGCAGCCCATTTGTTTCCCTTTTAGAAAGCCAGAGAGGTCGCAAACATAGGTACTCATTATCCCACAAAGTTACATGCATATGCAATCACAAGCCCAGATAGGGACAGAGACACTCATTTAGATATCAACTGAAGAAGTCAACATTATCTACTCTAACATGCAGAGAAGTTGACCTTTCCTCATGTTTGAGGCCTGCTACACTTGAGTCGGTGAATGGAGTTTTAAAGCTAGGCCAACCATCTGATTTAAAAGTCATAAAGAAGATATAAACTGCTTTTCTAGCAAGTACAAGTTATCACTGAGGTAGCCTACAACTACATTAAAGGGCATTCTGGTATGTGCTTTAAGGATACCACATGTACTCTGTATGTTCTCTGAGCTATATGAACTCCTAAAGACCCATATTCGCAATTTTAAATCCTTCCTGCCACCCAGACTTTAATCTGACATACCTAAGTACAAAAGGAGGAAGGCAGTTAAACATCCAGGAAAAATACTAACAGTAGTACGTAAACATTTAATCACACAGACAGGAACAACCAAGATGTATCTAGTGCAAAGGGAGGTCAATGCATACACACTTCAAAAACTCAATTCTCACTAAGACAACCAGTAGGCAAATCATGCTGCCCGTTTGTTTCCCTTTTAGAAGACCAGAGAGGTGTCAAACAAAGGAAGTCATTTACCCACAAACTTACATGCATATGCAATTACAAGTGCAGATGCGGACATAGATACTCATTTGGATATGGGCTAAAGAATGATCATTTTCTACCTTCATATGTAGACAACTTGCCTTAGAATCATTTTTGAGGCCTGCACCGCTTGAGGCTGTGCACAGACTTTTACAACTAGGCCAACTGTCTGATTTAAAGGTCCTACAGAAGGGATAAACAGGTCTTCTAGCACATATGTAAGTGACCACTTGAGGGTAGCCTGCAGTTAGGCTACAGGGAATGATGATATGTGCTTAAAAGCACTGTATGTTCTCTGAGCTATATGAACTCCTACAGACCCATGTGCCCAATCATACATTTACAGTGCCACCCAGACTTTAGTCTAACACACCTAAGTACAAAAGAATGCAAACAGTTAGATATCCAATAAAACACTGACAGAGGCACATAAACACTTAGTTGCACAGACAGGCACAACTGATATGTATCTAGCACTAGGAAAGGTAGCTGCATGTACAAACCCAAATACTCACTAACACGGACAGTAGGCAAACCATTCAGTCCATTTCTATCCCTTTTAGAAGACTAGAGAGGTCACAAACAGAGGTACTAATTTGCCCACAAGTTTACATGCATGTGCGCAGATAGGGACAGAGACCCTCATTTGGATATCAGCTGAAGAAATCACATTATCTACAGAATGGCAGTGTAGGTAAATGAATGTGTGTGAGTGGGTGTACGGGTGAGGGAGTGGGTTTATTTTTTAATAAAATACAGCCCTAGGGATGGGGTCCCTGGGGCTATGTGAGTGACCGTAAGGATGAGAGTGGGTGTTTGAGAGACTATGTGGGTGAGTGAGAGGGTATGTGAGAGGCAGTATGGGTGAGTGAGTGTGTGAGTGGGTATATGGGTGACTGAGTGGGTGTGTGAGTGGTAGTATGGGTAAGTGAGTATGTGAGTGACTGTATGGGCGAATGAGTGAGAGGGTGTATGAGTGGCAGTATGGGTGAGTGGGTAACTGTATGAGTGGCTGCATGGGTGAATGTGTTGATGTGTAAGTGACTGTATATATGAGTGATTAGCTGTGTGAGTGGGTGTGCAGGCATGTGAGTGATTATATGGGTAACTGAGTAGCTGTGAGAGTGGTTCCATGGGTGGGTGAGTGGGTGTGTTAATGGCTGTATGGCTAAATTAGTGGCTGTTTAAATGGATGTATTGGTAAGTGAATGTGTGTGAGTGAGTGGGTATTTTGCACAGTAAGGTTCTGTGTGACTGGCTGTATAGATGAGTAAGTGGGTGTGTGACTACTCACATGGATGTGTCAATGGGTATGTAAGTGGATAACTGGATTAGTGAGTGGCGGTGAAAGTATCTGTATGGGTGAGGGAGTGCTTGTGTGAGTGGCTGAGTAAGTGGTTGTATGAGTGACTGTATTTGTGAGTGAGTGGCTTTATAAGTGGCTCTATGGGTGAGTGAATGTTAATGTGAGTGGTTGTATGGGTGAGTGAGTGGGTATGTAAATGGTTGTATGGGTGGGTGATTTGGCTATGTTTGTGGCTGTATGAGTGACTAAGTGGGTGGTGTGAGTCTTTGAATGGGTTTGAGAATTGGTATGTGAGTGGTTATGTGGGTGTGTGAGAAGAAATATGAGAGGTTGGATAGGGGTGTAGTGGGTATGTGAGTGGTTCTGTGAATGATGTAATCAGTGATGTCATCAATGGTTTCATTTGAGATGTCATCGGTTATGTCACTTACCATGTCATTAGTGATGTAATATGTGAGGTTATAACCAGTGCATTGTGGGGGCATAACTTATAGTTAGTTCAGGTAACTATAACTGCTACATTTCAATGGTTTTGTAGAAGTGAAATCTGAACTTAAATATAATGTCCCTGTAACTTTTGTTTTTTTTTCAGTGGATTTCAAAGGTTTTATTTAATCCCATTTCCTAGTTAAAACGTCCCAGTTACCTTTGTTTTTTTCAGTGGATTTCTACACTTTTTTACTTTTTAATGCTAACTGTTGTCTGTCACCTTTGAGATTGGGTGTGTGAGTGGATGTGTGGGTCTGGGGGTACCTGCATGTGTGTGAGTATCTGTGTGTATCTGTGAGTGGGTGTGTGAGTGCCTGTCTGAGTGTGTGAGTGGGTGTATGATTGTCTGTGTGTGTCTGTGAGTGCCTGTGTGAGTTTCTGAGTGGGTATGTGAATTTCAGTAAGGGTCTGTGAGTGTGTCTGTGAGGGCCTGTGTTTTTCTGTGATTGAGTGTGTGAGTTGGGCAATGCATTTGGGGCATTTGTATACTTAGGGTATTTAAAACAGGCCTGGGCATAGTTCAAGGAGTTTCGCTACATGGAACTCCGCGAAGTGACAAAAAAACTCCACGGAGTTCCACAAGTGGCGGAGTGCAGTGCGAACTGCTGTTCGCAATGGTTTTCCTGCCGCTCGGGTAGAAATTCTACCTGAGCGGCAGCTTGCGCTTACGAACTTACCATTCGTGAGTGGAGAAAAAACTCCGCTGCATTACGCGGAGGGCAGTTTTCTGCACTTCGCGAGCTCCGCGGAGCGCGTAGTGCAGCAAACTCTGCAAACTCTGCAAACAGAGCGGATTTCACCGCCCAGGCCTAAAAGCAAGAACTATGGACTGTGCTCTCACCAGGAAATAACAAGAAAGAAACCACTCATCACAGTCACTACACAACAGATTCTGCTCCAATATATCAAAGATAAATTCATCTCTATTAAGCATTTCATATAATTTTTCAATGTAGAATACGGGAGGAAACACTTACTTTGCATTTGCCAACCCAAGATGTTAAGATAGTTTGTACTTTACTGAAGTGGAGCTTTAACTGGCGCACATGCTATGTTTATATTTATAAGTGCTCCCTGTAGAGGATTAATTTCTGTGAAATCAGCACCAGGACCAGAATTGAACCTCATTTTTTCCAAGAATATTCTCCAGTTTTGCTCTAAAGTAGCTATAACTTGCACCCTCGCAATGCACAGTTTTTTCATCAATAATTTTACTTAAAATGTTACAGTGATATTATCAATGATGTCTTAGAAGATGTCATGAGTTATGTAATATCTAGGGTAATTAGCTGTGCATGGCGAGGGTGCAAGGTTTAGTTACCTTAGGGCACAAGTTATTGTTACTTGAAATAACTCTATGATAGCTGAATTTCCATGATTTTGTGCGTGTAAAATTTGAAACTAAGTAAGTAATTAATTAAAAGCACTTCTAAAGCGCACAAATGCCAAGGCGTCTTGGCGCTGGGTGTAGCGAGGAAAGCGAGCAAAAATCGGCAAATAAAACATCATTCCTGTGAAGGGAATAACAAGGACTTAAGCATTTTCCCAAACAGAGGTCTGGTAAATTGAAGCTTAATGATGACAGGCAGCTCATTCCAGAGCTTCGATGCTCTATAGGAAAGGCTTCTACCTCCCCATCTAGCCTTACGGATTTTGGAGACCTATAACGTCCCTGTGGCCATTGCTTTTTTTGTCAAGTTATAAAAAAAATGTATTCAATCCCTAACTATAATGCCCGTGTAACCTATGTATTTTTCAGTGAATTTCTAGGTTTTTGTTTAAGGTTAAGTAAGATGCTTTTTGCAATGAGCTGTGGGAGTGGTTGGATGCATGGCCTGGGATGGGATTGTGCTGCCTCCACACAAGCTTGCTGCACCTGCCCCCCTGATTGCCATCCATTGCCCAAGTCCATTCCCCTGCTCCCTCATTACAGCCTAGTATAGCCATTGTTCTGCCACTGCCCTTTCCACCTACACTGAACAGTTAGCTTGCTGCACCAGCCCCATCCCTCCTGACCTGCATGGTCCGATGTGCTGCTACTGTCCTCCATTTAGCTTGATATCCCTGCCCACTCTTCTTGCCCTCTGTTGCCCAATTCTATGCCCCATCATTGTGATCCTGCTTAGCCTCTGTACTTAGCTTGCTGACCCTACCCTCCTTCCCTCTGCTCTCCAATGTGTGTGTGCATGCCCCTGCCCCCTCCTTTTTGCCCACCATGTTCCAGGGATCTGGCATTGCCCCACCTATCTACCCTGAGTGTTCTTTTGAGCTGCCACTGCCCCTCCTACCTGCCTAGCATTGTCATATGGCTGCCGCCTGTCACTGCCACCTCCCCCTTGCCTGTATGAGTTCCATGGCCCTAACCCCTCTCTTTTGTCCTCCTTGGTCCATTTTTCTGTCATTTCCTTCTGCCCTCAAGGCTCTGATGTGCTGCATGGTCTTTTATGAAGCCCCTTCTCCTTCCCTCTCTTGTCTGTGTCCAGCCTCTTCCCCTCCCTTTTGTCCTCCATGGTTCTTTGTGCATGTTGATACCCCCTCCCTCTGGCTCACCATGGCTGTTGTGCTGCCACTAACCCTGCTACTTGCCATTCTAGGTCTTCTGTGCTGCCACATCCCCTCCAAGCTCCCCTGTGTGGTCAGCTTGCTGCCCAGACCCCCTCTCACCTTTCCTCTGCTGTCTGTATGTATGCAATTATAGTCTCACTCTTGCTCTGTGTGCTGTGTTGTGCTTCCAGTGCCCATTCCGCCTGCCCTCCGTGGTCAGCTTGCTGCTCCTGCCCTGCCCCCTTGTCCCCTGCCCCCTGTTTTCCATGTGCAGTTCCCTATTCAATCCATCTTGTGTTGTCTGGTCCGTTGTCTTGCTGTCCTTGCCTCTTTCCTCTCTGCTCTCTGTCATCAATGTTTGTGACCCTGTCCCCTCCCTTTTGCTTTCCATGTTCCATTGTGCTGCACTGCCGTTCCACTTGGCTTGTGTTGTGTGTATTGTGCTGCTACAATCCATGACTTCTGCCCTGTAAGGTCAGTTTGGTGCCCATGCCCATCTACCTCCTGCCCTCTGTTATCTGAGTCCATGTCCCATCCCCATTCCTCCTGCCCTGCGTAATTTAATGTACCATGCATGCCAATATTTTAACTTGGTAAGAGATCGATTTTGAAAAAATACCTGGGAAATTGATTTTTCACATTGACTCACATTGACAAAGAGGAGATTTTAGACAGGAGACAGATAAAATAAAGCCCGTTGGGGTTTAAAAACATCAGCAGTCTCCTGCCTGTATTGGGTCTGTTGGCATGTATGCTTGTTCTTATTTTCCTTCTTTTGAGGAACATCTGTCAATTCGTTTGTAAGCTTATTTTAGGAACAGATTAGCCGTCTCTCGAAAATAGGATACTATTCTAAATAAGGAGTGTATAGACTTCTTAATCGATTGTACTCTCTCACTCAACTTGCATCAGCACTAAATGTCCTATCATCAAATCATCAAAATCAATCAAAAACAAACCAGACAATGTTCTAACTCATGACAATGCTACAAATGACATTCCTTCTTTAAATACAGTACTTCTAATATTAATAAAAGCTGTACCTGCACTTAAACTATGTGATTTATGGATAGTACAGCATGTGCTAGAGAGAGTGGGAACTGCTGCTGCCGGACATATAAGTCCTTTGCAAGCAAAAAATGTACAACACATTGGCCGATCTGCTAAACGCCATCAATCTGATCAAATTTTATAGCCAAATATTCAACCACATCTCTATAGAAAATTAAGTAAATCAATTTTCCTAGCCAGTTGGTAATTTTTTCCTCATTTCTGCTATTTGTTTTTTTTCCTTTTGCTTGCCCCCACTTGTTGTTATCTGTTTTCTGCATTGTGCCCATTGTGCCTCGTGCCCAGCCTGATTGTATTTTTGCATTATCCTCATTTTGCTATTGTTTTTTTTCCTTTTGCAGTGCCCCCATTTGCCCATTGTTGTTGTCACTTCTACTTCTGTTCTGTTCCATCCCCTACTGTTTTATATCTTTTTTCTCTCTCTTGTTGCCGTTCTCGCCTCTACCTCTACCTCTGCCCTGTGACCCCTACCCCTGACCGTCCCTGCTCCCACCTCCCAGTGCACGTCCCTCCCCTACTTAATGGCGGCCGCTGCGCGGTCATGCCGTTGGTGTGCCGAAGGCGTGCCTAAGGCAAGCCCATCTGCCCCCGACCGTGACCTGACCACGGCCCGCGCCAAGAACCCTGGATCAGCAAGCCCCACCACTACAACTCCTCCGTGCTCCACACACTCAACCACGGTAGAAACTATTACTGCCAAAGATCTACACCAAACACCACCCATGGTCAGTTCTCCTGTCGACACTGCCGACAATCCTTCATCGACAGCGCCCCCACGACCTACGAAGCCCCGCCGGATGCCTGCACTCCCGAAGCACTGGCATGCATCCTCCTCAATGTGCGTTCCCTACTCATACACACCGTAGAGGTCTGGGACCTGCTCGACACACTCTCACCCGACGTCCATTTCTTCACAGAAACCTGGACCAACACCACCTCCTCCCCTGATATTGCACCACCATCCCCGACGGATACAAGTTCCAAAGAAAGGACTGCCCCCATCGCCCAGGAGGAGGAGTCACCATCACACACAAGAGCTCCCTCCGTCTCTCAACCGCCAGCACGAACGACCCCCTCTCCAACACAGAACACCTCCACTTCCAGATCCAGTCCAGTCCCACGACTACACTGCACAGCACCCTCACCTACAGAACCCCCAGACCTCACGCCCTTTCTGCAACCACCATCACTGACCTCATCACACCCAACGCCATCACCTCAATGGACTACATCCTCATCAGAGACCTGAACTTCCACCTCGACTACCGCAGCGACCCCAACTCCACCGCCCTCCTCGACAACCTCACCAACCTCGGATTGAAGCAGCTCGTCACCACTCCCACACACAGAGTTGGACACACCCTCGACCCCATCTTTGCAGGAGGGACTAACACCCACTTCAGCCACACCATGCAGCCCCACTGGATAGAACACCACTGTGTACACCTTACTTTCAACACCAACACCGCACCCAAGCCCACCCCACGCCCACCACAAAGTAACTGGAGCAAGATCACAGAGGAACACCTCAATACCAACCTCCTCCATGACCCCCCCTCCACCACAACTGACGCCAACTCCGCAGCAAAACAACTTCACCACTGGATCTCCAGCTGCGCAGACAAGCTCGCTCCCCTCCGCCACCCCAGCAAGCAACGCCCCCTGAAGGCAGCTTGATTCACCACCGACCTCCAAGAAGCCAGGCGCTCCTGCAGACACCTTGAGAACATCTGGTGGAACAGAAAAACTACAGAGGACAAAAACAACTACAGGTACGCCCTGAAAGAATACCACCAGCCCATAAGAGCCACTAAGCGAACCATCATCAAGAACAAAATCCACACCAATGGAACTAACGCTAAAGAACTCTTCAATATCATACAGCAGCTCACCAAACCCCTAGCAAAGCCACGGATGTCACACCTTCCCAGGACCTCTGCAACAAGCTCAGCTTCTACTTCAACCCAAAAATCAAGGCCCTCTATGACAACTTCAACGAATAGACTTTGGACACCAGCCCCCTCCCCACTACCAACAACCAGCCGACCTTCACCACCTGGAATCCGACACCCACTGAAGACACCACTACAACCATGAAGAACACCCACTCAGGAGCCCCCACACACCCCTGCCCTCCCCACATCTACCACAGAGCCGCCGCCATGGCACCTGAACTAGGCCGCACCATTAATGCACTCCTTGGAATCCGGCATCTTTCCCGACAACTGGAAGCAGGCAGAAGTCAAACCCCTCCTCAAGAAGCCCACAACCGACCCGACGGACCTGAAAAACTACCAGCCAATCTCCCTTCTCCCCTTCACTGCCAAAGTCTCAGAGGGATTCATAAACACCCAGCTGGCCGCCTTCATCGAAGAGAACGCCATCCTGGACCCCTCCCTGTCTGGATTCCGCAACAACCACAGCACCGAGACCGCCCTCCTTGCTGCCAACGACGACATCCGCATGCTACACGACCAGGCCACACTGCGGCCCTCATCCTACTAGACTTCTCCACAGCCTTCGACACCATCTGACATCGCAGTCTCACAGCCAGACTCCATGACGCCGGGTTACGAGGAACCGTCCTCAACTGGATCGATCCTTCCTCTCTGGCAGAACCCAGAAGGTCAGACTCCCGCCCTTCCTCTCAAACCCACAGAGATCAACTGCGGAGCACCCCAAAGATCCTCGCTCAGCCCCATGCTTTTCAACATCTACATGGCCCTCCTAGCCGCCATGGTCAGACAGCATGGGCTCAGCATAGTTTCATACTTCAACGACACCCAGCTAATCCTCTTCCTCACGAAGAACCCCAGGAAAGAATGAAGGATGTCGCAGCCTGTATGAACAACAGCTGCCTGACGCTCAACTCGGAGAAGACAGAGGTGCTCGTCCTCGGACCTGGGACAACACCTGGTGGCCCTCTGCTCTCGGGAGCCCACCCACCCCATCAGACCACGCACGGATCCTCAGCATCATCCTGGACTCCTCCCTCACCATGACCCACGAGATGAACTCCGTTGCCTCCACCAGCTTCAACTGCCTCCCCATCCCCTGCAAGACTTTCAAATGGATACCCCCTGAATGCAGAAAGACCGTCACCCACACTCTCATAACTAGCAGGCTGGACTACGGCAATACCCTTTATGCCGGAATCAACAGAACCCTCCTACACAAGCTCCAAACCATCGTGAACACCACAGCCAGGCTCGTCCTCGGAACCCCACAGCACGAAGACATGACCCAACACCTACGAAAGCTCCAGCTCCCCGTCGAGAAGAGAGTAACCTTCAAGCTACTCACCCATGCTTACAAATCCCTCCACAACATCAGACCCAAATAACTCAACGAGAGAGTCTCTTTCAACGCACCTAAAAGGAAGCTCTGCTCCGCCAACCTTGCCCTGGCAGAAACCCCACGCATCCGCAAAAACAGAGCCTTCTACTAAGTCGCAGCAAAAGACTGGAACAAGCTACGGGTCAACATCAGATGCTCCCCTACCCTTCACATCTTCATGAAGAACCTCAAGACCTGGCTCTTCGACTGAACCGGAGCTGCACCCCCTCCACCTCTGTGCCTTGAGACCCTCACGGGTGAGTAACGCATTTTATAAAACCCTGATTGAGCATTACCTATCAGACCATTTACTAACCCTTCTTCAACACTTAAATTGCACCGCAAAATTACTTGACAGTTTGTTCACATGCATAAACACTTTTCTAAGTCTGCAGTCCTGGATACAGACTTCTCAAAATAATCCAATTGTGTTTGCACTTTTTCTGTGGGCAGTATTGTCACTCCCTGGTGTTCCATTTTATCGATAGCTATAATTTCTAAAATATCTTCTTTCTCCAGTTTCAGTGATTGTTCGTTGATGCTGGAGTGCTCTTGAAGTGTAGGCATTAAACAGACTGGATTTCTGTTCTTCAATGAAATTGTACATTAGTTCTGCTGCTGTAATCCTAGATGGAAATAGATTCTTGATATGTCACCTTTCTAAAGCACATTTTTCCTTTTTGGTAAGAATTCCTATTTTAATGTCCTTAAGAATATTTCCATATTCCACATCAGATGTTTGATATTTATTATTCACTAGTTCCTTGTATTCGAAGTTTAACCAAATAATGTTTTTGACAATACTCCCCAAAGGGTTTCTTTATGGACAAGTGTTTTGAAAACAGGTCATCCATTTACAGGGTAAGTTGTTGTAGGTCACTGAACACAATTAAATGCTCTCCTCCAAATACTACATCATAGTTTGCTCTTAAAATCTGCTGCGATTTTAAGTGTATGAAGGCAGGCATTACGTTCAACATCATTCTCACCTCAACAATGATTAAAAGTTCCAGAACTCAACTTTGCCTAGCTTTTGAATGTATTTATTTATATCTATACATTTTAAATTGGTATATAGATGATCGGTTTTTCTTATAATGAACTTTTATTCTTTTTGAAAGTTGTCTAAAGTGGATCCTTGTGGCTCGAATGTATTTAAATGTACTCTTTTAATGTGAAATGTGATTAATCATTGTGTATCTTTTATGGTTTAAATCAAAACCGAAATAAAGAATTGAATTGAATTAAAAGTTCCAGTTTCTTCAGTTATGTTGATACCTCATGACAAGCTTCACTGAATAATTTCTGGTATTCAATGCAATCCCTTTAATGTTATATGCAGCTAATGCTGTTGGTGCTGTTATTACACATGACAAATTTGATTCTCTAATCCTCTGTAGCTAAGCAGTGAGAACTTTAATTTGGAAGTGTTTTGCTAGCTTGACCACTAATGTATAGTAGTAGTGGCTTAAATGAAGAGCATTCACATCGTTTCTTCTTGTGAATAATTCACTCCCCACTCCCCAAGAGGATATTTACTCAGTGGTCTAGAACTTTGGCTGCTTTGTGAATTCTCTTTGGCTATCTTTCAGCAGTAATGTTTTCTTCCTGTTCAATCTCATTTTCAACATTTCCAAGTCCTCGACCTTCTGGTCTTGCTCCACGAGGGCAACTTCGCAAGGGTGAGGTGGGGAACTCAGGCCCAGAGAACTGAAAAGATTCCAGTTAACAGAGGAGTCCGCCAGGGTTGTGTATTGGCGCCCACCCTCTTCTCACTGTTCGTGAACGGAGTGGTGACATTTTTGCTAGATGTTCCAGCTGACGCTCCCACCCTGGCGGGCGAAAAAGTCCCCACTCTCCTTTTTGCGGACGACACCCTGCTGGTCTCTAAGACACCAGCAGGGTTACAGAAGCTCTTAGACAGATTCCATTTGTTCTGTTCACTGAGAGGTCTGGCTATCAATACATCAAAGACTAAGCTTCTTTCCTTAAAATCACATAAATCACCCAGCGTACCCATTATGTCCGATGGAATCCTCCTAGAATATGTCAAATTATTTGACTATCTAGGAATCAGAATCTCCGACACCTTAAGCTGGAGACCCCATATCAATAAGATGCTGCTTAATTACAAAAGAGCCACGGGAGTAATCGCAAAAGAACATCGCTCTTCAACGAGCAAGCCAATTACCCCCGCATTAGTGATCTACCAGGCTAAAGCAGTTGGTTCGGCCCTATATGGAGCCGAATTATGGGGTTATGACAATTTTGAAGAAATCACCTTGTCCGAGAACAAATTTCTGAGAGATTTAGTCTCAATGCCAAGGGGTACCCCTCTGAAACCACTTCTTAGTGATTTGGGCAGGCGCTCGATCAAAGACATCGCAAGGCTATGTCCTTTGCTATTTTGGGCCCGCCTATGGCGCACCCCTGAGCTAGCCAAATACACTGAGGGCCTGAGAGAAATCATGAATACTCCAGGCTCCCATAAAATAAGCTGGCTCCGCAACATTAAAAAATCCCTTAACCAGCTCGGACTAAATGATGCCTGGGAGCATGGAGCTCCAGTTAGCAAGGTGGATCTTAAAAGAGCATACTGGGCTTGGATTGACAATCAGGATCTCAGCAATCCCAATGTAGGCAGGATAACTGAAGCTTTTTATATTCATAAACAGTCTGTTAGCTTTGAGCCTGTTTTTGAGTTTGTACAAAAACCAAGGGATAGATCATTGTATCTCCAGTTCAGACTCGAGATTCTTCCAACTCGTGAGTTTACTAGTAAATGGAAGCCTCCCCACCAGACCCCCGATACTTGTCTGATTTGCGTGGAGAAAGTTGAAAGCACAGCGCACATTATGTTCGAATGCCCAGCGTACAGAAACCCGAGAAGAAGATGGTTAGGCCCCGCTTGCCGTCTCCTGGGCATCTCAAACTATCGTGTCGCTCTACGCATTTTACGATCTGACACAAGCTTGGTGCTAGTCTGTGCTGTGGCCAAATTTTGGGGGTGGTCTTGGACTATTAGAAGTAAACTCATCATTTCCATTAGATGATCTTGCACAATGTATTTTCTCTGCTTTTTTAACCACATTTTAAACAATTTTAAATATTTTATATCGAGTTTACTCAAATCAGCCATTAAGCTATTAGTTTCAGAGCGTTTCTACAATTACTGTGATTTGTTACAAATATCGCTCTCTTGATGAATTGTTTCTTCTTTTATGTTTGTATGTATATGCTTTTATGATAACTTTTTATCGAAATAAAGCTTTCTGACTGACTGACTGACATTTCCAAGTAGGTAGGAACGACTGAACACTCAGTGTTGTCTTTCACAGCTTTGAAAGAGTCTTCATAAGAGTCATAGTGTCCAGGTAATTTTTGTTAAACACGCCATGGCTTGTCCAACTGCAAAAGTGCACAATAGAAAAACTCTCTTTTCTCCGGAGTTTTGCAACTGAAATTTCTGTGGTTAATTATATTTCTTTTGGTGTGTCTCACCAAAACAGCCATGCCATAAAAGGGCTGCATATTTCCCATCTTGTATTTTTTCAGATTACTTCTATGTCTATAGTATTGAAGTACTTCATAGAGGCACATGTTTTTTAGATGTTAACTCCTTCTTGGATAGTATGTATCTAACAGATTAGATTCACAATGTCTCTAATTTCTGGATCAGATTCTGCTAGATACTGCATTTCTGGCAAAGATTTTAATACTCTATTTCACCTGCTTGCAAGGCCCAGACTTACCCATACAATTCTCCTTGACATTAAGAGCAAAATAGCCAGTGTGAGCACTCATATGATCCTATTACTCTGTGGGAAGGCATTTTCAAGCTGAAACTGTACAATTTCTTAATAAGACTCTTTTCTGCAGAAATCTCCTACTATATCTCTTTTATCTCTGTCTTCTCAATTTTGTTATATATCAAGTCACATAGCAACAGTGATGGAGTTGTCTGCAACAAACTGTATGTCCATGTTTGCATTCCATATTTTTAGAATGACATGATTATAGTTGTTAATAAACTTCACAGCCTTTTTTCGTCTCAGGTTGTATGTGTTTTTTGGTGATTTTCATGTCAGTGTATGTCTGGCTGCAGATTAAAAGCTGTTATCTTCCTTTTGAAATGACTGTTCGAAGGAATCCAAAACAACATCTTGTGCAAAATATTCTTTTGCATCTATATTTTTGTCAACAGTCCTTGCCACTTCTATAAGTTTGAAACTGCAAAACTTGTTCTGTCAGGACTTACTCACCACTGTTTTGTGGAATGGCTCATGCAACATGCTGTTCAATGAAACAGAGCCCAGACTCATCCATGTCTGTTCCAAATTTCGGTGCATCTTTTATCCGTGACAGCATGTGAATATGTGGAGCATCGCTAGCTTGGTACTCTTTATGCCAAAATAAATCTGTCATTTCTCCAAGAGAGGATTAGTTTTGTTGCAGATGAAAGACATCATGGCTTGAAACTTGTGGTTAAAATATCTGCAAACATTTGCACGATCAATGAGTAAAGTTCGCCAGCTGTCTTTACTTTGATGTCCTTTATGTTTGAATTTCTTCTCACTGGAAATCAAGCAGGTCATCCCACGCATACTCAGTACAACTGAGTGTTAGAAACCAAGTGGTTACACCTAAGTTTCTTAATGTGCATTTCAGCTCACCATGACGAAGATACCAATACTCGTTGGTTCCACATTGGCACTAGGCCTGAGTGGTAAACTACGCTCAGTTCGTGGAGTTTGCAGAGTTTCCTGAGTGGCAGGAAGATCAGTACGAACAGCAGTGTGCACTGCACTTCACCACTTACCGAACTGAGGGGAGTTTTATTGTCACTTCGCGGAGTTCCACGTAGCGAAACTTTGCAAACTACGCCCAAGCCTGTTTGGCATACCATCAAATAAACCAACTTGTATTCCAGGTTTTCATCTTTTACTTGAACTTTCTCAACAAATTATTTTGCTGAGAGAATTCGCAGATTCACTCCTGTCTTTAGAATGCGGTTCACTGTATAAGATAGTCCTGACAAGTCACTCTTAAATAGTACATAGAACATAGAATATATAGGGAATATGCTGGCGAAATCTAGGGTCCTCTGATTATATACTCCAGTTGATCTGTTCTCTGCTGTTGGTATTTGTACAGGCCGGTCATCATACCTACCACCTATTCCAGTAAGAAACAGATGTGGAAAATAGTAAGCATCTAAACTTTTCTCCTACAAACTCAATGGAGCAACTTTTGCTTCTTTCAATTGACATAGATCGATAGAATCACCAATAATCTCTTTATAATGCAGAGGATGGATACTGTAGTGTTCATAAATGTCTTCTGATCTGGATCAATCTGGCCTCTAGATGGTAATGTGTCATCCTCCATATGTATTACATCTTGAACAACATCTAAATTTTTATGATAAACATTATTTTGCACGAGATATATTGTTCCTTTTTTTTTTTTACTAAGATCTACTAATTCTTGCAATTTTTTGGTTCTTAGTATAGACACCATTGACTAGAATAATAAGTGGCTCTTCAAAATCTCTCTACACCCCTATTGTTGCAATTTTCAGTATGAAATCTAATGGCAAGTACAAAAATCTATCATTAAGACCTTTCTATAACTCTGTCAGAGGTATTTTTCCTATTTCTGGTTCCATATGAACTATAGCTTAGAATGGATGTATACATTTTATAAGAATTTAATTACTAAACAGTTTAATCTTGAAGTTCTTGTGGAATTGAAACTAGTTCTAACTTGTTATGCACTGCTGTAGCTGGCATTATATTATCCTCTAACTTAACATAACAGTACTTACATATAATTTGTTGTGAGGAAAAATCAAAGCGTTCCTCTACAAATAAATAGGCTGCAAATTTGTGCCACTCATCTCTGTTCTTTCTTTCGGTTTTGAAAACAGAACAACATAAGGAGTTTGACTTTTGTAGAGAGTATGTCGACAGCATATACAAAGACAGTTTGGTTTCTCAGAAGAAGCTGTGTTAAACTTTGTAATCTGTTTGCTAAAGCTATCAACAGTAATAACTGTGTTCTGTTCCTCTGCACCTACATATAGCAAGTCCTCATTTTCCCTGTGCTCCTGTTCAGGACCAAAAAAACTAAATATCACCACAAATATTTTCTACCTCTGCTACTGTACCATGTAAAATAATTCTTCTCATTTCTCCTAGACATATTGCAGGAGTTTTCACATAGTAAAGCCTACTAACAAAGTGCGCATTTTCAAGTGTTATACAGCTAACATTCTGAAATGATGAAACATGCTTTGGCACACTTTCTTTGATAGAAAAGCTAACAAGTGTCCATGTAAATTAGTATTCTTCATTAGTTTGCATGGATCTAATCCTTGCAACATACCTATTTTTAGTTTCAGACTTTTGTAGGGAACCAGACATAGGACATTTCTCAATATATCAATAGATTCCTGGTGAACACTATAAATATTGCTACAATTTGGTTTATATGAAGGAGCCTATTTACTCATCCCCTGTATCTCTTCAACTTTCACTTCCTCTACGATTTTAGGTACAGTGACCTCCTTTGGAATAGGACTACCATCCTTCATCTCATAACATCGTCCAGATTCTTTAACTAATGCGTTCTCTTGGAAGCAGCTTTCTTCATTAAAGAAAAGCTCAGTATTAGAAGTATGTCTCCATTCACTGCTGAGAATTTAGCAAAACTTATTTCTACTGACAAGTCTATTCTTTTGGCTTCTTTTCCTCATAGACACCACTCTTTTATACAGGGTCATCATTCTGTTTAGAATCAAAATAAATAGCTTCCTCTTGAGATCAAAGGCATAATTGACTACAGCCTCAACACGTTCCTTTTGTCTGACTGCTTGTCTACTCCTTTTATACTTCTTCATAGTTGTAATCAAATTCAAAAAATTTCTACTTCTGAACATTCTAAGTCTGATTTCCTTCAACTTACTCTGTCTTCTAATTAAAGTGTATGATTTATTGGACTATTGTTTTCTCTTCATTTCATGTAGTTTTCCTCCCTTTTAGTTGATTTGAGACTTTGTTTTTATTCACTTAGTTTTACCTACTTTTCAGATTTCCACATGCTATTTGTAAAAATGTCTTTGTTCTCTTATCAGCAGCTCTTTTGTTTTTCACTAATTTGCCCCTTTTGTTTATTCAGTTGTAAGGGGATAATATCCTTGCTTCTGTTTCTTTTTTCTCTCAGTTTTTGATGGCATTGTAACTGTCTGTACTTAATTGGAATATTAAATCTAGAAAGAAAACAAATAAGCACATTTAGCTTTTTATTAAGTACTATCAGAATGCATTTTTTTTTTAAATTTAACTACAAACGCAAACAGCTGTATCATTATATTATAGCTAACCTTACTTTATTTATTTTCATGTATCTCTGGGTCACTGTCTGTGTCGGTGTTTGCATTAGGTCTCCCTGAGTATACTACCATATCCATTACTGTATTCCTGTGTATCTAAATATATTTAAAGGACTATTTGTCTGGATGGGTGACTAGGGTATGTCAGTACTTAGTAATATATATGCATGAGTGTAGTAGTCCAGCTATCGGAGTACCATCAGATGTTTATGTATGTATGCCAGTATATCACTGTCTCTTTTAGTAGCTCTATGTCTCTATAAATGTGCATTTAAGTAGCTGAACGAATAGCCCAGTGCCTGTGTTGGTAAATACAGGCATATGTAAGTGTGTCTGCAACTGCCTTTGACACTGCTAGATACATAACTAGTTTCGGAGTATGTGAGTGAATATATAAGGGTCTCTGTCACTGTCTGACTGGATGAGAGAGATGCTCTATTCATTTAAAAACATTTATGTCATTTGTATTATCATTGGTACACTCTATTGCAGTGCAAGTGCACGAGTAACTTGATAAAACTCAAAAGGCCATCTCTTACCTTTTATGCACAAATCCCCATGCTTTCTGGCATACCAACAGCCTATCTCAGAGGTTAATTATGAGTACTTAAAGGTGGCTTTTTCATACCAAGTCAAGCTGACAGTAGAAGTGCACAGACAGGCTCTGCAGTAGTAGGTCTGACCTATTTTTAAAGGACTACTTGTCTGGATGGCTGACTAGGTTGTGTCAGTACTTGGCTTCATATCTGAGTGAGTGTAGGAGTCGAACTGTAGGAGTGCCATAAGATTTTTAAGTAAGTATGCCAGTATGTGATTGTCTCTTTTAGTAACTCCATGGCTCTATAAATGTATATGTAAGTAGCTGAACGAATAGCTCACTGCCTGTTTTGGTGAATGCAGGAGTATGTAAGTGTGTCTGCAACTGTCTTTGATACTGCTGTATACATAACTAGTTTCTGAGCACCTGGGTGAATGTATAAGTGCCTCTGTCACTGTGTCACTGGATGAGACAGAGGCTCTATGCGCTTGAAAAGATGTGTGTCACTTACATTACAGAAGGTATAGTGTGTGTAGTACTTGACATAGGGATCTGTGACTGCAAGAGCAACTTACTGAAATTGAAAGCACTTCTCTTACTTTTTAAACAAAAAGCACCATACATTGTAGCATACCTGCGGCCTATCTCGAAGGAGAGCTATGTGTATTAAAATGATAGTTTAAGGCATGGCAAGGGGCTTTTTTCCTGCCAATTCGAGCTGTCACTAAAAGTGCACAGAGAGGCTCTGCAGTAGTAGGCCTGACCCATATTTAAAGGACAACTTGTTTGGATGGGTGACTAGGTTATGTCAGTGCCTGGTTACATATCTGAGTAAGTATAAGCGTATGCCTCTAGGAGTGGCATCAGACGATTAAACAAGAATGCAGGTATATGACTGTCTCTTTTAATAACTCTATGGCGCTTTAAATGGGTATGAGTGGCTGAACGAATGGCGCAGTGCCTGTGTTGGTGAATGCAGGTTATGTAAGTGCATCTGCAACTGCCTTTGATACTGCTGGATACATAATTAGTTTCTAAGTATGTGAGTGAATGTATAAGTGCCTCTTTCGCTGTGTGACTGGGTGGGAGAGAGGATCTATGCTTTCGAAAACATGTATGACAGTTCCATTACTGGTGCTACACTCTATGTAGTATTTGGGATAGCAGTCTGCAAGTGCACAAGTAACCTAGTGAAACTCAAAGGGACATCTCTAACAATTTAAGCACAAAGCAATGTGCTTTGTGGCATACCTACACCAGAGTTGAGTTATGTGTTGTAAACATTGGGTTTAAGACTTGGCGAAGAGTTTTTCATGCCAAGTGGAGCTGGAAGTAAAAGTACAGAGACAGACCCTGCAATAGTAGGCCTAACCCATGTTTAAAGAAGTACTTGTCTGTATGGGTGACTAGCTTGTGTCAGTACTTGCTTTCATATCTGAGTGAGTGTAGGATTCCAACTGTAGGAAGACCATCAGATGTTTAAGCAAGCATGCCGGTATATGACTCTCTGTTTCAGTAAGTGTGTCTTCAACTGCTTTTGATAGTACTACATAAAGAGTATCTACTACATAGCTGGCAAATTTTATAGGTTAATGCATGATAATCTGTTGCACTGTAGTCTTTTTTTTATGAATTCTGGGACTTGTAGTATTCATTTATGATAGAATAAAGAGGTCAACAATTGCCACCATCCAAACTATGGTACATATACAGACCTACGTTAGAAGTAACTTATATGTAGGAGAAATGAAGTTTAAGGCTAAATAAGAACTTTTAAATACAGCTTGAGCTAGCAGTAAATGTGTACACACAGGCTCTGCTCTGCCAGGTGCATTGCATGTTTAAAGGGCTACTGTCTGCAGGGTGATTACAAGTGTGAGTACTTGAATACATATCTAAATATCAGAGTATCAGTCCCTTTCTAGGAGTGTCACTGAATATATAAATGACTTTCTAGGTATAGAACTAATTGTCAGTTCCTTGTACCATGGTATCTCATATACCCAGGGCCAGAAAATTAAATGCTACTGGTGGGTTTGCAGCACTGCTTGTGCCATGACTTTGTAGGTATAAAACTAATTGTCTTATTATCTGTTGGACTGGGCCCTTTTTGCAGGGTGATCCCAGATTGAGCCTACCTCTATATTTTTTCTGACCTGTTGTTGATGGTTTTAGATCTCTGGGCACTTAATCACTGCTGTTCAGTGCTAAAGTGCATTGGCTCTCTATGGTAAACTTGGTAAGACTGGTCTACACCGTTTGGCATTTTTAATTTACCTGTCAATCCCTTTTACTGTGGTATCTCATATACCCTGGACCAGTAAATTAAATGCTACTGGTGGGCTTGCAGCTCTGCTTGCGCCACCCACCAAAATAGCCTTTCAAACTTGTATCAGGCGTCTGCCACTGCAGGGCCTATCTATTCAGTTTACTGCCACTGTGACGTGGCACATAAAGTGGTTGCCACGTCTGTGACTCCCCTTTTACTACATATCAGTCATACCTGCATTGGGGATTCCCTGATATTTCCTGCAGTGGTAATTCCTGACATGAGAGGGGTAGCGTGAACAAGTTTGGTATGTTTGGAACTGTGTTGATAAATGCTGCATACTGGTGTTTGCGGATTTATTATCACTATTTTAGAAAGGCCACTTTTAGAAGTAGGCATTTCTGGGTGCTGTGTGTCTTTGTGCCTGCCTGTTGTGTATTGGCTGACTGGCCTTGGAGTGATGGGGACTGGGGAGTTGCAGTGGCTCCAGAGAGTCTGGATGAGTCAGTGCTAGGCTGAATAGGCCTGGTCTGCATTTGGAGTGGTGGGAGGAGTAGCAACTGCAACTGAATAGGGCTGTGCCTGCCTTCCACAATGATGGCTACGCCACCCGTAGTGTGTCTGTGGCCATGGCTTACACTTAAAATGGGGAGTATTGTGTACTTTTCAAGTGCCCCCAGAACTGGTTCAAACTGTGTCCAGGGCCCTGTATCAGGGCAGAACAAATACTTTGTGAACTATTAATATTGGGGCTGTGACCACATGTTTTGAAGCTTAATTGGTACTTCTTGAATTCAAACTGTAAGAGGCTGCATGGGACTAGGGGGATTGCTGTGCTGCCAGGGAACCGCCATCTGGACTTTGCTGGTAGGCTGGCCTGAGCGTGCCCCTTGCCCGGGGACCCCAGTCATTCCCCAGGGTGATGTGGCTTGCCCTGGGGGATTTATCCCAGTGTGTGGTGAGAGATTGGGTTTTTGCGCTTCCAAGTCTGTTGTGCAAGTGTGGGCTCCTGCTGCAGAACAGTGCAGGAGAGCGCTTCCCTCTTTGGCTGCCCCCCCACTTTTTGCAAAGAATTAAGCACATGTGTAGCACTTTCCTGGAGCCCAGGTGTGGGGAAAGTGCTCCCTAATTGGGGGAGCACACCTAACTGTGACCGGCAAGTGCTGGGGAGTCGCCTGTTCTTCGTGTCCCCAGGTGCTGTGTGTCGTCCCGAGAGGAGCTCTGTGCTCGAGGGAAGAGAGCACATAGCAGAAACTCCAAGGCCATGCAGGCAGATGCTTAATTTCCTAGTACAGCCCCCCATTTGGTGAAGGGGGGCCGCAACCTACACCATCAGGGGGATGGGGACGGCCAACAATATTGCCTAGCTCCTGGGATCAGTGATATCAGCTGCCAGGAATCCCGCTGACAGGGCCCACCTTGCTTTAAGAGAGGGGGAAGTCCAGCGTAGCCCTGCGCACTTAGGACAACGAAGGATCGGAAGGAGCTCCACCCCCGTCAGAGAGAAAAAAGCGAGTTCCCGGAGGCCGGCGAGGAGAAGCGAGGTTGATGCATGCTAGCCCACATGGACATGGGTAGCCGCCGGCTTTCTTCCTTGGTGCGGGAGATCTGGAAAAGCCACCCGCAGTCGTGAAGGTGTGGAAATGTGGATTTTCCTGATCAGTTATGTCCCCTATCTTGGACCCCAACGGTTCTATATGCATGTTACAAGTACATGTATGTTCCCTCCAGTTCCAGTTTCTAAGACGTAAACATATGTGTGTCTACCGTCAACATGTTCTCTGTCAGATCCGCCATCAATGGGCTGGATATTCGATTCCTAAGTATGAAAGGCCACCGACTTTATATGACTAAGTTACTCCATTTTTACAGTTCAGGCGAGTAGGCCCGATTCTGCCCTCAAAGCCTTTCCCTGCTCTCTGTCTCTGACAGCTTCAGCTTGAGCTCGCATCTGTATCCATGAACTTTGTCCTACTCCCTGTGCAGCTAACGGTGCCTGCCTCGGCCAGTTTTCGCCTGTCTGCCAAGAAGTTGTATTTCACCTTCGAATTATCTATTTTGCTCTCCAGCCGATGCATTCCTGTCCAGTGATTTAGGTAAACATTTCCTTTAGCTCACAAGCAAAGGACTCAGCCTTTCCGTCCTCCTGCAAGTGATTCATAGCCCTGTTGCCATGGAAAGTTTTCTGCCCCTCGCATCTCATATAGACACTTAGACGCTTGTACACGTACACAGTCAGTATAGAATAGATTCTGTCCGAGAGTCTCTTCCCTTGTGGATAACACAGTTCTTTAAACATAGGATGTTAGATATGATTTGGGATTAGGTTGACTTGACCCCAGACTTCTCGTCTCCACATGTAGAGTTAAATGTCAAGTCCCCTTCACCCCCTAGTTGCACGTCAATTACACGTCATGCTGCCGCGCGCGCATCTATGCCAAGTATTATCTTATAGATCCACCTATGTCTGATAATTCTAACCAATCATGTTTCTTTTATTCCTTATTACGCCTAGTTTCGATTATGTCACTGTTTTGTCACTTTTCTTATCAAATGTTACGCCTTCTACATTCGTTTCATTGTAATGTACTTATTATAAAAATACATGTCTGTTAATAAATTATTGTACTTCACTTCCTGAACCTTCGTGGTGACGGAACCTGAGGGCCGCGACTCGAGTCGGCCATTTTGAATGGAATAAAGCCCATTAGAAAACCTCTTATACCACGGATTCTGCCTCTTGTTATTTTGAGCTATTTTACTTTATTTTAAGATTCCGCATGAAATTCAGTCCGGTAATATTTATTTTATTTACCACATAATGGCGCCCGAATAGGGACACTTTCTCATCTCACGCGCCGGCGGTGCGTTGCAGGCCCGGTCTCCTGCCACAGCTGGACGGACCATAAACGCGTACCAGCAGGATTTCCTGTAAGCTCCCTCCGGTCAAGCGGGGGCGACTGAGGCTGCGATCAACCCAGACGAGGCGGTGAGAAGTGCGAAGTATCCCGACCAGAGCCTAGCTGAGAGAGCAAGATCCGAGGTATACAGAGGCCCACCAGGTTTTCCGAAATTCCGACGTCCAGAGGGTCCGATGTCCGCAGTCGTCGAGTCCAGTCCATTCTCTGAGGCCTTCCGTTTCAAGGAGCTACTCGGTGAGTACCATCGCCGGGGAGGCGTGTTGACGCGCACATAGGTTGTGCCGGTCAAGACGGATTTGGGTACACAAATCCGGTCTGCACTGTTTAGCAGTGTATATGTACTGTTTAGCAGTATATCAAGTATTCCGAAGTATTCAGTTATTGTCAAGAATTCAGCGTGGTGATTAGTTAAGCAGACTGTCATCATTGTCGATCATTGTTATAATGTTTAATGTTTAATGTTTAAAGTATTCAGAAATGTCTTGCATATTGTGGTATGAATGACTGTTCATTGTTCACTGTTCATTATTGTGTTTCTCGTATTAAGTAAGTTCAAGAGTAAGTATCAGGTCAGTTGTCAATATGCCGCTCTTCTCGAAGTTAAGACAGATTACTACCAGAAAAGGGGTGCTTGAAGAAGCAGTTCCTATTCCTCCTAGAGACACTCCAGGACATTTCATGTACCATAAACATGGCTTAGATGCCATATTGTTTCTTGATCTATGGGTAGATTATACCAAAGGATTACCGGAAAGTCAAAGGTGGCCCATAGCGGGAACCTGGGATGCAGAGTGCATCATGAAAGTGGAGGAAGAGTTATGGAAAAGAAAGGTCAGACAGTCACAGAAAGACGCTGTTGAGTTATGGCGTAAAGAATCTCATAGACGAACAGAAAAAGCACGTAGACAAGAAGAGAGGAGTAAAGAAAGTTCAAATAAAGTTCAAGAAAATCTATTAATTGAGGAAGGTATCCGAGTGAAATCAGAACAAGTGAATAGACAAAGAAATGCTCTTATGAATGGTATGTATCCCCTTCTAGCCGAAGGACTACCTAAGGCTGTTACGGAGGTGCCAAAAGACTTGCCACCCCCATTATTTCCAATTAAGGTACATCCAAAGGGGCATCCCAGAACCGCAGAAGATGTTTTTCTTTCCTCATATCTAGACGATGCAGCTCCCGAGTATGCTAACGCCACACCACATAGACCGTCTGGCGGAGGGGTTCAACGTCAGGATCAGGTATCTGTCCCCGTGCAACAGCAAGTTCCGACACAAGCATCGGCAAGCACATCTGTTTCCGCATCTGTCTCCGCAGTCGACTCTACAGAGGTATCAACACCCATAGTTGCTGTGTCACGTTCAACGAATCCATTCACACCCGACGCCCCAGATGGGGCCACGGGAGGTGCTAGCAGTACTTTCACACCACCTAGAATAAATAAACTTGTTTTTCAAGAGTCAACACATTCACGTACACCTAAATTCGTAAATGAACGTACGCTTAAGGAACTCCTTGTAAATTGTAGATATGACCCAGTGGTTGGTAAAGAGGACGAAATGGTCCTGGCATCATTACGTATCAGACGAGCCGCAGAGTATTTAGCAAGGTTACCAGGAATGACTACGCATCTGGATAACATATATCATTTTGTTCAAACAGGACGAGATCCAGGATGTATTAACAGAGCTATGGAATTCCAGAAAGTAGAGATACAGGGGGAACTGTTACGTTTCCTCATAAACTGTGTGATCAGAAATCAAGATCGTCCGGGGGTAGACCCGAATGCAATGCTTATTCTTACAAGATGGAGTCAGAATATATCAGAAGGGAGACACGATAAGCAAAATTGTATAATAGCCATGTGCCGAAAAATACGTAAAGAAATAGAGCGTATTCATGAAGAGAGATTGGGAACAGACGAGTTTGAGCAAGATGAAGTGTCCGAATCAGGGAACTCTGCAAGACAGTCAGAGACCATAGCCTATGTAGGCAGAGGAAGATCTTGTGAAAATACTAGATGTTTTTCTGATCCAATACACTCTGTATGTCCAAATAATAGCAGAACGTATCCGACGCCTGTAATAAATCTGAAATCTCCTGAACATTCGTTTCAAGCCGCAGATAAAATACTACGAGAACGAAGAGGTTACCACCTCCTCGATTCCATAGATGAGCAAGAATTAGCCAGATCAGCCGTTCACTGGATTGTTAGTCCTGAAAAATACGGTGATGAGACCGTAGCACACACGTTTCTCAACCTCAGTACAGATGAACAACGTTTAGCTGGAATCTATATGATTCAGCAACTCCTCATATTATATAAGAGCCAACATGCTGACCCTGGTCCTTTACCTGATATATTAACGGAACTACTCACGAACAGATGGAGAGGTTCTAGTAACAAGCTAATTAAAGAGATATTAGTGTCACGTAAGCAGTATGTCCTTTTTGTAAGTCCGGATTCTCTCTCCTTGCCCCCCAGAGAAAGAGCACCGTACTACATGGATAGACAAAATCCTTTACGGGAAGTGCACCCAATAAAAGGCGAAGACAATGAGTTTCACCGTGTATTTGTTTACACACCCATATCAAAAATGGAATTATTAGAAATGAAGAAAGTAGTACCTAGTCATGACAAAGACCCAGCGGGTTTCCACCGAGAAATTAAAGACATGTTACTGATGGGAGAGTACACCTTTCCTGATATTATGACGATATTAAAGGTGCTTTTGCCTGCTGGCATATATGAAAAACTGAAAGAAAAAGAGTGGGAAGTGGGAGACCAAAAGATAGACTGGACAGCATTAGCAGAGGAAGAAAGGGGCCGAGCTGCAGGTTCAGGGCTCGGGGATAAAGTTAAACTATTACCAGGTTTACTAGTACAGGTACTGCCACGTTTATTAACTACAAAAAAGGAAGATTGGGGTGCAATCACAGCCTGTAAACAAAAGCAAGATGAAGACACAAGCGATTATTATGCTCGATTTGAAAAATGTTTTGGTATAAATAGTGGTATAAAAGCAAGTAGTGACTCATATCCACATTTATTTGTGACAAAATTAGTGGAAAATGCATTGCCTCCAGTGAAGAATAGAATATTGAAATTCGAGAGTACCTGGCAAAGTAACACTCCGTCGCAAATGCTACAAATGTTACAGTATCATCACAATAGAATTAGGGATGAACAAGAACACGAGCATAGACGCATGAAGGATACAAAAATGAAAATGCTAGTTTCTCAGACAGTACCAGCAGATGGTCACAAAAAGGGTGTGACACATTCTGGTGATTCTGCAGTTCCTGTAAAAAGAACCTGCAATTACTGTAAACAACTAGGCCATTATGTACATGATTGTCAAGTCCTGAAACGAAATATAGCTACAGGTATTGCAAAAGAGAGACCACGATTAGTTAGACAAGATCAGAATGAACAAGGAGCTATGCAGCATGGACAGTCCATGCCAGTTCAGCAACAGTCTATGCCAGCCTCACAGCAACCCATACAGTTTGTGCCAGCTGCACCACCGTTGCCTGCTACTGCCACACAAACCACAACACAACAAATGTATCAGACTGCACAGTATGAATACCCTGAGTATCAGCGTTACGCATGAACCAGCCTAGAGAGGGAAGTTGACTTACCGCTTATCGAGATTCCGGTAGATCAAGAAGGACCTTATGTACATAGTGAATTATTAGGTCAAGATAGAAAATTCTTACTCGATACAGGGGCAAGTCGAACAACCATAAAACGTAGTGAAGTTCCAGGGGCACCCCTCTCAGGCTCTCAAAATGTTTCCCTTGGTTTTTCAGGAAAACCTATTGTTAATGAAGTATCACAGCCTCTACCACTTACGATAGGACCGTTGACACGAACTACAGACTTATTGCTTACTAAATCATGCCCAGAAAATCTGTTAGGAATTAAGACTCTGAAAGCACTAGGAGCCATAATATGTTGTTCTCCGGAAGGAGTAAGGTTGTTTCTGCGTGATTTTAAAGGTCACTATGTGTCTAGAGACATGGATCCCCGACTACAGACTTTACCAGTACATCTATGGGCACAAGGCCCTACGGATGTTGGCTGCATGAACATTACACCCTATCGAGTTACATTGAAAGCAGGAGTGGTACTACCACGAATGCGACAATACAAGTTACCGCATGATGCTGTAGTGGCTTTGTTGAAAATCATTGATGAGCTAATTGCCCAGGGAGTAGTTGTAGAAACAGACTCCAATGTATGTAATTCACCGATAATTCCGATTCTTAAACGAACTGATCCTACTGCTCCGCCAGTATACCGATTGGTTATTGATTTGCGTGAACTAAACAAGTGTATTGTACCACAATTCCCTGTGGTCCCTGATATATCATCATTGTTGACAGCAATTGATTCCGAAGCAACATTCTTTACTGTAATTGATCTCAAGAATGCCTTTTTCAGCGTCCCAATAGATCCGGAAAGCCAATACTTGTTCGGATTCAGTTTAAATGGGCGCAGCTTTAAATTCTCACGCGCTCCCCAAGGATTTACAGAAAGCCCCAGCATCTACAGCCAAGCACTGAAACGAGAACTTGACAGTATACACATGCCAGTCAATACTGCACTGCTTCAATATGTCGATGATCTGCTGATCACCGCGAGAAGCGAGCCAGAATGTGAAAAAGCTTCTCTGACAGTTTTACATTTCCTAGCCGACAAGGGGCACAAGGTGTCCCCTTCTAAGCTGCAATTCTGTGTTCAGCGAGTTATTTATCTTGGTCACTCGCTGTCCAAGGAGGGAAGGCAGCTTACACCCGATCGCATCCAGTTAATTGCTAATATGTCAATACCCCAGACACAAAAGGAGGTGCGGGCTTTCATAGGCCTCACTTCATATTGTAGGCAGTGGATCCCTCAGTACGCATTTCTAGCAAAACCACTCATTCAGTTAACCACACAGGAGGCAGCCACATCGACTGTTCTCCCTTGGACTCAGGAACATACACAAGCTTTTGAAAGCCTAAAGGAAGCTTTATGTCAAGCACCTGTTTTAGCAACACCATGTTATAGCAAACCTTTTACACTCTTTGTTACAGAACGCGAAGGTACTGCCTTGTCAGTACTCACTCAGGATCAAGCAGGATCACGCAAGCCATGTGCTTATTTTTCCAGTACATTAGATCCCGTAGCTCAGGCTTTGCCTGCGTGCCTGAAATCAGTGGCAGCGACAGCTTTAGCAATCAGACAAAGCGATGCCATAGTATTAGGACACCCATTGACAGTTCAAGTACCACATGCAGTAGAGGTTCTTGTGAACCGAACACAAACACAACACTTGACCATAGCAAGACTTACCGGTTATGAACTAACATTGTTTCAACCACACATAGAGATCCGACGGTGTAATACATTGAATCCTGCTACATTATTACCTGTAATTGGAACAGACCCACTAGCTCATGATTGTGTTGAAATCATTGAAATAAAGACGAAACCTAGACAAGACTTGACAGACGTTCCATTGTTAGATCCAGACCTGACGTTGTATGTAGACGGATCATGCATGAGAGCAAGTACAGGAGATTTAGTGGCCGCGTATGCAGTCACAACAGACACTGAAGTTATTGAGACACATTGTATAGATACTCTGTCAGCCCAAGCAGCAGAACTTATTGCTCTAACGCAAGCCTGTATTCAAGCCACAAATAAAAAAGTTAATGTATACACTGACTCACGTTATGCATTCGGAGTTGTACACGACTTCGGTGTGCTGTGGCGAGAGAGAGGTTATCTAACGTCCCATGGTGCCCACATTCAGCACGGACCCCTCATTCATGCCTTGTTAGACGCAATACATCTACCCACTGCTATATCAATTATGAAATGTAAAGCACACACGAAGGTTACTGATACCATTTCTCAAGGCAATGATTTAGCTGACAGAACAGCTAAACAGACTGCTCAGAATCGCACATTAGACATGACAAAGCCAATAGTTCAGACACCAACACAGTGTATGACAATTAAGGATCCCACACTTGACGTAATTGACATACAGACACATGCCACAGCAGAAGAAATAAAGAAATGGACTGAACTAGGAGGGATCCAGACAGATCAAGGATGGATGACGAAGGAGAAATCTGTATGGTTTCTCCCTGATTCCATGGTTCAAGCCATTATAGCTACAGTTCACAGTCCAGCACATTTAGGAGAGAAGGCTATGCTAGACAGCATTCAGCACATTTGGTTCAACAAACATTTACGAGCAGCAGCTAAACAAAAAGTTCGTACCTGTATGATATGTTGTCAGTTTAATCCAGGAAAGAGTGTTCCCGTAGAGCAGGGTGGATTTCAGCCTCCTGACCATCCTTTTGAAGTCCTCCAGATGGATTATATTCAGATGGAACGTTGTCGAGGATTCAAATATGTCCTCGTAGTTGTCTGCGCTCTCTCCCGTTGGACAGAGGCGTATCCCGTATCAGATTACACTGCCCCGACTACTGCCAAGCAGCTAGTTCGAGAATTCTTCCCACGGTACGGTTTACCACGTGTTGTATATTCAGATAACGGTCAGCCTTTCTCATCCGAATTAATGAAACATGTCTCACTCTTGTTGGGATATCAGTGGAAATTCCACTGTGTCCGACACCCCGAGGCAGCAGGTCTCGTAGAAAGACATAACCAGACACTGAAAATCAGACTGTCCAAAATATGTAGAGAGAAAGGTGTCGACTGGATAGTAGCATTACCAGTTGCACTCTTTTACATGAGAATGGTAGCACACTCTAGAACAGGGCTATCCCCGTATGAGGTGATCTTTGGTAGACCACCGAATATGTGGGGGACGCCTATACCACGTAAAATAACTGATGTTGACTGTAATATGCTGACAGATTACTTGGCTTCCTTGATGTCTGCACTACAATCTTCTCGTTCACAGGTAGCTGCAGCCTTTCCCGACAACACTGAGGTGAAACCCCATGACGTTGTTCCGGGTAATCTTGTCTTTGTGAGAAACTTCGACAGGAAAAGTCAATTGGAGCCCAGGTGGAAAGCACCCAAGTTGGTCCTGTTGACCACAAGAACAGCCGTGAAGATCGAGGGACGAAAAGGGTGGATTCATTCGAGTCACGTCAAAAAATTTCATGGACTTCCTCCTGACACAGACAGTACTGCCCGTGTGTCTTCCCCCATTGACTCAAAGCTACCTTTGGCTGAGGCCAGTAGCACCGAACTCTATAAACAGAAACTCAGGTCCAGATCTAAACTGTCGGACGATTTGATTGTTTAAGTCCTCTCCAAGGTGAAGCGGTTGAATCTGTCCCGACATGTACCCCTTAGGTCTGAATCACGTAGAGTCCAGAATCATAATGAAACGACATGCTTATTGTAAATTACTGCGTAACCACTGTATTGTGACATTATTAATTTTGTTTTTATTGAGTATTTTAGTAATTATTACGAGTATGATTTTGCACATATATCATCCTATTTCTAAACGTGTTTTCAATATAACTGATGAACATTCTTTTAGTGACCTACCGCCACATGAATTATCTTATAGACTTGCGCTGCGCAATAACACATTCATTAGTATGTTACATCATTCCCATCAGACTAGTAATACGACCAATTGTTGGGTGTGTGGCCGACTTCCTCCCTATCAGAATAACAAAGGAGTTCTGCCTTTCTTTCCACATCCGTTCACATACAATGGCTCCTGTGGAGCATGGTTTAGTTTATTAAATTCCATAGACCCAGACACAGCAGTTTATCAACAACATTGGATATGGGGAAATCTGAATCTAGTTTTATTCAAAGTCTGTCACCCTAATAAGGAGGGTCACCTCAGTAGAACAGGAACTGATTTAGAAAATGAAGTGTATAAATTAGGTAATTTTACGCCTAATCTTATGATTCTGAATGTCAAATCCGAAGTTGAACTAATTCTGCCCACTATGTCAGTATTTCCAGTTAAGGGTGAATTATGTGTAAGAAAAGTTGGTTCCATACATATGGGCCATAGCCAATGCGTTACTACAGTAGAATATAGTGATCAAGGTAAATCTTCATTTAGAGCTTCTCGCCATTCTTACTTCATATGTGGTCAGACGGCATATATGCGTCTGCCTCTAGATTGGGATGGTACCTGTTACATAGCATTCCTTTTGCCACCTGTTTTCCTAGCTCCCCCTGATTATTATCGAGATGTTCATTTAGTACACAATAGAGAGCGGAGAGATCTCCCAGTTGTCGATTATACTGAGACAGCATGGGACAAGTATGTAGATTTCAATAAAGGTATCTTTCCCTATATAGGTACAATATCAAATAGTAAGCTGATACGCAGACTCACCAAGACTCTTGAAGCTGTAGTAAACGAGACTATAGCCGCCCTAGGCAATCTGACAGAGGAACAATCAGTGATGAGAATTGTTGTTCTCCAGAATCGTCTTGTCCTTGACGTCATCCTGGCCGATAGGGGCGGAGCTTGCAGGGTCATCGGATCCAGCTGCTGCATATTCATACCAGAAAATTCGCCATCTGTATATAAAGCTATAACACGCCTTCATAAGATTGTAAGCCAGATACACGAGAATCCAGGCACTTGGACGTGGTCCGGGTGGTTTTGGAGTGTGATATCAGCCTGGGGATGGAGAGTTCTATCCTTCCTAGGTATTGGCCTTCTTATGCTCTTCAGTTGTTGTTTATGCCTACAATGTGGACCAGCGATTTGTGGTCTGTGTGCCACATCATGCATTCCATATCACAGTTCTCGTTCAAAATACCGGAAGAAGAAGGAAGAAGAAATGATGCTCCATGAGCAAATCAATGGATTAATGAAGATTGATGTCTCGTGAAGGGCAAGAAGGGGACAAGGAGGGAATGTGGAAATGTGGATTTTCCTGATCAGTTATGTCCCCTATCTTGGACCCCAACGGTTCTATATGCATGTTACAAGTACATGTATGTTCCCTCCAGTTCCAGTTTCTAAGACGTAAACATATGTGTGTCTACCGTCAACATGTTCTCTGTCAGATCCGCCATCAATGGGCTGGATATTCGATTCCTAAGTATGAAAGGCCACCGACTTTATATGACTAAGTTACTCCATTTTTACAGTTCAGGCGAGTAGGCCCGATTCTGCCCTCAAAGCCTTTCCCTGCTCTCTGTCTCTGACAGCTTCAGCTTGAGCTCGCATCTGTATCCATGAACTTTGTCCTACTCCCTGTGCAGCTAACGGTGCCTGCCTCGGCCAGTTTTCGCCTGTCTGCCAAGAAGTTGTATTTCACCTTCGAATTATCTATTTTGCTCTCCAGCCGATGCATTCCTGTCCAGTGATTTAGGTAAACATTTCCTTTAGCTCACAAGCAAAGGACTCAGCCTTTCCGTCCTCCTGCAAGTGATTCATAGCCCTGTTGCCATGGAAAGTTTTCTGCCCCTCGCATCTCATATAGACACTTAGACGCTTGTACACGTACACAGTCAGTATAGAATAGATTCTGTCCGAGAGTCTCTTCCCTTGTGGATAACACAGTTCTTTAAACATAGGATGTTAGATATGATTTGGGATTAGGTTGACTTGACCCCAGACTTCTCGTCTCCACATGTAGAGTTAAATGTCAAGTCCCCTTCACCCCCTAGTTGCACGTCAATTACACGTCATGCTGCCGCGCGCGCATCTATGCCAAGTATTATCTTATAGATCCACCTATGTCTGATAATTCTAACCAATCATGTTTCTTTTATTCCTTATTACGCCTAGTTTCGATTATGTCACTGTTTTGTCACTTTTCTTATCAAATGTTACGCCTTCTACATTCGTTTCATTGTAATGTACTTATTATAAAAATACATGTCTGTTAATAAATTATTGTACTTCACTTCCTGAACCTTCGTGGTGACGGAACCTGAGGGCCGCGACTCGAGTCGGCCATTTTGAATGGAATAAAGCCCATTAGAAAACCTCTTATACCACGGATTCTGCCTCTTGTTATTTTGAGCTATTTTACTTTATTTTAAGATTCCGCATGAAATTCAGTCCGGTAATATTTATTTTATTTACCACAAAGGTATTCCTCTGATGTTAGAACATCCTGGCCGCTGGAAAAGGCCGGCTCGTAACCTTTTGTTTTTCCTGCATCATCGTTGGCAACTGTACCACGAGCTCATGAGCAGATGCCTTGGGGGCGATTCTTGATTCCATTATTTTGGCACCAAGGTACGGATCCCAGACCGAGGCCCCGGTGCTAGGAATCACTGTAATTTCCCAGGTAGGCACGCCTGACATTCGGCGGCCTACAAGGTGCGCCCAAATGTGGTACATAACCCACTATCATAAGGGCAGGTGTGCCGAGGGTTCAAGGCACCTGAGGGGGCGGAGGTGCCTAATAGAAGCACCAAGGGGTGTTAGAAATACGTGCCTAGGGACACCATGACCTCTGCCGTCTTCATTTCTGACAAGTGCCTAGTGGCCCCAGGGTATATATGTGATGGTGGCCTAAAATATGCACACAAATTACAAGGGGATGTCCTCACCATGGGTTGGTGATGTGTGCAATCTAGGAGTATATATCCCATTTCCCTGATTATGATTTATGTGTCGTACTGTGCAGTTTATGCCTAGGAGGGGCGTGATGTATTAGTGAATGTGCACTGCTCCAGATGTTTAGGCATAATGTGTTGTGCTAAGTGCAGCCCTAGCCAGTAGTTATCGGTTAGCCTTACTTTAATGTGTTTTACTGTGGCACGATTGGTTAAGTGATTTGCGTAATTTGTGATGTCATGATTAGTGCCAGTGGCACAGTGCAATATATGTGATTGCGTTATAATGTGTTTTTATGGATAATACAAAGGTTATTTTGTATATAACATTTTTTGTATTTTCATCTGTGGTGTGCCTAGTGTGTCGCTACTGTGTGAGTGTGTTGCGCAAACGCTTTACACGTTGCCTCTGGGAGAAGCCTGACTGCTCTGCCAAGCTCCCAAGGGTGTGAGCAGGGGTTATCTTCTGTGTGTTATTACCTTGCCCTGACTGGAGTGGTAGTTTCTACCTGGCTTAGGCGCATGCCCTAGCCAACCAGAAATCTAATTTCTAACAGTATCTGTACAGGTCTCTATACGTGTTTTTAACTGTGAGTACGCTGGTACTGCTGGATACATAAATGCTGTGCATGTGACTCAATTTGTCAGTGACTCTGGGTCTCTGTGACTTGGTGTGTGAGTTGTCTATCTTTTTCTTTCTGGGTAAGTGATTTGCAGTATCGGTTGCATACTGCATTTATAGCTGAACATATTGGTCTAGTTGTACACATATTGCGTAGTAAACTTACAAACTACACTTAAGTCCTATAACCTGCCTACAGCCTACCATAGGAATCAGGTATATCTGATTACCTCTGCATACATATGTTATCTATTCGCATGTAACTGAATATCTCCATACCTCTGACTATCTCTCACAAACTAGATGAACAACAATACTTTCCTACAAATGTATAAAACTTGAAGTATATGTAAACAACTCCGTATTTAACTATATCTCAGAGTCTCAAACTACAAATGTGGCTCAGTATTACTAAAAATGGCATATTTGGCTATATAAACACATATAATCCTGCCGTATAAGTTACCAATACCCACCCTAAAGGGCATCTAATGGATAACTGCCACATTTCACAGGTTCATGAGTTATGTACTGGACCAGTGGAGGTTTTTCCCTTCCAATTCTGTGACTTGTAGTCCTCTTTCAAAATGGAATTAAAAATAAGACTACTCACCCATTAATCAATAATAAAAACACTCACACAGGCACTCATAGATCGTCCCATAAAGGTGAAATACTTTTCTATATATCATACTCACTTTTATCAACCTCACATACACACATAACTTTTCAATCAATTTTTTTAAAGGTCAATAATATAATTCACATACCTCTAAATTGTGTTTGTTGGTGAAATCTTTTTTGTTGTTGTTGCTCCAGCAGATACATTCAATACTCTCAGGCAATTTGAAAACTATGCAGAACAGTGTCCCCTCTCTCATACTAAACAGATTTCAGCTTTACACTCTCTGATACTGTGAAAAGCAGCAAATGAAAACTTGCCTTTCATATTTTAGTTCTGCTATTGCACATCTGAATAGTTAGTATGTGTTAACCCTGTCACGTACTTTTATAAAGAAGCCCAATATGGAAGGGTCTTTGGGCATATTTGTGAAATATTTGCGACCGTGGCAACAATTTTGTAATAATTACGGGAGTCCAAAACCTATTTAGCTTCGTAGTTTTATTACTTCAAAACTACACCGCAGTTTACAAGGCCTCCACTAGGAAACCAAACACTCATTCTTTAACAATGAGTTTAAACACCTCTAATTTAAAAAAACAAACATCACTCTTTTTAACTCCCTTCTCCCAACACCCTCTTAGTAGAGTCTCCATAGTAAACCCACTAGAACCAGTAGGTCAGAAGTTCACAGCATGTTCTAGAAGGAGCATACTAGTAGCAAAATGAACTGCAACAGATTTGGTTGACTAGTCAGAATAAAAAGTATATCCACATTTGCATTTGCTTTTTTCATTTTAAACAGAGTCAATCACAGATCTACTTACTTATCCTTCAAATACACTACCTAACTTTATTAACCTGTATATATACACCGTCAAATCAAATACCTTTGTTTTAAACCAGGACCTCACATCCATTTTAACTGCTATTCATTTTGAAAACTGTCACATTCAACTGCAGCCTTCTCCTGTCTGCTGCTTGACTTCAAATTTATTACAGTGTGGATTGTGGGCCATAGCTATGTGTTTTTGGTTAGAGAGTTTGCTAGAAAGAGTTGCATTGACAGAGACTTGGGTTTGCCTAATATGGACATAGCTTGGATTGGCCAGAGAGGGTTAAAGTGGCATCAATTGCTGCCTTTCGTTGAAAGCATTATGGATTGCCAACATCCAGACCTCATGATTGTGCACTGTTATGGCAATGACCTAGGCACACTTACTTGGGTAGGACAGGCAATCCTAATGAAGGATACTTTGCACAATTAATGACACTTTTCACTCACACTGTCTTGATGTACTCCAACATATGCCGAAGGCAGAAATGGAAGTGGTCAAAGCAATTCTGTCCACAGATTGATAAGGCCAGGAAACATGTTAATAAAACTGTTTCTGCATTCCTCAAATACATTAGCATGGGCACTGTCTTCAACAACAACTTGCATTTTCAATCCGCCCTCCAAGATCATCAACTTTTTTTTCAAGTGATTCGCACGTGGCTCTTATTTCCGCCTGATTAAGCTTAGAGGTTGAGAAATCAGATCTAATCTCCTCCCTCATATCTGCTAGTATTTGTGCAAGTCCCCCCAGTGTGCTCTGATCACAGCCAGTCTCCATAACCTTCAATGTCGCACCCCCACTGCTTGCCTCCGCCACTCCGGTACTAACTTCTTGGGGGATGGGTGCTTGTTCACCACAAGCAGAAGGCCTTATATCGGAAATATCAGACATAGGGTCGGGAGAAGGGTCAGCAAAAGGTGGCAAGGTATCCTTACTAGCACAGATCTCCAAAACCTGAGGTAGGACCTTGAAGAAGGAGCGCAGAGAGGGAGTTGTTCGAACTATATTGCTCTGTTGTTTCTTTTCCCCCTTCTGTAAGGAATTTCTCCCTCTAACGTGCTTCTGTACTTCCTTATCCTCTCCCTCCTGACTCCGACTTGCCCTTCTATTCTTTAGCTCCCCCTCGCCTATCGGGATACACCTTCTGGCTTCTTCCAATTCAAGTTGTTCACTATCCCTCTTGACCGCCCTTGCCAAAACTGCTACTTTCTCTTTTTTGCTAAGAGTCTGCTTACGAAATATGCTTCTGTCCCCTTTAAATATTTTCTTCCCTTTATCGGTTTGTTTACTTTTAACAGGCTTATCATGGGTATCATGGGTATTGTGAGCCTACTCAGCACCATTCGTATGTATCAGAGTCTTACCTTCTGTAGCTTCTGGGACCCTACCGGAGCTCCGACTTACTTCCTTACTGACTGGGGCTGATGACTCTTCGACTTGATTGCAGTCCTCCCCGGCCTCATCCATGCAGTGCTTTTGACGTCTGACAGCGTTTAGCCCTCCTGCGGGGCCGCCCAAGCTCCGTCTCAAAAATCCACGAGCCGCCACCGCGCGGCCACGTCTTAGCTCCACGGCTGCCCGACTCCACCTTAGCAGACAGGGGGAGAGAAGTGGCCTCTCCCCGACACACATCCACAGAATGCCGGAGCAAACCGGAGGGAAACAAACTTCAAAAGAAAAGCTCCCGTCAAACGTGACACACCAAGCCCGCCGTGAAAACGGGGAAACAAGGAAACGGGTCAGGAAGAATCAGTAAGGCATTCGTAAAGAGGGACTGCTCGGAAACGCGCGACCTGCGCTAACCCGCGGCCGCCATGTTTTCCCCCTGCTCTGTTGAGGTCTTGAAATTGGGCATGGAGAAAGCCGAGGATAAAATCCACTCCTTACAGAGAGAGGGGGTTGTCTTGAAAGAAAGGGTTGAGTCTCTCGAGAATTTTTCGCGTCGGAACAATCTCTGTCTCCTAAAAATTCCGGAGGGAAAGGAAGGAGGAGATATCAAGTTCTTTGTGATCAACTTGCTAAAAGCCTCTTTGGTTTTCGATGAGGATGTGGAGACTTTAGAGAAAGATATACAGCGGATCCATCGGGACCCATTCCGGTTAAAACCAGGAAGAGACAAACCAAGGAAAATTTTGATTAACTTTCAGACTTACGCCCTGAAGGAGAAGCTATTAAATTTGGCGTTAAAAGAGAAGTCGATCAAGGGTCCTGAGTTCTCCTTCGAGGTGCGATCGGACCTCTCCAAAACTACTCTGGACCGTCAGTGGGAGCTTGGCCAAAGAATGGAAAAATTCCGATCATTGGGAGCTACGGTACAGATGAGATTTCCTCCCTTTTTGCGGGTGATGTACAATAATAAAATGCTTAATTTTAGATCTCCCCAGGAGGCAGATGCATGGCTGAACGATACTCTAAGGAGCTCTCAAGGGCGAAGCTAGGAGCTTGAATCTTGAATCTCGAGTTATCACCATTTTTGAGTTATGGTTATAGTTCCTCCTATAGGAGGGATAATCATGAATAATTATGAAGGGAAAGTTAAAAAAAAGAAAGGGGGAAAAATGGGTAAAAAAATAAATAAATAAATAAATAAATACATTAAAAAAAAAAAAATCTTATTCTTCATTCTAAATTCTTCCCCTGTGATGGCATCTTTTATGGGGAATCAGAAGGGTAGTTTTTGGATCATGCAGCGGTGGACGACGGTACTGCTCAAGGACGCAAATCTGACAGTCCAACAGGTCAGAGAAAGTAAGGGAGGGTTTTCCAGGGGGGGGTTGCGGGATGGGGGGGTTGGTGATGGGATCAAATCAAAAATTCTCATTTGTCACATCTCTTTAAGACTAAAATGTCCCCAAATTTGGCTGAAATCTCAAATAATCCTCAATTGTCCACTGCAAGTTATATGGAAGGGATGGTTAGTGTGCGTGGGTGGTGGTGGGTAGTTACTTGTGGTCATGGCTGTTGTACAGTATTTATCCTGGAATGTTAATGGTCTGCGCATGAGGAGCAGAAGAGATCGTATTTTCCAGTATTTGAGAGATTCCCCCGCGCAGATTATTGTCATTCAGGAATCACATCTTCTTAGGACTGAAGCCTCTGAAATTTTGGGAAAACAGAGATGGATCAATAAATTTATATCCACGGATCACAATGCAAACATACGAGTGATTATTATCATCTTAAAAAAATCAGTGAAAGTGCAAATTTTGGGTCATAAAGAAGATCAAAGTGGTAGGTGGATTATAACTCGTATCTTGGTATATGGGCGGGTCTACATACTAGTAGGATATTATGGGCCCAATCAAGATGATCCTTATTATCTGGATTGTATAAGAAACCATCTGGTTACATACCAGGACCCTATAATATGGATGGGAGATTTCAATATTGTCATCAATACCAAACTAGATAAATCAAGTAGTTCCAGAGCCCAAGTTCTATCTAATTCTAGACAAACATTGATCTCAATTATGACGCAGTTGGGGCTAGCAGATATTTGGAGAGAGCGATCGGGAAACAAACTGGGGGTTTCCTTCCGGAACTTTAAATATAAGCATAAATCCAGAATAGATTATGCATTATTTAGTTTTTCACTTAATAGTTCGTTGATTTCAATAGACTATCTCCCGTCTCACTTGTCTGATCATTCGGCCATTTCATTTTCTTTAAGAGGTGATCAGCAGCCTAGATATGCTACGTGGTCTTTTGATCATACGATATTACTAGATGATGATGAAATCAAGCATTTAGCAGATGAAAGTAAAATCTTTTTGGAGATAAATCTGGATTCTGCTGTAATAACTATGGTGTGGGAGACACTGAAAGCATTTCTTAGAGGCGTCATTACTAACAGAGCCTCTTAAAGGCGGAAGATATATAGGGAGAAGCTCACAGCTTTAGAATCTGAGATGAAGGTAATAGAACAAAATCTTGGCCTCTCTATGGGTTCAGTTGCTGAGCAAGATAGGCTTTTGGATCTTAAGAATCAGACGGAATTTATCCTTCAAGAGAGAGTTACAAGGAGGTGGGAGGTAAGTAAACTTGCCCAGTTTGAGTTAGGGGAAGTTGCAGGAAAGTTGCTGGCCTGGAAAGTGAAAGCAGATCAGGCTAAAAACTATATTAGAGAGATAAAAGTGGAAGGCGAGACAGACCTTAGATCCTCTAATTCAGACATAGGCAACGCTTTCCTGGAATTTTTTAGAGACATCTATAAAGTGGACATCGTTGAGGACCAAGATGCAAGAGATCTTTGGTTGGGGAAAATACCTCTGCCAACTTTCACTGAGATTCAAAGCAAATATTTGGAGAAGGAAATCTCAGAGGCTGAAGTCATCACAGCCAGAGACTCACTTAAAAAGGGGAAGGCAGCAGGTCCCGATGGCTTACCTGGTGAGATCTTCCGGGCGCTTTCACCAACCTTGGTTTCAATGCTTACGGCCCTCTTTAATGAGATTTTGATCAAGGGCAAGACTCCTCCTAAGTCATGGAACGAGGCAATCATTGTGCTGATACTCACGCCAGGTAAAAACCTGTGCGAGTGCGGTTCATATCGGCCAATCTCACTCCTCAATAGTGATTATAAAATCTTTGCAACCATCTTGTCAGCAAGACTAGGGAGTGTAATTGGGTCTATTATACACCAAGATCAGAAGGGATTTATTAAGGGGCGACAACTGGCTGAGTTGACAAGGGAGCTGGTTGGCGCAATTGATATTGCCATCACTTTCTCCATCCCCTTGGCAACCCTTACGTTGGATGCTACCAAAGCGTTTGACAGGGTTAATTGGAGTTACCTGGACGCGGTTCTGAAGAAATTTAACTTTGGGGAATTGTTTTGCCGTACTATCTCTCTGTTGTACGGGGCACCATCAGCTAGATTATTAATCAATGGAGTCTTAACAGAGCCTTTTACTATTATGAGAGGTACTAGGCAGGGCTGCCCTCTCTCTCCCTTACTCTTCGATCTGTATATAGAACCTTTTGCGCAGGTCCTGAGAACTGACGTGAATATTCCACCATTTAGATTTGAGGGGTGGGAGAGGAGGGTCGCTTTGTATGCAGATGATATTCTTATTTTAACATCTGACCCGGGTCTAGCATTCCCAACGGTTATTAAAAGGGCTGAGGAATTTGGCCGCTTTTCTGGGTATGAAATCAACCTTGGAAAAACAGAAATTATGGCATGGAACATCGCCAGTGAACATCTGAAGACGACTTCCTCTATGAGATACCTTGGCATTTGGATAACACAAGATATTGAAAATATCGCACAAAGCAATATGGACCGGGTATTTAAGGATTGTCGGAAGCTCTTAAAATCATGGGCCCATCTCCAACTTTCTATCATTGGGAGGGTAAACCTCATTAAAATGTCTATTCTGCCCAAATACATATTTCTCTTTAATACTATCCCCTTGGTTTTTGACTCTAAAATCTTGAACAGATGTCAGAAAGAGATAAATTCCTTTATTTGGAACTATAGAACCACCAGGCTTGCATGGAAAGAGCTGAGGAGGAGAAGAGAGAAGGGGGGGCTGGCACTTCCAGATCTAGAATATTACGCATGGGCTTTTATGTTTTCATATTCAAGGATGCTCTTGAAGTCTCCATCTAATATCTCATTGGGGCAAATGTATAACGCAATGCTAGTGGGTGCGGACCTACCATTAGATGGATTTTTGTTTAAATATGGAGACCAAAAATTCTTCAAAAAGGTGAAATTAAAAATCTTAAAATCTTTGGCTAAGGCCTGGGCATCGGTTAGGAAGAACCTGGGGCTCTCTTACTATTCCAACTATGCACCAATTTGGGACTCCCCAGGCCTACCGGCCTGGCTGAAAGACCGATTGGCCACACCTTTGAGGGATGCAGGCATTGTAAGGTGGGGGGAACTTCTGTTAGAAGGTGACATTATATCTTGGGACGATTTGCAGGGTAAGGTTGGATCAGGATTGGCAAGATTTAAGTATATACAACTTGTAAGCTGGGTCAGGGCTCTTGGCGAAAAAGGGGTTCCTTTGGGGGCTATTAGCAACTTGGAACAACTACTGGTAGAGCGGCAAAGGGGGGATAAAGAGGTTGCCTTGTGGTATTGGAGTTTGCTCGAAGATATTGATGGCGATTTCACCCTCCCTGGTGATCTTTGGGGAGAAGATCTGGAGTATCATTGCAAAGAGGACTGGATTAAATCTTTTTCCATACTATACAAAATTGTGAAACCTGCATGGTTTAGACGGAATCATCTTTTCACAGTACATCGGGCCTACCTCTCCCCGTTAAGGCTTTCAAAGTACCAGCAAAATAAAAAGTGTAATAAATGCAATCTTCCCAATGCATCGGCTATTCATATGTTCAAAGATTGCCCCTCTATCACCCGGTTTTGGGATGAAGTAATAACATTGCTGAATTCCATTCTAGATGCCAACCTGACTCTTACCTTGCCATTAATAGTTTTTGGTTTAGACTCCAATATTACGGGCCAGGCCAGACTCTTTTTATTCTATGCAATACTTCTGGCTAGAAGACAGATTTGTAAAGTCTGGGTCGACCCATCTGCGCCTCAGCATGCTGGCTGGTTGACGTCCCTGATCGAGACATCAAAGATGGACTTAGCCAGGCCAGGCAACAAAGGCAATCGAGCATTCTGGGACATTTTGATTCATCGTTGATAGGGCGCCGGGTTTTTTTTTTTTTTTTTCCCCGGGTCCAATGATTATGCCTTAATAAACTCCAAGGATCTTGGGTCTTCAATCTCCGGTTTTTACTCCATTTAGATCCTATAGCTGGTATTAACATCCAGTCGGGATGTGTCTCCTCTTCTGGCTTACCATCATCCACCAATATGTCATCGTGCTTAGGCTCGGTTGAGGAATTAATCATGTCTTCTACCGGTAGGCACGCTAGGTGGTCGGTGTACGCAGAGAATGAGGGATATGGCAAATGAGGACAAAAAAAAACAAAAAAAAACCAACTTGCATTTTGATATGTTTGGAATATATAGGAGGGATGGAGTTCACTTCACAGATGAAGGCAACAGGGTGTTTCTCAGCAACTTGAAACTCTGCATCCTGTCTTATGTGTAGCTGTCATATACACACAATCAACAAAAATGTTCTTCTCAGAGCCACCCTACTTCTCAAAATATTGTCCATTTTCTTTTTAAAGTAACTTTTTTACCAAAATCGTGAATACGCAAAACAATAGCAGACATTCAATGGACACCAACACATTCAAAATGCATATCTATATAAATGATTCTGTGTATTAGACTGGGTACATCACTATCTAAATAAGTCTATTAGTGCATTATGAGTCTATGAGTAGGTCTGTGACTAGGTGAGTGAATCTCTGAATGGATCTGTGACGCTGTGCATCATTGTCTGAGTGGGTCTGTTAGTGGATGCAAGACTCTCTCAATGGAGTGTGTGCATAAGTCTTAAAGTGGGTTTCTGACTGGGTGCATGAGGCTCTGACTGGATCTGTGAGTGAGTGCATGATTCTCAGAATGGGTAAGTGAGAAGGTGCCTGAGTGTCTGAGTAGGTTTGTGAGTAGGTATGTAAGTCTCTGAGTGAGTGTATGAGTGGGTGTATGAGTGTCTGACTGGGTCTCTGAGTGGCTGCATCAGTTTCTGAGTGGTTCTGTGAGTGTGTGTGTAAGTATGTGAATGAGTCTGTGAGAAGCTACATAGGTGTCACAGTGGGTCTGTGAATGGGTAAATCAGTAGCTGAGTGTGTCTGCAAGTGGGTACATGAGAACCGCTTTGTGTCTGTGAGTGGGTGCATGAGTACCTTAGTTGGTAAGTGATTGAGTGCATAAGTGTCTAAGTGGGTTTGTGAATTGATGCACAAGTGTCTGAGTGGTTCTCTGAGCAGATGCGTAAGTGTATGAGTGGGTCTCTGAGTGGGTGCAAAAGTGTCTGAGTGAGTCTGTGAGTGACTGCAAGAGAGTCTTTGCTAGTGTGCTTTTTTTTTAACGACATTCATGATTTCTTCACGAAGTTGCACAGGGGCCACACTGAGCATCACAAAATATTTGTGAATATCACACATATTAAAGAAAAACCTGCTATTTGTCATTTTCTTCCCAAACTGTGTCTCTGAAACACCACAAAATCCCACCCATGGGGTCAGGTCACATCTATCCTAACCCCTTATATAATTGTATACCATTTCAGTTTAGCCCCAGAGTCTGTGCTGATAAACTAAAATGGTGGCCACAACTTTCTGCTTATATTGCAGCCAGCCAGTCATAGCATTCCTATTGGCGGACTCATTTCTTCCTGTTCTTTCCATCGCCCACAGGAAGATCACGGTGCAGGCCATGATAGGCTCTAGGCTTGACTATGCCAATGTCCTGTACCTGGGTCTTCCCAAGTTTCTTCTCTCACGCCTACAGGTTGTGCAAAACTCGGCCGCTCGGGCTATCCTTGGTCTTAGCCACCATTCCCATGCCACTGAACTACTGCAATCTTTGCACTGGCTCCCCATTCAGAAGCGCATTGAATTCAAGGCACTTACCATAGCATTTAAAACTCTTTATGGCATCGGCCCCCTCTATATGAGAAAGAGGATAGGTTTTCATCGACCTACCAGAGCCTTGCGCTCTGCGTCACTGTCCCTCACCGTGGTCCCGGCAATCAGGCGCACCCGGATCGGAGGGCGTTCCTTTAAATACCTAGCGCCACTCGCCTGGAATGCCCTCCCTCTGGCGCTAAGAAAGTGTGACAACTTGACGACCTTTAGAAAGAAGCTCAAAACTCGGCTGTTCAGCCTGTAAGTTCTCTTCCCCGCAGAAGCTTTATGGTCTTGGGTCTGTCAGCGCCGGGACACTCTGCTTGAGTAGCTGAGCGCTTAACAAAACTCTTGATAACATAACATAACATAACATTTGTGAATCATCGTGAATTAGTCACAACGGTAGATATAGAAATTTTGATTCCCTTTAATAACTCACAAACTACTAAAGGATTTACACCAAATAACTGAAGGTGTGATCTGCGGACCAAATGCTACCTTTCTGCTAAATCTGGTGTAATTCCGTTGAGCTGTTCGTTCTGCAAGTGTGGCTTTAGATTCTAAGGGAATTAACATATGAAACACACTTTTTATCCCCTTTTTCTCAGCCCTCACTTGATGGATCATCCCAAAACTTTCCATGCACAACAAAACCCAACTTCACCCTTTTTTAGGAACATTTCATGAAGATCCATCAAATGACGACAAAGTTATAAGTAAGCAAAAACACTTTCCCCATGGAAACTAGGCACTAAGTATAAGTACATACTGGTGACTGCGAGTTGGATATATATCGTTGTGGTGCATTGAAAGTTTCAGGACAAACCATCAGAGGCCGAGAAAAAGGGAGGGTAAAAAAAGTGTATTTCACTTTGTTAATTTCCATAGGAATTTTAGACACGACTACAGCCCAAACTGCTGAACGGAATGACACCAAATTTGACTGAAAGGCAGCTGTTGGTCATGAAAGCAATCTTTTGGTAAATTGTCATACATCCATTCAGTAGTTTTGAAAATATTAAGGAAATCCAAATGTGTATATGTAAGAACATGGTTCCTCCAGGGATTTGATAATCTCGGTGCTCAAATATGATTGGCTGCCAACACTTCAACCCAGGAAGTGTTGGTATCCATCTTGGGACACAATTTCAGCTGAGTCTCAAGAAAAAAAAAGAGAAGGGGGCAGGGTAGTAATACCCTGACCCCCTTAGATGAGGTGGAGCATTTTTTCAGTGGTAGCCACACATAAAAATAAAACTGAAGTGTGAGCTCCCGCACTTTACTAATGTTTAACACCTGGGTGGGCCAGGTCCCGGGGCCAACAGGAAATGGGGAGAGCCCACCTCTCTGGAGCACTATACTAAATATATATGCAGACGGTCCCGATGGACCAGCCCGTGTCACGGGAACCACCACCTCTCCAGAGCTCATCATGAAAAATTAGTTCAGTGAGGGCCACTTGGCCCCCCTACAGCCCCAAGGACTGCCACCTTCCTGGGGCACTATGCTAAATTGATGTAAAGGGTAGGCCTACTGGGCCTGCACACACCCCTGGGGATGTATGTCGTTACAACGCACACTTTTACAACGCATGCACTTACAACGCATTTTTTACAACGCAAAATCCATTACAACGCATTCCATTACATAGCATGACACTACAACGCATTTTTAAAAACTACCTTTACAACGCATTCCATTACAACGCATACTACCTTTACAACGCATACCATTACAACGCATAATATTAAATTGCATTTAAGGTAAGTATTGGATAGTATAGGGATAAAAATTACTTTTCTAACTCCAGGGGGTGCAACAGTAGGGTAAGTGTTGGATAGTATAGGGGTAAAAATTACTATTCTAACTCCAGGGGGTGCAACAGTAGGGAAAGTGTTGGATAGTATAGGGGTAAAAATTACTATTCTAACTCCAGGGGGTGCAACAGTAGGGTAAGTGTTGGATAGTATAGGGGTAAAAATTACTATTCTAACTCCAGGGGGTGCAACAGTAGGGTAAGTGTTGGATAGTGTAGTGTAATATTATGCGTTGTAATGGTATGCGTTGTAAAGGTAGTATGCGATGTAATGGAATGCGTTGTAAAGGTAGTTTTTAAAAATGCGTTGTAGTGTCATGCTATGTAATGGAATGCGTTGTAATGGATGTTGCGTTGTAAAAAATGCGTTGTAAGTGTAGTGCGTTGTAAAAGTTGCGTTATAAAGGTTGTTCCCCCACCCCTGGGACTATGGTCTCCCTGGGGAAAACATAAAATCAATGTGGGGGGCCTGCATTGACCCCTGCAGCCTAGAGGATCACAATCTCTCTGGGGCTGAAATAAATGAAAGTAGGGGGTCTGTTGCGACCCCCTAGCCCCTGGGACCACCACCTCATGGGTTTCACGATGCAGGGGGCTGCACAGCTACCCTCATGGAGCCATTTACTGCCCTGGGGACTGCCACTCCCCAGGGCCAGCTCCTGCTAACTCCCGTGGTGCCCACTCTCAGGAGGTACCTGTTTGTATTTGCTTGTTGGGAGCTGACAGCTCCCACCATGCAAAAGCCAACATAACTCCGCTTTCTGCAAGCCGGAGCTGTTAAACAGCTCCAGCTTGAAGAAGGTAGAGTTTTCACCTGTTTCCCTGCATGCAAATATGAGTACAGTAAAACAGATGAAAAAGTTGCTCAGGCAAACAGAGAGCTGCTATTTTAAGCAGCTCTCTGCTTAAGGGAGCAATGCTGGTTCCTGTCGGAGTCGGGAGCTGGCTGGGACCGCACGGGCCTTGAGACTCCCCATGCAGTCCTGATAGAGGAGAAAGGGGAAAAATAAAGGTCGGACAGGAAAAGAAAGAGCTGGAGGCATGGGAACAAGACCTGCCTGGTGCAGTCAGGCAGAGAAGGTCATCTATTAGAGTGAGTAGGTGCTGCCCAGGGAACTGGATGAAGATCTGGGGTGGGTGGGAACACTACAGGGGACACAGTTGGGACGATCAGGCAGACTACAAGGGGCGACATGAGATACCAGTGGACATTCGCTATTTCACAAACAGGGGGAGGGCAGCCGCGGTCGGTAGTCGGAGTTCCTGCAGGGCGGTGATGTGGGGAGGGGCAGGGGGGGTAGTAAACTATGGATTACGGAGGTTTACAGGTAAGTAAACATATAAATTAATAAAACGAATTTCGTTGCGTGCACTGCATTGCATTTGGGGATGCAGTGCACGCAACGAAATTCGTTTTATTAATTTTATTAATTTTATTTATATGTTTACTTACCTGTAAACCTCCGTAATCCATAGTTTACTACCCCCCACCCTGCCCCTCCCCCTCCCCACGTCACCGCCCTGCAGGAACTCCTACTACCGACTGCGGCTGGGGGAGGGTGAAATAGAGGGGGTGTAATAGCTGTGTTTAAATAACTGTAATGAATAAGTGTAATGTATCTAAGAAAACGTTTGAATAGACAGATGTTCAAAAGGTCAGAAATGAACAGAAAGAGGCAGAATAAAGTTCAACAATGAGCAAAAAGAAGAAAGATAATGGTGGAAAATGAGCAAAAAGAGGTGGAATAAATGTCAGAAGTGTGCAGAAAGAGGCAAAATAAAGGTCAGAAATCAGCAGAAAGAGGCAAAATTTAGGTCAGAAACAAGCAGCAAGAGGCAAAATAAAGGTCAGCAAAATGAGCAGAGAGAGGCAAAATAGTGTCCAGCAACATGCAGAAAGAGACAAAATAGAGGCCAGCAACAAGCAGAAAGAGGCAAAATAGGGATCAGCAACAAGCAGAAAGAGGCATAAAAAGGTCTGAAATGAGCAGTAAGAGGGAGAATAAAGGTCAGCAATGACCAGAAGGAAGCAAAATAAAGGTCAACAATGAGCAGAAAGAGGCAAGACAAAGGTTAGAAACGAGAAAAAACGGGCAGATTAAAGTTCAGAAAAGATCAGAAAGAGGGAAAATAATGGGCAGCAATGAACAGGAAGAGGCAAACCAGAGGCCAGCAATGAGCAGAAAGAGTCAAAATAAAGGTTGTAATCAAGCCGAAAGAAGCAAAATAGAGACAAGCAGCAAGCAGTACGAGGCAAAATAAAGGTCAGAAATGATCAGAAAGAGGCAAAATAAAGTCCAGCAATGAGCAGAAAGAGGCAAAATAGAGATCAGAAATGAGCAGAAAGAGGCAAAATAAAGGAAACCAATGAGGAGAAAGAGGCAAAATAGAGATAAAAAATGAGCAGAAAGAGCTATGATAAATGTCAGAAATGAGCTTTCTGAGAATTGCTGAGATCTCGTCGAAGGCCCTACCCCCTTTCTCAACCACTCTGCAGAGGGGCTTTTGTTGCACTACTGGTTGGGGGAGGAAGTCCCCTTGAATGCTGTGGGTCATTGGGGGCCAAGAACCCCCATTGTTGCCACAAGTAAGCCCCCACAGCAGGATTGCTGAGATGTGGTCAGAGTCTCCACCCCCTTTCACAACCACTTACATATGGGCCTCCTAGCACACTACTAGTTGGGGGAAGAAGACCCCTTGGCTGCTGAGTGTCATTGGGGCCAAGAAACCTAGTGCTGCCACAAGTAAGTCCCCACAAACTAGATTGCTGAGACATCAGAGGCCCGCCCCCCTCTTAACCACTCTGCAAGGGCACGGGCCTTCTTCACACTACAGGTTGCAGTTGCTCGCCCTTGATACCCCTATGGCACAACAAAATTCCGCCCCATTGTGAAGTGCAGAGTTACCATTCACAGACCCACTCAGAGTCTTACGTTCCCTCTCCCAGACCCACTCTGGTACTTGAACCCACTCTGACATTCACACAACCCCTCATGGATCCACTCATACATTCATGCACCCAGTCACTCTCCCAATCAGAGACTCACACAGCCATTAACCTACTTATACTGTAACTCACACTCCCACTTTCAAAGGTTCCAGGTTGCAGTTAGGAAATACAATTTTAAAAAAGTTGAAATTCACGGAAAAAAAACTAAGGTTACAAGGACGTTATAGTTAGGAAATAAAAAAATGTAAAAGTAGAAATTTACTGAAATACACCAAAGATTGCAGGGACTTTATAGTCAGGAAATATAATTTTTTTTAAACTTAGACATTCACTGATAAAAACAAAGGTTACAGGGACGTTATAGGTAGGCTCACATTTCACCTGCATAAAACCAGAGAAATTCAGCAGTTATAGTTATCTGAGTTAACTATAATTTATGCCTCTGCAATGCACTGATTATGCCCTCACATATTACATCACTCATAACATGGTCAGCGACATCACTGATGATATCACTAATGACATCTCAAATGAATCACTGAAGATCATCATTCATGACATCATCTGCAGAACCACTCACAGACCCATTCACAGACCCATACACAACACACACACTCACTCGTCCATAGAGACACTAATACAGCCACTCACTCACCCATACAGCTACTCACACAGCCACTCACTCACCCATCAGGCTTCTCAGGCACTCATTCACTTACGCTCACAACCACTTACATTCCCATTAAAACAGCCATTCATGCACTCGCATGCCCACTCACTCACCTATACAGCCACTCACACAGACACTTTGGGGCTTATTATGAGTTGGGTGGTCTACAGACCACCAGACTCACAGGGGAGCGGCAGTGGTGGTCTTCTGACTGCCCTATTGTGACTAAGGCACTCGGGCTATCCTGGGACCACCACAACCGCCAGGGATCAGAAATCCCTAGCAGTGAGGCAGCAGCCTTGCGGCTTCAGTATGCTTGGTGGGGCTTCTGCGGCCATGCCAAGCATATTACGGATTTGTGACCAACATGAAAAGTGTGGTGGTGTGGAAACACAGGGGGCCCTACTGGGCCCCCTTGTGTCTCTGCAACATGGGGGGCACCCAGGGGGGAAATTGTTGTGCACCCCCTGTGTGCATGCACCCCAGTACCTGCACGTTATGGACTGCAGCAGTCCATGCTGTGCAGGTACTGATTTTGACATTCCCATTGCAATGACTATATCATAGACACTACCATGGGAATGCCGAAGAACCACCCACCAGACAGAAGAAAACTCCTAATCTGGCAGGCAGTTTAACCATGGGTTTGGAGATGTAGGAGCAGGGTGGTCCCATTACCACAAAGCACAATTCATAAAGAGGCCCTTACTGTACAATACAGGTACTCATACACCCACTAATTTACCAATACACCCACTCAAACAGCCACTCACTCACCCATACACCCACTCACATACCCAGTCACTCACCCCTACACCCACTTATACACCCAGTCACTCACCCATAGAGCCATTCACACAGCCACTCACTCACCTATACATGCAATCACATACCTACTCATCCACCCTTAGAGCCACTCACAAAGTCATTCACCCACCCTCACAGCTATTCATACAACTACTCACTCACCCATACAGCCACTCAAACAGCCACTCACCCTCCCATAAGCCACTCACACACCCATACAATCACCAATGGGAGCCACTCACTCGACCATATGTCTAGTCACACACACAATCTTTCACCCATGCAGGCACTCAGACAGCCACTCACACACAGATTCAGACAGTCACATAGACACTCAGATGACAGACCATAGAAATCATATCACTCAGTGCTACAAAAACAATAGTAATGTAACTAATGCAGTGGCTTAGTATAAATCTTTAAGTCTCAAAAACATTTTAGAAACACACTCACTGTATGTGAAGTCATTTGAGATGTCATCAGTGATATCATCATTGATGTCTCTGGCCATGTAATAAGTGCTATAATTTGTGAGGTCATAAGCAGTGCATTGCGGAGACTTAAGTTGTAGTTACCTAAGGTAAATATAACTGCTGAATTTCACTAGTTTTGTACTAGTGAAATCTGAGCCTAACTATAATGTCCCTGTAACCTTTGGTTTTATCAGTGAATTTGTTTTAAATTCTATTTCCTAACTATAACGTTCTGGTAACCTTAGTTTTATTTTGTGAATAAAAAGGTAGATGAATAGATAGATTTATATACATATAAAGACATATATATGTATGCATTTATATAAAGTGTATTAAATATTTGTGGCATATGTGTAATTTACTTTATAATAAAATTATACAATAAAATATTTAAAATATACTTCTTTAACTTCCATTTATATAAAAAGAATCACATTTTCAGTTTAATTTTGGATAATATTTGTGACAATGATTTTTAAATAAAAAAAATTGTACGTACCATTGTAAGTTTAAGTTCTCGATATTATGGTAATCAATATTTCTGTACAAAAATGTTTGACACTGATATTCCTTTCCTCGATATTGTATCTAGGATCACCAGAGGCAGATCAAACATGTATTGATGTTGGTCTCCCTGTCTTCTCACACATGTAGAGTAAAATGCTGCTGTGGGAATTAGCAAGGCATGCTTAGAAGGTTGTCTGACAACTGGCGTACTGGTGTTAACTGAAAGTACTCTCACTTCTTATTTGTTCCCAACCCTCATGCTCGCCCTCTTTTAAACTGCGATTTCAAGTAGAACTGACCTCTGAGCTAATCTTTACATTTTTCCTGCTTATTTGCCCCCTTATTGTACTTCATATATTAATTTATTTGAATTTACATTTTCCATTATAAACTCCTCGTACTTTTATTATTGTTAGCATGCATATATTGTTTAATATTTAGTTCAGTACAATTTAATAGTTCATCAATTGTTTACATATGTTTTTGAAACCGTCAGTATTGTTTGATAGAAGCAGAAGTATGTGAAGGTGCATATTCATTTCAGTTTTTTGATAACATTCAATAAGGAGCAGTATGTTGATTGTTATTTTTGACATACTTCAATAAGAGGTATGTTCTTTTCAAAACAATCTGAAAAGAGTATTGAAGCTAAATACAAGCAAAACGTAGGGACCAAGAGTGGACAGTGCCTGGGGGTGGAGAGCAGAAAGTTGATGAATTGAACTTCTACAGACATGAGATAATAAACACTTTTTCGAAGGCCATGAGCAAGAGACTTTAGGCTTCAAGACAGGCCTTACTATCTTGCAGGGACACTAGTTCTCTTCATATAGAACAGTAGCTTCATTTTTCCATCAAGGTAAGGGGGATATTGAAGGCCCCTAAGAATCTCTTACAGGCTACCTTTGGTGCTAACATAGCTTAGTTTGAGGCAAGAAGGGACAAGCCGGTGAACAAATGCATGGAAACTCCATAATACTGGTATAATGTTGTAATTCTTTCTGATATTCTATTAGCAGGTACTGTTGCCACAATTCTATTTGTTTCTGCAGTAACAACTACACACGGTATGCAGTAGAATTGGATGTTTATTTTAATAAAAGTCATAACAATATATTCTTAGTGTGTATTCTGAGGTATATCTATTCACAGTGAAAGGGGGTTCGAAACGCACTAACAACAAATCCTCATGTGGGTCTCATAGGACTGATAATTTCACTGAATGCATCATCCTCATATAGGGCCTGATAAAGATGGTGGTGAACCCGCCACCGGCAGGCTGCCGGTGGCGGGTTCACTGCCGTCATAAGGACAATTTCCACCAGCAACATTGTGATGGCAGGCGGTGTGCGCTACGAACAGAAAGCACTTTTCCCACGGTCCTACAGCAGCAATCGTTGCGATTGCCTGTCAGACTGCCCCACATCCACAGAATGGTGGTGGTGCCTAGCAGGCACCGTCCACCAGATTAAGATGCTGCATGTGAGCTGCAGTTGGAATTAGTGAGGTACTTGTTTGACTGCCGTCCTTTACTTCAAATCTCTATGCACAAAGAGAAAAACAGGGATTTAATGTAAGTCTGATTGCCTGTTTTTGTACAGTAATTGACCTTTTCACCTGAATTTCTATTTAAAGCATTATTTTGCTGTGTCTTATATGCTTCTGTAGTGAGAAATTGAGGCCCTGTTTGTCAGTGCTCTCTTTTCCTATTGGTTCTTTAAACACATATTCCATCTTACTGCCAGCATCATCCACATCATACCACCATGGGCTGATGCAGAGTAGGAATGTCACGTTAGTATATGAAGACTGCATAGTGAGTCACAGACATGCAGACCAAATAAACAGGGAAACAAGCACTCAATCCATTGAATAGTTTTACTTTTTAATTGCATTTGTTTTATCCATAAAATATGTAGTTTACAGACAGAAAGTCAATAGCTAATAAACTTGCTTTTACAAAGAAGCTAGTGCCAAAAAATTAATCCGGATGTGAACCAGTCACAAAATGCTATTGAGGAAGATGGAACAGGAGCCAGGGACACACCTACAAATTTAACTATGTAAAGTAAGGAGATAAACATGTCTTTAGCAGGAGGGTGAAATAAGCTACATTTTACTCCCTGTCAGAGATTAATGTGACAGAAGAAATAGAATTAATTAATGTTGCCATTTATTTAGCGGTCAGTGTAAGCTGGAGCCAGAAGTTTATTGTTTTATGCCTTTAAGTATAATGAATCTTTATAATTTCTGTCTGACAGTGCTTGGGGAGATGTTGAGCTTAGCTTAATATGTAAAAATAAAAATAAAAAGTGCAGAGGTCCATGGTATTTCACAGGAGGCTACTGCTGCTTACACTACCCACTGACCCCACCAGCACTGCTATTAGTTGTAGTGCTACCAACTAACCATCATACTCCTAAAAACGTGACAATTATGACTATTCCAGGTGACCTCCAACTGCAAAAACGGGCTGCATGCACTGGTGTTTTTTAGAAACGTCTATTAAATTGTTCAACTGCTGATGTGTTCTTTCCAAAAATAGAGAGACAGCACCACCATGGGGTAGACTGTCACAAATAAGTGGTCATTTTGAGTGCCATTGGGGTGACCTGGAAAACACCTGCACAGATTAAGCAAGGTGCTCGGGTGGAGCACAAGTCATAATATCTTTTATCTATGATATACTGCATGATCATCCACATTGTAGGCTAAACTCTATGCATAGTTCAGGGACTTCAGCACAGCATTTGTTAGTGTGGCATATGCTTTTGGCATAAACCAGAGACTTTTGGCATTTTCCTTCTGTTGTGGAATGCCACTTTTGGCATGGTAACTCCATTTTTTTTGCTGGATTTTATTGTTGGTTTTTGACTCTGCTAACCAGGCATCAGAGAACATGCTCTGGCCCCTAAAACATGATACAATTGGCATATTTAATTTACCTATAGGTCGCCAGCATGTGCTACAAACTGCACCCAGGGCTTGTAATTTAAATGTGACTTGTGAATTGCAGCATTCTTTGTGCCTCCCACTATGATGACAGTGCAAACATAACTGCAGGCCTAAGTTTCTAGCTTGGCGATGGCAGATTTGAAACTGCAATTCGTTGTCTTCTTCAGGAGACACCTTTGGAACCTGGAAATTGGCACAGGCTCAAGTCTTGGGCCTTCTTGCAACAATTCTTTACTCCACTGCAACCAAAACAGCCAGGGGTCCATTCTGGTTTCCCACACCTTTTGGGGCATGGTGTACTCTAATTTGGCTGACATAAAAGGGCGACTTTTAGCTTAGCGGATGAGTTTGGGAGACTTTGTCTTTACTTTGGCCTCCTTGTACGCCCCCAGTGATAGCCAGGAGTGCTTTCTCATGCAAGCTGTGGCAGAGGTGATGGTCTCCTACGATCGACTGGTTTTGCTTGGGGGGGACTTAACCTTGTCTTCAATAAGGACCTGGATAGATCGGCACAGTGCTATGGTCATTCTGGGGCCCTTTCCCGGAAGGGGCCACACTGGCTGTGGGAGATGGGCTTATTGGACATCTGGAGGGACCAACAGCCCCAAACATGGATTACACCTTTTCCTCATAGGACCATAAGACATATGCCTGACTAATATTTAGGGACCAGTGAGATACAGGCATTAGGGGAGACAGCTGAAATTGAAATCCCTGTTGGGCACGCAGTGGTGTCTCTCATCCTTGGGGTGACCCTGGCACAGGAGTCCCCCCATCAGCAGTAACTAAGGGAGAGTTTACTGCAGAGACCCAATACGGTGCAATGCATTATGAAATCAATTGCTTATTTCTTGGCATTTAATTACAATAGCAGGACCTCTATTGCCACTCTGTGGGAGACTCTAAAGTTAGTCATCTGAGAGGGATTGATTGCCAGACCGGTGGCGAACTATAAACTCTGCCAAGACAAGAGGGAGGGCCTACAGAGAGAAGTGCAAGAGCTGGAACACATTAATAAGTGAATTGGGGTCTCCTGAGTCTGACAGCATCTAGAGATGGCACAAGAGCAATTAAATGGCCTGGACTTAGATAGGGTCCAATATGCATTACTTCATTTGTGGCACTCGTTCTATGTTGGAGGGGAGAATGTAGTTGGCTGTTAGCCATTAAACTCCTGGCTAAATGGCAGGCTGCAAGGGTGGACACCATCCTGGCTCCGGATGGGGTTGACATCACATGGGGTGCCCCCGCCGCAGCAACCTTCAAGACTATTATCAGATGCTTTTTTAAGGGAAGGATCTTTCTGTGGAGGCTCCTAGCACTTATCTCCAATGGGTACACACCCCTCAACTGTCATCCACACAGGCAGATGCTTTGTATTGGCTAATACGGGTAGAGGAAGGAATCTCAGCCATTGTCAAACAGAAGGCCCTTAAGTCCCCAGACCACTATGGCTTTCCCACTCTCTTTTATAGAACATTCTGCACCACTCTTGCCCCAGTCCTAACTAGGCTTTTGGCTGAGTCAGTGCCTATGCCGCCCTTGATGCTGGAGGCCTCCATCGTTGTTATTCCCAAGCCAGGGAAAGACAGGAAGCAATGTGACTCATACCACCCACTATCTCTTCTTAATGTAGATGTCAAGCTGTTAACTTGCATTCTCATTACGCAACTGGACCAATACATGCCAGGAGTGGTGGACCCAGACCAAGCTGGGTTTTTTCCCCATCGTCACTGCAGCAACAATACTAAAAGTGTGATTCACCTAATTGACAAGGCTAAACACTCCTGGAGATAAATAATGCCCCTGGCCATCAATACTGAGAAGGCGTTTGACCAGGTGCCAAGGCCCTACTTGGAGGCCATGCTTTGACACTTTGGCTTTTGGCAGAGATTTTGCACTGGGGTTCTTAGTAACTATAGAGAGCCCAAGGCATCAGTGCAGGTCAATGGCCAGACCTGAGCCCCCTTTACTATTCATAGTGGAACATGGCAGGGGTGTACACTATCACCCCTGCTTTTTGCTCTATACATTAAGCCCATGGTCCAGACAATGCACAGCAATCCAAATATCACCTGAGCGTGCTTCAGGGGGTAGTGAAACACACCACCAGTCTCTAAGCCAATGATGTGATAGTTGTGCTTGATGATTCATTGAGAGCATTACCAGCTTACGGATGGAGCTTGGGGACTTTGGCAAGGCTGAAGGTTTTCAGATTAACCGCCAAAAGTTGCAGGCCCTCAATCTCTTGGTGTAGCAGGCTACATCAACATCACTAGCTACCTAATACTCTCTACAACGGTTGTCCACCTCAGTCCTTTAGCTGAGAGTCCAATAGCCCCAACGCTGAAAGCAACGGTTGCTATTAATTATCCAAATTTGCTTTGGCGGGTATGGCGAGATTTGGCTCAATGGAAACATTATTGTCTTTCCTGGCTAGGCCAGGTGGCAGCTTTAAACATGACTATTCTCCTGTGGGTCCTGTTCCGGTTTCAGGCCCTCCTGATTAAAAGCCCTTTTGGGCATGCTTCAGTCCCTGCAAGGGGAGATAAGGTGAGATTGTTTTGTCTGGGTAGAGGGGAGACCCCACATTTGATGGGAACAGAGCTATTGATTGAACAGAGATGGAGACCTGTGGTTCCCTAATCTCCTACATTACTACCAATGGAATGGAGCTGTGATAAATCAGAAAAAACTGTCTCTTCATGGATAATGGGGTGACAGGGGAACACACCTAGAAAATCCTGTTCTTGCGCAGAGGGCATGGGATCTGTATTCTTCCTCCATTACTAGGCGTACTCTTGAGGTGTGGGACCGGGTGGGTACGCGAACAGCACTGGCATCGCTCTCCTCCCCGATGACCCAATCATTGGTAACATGGACTTTACACCGGGGTTGGACCACACTACCTTTCTGACATTTCAATCAGCGGGCTACAGATCTATCAACCACCTCTTCAATGAAGCAGGCCCTGTCTCTTTTGAAAAGATTCATGGGCTTTGTTTTGCTGGAGTCTACTAGTCGTGACTAGGAGTACTGACAGCCGCCTTATAACTGAACTCTATGCTATCCTTCAACGAGCAACACAGGTGAATCAAAAATCAGGGCAGACGAGGAGGGAGCTTGAAGTGGGGCAGACACTGATGCACAAAGAATGGCTGAGACTTTTACAGGGACAGACATACAGCACGCAACACTGCCAGAATTGAGACAGCTACTAAAGTAGCTATCTACTGGTATCATACCCTAGCACAACTTCATAGCAGTAATCTTACATTCAGCATGGATTGATGGTAAGGCTGCGGGTCTCTCAGGACCCTACTTCATCTCCTATGGGATTTCCCAAAGCTTAAATGCTATTGGGACACAGTATTGTCAGACACAGACGCCTACTGTGATACGCAGCTACGCTGATTCTCTGCATACTTTAGCCTGGGTCTACCGAATGTCCTCACATTCCCACTTGATTCGATTAGAAACTTTATTTGGTATGTAAAAAACAACAATAAAAGCATAGAGAGGAAAAGCAAACACAATAAAGCGCACAGTTATGGTAAAAATGTAAGTAAAAAAACAACCCCCATTACGCATCATTTTGATCATAAAACATTGCAACGTTCCGGTTTAAAAATTTGTATAAGATTTAAAAAAACATAGAAGATTCATCATGGTGTCAATAAGACTACACTTTTGTGTATACCATTTGCCTTTGTAATAAAAAGTGCAACATTAAGACAAACCCTTATATCGTTTAACTCAAGCTTGTATTTCAAGGCTGCAATATGCAAACTGATGACTTGTGCGAGCAAAAGGGTTTTTAAGTAATAACCCCTAAAACTTGAATAAAAGTCACAAAACTATATAAAGTGCATATTGCTTTGCTTGCTCTGACCATTGCATGGGCAGGAAATTGTGTCTGTGGGGGAAGATTTCATAATGGGAAAGGCAACTAGACGATGGACAATACTCAATCTGAATCGTAATCAGTACAAAACGATGCATTAAGTTAGAGACATAAGTTAAATAACCTTGGCATACCTCCATTAGCGCAAGTGTAAGGTAGAATGTAGCATTCAACTTCCCACCTTCTAATTCCATCCGGGCTTTTCTTTTATAAGTCATAAAAGTTTCTTTAATGGTCCGTTTAGTAAGTGATACTACCAGTAAAGGGTTGGGCTGAATTTGCATCTTAAATAATTTGATAAAAAGGAAAATTTATATAACTTAACCACAGTATACAAAATGCATTTTCCAAAGACAGACAATCTCAAATAACTGATGTAGGGCCAGATGTAAGACCCTTTTTTGCGGCCGCAAACGGGAGGTCCTCCCATTTGCGACCGCAAATAATGGCAGTGGCATGTACAAATGCTATTTTGGGAGTCACTGACTCCAAAATAGCCCTTGTGGCTCTCGCTATTAGGAAGGGGCATTCCTTCCTAATAGCGTGTCACCATGCCATGTACTATTGTTTTGAGACCGCATTTGCGGCTGCAAAACATTCACAGTTTACCACCTACTTTAAGTAGGTGGTAAACCACTCGCAAACGGGAAGGGATCGCTTTGTGAGTATGTGAGAAAATATTTTTTAATAACAGGCAGTGGTCCCAGGGACCACTGCCTGCCCTTAAAAAATAAAACAGAAAAGTTTCATTTTTCTTTTTTAAATGCATCCCGTTTTCCTTTAAGGAAAATGAGCTGCATTAAAAAAAAAAAACTGCTGTATTAAAAAAGCAGTCACAGACATGGTGGTCTGCTGACCCCAGCAGGCCACCATCCCTGTGAGTGCAAGCTATTCCTAATGTGCTCGCAAATTGAGCCTGCCTCAATATTATTAATGAGGCATGAAATTTGCGACCCCATCAGGAATCGCAAACAGTTTCCGAGACACTGTTGTGCATCCCAATTTGCGAATCACAAATTGCAAGTCGCAAATGGGACACAATTTGCGAGTCGCAAATTGGTGGGTCGTACATCTAGCCCATAGTGAAGCTAGTCTCCTTCTTGCGCCAAATAAAATGCCAAAGCAACAAGGGGCGAAGAGTAGCTATAGCTGTAAGATGTTGTAGCCCTGCATCTCAATGTATAGTCTCTGTGGAGGCTGAAGTGGTCAGGCATAGCAGGTGTTTAAGAAAACTATTTCCTCTATCTGGAGCGCCTTGCTATTATGATGGCCCCACACACTGGCCCCATATGTGGCAATAGCTACAACCCTGGGCCTGTCAATTGCTATCATATCCTTTATTGGTCAGGTGCCCAGCATAGATGAACATCTAAAGATTCCAATGGCACTTCTGTTCATCTTTACCCTGAGATTTATAATTTTCCAGGACCGTAGGCCATGACCTGAAAAAGTGATACCCAAGTAACAAAAGGGGTCCACAGTAACCACAGGGGTATTTTTCCACTCAAATCTTGTAGGGGGCGGCACAATGGTCTAGTGCTAGGAGTAGCTCTTCAAAACATTCTCTTCTAAAGGTGGGGTGTGGAGAAACTTCGAACCCATAACCAATGGCTACACAGGCTATGGCACATATTGGGAAAGGAGAGATTAACCCTTACATCACTCTTCTCTCTTGAGAGCTGACCTGTCACTGATACCTTCGTTTGGTGCACTTGATGGAGCCAGACACCTTAGAGTAAGATAGTGGGTGATTCCAAGGTGGGCATATGGGGGTACTTATCTCTTTTTTAGGTCGAACTTTAGAGCGAGTATCCAGGGGAGGGCTTGGATGGTAGGGAGTTGTTTGGTTGTTTATTTTGATATATTTATCTTTTTCTAAAGATATTGGTTTGCTTTATTAATAGAGCAAGCTTTCACTTGTAGTTTTTCGTGTTTGCATTACTGAAATGGAATAAAACTAATTTGAACCTAAAAACTGCAATTGGGCCTGTCAAAATAAACCATTTTGGCTGGTCAAAACATTCCTTCTAAATATTAATAAGTAACCCCTATGTTGGGATTTCTGCCCAAAAGGCAGGGTGCACGGTATTTAAAATGGAACACATAAAATGTTAATGTTAAACATGTCCTTACAATGAAAAGGCCCCAACAGTTATATTCAATGTAGCAGAGTTGGCTGTTCCATTGAAAAGCAGTGGGATACAATATTACATTCAATAATGTTATCTTCAGCTAGGAAACACCGACAAATTTGACTCTTGAACTTTTTCAAATATTTATTACAAGTCTGATTCATTGGTAAAGTTGGTTGTGTAATAAATATTTTGGAAAAGTTACATTTAGGAAGTTACATTTTCCCTGCCTACAGAGGATTATTTGCACAAGTTCCAACTCTCACCTGGAAGTTAAATAGCCCTCTTGATGAGGTGTGAAAACTTTTCCCAGATCAGAACAAATGCCTTAGGTGTGAGAAGTTGTTCTGTCCCTCTGACAAAATGGCCACCTGGGCTGTCCCCAGGTACTTGATTAACTTCAAAGAAGATTAACCTGTCACAGAAGTGTTAGAGGGCATCTGGGTGTCGCCCTTCTTTGTTACAAAGCAAAAACCAAAGGAAATGATGGACGGAGTGTTGAACATTGCAAGCACTCACCCCCAGTCAACTGATCTGGGTTTAATCCATCACCGTTTTTTAGCCCACTCTGCCACCCCAGTTCAGACATGGCCATATGCAAATCAGTTTGACCCTGTGCCTCATGGGAACAGTCCAGCCCGAACTGCCAAGCCATGTCTTCCCTGGACCGGAAACAAGCTTCCTAGGACCGGTTTCTGGCATTTCAGCCGTCTTCAGCCAGGCTTGCATGAATCCAGTGGCAAAGTGAGCAAGGGACTCACGTCTGAGCATACCCTGCCAACTTATGGCGAACAAAGCAAAAACCAAAGGAAATGATGGACGGAGTGTTGAACATTGCAAGCACTCACCCCCAGTCAACTGATCTGGGTTTAATCCATCACCGTTCTTTAGCCCACTCTGCCACCCCAGTTCAGACATGGCCATATGCAAATCAGTTTGACCCTGTGTCTCATGGGAACAGTCCAGCCCGAACTGCCAAGCCATGTCTTCCCTGGACCGGAAACAAGCTTCCTAGGACCGGTTTCTGGCATTTCAGCCATCTTCAGCCAGGCTTGCTTGAATCCAGTGGCAAAGTGAGCAAGGGACTCACGTCTGAGCATACCCTGCCAACTTATGGCGAACAAAGCAAAAACCAAAGGAAATGATGGACGGAGTGTTGAACATTGCAAGCACTCACCCCCAGGCAACTGATCTGGGTTTAATCCATCACCGTTCTTTAGCCCACTCTGCCACCCCAGTTCAGACATGGCCATATGCAAATCAGTTTGACCCTGTGCCTCATGGGAACAGTCCAGCCCGAACTGCCAAGCCATGTCTTCCCTGGACCGGAAACAAGCTTCCTAGGACCGGTTTCTGGCATTTCAGCCGTCTTCAGCCAGGCTTGCTTGAATCCAGTGGCAAAGTGAGCAAGGCACTCACGTCTGAGCATACCCTGCCAACTTATGGCGAACAAAGCAAAAACCAAAGGAAATGATGGACGGAGTGTTGAACATTGCAAGCACTCACCCCCAGTCAACTGATCTGGGTTTAATCCATCACCGTTCTTTAGCCCACTCTGCCACCCCAGTTCAGACATGGCCATATGCAAATCAGTTTGACCCTGTGCCTCATGGGAACAGTCCAGCCCGAACTGCCAAGCCATGTCTTCCCTAGACCGGAAACAAGCTTCCTAGGACCGGTTTCTGGCATTTCAGCCGTCTTCAGCCAGGCTTGCTTGAATCCAGTGGCAAAGTGAGCAAGGGACTCAAGTCTGAGCATACCCTGCCAACTTATGGCGAACAAAGCAAAAACCAAAGGAAATGATGGATGGAGTGTTGAACATTGCAAGCACTCACCCCCAGTCAACTGATCTGGGTTTAATCCATCACCGTTCTTTAGCCCACTCTGCCACCCCAGTTCAGACATGGCCATATGCAAATCAGTCTGACCCTGTGCCTCATGGGAACAGTCCAGCCCGAACTGCCAAGCCATGTCTTCCCTGGACCGGAAACAAGCTTCCTAGGACCGGTTTCTGGCATTTCAGCCGTCTTCAGCCAGGCTTGCTTGAATCCAGTGGCAAAGTGAGCAAGGGACTCACGTCTGAGCATACCCTGCCAACTTATGGCGAACGAAGCAAAAACCAAAGGAAATGATGGACGGAGTGTTGAACATTGCAAGCACTCACCCCCAGTCAACTGATCTGTTCAACACTCCGTCCATCATTTCCTTTGGTTTTTGTTTTGTTTGCCATAAGTTGGCAGGGTATGCTCAGACGTGAGTCCCTTGCTCACTTTGCCACTGGATTCAAACAAGCCTGGCTGAAGACGGCTGAAATGCCAGAAACCGGTCCTAGGAAGCTTGTTTCCGGTCCACGGAAGACATGGCTTGGCAGTTCGGGCTGGACTATTCCCATGAGGCACAGGGTCAGACTGATTTGCATATGGCCATGTCTGAGCTGGGGTGGCAGAGTGGGCTAAAGAATGGTGATGGATTAAACCCAGATCAGTTGACTGGGGGTGAGTGTTTGCAATGTTCAACACTCCGTCCATCATTTCCTTTGGTTTTTGCTTTGTTTGCCATAAGTTGGCAGGGTATGCTCAGACGTGAGTCCCTTGCTCACTGGGCCACTGGATTCAAACAAGCCTGGCTGAAGACGGCTGAAATGTCAGAAACCGGTCCTAGGAAGCTTGTTTCCGGTCCACGGAAGACATGGCTTGGCAGTTCGGGCTGGACTGTTCCCTTGAGGCACAGGGTCAGACTGATTTGCATATGGCCATGTCTGAGCTGGGGTGGCAGAGTGGGCTAAAGAATGGTGATGGATTAAACCCAGATCAGTTGACTGGGGGTGAGTGTTTGCAATGTTCAACACTCCGTCCATCATTTCCTTTGGTTTTTGCCCTTCTTTGTTACCCCAGTCAGGCAGGCACCTATCCCAGTGGGATAGGAGCTGCTTTGAAATGTCAGCAGAGAAGGGGTTGCTCATTTCCCTGGCCATATCTATGGAGTGGGCATACAGGCTCTATGCAAGAGGAGAAGGATTTCACAATTTTGGTTTTGTGCAGAGAAGGCATTGTGTGATTTTTGCAGTAGGACATACAGGAACTGTTGCTAAAGTGGGTAAGGTTACCTTGGGAACGTTTTCCCTATTGGTCAGTGAAGAACCAGGAGACAAACCCACCTGCAAATATGTGGCATAACTGCAATCCCTCTGCAGAGTACTACTGGACCTGTTTGAGACAGAAGAAGAACTGCACCTGTTGTTGAGACCTGCGAGGAGATCTGAAGGGCAGGGCTGGACCTGCTCCAACTTGTACCTAGGAAAAATAAGTGGATCCCAAGTGTCAGTTGGATGATCTCCTGTTAATCTACAGGGACACAACAAGCTGCAAGAAGAGCCCAGCTGACTAGTTCCAATTGGACCTGTCCTTGACCCTGCTGGTGGCTTCTAATGAAGTGAGTCTTGCTCCCACAAATGCTGATCCGGAGGTCCTGGGAGCCTTGGATGTGTCAAAGGTTACTCCTTCTAACATCCTGAAAAATCCTGTGACTTAGAACGTCTTGGCTCCAAAGCACTCCGGGGGACCGTAACAAACCTACAAAGTCAAACCAATGAAGGTGCATTGTCTCTGGGCTAAAGATTCAGCTGGATGTCTAAGAGAGCATTCAGCCTTGTGGAGCCCTGTTTGGCTTCAGCTTTAAGCCTTGCCCGACTGGGGGAATCCAAGATCCAGAATCATGACTGGGGGTCTCATTTACAGGTTGGTGGACTGGTAACTTAGTCACAAATGTGATGGATATCCCACTCGCTATGTTACAACTGCCATAAAATACAATCTTATGCTATATGGCAGATGGGCTAGCCGCCATGTTTGTGAGGAAGTAACCCATCCATTGATCTCTAAATCAGGCTTGAGTCGGAACATAGAAATCTTCACTGGGTGAAGGTGCCAAAAGTATTTGGCAGGCAAGGAACCTTGCTTAGTTGCTAATTCAGAATTTCTCCATTTGGAACTTTCCTGGAAAAGTCAACAACTTCACCAGGATCTCTTTTGACAACTAAGTGGCCACATGGAGCCCTTGTCAGCTCATAGGATACAGAAACCAGATTCATTCTGGTCAGAAGTTTTACCTTCTGAGTTAGTTCATGAGATTGAAGTCAAAAATAGAATGTGGGCAAGGTAGCAGGCTGTGGCCATGTCAGAGGGAAAACTTCTGACGAGATTGAATATGGTTTCTTTATCCAATGCATGCTCCACTTCCGTTGGCCATCAATCACGCATAGTTCTGGTCAAATGCAACTAGATGATCATGGTTGACGCCTAAACCTTTTTTGTGTTATTTTTATGTAAAACTTAAAAAAATCATATTTCCAGGTTCCCTTATTCGATTTTTGTTGTTTTGTAATAATTTTGTATAGTAAGTTATTTTCTATTTGTATAAATTGGAGTGAGATCTTTATTGTGCTGCGTTTTTTACTTTTTAAGTGTTTTGAGACTTGTAAATGATTTACACAATGTCTTAAGTTCCACCTGCCCTGTGCCATTCCTAACAGTGGTTGAGCTCAGATTTAAATTACTGAAATCTAAACTGGCCCTAACAAGATACTGACAATATTACTTTTGATGGACTCCTATCCTCCCCCAACTAATAATAAACGTTCTCACACCTTGCTTTTAAAAGATAATAAAATGTTTCCATGAAATACTTGAACAATATTTTGAATGGTTTAACGCACACACTGTGTCTATGCCCCTCTACATTTTGCTCTCCCAGTGTCTGAATAGAAGGTAATTTTTCTTTAGCCTGGGCATTTCTGCCTAAAGTGAGTTGCCATCCGGAAAAAAAACCTTTATTTCAAGAGTATAATCAATTAGGAAAAATTTGCTAATTATATAGTATGATGTACTAAATTTACGACACTGCTTAATTTATGAACTGCTACTTTTCGATCATAAGATAATTTTGGCTTCTAGTCCCTCTTTAATTCCGTCATCAAAATGATGATTTATTACTTATTTATGTAGGATTTATATATTGACAAGTTGATCGCTTGCTGTATTATTTTGGTGGATATATGTGAGTTTGATATTATCAAATACTACAGCATGCTTTACTTTCTTACAGTGACGTATTATCTGTATCATAATAGGATACCCTAATTAGGGGAGGATTGTATTTTATTTATGAAATTATAACCTAGAAGACGTAGAGGCTGCAATATTTGTGTTTTGTGTCCCTCCCTTGAATGGAATGCAGCTGACCTACTGTTGCGGGCATTAGCGGCTATAGGAATCCGTACCCATGAACTCTTTTTAAAGTTTTTACTCAGAACAGTGAATCGTGATGTAAATCATACTCTCCCTACCATCATCCCATTATACTGCCCTGTGGGGTCATCAAACACGTATAGAAATTATGGGGTACGTGGGAGCAGGATTGTGGGGTTTTGTAGACGATTTGGGGCATCTCTGCTCTTTGGTTTAAGTTATAATGCTGATAGATTTAAGTTACAATTTTCTATCCAGTATACCAAGTGAAAACCTACCTCGGTTCAAACCGCTTTGCGTTGCCAGCAAAAAGGGGGGCCCTCATTGCAAGTAAAGGGTTAACATCTCGAAACGTGTGGATTCACTGTGAATGGCTCACCCGGGGTCAATGGTATTTACTATTTTCCAGTGATTGGAGCCTTACTATGTGGATTGAGAGTGACATGGCAGCAGCGTTGGTGCCATTGCTGCTGTGCATTATTGCTGTGCTTGCCCCGCCACACATGCACATTGTGCATTTGCTAATATTTTGCTTAACGTCACACTTTTTGAATTGGATTCACATATCCGGGCCCTGAAGAGCTACTTTTGCAATTGAAGCTATGGTCATTGTACTGACCTCATCAACATGTTAAGGTCATGTATAATGTTTTCACCCAAGAACAACCTTCATCTCGAGAAACATGAATACAAAGAATAATAAAGGATCATTACTGTAAAGAACAAAAAACTATAGGGGCAGATTTATGAGCCCCTTGCGCCACTTTTGCGTCACTTTTAACATGGGAAAAGTGACGCAAAAGTGGCGCAAGGGGCTCATAAATCTGCCCCTATAATTTCTGTGAATATTGTGCATTCACATGTACCGTGCCTCCATTAACAACTGTATATATGTCTGAAGACAATGACGCTGCCGTTTGTGGCATTCACAATATGTGGATTTGTTTCTTGTCTCCTCATTTTTTTGGTTTACTGTAAAACATGTGAGTGGACTGTGAGCGTGGATAAGCTTCCTAATTTTGGATTTATGGGATTATTATGAACGCTGCTTTGTTCCTAACTCTGCAATGTAATTCACCATTAGGAAGGGATAGTGAAAAAGCATGGCTCCCTGCAGAAATAAACTGCATGTCACATGCAAATCAGACAAAGCAGTTCTACCATCATCTGTAAAGCAGGATTCATCAAAATGCTACAAATTAGAGAACATAATGGGGCTGGCCAGGCACGCGAGTTTTTTAGACTCATCATTAAATGTGCATAATCCACTATTAGTAGTCTCAGATTTTAAATAAATGTATCTGCGAGTGCTATTTATAATTTCATTGGAAAAATATATGCAAACATGCGTGACTCATGACAAAGTGCTCGTTATTGTCAACGAAAGAAGACAATTCATGAAATCACAAGATGTCATTCAGATATCTGTGGCTATGTATCTAACCAGTCAAAGGTGTGGCGAATGGATTACTGCACAGTTTGCCCGTTAGCAAACATTTAAACGAAATGTAGCAAAGCAGCACTTGCACTACTGTAATTGTGACTAGTGATACCATCTTGTCAAAACGACTAGAATAAAATATCTTATTGCAACCTGCAAAAAGCTGCTGGTAACTTCATCCTAATAAGTATGTGTTCTTCTCTTGTGCCATGGGATTACGAGTTAAAGTCAATTTGGAATGGGGAATAACCATGTGAAGCAGGTATTATCTGACCCTTTTGTGCATAGTTCTCTCCAGCTCAGGGTATTTTGCTTGTCTGGTTTAGTACCTGCTCTGGATAGTTAATAGATGAAAATGGAGTCCAATGAAGGTCGTGGGGAGTCAGGAAGGAAGTGGTGACATTGCAGGCTCTCCTCTAGCGAGAGGGACAGTATGTCATGCTCCCTGGGGTAAAGGAAGTGTTTGGGCAATGGCAGGGCTGCTCTGGTACACACAGCCTGAGTTCAAGGTGATATTCCTGGCTGCAAACACACACTGGGCAAAATCAGGTCCTCTGGTCCCTCATCCAGTAATTTCCGGTTTGTGAAAACCAGTCCACAAGGAATCATCTTGGATGCTATCAAACCCATGGTTTCCATCTTGGCTGACTAATATCATAAAAATGTTACAACATTAATAATTTAATTTAAATTTCAAATGATAATATTTTGACTATACTAAATTAAATTAGCATTATTTTTCCCACCTTAAATTAAAAACAATTATATAGTTTTAATATATATTAATAATTAATAAAAGTGATGTATAGGAATAATTAAAACTAATTTAATTATATTTGGAGAAATTAATGTTGCATTACTTCTTAAATCCCCAAAAGGCTATTAAATATGTTAAAATAAAATAAAAAATGTTTTATTTTTAGTTTTTTTCGTATTAAATATATTTTTTAGCTATTTTAAATAACTTAGTTTAATTTAAAACTATTTCCTATTGGGTTTTATCTTAAGTCCCTACTACCATTATTTTCTATTGCATCAGTAGCTGTAAATGTGTGGTGCTTTTTGGCAAAACACCTTGTTTTAGGCGGTGGAGATAATTAAATCTACAATTTTGAGAAACTTTACTCTTGTGAATGTTGGAATCCTCCAAAGTTACTCAAAAGTGTAAGAGTGAACTTATGCGTGGATTTAATCAAGAGTAAGTTTAGCTTTGAAAATAGGCCCCTTGAAGTTGAGAATATTAATTTATGTGCAGCATAAAATGCTTTGCAAGTCATTTTGATAGGTATTAATGTTGACAGAGTTATCTAACAAACAATTATATGCATAACCCTCATCTCAACAGAAATGGAAAACACACAAACACTTTTTACTGTACAGCAAGTCCACATAATGCTAAAAATTAGATGCTATAACTGAGGCGCGCATTTACTATTATCTCATGCAACAAAGTGCAATAAAGGAACTTGCTGTGCCATGTTGCATTAAAGAGAAACAGTAGAAATGCTCCATATTTATAAAGATATGAAGCATTTCTGCTCTCTCCTTGTGCTAATGCACTGTGTGCCGCCCAGCTCCAGCGTAGGCACCCTTGCGTCATAATGCAAGGGGGCCTGTCTTACAGGCAGGATTGTTTTTATGCAAGAAGCGATACCAGCACCACACATGGCCAACTACTGATCCTGCACAAAAACAATCCTTAGATACATTTTCCTCTTTCCATGTGCGCTGCAGCATGCAGCACACATGGAAAGGTAAAGTAACCTGGAGAATTGAAGATATTTTCCTTGTTAGGCCTCTGTTAGGTAGACACACCAATTTTGTGCAAATCCAGGTTTGCAAGTATTTGTAAACCTGGGTTCGCATCAAAATAAATGTGTGGATGCATGGGAACGTCCATGCTCCACCCATGTAATGTCCACTCAATACAAAGCAACTTAAGGCAGTGCAATGCACTGGGTTGCGTTACTTTGTATTTACTAAACCACACAAAGTGCCTTTGTGTAACTTAGGGACATATTATGAGTCTGGTGGTCCAGGGACCGCCAGACTCATGGTGGCAGTCTCCTGACTGCCCTATTACGACTAGGGCAGTTGGGGTGTCCTGGGACCACCGCAACCGCCACAGCTTCCAGGGAACCGACGTTCCCTGGCGATTGCATGGCAGTCCTGAGACTGCAATATTTTTGGCAGGTCACCCTGAGAATGGCAAAGAACTACCAGCCAGACCAGGAGAAAACTCCTGATCTGGCAGGCAGTTCTTACACCGGATTGGCAGTGCTGGAGCAGGCGGTCCCACTCCCGCACCGCCAAACTCATAATAAGGCCCTTAGTAATATCAAAAAATAATTTGACTTTGGGATGTGCCATTAATGTGATGCAACCCAACACAAAATGATAGTAAATATGGGCCATAATTAATGTAAATAATGAATATTGAATAGGTTTCACAGACAAAACATTTAATGTAATTTTTGGATACCACAGTATTTCATTCAATATTTCGATTATCAATGCAGCGATTATGTCACATGACCACACATTTGCTGGGAAGAGTGACAGGTCCAAATCAGTGCCAAGGAGTGTTAAAATGAGCAGCTGAAACAAACGCTTGGATTCTTCTTTGCCTCAAAAATAAGTGTTTTGGTGAAACAAGTAAGTGTTTTTGTAGTGACAGACTCAGGGGGGAAGGTGTTAGGAGTATCATGATGAGTTTCATTTGGAAAAGGCAGATGCATAATTTCTGTACTATACCTACATATTATTAATTATTGATTTTTAATTAAAAGAATTAAGTACAATTACATTAAGATTATTGTAATACTGTTTTCCAGATTAGGCTAGAAACAGTTTACAATATTTCATATTAAGGAAGAAGATAGAATATGAACTCTTCATGAAGACAGATAGCAAACTTAGAACATATGATTGTGCCATTTGGTGCCGTTGTTGCACCTCCGACTTTTCAAAATTGCACTACTAATATCTTGAGAGAAGTTTAGTTTTGTTTTTGAAGTATACCACATAGACATTTTGACCTAATCAAAAATCTTGTTCAAACATACCATGATGTGAATTAGGTATTGAAATTGAAACTGTTGTGGTATCCACTGTAGGTATAGACACATGATTGCTGATAACACAGGTGGGGTGCAGAAATTTTTCTTGATACTACAACCTTTCTAAATACTGTTGACCATGATATTGTCTGCAAAAGATTATTCAGCTGTGGAATTAAACCCCAATCCCTTAAAAGGATCAAATCTTTGAAGCCAGACCGTACTTAGGTTGTCCACTTGAGTCAGGTAAAACATCTACACACAAAGATGTTTGATGAGGTGTCCAGTAGTTTCAGTGTTTCACCTCTATTGTTTCACCTCCATGTTCTTCACCTTGTCTAATTTCTACAGGAATACAATATAATTGTATATATGTATGCTGATAACATACAGATAGTGTTTAACAGAGACCATAAAACATCATGTTAGGAGTGACAGATTATGGCCCACAACCAATGCAAACCTGCCATTTCCAGCCCAGATTGTTAGAAACCTTTGAATTCATCTTCATGCTAATCTAGCTTTTGACAAACAACAGTCTCCAGTATCTAGATCCCATCTTTATAATTTCAGCCCATTATGCTGTATATTTCCTCTCCGACGATTCCCTAACTACTGATGTGTTGATCCAGTCACAGACTGATGATGGGAATGCATTTTATTTAGGACTTCCTTCTAACAATATGCCTTCTTCAGAGTACTGAAATCATCAGTCAAAGAGTCTTTCACAGATTAAAAATGTTTTAGTCATTTCTAGCAATGGCATTTGCTCCCCATAACCAAGAGGATCATTTTCATAACCTCTTGCAATATGCATAACGTTTTTGAGGGCAGAGATATACTAAACATGCTCCCTGGTGTAATTTAGCATCTGGTTCTCTAATTCAATTCCACGTCCCATACAAATGTAAGCAATGGGGGTTGCAGAGGCTTTCATGTCCAAGGGGCTTTAACTTGGAACAGTATGACTATCCATCTTTGTGCTAATCCTGGTCATCTGAAACTCAAAAACTTTCTTAAGACCTGATTAGTTCCATTTTAGTTTCTTGATTCTGTGAAAGCAGAACCCCAAACACCAGAATCTTAGGCTGCCCAAAATTATTACCTTCAGAAATTATACTCCAACAGCTAGTGTTAAAGAAAACCCTCCTCAAAATCAGATCCAGCATTACTTTAGCAGAGTAATAAATTAGTAACATGGACCTCTCCGTAACTGAGTTCTAGATCATAGAAACTTTAAAAGGTTTATAACAAAAATATTAAATTATCACTACAGATAAATGCTAAATATGCTATGAAGGTTCAGATATAGAGTATACAGTCAGAAATCAGAATTAGTCAAAGTTCTAAATGAACAGCAAAAATCATGAGAGGAACACCATGACTAGAGGAAAAAAAGAAATCATGGCTCACCCCCAGAATCAAGGGGTTTTATATGCAATTTATGATTGGGTATTAAGCCACCTCTGCATTCAGCATGGCATGACTAGTGATACATATTGGGCAAATCAGAACAAGAATCATCACAATAAAGCACACACTACTAACAAAGTTTTAAGAAAACCTGCAGCAGTTTTAGCACTGTTAAGGTCCAAAAATGCGAAACACAATATGAAGCATTTTTCAGTCAAAGATCCATACACCAGTGTAGGCAAACAGGCCCACATAGGAACTTACTGCGGAAATGTCCATGGGATTGCAGCATTCGGTACACAAAGAAACTTTAATTTACAATACATGCTCTCTAAGAAAAATAACCAGTAACGTCACATTGGCCTGTGCTCTGCGAAGACTGTGAGGATAGAAGACGCGCAGGGAGACATTGTTTAGGAGGGATAATAAGCAGGAGCAAGATGAACAGCAGACAAAAACAGCATCCATAGTAATAAAATGGTGTCTCTGCAATAATGTAACATCAATAAACACACAACTAAATGTCTAAAAAAAACAGTTCAGGTGCAACATCTATAGCTCATCATTTACATCTAGATTGAGCATAATTCTTAAAAAACAACGTGTCACCAAAAATTGTGCATTCAGAAAACAGAGGGGCATATGTACAAGCCCCTATCGACAAAGGAACATCCCTTTTATCAACGCTCCTGTGGCGATAGGGGCTTCGCCTTATTTACAAGGCGGCGTTAAGCCACTTAACGTGACTTACCACTGCCTTGCAAATAAGGCCCCCTTTCACGCTATGCTTAGCATGAAAGGGGTGGGAAATGTTTGTTGCAGTGGGCGTTCCACTGCAACACCCATTGATGTTAACGCTGCCCCCTTTTTATAAAGGTGGCGTAAATAACAAAGCAAAACCAAAGGGGATGATGGACGGAGTGTTGAACATTGCAAGCACTCACCCCCAGTCAACTGATCTGGGTTTAATCCATCATCATTCTTTAGCTTACTCCGCCACCCCAGTTCAGACATGGCCATATGCAAATCAGTCTCACCATGTGCCTCATGGGAAGAGTCCAGCCCGAACTGCCAAGCCATGACTTCCCTGGACCGGAAACAAACATCATGTGACCGGTTTCTGGCTAATCAGCCGTCATCAGCCAGGCTAGCTTGAATCCAGTGGCAAAGTGAGCAAGGGACCCACGTCTGGGCATACCCTGCCAACTTAGGGTGAACAAAGCAAAACCAAAGGGGAAGATGGACGGAGTGTTGAACATTGCAAGCACTCACCCCCAGTCAACTGATCTGGGTTAAATCCATCATCATTCTTTAGCTTACTCCGCCACCCCAGTTCAGACATGGCCATATGTAAATCAGTCTGACCCTGTGCCTCATGGGCACAGTCCAGCCTGGACTGCCAAGCCATGTCTTCCCTGGACCGGAACCAAACATCCTGGGACCGGTTTTTGCCTAATCAGCCGTCACCAGCCAGGCTAGCTTGAATCCAGTGGCAAAGTAAGCAAGGGACCCACGTCTGGGCATACCCTGCCAACTTAGGGCAAACAAAGCAAAACCAAAGGGGATGATGGACGGAGTGTTGAACATTGCAAGCACTCACCTCCAGTCAACTGATCTGGGTTTAATCCATCATCATTCTTTAGCTCACTCCGCCACCCCAGTTCAGACATGACCATATGCAAATCAGTCTGACCCTGTGCCTCATGGGAACAGTCCAGCCCGAACTGCCAAGCCATGTCTTCCCTGTACCGGAAACAAACATCCTGGGACCAGTTTCTGGCTAATCAGCCGTCATCAGCCAGCCTAGCTTGAATCCAGTGGCAAAGTGAGCAAGGGACCCACATCTGGGCATACCCTACCAACTTAGGGAGAAAATGGCCATATGCAAATCAGTCTGACCTTGTGCCTCATGGCCGTGTCTGAACTGGGGTGGCAGAGTGAGCTAAAGAATGATGATGGATTAAACCCAGATCAGTGGACTGGTGCTTGGAGCTTGGAGCTTGCACCGGCACATGGTGGGCCCTCTTTGACACACGACGGTGTCAGCAGGTGAGCAGTGCGGCCTTGGAGCACTGGGGCGGGCTGTCCTGGTCTGGGAATCAGCGTCCTGGGGTGCAGCAGGTGCACAGGGTCACAGGCCCCGCTGCTCACAGTGTTGGCCTTGTGGCGGACTGCAAGGTGCCGCCCTGTCAGTGACGTTGGCCAGGGAGAGAACCACGCTCTGCACCACAGAGTTTTTGTCCACACCCCTGCGCAGCCCTGGTGTACTCAGGGCCAACCCACTACGCTCACACACACGAGGGACGCAGCGAGCGACATTTCCACTATCTGACCCACTGCCTGGGGTGACATGGTTGCGTCCACTGTTCACTACTCTCCAGGCACCAGCAGTTGTGGTCTGCATGGACATATCTGTGGTTTGCATTCCCATGTCTGTCCTGCACACCCATGCCTCACTTGTCGTTCTGTACATTCCCATTCACGGGTCACTTGCATCGTTCACACATGGCTGCATTTTGCATCTCCACATGCATTGTGTGGCTGTGGTGCCATTATATAGCTGTATTGTGTGCAGGGGTAGCCCAGGATCACCATGGAGTAGTGTTGTCGTGTCTGGTAGGTGGTCATATTGATTGACATGTTGTATGTGGTTTGGTCACATGTGCATTCTCACATTTGAGCATTGTGTGATGGTGGCTTTGAGGTATGTGGTGTGTTGATTTGGAACTTACCAACGAGCAGTCCAGTTCCATATGTGCCGTCCTGGAAGCGCTGGTTGATGATGGACTGTCGGAAGATGTAGGAATCGTGCACACTGCTGGGGTATTTTGCGACGACTTTGGTGAACATTCCCCGGTGGACCACTATTGCCTGCACATTGATGGAATGCGTGTGCTTTCTGTTGCGGTAGTGGTGTGCAGTATCCGCAGGGGGCACAAGTGGGACATGTGTGCAGTCTATTGCCCCCAACACTGCCGGTAATCCAGCTATGGCGCAGAAGCCTTGCTTGGTCTCCTGCTGTTCCTGCGCAATGTGGGGGAAGTGAAGGTACTGGGGTATGAAGCTGATGATGGCATCCAGGCCAGTTGTGTTGAACTTTGATAGGGCTGGCTGTGAGACTCCTCCGACTCTGGCAGTTGTTGGTTGGAAGGTACCAGAGGCCAACAGGTGCAGCACAGACAGCAGCTTTGTCTGCGGAGGGATGTTGGTTCTCCGCTGTGTTGGGACCGTCAACCTGTGGGCGATGTGGATCATGATGTGGATGATGGCTGACCTTTTGAGCCTGTAGTGGGCAATGACTTCCTCGGGCGTTAGGTCTGTGAGAGTGGTGCATTTTCGGTAGTTCCGCTGTCTTACTCTGCGCTGCCTCTATGGTGGTCCGGGGCGGTGGGTCCTGGTCCAGGGGGTGGTGGCGGTGGGTGTTGTGGCCCTGTTGGGGCTCCGAGCTGCATGATGAGTAGCTCCAGGCCATTGTTTGTTCTTCCGGTGTAGCTGTGTGCGTGGCTCTGTTGCCTACAGCAGGTAGTCGTCCGGCTTTATGCCTGCAGGAGGCAGGTGATAAATACCTGCTGCTACCGCGGCTTATCGCGTGATTTTGACTTGAATTGTGGATCTGACAGTTCGTTGTGAAAGTGGTGTTGTGGTTTTTTTGTGTGTTTTTGAACGGGAATACCTACTCTGCATCTCATTAGGGTTACATTTGGGGCAGTTATCGCGGGAATACTGGCGTTGTCTGCAGTTTGCACCAGCTTGTGAATGGGGTGTTAAATCTATCTCCACTTTTGATGTGTTAAGATGGAGAAAAATCGGAGATAAGTCCTTGTGAATATCCCCCTAAGTCTCCTGGTCATACCCCCGCTTCATGAGATTATTCACTGTGCTTTACAAACATTTATATATTTAATAAATAAATGATCTTGTGAAATTTAGATAGGTCATCTTTAGTCTAAGAAGGAGAAATATGGCTTTAATGTTAAGTAAGTGAAGTGTTTCTACCATGTAATTTTTTGTAAAGAGTATCGATTTATAAATCCAACCTACAAGAAATTCAAGGTCAGATGTGCCACTGGACAGTTTGAAAGATACTCAAGGTGTCCCAGGTTTGCAGACTTCTAGCAAAGGTTTATTTCTTGCTAATCAAAGTTGTTCCACTCCCGACTCAACTACATCATAAAAATGTACTATTTTATAAAGGTACAGATGAGGAACTGGACTGTATTGAACATCTAAGCATAGCATTATGTTTATCTTCAGTGTGTGAATAACCAGATAAATTTGTAGATAGGAACCTATTTTATCAGTACAACAATGTGGTGGTGGAAAAATGACTTCTTTTTTACACATTGTCTTTCATTTGGAAGGCAGAAATGCATCAAAAGTCAATAGGTAATAATAGTTACTCTACAATTCTGTGTTACCCTAAGTCTCCCGAGAAAAATGGAACCTCACTTGTGTGTGTAGGCCTAGTCCCCTGCGACAGGAAACGGCTCAAAACGCAACATGGACACACCACATTCTCACAGTGAAAATGGACCCTTTTTTTGCAAAGTGCCTAGCTGTAGATTTTGAACCCTAGCTGTGCCGGCACCTAGGGAAACCTAGCAAACCTATACATTTTTGAAAACTACACACCCAGGGGAATCCAGGATAGGGTGACTTGACTGGCTCTCACCAGGTTCTGTTACCCAGAATCCCTTGCAAACCTAAAGATTTGTCCAAAAAAACACATTTTCCCCACATTTCTGTGGTGGAAAGTTCTGGAATGTGGGTGGATCCACAAAATTCCACCCACTCCGCATTCCCTAAAGGCTTCCAAGAAAAATGGTACCTCACTTGTGTGGTTAGGCCTTGGGCCCGCGACAGGAAACGGCCCAAAACGCAACGTGGACACACCACATTTTCACAGTGAAAACGGACCCTTTTTTTGCAAAATGCCTACCTCTAGATTTTGCACCCTAACTCTGCCAGCACTAAGGGAAACCTAGCAAACTTATACATTTTTTAAAATTAGACACCCAGGGAAATCCAGGATGGGGTGACGTGACTGGCTCCCAACAGGTTCTGGTACCCAGAATCCCTTGCAAACCTAAATATTTGTCCCAAAAAAACATTTTCCTCACATTTCTGTGGTGGAAAGTTCTGGAATCTGCGTGGATCAACAGAATTCCACCCACTCCGCGTTTCCTAAAGTCTTCCAAAAAAAATGGTACCTCACTTGTGTGGGTAGGCCTAGTGCCCGCAACAGGAAAGAGCCCAAAACACAACGTGAATACACCACGTTTTCACAGTGAAAAGGGACCCTTTTTTTGCAAAGTGCCTAGCTGTAGATTTTTAACCCTAGCCCTGCCGGCACCTGGTAAACCTAGCAAACCTATACATTTTTGAAAACTATACACCAAGGGGAATCCAGGATGGGGTACCTTGACTGGCTCTTACCAGGTTCTTTTACCCAGGATCCCTTGCAAACCTCAAAATATGTAAAAAAAAAAGAAACAAATTTTCCTCACATTTCTCTGGTGGGTAGTTCTGGAATCTGTGTGGATCCACCAAATTTCACCCACCCCGCATTCCCCAAAGTCTTCCGAGAAAAATGGCACCTCACTTGTGTGGGTAGGCCGAGTGCCTGCGACAGGAAACGGCCCAAAACACAACGTGAACACAACACATTTCACAGTGAAAACTGAAACCAGGGGAATCCAGGATAGGGTGACTTGTTTGGCTTTCACCAGGTTCTGTTGCCCAGAATCCATTGTAAACCTAAAAATGTGTCAAAAAAACTCATTTTCCTCACATTTCTGTGGAGGAAAGTTCTGGAATCTGTGCGGATCCACAAAATTCCACCCAGCCCGCATTTCCCAAAGTCTTCCAAGAAAAATGGTTCCTCACTTGCGTGGGTGGGTCAAGTACCCACGACAGGCAAGTGCCCAAAACCTATTGAGGCGACTTCAAAATTACCTATCACAAAACGACCTGGTTTTGCAAGGGGGGTCCCATGAGTTTTTGGCCCGAGCTCAGCGGCTCTCTAGGAAAACCTACCAAACCCACATATTTCTGAAAACTAGACACCCTGGGGAGTCCAGCAAGGTATGGCTTGCATGGGTCACCCACCATTTCCCTACCAAAACACCAGGTCCCCCCCCAAAACCAGGTAGTTTTGTTCTAGGTAATTTTAAAGTCTCCACAGTTCGATTTGGGCCATTTCCTGTTGCAGCCACTATGCCTACCCACACAAGTGAGGTACCATTTTTATTAGGAGATCTGGAGGAACGCTGGGTGGTAGGCAATTTGTGTCAGCCCGGTGATCCTACAACTTTCCCACACAGAAATGTGAGTAAAAATAGATTTTTTCAACAAAATTTGAGGTTTGCAGGGCATTCTGGGTAGGAAAACGTTGGAGGATCCACGCAAGCCATATCTCGCTGGACCTCCCCGGGTGTCTAGTTTTCAGAAATGTGTGGATTTGGTAGTTTTCCAAGATGGCTGCCGAGCCCGGGGAAAAAACTCATGGGACCCCCCCTTGCAAAACCAGGTTGTTTAGTGATAGGTAATCTTGATGTTGCCTCAATAGGTTTTGGGCCCTTGCCTGTCGCGGGTACTTGACCCACCCACGCAAATGAGGTACCATTTCTGTCAGGAGACCTGTGGGAATGCTGTGTAGAAGGACATTTGTGGATCCACGCAGATTCCAGATTTTTCCCAAACAGAAATTTGAGAAAAAAGTGATTTTTTCATCTAAATTTGAGGTTTGCAGAAGATTCTCGGTAGGGAAATGTTGGGGACCCACGCAAGACATACCTTGCTGGACTTCCCCGGGTGTCTAGTTTTCAGAAATGTGTGGGTTTGGTAGGTTTCCCTAGGTGGCCGCTGAGCCCGGGGAAAGAAACTCATGGGACCCCCCTTGCCAAACCAGGTTGTTTTGTGGAAGGTAATTTTGATGTTGCCTCAATAGGTTTTGGGCCCTTGCCTGTCGCGGGTACTTGACTCACCCATGCAAGTGAGGTACCATTTCTATCGGGAGACCTGTGGGAATGCTGTGTAGAAGGAAATTTGTGGATCCACGCAGATTCCAGATTTTTCCCACACAGAAATTTGAGAAAAAAGTGATTTTTTCATCTAAATTTGAGGCTTGCAGGGCATTCTGGGTAGGAAAACGTTGGAGGATCCACGCAAGCCATATATCGCTGGACCTCCCCAGGTGTCTAGTTTTCAGAAATGTGTGGATTTGGTAGTTTTCCAAGATGGCTGCCGAGCCCGGGGAAAAAAACTCATGGGACCCTCCTTGCAAAACCAGGTTGTTTTGTGATAGGTAATCTTGATGTTGCCTCAATAGGTTTTGGGCCCTTGCCTGTCGCGGGTACTTGACCCACCCACGCAAGTGAGGTACCATTTGTGTCAGGAGACCTGTGGGAATGCTGTGTAGAAGGAAATTTGTGGATCCACGCAGATTCCGGATTTTTCCCAAACAGAAATTTGAGAAAAAAGTGATTTTTTCATCTAAATTTGAGGTTTGCAGAAGATTCTCGGTAGGGAAATGTTGGAGACCCACGCAAGCCATACCTTGCTGGACTTCCCCGGGTGTCTAGTTTTCAGAAATGTGTGGGTTTGGTAGGTTTCCCTAGGTGGCCGCTGAGCCCGGGGAAAAAAACTCATGGGACCCCCCTTGCAATGCCAGGTTGTTTTGTGGAAGGTAATTTTGAAGTTGCCTCAATAGGTTTTGGGCCCTTGCCTGTCGCGGGTACTTCACCCACCCATGCAAGTGAGGTACCATTTCTATCGGGAGACCTGTGGGAATGCTGTGTAGAAGGAAATTTGTGGATCCACGCAGATTCCAGATTTTTCCCACACAGAAATTTGAGAAAAAAGTGATTTTTTTCATCTAAATTTGAGGTTTGCAGGGGATTCTCGGTAGGGAAATGTTGGGGACCCACGCAAGCCATACCTTGCTAGACTCCCCAGGCTGTCTAGTTTTCAGAAATGTGTGTGTTTGGTGGGTTTCCCTAGATGGCCGCCGATCCCGGGGCCAGAAACTCATGGGACCCCCCTTGCAAAACCTTACATAAATTTGAAGTCTCCTCAATAGGTTTTGGGCCCTTGCCTTTCGTGGGTACTTGACCCACCCACACAAGTGAGGTATAATTTTTCTTGTAAGCCTTTGGGGAATGCGGGTGGGGTGGCATTTTGATGAACCACACAGATTCCAGAACATTCTACCAAAGAAATGTGAGGAAAATGTGTTGTTTTTTTTACAAATTTTGAGGTTTGCAAGGGATTCTGGGTAACAGAACCTGGTGAGGGTCAGACAAGTCACTGCATCCTGGATTCCCCTGGGTGTCTAGTTTTCAAAAGTGTATAGGTTTGCTTGGTTTCCCTAGGTGCTGGCAGAGCTAGGGTCCAGAACCTACAGCTAGGCACTTTGCAAAAAAAGGGTCAGTTTACACTGTGAAAATGTGTTGTGTCCACGTTGTGTTTTGGTCCGTTTCCTGTAGCGGGCACTAGGCCTACCCACAAAAGTGAGGTAACATTTTTCTCGGAAGACTTTGGGGAATGCGGGGTGGGTGGAATTTTGTGAATCCACGCAGATTCGAGAACTTGCCACCACAGAAATGTGAGGAAAATGTGTTTTATGGGACAAATCTTTAGGTTTGCAAGGGATTCTGGGTAACAGAACCTGGTGAGAGCCAGTCAATCCACCCCATCCTGGATTTCCCTGGGTGTGTAGTTTTAAAAAATGTATAGGTTTGCTAGGTTTCCCTAGGTGCCGGCAGAGCTAGGGTTCAAAATCTGCAGCTAGGCACTTTGCAACAAAAGGGACAGTTTTAAATTTGAAAATGTGGTGTGTCCACGTTGTGTTTTGGGCCATTTCCTGTCGCGGGCACTATTCCTACCCACAAAAGTGAAGTACCACTTTCCTCCGAAGACTCTGAGGAATGCGGGGTGGGTGGAATTTTTGGGATCCACGCAGATCCCAGATCTTTCCATCAGAGAAATGTGAGGAAAATGTGTCTTTTTTAACTAAGTTTGAGGTTTGCTAGGGATTCTGGGTAGCAGAACCTGGTGAGCGGCACACAAGTCACCCGATCCTGGATTCCCCTTGGTGTCTGTTTTAAAAACATCTACAGGTTTTCTAGGTTTCCCTATGTGCCGGCTGCGCCAGGGCCCAAAATCCACAGGTAGGCACATTGCTAAAAACAAGTCTGTTCCTAGTGGGCTTTCTGCTGCCCTGGGGGGGAATCGGGGGGGGGGGGGAGTTGCCCCGATATACCCCCAAGGGGGGCAGAAAGACTGCGGCGATGTTTTTGGGGGGTGGGGGCATTGGTATGCCCATTCTGGGAAGCCCCCACGCATAACAAAAGCCAGCGTAATCGTTGGCGCCTAGTGGGCTTTCTGCCCCCCCCGGAGGCAGATCAGGGGTCACTGCCCCCATCCACCCCTCGGGGGGCAGAAAGACTGTGGCATTTTTGGGGGGAGGTGTGGGCCTTGACATGCCCATTCTGGGCTGACCTCAACCCGGAATAAAAAAAGATCCTGAGATCTAGAGGGCTTTCTGCCCACCCCCCCCCCCCCGGGCAGATAAGGGGCTATTGCCCCAATAGGCCTCTGGGGAGGGGCAGAAAGACTTTGGTAATTGTTTTTGGGGCTGGGGCATTATCATGCCTTTTCTGGGCAGCCCCCACCCCTACATTATATTTAAAAAAATCCTAGTGCCTAGTGGGCTTTCTGCCCCCCTTGGGGGCAGATCAGGGGCTATTGCCCCCATCTGCCCCTGGGGGGAGCAGAAAGACTGTTGCATTTTTATGGGGGGTGGGGGCATTGGCCTGCCCATCTCGGGCAGCCCCCACCCCTACATCAACAAAAAAACCCAAAAAACTGGTTTATAGTGGGCTTTCTGCCCCCCTGGGGGTAGATTGGGGGCTACTGCCCCTGTCTTCCCCCTGGGGGGCAGTAAGACTGACATTTCTCTGCGGGGGCATTGCCATGCCTTTTTGGGCAGCCCCCACACCAACATCAAAATTGTTTCAAGCGGGCTTTCTGCCCCCCTGGGGGGCATATTGGGGGCTACTGCCCCCGTCTGCCCCCTGGGAGGGCGGAAAGACTGACATTTCTCTTGGGGGGGCATTGCCATGCCCATTTTGGGCAGCCCCCACCCAAATGTCAATAAAAAAAATCTCTGGTTTCTAGTCGGTTTTCTTCCCACCGGGGGGGCAGATTGGGGGCTACTGCCCCATCTGCCCCCTGGGGGGCAGAAAGACTGACATTCCTCTGGGGGGGTTGGGGCATTGCCATGGCGTTTTTGGGCAACCCCCGCCCCTACGTAAATAAAAAAAATCCCTGGTTTCTGGTTGGCTTTCTGTCCCCCTGGTGGGACAGATTGTAGGCTACTGCCCCATCTGCCCGCCCAGGGGGAGAGCAGAAAGACTGTTGTTTTTTGTTCATTTTGACACCCTTGCACCCTTGAAATTGCATGAGCTATTTGCGAGTACCTACTGGTACTCGCAAATTGCTCATGCAATCTCCAATTCATTCCTATGGGCCAGGAGGTCTATAGGAATGAATGGGATGGCATTCCTTAATTGCAACTCGCAATTTGCGAGTCGCAATTAAGGAATGTGTAGGAATCGCTATTTTTAAAGCGATTCCTACATGCATAGGCTTTTGCAATTCCTTAATTGCGATTCCTTAATTATCGCAATTAAGGAATCGCTAAAGCCTACGTTGATGCATGTGCCAGATAGTATCCACCTACAGTCATTCTTAACACATTCTTAAAGTTTCCTTGCACATCTACCACACATCCATTTATACTTTGCTCTTTCAATCTTTGAACTGTTATTTTCCCAGCAGCTCCTCTTCTACTTGTATACTTGTGAAGCCCTTAACTGTTCATTTCGCTATGTCCATTATGGTAAGACAAAAATATATATATTAGAAGCAATCCGATTTTTGGGGGGATAATTGACTGCAGGCCTCAAGGAATAATCCACTACTCTTATCAGTATGAACCCTTAAAGTCACTAGATTAACCTGAGCAGAACCCCCTGGTAGCTATGGCAGAGAGCAGGCAGGCATAACTTAGAGCAATGTGTAAAGTATTTAAGAAGTACCATAACAGTAATAAAGTCAGCAAAGATTTGCTAAATAGAATGAAATAAAACAAACAAAATTACATAAAAACAACAAAGATCCAATTAGGGGAACCATACATATGAATTTTTAAACCTTCAAATAGAATTAATGCCAAAAATTGCTCAGTGCCAATAAGAGTTGATGCTGGACTGTGACCGAGGTCCAATTTCAGGCTGACCATGATAGAGAGTGTGAGGGACATACCAACCAGGTTTGCCCCAGTCAAAGATTTTACCTTCTCACTTAGGGCTTGATAGTATCTTTGTGGAAACATAGTTTGATGATGGCAGAGGCTACTCTTATCTTTGCCGTGCTCAAACTCCTCCAACGGTCCTACCAAGTAAGGGCTGTTGAAGGTTTGACTGTATGTCTGTCTGTCTAATTTAGATGGGTGGAGATATAGCTGTTTTTCAATGCCCATCACCACCAGGAAAAACCGGGTGGTAAGGTGCGCTAAAAAGTACTTTGGGATTTTCTTTTTGAAAATAATAAAGTAACTTTCACATATGGCTCTGTCATATTTGATGGAACCTTCTGAAAAAGTTACAGTGCATTGGGAAGGACCGTCATGACAGGCGTTCCTGTCAATGCTTGAAATGTCCACTGGGCCAGCTGACATTTCATAATTTAGCTGGCGGCACCTCTATCAGGATGACATAGAAATTTACTCTGTCGCCCTGGATGAGGACACACTATCCATTAAATTATAAATCAGGCCCTTAATCCTTAAATCTCAACTTTTCAGGATTTCCAGAGCAGCTCTCCTGAGTTAATTATAAGACTCCCAGCATCTCAGGGAAGCACTTAGTGGCCAGGATTCACTGCAACAGAGGCCACCAGCAAGGACCAGTCAAGGTCAATTTGCTCCTAGTCAGCTGGGTACTGCACAGAAAAGACCTCTTATAGCTTGTTGGACACCTGTAGTCACAAGGGAGGTTAGCCAACTGATATTTGGTGCCCAACTATTGATCTGGGTATAATGGTGAGCAGGTCCAGTCCTTTACAGCTCCTATCACATCACAAACAGCAGATCCAGTCTTCCTCTGTTCTTCTACATGTCCAAAGTATTATGTTCAGGTGCCTAAGGACATTACATTTATGTCCGTACCAGCTAGTGAGTGGTGCTGACTCCTAGGCAGTCACTAATAATGGGGTAAAAGTTCCTGAGAATGACCCTAACCACTTTTCCAGTCATTCTGTTCAAAATGCCATGTGTCAGGGAAATTTCAAGATGGCTACAGTCTTGGCCACACTAAGCTTAGCCTCTGAGAGATGTGGGTCTGTAGGGGAGTGAAATATGATAGTCAATAGTGAAGTCTCACAACTCACACTAGAATCCAGTTTGAAGAAGGCTCTCTACCCACAACAAACTAAAACACTGATGTCTGGTGGGACACAAGTAGGGTCCTTTAACAACTAGACAGGAGATACAAAATAATTATCCTTGTATCCTGTTCTCTCCATTTCAAGTATGCCAAAATGTTCCATCTGCACAACATCCATGTCAGGCAGGATTCAAAAACGTGGTGCCAACTGAATGACAACACCACCAAACCTGCATATTCTATTGATCTCAGAGGAGTGAGCTCTGCTCATTCAGGTCAGCCCATTGTGTGCTCCTGGGAGGAATTTCAAACCTCTTTCACACCTCTTCCCAGGCTGAGCACAGGTTGGGAGTTCTGGAGAGCTAATGCAAATTAGCCTCCAGGAACTTCAGGTCTGGAAAAGGTAAATTTGTAAAAGTAATTTTTCCTTATTATTTATTAAGTATTCTGCAAATGATTGAATTATATTTTTAATAACTATTACAAATATTTGTGCAAGTATTTTTATAACTGAGATATCATATTGGTATTTTAATCTGTACTCTGATTTTCTACATAGGACAGCTAGCCCTGTCACACCGAAAATCACTGTTTCGGCCTTGTCACTCTAAGGACAACATAATACTTATTGGAAATAGGGTTGTTGGATGAGGGGGGTGTAAACCCTTATCAAGCAACAGTCACAATCTCTATCAAGGTGAAACACCAGCAAAACACTAGGTAACCATTGCTTTACCCACTGGTAGACTGGCACAAAGCAGTCAGTCTTAACTTAGGCAATCTGTAAAGTATTTAGCAAGTCAACACACAGTAATAAAGTAAAAACACTGCACAAGAAAAATCCCACACTAATTTAGAATAATAGAGTAAAATGTAATAGATAATTTAAGACCAGAACAACATAAATCCAATAAGTAGAACTGTAGATATGCAACTTGAAAGGTTTTGTAGAAATCAGACACTAAGAACCAAAAAGCACCAACCTCAGTTATCTGGTTGCGATAGACCATGTCCAAGTCACAAATTCAGGGCAACCATGATGGGGCGTCTGGGCCAGATACAGGGCCGGGTTAAGTCTGCTGACAAAGTGACTTGCAGCCTGAGTGTTGAGATGAAAAATCCTTTCTCAAGCCACTCGTGCCATGTTGAGCTGGCGCTGATGAGGAGCTGTGATGCGAGGTCTGGCATCAAGATGTGTTGCACAGCAGCAGGGCCAATGAGTCACCAATGGGAGCTTGTGATATGGGGTCCTGTGTCATCATGAAGGGAGCTGAATGGACAATGAAGACTTGAGCTGCGATGCTTATGCACAGGGGACAGGATGTGTTGAGCTGGCCCAGCATTGGTGTCGAGTTGCGTCAGTGTCAAAAGAGCAACCAGGACTTGTGAGGACTTCTGATCCGTTGGTACAGGAAATTAGATGTGTCATACTAGGCCTGTGTTGGTGTTGAATTAACCCATGCTGCATCAAGATGTGTAGAGTTGAGTGACATTGAAGGTCCACACAGGCAAGCTGGTTTCAAAAGGACAGCTCACAGCATCAGAAGAGTATTTAGGCAGACAGCAGGGCTTGGACAGCAGGGCTGAATTCACAGTTGGGCTGTCCTTCTTCCTGGTCCACAGGTAGAGGAGTGATCTGAAGAGGTTGGGCCTGAGGATCCACTATGTATCACTGACGACCACTTTGAAGTGGGAGAAGCTTCTAGAGTCCTCTATGTCTGGATCTTCCTTACTGCGTGGCTGACTTAAGATTGTCTGGTGGCACCAACAGACTGGTTTGTAACAGCTCCTCCCCTCATCCTGACAGTCCATCCTGACAACACGTATTCCCCTTCTGTCTCTCTGTCTAGGAGCAATACACAAAATACCAAATTCCAACTATGCCTAGTCATGTAACCGAGGATATTGGTTGCAGGCAAATGGTTGAAACAAGAAAATGCCTACTTTCTAAAAGTGGCATTTTCAGAATTGTGACTTAAAATCTGACTTTACCATTTGTTTGTTTATTTATTTATTTATTTGTGTATTTAATTATTTATTTATAGAGTTTTCTATAACGCAAACCTGACCCAAAGGTATCAGAGCACTTTACATAGTTGGCAGAGGAACAGGTACCTGAGTAACATATGGGAAATGCAATTACATAGAATAGGCATAAAGACATATCAACAGTATACACAGAAGTATACTAGAAACAGTGATAGTTATACGAGTTACATATGGAGTAAAAGCAGTTACATGGAGTAATCAGATACATGTCAACAGTGCATACGAAGAATGGTGGGATATATGGGCAGCATAGTTCTGAGGCAGTTAAGGTAGGGTGAGTTGACTAAAGTCATAGTGTGTGCACAAGCTAAAATGTGAATGTAAGATGAGCAAGAAAGCATATGAGCATGGAATATAATGTAGGCATAAATAAACAATGTAGACCAGTGTACAAGTATGTAGACAATATAATTCTGAGGTAGTTAAGGTATGGTGTGTCAACTTATGTAACACTGTGTGCACAAGTTAACAGTGAAGATGTGAGATGTGCATATAAGCACAAAATAGCATATAGAAATATGATAGCAATGTAGTACAGTGAATTAGCAAAAGATCATACAAGCCTTGCGCAATAGTGCAGATTCTCAGTGAAGACATAACAGCACCAGCTACTTGCAGGATGATAGAATGGTCATACAGTGGCCGGGTCTGGATCGGGGGCTCCGGGGGTGTTGAGGAGATGATGGAGGAAGAGTGCAGAGCACAATGAGATTCAGCTGCAGTTGTGACTGATGCAGGAAGGTCCCGACATTGGAGGACAGGACAGGGGGAGCCCCCCATGAGGGACAAGTCATCATGCCATTCAGCCGCTGTGCGAAACAAGCTTGAAGGGTTGGGAGAGTGAGAGACACAGTTCCAGGTGCGATGTGTGGGGGCGGCGGACCCTAGCTACTGGTAGATATGTAGATGGCGATCTACTCTCCCGCAACCAGTGCAACTGTGGGGGCTGGTCAGATGGGGTGGGCCATGGGTGGGGTCAACAGGGGAGTCCTTCTCACTGTCACTGCTTCAGGTGAGTCAGGCGCTTGTGGGAGGAGAGGGGGGGGGGTCAGTTCCTTGGTTGACAGTTAACAAGCGGGGCATCTCGCAGATCTGCAAAACTCGTGTGACGTCAGGGGTCAAGCGAGACACTCCCGGAACACATGGCAGTCTAAAAAAAGAAACACAATGCAGGTTCTTGAGCAGATGGGGCTGGTTGAGCGAGCAAGGGGGTAGTGTTGGGCTCACCTCTTGATCTTCCACTTTTTAGGTGCTTTCTTGCTATGCCTCTTTTCTGTTTTCTCGCTATTGACACACACTTTTTCTGATCCAGACATTTGAATGGGGTCAGATGTCCATCCAGTTTGACCTCCTGGTTGCCTCAACTTTATTCAGTCATAGAGAGCGGTATACAGCACCGGGGGCCAATACAGCACTGCGGGCCGAGGGGACAGATTAAAGAGAGGGACAGATGTGAGAACAACATGGCCCCCTCATTCTATCTATTTCCCACTCCAGCAAGTGGTAGGTGCACTGAGGAACTGAAAAGGCAGATTACAGCCTAACGTTGCCGTTCTTCAGAGAGGGAATGGGCTAAACCAGGAAAGCAGGGCGGCTGTCTGCAGACACTCAAAAGGGAGAATCTCCAGCGCTTTTTTCAGCACTACACTGTCTTTGTTCCACTCTTCGCTCTGTAGACCTGTACATTGTTCTAGGCTGTGGACTCTGTTAATAGCTGTTTTCAGCAATTTTCAGCTGTGCAGGATTGCCTTTGGTTACAGAAGGGCAGTGGTTTGATGGGAGGGCTCTTTAAACCCATTAAAGAGGTTTTTAAATTACAGTTCTTTAGACACCAAACTCAATATTCCTAACTGCTCCCATTTGATTTTTATCATCTATTAAAAGTAATAACATAACCCAATGTTATCCTATGGGAGAGGTAGGCCTTGCAGTAAAGAAAAACTAATTTAAGTATTTTTCACTACCATGACTAAAAATTAAGTAGCTCCTGGTAATGGATAATCCAATTAACTTGGAAGAAAATGAATGTCAGCACATTGATTGCACTTTTTGGTATTCGTGAATTTAAAAAATATGTTATAGCTGCATCAGTTTTAGCATTTTTGTGATAAGGGAATTTTAGAAATAGGTTTCATTGGCATATTTTTGAGTCTTTAACTCTGTTTGGTGGATTTTGATTCATTTGTTTTTAGTTGATCTCTGTTCCAACCTTAGTTTTGCCTGGAGGGAATGCTTTTTAGTTAGCTTATGGGTACTTTGGACAACCATTTTTCCTCTTGTTGATCTATAGGGAGCCACTATTTTTGCATCATGCACTCCACTAGTCCTAGGGAAATGCTCATGTTGCCCTCTAAAAGGCACACCAAGGGCAAGCCATCTGGGCACATTTGCATCCTTACCACATCCAGTGCCAGCCATGATGCCTGATTCTCTACATCTATTCTCTAAAATTACCTACTCCAAACATGATCTGTTGGTGCAGAGTGCAAGGTAAGTGCATTCAAAGAATACTCCTTTAAGTTACTAGGACAAACCAGAAGGGTGGTTGTGTGTTGCAATCGTTTTTCACGCTATCAGTGTACTACATTTGATTTGGGGAATCTTCTAGGGGGGGAAGTAATGGGATTCAACATGAAAATGACCTCCCATTTTTCTCTCTCAGGAGCCCTACTCTATTGACTCACAGGATATGCAGCAGAATTTACTAATTCACTGGGAGATACTCTCGCTCCACTTTACGTGAATTACTCGAATTCTTCGGTCTTAAGGCATGTATATCTCCATGTTGATGACCCGAATAACCTGCTATACTCTATATTGGCATGGGAAAGTCCGTCGCATGGTGACAGATGTGTACCTCTGCCCGGGTGCCCCAGCTGCAACAATGTCTGAATCCCTGGGCCTGAGTTTTCTTGTCATGCTCAAACACGGATCATGTGTGTCTCATGACGAAGAACTGTCTCATGGATTGCAGTCTTGTTGGACCAGGAGGGGCAAACAAAGCACTACCCTCAGGAAATACTTTTTCCAGGAGCTAACTAGTATTGGCACTGTGGTGGCAACCTTCGGGTAGTGATCTGAAAAAATGAACAAGAATTTTTATCTGTGACACTGAAGTGAGACCTGTAGGCTCACTCATATAAAGTTCTGCTGCTGTGTGCTTAAATCACCCTTGGCCTACATCAAGTTAGTGTGTAGCACTGTACAGTGTGTGTGTGTTGTATGCATATGCTAGTTGTATGTGTGCCTGTGAAGGATATAATACATTCATGATTCTTGGTTCAAATATGGGAGATGCAGGGATAACTCGAGGAGCATGAGGAAGTAGAGGGATCTCTCTCAGACATATTTGTGGATTACTGCTTTCCTGTAAGCTAGATAGAGGAATAGTGCTAGAACATACACTGGAGAAAGAAGGATCAGGCTCTTTTGTACACTTTACTAGCTAAAAATGGGCCTATGAATATCTCGTCATGGAGCTGGGGCCAATAAGAGAATCATAAAGAGTAGGGCCGGGGCCATGGGGTAACCTGTTGATGCACATACCGCTGTGGCTGATATCAGGGTGTGATCCTCTAATCACTCCCATGGGCTGTGTTGTGGAGTTATCAGATTTGGAGTTGCATCTGCTATGACAGACTGATTTCTGGAGGACGAGCAGGATAGAGGAGTTGGCACTTCAAAAGGTAGCTAACCCCCATCACAAGTTTTGAAGACTCAGACCTAAATCACATTTGGTGTCAGAAAGTGGACTGGATGGAGAGCTTAAGGCCCTGGAAATTCGCAACTGGCAAGCAGCCAGTCAGGTTGTACTAGAAGGAGAAGCTCTGCAAGACTTCTGCCTATGACATCAGCCAGGACCACAAGCCTAGATCATCAGTGCATATCTGCTTGCCAAGACCATTGTGCCCTACAAGGAAGAGGGTAGTGCTGGAGGAAGTGAGGTCCAGTGGGTAATCCTGGAGAGTGATCCCTGTAGCGATGCGTGACATCAGCCAAGACCACAAGCCTGGATCATCAGTGCATATCTGCTTGCCAAGACCATTGTTCCCTCCTGAGCCAATTGGGCAATAGCCTGTGTGTGAAGGAAAGTCGGCAACATCATATGCCAGATAGGGCCGCTGTGAAGTTTACTGCTATGCCGATCAGCCCATGTGTGGAATAAGGTCGGTGACCACATGTGGCAGGTGGAACCTATGGAAAGGACAAGGATCATAGCCCAGTTCAAGCCATCATCGTGAGTAAAGCTACTGCAGGCCCGAGCACTGACTCTGCATCATAACCGGAGCAAGCCCCCACTTGAGGGAAGGATCAGAGGAATTTCTAGTCCCACTTGGAAAAGCGGTGTTAAATGCACTTTGAGTTCTGAGCCTGTGTTCACCTCCCTGTGTCTACCTCTCTTTAGAAAAGACTCTGACTGCTCGACCAGCACTACTCATGAGAGTCAAGTTCATAGGCGATATCTTGCCCAGTTGCTCCAAAGGCTCCTGCCTGCCTTGTGGCCCCATGATAGGGGTTCTGACACTCTAAGTATGAAATAAGTGGGATCCACAACCACTCAGATAGCAAGGCATTCCCTGCACCTGATTACTTCTAAGTTAGATGGGGCTTGCTAGTAATCAGCCTATTTCTCTGGTCTGGTCTGACCTTTCTAGTAAAACAAATCCCAGCATTGGGACAACATTGACATTACACAGTTTTCTAACCTTTTGGTTAAGACAAGACAATCCATGTATTATAGCACTGAGGAGGTAGTTAATCAGGTAAATGAGTGGTTAGTTTCTGCCCCTGACCAATTGACCGGGTCAGATTGTACAATTCCCCTATATTAAAACCCTCAGCCCCCTTGTTTTCAAGTGATCTTTTGGCGGAAAGTGGGACCTGTACATTTTCTGAAAACAAATGAAAAAGTAATTATGAAGCTAATGATAAAGAGGTTTAACTGTTAGCTTTGAAAGCTTACCAGAGTTCTATCAAATCTGCTAAGAGTACTTTACTCAACAAATTAATGATGCCTAGAATACTTCCGGAGATGGTTTTAAAACTTTAAAATCCTTTCTCTATCCCAAGTTTTGTAGAATACAGATTACCCCTTCTATTAACCTCTGTGAAAGTCTTGGCTCTTTATCAGGTCCAACTAACCTCGACACACAGTGGGATCTTCCATCTAAAGCTATTTATAAGGCAAATGGTGTACTATCCCAGTTCAGGCCCATTTTACTGCAAGACTCAAGAAAGAAATACTAAGCTGTGAATTGGGATCTCTGAATGACATGTCCCCCCTCCCAAGTACCTTAAAAAGTTATACATATCATTAATCCAGTAATTAATGAGGTGTTTAATCTCTCTTTAGAAAAAGCAGAAGTTCCAGCTCAGCGGAAATTAGCCAATATACCTCTACTGAAGAAACCATTAGCTGATCCCACAGTACTTTTTAACCACCAGCAAATTTCTGTTTAACCCACCATCTACAAAATGTTGCAGAAAATGATTCATAGTCAATTGCCAGAATATCTTGAACACTTTCAGCTACTCTATCCCTCACAGTCTGGGTTTCGTCAGAGACATAGCATAGAAACAGCCCTAATTGAGGTCTTGCAACTGTTCAAATAGTACATGCATCAAATTCAGAGGTCTGCCTTAATTTTCCTAGATCTTTTGATGGTGTTCAATACAATATTACCACTGAATCTCTGCCAGAGGAATGGCCTGACATTAGTATATGTGGGTTAACTCTACAGTGGCTGCAATCCTTCTTCACTAACAGAGGTCGATCAGTTTCAGTTGGTGACTTCTTATCAGGCTATGAAGCCATGGGATGTGGGGTTCCAATTGATCCGCTATGAGCCCCATGCTGTGTAATGTTTACTTGTCCCCGCTGGCCCCATCACTATTTGCTTTGGCATTTAAGTCATCTCATATGCTGACAACACTCAACTCAGGAAAAAAAAAACGCTTATGCCACACACCAGGTCTTCAAACGTTCCTTGTTCAAGTAGTCAACTGGATGAATAAGAGTAGATTGAAATTTAAGTCTGAGAATAAATTCTGCTGTTCAGTCCTGTCCAAGAGGATTGGTTCAACTACTAGTCGAGCTGGGAGGCTCCCTTGCACCCTCTTTTTGGGTAAAGAACCTTGTGGTGAAATTTAATAGGAAGCTCCCTTTCCATCTCAGTGGCAGTATGTGCTTTTCCCTCCTACAATCCTCAAGTTAAATACACCTTCTGCTTTCCAAAGAGACCAGGAGAAGCATTGAATATGCTTACATTCCTTATTTAGAGCTCCCTCAGTATCTGACACACAGATTACACAGATTTTTCAAAAGGTGGCTACTTGTCTAATTCTATATATAACACAGAGTGCGTCCATCTCTGTGCATCTAAAACAGCTTCACTGGTTGCATATAAAAACAATGGATACTCTTTAAAGCTCTGATGCTGGCCCACAGATCATTTTAATCCTGAATACTGAGATTCATCTTTGTGGCTCATCCCTAACCTATTGTTGAAAGGAAGATCCACTTATGGAGGTCAAGGATATACAGCTTTTCAAAGGTTTTTTGCAATGCTTTTATTCTTATTAAATGAGAATGTATTCCCCTTTTGCAATCTTCAGTTATAACAGAAGTTTATAACCATTCATAATCTACTTTTTGGAGTATATGATGATATTGGTCTGTTGGTAGTGCTATGGCAGAGGCCACTGATTTTAAATCGAGGAACACTATCTGCCTCACATCTGAACAATTTGATTAAATATTGCCAATTGTTCACAAGAGGCTCTATGTCTTCAGAGCTAGGTCAAAACCATCTGAAAGATTTATAACTGGTCTGCAGTCTGTAATGACATTTTAAATTAATTGGAACGGAAGAAGTACTGTACTGAGTTCAAGTGGGTACATTTTCTCTAGGAAAATGAAAACAATTGTGTTACTGATTTATTTTTGCATTTTCATATAGGGAACACAAAACCCAAAAGGGTATCCAAGTGCTTTATATAGTATTAGTTACTACTCCAGACAAGCAGTTTACAAAAGGACAGTTGCATAGATTACGTAGTATATCAGCCAATTACGCAGTTGAAACTGACATCTCACAAATTAACATAATCCTACAGAATGTGTCAGTTTTTGTCATGTAAATATAGGACAACTGTAAAGTGAAATTAAAATAAAATAAAGGAGAACCAATAAACGGGCCACCAAGATCAGACCAAGCTTAAAAGATAATTGAAGACATTTTGCAGTGCAGTTATATTCTGGGAGAGCAGGGAAAATAATGGTGTCCTTCATATGTCTTATGATTGTAATTAAACGAAAATAAATGCATTGCTGTAATGAAAATTGAACTCTATCTGACATAGCTATTGGCCTCATGCTCAGTTTCGTTTGTGGTGTTTGCTATCAAAGTCTGTATCACGTGGACAAACTTGTGATCTCATGTCTCAATAAAAAATATGTTCGATAAAAAATATGTTCGAATGTATTTCAACAGACAAGGTAATGACCTGCCCAAGAATATTACATTTGTTGTCTCAGCAGAATTGTACGTGTTCAAGATTTGTCCTAGTTCTCTTTGCAGAATGACACAAAATTTAGCAATATTCATTCTAGTACAAATGGTATTGGTCAGAAGCTCCATGTTGTAGAATACTATGAAATGTGTTTTCTTGCAACTGTTTAATTCTGATTGGTTTATTTTGCTGGAAACGATTGTATTGAATGTATCAAATCCTTGGTCAGGATCCAATCAAACTACACTCTGTTTGAATTTGGAAAGGAGCTCTTTCTTATTGACTTCAGGAGGCGAATCCATGCTGGATTACTATACTATTATGTTGTCTCTGATTTGCTGACCTTAACTTAAGTGATTTTTTTTATTGAATTTGTACATAATTAAGCCTTGCACTCTGATTTATTGATTAATTGATTCATACTATATTACTTGATTTCTGTATAGCTTACAATCTGGATATAAACCTTGAAGGTGTAAACCTTTCTTTTTTGCCAATCTTTCTAAATTTAAGTTATAATTTAGAGTCATTTACAGAGAAATAGGTCCAGTGGAGAACCAAAGTTTGATAAGGTATTAACACCAGTAGTGCAAAAGAACGAGAAGGAGCACAGCATCAGTGGGAATGGTGAAGGGGAAAAGAAGATGTCTGCATTCATCTCCTATCATGGACCAGCCAAAACCAGCCCTTTTTTCCAGTTGAAAGGTTCCTAGGAACAACAAAGTACCCCATTCCAACAAACCGGTCTATCAGGGATCCTCCCTGGCAATCAAAGAGGAGTTGCAAAGATGTGGATGTAGCAAAGAGAGTGGTGCCTTTCTTCATGAGTTGTTTTGTTTCTGAGAGGGTCTCTTGCATTTTGGGAATTAGGTGTTTTAAAGGTATTTGGAGAAAATATACAGTAAAAAATATAGCGATGGAGAAATATCGAGTTTTAATATCATGATCCAAAAATATCGTGATGCAGAAATATTGTTGACAAGAATATTGATTTTCTAAGGTAAGTAATATTGATATCAAAAATATCTATATTGTTCAATCAAACAGCATTTGTGAAGTGCAACACTGTCACTCCTAGGGGTATCTTGGTGCTGTGTCTCCAACGAAGAGCGAGGTCTTGAGCTCTTTCTGAATTCCGCCAGTGAGTAGGCTGTAAGGAGTTGGAGGTGAAGGTTGTTCCAGGTCTTGGCAGCGATATAGGAGAAGGAGCGGCCACCACTGTGGCTGCATAGGTTGCAGGGGTTGTGTGCGAGGGTGAGTGAAGAGGAGTGCAGGTGTCTAGCGGGTTGGTGGAAGTGCAGTCGATGGTTGATGTAGGCAGGTCTTAGTTTGTTGAGGGCTTTGTAGGTGTGCATGAGGATCATGAACTGGCATCACTTCTGGATAGGGAGCCAGTGGAGGTCCCTCAAGTGGGGGGCGATGTGTGTTCATTTGGGGAGGCCCAGGATGAGTCTGGCTGCAGTGTTCTGTATGATCCCGAGTCTTCGGAGGAGCTGGGTGAAGATGCCAGCACAGAGGGCATTGCTGCAGTTGAGGCATCTGGAGGAAAGGTCTTTCTGTGTGATGGTCTTTCTGGTGTTGGTTGAGATTCATCTGAAGATTCTGCAGAGCATGCCATGTGTGTTAAAACAGGAGGAGGCGAATGCTTTGACTTGTCGTTTCATGGTCAGTTGGCTGTCAAAGATGATGCTGAGGTTGCGGGCATGGTTGGTCGGTGTAAGTGTTGGTTTGAGTTCTGCCAGCCTCCAGCTGTTGTCCCATGTGGAGGTGTTTTTCCTGAAGATCAGTACTTCAGTTTTGTGAGAGCTGAGTTGGATGCAGCTGTCTCTCATCCATTTAGCTACCTTGGTCATGGCATCGCAGAAGTTGGATTTGGCGTGCCTCAATGAACGAGAAAATCAGGTGGGTTTCATCTGCGTAGAAGATTATGTTGAGTCCGTGGGATCTGAAGAACTCTGCGTGAGAGGGTCATTTAGATGTTGAACAGGGTGCGGCTGAGGGAAGACCCTTGTGGTATGCCACATATGATGGTTTTGGGTGCAGGGATGAAGGGAGGCAGTTGGATGCTTTATGTGTTTCCTGTAAGGAAGGAAGTGATCCACTTGAGGGTATCTTGCTGTGTGTCTATGTTGTAGAGCCTGTTGATGAGGGTGTTGTGGGAGACAGAGTCGAATGCCATGGAGAGGTCAAGGAGGATCAGAGCCACAGTTGCTCCATGGTCGAGGAGTGTTCTGATGTCACCTGTAGTGGCAATCACCATAGGCTTGACTGGATAGGGGGGCAGGGAGATCGGGCGATAATTTTTTAGATCGCTGGGGTCAGTGGAGTCTTCCTTTAGGAGGGGTCTGACGTCTGCAGATTTCCATCTGTCCAAGAAGGTTGCTGTGGAGATGGAGGTGTTGAGGATGCTGGTTAGTTGTATGCTGATTGGGTTTGTTGCAAGGTTGTAGAGGTGGTGGAGGCAGGGGTCAGTCGGCACAGAGGAGTGGATGGAACACATGATGACTGAGGTGGTCAGGGCAGTGAGCAGAAAACAGGTGGTAATGGTTTGGCTGATGTTTCCTGGTTGGTTGAGGTCCTTGGGGTTGAGGGTGGCAGGTTGGAGGTTGAAATTGTTGCAGGTGTTGGAGATCTTGCTGTGGAAGTAGTCTCAGAGGGTCTTGCAGAGTTTTTGGGAAGGGTGAGTGGTGTGCTTTATGGCTGTCTGGTTGCAGAAATTGTTGACTATTTTGAAGAGTTCCTTTGTGTGGTTGGCTGCCGAGTCAATGCAGGTGGTGATGGCTACTTTCTTGGCTTCCTCAATGTGTTGGTGATGATTGCCGAGGGCTGTTTTGTAGCTGCTCTGTTAGTGGGATTCTAGGTAGTGCGTCATCCTTTTTCCAATTGGTGGCAGTTGAGCGTGGTGGTCCTGAGTTCTGGGGTGTACCAGTTGGCATGTTTGGAGGTCTTGTTAGATTTTGTAGGTTTCAGTGGGGAGACTCTATTGGTGCTGTCGGTGATCCAGGCAGCAAAGTTCTAGATGGAATGGTCGAGGTCTGTTTAGGCCACGGGTTTGAAGGTGGTTAGGGCCTGTGACCACTGAGTTTTGGTGACCCTGCTCCAGCTACAGTTGGAGGAGAACTGACACATGGTGGTGGAGTTCTGGGCATTGGTGATCGTGTTGTGTACAATGGTGTGGTCAGTCCAGGTGAGGTCTGTGGTGTGGCTTAATTTGATTCTGTCAGTGCAGGTGAAAATGGGTTTGAGTGTGTGTCCAGTTGTGCATGGGTTCGGTGACCAGTTGGGTGAGGCTGATGTTGTTCAAGTTCTCCAGGAGGGTGATGAATTTGTCATCATTAGTGTCATTGATGTGGAAGTTGATGTTGCCAATTAGGACTTAGAGTTGAGAGTCTATTGCTAGGCAGCAATGAGATTGAGGATGGCATCACAGCATGTTGCTCAGGATCCCAGGGGTCTGTAGACAGGGTGCTGCTTATCGTGGGCTTCCCATCAGTTTGAAATAGGAAGTTGGAGTGTTCCATGAGAGGCGTGGGATCGTCATTGCATCTGATGGTTTCCTTGAAGATGATGGGGAATGCCTCGCTCTTGTTTGTTGGCATGGCCTCAATGTATCATCTTGTAGCCTTTGTGAGTGGCGCTGGTGATGTCAGAGTAAGCGCGCATTAAGCAGGATACAAGGGAGTGGTTGTGAGGTGTTCTTGGTCTTGTGGGTGCATAGGGTGTGTCGTAGGAGAAGTAGCAGTGCCAGCAGATGAAGGGTCCTTTTGTGGACCATGAGGAGGAGGAGAAGCAGCTGTTGTTTCAGCATCCAGGTTCAAAGTCCCGGAGTTCCTTGGCGATGAACCGTTGGGTGGCAGAAGGGTCAGGGGTCCTGGCGCTGGGTGTAGTGGGACCAGCGGTGCATTTGTGGTGCACTTCCTGAACTCGTCTGCTGCATGGCCGTGCAGCAGCCTCCTTTAGTAGTCCTAATGGGTGGTTCCAGTAGACCTGGGTGCAGGGCTAGGACCTGGAACAGTAAGGGTGGGGACTAGGAAGCAGCCTGTGCAGGAACAGGTACAGCAGGCAGCAAAGGGACAGGGGAAGTGGCAGCACAGGGACAGCAGGCAGTACATGGTGTAGTGGAGTGGCAGCGCAGGGACAGGGTAAGCGGCTGTGCAGGGACATGGGAGCGGCAGCGCAGCAAGAGCAGCAATACAGTTACAGGGACAGCAGGTAGCGCAGGGACAACTGACAACACAGGGACCCCCAAGGAGAGGGTCAGCATGCAGTACAGGGACAGGGACACCAGGCAGTGCAGGGACAGCAGGCAGCGCAGGGACAACAGGTAGGGACATGTGCATCAGGCAGTGCAGGGAAAGGCACACCAGGCAGTGCGTAGACAGGAACAGCAGGCAGCACAGGGACAGGTACAGCAGGCAGCTCAGGGACGGGAGGCAGTGCAGAGATAGGTGCAGTACCTTAAGCTGGGCGACAGGCAAAAGAGGGTTGGCCCATCCTCCTTCGGCCTCTGACAGGTGCAAACGGGGCTTTCCCTAATTAAATGTATATATGTTGTGTTAATTGATAATATTTTTTTTTTAATTGTAATATTTATGTTCCTATTTTTTTGTTACAATTACGACATTTAATTTGTATATTTAATTTTTTTATATTTTTGAGTATTGGATAGAGTAGTTAAAATATGTTTTGTTTGAAGTGAAGTACTGTACTGTACCATTGAATACAGTGGGAATAGTAAATGTTACCCCTTCCGAGTCCAACACTATTCTCACAGTTGCATCGACTGGAGTGGGACTAGTAAATGTAACCTCTCCCGAGTTCAACCCTTTCCCTATTGTTGCACCTACTGGAGAGGGAATAATACATTTTACCCTTCCTGACTCCAATGCTTTCCCCACTGTTGCACATGCTGGAGTGGGAATAGTATATTTTGATTGTTGGAGTTTGGTCGTTTTTTTTTATTGTTTAAGTATTTATTATTATTATTAGCATGTGTTTATGTATTGTTTTTACATATTTACATGTATAGAATTTTTGAAATATTTCTGTAAAATATATTTTTATATATTGTTTACGGTTTTGTGTATTATCAAATTAAAAATATTCAATATTTTCTTGCAGATTATTTGTTGTTATTTAGTAATCCTTTATATGTATACATAGTTATTACATTGGTTTATTTAAAAAACTGAAAGTTAAAATATAGATTATAATATTTTTTAACAGTTTTATATTATATATGTGTACAGAAATACACCCACATTCATGTTTGTGTGTGTTTGTTTAAATAAACTAGCATTTACATATATGTTTAAATATTACTTAACCATATTTAATTTACATTAGATTAATGTAACATGGTAAAATATTTAATATTTACTGTTTTTAACGATATATATAAAAAAAGCCACATTATTGTAAATATTTTTTCGATATTAGTGTAAAACGATGTTTCTTATCAATATATTTGTACTTACCATTATAAGTGTAGAAGAACAATGTTTTTGTTGTCGATATTTTTCTCACAATATTTCTGTATCATAATATTTGTGATTTCAATATTGTGTCAGTGATCGGTTTTTGAGGAGTAGGCTATTTATATTAGGTTATGTTTAAAAGATTGCTTCTGCAGTTTGTGAAACTTACAGCCTGCATGCAGAAGCTGCAGTTTTCCAATTTCCTCTTGACTATTCATGCCCTGCCTTCTACAACCATTGACTGCTTCATGATGTCCCTGTAAAGGACATCCTAGAGAGGAAATGGCTGTATCGTTCCACAGAACACATGTAGCTTTTGAAGTGGGCAGCTTTCAGGGTGTGGTGAGATAGGTGGAGTGGGTGGTTAGTGTACAGCCAGACTTGGAATATTTATGGGTGGGACAACCAACCGGACAGTTGTCCCAGATACCCTTTTGACTTGTTAGGCAGATTGAACGCAGGAATGATAGGAAACTTTGTACAGGTTCATTCACACACACAAATGAATTAAAGAACCAACTCTCAGAACCTAAAGGCCAGATTTTGAGGTTGGCAGTTCAACCACCCGAATGCCACAGTGGCTCTGGAGGTCCAATATTTAAACCTGCTGCCAGTCTTTGTGTGGGGAACTCCCTGTCCTACCACGACATCTGTTTCTGGAAAGTGTTTACCCTTCCCAAGTCAAGGTTGCAAACTGTTTGGTGGCAACAAAGGCAGGACATGCCTGGTGTTGTATTACATATACAGAACACTTCCCCTATTTGCTCCATGGTGCACCTTTAAATAGGTGTGCCATGTACAAAAAGAGAAAGTATGACGTATTACAGTGAATTTCCGGACCCCAGGGCAGCTACAAACTCGTGCTGCGCAGGTGCAGTGAATTCCAGTATAATATGAAGCAGCTGCTTCAAAGCTGTTCCGTGTTTCACAGTGCTGGTGGCAACCCACTTGCTCTTACAAGATGGGAGGAAGAAACCCTTGCAGATGGATGCAGTTAGTGACAGCACCCACCTGCATGGGGATGTCTGGGGGCTGCATTTGACCCCCTTCTCCGCTCCAGAGGGCTGCCTTTAGGAGGAGCACTGTAAGTGTGCCACCTTTTTGTAAAACATATCAGTGCACCTCCTAAAGGCAAGTTTGCCTATGTGCCCGCATTCATAATATGGCATGGAAGCAGAGCGGTGGTGGGTCCTCCGCTGGTAGATTGTAGAGGACCGTTACCCCACTGCTTTTCAGCAGTGCAAATAAAGGAAACATAAAATGATAATAACTTTGAGTTATTATCATTTTATGTTTTCATGCTGCTTTGCGGGGAGGTGGGCTGCTCTCATCTCAGAGAAGGGGAGGAGTGGTTTGCCCACTCCTAAGTGCACATGACTGTTTGGCTGGCCCTCAGTATAGTGATTGATCAGGGGAACCAATGCACCATGGGAAAAGTATATTGGACTTTGATGATCACTCAACTCAAAAGTCTTTTCTTCACCCTTGCAGAATTCACTAAACCCTTGTCCTGAAGAGAACCCTAAAGAAAGTGTGGGTTTGAAATGCGTAGACTGGTATCAATAGTTCAACCAGTATCATTATGGACATATAAATTAATTTGTCTAAAGAAACTATTGGAAGCCTACATTAGATACCTTTGGACCCTTTATACATTTCAGTACTAAGAGCCCTTTCTGTGAATTTATTGCCCTGGTCTTGTAAAATCTTGGATTGGTGAAGATGCAATTTTAACCTAGCTCATGTATAAATTTTGCATTATCACAATGTATATTTGATTTATCTTTCCATACTTCACACAAGTTTTTCAAATATATTTCACTGTATATCCATCGTGTTGATTGTGGATTGTCCTTTCTTTTATCGCACCAAATGTGAAAGTTAAAAAACGTTTGTGTTTAATCATTACTAAAACAAATTTGAGGTCATGATTATTGAGTAAAATGTACCTCATACATAAGTAAAGATGTGTTTAAATCTCACACCCACCTGATGTCGTTTTGTGCATACAATTGTCTAAGGCCCAAGGTGGTAAAGGCCAAACTCCCCAATTCACACCACATTTTTCTAAAATTGGCATTTTCAGTATTTTAACTTCAAATCTGACTTTGTCATTAAAGATGATTTTAAATTAAAATATACAGTATACTTCCATCGGCTCCCAATCCTAAGTGTGCACTTATAACTTGCAATAAGGTAACCCAGTGCTAGTTAATTGGAATTATAGGTCTTACAACAATGAAAAACAACTTTAGGACATATAAAGCGTAAACAAACATCCAACTTTGTGAATACAATGCACCCCACCCTATGAGCCTTTAGTGCCTGCCTTGACAATTCCTTATAACTTTTATAATGGAACGTTTATGCTTGACAAAAGGTTTCTTTTGCCAGATCGAAATGACGGTTTAAAACTGCACTACAGGCTGCTGTGGCAGATCTAGGACATGTTCCAAAGAGCATCTGTAGTGGGTGGCCCAATGAGTGCTACACACTCACTAGTAGCCACTCATTTACAGGCTAAGTGTACATGTAGTACCATTTACTAGGGACTGACAAGTAAATTAGATGTTTGCCACTTTTACTATGTTATAGGGAGAGAGAGCACAAGCACTTTACCACTGGTTAGCAGGGAAAAAGAGCACAGAGTCCCAATATTAACAGAAAACAGGTTCAGCAACAGAAGGCAACAATCTGGGGGTTGCCCTGCAAAAATGGGCCTAATCCAAGAAGTTAAAATGCAGGAATGGAGGTCTGTTCGCAGAATGGCTACTTTTTCATTCTAGGGCTTGTTCCTTAAAGGGAACTGGGATACCAACAAAAAATAAAATAGCCGCTCTGCAAACAGACACAAGGAAAGCAACTGCAGTCTCATGGAGCACAGTCTGCTCCCATTGCATCCTGTATCACCCTGCAGGTAAGGCCCAAATCAAAGCCACTTAAATACTGCTTTTCGCGCACTAAAACAAATCACTTTTTCCAGACAAAAACGAGTCCTACATACTCTTCCCAAACACACTTTTCCACTGCTTACTGCCACTTCACATGTTTTACATTTCCACACATCAGTTCATTAGAATTTCCATAAACTCTTTAAGCCTTGCTTGTCACTATGAAATATTCGCACACCTTGTGATCAAGATCCAGAGTGGGTTTGAAATGTATAGGGCAGAATCTGATATATAACCATCAATTTTGGTAAGGGTCATTGATTTGAGAAAGAGGTTGCCAAATTGGACTGTAAATAGATATTGAATGCCAAATATGGCTCAAGAGGTTATGAAAAATGTAATAAACTAAGATTCGGAAATAGGACATTAAATCAAACAGCTGGGGGCAGCTTGACAGTGGGCAAGGTAGCGCACTCAATGGTTATAATTGTTTGATATCCCTAGAGCGGAAGACATTAGCCGATAGATGCCACAGAGTTTCTAGTACACAATAGCATAGGTGCTTGGAACATTTGAACAAATGATGTGCATAAAGATGGGTATTGCAAAGTGATATAAAACCAATTTCATGTTTTCTGAGTATGTCTATGTTTCATTGATCATAGGACACTTCGTGGAAGAACCAATAAAAACCCTTTAATCATAGGCAGAGAAGCATGATCTTACATACCAGGGACACAATCAAAACAGCGCAAGCCCTTTTCTGCTTATGACTTGTAGCAAGGTGATCCACAAAATGCTATTTGTTTATGTGCATCGCATTTGCACAAGCAATCAATCATCTGTAATCTACATATAACGCAATATTTGAGCCCTCATTTCTATCACATGAGGAACAATAATCCATTTAATTATTTTTTCACTTGTGTGACAACAGAACGTTTGTGTGCACTCTCTTCTCAGATGTACGCAAATTCAAGAGGTATTTTGAGGCGTTCAGGAGCATATTGTAAAAAAGTGTTTCTTTTTATATGATTCCACCCCCCAAATGTCTGCTGGTTTTTCAACTCTGAAGTGCAATGGGCCCTATTGACCAGACCCCAGTGCATATGCTTGGATCCTTCAAATGTGCATGTACAAATATCTAATCCTTGATTGGCATAATTATTTTACCTATAAGTCCCTTGCCTATATGTACAAAGTGTACCCAGGGGTTGTAAGTTAAATGTCACTAGGAGCTGCAGTAACCATTGTGCCAAAAGTAAAGGGACTGTGAATCCAACATGCCAAAATAAACCCTTTTGCCAACTAGCCCACGTGCTAAGTGCTAAGGTCCATTTGGAACCACCATAGTACTCCTAGGTATCAAATCAATTGCTACATTAAACCAGACGCAATGCGGTATTCGGATTTAAATGACATTTTAAGAATGAGGTGACTTTATAAAGTCACCACCTTCATGACCCAAGGTTTTGATAACCATTGTTTATTAACTGCAGCTGCTGTCACCTGAGACAGCTTGCTGCCTTCCTGTTAGGAGGTGAGAAGTGCTTCCAGGAAGGGTCCTCTGGTGGGAGGAGGTGTGACCTCCTCCTGACAGACTAGCCCAAGGGCCAATGGCCCAGTTTCAAGGGGGTAACCACCTCTGAGAGGAAAATGTGAGACAAACCTTAGCTTGTGCTCTCCTTTGTATAGTTAGACAGGCTGGCACCTACCCCATAGGGAAAAACTCACGGCAGAACCAGTTTTCTAAGAGTGGAGGCTAATTATACTGGACACACCTTGGGGTGTGCCATAGCTCTGACCCAGAGAAAAAGGATCTCAACATTTTGGATTAGGGCATGAGAGGCACTGGGAGAATGTTTAGTTTCAACCCCACAGGAAATTATTTTAGAAGAGGTAGAGTTGCCCTGTGGGAATTGCCGTCCCATTCACTTGGGGGGTCCTCTCCACCCACAAGCTTGAAATTGACATACAAGTGGCTCCCTGACTTCCAGCCTCAGAACACTGCTCGACTCGGAAATGACAGAAGAAGGACTGCTCCTGCTGAACCTTTGAACCAAAGAATGAAAGGTTGCACCAAGGAAGACTGCACTTGCTGCACCTGGTGAACCAAGACAGGAATTCAGAGAGAGAAGGGCTGCTTCTACTATCGACTTTAGGGCAAGAGACCCCAATGTCTGGACCTGCTCCCACTCCTGCCAATAATCAGTGAGTGAACTCCAAGGGCTAGGTGGCTAGCCTCCTGTTAAGCTTCACGGCACAAAAGCTCAAGAGACCGGCACCTGCAAAGGGACCAGCTGACCAGTAGCTACTGGACTTGCCCTGGACCCCATTGTATTGCCTGTGAGATCAAGTCCTAGGACCCAATAGGTGCCTCCCAGGTCCCATCATACTCTTTCCCCCCAGAACTTCTATTTGCATGCCAAATCCAAAAGATAATGGTTTTGGTTGTGGGATCCAAGGCTCACACTACTGCAACTTGATTGTTTATAAGCATTTTCAAACACTGTTGAGACCCAAGAATTCATTGAACTGTTGGACTTCACCTGTCCATTGATGTCAAACCCATCAACCTCAAGCTGCAAAGAGGCCAGCTGATCTCACTGTCAATGAGAAAAGGCATCAGAAAGGTTTCTAAGTGTGAAGGTAAAATCTTAACAGGGACTAACCAGATGCCTACATCTGACCCTGGTTTATAATGCTCTCAGCCTTTGACTTTGCCCCAGCCTCTGGCATTCCAAGCTCATAGGCTACCAGTAATAGTGAAAAGCAATGATTAAAACACTTTAAAAAATGTTTAGAGTCAAAATCAGTGACTTATGAAAATCTTGCAAAAATTATAACTCTGGATCACTTTGTCTGATTTTTGTATTTTGGTGTCTATTTAATAATATAAATATATACTATTTGTATGAATTGGATTGAGATTTGTATTGTGTTATGCTTCTTACTTATTGACTGGCTTGGTACTGATAAATGATTTACACTTATTTTCTTTTGAGTTAAGTCTGATTGCTCTGTGCCACAGTTACACAGGACTAAGCCAAGGTCTGATTTAAAGAAACCTAATAGGACCTGATATAGAATGGTAACATTATCACTTAATAAGGTCTCACATCCACTCCAGCTAATAACCCACTTTCTCACATGTATCTTCCCACCCCCTAATAAATGAATTCTCATGCTAGAAGTCAGAGCCAGTACCTCCTAGATGAATTTTATAACTGTATACTTTGGGTTTTTCCTGAACAGCAGAACTGCATTTTAAGGCATGGGCAAAGTGAGCTCTTCTCCACTGCCTGTCAATGGAGCCACTGATGATGCTTTTGGGACAGTCCAAGTCTGTCAAGAATTTTTAAATAACCAGTTTGTTTAAAAACCTTCTAGTTTTGTAAGCCAACCCAGGCTGTCCCGTCAGCACAGCCCCATTTGAGAGATAGTGAGGGATAAAGAAAATGCCTATTAGATTCTGGTTAGATTTCGCAAGAGCTCAGGCCAATTGCACAGGCCTTTTCCTTCATGCAGCATGAGCGACTTACTATGCTGTAAAGATTGATATTATGTGCTCCCTCTGTGAATGCACCATCCTTATAGAACTGCTGTTAGACCAGTGTTATAATAACCTGGTGCCACCTGACTCTGAATACAAGTCCCAGGCAGTGCAATAAACATAAGCACCCACCCGCTCTGTATGCCCGAATGGTTCTGACAGACATGCTACATCACACATTGTGTATAGGCTTGGTTGGACTACTAGTCTTTCTCTGTTTGTACTGCAGTTGAGCTGGAGACCGATTGCACAGAGGTAGGGCCTGATGGTAGGCCACTTGTCAATGTGCAGCTCAGAGCTGCATTATATGTTCCCTTCATATTGTATTGTCCATGTGAAGCCGGTTCTGGGCTGGTGCAATCACAGGCTAGTACCATCTGACTCAGAATCCATGGTTCTGACATACCAGGGAAAGGAGTTCAGACAAAAAAAACACTTTCCATATGCACAGACTCAAAAGATGAGGCACCAATCCACTGCCCCACATATAGCAGGTTTGCTCTGCCCTAATTTTTCCTGATGCCAGACAGCCAAGGAGAGACTGTTCCAGGGTTGGGTCCAGATGTAGGCTGGACAACAATTAAGTATGACAATTGCTTGACCTGACATCCTTGGCATGGTTTTAACTCTGCTTTTTGCCTTTCATCCTCCAGTTTTTGAAGACTACATTTTTGCTAGCATTAGGACTGCAAACTTTCCAAATGCCAACAAGTGCTAAAGTGTTTGTGCTCTCTCAGTTACACATAGTAAAATAGCCTTACACCCAACTGGCACATTTAATTTACTTGTAAGTCTCTAGTAAAGTGGTACTATGTGTACCCAGGGCCTGTATATTAAATTCTACTAGTGGGCCTGCAGCACTGACAGTGCCACAACTTAAGTAGCCATTTAAACATGTCTCCAGCCCGCAGTTGCAGCTTGTGTGTGCAGTTTAAACTGCCATTTAAATGTGGAAACATAAACCTTTTGTCTGGCCTAAACCTTCCTCTTTAATACATGTAATTCACCCCTATGGTAGGCCCTAAACAACCCTAAGGCTAGTATGCACTGTAATTAAAAAGCTGGACATGTACTTTTACTGTTAAATCCGTTTTTCGCTATTGCAAGGCCTGACTCTCTCGTAAATAGGGCCCTCGGAATCTATGACTGCATGGCACTTAGAGGGAGGCTTGCCAGATGCACAGACACACCTTTTTGAATGCACGTTGGTGAAAGCTACAACTCATGTCATTAACTTTCAATACTTGCATATTTTGACTCATTTGACCGCATGTCAGCCTTGGAAATGTTGCCAAACGGATTACTGGGTCTTCACTGATTAACCCAGTTTGGTGGGTATCCCCTCAGATATCACCCTTCTGCCCATCTAGTTGGGGTGTATCTATACTGCATATGCCTATATGTTTTATGTGTCCACCAACCTTTAAACTGGATTATGTATAGCGTGGGCAATCCAGGTATCTGCCATCCTCTTTCTGTCGCTCCTTCCCGTTTCCGCCTCCCACCACCTGTCCTCCGCCCACACTCACAAACCTCTCAGAGTGGTTAACCCAACTGCTGCAGTCAGTATGGGATGGAAACTGAAAGCAGCATAGAAACGATGAAAAGTAACACAGGACCTGAAGAGTAAATCATAAACACCATCTAATTACAATTTGCATGCTTATGTTTGACTTCTTTATCACACAAATAGGCGCCTCGCCCCAAGACAAGATGGCCTCTCTGATCACTCACACACAACTCAAAGAGGCTTCCCACATAAGGTCACAACAAATGCAATATTCTACCCACCACACACACCTGTCCTGCATGATGTGGCGGGCTACTCTCTCTGACAATACTCTTCAGTGCCCCAAACTGGGTTACATAAATATTGCAATACAACATACAGTACAGAAACATATGATTTCAGGAAGAAGTAATTAATATATTAATACAACCAAACAGGTAAAAGTGAACAATACGTGAACATTTTCACAATTATCTCTAACTTCTTGCAAAACTAGACAAACCTCACAAAACGTCTTCGAAAAGGATGCCTAAATGAGAATCGAGTCGGTTATGTTGTCACACACGTCTTATGCCCCAGAACCTTTATATGCAGTGTTTTATGGTCCTTTCAACTCAGTTAGCTTCTGAAACTTTTCTGTCTGCAGCATCTATCTGACAGACCTGGAAGATCAAACCGAAATGTTGTAAGCCAGAGTGGAGCATACTGTTCAGAGCAATGTCATACTTCCAGTGTAGCTGCCCCAGCCAGACGCGTTTCTCTTGAGCGCTGCCCCGCTGTCTGGAGTTGAAAGTACGGGATTCGCATTGCTGTGCCCACGCTGTAAGATGTCGAGTCATACAGAGAACCGACACAGAGCCTTCAACTTAAATGAGTTTGTGGTAAATTCACACTTCCATTCAAAGAAAATACACATTGTCTCAAAAAATGATCGGGATATTACACTTCTGAAACCACGGAGGTGAATATATACACGCCAAACGCGGCACGTGCGAACCACATTTGAACTGCGTGCCACAAGTGAGTGTCGTTGAGCCTCACGTCCCGAGTCGAAATTTGAAACCACTATAACTCCGCTATCTAACCATCTTTCCTTTCCATTCTCACAACGTCACGCGCCCGTCCTTCCGATTCATTGTGGGAAATAAAGCGCTGTTCTGATTCCCTCAGTGTTTCCACAGACTCCATTTTCAGGCAGTTTTTTTAATGAGAACAGGTTGCTGTCATTTGTGTATGAGGGAGAAATTGATTATTGCCAGGTTTGATTAAAGGAGAATTCTTGTGCAACGAAGTAAAGTGTCATGCTCCGCTGCGTTTAACTGAAGTTTGATTTTCTAAATATGTTGCTGATTGTAACTAAAGGTACTGTTGCCTTGGTTGTTCTATTTTTATTCTTGCAACATTTGTTTATTGGGATTTTATGGGTTACAGTCATTATGAACATTATAAAGATTATACAAGTAACTTTCGGGACATCTGCTGGGTGCATTTAAGGCTCTGGGTAGTTGAAATGGCCCACTTGCGTTGCACAAAGAGCGCGGACCAGGTCCAGTACAGGGTGCATAGTACCCCATCCCTGCTGTGTCGCAGTGAGCACTACAATTCGGCTTCCAGGCAGCCAGTCAGAGCATATGGAAGGTATGCAACAGTGGGTCTCATACCCGTGGGTAGGTTTCGTGAGGGGGAGCTAGCAAGGTACATGGGGCTGGGGTACAAAAGGGGGTGGTGATGGACGGAGCATCAGAACCAATCAAACACTCACACCCAGTCAACAGATCTGGGTTTTATCCATCACCGTTCTTTAGCCCACTCTGCCATCCCAGTTGAGACATGGCCATATGCAAATCAGTCTGACCCTGTGCCTCATGGGAACAGTCCAGCCCGAACTGCCAAGCCATGCCTTCCCTGGCCCGGAAACAAGCTTCCTAGGACCGGTTTCTGGCATTTCAGCCGTCTTCAGCCAGGCTTGCTTGAATCCAGTGGCAAAGTGAGCAAGGGACTCACGTCTGAGCATACCCTGCCAACTTATGGCGAACAAAGCGGTACAAAAGGGGGTGGTGATGGACGGAGCATCAGAACCAATCAAACACTCACACCCAGTCAACAGATCTGGGTTTTATCCATCACCGTTCTTTAGCCCACTCTGCCATCCCAGTTCAGACATGGCCATATGCAAATCAGTCTGACCCTGTGCCTCATGGGAACAGTCCAGCCCGAACTGCCAAGCCATGCCTTCCCTGGCCCGGAAACAAGCTTCCTAGGACCGGTTTCTGGCATTTCAGCCGTCTTCAGCCAGGCTTGTTTGAATCCAGTGACAAAGTGAGCAAGGGACTCACGTCTGAGCATACCCTGCCAACTTATGGCGAACAAAGCGGTACAAAAGGGGGTGGTGATGGACGGAGCATCAGAACCAATCAAACACTCACACCCAGTCAACAGATCTGGGTTGTATCCATCACCGTTCTTTAGCCCACTCTGCCATCCCAGTTCAGACATGGCCATATGCAAATCAGTCTGACCCTGTGCCTCATGGGAACAGTCCAGCCCGAACTGCCAAGCCGTGCCTTCCCTGGCCTGGAAACAAGCTTCCTAGGACCGGTTTCTGGCATTTCAGCCGTCTTCAGCCAGGCTTGCTTGAATCCAGTGGCAAAGTGAGCAAGGGACTCACGTCTGAGCATACCCTGCCAACTTATGGTGAACAAAGCGGTGCAAAAGGGGGTGGTGATGGACGGAGCATCAGAACCAATCAAACACTCACACCCAGTCAACAGATCTGGGTTTTATCCATCACCGTTCTTTAGCCCACTGTGCCATCCCAGTTCAGACATGGCCATATGCAAATCAGTCTGACCCTGTGCCTCATGGGAACAGTCCAGCCCGAACTGCCCAGCCATGCCTTCCCTTGCCCGGAAACAAGCTTCCTAGGACCGGTTTCTGGCATTTCAGCCGTCTTCAGCCAGGCTTGCTTGAATCCAGTGGCAAAGTGAGCACGGGACTCACGTCTGAGCATACCCTGCCAACTTATGGCGAACAAAGCGGTACAAAAGGGGCTGGGGTCCCTGTGAGAGAGGAAACTTTAAATGTGGTTTTGGGCGCTCAGACCGAGTAGGGTCGGTCTGGCTGCGGCAGAGGTGAGTGTGACTTTGCAGGTGGCCTAGTGGTGGTTAGCTTGGTGAGGTGCTGTTTTATCAGTCATGACGATGGAGCCCCAAATCACAGAGGCGCCCAAGTGGTTGTTGAGTTTATAAGTTGTGCGTTTGTGGCTGGCTGCCCCGTGGAGTTCTAGTCTCTATTCATTGGAGATAGGTACTGTAGGTTGCCTCCAGTGCCGGAGGATGCAAAGCTTCACCAGGGCAAGGGCGGATGCCACTCACAAGTGTTTGTGGGCTGTCATATCTGAAAAGTCATAGGTGTCATGTAGAATAGCAAGTTGAGGGAAGGGGAGATTGGAAAGGGACAATGGTGATGGAGCAGGGACCATATGCTCATCCAGTAGTTCTCAAGTCTTTGGAATGGCCAGAGTTTGTGGAACAGATCACAGTGGTCAGTGCCGCATCTTCAGCATTGGTCATGGTGTAGCAACTTGGCTCACTTAAGTTTCCATGATGACCAATACTAATCAAGAAGGATTTTGAAATATAGAAATTTGAGTCGAGATTCCCGGAGGGCTCTATAGTGCCAAGCCAATAGAGACACCCAGGCCTTTGGCATGTAGGCTTTGCCAAGCATTGCTTGCAACAATAGTCATAGAGCTTGAAATTCCAGAATGGGAACATTTAATAAGGACTCTGTAGAGGGCAAAGACCACTTCCTGGTAACATCCCAGAATGTGGAAGTATTTTAGGACAGGTGAGGTAGGGAGTTCCATCGATATCGGTCAAAGGGTAGACCATAGGTAGTGTGACAGCTGGCAGTAGTGTGAGTGGTCCCTGGGTCAGAGTTTGAAATCCGTTCGGACTTCCAGGAAACTCTTAAGTAGATTACCATCATACATTTGGCCCACACAGTGCAACCCTTGTGCGTTCCAAGAGTCCCAGTAGAATGATGTGCCCCCAATGCATAGGGATGAATTGTACTACGACAGCGCCTTCAGGTGTAGGAACAGAAGCACAGGCACTAATCTGTGTGCCTCCTTCCAAGCAACACCTGCCAGGACTGGGTTAGAGGCAATCACTTTGGCAGCTGTGGCCTATGCATGTAAGAGCGGTAAAGCGGTGGGGCACTGTGGGGGGGATTTCGACGGATGATGGCAAGGGAAAATGAATTATTTATTTAATTTTCCCTCTTCATCGTCCATCGAAATCCTCCCCACCGGACCCCACCGCCCAGCGGCTCTTACCTGCATGGGCCGCTGCAGTGCTTTGTGGGAGGGAGACAGATACGGTGGCGGGGGTACAGGAAACTGATTAGGTGATGCTCTAGCCGCGCTGTGGACATGGTCAGAAGTCACTGAGATTGTAAACATTACATCCCAACACCACAGATTTCTCCAGTAGTCCACATCAGTTCTTTGCCATTATGAGGCATTGAGGAGGACGTATCTTCCTTCTTGACCTTGAAAGTTGAGTAGAAGTGGAACTAGACAAAATAAAAAGAGGGGAGAGGAAACATTTGAAGTAGTTGCCATCGTCGACTGAGGAGAAAAAGAAAAGACAACAGCAGGGTCAAATGAAGTAGAAAAGAAGAGAATGGCAGTGAACAATAGCAGAATCCTGGTGCACCAGAAGCAGTGAAGGTTTCCTCTGCTATTTCAGTGTCCATATGACTTTCTTATCTAGAATTAGCATCCGAGACTGAAGAGTCCATATCAGACAAAAGTTCATAGTCCTGGTGGCTAGGCACTGAATGATCTTCCGCTGCCCCACAAATGCATTGCGTATAAAAAATTAATTTGCACACAAATAAAAAGCTACCTATTCCAGGACTAGACGTCATGTTCCTTAAAGGGCAGTTAACCTAGTGCACTCACTCAGTTGCTCAGTAGCCGTGCGCCCTACAAATCCCACCATTCATTCATAAGGTTTCTCCATGCAGTGTGCTGAAATATGAAAAATGATGGGTATCAGAATTCTTCCGCAAGGCTGTGACCATCAACCCGAAATGTCAGTGACTGCATTTGGCTTGTGATCAACGTTCGGGTCATCCTAGCTACTTTCACAGGATTTGATAAGCACTATAATTTCTTGCATGAGATACATGTGTCTGGCTCCTCTGTTTTGCTTTGGCATCTCAGCATTGTATCTCCAGCGTTAGGCCATTTTTAGAGCTCTCCACTACATGACAGGCAGTGGTGCCATTTTTCCCAGACATTAACTCAGCAAGAGATATGTTTGCGGTATTATGAAGAGTGCACAATGGTCTTGTAGGGCTTTGTACACTGCTTCAGAAATGGAGAAGTGGTTTGATCCTTTCCTGGTTAAGGTTCTCAGTGGTGCACTAATGGATGCAACATCTGGTATTTATCAGGAGAAGAACCTGGCTCGTCCTATAAATGAGCGAAGAGCTGGTAAATTATCAGGTGGTACTAAGGCTAAGGCACAGACAGGTTGTATACCATTTTTGAGAAAATATGGCCTAACGTTTTACGGAAAATGTTTGAATCTAACACTTCTATTTGTTGAACTTGAGGTGGCTATTTGTTAATGCCTGGCAGACTCTAATTAATGTAGCATCATGCTCCCAAAGACTAGAATGTCATCACAGTAATTGAGGTAGTTAGATATGTCTAGAATGCCTTTTCTTATTTCTTCCTGAAATACTTCATCCTCAGTGGAAACACCTAAAGCATTTCTAGCAGAAAGGTCTGCAGTGAGTAGCGAATGTTGTGATATATCTCGACCCTTCTTCTTTTTCCAGCTGATGATCCAAATTTGTTCAGGTCTAGGCTGGAAAATACACAGACACAGTTCACCTGAATTTGGGATGGTTCCTGCCTCTCTCTCTTTGAATTGTTTGATTAGTTTGAAGCATTTCATCACTAATGCATAATTTTCACACTTTTTGGTGCGGTTACTATGGGTGATACCCACAGTGCCTGTCCTACTATGGGTTCAATGATGTCTTGACCCAGTAAGGTCTAAGTTCTAGTTCAATTATGTTGGATTTGGCAATTTTTATCGTGGTATTCCCCAGATTTTTGCCTTCTTTTGCTGAGTACATTTTTGTCTGCTATAGGTCTGTGCACGCTTTACTGCTGTTAACCAGTTGTAAGGTGCTTGTGCTCTTCTCTCTAAACATGTTAGAATTGGCATTGCTATAAATGCCACAACCAATTTACTTGTTAGTCCCTAATTGAAGGTATCTCTTGTACCCCGGACCTGTAAATTAAATGTTTTTAATTGTGCCACGCATTAAATAAGCACAGTTACTCGTCTCCATCCTGACACTGCTGCCTGGCTGTGCGGCATTAAACTGCCATTTCGACCTGGAAAAATAAACATTTTGCCAGGCTTAGACCATCTTTTTTAATACCTAAAAGTCACCCATAAGGTAGTCCCTAAAAGCCCATAGAGCAGGATATATAGTATTTACAAAGTAGGATATGTATAGTTATTGCTTTCCATGTCCCAGCAGTAAAAAACCTCCATACTTGATTCTCACTGTGAAAAGGCTGCCTCTCTCATACGTTAACAATGGTTTACACTCTTGCCTTTAATAGATGCTTAATTCAGTTTGGGAATAGCTAGAAAAATTTAATAATAGTAATTTAAAATCCAATGTAATGGTAAAGTCAGATTTTAAACTACTATTTTGGAAATTTCCCTTTTAGAAAGTTGCAATTTTTCAGCCAAAAATCAAAAGGTTTTCCTGCCAGTGTCCATCTGTCACCTGATCCCTGATGGCTCTCCTGTGGTGAGATGTGTATTGATCCCAGACAGTGGAGAAAGGGTTCTTGGTGTGAGGAGGTGGATTCTTCTTTTGCCTGGATGGCCAGGGGACCTGTGCCCCTCCCTGAGCTCCAAAGGATGTCCATCTTGTCACTGGCAGATGAAGCTCACATTTAGGCCTGCCTCTCGTTTGTGCAATAAACCCAGTGGGAGTAGAGGAACTGACCAGAACTGGTATAAGGGACGGACAAAGACTTGCCCTCCACCCACAGGTTGACACAGAGAATAATCATACATCTCCTCAGAACATTCCTGGATCTGTGAAGATCAGAAGAATGACTGTGCTGATGTCTGAAACCTGAAGAGAGTGACTGTACATGCTTGCCGTGAGCACAGGACCCCTGAGATGACTACAAAGGCCAATTGGCTGACCTACCATTTGAGATACAGGGATACAAGCATCCAGGGGCCTTTCCCCTTGCAACTGCCCAGCTGACCAGTACAAGCTGGACCTGCCCTGGACCCTGCTACTGGCCTCAGTTAGAGTGAGTCCTAATGCCCACGTTTTCTCCCACAGGTTCTGGGCACTTAGCTGACATTAGAGTGTACTCCTCCTGTTCCCCAAACTGCAATAAGTGGGACTTAGAAACTTTTTGAGAATCTTCTACCTGGAAAAACAACAGAGACCAGGATCAGCATCAAAGCCATAGGCATTGACATTGAATTGCTGATCGACCTCAGCTTTCTGGTTTGCCCCACTGAAGGAGATCTGACTCCCAGGACAGCTTTTAAGTTTGAACATAGAGGGATTCGTCAGGACTGAATCTGAGTGGTGTGCAATCGAAGTTGAGGCCTTCCAGGGTACGAATTTCAGACTTCACCCACGTGGAGCATTACACCCCCTTCATCGACGACCACACTAGGACTCCGTCTTCACTATCCAGACTTCGTCGAACCCCACTTCATATTTAGCTTAAAGCTTGCCCTGCCAACTACTCACCGATGACCACTTTTTCTCCATAAAGGTTTCTAAGCTAGAACGTAACTTACCACTGGAGCAAGTCTGGTACTTGAATTCAACCCTTGCTCCATTGCATTCAGCAGTAACTTTTGACAATGACCCAGTTCAGCATTACCTGATAACTGTGGTTGGTGCTTTGCACTTTTTGGCACCATTTTTAATTCAAACTTTAAAAATTCATATCTCTACTTCTACTATTTGAATTTTTATTGCTTTGGTGTTGTTTTATTTAATAAAATGTTCTTTATTTTACCAAATTGGTTTGGGACTTTCTTGTGCTGTGTTTCCACTTTATTTTTGTTTGAGTGCTTCATAAATACTTTACACATTGCCTCTAAGTTAAGCCTGGGGTCAAGATACCAGTTAAGCACAGGTTTATTTACTGACTCTAGTGCTTCATTCTGACATGGATTGTGATTATTTTTTGAGGTGGCTTCTCACCCCCCTCAACTAATACTGCAATTTCTCACAAATCTACTTTTGGATACTATAAATAATGTCACTGATTTTCATTTACATGTAGTCAAATCTGGTGATTGCTTAATTTACCAGTGCTTTGAACAAGTCAGAAAAGTCTTTCCACATCGAATATTGATGCAGATGAAATCATATCCATCATTCAAAAACCCGGTTTCACTTCTGATCTGAAGCTTAGAATGCACACCAACCAGTAGCAGCCTCCACTACATAAACAACAGTCTGTAAGGAATGCATGCTGTGGATAAGTTGTAGGTAGAACACACCCATAATCTTGAGGGTTATGTTTTGAATGGATATGCATAGAAGTGAATATTCATAGCAGTGGCGTGAAGACTGGGTATGTTCTTTAGTTTGATAAAATCAGTGTTGGTCATGAAATAATTTTTGGGTGCCAGTATCAATCAGGAAAGGAATAGGCCTGCCATTCACTTTAATGTCTGAGACGAGTTCAGAGAGTTATGTGTTCTCGTCAGTCACAGCACTTTCCCCATATTGAGACTACCTTAGACTTGAGATACATCAGTGCGGTCTTGCAGTGAAATTTCAGATTTGTGAACAGGATCAATTTTCACATTTCAATGTATGCTGTGATGAGGATGATGATGACATATGTTCTGGCATGTCAATGCTTTTTTCCCTCATGTATATCTATCATTGTTCTCCAGACAGTTTGAAAATTTCGAACTTTGCTGCTTGCATGACGCATGCTACATGTCACAGGGCACTCTCCAGTATGTAGAAAGTGGAAACTGCACCTGGAAAAAACCCCATTGAATCAGCTTTCAGGACTCTACAATCTTTAAACACACATTACTAATTCCACTCCCCAGTCATTATGTTATGATGACTCATACCTTCAACTTGGTATTCCTCAATGTGGGACATCAAATGATGCTAAGAATGTCTTCAAGATTTCCGGGTTTGTGCAGCAGTTTTTGTCTGACCACAGAATTCCACCAACCTGCTATAATTTGATATCTGAGACTTTCTGCAAGACTATAAGTCACATAACAGTGCTGCACCCATTCCTTTTGCCTAGTGACAAAAAGGTCAATTGTCTCACCTCATTTATGTGTCATTGAGTGAAACAGGCAGCAATCATAATGTGAGAATCCAGGGCTTTTTGCAGTGTCTCCCCCCACTTTTGCCCCCATTTTGACTACTAGATGCTGATTTTCCGACTCTAATTGTGCCCTGGGCACTGCTAATCAGACCCAGGGCCTCTGCTCTGAATAAAAGCACATGGTAATTAGGTACATTTACAATTACAACTGACAACCTACCTGTAAGTCTCTAGTATATGGTAGGGCATGTAGGTTTAGAGGATCAGTAGATTTAATGCACTTAAGTGGGCATTGCTGTGTTGCCTGCTGTCATTTTAAATGTCAACCCTCCTTTGCAGGCTGTTTTTAGAATAAAATTAGTTGCAAATTCGACTTTGGAATTAAAGGTACTACCTTACGTTTACAAATAAGTCACCCCTAAGGTCTAGTTCCCCCAATTGTAGGGTGCACTGTTAAATTAAGATGGGGCATTATAAAATCTATTTTAAGTGCCCTGATAAGGAAAACAACTGCCAATTTAGTGTTTCTCCTTTGTAGCACATTGTTCTATAGGCTAACATGGTAATACTTAAATAAAGTGTGACTATTGACAGGAGTGAGCTGAAAATATACTTCAAAGTATTAAAATGAAAGTTAGAATAAATCCAACAACTTGTCAAGGTTGGATTTACTGTTACTACTACAGAAAATAAGTTATAGATCTTGTTTTTTCAATAAACAAAATCCAGCCTTCCAGCAGCCTCTCCTGATTGGCAAGCCTTTGACAAGCTGAGCCAAAATTCTCTGATGAGGTGAGAAGTGGCCTGCATAGATACAAAGGACATCTGGTGGGAAGAGGTCTGAAACTAGAGAGCAAAAAACAAGAATGACAGTTAGGACAGGACACAGGTTCAACCCACATCTTGCACCACCAGTCAGAGAGAAGCCCCAGTAATTGAATTAGAAGAGGGGCTGGAAGGAGAATATTAGGGAATTTTAGCCATGCCAGTGGGATGGCTTGCCCAAATCTTAACCTCCAGTATAGCGTTTCTCCATTTTGGATTTTAAAGAAGAGTGCTTTCTGGATCAATATTATGCCACACTTTGGAGGAAGTTGTCATACCTGCGGGTGACACCCTGCACCCCATTGGTCGTGGGGGCTGCTTCTCACCAAAGAATACTAAATAAATATGGGAGAGCTGCCCCACAGCTCAAATCCCTGCCTTGAAACTCTAAGACGAAGAAGGACTGCCCTGCTTGACCCTTTGACTGCACAAGAGAGGACTGCACTCATACGGACTGCACCTGCGGCACACTTTGGTCTTCAGCCCAAAAAGGGCGTTGCTTTGCTCTGAAAGTTGAAGGAATGGACTCCATGAAAGTAACAAGTCAAAAGGGCTCCACCTGCATCATCTCCACCAAGAAGAAGCCAGCTGAACAGATTTCAGTGAACCTTTAAGGATTTGGCCAGGTGCATTGCATGTCTTGTGGTTCCAGCTTCCCAAGGAGCAACTCAGAGATTCTGGAACCTAAGATCAGTGGTGTGGACACTCGAAGACCCATAAGAAAGGTCTGTAGAAGAAGAACTACCCTGCTGGACCCTTGGACTGCAAAAGAGAGGACTGCACTCATAAAGACCGCACCTGCTGCACCCACCAAGCTTCACAACAAAGGGACTTTGACAGTCTTAAAGGATAAGGAGTGGACTCCCTGATCAGCAACAGGTAGAAAAGTGCTGGAAAAGCTACCTGCAACAAAAAAATGAGATAATTCAAGCTGACAAACTTCATTTGTAATTTACTTGGATTAACTGGGTGCATTGCGGGAGTTGTAGTCCCAGGCTCCAATAGGCTAACCAGATCTTCTGAACCCTTGGCTGGTGCTGTGGACCTAATATTCTGCATCAAGAAACACTTCTGGAGGTAAGTGTAAAAGTCTTACATCATGGGTGGCCTGAACTCTTGACTTTGCCATGGGCCAGCATGACATTTTTGTACCCTTGAGAGCTATTTCCTTCAAAGCGCTAGTATGACTTTTCATCTTTAAAAAATCACGTCTCTGATTCCAACATTTTATTTTCGTTGTCTTGATGTCATTTTAATGATAAAAATATTTCCTATTTATCACATTGGTTTATCACAGTTCGGGCTGGACTGTTCCCATGAGGCACAGGGTCAAGACTGATTGGCATATGGCCAGGTCTAAACTGGGGTGGCATGGTCAGCAAAAAGAATGATGAATTTAACCCATATCTCTTTACTGGGGGTAAATGTTTTGATTTATTCTGCATTCCGTCCATCAATTGTGTGTCTTTTGCTTTCTCGCCCTAAGTGCGCCAGGTACGCCCAGACGTGGGTCGTGAGCTCACTATGCCACTGGAATCAAGCTATCCTTGCTGAAGAGGGGTGAAACCCCGAAACCGGTCCTAGGATGCTTGTTTCCGGTCCAGGGAGGACCTGGCTTGGCAGTTCGGGCTGGACTGTTCCCATGAGCCACAGGGTCAAGACTGATTTGCATATGGCCAGGTCTAAACTGGGGTGGCATGGTGAGCAAAAGAATGATGGGTTTAACCCAGATCTCTTGACTTGGGGTGAATGTTTTGATTTGTTCTGTATTCCATCCATCAATTGTATGTCTTTTGTTTTCTCGCCCTAAGTGCGCCAGGTATGCCCAGACGTGGGTCCTGGGCTCACTGTGCCACTGGAATCAAGCTATCCTGGCTGAAGAGGGGTGAAACCCTGAAACCGGTCCTAGAATGTTTGTTTCCAGTCCAGGGACGACCTGGCTTGGCAGTTCGGGCTAGACTGTTCCCATGAGGCACAGGTTCAAGACTGATTTGCATATGGCACGGTCTAAACTGGGGTGGCATGGTGAGCAAAAGAATGATGGATTTAACCCAGATCTCCTGACTGGGGTTGAATGTTTTGATTTGTTCAGCATTCCGTCCATCAATTGTGTGTCTTTTGCTTTCTCGCCCTAAGTGTGCCTGGTATGTCCGGACGTGGGTCCTGGGATCACTGTGCCACTGGAATCAAGCTATCCTGGCTGAAGAGGGGTGAAACCCCGAAACCGGTCCTAGGATGCTTGGTTCCGGTCCAGGGAGGACCTGGCTTGGCAGTTCGGGCTGGACTGTTCCCATGAGGCACAGGATCAAGACTGATTTGCATATTGCCAGGTCTAAACTGGGGTGGTATGGTGAGCAAAAGAATGATGGATTTAACCCAGATCTCTTGACTGGGGGTGAATGTTTTGATTTGTTCTGCATTCCATCCGTCAATTGTGTGTCTTTTGCTTCCTCGCCCTAAGTGTGCCTGGTATGCCCAGACTTGGGTCCTGGGCTCACTGTGCCACTGGAATCAAGCTATCCTAGCTGAAGAACGGTGAAACCCCGAAACCGGTCCTAGGATGCTTGCTTCCGGTCCAGGGAGGACCTGGCTTGGCAGTTCGGGCTGGACTGTTCCCATGAGGCACAGGATCAAGACTGATTTGCATATTGCCAGGTCTAAACTGGGAGGTATGGTGAGCAAAAGAATGATGGATTTAACCCAGATCTCTTGACTGGGGGTGAATGTTTTGATTTGTTCTCCATTCCGTCCATCAATTGTGTGTCTTTTGCTTTCTCGCCCTAAGTGCGCCAGGTATGCCCAGACGTGGGTCCTGGGCTCACTGTGCCACTGGAATCAAGCTATCCTGGCTGAAGAGGGGTGAAACCCCGAAGCCGGTCCTAGGATGCTTGTTTCCAGTCCAGGGAGGACCTGGTTTGGCAGTTAGGGCTGGACTGTTCCCATGAGGCACAGGGTCAAGACTGGTTTGCATATGGCCAGGTCTAAACTGGGGTGGCATGGTGAGCAAAAGAATGATGGATTTAACCCAGATCTCTTGACTGGGGTGAATGTTTTGATTTCTACTGCATTCCGTCCATCAATTGTATGTCCTTTGCTTTCTCGCCCTCAGTGATCCAGGTATGCCCAGACATGGGTCCTGGGCTCACTGTGCCACTGGAATCAAGCTATCCTGGCTGAAGAGGGGTGAAAACCCAAAACTGGTCCCAGGATGCTTGTTTCCAGTCCAGGGAGGACCTGGCTTGGCAGTTCAGGCTGGACTGTCCCCGTGAAGCACCGGGTCAAGTCTGATTTGCATATGGCCAGGTCTAAACTGGGGTGGCATGGTGAGCAAAAGAATGATGGATTTAACCCAGATCTCTTGACTTGGGGTGAATGTTTTGATTTGTTCTGCATTCCATCCATCAATTGTGTGTCTTTTGTTTTCTCGCCCTAAGTGCGCCAGGTATGCCCAGACGTGGGTCCTGGGCTCACTGTGCCACTGGATTCAAGCTATCCTGGCTGAAGAGGGGTGAAACCCTGAAACCGGTCCTAGAATGTTTGTTTCCAGTCCAGGGACGACCTGGCTTGGCAGTTCGGGCTGGACTGTTCCCATGAGGCACAGGATCAAGACTGATTTGCATATTGCCAGGTCTAAACTGGGGTGGTATGGTGAGCAAAAGAATGATGGATTTAACCCAGATCTCTTGACTGGGGTGAATGTTTTGATTTGTTCTGCATTCCATCCATCAATTGTGTGTCTTTTGCTTTCTCGCCCAAAGTTGGCCAGGTATACCCAGACGTGGGTTCTGGGCTCACTGTGCCACTGGAATCAAGCTATCCTGGATGAAAAGGGGTGAAACCCCAAAACCGGTCCTAGGATGCTTGGTTCCGGTCCAGGGAGGACCTGGCTTGGCAGTTTGGGCTGGACTGTTCCCATGAGGCACAGGATCAAGACTGATTTGCATATTGCCAGGTCTAAACTGGGGTGGTATGGTGAGCAAAAGAACGATGGATTTAACCCAGATCTCTTGACTGGGGGTGAATGTTTTGATTTGTTCTGCATTCCATCCATCAATTGTGTGTCTTTTGCTTTCTCGCCCTAAGTGCTCCAGGTGTGCCCAGACATGGGTCCTGGGCTCATTGTGCCACTGAAATAAAACTATCCTGGCTGAAGAGGGGTGAAACCCCGAAACCGGTCCTTGGATGCTTGTTTCCGGTCCAGGGAGGACCTGGCTTGGCAGTTCGGGCTGGACTGTTCCAATGAGGCACAGGGTCAAGACTGATTTGCATATGGCCAGGTCTAAACTGGGGTGGCATGGTGAGCAAAAGAATTATGGATTTAACCCAGATCTCTTGACTGGGGGTGAATGTTTTGATTTCTTCTGCATTCCGTCCATCAATTGTGTGTCTTTTGCTTTCTCGCCCTCAGTGATCCAGGTATGCCCAGACATGGGTCCTGGGCTCACTGTGCCACTGGAATCAAGCTATCCTGGCTGAAGAGGGGTGAAAACCCAAAACTGGTCCCTGGATGCTTGTTTCTAACCCTGGGCGTAGTTCGCGTAGTCGCGCTTCGCGAAGCTTGGCGAAGATGTCATTGCACTACGCGACCTTCGCGAAGCTTCGCGAGCTTGCGTAGTTGCTTGTGGCAACCTGTTCGCGATGGCTTTTTCTTGTTCGCGAGCGCGGTAAGCATGTTCGGGGAACTGTTTGCATGCTCAGGGGATATATCTCGCGATCTTACCCATGCGGTCGCCAATGGGCGCGGCCATCTTGTTTTTCTATAGTCCCGCCCGCTCGCGATGCCTTATTTCCTGTTCCGGGTCGCGGATAGCGTGTTCGCGATGTGCATTGACGTGTTTGGGAGCGCATTGTACTTGTTCGCGATAAATAGTACATGTTCGCGAAAAATATCACGCAAACTTACCCACGCGGTCGCGAATGGGCGCGGCCATCTTGTTTTTCACTCTATGCCATGTTTCTGGGCCTACTTTTGTATCCTCCCTTTATCATAGCAATCCTTTGTCTTTAAAGCCTTTTTTCTGACTTTTTTTAGTTATTATCTATCTCTCTGTTTGCCTCAGTTTATATTTTGCATTTTATTTCTACTTTTACTGTGTTTTTGTTACTTTTATAAAGTTCTTTCTATCTTCTTCCCCCTAACTTTTTTTCCCCTTCGGACTTCTCTTTTCCGCCTCCCACCCACCCCAGAACCATGGCCAAGGGCACACCAAGTCCCAAGGGCAAGGGACCTGCAGGTGCAGAGAAGCGCCGCCTGCCTTGCGGCAGAATGCGTCCTGCAGGGGTGCAGGACCGGCAACTGTTTGGGGAGGAGGAGGTGGCGGCTCTTGTTTTCTTTATCCAGCGCCTCCTCCCCTTGACCTTGGCAGCAGGCGGCAGGCCCGGCTCCGGGTACGCTACCCAGGAGCGGCACCGTCGGTGGGCGAAGGTGCGCCGGGCCGTGTTCCGGTGCACTGGGATCCGGCGCACCCACAACCAGCTAGCTCACCGGTGGTCCGACATCCTGGACCGGGAGCAGGACATGTTGGACCTGCTAGGTGTCGAGGTCATCGGGCTTGGTGAGTAACTGATTGTGTATATTAAATTAGATGAACAACAAGATTACTGCTGCGTGCCAAGCGTTGCTGGTAAATTACGTTTCAAGAAGCAAAATGTTCTTTGATTTAAGGACCCAGGTGCACAGTGGTACTCTTACTTGTTTGCAACGTAGTTTGCGCTAGCTTGTGCTGATGCTGATTATGTAAGAGTTTACTTTACAGAACTGAAGTTAGGTAATGCGATTTGCTAGAGAGACTCTAGTCCTTCCATTGTCCTACTGTGAAATAGTGGTGGATGGATATTGGATACTAGGTTTAGTTTGTTAGTAGTAGTTACTAATTGTTTTATGCGGTCTGCGTGACGCATCCTCTGTCACTGAGTGCTGCTTACCCCAGTCCTCCGTCGAACCTTTTGTACTTTGTTTAGTGAGTGGTAGGCTTAGCATGGTCAGTCAGTAGCAGAACTAGATCAGCATTATGCAACCAACCCACAATTTGTTGTATGTATGCACTAATGTATGCAACTATGCATGTGTCCTCCATCTCATCTATGCATTTGATGGCTGAAAAAAATTGAAGTGCAGACTTAGTGAACAATTGGCCCGTCTGGAATAGGTGGTGTAGGTCAGGTGGTACTTACTAGGCTTTGTTAGTATTTGGAATCAGAATGATCAAGGAACACTGGAGTGTTCATAAATAAGTAGACGATCCGTAAATGCACTAGGAAGCAGCCAGTAGTCGATCCATCTGATTAGATAGGTCAATTTTCTTGCACTTGTTGTTTCCTAAAATGTTCTTTGACTTATTGTTTTTCCAAATGATTTATTATTTTTCTCACAGCACTCCTTAATGTTGGTCTTTTTCTTTATTATATTTTACATGATCATCAGCACCACCCAGGGGCAAGAAGACGGGGTCGGAGTCGGCGGGGGAACCCCAGGACCTCTCCTCTACTGAGGCTCCTGCAGCTGGCCCCAGTAAGTCCTCCATTGGTTAGATTGACATTTATATTTCCCTAAATGTTATGTTACTGGATCTTTTTTTTCCCAAACTCTAAATTATGGTTCCACTTTCTGAATCTCTTTTTTACAAAAGCTTACTTCTTTGACCTTGACTATCTGTTTACTAATTCTTTTTTTTTTTTTTTATATTTTATTTGCAACTGTTTAGGAAAAAAAAAACAGATAACTTTCCATTGTTAATTGCAGAGATAGAAATTCAATTTAAACATTTAACTTATAAGACAAAATAAATAGATAAAAATTACATTTGCGTTAAATAAAAATCAAAGAAATATTCCATGCGCGTAATAAATTCATACATTTGTATTATTATTTTTCCATGTTTCTATTGGTTCCCAGATCATATTGCCTAGGGCTCGCGCCTTTTTTCCTTTACATGCAAAAATAGCTTTCTCTTGGTTATATATAGCCAGCAGCCTAGCTAGCCAGACCTGGAAATTGGGAGGATCTGTGTCTTTCCAACGAGCTGTTAAAATGATCCTATAAATCGCTGTCCCTAAAAACAGACAGATTTCCTCTTTATTTTTATGGCCGAGTGTATTGTCGTAGCCCAACATATATAGGGTGGAGGATTCGGGTATTGCGTGTCCAAACACAGCCTGCCAAAATCTGGCTATCATATTTCTTAGGGGAACGAGCTTGCTGCACTCATATAACATATGGAGTAAATGTGCCCCGTTTTTTCCACATCTCGGGCATTCTGAATTCACCCTTTTCCCCCAAGAGCATAGCTTAGATGGTGTGAAATACAAATCATATATGGTCTTATATAACTGAGCTTTCAAATTAGATGAGACAAATAATTTATTTGAAAGGTATAGTGACATATCAATATCTACGTTAGGATTATTTAAATTGCGTGACCATCTCCTTTCCGTATTTTCCAGGTCATCCTGCTGATTTTCAATTAGAATTGTATAAAGAGTACCGATCTTAGTTGTAGATTTGGCCATACATTCAAATATGGGGATATTACACAAAGAGACATCAAAACTCCTTGATTTTAAGATTGTGTTAATCTGAATGAATTTAAATACGTTATTGTACGGGATAGAGAATTTATTTTGTAGGAGTTGAAATCTGTTAGTATTGCCTGGTAACAGGAAGTCCCCTAGCGTTAGAACTCCCAGATCTTCCCATCTTCTAGCCATGCCGTCATATATATGTTGTGGCAAGGCTGTAGAGTGCCACAAAGAGATGTGCCTATTATATTTAGGTATGTGAAGATGGCGTGTTATTTTCTTCCAGGTGCCCCAGGCACTGGTTATGATCTTAAATTTGGTTTTCTTGTAATAAGAAGGTTCTAATTGTTTTACAAGAAGACCATTGGCCTTATCTCCTATAAGAAGCTCATAGATTGATGGTATGCACTTATCATCTATTTCATCTTCTGGTGTTTTAATAAAGAGTAACATGGTCATCTGATGAATCATGGTGGCCCATAGATAAAATCTCAAATTCGGGACAGAAAGACCACCTCTTATAGTTGGAAGGGAGAGAAAGCGGATTGATCTCCTTATTTTCCCGTACCCCCAAATGAATCTAACCATACGAGATTCCAGGGCCTTAATGAACTTATCATCAATTAATAATGGAATTGAACGAAATAAATATAAGACCTTAGGTAATATATTCATTTTAAGAAAGTTCCCTCTTCCAATAATTGATAAGTGCAGACCATCTATCCTTTTTAGATCATCCTTAATTTTTTGGAGGAGGGGATCATAATTAATTTCAGTTATTTCCTCTATTTTTGAGGATATCCGAATTCCAAGATACATTGCGCTATCCACTCTGCTTGAATCAATGAATTGGGTGTTATGAGTGCAGATAACCATTGTTTTATCTCTATTTAAAGAGTATCCAGAAAGGCGACCATACCCCTGCGTAATCTGTTCAATTGAAGATAAAGCCTCAGCGGGATGAGTTGTTATTATGGCCACATCGTCCGCATACGCGAGGACTTTGGTGTCATATGGCCCTATTGTAACAGGTTTAATAGACTGTGTTGTTAACAATTTCAAAATTAGAGGGTTTATATAAAGGGCGAAAAGAATCGGAGAACATGGGCAACCCTGACGAGTACCTCGATATATGTCAAGGTATCCAGACTCAAGACCCATTGCCACAACCTTTGCCTTTGGCGTAATATACATAGCCTTTATGGATTTCATGAGACAGGGCCCTATTTTATTTTGCTCGAGTATCGCCCAGAGAAAAGCCCATGAAACCCTATCAAAGGCTTTCTCTGCATCCAGAAGGATCATCGACATCCGGCCGCCCGAGACACCCACGGCCTCAAACAGGGCAATGGCCCGACGGACATGATCCGTGGTGCCCCTGCCCGGAATGAAGCCATGCTGCCACGGGGAGACCAGACGCTCGACGATCCCTCCGAGACGATTAGCTAGAATCTTAGAGTAGAGCTTCGAGTCTGAGTTTATCAGAGAAATTGGGCGGTAGGATGTGGTCAGATTGGGTGGTTTGTCTTTTTTAGGAAAGATAACTATATTCGTTTCCCGCCAAGAGTTAGGGGAACTGGCGCGTAACTGAATACTTATAAATAAGTCTAGAAGGAGCGGTGTTGTAATATTATCGAGAATTTTGTATAGCTCCAAGGGTATTTTATCTGGGCCGGCAGCCTTGCCTGGAGCAAGCTCGGCAAGGGCCGTTTGTAGCTCTAATAACGTTATGTCTTTTTCTAAATCTTGTATAGTAGCTTCCTCTAGTCCTGGGTTGTCTGCTTGCTCGATTGCCCATCTAATAAGTTCATCCTTAATTGTTTGAGGGTCACACATATCCTCGTTTTGATAGAGTTTCTGATAGTATTTTTTGAACGCTTCTAAGATAGCATCGGGTGTTGTATGATCTTGACCGTCTACCTTAATACTAGCAATTAAATTTCGGGATTGTTTTTGTCTAGTACGGAGAGCGAGCTGCCTGCCAACCATCTCACCTGCCTCGTATAGCTCGTTGCGGTGGGATTGATAAATCTCTGCTGCTCTCTTAGTTAGTCTACTATTGATTTCCATTTTAAGAATTATCATTTCGTTCAAAATCTGCCCTCCATCTCCACCTTGCATTATTATAGCCATATGTTCCTCCTCCTTGCCAGCTAATTCTAGCAGAAGTGATTCATTAATTTTAGCCAGCTCTTTCTTTTTTCTGGCTACATAACTTATTGTTTCACCACGAATTGAAGCTTTTAAGCAATCCCAGACCACATCCCGTGGGGCACTAAAACGATTAGCGTCTATAAATCCCTGTGCCCATATCTTAATGTATTCTATATAATCATTATCAACTAATAATTTTCTATCGAAGGACCAAGTAGATCGTGGTCTTAGAATATTATTAGTCTTTAGTGTGAGTATTAGGGGATTGTGGTCCGAAATAATTTTTGGAAGTTTATTTATTTGCACCTGATTGAGCTGGCTACTTGTCATCCAGATATAATCGATGCGGACATACTTTTTATGTGGATGTGAAAAATAAGTATATCCCGGATCTTGATGTTGTATCTTGTCCCACACATCGACTAAACCTAGACTCTCCTTTAATTGTAGTATGGCTCTATATACTTTCGGTTTATATCCCACATATTTGAATTGCTCATGAGCACATACTAGATCCCGGTGGGTCAACGAAATATTAAAATCCCCACAAAAAATTAATGTGGAGGGCCATGATGCTAATTCCAATTCTAAACTAAAAAAAAAAGATGGATCGTCGTGGTTGGGCGCATAGATAGAACATATAGTGATACCTACTTTAAGCTCGACAATCACCCACCGGCCAGACGGGTCAACTGTCTTACGTAGAGGCGGTCCTAAAAAAGATTTTGCCAATATCGCTACTCCCCTTGTTCTAGTAGTATGGGTAGTGCTTGCCATTAGGTCGAGCCCAGGAATCCTCAATATGTTTCTTTCTGCCCAAGGAATGTGAGTCTCTTGGAGACAAACTATATCAAACAGATTATGAGAAATCATACCCCACATTCGATCTCTTTTTCCCTTATCATTAAGGCCCGCTACATTCCAAGAACAAAGTTTTAAGCTAGCCATAGTTTACGTCTACTGACCCGTCCAACTTAACCATATGACCAAATTTGATAAGAATAATTACATAAGATCCATTTCTAGCTCTGCTTTTATTTCTATAACTACAGTTGCATTTTTTGTGTATTTTCGCCCCCCTGAGTCCCAACCTACCCCCCAACCCTCTCCCCTCCCTCCCTCCACCCAGCCCCCCCACCCTCCGCTCGGCAGGGCAATTAGACTCCAAGAGAGTCTGTAGTGATGGACGTGCAGTGAAAAGGCCAGTGCTCACCAATAAAACTATACCCGACTTTTAATTTAAATAGAAGTTCACTTAAACATCAATTAACCGTAAACGCTAAGAAGCTAAATCTCAGCCCTTAAAAAGTGTCGAGATATTCCTTGGCTTTTATCTCAGAGGTAAAAAACTTAGTCTGATTACCATTGATAACTTTCAGGGTAGCCGGATTAATCAAGAATGCCTGAAGTTTTTTATCTTGAAATGGTCTAATGAGTTGGCGAAGACGCCACCTCCGCTCAACCGTCACATGACAAAAATCAGGGCGTACAAAATAAGTTATGTTGCCACTAGTTTTTTTTGCCTCAGGCCTAGCTTTTTCCCATATCGCTTGTCTCAGCAAAAAATTGCCCAAATAGACCAATATTGCTCTTGGATATGCCCCTGGTTTAGGCGTGCCTCTCATATTCAAAGGTACGCGATGAGCGCGTTGTATCTCAGTGTCCCAGTTCCAGTTTGACAACTCTGGGAGAGAGTCTTGAAGCAGTTTGACCATGAAAGAGCGGGTATCTCCCCCTTCAATTCCCTCTGGTATTCCCAGAACTCGTAAATTACTTCGCCGTTGGCGATTTTCCATGTCCTCCAGTTTCCACATCAAGTCTGAGAGTCCCTTATCATGCGCCTCAATCTTCTCATGATTTAGCGCGGTTTCTGTTTCGTTAATTACTAGTCTTGACTCCATCTCGTTCATCCGATCGTTGAGGGAATCAATTTTTTTAGAAAGCTTACGAACTGCACCCTGCACCTTGCGTAGCTCTGCTTGAGCCTTGCGACTATCATGAGAAGTCTCTTCCCTATGTGAAGCAATGGCTGACAGAATCGTTTCTAGCGTTGGTGCAATCGTATCTTGAGTGGTACCATGTTCTTGATGCTCTTGGTGTTGATTAGAATCAGAAACAGGCGCTTGTGATTGTGGTTTTATCAAAACAGCCCCTAGGGGGGGAGGATCACTAATAGGGGTATAATCCCATGCCAGGTCTGTTGAATCACAGCGACTTTTTCTGTGTTTATGTCTCAGTCTCTGAGCAGTTCTAACTTTGCTGGTATTAGTTTCTTCATCACTTGACTCAGACAAGTTAGATGTAGTGTCGGTTGACCACCCCAACTCATCAGAAAAGGAATAAAAATCACTGGGTTCTTTATCCCTCTCTTTATTTTTATCCGTATCGGCCTCACTCTGATCTCCACTTGGTAACGTAGTCTGCCGATTTCTTAATACACCATGATTTGTTTGTCGACCTTCCGCGTTATTTGTTTGGGTAAGATGAGGTGTTAGAGAAGTATTATTCCCAGGTTTAAGAGTTCCAGGTTTAGGAGTTGTAGTTAAATGAGGACTGTCATTAATTTTCCCATTCAATACACTATTTGTGGGTGCTTGTGCTTGTGTCTCATCATTGCCCCCCCCACAGGGCCCCTGGAGTCTTCACCCCTTCTCACCGTCAGTTTCTGTGTTTGACTTCGTCTGCTTTCCTCTGGAGGAGCGTCGCTAATGCAGCTGTCATTTCCCTTCTGGTCAGCGCTCGCGTCGGCTTCAGCAGCTTCCAACACGCCTCGGGCGTGGGACTTGCACTGCTCACCTCGACCCGGAAGAGAACGAGCCGGAGTCCCACGGAGAAGTTCAATCACGGAAGAGACGTTCTGCCCGCTTTTCCGGGTAGAGCCGCTCGGCCCCTTAGATGAAATCTTCTCTATTATTCCTGCAGCCGGAGCCGGAGCCTCCACTGTATCACGAACGATCAGCCTAGTCGTTCTCGCTTCCTTTTGTTTGATGGTGGCGGAGGTTATATTTTTTAGAGCATTTTTCGGAGCCATCGTATTACACAGCTGGACCTCAGTATCAGACAGGTGAGATTGTGTATGGGTCTTGCAATTCTTGTAGTTCTTGCTTAAGTTACATAGATACCGGACTATAGAGAGGCCGATCGCTGTAGCGAAAATAGAAACTCGAGTCTTAGAGAGTATTTCATTCCCATTTTTGTCGAGTGAATCCTCAAGCAACATCCCTCTGTTTTTTAACGTGAATAAATCCTAAATGTTGAGTCGTCGCATAGCCCGTGGAGTCTGTTGATGAGCACCAGCCGGAGCTCACTGCACTGCGGTCTCAAGCGGCCGCCATCTTGCCCCAAACATCTGTTTACTAATTCTGTTTATCCCTGCCTCGAAGTTGCTTCTAACTCCCTCTGCTATGACTCTCTGTGCTACTAATACTACTACTACTATTACTATTATTACTCTGTGTGTAGCGAAGCTTGCACAGTTGCCCACTCTTTAATAGAAGGTTTTCTTTGCAACAATAAAACTCTGATTGACCAATAGCTCTAGCCACTGGGTCCTGTCCTTTGGGTTGTCCTCTTCAAGTCTTCTCAATGTTGAGGCTTTGACAATTACCACAAACAAAATGCCCAACCAGATATTTGACTAGTATTTTTGATCGGATAGTACATGATACTACTATTGTCTAGGATTCTGCAGAGCCACATACAGAACTATGCACAACAAAATAGGATGGTGCTGATGGGAGGTTGGATCTTACTGATCACACCTCAGTCCAAAGAACCCAGGATCCCCTAACCGACTAGCTATAGTGTCTCACATTAGGGTCCCACTCACGACCCCCCCACGAAGACGATACACAATGTTGATGATGACTGAGACAGAGACAACCCAGAACATAATAACAAACACCATTTTGCTCACACACTTGTGTAAGTCCACTCCACCACACCAAATACCACAGAGTCTATGTGTAAGTTCAAAAGGTTTATTTGAAACAAGTATCAAACTCTGTACATCGTTAATATGAAATTTAATTTACGACAGCCATAGTCAATAAGCCAGCAAAAAGCCTAACATTAAAACAGTAAACATTTACAAGTGCATGATTGACAACAAGAACAAGAGCCAAGATCTTTTTAATTCTGGAAGATCCCTCACCGTAGAACGTAGAAATACTGGTTACATCATCTTGCATCCAATATGCTCTGTAAATCTCTGGTTTGTAGAAGGGAATGTTCCGCCTATGATATATGAGAAAAACGCTGCGAGTTAGCCGTTAGATAGTATACTGGTGAATGCTAGCATTTTGCAGTCATGCCAAAAAGTGTAACATGTATGTGTGATGGCTAAGCAATATAAACTAAACAAAGTCAATAAGTTGTTTTTTTTTCGACCTCTTCACTTGTACGCAACAGTCAAGCGGCCTTAAAGGCATCTACTGCACATGTCAATAAGCTGGCAGGTATAATATGCACCAAAAGAGTAGTAGTCGACATGATGAATCTAAAAGGGTTACTCATGGCTCAGGCTAACTTTCAAAAGAGTAGAGTAGGACTAGATGACCCTAGGAAGTGGAACCATATCCTACTAGTGTCTGTCTACTGACTGTACTTACTGTCTAGTGCTGATGTATGTTGCATCGCATTAACTTTTTTTTCAATGTTCCAAGTGAACACTTAAAATAGGGGGAGGTTTACAGGCATCTAAAAAATTTGTGATGCTTTTTTCTAGGCACACTACCATCCACCAGTGCCGTCGGGGCCAGCGATGCGGCCATTCCGGAGGGGGCAGGCGAACTGGCGGCACCTGCAGGAGACACAGGGCCCAGGGGGGATCCAGCAGCAGTGGCCGGCGGCGGTAAGTTATATTCATTACTTCTTTACATTACAGCTAGATGGAACTGTGTTCACTATTTCACTGTACTGTGCGACTTATTATACAACGGTTGAAGAAGACACCCTTTACGTAGCATTACCAGCGTGAGTAGAGTAACCAATGGGCTCTTCTATTTGACTCCAAAATCAGCTGTGAATGTTTTATGGAGAAGACAAACTCAGATCAGATGACCTTCATGGATGTGTTGAACATAGAGGGAAAGCACTAAGGGTGGAAGGACGGGCGAGATAAACAATATGACTGACCGGCAGAGAAGGATATGTTGTTGGAAGCATGTATAGGAGTCTGATAGTAATAAGATCAGATGCATGGGTTGTTGAAAAATGGGTGGAAGGTGAAAGAATGCCTGCCTGGGTGGGCGACACAGTATGGGTGGATAGTACTAGATAGCAAGAATCAGCGGTGTTTTTGGTTCAAACTCAAAGCCAAGGCAAGGAAGGAAGGAGCAGAAGCATGGGTGTTTGTTGGTGAAACCAACTAAGGTTTGTTAGGAGATATATACAAAAGGATAGACGTTTACTTTAATGGATGTATGCCTGGATGTACTATCACCAAGAGACAGTATAGGTGGAAAGTGTCACTGGAGATTCTTACTTTGAAGAAAATGTAACAGAAACTGCGCGACAGTAGCAAAGCCTAGAGGAATAAAGGTAGTATTATGAGCATACAGTACACTTGCAGTAGTGTGCAAGCACGTCATATTATCAAACGGAAACCCCTTCCTCCCACTCTGGGGACCACTCCCTACCTATTATTATTAATGTATTTTCGATTGGGGCAGCCAGCCTGCAAAGGGTGGCTTATCTGTTGTTTAATGTTTATGTATATTGGTTACACAATCAATGAAAGCAAAGTACCCTCTGCAGTAGCGGTTGGTGGTGGGATTGTTGGCGGGCGGTGACATGGGGAGGGGACGGGTGGGTGGCACTGGCGAGTAAACTGTGTATTACTGTTACGGCCAAATACAGGTAATCAACATAAAAATAAATAAAACTATTTTCAAGGTGCGCACTGCACCGCCGAATGCGATGCAGTGTGTGCTACTGTGTGCAGCAATGTTTTTTTTTAATGTATTCTTTAATTACCTGTGAATGTCCTTAATCCATCGTTTACTATCCCCACCCTGCACCTTCCCACGTCACCGACCGGCAGCACTCCCACCACCGACCGCTACCGACCTGATGTCGTATATCGTATTAGCACTAGCAGCATCTATAATATGAATATAAGCAATGATCGTTGGATCCGATAAATAAATAATCAGCCTTTTTGTAGTGCCCATGGCAGGGTGTAAGTGAAATTGTGCATGCCATTTGCCCTCATGTAACAGAGTATGACCAGTGCCAACGGCCGTAAGGCGTCAGACAAAAAGATGAGCTTCCCCACCTGCAGACAGTAGTAGTAAATAAAACTAACGTGAGTCTGCATCATGTGGCTCATATCTGTTTCTCTTGGGTGCAAGCTTAGCTGATGGACCTGGCATGCCGCCTACAACAAGGTTATGTAATTGGGCTAAACTACAGATAAGAACAGCACGACTGGTGTACCGGAGTACATACATAGTACGATTATATTTATAAATAATGTCTGAAACGGTCACAAATGTTAGAGTCCAAGGAAGTAGGATTAGAGATACTTACCCCAGCACCAAATCCCAAATGTTATGAACTGTGCTTGCTAGTGATACTGTGACACTATGTGTTGAATGATTTTAGTGTTCCTGTTTTGCTAAGAGTATTGGCTCCAACATGTTCTTTTTCTTTCTTGATATAGCTGATACTCCTTCCACTAAACCATCAAGGAAGGAGATGGCCGCTAGGGCCCGGCGCCGGAAACTGGAGGCCATCTGCGAGCATTATCGCCGGCTGGTGGGTCAGGAGGAGGAGGAGGAGGAGGAGGAGGCGGCTGCAGCTGATGCCTCCTCCAATGCCCCGGGCCCCAGTCAGGCCCGGCCTCCACTTTCACAGCGCCATGGTCCGGCATTCGCCCGCCGCCGCGCCTCTATTTCCAGCACTGCTGCCCCCCACCCTGGAAGCAACTTTAGGGCATTTCGCCGCCAGCTGCTCCGCCGGATGGCCCGCTGGGAGGAGAACATGAAGGAGCGGGTAAAGATCCTGGTGGACAAACATCTTAAGGCCCGCCGACAATAGAGGACCTCGTCGTTTGCCCCTTTTTTAAAACCTTTTGTTGGTGGGTGGGTTTGTGGGCGTTGGGGATTTCTATTTTCTACGGACATTGGGACTTTGGACTTTCGTTTCGTTTCGTTGGGGTTAGGGAGGGGGGTGGGTTAGGTCACAGCGGGATAGTTTATTTTTGTTAGAGGACATTAAAAATATACTTACTATTTATTTATACGATGTTAATGTTTTTTGTGGTGGGTTACAGTTTTCCGAATTCAATGTAAGTTACATGGTTGTTTACTTTGTTTCCGTGCTGCTGCATGCCCACAGCCAGTGTTTGATTTAAAAGATCTGCCGATTTTGTAACACACAAACCGATAGATGCAGTACCCCTCACTGAGTTATTTTTAATTGTCATAGTACTGTCGGTCTCTCCTCCTAGTCCATACCTCCCACCAAACTTATCTTACCTGTGATTGATGATGAAGTTCGGCACACTGATGGCTGCATGGTTGGTTTCCCAAATTGACGGAGTAGATGCCATTATTGTGGTGGTAGTAGTAGACACTGGCAATAGCGTTTGAAAAAAGAAAGAGAAAGTCACTTGACTGAGACTCTGGGAGGAGGACTGGAACAGAACACAAAGTAAACTACAGCATGGGTGGTCAAGCAGAAGAAGATCCTTGCCCTGCCTTAGTTGAAATTCAATTAGTGTTGCTTTCACCACATCTGCCCCAGAAAGCGTGTGATCAATTGGTGTACATAGTCATCACATCACACCTCAATATAAATCACACAGCCCGGGGGAAGAGGGTTAGGGATTGATGATTGGATGGGAAGTGGGGTTTTGGGAAAGGTTTGAGAAAGAAAAACAGACAATATGCATGGACACAACAAAAGTAAAACACAATCTTGTAAGACGACCATGATCCATTATCAAGGAAATCAAAGTATGAACTGAGAGAAAGCAAATGCATGCATGCTGAGGAGGATAACTTGATGGTTAATGATAATGAGTTGTACTATAACTACTATGACCCAATGAGACAGTACAGTCAGGGACGAAATTGAAATTTGCCTTGCCTGTCTGACGCCCTCAGAGCTCAGACCGAACCCAATTACATGCTGTACCGGGCTTACTTTTATTTTTCAAGCTAGCTAAGGAAACTAAAAAAAAGTTGGATCAATTAACAAACAAACCACAACACACAGTCGTAATGATTAAAGAGAAAAAAGCAAGCAAATAAATGTAAAGACGAATGATGATACTAAAGTTACTGTATTATCCTGGTCCAAATGTGGAGTTGCATCATTCTCGTCATTCTTCTTGGTCCTCCCTCCCATGGACACTCCGCACATCAATCTTGGGTATCACTGCCTGCCCGATGCGGATTGGTAAGGTACGTGTGAGTCGTTTCTCCCACTGTAGCACAGGGTAAAGGCCGGCCTGTAAGTGTAGATGGAAAAACAAACGGGGTATTGAAAAATTACAGCCTTTACAACAATAAACTCAATTACAGTGGAGTGCAAGACAACACTCTGGAGAGAACACTTTCAGACTGAGGCAGCTTGGATAGGCTACATAGTGTGTCTACTCTACAGCATTAAGGTACAACAACAACGGGACAGGATTCAGGAGCCAGCACAGCCACAGAACAGGAGAACCGCGGCACAGGCCAGGCACCCTACCCCTTACTTACATTTTGACCGAGCCAGAGAAATGTCATATGCACTGCAGCAACCTAGAATTTTCCCAATGAAGTGACTAAATCAATGCGCCACAGTCCGTCATACCACTACACTCTACTCCAGTCCACACCACTACACGGACATCTAGCCTAGGTCTGCTGTGGTTCTTGCTCAAACTTTTTACCTTTTATGTCAGCCCATGAAACGCCTGATGCGGATTGGTAAGGTACGTGTGAGTCGTTTCTCCCACTGTAGCACAGGGTAAAGGCCGGCCTGTAAGTGTAGATGGAAAAACAAACGGGGTATTGAAAAATTACAGCCTTTACAACAATAAACTCAATTACAGTGGAGTGCAAGACAACACTCTGGAGAGAACACTTTCAGACTGAGGCAGCTTGGATAGGCTACATAGTGTGTCTACTCTACAGCATTAAGGTACAACAACAACAGGACAGGATTCAGGAGCCAGCACAGCCACAGAACAGGAGAACCGCGGCACAGGCCAGGCACCCTACCCCTTACTTACATTTTGACTGAGCCAGAGAAATGTCATATGCACTGCAGCAACCTAGAATTTTCCCAATGAAGTGACTAAATCAATGCGCCACAGTCCGTCATACCACTACACTCTACTCCAGTCCACACCACTACACGGACATCTAGCCTAGGTCTGCTGTGGTTCTTGTTCAAACTTTTTACCTTTTATGTCAGCCCATGAAACGCCTGATGCGGATTGGTAAGGTACGTGTGAGTCGTTTCTCCCACTGTAGCACAGGGTAAAGGCCGGCCTGTAAGTGTAGATGGAAAAACAAACGGGGTATTGAAAAATTACAGCCTTTACAACAATAAACTCAATTACAGTGGAGTGCAAGACAACACTCTGGAGAGAACACTTTCAGACTGAGGCAGCTTGGATAGGCTACATAGTGTGTCTACTCTACAGCATTAAGGTACAACAACAACAGGACAGGATTCAGGAGCCAGCACAGCCACAGAACAGGAGAACCGCGGCACAGGCCAGGCACCCTACCCCTTACTTACATTTTGACCGAGCCAGAGAAATGTCATATGCACTGCAGCAACCTAGAATTTTCCCAATGAAGTGACTAAATCAATGCGCCACAGTCCGTCATACCACTACACTCTACTCCAGTCCACACCACTACACGGACATCTAGCCTAGGTCTGCTGTGGTTCTTGTTCAAACTTTTTACCTTTTATGTCAGCCCATGAAACGCAGTTATTCCATCAATTTTCTCCAATCCAACTGACTGTGTGCAAAGATAGTATGCTCAGCATCCTCAATGATGGTGACCGTGTGGTACGTATTCTCCAACACCAACTCAGTCTGTAGTGACTGATTAAGTTTATAATATATTCCATATTACCAAATTGCAACGGATATTGGCCGGCACCTGCAGTGGTAGGAGTACAATGTGGTCATTATTAAACAACAAGGAAACATTAACTGTCACCACACCTGAGTCACTTTTACTTTGTCGATAAACTAGTTCTACTTCATGGCATGCACAATTCTTCGTAGTCAGCCAGCAACCAACGCAATGCATGCCACCATCATTCACAATAATCACTCATTACCTGTCTTGGTGTTCTCTTTGGCTGTCTGATCTGATGCCTGCCTAGCCTTCTGCCAGTCAGTGATGAGTTTCTTTCGGATTGGAAACAAAATGGAATATAGGTGGAGTCACGTTTCACTTCTTATGGAGGGACTGTTAGAGGCAACCTGTATTGTACTATTCTCCATCTCCATCCAATGTCTGACTTGCTTGAAATGTACTTAGGGAGAGTAAGGAACAAGGAGCAGGACCCTGAGGAGTGGAGTGGACAGTTATGCACAGACGTGCAACTCCAATAGGGAAATAAAAAGAGGAGACTGTTGATGGCTTTGTTGTGAATGTAGATTTTGAACCAGAAAAACAGATACACACAGTCACACACAAATAAAGGAAGGGAGAACAATTTGAAAGCCTAGTTGTCAGGGAAGAGGAGCTCGTCCTCAAACTCTGGTGGTTCGGACAGCAGTACGTCTAACAATCCACTACTTATGTCATCAAAGTCGCTCTCCTCTTCCTCCTGTGATTCACGTATTTTGTACTCTGGTGGTATAAAGTGTTGATTCATTTTGATCATGGTTAACCTCTCAACACTTTTGGGCGAGAGACTGGTCCTTTTGACAGTAACAATGGCACCAGCAGCACTGAAAACACGCTCTGAAGAGACACTTGCAACAGGGCAAGCCACATACTTTATCGCCAGCCTGCTGAGCACTGGCCATTGGCTTCTTTTCCCATACCAATACACCAATGGGCTTTGCTCCATGTAGACCTCTGTTGTGTCATCTAGATAGGCCTGAACCATCCGCTCAATGTTCAGGGGTGCTCCGATTTCCTGGGCCTCTTTTGCCTTTGCATCGGTCATTGATGTGCAATACCCTTTCCGTAGAAACCAATCACCTGCCGTTTTTGTAAATGTGCCTGATGAACCTGTTGGTGCTGTTGATGTTATTGCTGCTGGCAGTGTTGACTGCTGGGAGGCAAACGCACTGCTCTTGGCTTCTGAAGTAGAACTTCGTTCTGGGTGCCCTGCAGTACTTTTTCTGCCCTGGAGGGGCGGGCCTTTAATGAAGATCCTTTCGTTTTCAAACTCAGTGGCTTCCTCAGCTATCAAAGTTTTGTACTGGGCAACATTCACTTCTGAAAAAGGAATGACTTCATTACTGCGCAGCAATAATTTGTAACATGGATCCAAAATTGAGGCAGTAATGTAATGTGGATCTGACAGAATGTTATTTTGAATCCTTGTATTGTGAGATAAGCGAGCGGATAAGGTGTCTGCCAAAGAATGTGCGTCTACTTTGTCATCCACATCTGCGTACATTTCTGCCACCTCCTTCAGCTGTTGCTCTAGCATGTACAACAATGGGATAGCTTGGCCCATAGTACAGTCCTCCCGGCTCACTTCACGGGTGAAGACCTCAAAAGGAAGTAGCATCTCTGTCAGGCTTTTGACAAGGTCCCATTGGGCCATCTCAACTCTCATGCCTTTCACTGTAGGATCCCCTGACCTTTTCATGACATAAGCATTAAGTGGTATGTACTGCTCAAACAGACGCTCAAGCATGTAATACGTTGAGTTCCAACGTGTTGGCACCTCTTGGATGAGTGCTTTGACTGGCATTTTATGCTCACGTTGAATCACCCTCAGCTCCTTCCGGGCTTTAAAAGAATGGTTGAAATGTGTGCATATTCTTCTGCAGGTGGTCAGTAAGCTGCTGACTTTGCTTTCATTTTTCAGAAAGTCTTGCACAACAATGTTAATGCAGTGTGCCAAACATGGCACCCTGAAATACCCACCATCTTTCATGGCCCGAACTACATTACTGCCATTGTCCGTGGCAACAAAACCAATGGTAAGACCTCTTGGTCGCAGCCACTCAAACACCTTGCTGTTAAACTCATCCAAAATGTTAGCAGCAGTATGAGATTTCTCCATTGCAAACATGGCTACAGTTGCATGTTTGCGAGTGTCTTTAAAAATCTCAGCGGTGTCAACAACGCCGTCAGATATCTTATCTTTAACACCCGAAAAAGAGACCCAGTGTGCAGTGATGCACATGTAATCAGTGGCTTGGCAACTGGTCCACATGTCTGTTGTCAGGTGTATACTCTGAACAGCACTCTTTTTTAAGGCTTTTCCAAGCAATTCCAGCACGTCGTGATGTAGTGCTGGAACAGCAACTCTTGCCAAATAGTAGCGGCTGGGAACTTTCCATTTTGGGCAGATGGTGGTCACAAACTCAAGAAAACCCACCCCTTCAACAAAAGAAAAAGGGAGAAGGTCCAGTGCTAACATTTTTGCCAGCTTAGCATTGTACAAACGTGCTATTGGGTGATTGCGTTTGTACTGCCCCTCCGGCCTACTAAACATGCTAAGAATGGTAGGCTGCATGGTATTCCTTCCTGTGGTCGACGTCGCACTTTTTGGCCCAGCAGTACTCCTTGGTGTCTCAGGCTGGCTCTTACTCTTGTGCCAATGAGATGTGGCTGAGGATGTGGGCGTTACCACTGCAGTGCTGGGGACAGGGCTACTTTGTGTACCACTAGCACAGAGAATGTCTCCCTCTTCTTCCTGTTCCACCGTGAGCGGACTTTCTACTCGTTTATGCCCAACAGCAATGGTTCCAGTTTTGATGAGCCTAAGGTGCTCCTCCCACTGGATTGCGTGGTGGGTACATACGGGGGTGGGGGTATGCTCCGTACATACGGGGGGCTGGGGGTACGCTCCATACATACGGGGCTGGGGGTACGCTCCGTACATACGGGGGGCTGTGGGTGCGCTCCGTACATACGGGGGTGGGGGTACGCTCCGTACATACGGGGGGCTGGGGGTATGCTCCGTACATACGGGGGGCTGGGGGTACGCTCAGTACATACGGGGGGCTGGGGGTATGCACCGTACATACGGGGGGCTGGGGGTACGCTCCGTACATACGGGGGGCTGGGGGTACGCTCCGTACATACGGGGGGCTGGGGGTACGCTCCGTACATATGGGGTGCTGGGGTACAGCGCGTACACACGGGGGGCCTGGGGGGGTGTTCGGCGCGTACCGGGCACCTGTTTGGACATCTCCATGGTTGCTATGGGAGTTCGCTCCGGACGGTCTTTTTTCCATACAGTTGTACAATCGGACGGATGGGACGGATCGTACTTGCGCATTCGGACTTCAGTTTTCCCATTTGTAAGTAAAAATGTCCGGGGACATGTCGGAGACCTTTCCCGACCCGAGGACATGTGGGGGAATTTTCCCAATGCGATTCGTATGGACTTTTTCCCATACGAATCGTACTTGCCAGTTTGTACGGGACTTGTACGATTCGGTCGGAAAAAACTCCAGATACGATTTGTACGGGGAATATTTTTCCAGGATCGGAATCGGCCCCTCAGTCTTCAGAGTACATCTGTTACCTTTTAAGCACATGGCACCCTGCCCTATGGCCTAGATCTAGCTTACCATAGTGGTTACTTGCATGTGCTACAAGAGTAGTTTACACCTTTTTCAGGAGTTTTAAGTGTCAAGACAAACCTAGCAGTAAAACTGCATGTACAAGTTGAAGTAGGGCAGACCCGAGACCGGAGGGAAGGCCTAGTTCTGTGCATGGTAAACTTGAAAGTGTCAGTTGTTTGACAGATATCTGAATGAGTGTCTCAGTTCCTATGTCGGCTGTGATAGCATATGTATGCAAGTTTGTTAGTAAATCACTGCCTCTCTTCGTGACATGAATGCTTTTCTAAATGTGTACATAGGGGCTGCATGGATTGCTTCCTGGGTGTATTAGTGAGTATTGGGTTAATTAAGGGTGTGTGCAACTGCCTCCATTAGCGCTAGATACATATCAGTTTTGCATGTCTGTGAGTCAATGTTTAGGTGCTTCTATCACAGTCTGTATAGGTGTTTTACTGTCTGTCTGCTTTTCTACTTAAGTCAGTAGGCTGAAAGTCTGGGTGGCAGGACGGATTTATAATTGGACACATGGGGTTCTAGGAGTGCATATAGCTCACTGAAACTTCAGACTACATGTGTTACCTTTTAAGCACATAGCATCGTCATCGTCCACAGGAACACCATCCGTCTCACGACCAGCACCGACAACACCCTGACCACCGCCGAACACCTGCATTTCCAGATCCACACCGACCCGAACACCACCCTCAGAGGCACCCTGATCTACCGACCCCCGGGACCACGCACACAATTCAGCGAGGACATCGCCGCCGACTACATCCTCTTGGGGGACCTCAACTTCCACCTGGAGAACAACAACGACCGCAACACCAGCGCCCTGCTCGCCAACCTCGCCAACCTTGGACTCAAGCAACTGGTGTCCACCCCCACCCACCTCGCCGGACACACACTCGACGCAGTCTTCTCATCCAGCACAGACATCGACTTCAGCCACGCCACAGAGCTTCAATGGACGGACCACAGCTGCGTCCACTTCACCTTCAAAAGAACGACGACCCACCACCACCAACAACAGGCTGCCCGCAGAAGCTGGAACAAGATCACAGCAGACCAGCTCGCCACCTCCTTGAGCCAGCACCCTCCTGCCAGCTCAGCGAACCCCAACCAGGCCGCCGACAACCTCACGAAGTGGATCAGCAACTGCGCGGACGAGCTCGCCCCGCTGAGGACCCCGCCCAGCAGACCCGGCAGCAAGAAAGCCCCATGGTTCACCGACGAACTCAGGAGCTCCAAGAAGAACTGCAGAGCCCTCGAGAAAGTCTGGAGAAGGGAACCTACACCGGACAACAGGACCACCTTCAAGCTGGCCACCCGGAAGCACCACCAGCTGATCCGCGCCGCCAAGAAAACTGCATTCAAGGACCGGCTGGACAACAACGCACACAACTGCAAGGAACTCTTCAACATCGTGAAAGAGCTATCCAACCCCAGCGCAGGAAACAACGACATCACCCCATCGCAAGACCTCTGCAACTCCCTCGCCTCATACTTCCACAACAAGATCGCGGACATACACAACAGCTTCAACAACCAACCAACGCACACCACGACCGAACAACCACCCCCCACCACCACCCTCCACGCCTGGACCCCGATCAGCACCGAAGACACCATCCGCACGATGAACTCCATCCACTCCGGATCGCCGACCGACCCCTGCCCTCACCACGTCTTCAACAAGGCCGACGCTGTCATCGCACCCCACCTACGAGACATCATCAACACATCCTTCGACACCGCCACCTTCCCTGAGAGCTGGAAGCACGCCGAACTCAGCGCTCTACTCAAGAAACCCACAGCGGACCCCACCGAACTCAAGAATTACCGCCCCATCTCGCTCCTCCCGTTTCCAGCCAAAGTCATCGAAAAGACCGTCAACAAGCAGATGGCCGCCTTCCTCGAGACGAATGGATCCCTCGACCCCTCACAGTCTGGCTTCCGAGCCAACCACAGCACCGAGACCGCCCTCATCGCCGCCACCGATGACATCCGAGCCCTGATGGACAACGGAGAAACAGCGGCCCTCATCCTCCTAGACCTCTCCGCGGCATTCGACACTGTCTGCCACCGCACCCTAGTACAGCGCCTCAGCAACATCGGAATCCAGGACAAGGCGCTGGAATGGATCATCTCCTTCCTCGACGGAAGAACACAGAGAGTCCGCCTACCTCCGTACAAGTCAGAGGCCACCGAAGTCATCTGCGGCGTCCCTCAAGGATCCTCGCTGAGCCCTACTCTCTTCAACGTCTACATGAGCCCCCTCGCGGCCATCGCACGCCAACACAACCTCAGCATAATCTCCTACGCCGATGACACCCAGCTGATCCTCTCCCTGACCAACGACCCCGCCGCCGCCAGAGCCAACCTGCACGAAGGGATGAAAGAGGTAGCCGAGTGGATGACGACCAGCCGCCTGAAACTGAACTCAGACAAGACGGAGGTCCTCATCCTGGGCTCTTTACCCTCCGCCTGGGACGACTCCTGGTGGCCTCCCGCCCTGGGCACCGCACCCAAACCGACAGACCATGCACGCAACCTGGGCTTCATCCTGGACTCCTCCCTCTCCATGACCAGGCAAGTCAACAACGTCTCCTCGGCGTGCTTCAACATCCTACGCATGCTACGGAAGATCTTCTGGTGGATCCCCACCGAGACCAGGAAGACCGTCACCCAGGCCCTCGTCACCAGTCGACTGGACTACGGCAACGCCCTCTACGCCGGTACCACCGCCAAGCTCCAGAAGAGACTCCAGCGGATCCAGAACGCCTCAGCCAGACTCATCCTCGACATCCCACGAACCAGCCACATCTCCGGACATCTGAGAGACCTACACTGGCTCCCCGTCAACAAAAGAATCACCTTCCGCCTCCTCACCCACGCACACAAAGCACTACACGACCAAGGCCCGAGCTACCTCAACAGCCGAATCAACTTCTACGCTCCCAAACGCCACCTCCGATCAGCCAACCACGCCCTCGCCGCCGTCCCCCGCATCCGAAGAGCGACTACAGGAGGAAGGTCCTTCTCCTACCTGGCCGCCAAGACCTGGAACTCCCTCCCGACCGACCTGCGCCTGACCCAAGACCACCTCTCCTTCAGGAAGAAGCTGAAGACCTGGCTGTTCGAGCAGTAGCGGCACCCCCCCCACCCCCAGCGCCTTGAGACCCTACGGGTATGTAGTGCGCTCTATAAATGTCTTTGATTGATTGATTGATTGATTGATCATGCCCTATGGTGTAGCTAAAGGCTATTGTGGTGGTTAGATGTATGTGCTACAAGAGCAGTTTACACCTTGTGTAGGGGTTTTCAGTGACAAGAAAACCCTAGAAATAAAACTGCATGCAGAGGCTAAAGTATAGCAGGCCTCAGACATGAGGCTAGGGCCGCTTCTTTGCATGGTGTACTTCAAAGTGTCAGTTGTTTAGCAGATATCTGAATGAGTGTCACAGTTCCTATTTGGAACTGTGATTGCATGTATGCTTCTCTAAATGTCTCTTTAAGTGGCTGCATTGATTGCCTCCTGGGTGTATTAGTGAGTATTGTGTTATTTAAGTGTGTGTCCAACTGCTTCGCTGACAGAATATCGACTTCCAACATATCACATTACAAAAATATCATGACAAAAATATCATTGTCAAACATAGGGGCCGATTCCGATTTCGGTCGGACCCCTTCCGACCAATTCGAATCATGCTGGCCGGATTCCTTTCTGACCGAGCCATTCCGATGGGCTCGGTCGGAAAGGAATCCGACACGGATTTCCGGATTGTGGACGACAGGCTCGGAGAGCCCGTCCGCCGTCCCGAAATCTCTCAGTACTCCCCCGGCCGCCTCTTTGCGACCGATGGAGTACGATGGCAGTTTTTCACTGCCTTTTCGTGCCAGTTTTACCAGCACGAAAAGGCAGTCAGAAACCGTCTTTGGAGTCCCCCAGTAGGGTCCCCATGGGTGCGAGGCGGCCGTATGGCGGCCTGGGGGCACCTATGGTGCCCCTCTGTGGATCCCTGCACCCGGTGACAGATACCTTGGGGTGCCACCCACAGGGTGCAGGGACGAACTGCACCCCTGCTTTCCACGATGCAGGCATGCATTCCGCTTGGAATGCATGCTTGCATTGTGTTGTATACGAGTGCGACCGAACCCTGTTCGGTCGCATCGTACTAGCAGGGCCGTAATCGACGACAGCAGGTCGGTCGGTTACGGCTCTTGCCCGATGTCGGACGGACCTGAGTCCGTCCGACATCGGAATCGGCGCCATATTGTCATCCAATAATTATAATGTGTAGTACCAAAATATTAAATAATAACATTCATTTTAAAAAGTTAAATAGATTTAATATATATTTTAACAAATATAACAAATAAACTTAATTTCAAAAGAGTAAAACATACATATATAACAAATATTGTAAATATGTATATTTACATATAGCTACTTAAAAACTATTTTTAAACAAATATTTTAATTTATATTATAATTTCAATTTATTTAAAATAATATAACAAATAAACAAATAAATAAATATGTAAATAAAATAAAATTGTTTAAAAACAAACCATTTTAATTCAATTAAAAAAGTAAATAACTCAAAATTTTGCACAAAATATTTTACACATTAAAAATATCAATCATTTGAAATATTATAATTTTAAATAAACAAAAACTTAATAATATACATTATAACAATATAAAATGAATATAAAGTTTAATACATATACAATTACCACAACAATTTATACACAACTACGCAATCTATTATATTAAATATATAAAAAACATACAACTCCCACTTCACGCAATGTAAAAATAATAAAATGTTTAAAAGTTACAAATCTCTCTCAATTAAAGGCAACAGTAGTGAAAATATTTGATTGCCCATAGGTAATATTAACTAAAACCAATCCAGTCAGTACAACAGTAGGGAAACTGTTCAAATGCAGAGGGGTAAAATGTACTATTCCCACTCCATTCAGTACAACAGCACGGAAAGTGTTGGATAGCAAAAAAATAAATATTTACTATCCTCATTGCAGTCATAACAACAGTAGGGAAAGTGTTGGATTGCGGAGCAGCTAAATATACTATTCCCACTGCAATAAGTGAAACAGTGGGGAAAGGGTTGGATTGTGGAGGGGAAAAATTGACTATTCCTACTACGATAAGTGCAACAGTAGCAAAAGCGTTGGATAACAGATGTGTAAAATGTACTATTCACACTCCAATAACTGCAACAGTAGCGAAAGTGTTGGATGGCAGAGGGATAAAATGTACTATTTCCACACCAATCAGTGCAACAATAAAAAAAAACAAAATATGTTGAACAAAATAAAATGACTTCAGAAACAAAATAAATAAAACAAAAATCAATATGCTGTAAACAAAATACAAATATATGTAATATTTAAAATTTAACTAAAACATATTATATTGTTAAGTAACAACACAAATCCCTAAAAATATTATTATGCATAAAATACAAAAATAATTTTCATACAAAAAAGCTTTTTATTTTCATTTAAAATATATATATATATTTATTACAAACATTTTATTTAATTACTTCCCACCTTATGACCCAAAAACCTTCAACTAAAACGTAACTTATAAATAATATATTTACACTATTAATATAAATATTATCAACAAACCAATTATCATTAATTAAATATTAATTATTAAATATAATTAATGTACTTCCCACAATATCCCCCACAAAACACATAACACACTCATGAAATTTTACTTACAATTATTTACACAATTAACATAATTAATTATCAAATTATTATTATTAATTACAAAAATAATATTTAATTGCTCAAAATTTTACTTCCCACCCCATACCCCTAAAAAACCCACAACCCACATACAAGTAAAAGTAAAAATGTAATTGCATAATTAACATAATTAATTATTAATTCACAAAAAATATTTGTGACTAAATATTAATTCATTAAAGTTAACTTCTCACCCCTTACCCCTATAAACCCGACAACACTTACCGAAAACAAAAATAAAAAGTTACACAATTAAAATTATTAATTATCAATTAAATAATTAATAGTATTTAACAACCAATCATTGATTAATTAAAAATAAATTACTTCCCAGCCTTTACCCCTATAAGCCCTACAACCCGCACATAAAATTAACATAATTAAATATAAATTAAATAAGCCCATAAACCCATAACCTCCTATGGAACTATATTTTTTCAAATGATATTGATGACTTCGATATTTGAAAAAATCTATATTACGTACCTTAAAATCAATATTCTTGATATCGAGATTCTTGCTGTCGATATTTCCATATCACAATATTTTAGACTCAATATTCTGGTATTTCGATATTTTGAATAAGCCTGGGCAAAGCACTACGCTACACTCGCGTAGTTTGCGAAGTTCGCGCTACTTCGCACTACGCGAATTGCACGTAGCACAGTGCGAACACGCGTAGCGTAGTGTTGCGTAGTGCTACGGTCATTTTTTGCTTGCTCGCGGTCCTCAACGTCAAGTTGGCGACCGCGAGCAAGCAAAATGACATCCCGGCGAGACTTTTTAGTTGTTCGCGATCAGCAACATCAAGGTGCCGATTCCGATCCGTTAAAAATATTCCCCGTACGAATCGTATCCGGATTTTTTTCCGTACGAATCGTACAAGTCCCGTACAAACTGGAAAGTACGATTCGAATGTAAAAAAATCCATATGAATCGCATTGGGAAAATTCCCTGACACGTCCTCGGGTCGGAAAAAGTGTCCGACACGTCCCCGGACAGTTTTACGTACGAATCGGTAAACTGAAGTCCGAGCGCGCAAGTACGATCCGTCCCGTCCATCCGAATGCACAACCGTATGGAAAAAACACCGTATGGAGTGAACTCCCATGTAAACCATGGAGACGTCCAAACATGTGCCCGCATACGCGCCGAACAACCCCCCAGCCCACGCGCCCATGTCCGTGCCGTACCCCCAGCCCCCCCATGTCCACGCCGTACCCCCAGCCCCCCCATCTCCGTGCCATACCCCCACCCCCCCATGTCCGCGCCATACCCCCAGCCCCCGTAGGGTAGGTCCGTACCCCCACCCCCGTAGGTACGGAGCGTATCCCCACCCCCGTAGGTTCGGAGTGTACCCACACCCCTGTAGGTACGGTGCGGACCGTACCTACGGGGGTGTGGGTACGCTCTGTACCTACGGGGGTGGGGGTACGCTCCGCACCTACGGGGGTGGGGTGTGGGTATGCTCCGTACCTATGGGGTGGGGGTACACTCCGTACCTTCGGGGGTGTGGGTACGCTCCGTACCTACGGGGATGTGGGTACGCTCCGTACCTACGGGGGTGTGGGTACGCACCGTACCTACGGGGTGGGGTGTGGGTACGCTCCGTACCTATGGGGGTGGGGGTACGCTCCGTACCTATGGGGGTGTGGGTACACTCCGTACCTATGGGGGTGTGGGTACACTCCATACCTACGGGGTGTGGGTACGCTCCATACCTACGGGGGGTGGGGGTATGCACCGTACCTATGGGGTGGGGTGTGGGTACGCACCGTACCTACGGGGGTGGGGGTACGCTCCGTACCTACGGGGGTAGGGGTACGCACCGTACCTACGGGGGTGGGGGTACGCTCCGTACCTACGGGGGTGGGGTGTGGGTATGCTCCGTACCTACGGGGTGGGGGTACGCTCCGTACCTTCGGGGGTGTGGGTACGCTCCGTACCTACGGGGGTAGGGGTACGCACCGTACCTACGGGGGTGGGGGTACGCTCCGTACCTACGGGGGTGGGGGTACAGACCTACCCTACGGGGGCTGGGGGTACGGTGCAGACATGGGGGGGGCTGGGGGTACGGTGCGGACATGGGGGGGCCGGGGGTACGGTGCGGACATGGGGGGCTGGTTGTACGGTGTGGACATGGGGGGCTGTGGGTACGGTGCGGGCATGGGGGGGATGCTGGGGTACGGTGCGGACATGTAGGGATGGGGGTACGGTGCGTACCAGGCCCCCTTTTCGTTGTGCATTGCGGCGTACTTAGCTTTTCCGGCACTTTTTGGGTCCCGTAATTTTGCCGTGCGAAGTGCTGTGGGTACCAATCGTACTTGCTGATCCGTAAAACGCTGCCTGACTCCGTGCGAATGTCGCGTACGTGGTGTCCCGGATCCGATTTGTATGTGTTTTTTTGCTGGTCGGTGTTTTTTACGATTCGTACGGAAATGGTGTTTCCGTACGAATCGTACTTGCATGTTTGTAAGGTATTTTTCCCGGGTACGAGTCGGACGGAGAAAGCGCTCCGTCCGATGATTCGTACCCGGTTTTTCCAGGATCGGAATCGGCCCCCAAGTTGGCGATCGCGAGCATGGAAAATAAACCTCCCGGCAAGATTCCCAACGCGAGGAGGTCAGGTTTCTCATTGCGAGTGGTCGCGTATGCTCGCCACCGCTCGCGATGAGAAACTACCAGTTCGCGTTGAGAAAGCTGCCGCTCGAGTAAAAATCTACTCGAGCAGCAGCAAACTACAGCTCGCACTGTGCAAGATGCCATTTTCAATGATTGCACAGTGCCGGTTGCTTGTCCGCACTGTGCAATCATTGAAACCGACATCTGGCACAGTGCGAACAAGGTACTACGCAGTTCGCAAAGTGCTACGCGTAGCTCGCGTAGAGCGAACTGCACTTTGCGTAGCTTCGCAAAGTGCTACTTCGCGAACTACGCCCAGGGTTAATTTTGAACTCAATATTTTGTTTGAATACCTATCTTACTACCTCCATTACCACTAAACACATACCTGTTCTGCCTGTCTGTCTGACTGAATGTTTAGATGCTTCTGTCACAGTCTGTATGGGTGTTCTAGTTTCTCTCTGCTTTTCTACTTGAGTAATTCAGATTGAAGTCTGTGCGATAGGGTGGATGTATGATTGGCACATGGGTCTCTAGGAGTGCATATAAGTCACTGAAACTTTAGAGCACATGTGTGTCCTATTGTCTAACTTTAGCCTACCTTAATGGTTACTCGAATGTGCTAAACGAGCAGTTTAAACTTTTCTGGGACTATTTAATGTCAAGATATCACTAGCAATACAACTAAATACAGAGGCTCATGTGTAGCAGTTCTGAGACATGATGATGCAAGAACTATTTGTCTGTATAGTAGAATTCAAAGAATCAGGTTATCAGCAGATATCTAAATCAGTGTCTCAGTCCCTAAGTGGGAGTGTGCTTCTATATGTATGTTACTTTGTTGGTATATGACTGTCTCTCTTTGTAACATGTAGGATTCTCTAAATGTGTGTTTAAGTGACTATATGAATTAGTGAGTGTTAGCCGGTTTTAGGATTTTTAACTCTTCTCTGTACAACTGCCTCCATTAACGGTATATATATTTCAATTCTGTTTGTCTATGTGAGTGAATGTTTCGTTGCTTCTGTCAGTATTTCACTGGGTGTTTTTGTGTCTGTCTGCTTTTCTACTAGATATGTGAGATTGATGTACAGCTGGTAGGGGGATATATAATTGTGCTCATGGGTCTCTAGATGTGCATATAGCACAGTGAATACTCAGAGGGCATGTGTTACTTTTTAAACATATAACACTCTCCCTATAGGCTAGGTAGCTCTCTCATGAGATGTGTAAGTAAATGTGCCAGTATGTGATTCTCTGTTTTAAAATTTTTATAGCTCTCTAAATCTGTACGTATATATGTGAATGAATATCTCACTGTCTCTAATAGGAAGTACAAAGATATATAGGCATCTCTACAGCTGCCTTGCAGACTGATGTTTATATAACACGTTTATGAGTAAGCTAGTGAATGAATAACTCCATCTGTTGGTCTGTCACTGGGTGAGAGTGAGCATGTATGTTTTGGAAACATCTATTTCACCTGCTTAGTGGGTGCTATTGCATATGTGCTGCTTGCAATAATAGTGTGTGCATGCATGACTAAGTCAATAAAACTCAAAAAAACAAAAGATATATTACATACAAACTCCACAGTCAGACTCCACAGGGGCAGTTTGCACTAGTAAACCTGAGCCATGCTTAAACAGTGCATGTTTAACTATGTCTAGCAGCCTCATAGTATACATATGATTTAATACAAGCTTAAAAACATATCTTACCTTCTAAGCAAATACAAGTCCACCTCATAACTTAGAAAGAGCTGCTCTAAAGAATATATCATAAATAGGTGGCAAGTTTCACAAATTCATGATTCTTATATATCAATAGAGCATTTTTTCTTTTTTTATTTCTGAGTACTCTGCTCCTCTTTTACAATTGAATAATTGGGAATGCAAGTCCCAGAATGCAAAGAAAACCCTTCTCTGTGACCAGCAGATCGTTTATATACATATAAAACTTTTACTTCTTTAAATACACTATTACATATAACATTAACCATTAGAGTACACAGTTTTTTTCTAACATTTAGACAATGGAGTAAAGCTGCACAAGGGAATATAAAGCTCCATGGCAACACCTTGTGAACTAATTTCACAGACACCTACTGTGGACCTAACACAAACTGTGTTTTACTTTCCCATTAATAAATATATAACATTACTCATAGTACCAGTCATAAACTTCAGACTCTTTTGTTACAATGTCACATACACATATAACTTCTAAATCAATTATTTTAGTTAAAAAGAAATGCAATTCACATACCAGAAGATGAGCTTGTTGCTCAAATACCTTGTTTTACTCTTATTGAATAGATGCAGTAGTCTCAGGGTTTGTAAGAATAAAAATATCATACCACTCTCACGCAAAGCAACCATAAATAACAACCTTTTCAACTTTGCAATGTCTTATACTGCAGAAGGCAGCAAATGAAAACATTCCTTTCATATTTTAGTATTGTTAGTGCACTTATTAGTATGGATGAATTCACTCCCTTTTACAACGACCGCCAAAATGGATACCTATTTGTGTATAATTGTGACTTATATATTGTTCCATTTAAAGAAAAAAAAAACAAGAGTACAAAAATATATATACCTTCATACTTTTATTAATTTGACAGTACACTACACTTTTTTAGCAAGCCCTCACTGGAACATGAAACCCTTTTTCTAGTAAAATTAGTCTAAACACTTCAAATTTATAATAAATAGTGACCTGTCTTTAACACCCTTCCCCCAATATACTCTTAGCATAGTCTCCATACAACCCACTAGAAACAGTAAGTCACGAATTCACACCCCATTGTAGAAGGACCATACTTGTTACAAAAAGAGTTGCAGCAGGTGTGATTAAGTGTACACATGAAAAAGCATATTCAAGTCTGTATCACATTTTGTTTATTTACCAGTGCCAATCACAGATGTAGTCACTAATCCTCTCAACACACTACCTTATTTTATTCACCTGCATGTTCACAACATCAAATCAAATAGGTGTTCGTTTTTAAACCAGCAGAACACCTCAATATGTACTGTCTTTCATTTGGAAAACTGCCTCATTCAGGTCTAGCCTTCTCCTTTGTGGTACTGCTGCTTCACCTCAAAGTGGTTACAGTATAGATTGTGGGCCACAGCGATGTCTTCTGGGCAAGAGAAGCTGCCAGAAAGAGTGGTATTGACAGAGACTTGGGTTTGCCTAGATGGAGATTAATTGATTGGCCACAGAGGTTTAAAGTGTCATCAATTGCTGCCTTTGCTAAAAAGCATTGTGGATTTCCAGCCCCCTAACCTTATGATTGTGCACTGTTCTGACAATGACCTAGGCACGCTGATTGAGGTACGACTGGAAATACTAATTAGGAATACTTTGTCAGGATTAATTCATTTTCCCTCACACTGTCTTGGTGGTTTAATCAATTCTGTCCACAGATTGACAAAGCCAGGAAACATATTAATAATACTGTTTCTGATTCCTCAGAGACCATAACATGGGCTCTATCTAGAACAATAACCTGTGTTTTGGCATGTATGGAATCTATAGAACTGATGGAGTTCACTTTACAGATAAAGGTAACAGGGTGTTTCTTAGCAAACTGAAACTCTGCATCCAGTCTTATATGTAACTGTCATATACACACAATCAATGCAAAGGCTCAGCCAGCCTAGTGCCCAAAATATTGTTAATTTTCTTTATAAATATCTTTTTGAATTAAAAAATATATATATTTGCGAGGATCGTGAACACGTTGCAAAATCGCAAAACAAAAGCTGACATTCAATAGCCATTTGCACATTTAAAATTTATAACAAAAAAAATGATTCTAGCCATCACGCTACAAACACTACTATTTAGTAACTCTAAAAAAAATGTATAAGTTTGTCAATGTGTCTCTCACAGCATGTATGACTTTTTGAGTGACAAGTAGGACTGGGTGTATGAGTGTGTGAGTGGGTCTGTCACTGGATGCACACATTTCTGCATGCATTTATGAGTGGGTGTCTCAGTCTCTGAGTGGATCTCTGAGTGTGTGCATCACTGCCTGAATGGGCATCTGAGTGGATGTCTAAGTCTCTCAGTGGCTCTGTGAGTGGATGCATCACAGTGGTTGCTCCTCTGCAATGGCAGAGGAGCGTCGCCCCACTGGCTCAGAGCCAGCAGCTGAAAAATATAACAATATTTTACTATTGTTTTATTTTGTATCTGCTGTTTCTGAGCCAGTGTGTGCAGGGAGGGGCAGAGCCAGGCCATGGGAAGGGAAGGAGGAGTGGTAAATGTGCACTTAAGCTTCTCCAACCTGGCTGTATTGTACAGCCGGGTTGGAGAAACAGCACAGACTCCCTGTGCCTGAGCGAGCATTAATCCAGCCCTTTCAGACCAATCCCTAAGTAGCTCTCATGCTTGAGAGCAGCTTGGGGATTGGATGGGGAGTCCAATGCTGTATAAAATTGTGTAACCTGCACTCGATTTCTAATCACTAATTTTCTAAACTATGATATTTAAGGTATAATGTGACTTAATTCTTCAAGTGTGTGCTGCCTTGTGACAGGATCTTCTCATGTCCTGATGAAAAGGTTCTTGTTGTTAATGTATGGGTCTTGTTTCCTGGTTTTCCAGTGTTGAAGCCTCCGGCGCTTCGTTTACTTTGAGAACAACACATGCACATTGGCATTTCGGGGTATGTGTTAATTGTGAGGCATGGGTACAGTTTCGGTACAGTCAACATTTTAGTATTCCCAGCATAATGCTGGACACGGTTTCTCATTCATTGCTTGATGGTTGTCACCGACACGTATTGCACCAGGGTCAATGGAATGTTTTCACAACCATATTAGAGGCTTGTTTTACCCATGGGAGAATTTGGGTACTGCACCCAATGCTGCATGAGCTTTATTTGTGTTTTTTTCTGTATTGGAAGAGAGAAACCCTGAGGTACAGTTCCTCAGGCTTTGTTTGGAGCAAAGCCACACCGGTCCCCATGTTGAAAAATTTCAAGAAGTTATCAGGTCCAAGAAGGTGTGTGCACCAACCACTGCGTTACATAAAGAGGCGCCAGTCCAAACAGTTTTGTCATCGAATTCTGGCTGTGCACACGTCAGTTTTGTGCTGAAGAAGAGGCAAGTCAGAGAGTTCTGTTCGTGAGAAAAAACATGACTGCATTGTGAGAAGAGTGTTTGCCTTTCCCTAGTCTTGAATCTAGTATACTGAAAATCTTGTATTCCATCAATTCTCCTGCTTCCGAGGTATTATAAATGCAGCCCTTGTTACCTTCATACAACCTCAACATGCATATCGGAAAAGAGGCAGAACATCCTTTGTTTATGTACCACAAACTGAGAAAGATGGCATTTGCTGTCTTTTTCAGCCAGGACATCCAGAAAGTCAGTGGCATTCATTGGTTGTCTCCTAATAAACAACATATCAGTATACAGTGCCTTCAACAGAAACCCCTAACCTTTGTGTGCTGTCAGATTGTTCATTACAGCTGACTGGAAGCCAGCAGGCGCCTCCTATTCACAAATCCCTGACCTTTCCCGGGTGTCTCCTTGCGCGCTACCTCTGTCCTTTTTAAAAAGCTTTCTTATTGATGTTTTAAAGTAATGGTGGAACATAAACAAGTGATAAAGAAAGGTTAGCAATATCGAATCAATGCAGTGAAGAAAGAAGGCAGCTGAGGAGAATAAAATTTAAAGGCTGGTTTTAATCAGGGCTTCATCGACAATTTAATTGCATTTAGATTTTTAAGTAGACTTATTAGAGAGTCTGGCCACTATTTCTTTTGTCCAGCCAGTGATTAAGGGAGCTGGAACCAAATGAGGTATAATAGAAATGCTGACAAATGGGTACCATCATTTTGAAGCTGCAATGGTATTTTGATATTGAGCTGCAGTTCAATTTATGTCCAAAACACTCTTTTGTACAGGTTTTATATGCATCATTCACCTGGCACCTGTTAGCTGGTAGTCCTTTTTTTGCGCACACTTATTTACTCTTCTACATTGCCATTACTGTAGAAAATAAAATGAATCACAGATTCTAAGGGGTCCATTAGGATGTAGGGCGGTGGGACCACCGCCACACTGGCGGTGCAGAAAAATGCCTTTTTCTGCCCGCTAGCAGCAGACATCAAGCCCGCCATATTAGTATGGTCAAACATAGGCCAATTCCCGACCGCCGCGGTGCGACGTGCACCGCCATCAAAGTGCGCCTGCCACCACGGCGTGGGAGCCAATGGAGATGCTCCGCCATGCGGAATGATGCCCGCCCCAGTCCACAAATTAGGATGACTCAAGGAAGCAGACACACCGCAGCAGAGGCACCACCCAATCAGAGATGGCAGAAACTCGACAGCGGAGCGCGAAACCAGAGTCCCGGTCCACACCACCCGGACACGACCGCAATGGACCCAGCTCTACACGTCTTGCCGATGTTGTACATGCTACATCACCAGGAACTCATGGACTGCCGCAGACGACGTCATAGGTACGCAATAACACAACACACAACCCACGGCCTGACACAGGGTCCAAATCCACATCAGACACCCTAGGGGGATAGGGACACATCCCCAAGGGCACCCACACATCACCCACCTGCCACAAATGCACCCCGCTGCATCCTGGACACACAGCTACCACCACCATGCAGCAATGTCCCGGTCACGTCACCGCAACGGCGAACACAAGCAAATACATGCACAATGCAGAAGGGAGGGCCAGTGCCAGGCATGGGCAGGGCACAAAGACCACAGGGCCACACCCACACACTAGCACACCCCATGAAGGCACATGCCATGTGCCCCCCTGTGCACAACAACAAGCCAGGGCAATACATACCCTGCACCACACAACAACCAATCATGAAGACACACAATGTAGGAGTGGCTGCACAGGAACACACAACACACAGCATAGTAGCACAGGGCCAGGGAAACACACACTACACCACACTCAGGGAAAAAGCAATGAGGACAAGCAACAAATGAACACACACAAGGAATCAACATTAAAATGGACACACAGCCTGCACAGTCACATACAAACCACAGACAGCTTAGTGCAACCACACAGGGAGACAGCAAGGAAAACCATGTATAGGCACAAGGATGAAAGGATGAAAGTAAGGCCCTGAAGTCACACATCCATACAACTACTTCACAGGAGTACATAAGCAGCACTACACACAGACACCATCTACACACCCCAGGACTGACAAACACCAGTAAGAATATACACACATACCCCCCTCACACCAGCAGCACACAACACCAGTGCCAAACACACTGAAGGCTGGCAATACTTGACAGGCAATACACACACAAACAACCACACACCCTGGGCTCAGCCACAAACATCACACGCACACACACAGGGATGCCACTACAAATGTGGAAACAAATACAACAGACAAACACATAACCCAACTGAAACACACACAGAGCCACAACAACAACAGATATGCCCTGTGCAGCTAAACTGGGGAAAGGCAATTGGAGCACAGACACAACAGGAGTGCACAACCTCATCACTCAGGAACAATGCACAGACAGCATTCCACAACACGCACAAGAAGTGCACCATCACAGAACAACAGAGCCACAGCAAACAAACAACAGATGCACAGGCAGAACAATCATATAGCAAACATAGCACAACATCAGGGGACACACAGCAGGCAATCACAAGGCAACACACACAGCACAGCAAGCACAACAAGCTGTGTGTGCACACCAAGCATACCAGACACACACAGACATCAGTGACAGAACAGCAACCCACACAACACCATACAGCACAGAATAAATACAACAGCACACCCAGGAAGTGTAGCAATAACACAAACAACATACATGCATCCAACACAACACCCAATAGATGCACAAGTCTGGGACACAAAGGTGGAAACAACTTGACCACAGAACTGGACATCACACACAACTGAACTGCATAGCAGCAACCATGACTGACAAACAGCACCAGAACATCACACACGACCCATTTGGGAAATGCACTGAGTGACACATTGACCCTGGACAAAGAACTGCACCACAAATCACAGTGGCACAAATGAAGTCATGGGGAGGCACACACACATACAAACCAAGGGGACAGTTCACACCAAAGTAAAGTGTACTGCATGTCAGTAGGGGACATGGCAGGAGTGTACCATACACAAAGAGAGGGAGTGCAGACCCACAATGGGTAGGCAGCTGAAGCACAGATAGGGGAATGTTTGACAACACACATAACATGCCACACTGGAGGCAAAAATGCACCATGGGACAGCAAGGCATGATAAAACACAACCACAATGGCAGTGTGGAGCAGCAGGTCTGCACAGACCCCACAAACAGCCACCAGACACAGGGATGTGCAACAAAACACAACACTGAATTGCCAGTAACACCCTCTGCATCCTCACAAGTGACAAAAACAACAAGTAGGAGTCAGACAGAACTGCAAGGACACACCAACACACTGCACAGTGCACAACATACAACTCACACATGGGCATACAACCACATCCACAGGGATGAACAATCAAAACAACAGGCACACAACTCCTGTGTGACACATGTGTGTAGTTGACATTGCAGAGGCATGCACACATCAACACTCCCCACAAACTCACCCCCGTCGCACTGCACAAAACCTGGCAATCCAAGAGCACACATGGAAAGTAAGCCATGGGACTAGGATGACTGGCCATCAGAAGATGACCACACACAAACACCACTGGGCACACATATAGGAAGAACACACACATGATGACCCTGGACAGCCTGCCTACAATACTGTGTGCAGAAACCCACCTTGTGCTGGCAGTGCCCCCCAACCTGACATGTGTACAATAGAAGCCAACATGAACTAATCAAGTAAATGACTACTGCTAAACATTTGAAATTGCCACCATTGCCACCACAAGTATCTGGGCCAAGAAGAACTGAAGACCCTGTCACCCCTGAAAAAAGAGAGCAAGTGAGCCCAAACATTGACCATGTTGAAGTGCCACACAGACCATGTGGCACAGTAAACCATTTACACACAGAAAAATAACTTTATTCAGTAAGGACACTGACAAAATAGACAACTGGAGCAACTGTCTTTATTCACAAATTGCACAGATAGGCGCCATGAGAAGAGAAGCATAAGGCACAAAATGCAGAGCATGTCCATGAGAAGCTGCACAGGCAAGGGCAAAACAGTAGTGAACAACAAGGCCAGTGGCCAGGGCAGAGTGCAGAGTATGTCCATGAGAAGCTGCACAGGCAAGGGCAAAACAGCAAGGCCAGTGGTCAGGGCAGAGTGCAGAGTATGTCCATGAGAAGCTGCACAGACAGGGGTCCAACACAGCAGTGAACAACAAGGCCAGGGGCCAGGGCAGAGTGCAGAGTATGTCCATGAGAAGCTGCACAGGCAAGGGCAAAACAGCAAGGCCAGTGGCCAGGGCAGAGTGCAGAGTATGTCCATGAGAAGCTGCACAGGCAAGGGTCCAACACAGCAGTGAACAAAAAGTCCAATGGCCAGGGCAGAGTGCATAGTATGTCCATAAGAAGCTGCACAGGCAAGGGCAAAACAGCAGTGAACAACAAGGCCAGTGGGCAGGGCAGATTGCAGAGCATGTCCATGAGAAGCTGCACAGGCAAGGGCAAAACAGCAGTGAACAACAAGGCCAGTGGCCAGGGCAGAGTGCAGAGCATGTCCATGAGAAGCTGCACAGGCAAGGGTCCAACACAGCAGTGAACGACAAGGCCAGTGGCCAGGGCAGAGTGCAGAGTATGTCCATGAGAAGCTGCACAAGAAAAGGCAAAACAGCAGTGAACAACAAGGCCAGTGGGCAGGGCAGAGTGCAGAGCATGTCCATGAGAAGCTGCACAGGCAAGGGTAAAACAGCAGTGAACAACAAGGCCAGTGGCCAGGGCAGAGTGCAGAGCATGTCCATGAGAAGCTGCACAGGCAAGGGTCCAACACAGCAGTGAACAACAAGGCCAGTGGCCAGGGCAGAGTGCAGAGTATGTCCATGAGAAGTTGCACAGGGAATGTGTGTGACTGTACCTTTCCATGGCCAGCAACACAGTCAGGGGGCACCAATGTGCAGTACAGGCCCTCCTGTGTGAGACACAGGTGTGTGAGGGTGACTACCACTCAGACTTGGCTGTCAGGCAGACTGGGAGCTGGCTGTGCCTCGGGGACTGTCGGGGAACTTAAAGGGGGAGAGAGCGGAACAGCTGAGGTAGAGCGATCAGTGTCTTGCAAGCTGGAGGGCTGCTTGGACCAGGTGGTGTAGGGTCACGTGGAGGTGGAGTCATGCAGATGGGAGTCACGGTGTGGCTGGGAGATTGTGGAGGGGTGCCCTTCCACTTCTTGGGGATCCTAAATGGCTTGACTGACTGTGGATCAATGGGAAGAGGTGTGGGCACAACAGGCACACTCACCACCACTGCTGCAGCAGGTGCAGGCGCTGGCAGACCTTCTGGTGATGTGCTGTACCCAGCTGAACGCTTTCCTTGCTTCACCTCTGCCCCCCTTCCCCTGTTTACTAGGTGTCACCCCTACAGTCCCCTCCGGCCCCTGCTTCACTGGGCTTGGAATGGGAGTCGAGGTGGTTGGTGATACAGCCTTTGAGCCCTTCCCAGGTGTACCCTTGGCATGCACCACCTCCTTGGTGGGCACAGACACTGTACGATTATCTTTGCGCGATGCTTTAGGGGCAGGAGAGTCCTTGGATGGGGATGCCACTGAGGCATGTGTGCCTGAGGTCTGCTGCTTTGCTAATTGTCCCCTGGTGTCGCCTGACGGGCTTTTCTCCCTGCGCTCTGGGATGCCTTTGGTCTTCTGTGGAGATGGTGTCTGGGCACGGGACCGCTTGGGTTGCTGCTGCTGTGTGCTCCGTGTGCTGTATCGTGACTTTGATGTATGTGGACCGTGGTCCCTATCGTCAGATGTGGCCACTGCCTGGGTGGTGGACAAAGGGACTGGAGCTGGACTGTGATAATGTGCCTGTTGCCGGGTAGACGTCACTGATGATGACAAAGCCTGGACCACCCACGTCGGAATGTATGCCCTCCGTGAAAGCAGCCACCTGGGCCAATTTCTTGTGGTGTTCAATGGAGGCATTTAGGAGAGCTGTCTGGCCTACACACAGCTGGTGCATATGGTCCACAGACACAGCACCGATTGCAGCAGGGGGGACAGGGACAGGGACAGCGGTGCCAGGGGTGAAGGACACTCTTCCCCTCTTACTGAGGCGGACACGGGCAGCACCAGAGGAAGTGGCTGGGAGGGTGGGCAATGGCCGCTGTGTGGTGGAAGTCCCAGAGTCCCTGTTCCCTCCAACATGGATGCATCCCCGCTGGCATCGGATGATGTGGTGCTTTGCGTCTCAGGCTTGGACTCCTCCAGCAGATTCCTGTCCCCCTCTGATGCGCTTGTGACATCTGTGTCACTGGGCTCCTGGGCAGCTGTGGTGCTAGTTTCACCACCACTGGTGTCCATCTCCTGTCCCTCTGTAACCACAGGTGATGCTGCATGGGAGAGAGAAATGTAGGGTCAGGTCAGTGGCAAAAACAGAACAAACATATGCAAGCAATGCATGACAAAAGTTGAGCAAATCTACATGTTGCACACCACCCTGTGCAATCACATCGTGCCAACTCACTACATAGACTCAAGCAGTGCATGGAAACTGGAAACTCAGGCATGAGTGAGCCATGTGATGACCACACAGCACAACACCCTGCTTGTGTCTCTGTTCAAACAGACACACAACTAGTTCTGAGTACACCTAGGGACATGATGGAGGCACACAACTTGTTGCCAATGACAGAGATGGATGTAACAGGAGGGGACAACACAGACCCAGACTACAACATGACAGTCCACAATGGACATTAGCCCATGCCACCCACTATGTCGTACCTTGGGGACAATAGAATGCTGCACATTGCTGTAAGATATCTAGCCCTCCCCAATATGGGTGGATGCAATGGACGCATTGATGTACGCACAGTAAAATTGGGCACACTGCCGTTCCCTCCCATGGGATTCCCAAGACTACACCAATTCAGAAGAAACCTGAAGAGCACAACTCAGAATGTAATGTGAAGGCACAGCTTCCAAATCAACTTTGTAAGTACAGGTAGGGCAAATGCATGCCACAGGCACCCAGGCTAGAAGCCACTTACATTCCACAGCATCACAATACCAACATCACAGAGGCCAGCGCTGGCACAGGCTCTGTCTACATGCAGCCACTCCCATCCAAAGTCAGACTCCCCAAATGCTCAACCCTGGCTTGCTGCTGATGTTCCTTCAAACGTGCATCCAGCTCAGGCTGTGTCACCGCCAAGATGCGCCCCATTAGTGGTGTCATGCTGCGCCCTGCCAGACGCCAGTGCGAGGAAGCAGCCTCAGGGTCATCTCCGCCACATTCTTTGGCAGCCGGCTGATGTCATCCCATCTCTTGTGGCAGTGGGTGCGCCGTCGGTTTGAGACCCCCAGGGCTCGCACCTTCGCTGCAATGGCCCATCACACGGCCTTACGCTGGTGTACCTTGAGCTGCAGGCATGGGAGACAAGAGGGAGAAATTATCAGGTACCCAGTGCCATGTACCGACATCTATCAGCATAGCAGCAAGATACAACAAAATCACATATCCAACGATAGATTAATCAGAGACTATAGTACAGCCCACATGTGACCCCTGCATGGGAAAATCTGATGTGGAAGCATGCAGGTGTGAGGGGGAACACAGCCCCTGCACATCTCACACACATGCAGGATGCCAGCACTGAAACCTGCCTGCCCTCATTTCCAGTCAATTGCTGGGTTGCGCAACACATACATCACATATCGACCTGTGTTTGGGGGGTGACCCACTGTGTCCAAGACTGCGCAGCCCTCAATGTCTCTGCCCTGTGAATAGATAACTGTGTCATGGATGTCACATTGAGGGACCTGATCTCACAAATACAAAATGCCCTTCACAAGGGCGGTTGTGTGCAATCTACAGTGCTGAGATGGACCAAAGCTGGAGTGTAATGTGAAAAGACTGATGTCATACTCTGTAAGTGAAATGATGTGTCCTTGTCTTTGTAGACGGGGACTGTGCTGTCCAGCTAGACTCACACTGAGATGGACTACAGGGGCACACACAGCCATTCAGCCAAGCAATCACTGTCCTGACTACAGCATGAACAACCTTCTGTGTCACTGTATGGCTGACAACACAACACAGGTCACTCATAGTTACATGTGCAGGGAGGTAAAGCTGTTGCATTGGGTACACACACCCTCCCACTGGAGACAGCATGTCAGGCAGTGCATTACACTACCCCACACTCCCAGGCACATACTGCATCAGTCCACTACATGTGTGGCCCCCCTGCCCTACCACAACACTGTTTAAGATTCACCACGACATTTGGGGCACCATATAGCCTTGGGTACTTTGTGAGCACCTCGTCCACCAGGACCTCCAGCTCCTCGCTCGTGAAGAGACTGGCACGGATCTTCTCTGTCCTTGCCATCACTGTGGACGTGAGACAACAGCAGGGGATTTTGGTGGCGAGCGTCCCCAGGCAGCAGTCCCTGGAGGCAGCAGCAGGTGAGGGGTGTCAGGCATCAGTCCCTGGAGGCAGCGGCAGGTGAGGGATGTCAGGCAGAAGTCCCTGGAGGCAGCAGCAGGTGAGAGGTGTCAGGCAGCAGTCCCTGGATGCAGCAGCAGGTGATGGGTCTCAGGCAGCAGGCTCTGTGAGCAGTGGCAATGTGAGGCTCGTTCCCACATATATAGCCCCATGGGGTCGTTTCAAAGGTGCCAAGCTGCAGCAATTGGTGGTCCATGTCTGCCTCTTTCAAATGCATCCAATGACCGCCTCCGCGGTGGCGGAACACGCCTACCGCGACCTTCAAAATTACATCATGCCACCGCTATCGAGCCTCGTATTGGCTCTAGGGTGAGCTCCATGGCGGTGTAACACCCCTGGGGCCCGGGGTGCGCTACCGCAATGGTGCATCTTTCAAATGCAGCCAATGACCGCCTCCGGCGGTGGCGGAGCACGCCTACCGTGATCTTCAAAATTGCATCATGCCACCACTATCATGCTTCGCATTGGCTCTAGGGCGAGCTCCATGGTGGTGTAACACCGCTGGGGCCCGGGGTGCGCTACCGAGATGGTGCAGCTTTCAAATGCAGCCAATGACCGCCTCCGCAGTGGCAGAGCATGCCTACCGTGACCTTCAAAATTGCATCATGCCACCGCTACCAAGCTTCCCATTGGCTCTGGGGCGAGCTCCGCAGCGGTGTAACACCGCTGGGGCCCGGGGTGCACTACCGCAATTTTAGTGGCGGAGCATGCCAATCGCCATTTCCACATGTCTCCATGCCTATGACTACTGCACTGGTGTGAATGGGGGTGATGGTGACACACTGCCGTAGCCAGGCGGTAGCTACCGCGATATGGGTGCCATGCATTGACACGAGGCACCGCCATTCTGGCGGCAGAGCATGCCAACGGTTATTTCCACATGTCTCCATGCCTATGACTACTGCACTGGTGTGAATGGGGGTGCTGGTGACACACCACCGGTGCCAGGTGGTGGCTACCGCGATATGGGTGCCATGCATTGACACAAAGCACCGCCATTCTGGCGGCGGAGCATGCCAAACGCCATTTCCACATGTCTCCATGACTACTGCACTGGTGTGAATGGGGGTGCTGGTGACACACCGCCAGTGCCAGGCAGTAGCTACCGCGATATGGGTGCCATGCAATGGCGATGGCCATCTGTCACACATCAACAGTGCATAGTGCCAACATGTTCAATGGCACATCATTGTGCACACGATGCCAATGTTCAATTTACTCCACTGATGGCTACACATGCCATGTTTGTGTGTGTGTGTAATGTACATTTGTCTGTACCCACTCACATGTCACTTGAGGATTTGATGTTGGTGTAGGCAGGACAGTGTAGTCCTGGACTGTACAAGGTGAACACATGTCAATGTGTTGAGGTCCAGTGACAATCACAGCAATGCTCGTTTCGATGAATGTTGATCTAATTAGCATTGCCTCTCATGTCTGCTCATGAACACATTCATCATTCCAGTGCCAACTGTGGTCATTGTGTGGTGGATGTGTGCCAGGTTGTTATGACGCATCAAGGTGTGACCGGTACACCAGCTAGGTAGGAGACAGTGGTTTTGATTAGTTACAAATATGCTGGATGCTAGACTCCTAGGCGTGCACATGTGTACTGTGGCCATATCCCTATGTGCTTTTACATAGCCAAAGGTGGTGTTTGAGGTACTTGTCTTGTGTAAGTTGACACGTGTGCCCTTTGTGTAGGTGAAGGTGTCCCTCCATGTAAGCTGGTCTGTTAGTCACTCTAGATGTCAGTCATTGTTGTCGTTGTGTCATCCAGAACGTGATATGCTGTGCACATCTCTTGGTGTATTGTATTGACATATGTCCACAATCAACTCCAATAGGAGGAGGCCGAATTTGATTCGTCACTTGACGGTGCTGGAGGACATGGAGGATGTTGCGATCAAACGCAAATGCCGCCTGGACAGAGCCACCCTGAAAACACTTTGTGATCTGTTGGAGCTCCACCTGCCGACACGCAGGACATATCCAACAGCTTTCACCCCTACTTAGGTGATGTCAGCCCTGCATTTTTTTGCCACTGGATCGTTCCCGGAGACTATGGCCAGCGCTGGTGGGATGTCACAACCGATGTTCAGCATGGTGCTGCATGATGTACTGTCGGCCATGGTGCTATACAAGGACAGATACATCCATTTCCCCAGGGGTGCTGAATTGCCAGCTGTGAAGGGAGACTTCTATCCCCTTGGACACATCTCCAATGTTGTTGGGTCCACTGATTGCACCCATGTCGCTCTTGTGCCACCACACGCAAGTGAGCACATTTACCGCAATCACAAGCATTACCACTCTATCAATTTGCAGGTGGTGTGCCTGGCAGATATGACCATCTTGCAGGTGTGTGCCAAATTCCCAGGCTCGGCCCACGACTCCTATATCCTGAGGAACTGCATAGTGCCCCAGCTGATGGCTAATCTTCTTCCAGAGAGTGCATGGATTGTGGGTGAGTGTGCCTAGTTGTGTGGTGTGCTGTGTGTGTGACCTGCTCCCCTGAGACTCTGCGACATTGCAATGTCCATTTGTGTTTGTCATATGGAAAAGGGACCTCAGACTAGTAAACCTTGTTGAGCTAGCCGCCCTCTGTACATCGACCCTCTCCTCACTAGCGGACCTGACGGAGGTGCAGCTACTCACTGACTCCTACAACGTGACCATCTCCAACATCATGAATGACATTGCTCCACTCAAACATAAAAATGCCTCAACTAAAATTTCTAAACCGTGGTACAATGAAAACCTAAACACGGAACGTCGCAACCTTAGGGCAATTGAACGCTCCTGGAGATCGAATCCCTCCTCGCACCAACTCAAACTCCTAAGAGACGCCAGGAGCCTTTACTACAAACAAATCAGGAACGCTAAGTCTTACTATTTCAGACTCCAATTAGATCAAGCGGCAAACCGCCCCAAGAAACTGTTCGATTTGGTCAAACAGCAATCAATTGTAGGCCCAAACCTATCTGAACCTGGACGCAGTCCACCCTCATGTGACGATCTTGCTTCTTTCTTCATTGAGAAATCTAAACTCATATCATCTGAGCTCGCTTCTAAGAATGACGGACTCCTCTCCTCCAGGGCAGCCTCTCCACCTGTCCTCTTTGAAAAGCTCAACTCTACCCCCCTGATACCTAAGAACAATGCGGCCTGTTACACCTTTGCCCCGCTCAGTGAACAAGATATCAAAAGGATCCTCCGGAATATCAATCTCTCTAACCACTTCAGTGACCCGTTACCCCCATCCATTTTCAAGGAAATCATGAATGCACTCATCCCTACCTGGACAAGGATTGTAAATGCTTCTCTGGCACAAGGCACAATCCCTGCAGCCCAAGTATCCCCTATACTAAAAAAACCTAACGCTGATAGGTCAGACCTATATAATTTCCGACCTATCTCCAACATACCCACCCTTGCGAAACTCCTTGAAAAATGCGTTCAGTCCCAACTCTGTGCTCACATTGAGAACTACCAGCTCTTGGACCAACATCAATCTGGCTTTCGGACAGGGCATAGCACTGAATCAGCCCTCATTCATGTTATGGATGACATCCTAAAGATTCTCGATCAAAACGGTTTCTGCCTCCTGATCCTCCTTGACCTGTCCTCTGCTTTTGACACGGTCAATCATGACAACCTCTTAGCTATCCTGCAAACAGGATGGGTTTTGGTGATCAGGTGCTACAGTGGTTCTCGTCCTTCCTCCATCACAGATCGCAAAGAGTCAAGGCAAATCACTCTCTCTCCCAGCCCTCTCCTGTTCTCATGGGGGTCCCCCAAGGATCTGCCTTATCTCCAATCCTTTTCAACCTCTTCTTGGAACCATTAGCTAACGCACTTAACTCCATGGATATTCATTTCCACATGTATGCCGACGACACGCAACTCTACTTGAAAATCTCATCCCCGGAAAACCTCATATCACTCAACACCATCCTAACGTATACTCAAAACTGGTTAACTGAGAACCATCTCTTGCTCAACACCTCAAAAACTGAATTCTTGCTCGCCTCCCCTCAGAATCACACCCCTAATCTCGACCCCTGGCTGAGCCACCTTACTGCTTTCAACGGCACCCCGCTCATCGTAAACTCAGCCAAATCTCTTGGAGTCACCATGGACAAGAACCTGAATATGAAAAATCATATCAGCAACACATGTAAAGGAGCAAACCACTTGATAAGGGCACTCAGAAACATCAAACCTTTCCTTCCAATTTAGGATTTCAAGCAGTTGGTTCAAGCGCTTGTCTTACCGAGGCTAGACTATGGCAGTGCAACCCTCTGTGGCCTGCCCAAATACACCCTGGCTCCGCTAAGGGCCTCACTGAACGTGGCTGCTAGACTGGTTACAGGCACCAAACGCAATGAGCGCATATCGCCAGTACTAAAAACTCTAAATTGGCTCCCATATGAAGCTCGAATCCAGCTAAAAATTGCCATGATGACGCACAAAGCTATCCACTTCAATACGCCCAGGTATCTGGCGCAAAAACTTGAACTATCTTGTGGTGTAAGAGCATCTGGAAGCGCTACTACCCTACTCTTGAAACCACCTATCCTGAACAAAAAGAGAACCTCTAACAGAGCCTTCTCCGGCGCGGCTCCAAAGATTTGAAACTCTCTTCCTCCAGAAATACGCAGAATCCCCAGAACAGCGGTGTTCAAACTGGAAGTCAAAAGATTCCTGATGAATAAACTCCTTCAGTAATTGGGCTAACCCCTTGGCCCGTTGACATTGTTCTTACTTCCAGTGTTGCTACATTTACTACTATACTTTTTTTTATTGTCATACTGTGTACACTGTCTTCTGTTCAACATAACTTATATGTGATCTTGTATTCACTTTACGATTAATTTGTGTTATCATCCTATGGTTGTTACTTTATTAGCTTCCAGATCTAGTTTGAGTGTAAAGCGCTCTGATATCCCTTGGGATCTTGTTCGCGCTCTATAAAACTTTATAAATAAATAAATAAATAAATACCTAGGTGACTCTGCATATCCCAACCGTCCCTGGTTGCTGAGCCAACTGCGGAATCCCAGGTCCGCGGCTGAAGTCCGCTACAATGAGGCCCATGGGAGGACACGTCGTGTGGTGGAGTGCACTTTTGGCCTGCTCAAGTCACGTTTCCGGTGCCTGGACAAGACCGGAGGTGCACTGGCATACTCGCCCGGAAAGGTGTGTCAGATTGTTGCTGCATGCTGCATGCTCCACAACCTAGCCATTCACAGGGAGATTCCCCTGCTCCTGGATGATGAAGAGGACCCAAGGCCCCAGCCTGCAAACCAAGCCGTGTCCAGTGATGAGGACAGTGGAGAGGAGGAAGGTGTTGACCTGCGTGAACAGCTCATCACCCGCTACTTCACTTGACGGTGGGTGGCAATATGCAACATACCCATTGTCTGATGAGATTGCTGTTGTCGTGAAGGGGCATGTGAGAATTGAAGCATCAGCCAGTTGTAGACTCAGTGGTGGTTGGAAATGTTTCTAGGACATGTCATTTGGGAACATCAATGGGACGTGTATGTTGACACTTGGGGGCCATTGTGACATGTGCATGTTGTGTTATCCTGGTGTTAGGGCTTGTGTGATGTCTGTGATGCCACACCCAGACCAGTGAGAGTTGTTCTGTTGTGTTTCCCTAGGTGCCTTCAACTTCTCCTTGCCTACATACAGCCCATGGTCCTGGTACATTATGATCATGTTGAAGACTGCGCTCCCTGCAATAAAGACGGAGCAGACACAACAACATGTGTGTGAGGATATTTTATTTACTATCGTGAGATACAAGGGGGGTGTACATTTCCATTGGGGGGAGTGAGTTGACAGTCGTGGTAGATGAGATGGTCCAGTAGTCACCACATTGCTGTAGTGACCCAGTCCAACAGGCAGATGCCATTCACAAGGCAGTGTGGGGTAGGACAGTCCAAAGAGTCAATGCAGTGGTGGAGAGGGTTGCCATCATAGCTGGCTCCGTGACTTGCGTCTAGCAGGTGCTTTACCTCCAGATACTCCCAGGATCTTCTTGGGACGGCCCCTTTGTCGTTTGGCAGGGGGGGGGCCTGCTGCAGGGCCAGTGGGGTCTGAGGACTCACCCCTCTCTGTGGGCGCAGGAGAGGATGGTGAACTGTCATTGTGCAGCCCACCAGAGGGAGGCGGAGGTGTTGTCTGGGGCACATGCCTGTCCCTCAGTACCGCCACTTGCTGGCCCAAGAGGTCCATGATTTGTCCCATGTGTCTGTCGATGGACCTCATCAGCAGGATGAGCTCATGCAACAGATTGTCCGACCGGCCCGTTCGTCCCTGGGCCTGTTCGTATGCGCCCAGGACTCTGGTGATGTGTTCCAGGGAGTGGGTCCCAGCCTCCTGGTGTCCCTGGGTGACCCTGCCCCTCCCACCTGCCCTGCTGCCACGGACCTGTTGCCTCACCACTGTGGGCACCCGCATCCTGTCCCTGCCCTCCTTCATGGGTGGTGTGTGCGGGGCATCCTCTGGGACAGGGAGGGTGTTGCAGGCAGCACTGGTGGTGGTGTTGGTGGCGGTGGCCACACAGGCCGTGACAGCAGGGGCCTGCTGTGGAGTTGTTGTTGCCGCAGATGTGGTGGGGGGACGCTGGGTTCCTGGGACCTGTTGCTCCCTGGCACACCAGATGGGCCGGCCTCGAGCTCATCGTCCACGGAATCCTGGGAGTCAACATCCGAGAGTCCTTGTACCGGGGGTGGAGACTGGCTCTGCAGGTTGCTGGTGTTGTCCTCTGCAGTGAGTTCTTGGTCACCTGTGGGTCAGATGGGAAATGGTCATTGCAGTGCACCCGGCAAGCTTTGGGTTAACTATGTGTCATTCACATTTTGTACACTGCCAATTGACCTATCCTCACATTGTTGACTGTGTGCAGTACTGTGCTCCCTGACATGATACAGTGGTACAAGCATTACTTGTCCATGGTGCGAGGTGTCAGGGCATACCATGCGAACCGTGTCCAATTGAGTTTTACTGGGACTTGTTGCCATCTAGGGCCTGGCACAACATGTATTTAATTGTGGACCCATGGTTTAATTGTCTGACCTAGCAGACGTCACATCTGGCCATGGACTGTCCATTGTCATCTCCTGCATCCCTTTGTCCTGTCATGTGCATATCTTGATTTGTGCCACCACACATGCTTTCATATTTTGAGAATGGTCCTTGTTAGGAACTTCGATTTTCGATCATGATCGTAACGACCCGCCATTTTGTGCTCCGCAGCCATTTTGTGTTGCCCTCACTCAGGCAGCACGACGATCGAAGTCTTTTTCTGCTTTTCCAGCAATAGTGTGTCGAAATAACCTTGTGGCTCTGTTTACAAATGCTGGTGTTAGAGACTGGCCGAGTACACTAATCCCTGTCTGGTTTTCCTAATCCCTGTCTCAACTATCTGTTGGTTCACACTATTCTCTTCTGATGATTTTATCTGGCCTTCGCTGTCCTCTGCTCGTATTCTCTTGTTTCACAACTATCCTCCAAAACACACAAACGTATCTCGTCACCTGCAAGACAGCTACAAGTCAGTTAATGAATTAGCTCGTGGGGAGGGGTAACAAACACAGTTACAGGAGAGGCTTCTTCGAGTTACTCGATACTTTATTTTCAAACCTTCCCTATTGGTTCTGTTCTGTTTTCCAACTTTTCTTATTGGCTCCTTTTATATGTTTTAGGTGTGTTCTTAGTTAATGTATATGTCACCTATGCACTATATAAGATTGTGCGCCACGGAGTAAAGTGGCAGTCTCCTGAGAAAATACCGTGGGTACTTCTAGGACAACTGTACTAGCTGCAGCTAATAAATCTGATCTTTTACGCGACAGAGTGTCCCCGTGTCTCTCTGTAGCTAAGCAGGAGAACCCAGGAGATTAAGGCGTACCCTGCGCCGCCAGGTACAAAAGGTTCTGGTTCTTCACTTGTTGCACTTGCCCCATGGTGATGCACATGTAACTAGTTGCTGTGCATGAATGTGCCCAGGCTTTCTTCTACTTGTGCATTGGTGTGTCACACTTTGGTGGTTGTGACAGTTTTCTTGGCTTACCTGTGTGCACACTGTGCTTGGCAATGGGGTAGGTATGGCTCTATGTGCAATGTGAGGGCTGGTGTTGTCATATGGCACCATTTAATTTGGGAAAAATGGGTGGGTGCACGTACTGGCTACCTACCTGTAAGTTTGTTTGGTGTACTGCAATGGCTTCCAACTGCTCCTGGGTGGGATGGGGGAGGGATCCATCCTGCTCAGGTGTGGGACAGGGGCCATGGTGGGAGTAGTAGTGCAGCCCTCCCTGACACAAACACCCTCATTGTGAAGATGGCTACCTACCTGTAAGTTTGTTTGGTGTACTGCAATGGCTTCCAACTGCTCATGGGTGGGGTGGGGAAGGGATCCATCCTGCTCAGGTGTGGGACAGGGGGCATGGTGGGAGTAGTAGTGCAGGCCCCCCACCCCCAGACACCCTCATTGTAAAGATGGCTACCTACCTGTACATTTGTTTGTTGTACTGCAATGGCTTCCAACTGCTCCTGGGTGGGATGGGGGAGGGATCCATCCTGCTCAGGTGTGGGACAGGGGGCATGGTGGGATTAGTAGTGCAGCCCTCCCTGACACAAACACCCTCATTGTGAAGATGGCTACCTACCTGTAAGTTTGTTTGGTGCACTGCAATGGCTTCCAACTGCTCCTGGGTGGGGTGGGGGAGGGGGCATGGTGGGAGTAGTAGTGCAGCCCTCCCAGACACAAACACCCTCATAGTGAACATGGCTACCTACCTGTAAGTTTGTTTGTTGTACTGCAATGGCTTCCAACTGCTCCTGGGTGGGGTGGGGGAGGGATCCATTCTGCTCAGGTGTGGGCCAGGGGGCCTGGTGGTTGTTGTAGTGCTGTCTGCCTGTACACATGTCCCCATGGCTATGTTGTTAGCTATGTTTGGGATGAATGGTAGTGGATGAATTTTGGATCTGTGAGCCATGTTTTTGTGAGTGTGTGGTGCAGATGGATGGAGTGTGTCCTAGGTGGTGTAGCTTTGTAGTTGTGCAAGGCAGTACATAGCAGAGTGGCGGTAGTCATTTGTTTGTACTTACCAGCCTCCACTCCCCGGGCTACTCCTGTGAGACTCTCTGGATGCAGTATGGCAAGCACCATCTCCTCCCATTGTGTGAATGTTTTTGGTGGAATGGGAGGGCCACCGCCAGTCCTCTGAGCCAGTTCACGGTTCTTGCTCCTCCTCTCCTTGACCACTCTCTTTAGATCATGCCACCACTTCATGATCTCCTTTTTGATCTTGGGGTGGTCCCTACTGCATTGACCCTTTTGACTATCCTAGCCCACAATTTTGTCCTTGTGGCTAATGGTGTCTGTTGGACCAGGGTACCAAAAAGCTGTGGTTCCACTCTGACTATCTCATCTACCATGACCTTCAACTCACTCTCAGTGAATTTGGGCATTTTCTGCATGGCCATGGTGTGTGGTATGCAAAGTGATTGTGGGTGCAGGAGTGTGAGTGGTGGTTGTGGTGTGTATGGTGTGTGTTGTGCAGGAGGGTTAGTTGTGCTGGTTTGGAGGTGGTGGTGGTGCTGTGTGTGGTGTGGCTGGTGTTTTGTGTCCTTTGCCTCTCCTGTCAGCTGGGGTATGTGTCCCTTCTCTCCTGGAGTTTTGCAAGGGATTGTGGTCAGTGAAGGGGCTGGTTTTATACACAGCTATGTGGGTGTGTCCAATTGGGGTGTTGCTGACAGGTATGTAGTCCTGGGATTAGCATTTTTCGTGTTGTCATGTGGTTGTGTCATTGGGGTGTGTTTTGTGTATTTGAGAGGCATGTCTAGTTTTCTGTGTGCACTTTTTGACCTTCTTGTGGGGTTTTGGCTTCGTCCACCATATTTTTGACGGTTCGTCCGCCGCGGTGGCTGTGCTTCAGCTCTCCCATTCATCCCATTGTGTGACCGCGGCGGTCGAAGACGGCGGTACGTACCGTGCGACTGTCGGGGATATACTAATTTCTGGGGCGGTGTCTCCGCTATACTTGCGGCGGGTTGTTGTTTTTCCGCCGAAATTCCGACCGCCGCGGTCGGATTTTTATGGCGGTTAATGCTAATTTGGCCGCCGGTTTTCCCACGGGGCGGGCGGTTGTTTTCTGCTTCCATGGCGGTCGGGGTGTTTTTCCGCCCTACATCCTAATGGACCTCTAAGTGTTTCAAAGCAACAAATTCTAAGGTATGTTAGAGTGCCAGATTACTGACCTTTGTGGAAGCAGACCTTGAGGTAGAATTGGGAGTAAATCTTAGCAAAAAGAGTGTTTCAAGTGAGATATTCCAATCTTTCCATGACATTCTAGTCAATTATGGTAATCACAAACAGGTTAGACTGATCAAATGTACCTTGGAGATACCTACTAGACAAAAGAAGCAAGCATTGCCAAAGCTAAAATGTCTGGCCTTGTATTATTACTGATTTCAAAGACGCAATGACTCTTAACCCCTTCGACACATCGGACAGCCGGGAGTCGTCCGACGCACCAGTGCTCATGTGAGTCAGACGGCTCCCAGCTGTCCTTGCACATGGCACAGGAAATTCCTCTGGTGCAGGCACCAGAGGGATTTCTTTAAGCCCTAATCATGCTCGGGAGCTGGGGAAGGGCTTCCCCAGCTCCCAAGGCTGTTTGGCTTGTTTGAAGGAAATGATGATCAGTATGCACGTCGTGCTGACGTCATTTCTCTGAAACCAAAACTGAAATGAGCCAATAGGCTCATTTCAGTTTCACTCTCCACGTGCTCAGGGGGCTATCTCAGTCTACTGAGTACGTAGACAGACAGGAGAGGTATCATTGCAAAGGTGGGAATCTCCCCTTTCCAATGGTACCCCTGCTTGTGGGTCCCCTAAGGTGGGTGATCCCCAAGTAGGAATCTACCCACTAGACATCAAGGAGTGGGAAGCAATCCCTTGGGCAAGGGCCTTTGCTTCCCCCAATTTTTCTTGGGGATGTTCTGTCTTTCTGCTCACAGGGGTGGAGGAAAGCCCAGTAGATGCCAGGGATATTTTTGTTAATTGTATTTAGGGGTGGCGACTGCCTGGCCCCTGCAAAATTCCACAGCCTTTCAGCCTTCCAGCCTTCCCTGGGAAGCAGATGGGGCAATAGCCCCCGATCTGCCCTCCAGGGGGAACAGAAAGCAAACTAGGCACCAGGGATATTTTTTATGTATGTAGTGGTGGGGGCTTCCCTAAATGGGCATGCCAATGCCCCCAATGCTCCCCCAAAATCTTTCACAGTCTTTCTCCACCCCCCTAGGAAGCAGATGGAAGCAATAGCCACTGGCTTGCACCAGAGGGGGGCAGAAAGTCCACTAGGCACCAGTGATTTTTTTTTATACGCAGGGGTTGCACAAAATGGTCATGCAAATGCCCCACCCCCCCCAAACAAAATTACCAGAGTCCTTCTGTCTCCACAGGGAGGCAGATGGGGGCAATAGCCCTGTATCTTCCCCGGGGGGGCAAAAAGCCCACTAGGCACCAGGGATTATGTTGTTTTTTTTAAACGTGGGGCTGGGTGCTGCCCATAATGGGCATACCAATGTTCCTACTCCCCCAAAAATGTAATATAGTCTTTCTTCCCCCCCAGGAGGCAGATGGGGCAATAGTCCCTTATCTGCTCCCCCGGGGGGGCAGAAAGCCCACTAGGCACCATGGACTTGTATTTTTTGATAGGTAGGAGTGGGTCCTACCCCCTAGAAAATTTGCCACAGTCTTTCTGGCCCCCCGGAAGGCAGATGGGGGCTATAATGCATTATCTGCCCCCCAAGGGGGCTGAAATCCCACTAGGCACCAGGGATTATGTTTTTTATTACACGTAAGGGTGGGGGCTGCCCAGAATGGGCATGCCAATGCCCCCACCCCCCTATTAAAAAAAAATAGCCACCCGGGGAGGCAGATGAGGGCAATATTCCCTAATCTGCCCCCCAGGGAAGCAGTAAGCCCACTAGGCACCATGGATTTTGTTTTGTTTTTAATATGTAGGGGTGGGGTCTGCTGAGAATGGGCATGCTACTGCCCCCACCCACAAAAAAGTCTTTCTGTCCCCCCAGAAGGCAGATCAGGGCAATAGTCCCTTATCTGCCCCGGGGTCAGAAAGCCCACTAGGCACCAGGGATATGTTTATGAGCATTTCAGTGAGAAGACCCATAGGCAAGGGTTGCTCCCTTTCTCATCTTCACCCAAGCGGAGCAGAAAACCACTAGAAACCAGGGAGAGTTAGTGTGTGTGCAAACTGGAGTTTGGCTGATGGTCTGCATGTACTAACCTTTGGCTGGCATTTTGCACAGACCCTTGGCCGACCCACACAAGTAAGGTATCATTTTACTCAGGAGACTGAGGAGAACACTGTGTGGTCAGCCATTTGTGCCGGCATGGTGATCCCACACAGAAATGTGAGGACAATTTGATTTTTTCAGCTAAATTTGAGGTTTGCAGGGGATTCTGGGTAAGAAAGCATTGGGGTATCCATGCAAGCTATAGCTCCCTGGACTCCCCTGGGTGTCTATTTTACAGAAATGTGTGGATTTGGTAGGTTTCCCTAGATGGCCAACGAGCCCGGAGCCAAAACCTCAGGTGACCCCCCCCTTGCAAGACCAGGTTGTTTTGTGATAGGAAATTGTGATCTCTCCACAATACGTTTTGGGCCCTTGCCTGTCGTGGGTACTTGGCCCACCTACACAAGTGATGTATCATTTTTATCTGGAGACCTGGGGAAACGCTGTGTGGTGGGAAATTTGTGTCGGCCTGGTGATCCCACAACTATGTTGTACAATTGAGGCACACCCCTCTCGCGAGCAGGTTGGGCGGGATATTTAAACATTGTAGTACGCTTCTTCTAGCTACGTCAACACGGGGTCACGTGAGATAGGACAAGGTTACATCATACGTGGGTGAGTCACAGAAGCTTTACCGCTTTCTGCTTGCAGACAGGGCCACTTATTGCGTTAAATGCGAAGTAACTAAGCATCTTGTCGCTTCTTGCTTTTTAGAGCTTGGTTGATACTTGGTGGAGTTACAGTTTTTAGGTAAGGTACTAGACTTTTGATTTTGTATTTGGGCGTTGTTGGGCTAACACGTTTGAGACCATGGCAATGATAACAGTTTGTGATTTGGCAATTTGGATTTTTTCAGAGATTTGATTTGTTTCAAGTCATATTCCGGTAAGACGCTAATCGTTCCCCATTAGATTAATACACTTGGACAATGAGATTGTAGTTTACGGATGGTTTTGGTATATACAGGTATGCCTCTACACGAGAGAGACAGTTCCCTCACACATGATTCTGAAGGTATTAAAACAACTGCTTAAATGTTTTTGTCAGGCATTGGGCGCACTTAAACTTTGTAGCAGTTGTGCACTGTAATTTCCGCACTATTCAGGACATAGTAGTAGAGACACGGACATTGTTCACATGCACGCCGATGGTCATCATTTGACTAGTGGGAGCATGCTTTTGGTAGCACCTACACGAGCACAGTTGATGCAGACACGGATATTTGGTTCTATATATATTCTGTTTGACTGACAGCCATTGATATCCTGTTGTTTTATCTTTATTGTTCCGGAAGGAGGCTACAGAAGACTGTACTTTTGAATGAAACATTTATTGATTTTCCCCTGATGAAGGGTTATTTAACCCGAAATGCATTGGGTCCTTTTAAATTGTATGCATGTTGCGGGAGAGGAGTTGGCCTAATGGCTAGGGCACTCGACCTCGGACCTGGAGAACTGGGTTCGAGTCTCGGTAATGACGCTGAACATCCTGTGATTCTGGGCAAATCACTTAATCTCCCCATGCCTAACAAAAAAAAAAAAATGAATGTGTGTCCTCATGTAACGTAACTGGTGCTATGTAAAGCGCTCTGATACCTGATTGGATTCGGGTAAAGTTTGTGCTATATAAAACTCTGCAAAAAAAAAAAAGTATTGTTAATTATGATGCCGTGTAATCACGTAAAGTATTGATACTGTACAAATCAAGAATTATTGTTGTATTATTTACTTGTGTACATACATCTCGCTTCAACAAAATCAGTTGCATTTACAAAATGTTTTCTAAAAATAGATTTTCTTTTAAAAAATCTTTGCGTGTAAATGTTAAATTTTTTTGTATTGAAAGTATAATAAATGTCTACAGCACTAATAGAAACCTTAGGGACTTCGCACAGTGCGCTGTGAGTTGGAACGGATGGTTTCCTTCTCCTCCTTTCCAGGAATTTGTAAATAGGGTCACAGGCAGAACCCTTAACACCTTGACCGTGGCACGAATTCCGCCGCGGTGCTGTACAATTAATCAGTGGGCGGGGTATGGACGGCCCCCAACCGTCCGCCACACACACCCACTGTGACGTTGGACGGCCAGGGGCCATCTTCAGCATGGAACAGGTTAAACCACAGCAGCACGCAGCATTATAATTTAATCAATTGGGAAAACGTTTGTGATAAACTTTGTGTAATTAGGTGTGCAGGTTGAAACGCATCTTTTAGAATTGATCCCACAACTTTCCCACACAGAAACATGAGAAAAATTTGATTTTTTTTCAGCTTAAATTTGAGGTTTGCAGGGGATTCTGCGTAGAAAAATATTGGGTGGGTCCATGCAGGCCATACCTCCCTGGACTCCCCCAGCTATCTAGATTTCAGAAATGTGGGAATTCACTAGATGGCCGCTGTGCCAGGGGCCAAAAACCCAGGTTGTTCCCCTTTTTTCAAAACCAGGATGTTTTGTGATAGGTAATAATCAGGCATATGCATCAAAAGAAAAACCGGTCGCAAACTGGCAGATTCTCAGAATCTGCCCATTTGCAACCGGTATTTTTGCATTTGGGAAGCATCATTGCAATTTGAGTAATCTTTAAATTGCGATTACTTAAATTGCGATTGCCTTTAAGGAATCGCAAATTGAGATTCCTTAAATGCAATGCATTAAAGTAAAAAAATTAGCGATTTCGCTAATAGGGGGCGCAAATTACCATGAAGTTGAACTTCATGGTAATTTGCATGAACTAAAGTGCATTTTTCAAAGTTCCATTTTACACACACACACATGCCCTTGTGGCATGTGTGTGTGCAAGATGCACTCATATGCAGATTTCAGGGGTGCAACAGGGTGTCCTTTTGACACCCTGGCACCCTTGAAATTGCATTCTCAATTTGCGATTCTCTAATTGAGAATCGCAAATTGAGACTATCTTCCCATTCATTCCTATGGGCCTCTAGGCCCATAGGAATGAATGGGGAGGTATTCCTTAATTGCAACTCGCAATTTGCGAGTCGCAATTAGGGAATGTTTAGAAATCGCTATTTTTAAAGTGATTTCTACATGCATAGGATTTCGCGAGTCCTTATTGCGAATCCTTAATATTCGCAATTAAGGACTCGCAAAATCCTAGCTTGATGCATGTGCCTATTTGATGCCTCCACAATACGTTTTGGGCCTAGCCTGTTGTGGCTACTAGGCCAACCCACACAAGTGAGGTACCATTTTTATTGAGAGACCTGAGGCAACATTGGGTGGTAGGAAATTTGTGTCAGCCCGGTGATCCCACAACATTCCCAAATAGAAATGTGAGAAAAAATCTGTTTTTTTCTCAATTAAACGTTGATGTTTGCAGGGGATTCTGGGTAGGAAAATGTTGGGGTCCGCACAAACCATACCTCCCTAGACTCCCCCATGTGTCTGGTTTTTGTAGGTTTCCCTGGATGGCCGCCGAGCGTGGGACCAAAAACCCAGGTGAGCCCCTTTGCAAAACCAGGTTGTTTTGTGACAGGTAATTTTAATGTCTCCACAACAAGTTTTGGGTCCTCCCTGCTGTGGGCACTTGGCCCACCCACACAAGTGAGGTACCATTCTTATTGGGAGACTTTGAAGAATGCGGGTGGTGGAAGTTTGTGGTTCCACACAGATTCCAGAACTTTTCATCACACAAATTTGATAACAATTATTTTTTTCTGGGTAACAGAACCTGGTGAGAGCAACTCATGTCACCCCATCCTGGATTGCCGTTGGTGTCTAGTTTAAAAAAAAGTATAGGTTTGCTAGGTTTCTCCAGGTGCCGGATGAGCTAGGGTTCAAAATCCACAGCCAGGCAATTTACAAAATAAAGGTCAGTTATTGCTGGAAAAATGTGATGTGTCCACGTTGCGTTGTGGGCTGTTTCCTGTCACAGGCACTAGGCCTCCTCACACAAGTGAGGTACCATTTTTATTGGAAGACTTTGAGGAATATAGGCTAGGCGGAATTTGTGGATCAAGATTCCAGACCTTTCTATCACAGAAATTTAAGGAAAAGTGTTTTATTTGAGAAAGTTTGAGATTTGCAAGGGATTCTGGGTAACAGAACCTGGTGAGAGCCACACAAGTCACCCCATCCTGGATATCTCTGGGTGTCTAGTTTTCAAATTTGTATAGGTTTGCTAGGTTTTCCCCAGATGCCCGCAGAGCTAGAGTTCAAAATCCACAGCTAGGCTCTTTGCAAAAAAGGGTTGGTTTTCATTGTAAACATTTGGTGTGTTCACGTTGTGTTTTGGGCTGTTTTCTGTCTCTGACACTAGACCTACCCACACAGGTGAGGTACCATTTTCATCAGGAGACTTTGGGGAATGTGGGATGGGTGGAATTTTGTGGATCCACACAGATTACAGAACTTTACATCACAGAAAGGTGAGGAATATTTGGTTTTTACAAAATTTGAGGCTTGCAAGAGATTCTGGGTAAAAGAACCTGGTGCAAACCATACAAATCACCCCATCCTGGATTTCTCTGTGTGTCTAGTATTCAAAAATTTAAAATTTTGCTAGGTTTCCCTAGGTGCCGGCTCAGCTAGGGTTAAAAATCCACAGCTAGCCACTTTGCAAAAAAAGGGTCTGTTTTCACTGTAAATATGCGGTATGTCCACGTTTCGTTTTGAGCCGTTTCCTGTCATGGGCACTAGGTCTACCCACACAAGTGAAGTACCTTTTTTATTGGGAGACTTTGAGGAATGTGGGCTGGTTGGAATTTTGTGGATCCACACGGAGTCCAGACCTTTCCATCACAGAAAAGTTTGAGATTTGCAAGGGATTCTGGGTAACATAACCTATGAGCCACACAAGTCACCCCATCCTGGATTCCCCTTGTCATGTCTTTTAGGATAGTCCTGTCATGTATGCCCCGCTTACAAACATTTGTACCATCCACACGACTATAACAATTCTAAACAGGTGAGCTTTCACCTAATAATCTTGCTCCTGTCTCTTCGACACCAGGCTCTTAGTCTTCTATCAGAATCACTGTACTCGACATACATAAACATGTCCCCAGGCACTGCAGAATTATTCTGTATAAGTGTGACCACTTTTTTTCATCCTTAGCCAACAGCCAGCTGTGCATGATCGCATTTGTTTAGAAAAGCATAGGTGATTGTTTTCAAAACATTTATGATTGTTTTCAAAACATCCATGATTGTTTTAAAAACATATCGATTCTAGAAAAAACCCTGGAGTGACCACTTTAGTATATAAGACCCTCACTCCTCCCAACAAATTGGAGGAGAATTCCTTCCAAGATGAGATGGGGTCCTGCATGCTGAATCTTCGACAAGCAGCGGTCTGACATCCCTTGCGGGCTGTCATCCTTGACTCAGAGACTTTGTTCTTTATCATCAGGTGAGGGGGCTGGTTCATCCCTAGGGGTTTCTTGCCTACAGATACACAAAGCTATACACATATATACCTACACATCCAGGTTAGGCTTGGTACATATAGGCAAATTACTTAGGGCACGCATTCTAGGAATATGTAAGTTCTACTATTTTTATCTGAACTGCTTCTGTTCATCTTCTTAGCACTATGGTAGAAATGCATTTACTATTTATGATATTGGTACTAGCAATCTCTTTTTTATGCTTCTGTCTTCTGATTGTCGCAGCACATATGTTTTACACAAGGCTGTCACTAGACCAATAAATTATTATTGAAACATCCTAATCGCCATCCTGTGTATTTTCTGAGAGAAAGCAAACTCTGAGCGAAACGTACTGAACTGCTTTCCACGATTCCTGAGGAATCAGGGTTGTCATGTTCATTGGTTGCCAGAAACTACCTACACCACTGTAGAATACAGGGGGGTGGTAGTGGCAATGCAGGGCTAGCTGGTCTAACGGCTAACACATCCTGTGGGGGTGTTGGGAAGCGTCGGGACACCAAGCCCTCAGTTTAGGTCATCCAAAACATGCAGGTCCTGGGGGACTCCTAGTAAGTACATAAAACCCTGGGTGTCTAGTTTTCTAAAATGTTTAAGTTTGCTAGGTTTCCCAAGGTGCTGTCTGAGCTATGGTTCAAAAACTACAGCTAGGCACTTTGCCAAAAAAGGACATTTTTCACTGCAATATTGAGGTGTGACCACGTTGCGTTTTGGGCCGTTTCCTGTTGGAAGAACTAGGCTTACCCTCACAAGTGTGGTACCATTTTCATAGGGAGACTTGGGGGAATGCTGGGTGGGTGGAAGTTTGTGGATGCACACAGATTCAAGACATTCCATCACAGAAATGTGAGGAAAATGTGTTTTTTATGACAAAGTTTTGCAAGGGATTCTGGGAACCTAGTGAGAGCCACACAAGTCACCCCGATTCCGGCTGAGCTAGGGCTCAAAATCCACAGCTAAGCACATTGCAAAAAAGGGTCTGTTTTCACTAGAACAAAGTGATCTCTCCGTGTTGCATTTTGGGCCATTTCCTTTTGTGGACACTAGGCCTACCCACACAAGCAAGGTAGAATTGTTATCAGGATACTAAGGGGAACACAGAATAGTAGAACAAGTGTTATTACCAATTTGCTTTCTTTGCATTTCTGCCTTCCAAATGTAAGACAATTTGTAATAATAGAAGTCATTTTGAAAAAATGCCCTCTAATACACATACTAGTATTGGTACCCACAATTTTGGAGATGTGCAAAAAACACAGCTTATAAACTCTAGATTTTGTTCTCATTTCCAAAAAATATTGTTTTCCTTAGTACCTCTTTTCACACTTTATATTTTACCAAAGGAATTGCTGTATACCTGCTACACAATGAAAACCCACTGCAAGACACAGCACAGTTATTGGCTCTGGGTTCCTTGGGTTCTTGGTGAACCTACAAGTCCGATCTATCCACACAATGTGAAGGGTCCAGCGGATGCAACGGTATATTGCTTTAAAAAAGCTGTCACACTTAGAAGAAGTTACGGGTGAAAACCTTGGCACAAATGACTGTTTTTTCCAAATCAATTTCAATATTTTCTACTTTCAACTGTTCGTTTCTATGAAAAAACCTCGAAGGATCTACACAAATGAATCCTTGCTGAATTCAGAATTTAGACTTGTTTTCAGAAATGTATAGCTTTCTATGATCCATTATTGGTTTCATACTCATTTCTACCACTAACTGGATGGGAGTTGAAAGCAAAAAAAATAGGAAAAATAGGCTATGTCCCAGTAAAATGGTAAAACTGAGTAGAAAAGTTAGTTTTTTTGACAAACGTCTGCCTGTCCCTGAAAGCTGAGAAGATGGTGATTCAAGCACCACAAACCCTTTACTGATGCCATTTGCATGGAAAAAAAAAGACGCTTTCTTCTGAAAAAATTATTTCCCATTTAAAAAAAAAAAAAATGCAGTATTTTCGCTAATATCTGGATCTCTTCCAGGGGAATCCACAAACCCTGGGTACCTTTAGAATCCTCAGGGTGTGGGGAAAAAAGGGTTCAAATTTGACATGGATACCTTTTGTGGACATAAAGTTACAGGGCCCTAAGCGCGAACTACCCCTGATAGCCAAAAAAAGGCTTAGCACGGGGGTGGGAGGTCTAGCAGCGAAAGCGGTAAATATATACTCACATAAGACGTTCTCTTACACACCTACACAATACTCTTGTTCACACATTGCTATAATGCTGTCAGATTGCAAGTCCAAGCCACAGGAGTCGACGATGGTCCCAATGCCCCTCCGCCACAACTGCCACCCGAAGAAGTCTCAAGGTCACAGTTGAAACAGGGGAGAAAGGGGAAGTGGAAAACAAAGAGAGATAGCCTTTGTGTTCAGAACTGGAGTTCACTCTTGGTTCTAGTCTATGCAGTTGGGGCGTCTTCTTTACGGCACCTGTATGGGAATAAATCTTATTAGTTGTCTACTGTTTCTCCTAGGTACATAAACTAATTAGTACAATCTTAATAATTACCCTTTTATTTCAAGGCTTTTGCTACTCTCTATACAGGGGCTTTGAACTTCAGTCTCTGTAGTACCTTTGTAAGAATGACAGGGAAAATGTTTAACAACTACCCCTTTTGGAACGGTAATGTTAATTTTGAGAATCTTGTCTGATATTTACCCCCTCCTTATACACTGTAGACAGCTTTTCATATACTGCACATATTGTCCAAAAAAACCTCAAAAAATGCAACACACAATATTTACTTCAGACTGGATCTCTTCTCTGGAGTCTTTGATCAGTCGTGAACAATTCTCAGGGCGAGGCGTTATAATGAAAACAATAGGAGAATTCTCTATACCTTGTTCTCGGTTGATCCTCAGTCACAGTGCTTACCGCTGGATTAGTTTCTTCAATTAAACCTCAAAACTGAAGAGTTACCTCACAGGTTAGAAAACGCTTGTCACCTCTTGATGGATTTTGTTATCACGTTAGTCGTCTCACTCCTACGTTGCGCATGCGATAATTGGCAGCACTATTCTCTCAAAAAATGCTATTCTCTAAACAAAAATGACGCTACATGCGTCCAACTACAAAATTACATTTGTCACAAGGCCTGTGCGCTGAGGAGACACTTTCTCTGCCCACGGTGACGGTTGAAGTGCGCAGCTCCTTCGTGGAGCATGCACATTGGATGCTCTGTCGTTCGCGGGTCTCTAAACACTAGACCGCGAACCTTGATTTGAGCGTTTCTTGTCCGCAGCAGCATTTTTTCTAAGTGAGGTTCTTATTAGCCTCATGCAATGTTTTAATATTAGTCTTGTACCGAAACGTTGTCTGATCCAGTGGGGATATTTTGTTACTTTTTCCCAACACTGATTTCTTTTCTTCATGGTATTATTTATGGGCACAGTTGCCGCCGAGGTCTGGGCATTACCTCCCTCCAAAATAGTTTCCCCCATTTTTGGTTTCATTGGATAATTCTTATGACATTTTTTTATTAGTCTGGGTGCTTGAACATTTGAGGAAGGTTCCCACGATCTCTCTTCTGGCCCAAAACCCTTCCATTCCACTAGATAAAACAATTTTTTCCTGGAGATTTTTGAATCTAAAATTTTACTTATTTCAAACTCTTCATGTGACTCTACTCTAATTGGCATTGGTGTTTTTTCAAGTCTTGCATTGGGAGGATTTTTCTTTAGAAGGGATACATTTTTAGCTGTTTAGGCAGTTGTAATTTGGCCACTACAGGGTTGATCATTCTTAAAACCTTAAAAGGGCCAATGAATCGGGGTTGGAATTTCCTACTTCCTTTTAATTTCAAATGTTTAGTAGATAACCACACCTGATCTCCATTCTCAAATTTAGCACCCACCCTTCTTTCCTTATCAGCCTGTTTCTTGTAGGATTCTTTAGCTTTCTGCAAATTCTTCTGAGCCTTTTTATATGAATTCTCCAACTCCAACACCACGTCCTTAACTGCAGGCACTAACTCATCTTTTTTTCCCACTACCAAACTAGGATGTCTTCCTGAACTCAGATAGAATGGTGTAAACCCTGTTGAGTCATGTATTGCATTGTTATAGGCAAACTCGGCCGTCCATAGTAATTCTGACCAGTTTCCCTCCTGATCCATCAAATAGAGTCTTAGATATTGCTCTAACTCCTGATTCACTCTCTCCGTTTGTCCATCGGTTTCAGGATGAAAACTGGTTGAATACCGTGTATCTACTCCTAAATTGCGCATAAACATTTTCCAGAATTTTGATACGAATTGAGTTCCCCTATCTGAGATGATTATCTGAGGAATTCCGTGGGCTCTAACTACATGTTGATTAAATACTGGAACCAGTTGTGACGCTGTGGGAACAGTCTTTAATGGAATAAAGTGACCCATTTTAGAAAATGAGTCCACTATAACCAGTATGACTGTGTAACCTGAGCTTGGTGGGAGATCTACAATCAGATCTAGAGTCACTGTGTGCTAGGGGTAAGGCGCATTAGGCAAAGGTTGTAATAACTCTTTTGGGGTTTGTCTACTGGGTTTCCCTTTGATGCATAACTCACAAGTTGAAACATACTGTCCCACCTGAGCCGCCATGTCCGGCCACCAAAAGAATCTTTTAAGTAGATTTAAGGTCTTTTTTATGCCCTTATGACCCGCCATACGACTGTCGGGACAGCTTTTAAGAGCCTTTTCTTGCAACTTTTTAGTGGGAAGGTACAACATTTCTTCATAATAGGGAAGACCATCTTTCATCGTTCTTCTTGTGTCTTCACCAACCCAATCCTCAAGCTCGTTGACTGAACAATCATTTAGAATTTCTTTAGTGAAGTTTTCTAGATGAATCGCTCCAATAATTTTGTTCAAAGGAATGATTGGATCTTTGCAAGGAAGTTTTACATCTTCGGATATGTTCATCCTGGAAGGGGCATCGGCTTTTCCGTTCTTCACACCTGGTTTGTACGATATTACAAAATTGAATTCATAAAAATACAAGGACCACCTCAGTTGTCGTGGTGTGAGAGTCTTAGCTGATTTTAAAAACTGTAAATTACGATGGTCTGTGAACACCGTTACACAGTGTTTGGCTCCCAACAGATAGTGTCGCCAATCTTGGAAGGCTTCCTTGACCGCTAACAGCTCTTTATCCACTATTGAATAGTTGATTTCCGGTTCTGACAACTTTATGGATCTGTAAGCCACCGGATGAAGTTGTCCTGTTCTTTTGTCTCTCTGAGACAAAATTCCTCCTGTAGCGAAGTCTGAGGCATCTGTCTCCACAAAAAAGGCCTGCTCGGGGTCTGGATGTATCAAAATTGGAGCAGTAACAAATGCTCTTTTGAGAAACTGAAAAGCTTCCTCTTGGTCATCAGACCATTCATATTTCTGTCCCTTTTTTAGAAGCCGGGTAATTGGAGAGACCTTGGCGGAGAAATTTGGAATAAATCTCCTGTAGAAATTGGCAAAGCCCAGGAAGCTTTGAATTTCTTTCACATTCCTAGGTGAGGGCCAGTCCTGAATAACTTGTATTTTGGACGGGTCCATGGCCACTCCTTCCGCTGACAAAATGAACCCAAGAAATTCTACTTGTTTGGCATGGAAAGAGCATTTTACCAACTTGACATAAAGATGGTTCTCCAATAATCTTTGTAAAATGGCTCTTACATGCTTCACATGGTCTTCGACGCTGTTTGAGAAAATTAATATGTCATCTATATAGACAACTGCCACTCGGTCTAGAAATTCTCGGAGGACATCATTAACCAGATGCTGAAAAGCTGCAGGTGCATTACTTAACCCATATGGCATCACCTGATATTCAAAAAGGCCATACTTTGTCCGAAAAGCCGTTTTCCATTCGTGGCCTTCAGCCACTCTCACCAAGTGATATGCCCCTCGCAGATCAAGCTTCATATACACCTTCGCACCCTTCACTTGGTCCAGAAGTTGTGATATTAGTGGTAGAGGATACCGATTTTTTATGGTCACTGAATTAATTGCTCTGTAATCTATACAGGTGCGTAGACTCCAATCCTTCTTAGGCTGAAAAAAAAAGTGGCGACGATGCCGGAGATTGGGAAGGTCTGATAATCCCTATCTTCAAATACTCGTCAAGGTATTCTTTTAGATAAACGTTTTCTGCTTCTGTCAGGGCATAAATACGGCTGCAGGGCAAAATGGCCCCAGGCTCCAACTCAATTTTGCAGTCGTATTCACGATGCGGGGGAAGTTTCTTAGCGTTTCTTTTATCGAAGACACTAGCCAGATCCTGATATTCTCTCGGAATTTCTTTTGAATCAATGACACATATCTGGTTGGTGAGTTGGGCTAGTTCAGTTGCTGGTGAAGCCTCACTTTTATGTTTTGTATTCAAGAAACAGTTATCCTTACAATGTTCGGAGGTCATTTCCACAGTTCTTCTCTCCCAGTCTATCTTCGGGTTGTGTTCAGTTAACCAAGGCAATCCTAAAATTAATTGGAATTGAGGGGCATCAATTAAATTGAATCTTAAAAATTCATGATGACCGTGCAACCCAATTAATTCCATGGTCTCCGTCTCCTTAGTTATGGGACCCGAAGTAAGATTAGTTCCGTCCACCGCTTTGACCACCTTACAATGTTTCTTCTGTATGGCATGTATTCCTGTTTCTTTTGCGTATTTTAAGTCACAAAAATTGCCCGTAGCTCTGGAGTCAATCATGACGGACACACCATTTACTTCTTTTGGTCCGAATCTCGCAGTGAATGATACAATCAGATGTGTGGAAGCTGATTGTAGCGTGTTGATTAACTGTTTAGGTTCTGGAGTTGGCTCTTTCGTATTTTCCACCAGGGCAACTCCCTCTACTGATTGGATCTGTCTTTTAACCCAGAGTTGGCCTTTGGTTTCATGGAGCAGTCTTTTACAAAATGACCTGATTCACCACAATACATGCACAGATTTTTCAATCGCCTCTTCTCCCTTTCGATAGCGGCCCTCGGAGGGATCCAATCTGCATAGGTTCCACACCGGAGGTTTTGTCCAGCTTACTTCCGTTTGACCTAGTTCGATCTAATCGAGGAACATAGGGGCAAAAATCTTTCTTCTTTTCAGATCTTCTTTCATAAAGACGATGATCTATTTGGAGGACCAAATCTATGAGTTCCGAAATTTCTTGTGGTGTCTTAGGAATTTGAGCTAGAGCGTCCTTTAGCTCATCTTTTAACCCACGGTAGAAAATTGCTGATCGCTTACTTTCCGGCCAATCAGTTTCTACAATTAGTTAGTTGAACTGAGCGATGAAAGCTACTAGGTCACGATTCCCTTGTTTTAAATCCAGCAATTCGTTGTCAGTAGCTTGATTTGCCGTTCTTCTATCGAATATCCGCAAAAACTCTTTTTTAAATGGCTCAAAATCATACAGGGCAGGGTCATCATGAGTTATTAAGGGCATAGACCAAGCAGCAGCATCGCCGCTCAAGTAGGACAGCACAAATGCAACCTTCGCCTGATCCTCTTTGAACACCACTGATCTGCACAGAAAGTGCAAAGAACACTGGGTCAGAAATATTTGGGCCTTATGGGGGTCCCTACTAAATCTTTCGGGATTAGCCAAAGGAACTACTGGTGCCACTGAATGTATCACCTGAGTCGCAACTTCCGCTGCCGACCTACGGTTGGCTTCTAAACCTGGCAATGGGGAAGCCCCAACAAAATTTTCCTTCATCTTTTGTCTTATTTGCTGGGTTTCTTGTTGAGACCTACGAACTTCTTCTCTTAAACTCCTATTCTCCTCTGCTGATCGAGTTAACTGATTTTGTAACCCTTCTAGGACCCCTGCCAGGGACTTTAAATCAATGCTTTCGCCCATCTCGACTCAGGTGGAGATTTGATTGGCACTTCAATCTGTCAGATTGCAAGTCCAAGCCACAGGAGTTGACGATGGTCCCAATTCCCCTCCGCCACAACTGCCACCCGAAGAAGTCTCAAGGTCACAGTTGAAACAGGGGGGGAAAGGGGAAGTGGAAAACAAAGAGAGACAGCCTTCGTGTTCAGAACTGGAGTTCACTCTTGGTTCTGGTCTATGCAGTTGGGGCGTCTTCTTTACGGCACCTGTATGGCAATAAATCTTATTAGTTGTCTACTGTTTCTCCTAAGTACATAAACTAATTCCTACAATCTTAATAATTACCCTTTTATTTCTAGGCTTTTGCTACTCTCTATACAGGGGCTATGAACTTCAGTCTCTGTAGTACCTGTGTAAGAATGACAGGGAAAATGTTTAACAACTACCCCTTTTGCAACGGTAACGTTAATTTTGAGAATCTTGTCTGATATTTACCCCATCCTTATACACTGTAGACAGCTTTTCATATACTGCACATATTGTCCAAGAAAACCTCAAAAAATGCAAGATACAATATTTACTTCAGACTGGAACTCTTCTCTGGAGTCTTTGATCAGTCGTGAACAATTCTCAGGGCGAGGCGTTATAATGAAAACAATAGGAGAATTCTCTATACCTTGTTCTCGGTTGATCCTCAGTCACAGTGCTTACCGCTGGATTAGTTTCTTCAATTAAATAAATCAAAACTGAAGAGTTACCTCAAAGGTTAGAAAATGCTTGTCACCTCTTGATGGGTTTTGTTATCACGTTAGTCGGCTCACTCCCACGTTGCGCATGCGATAATTGGCAGCACTATTCTCTCAAAAAATGCTATTCTCTAAACAAAGATGACGCTACATGCATCCAACTACAAAATAACATTCGTCACAAGGCCTGTGCGCTGAGGAGACACTTTCTCGCGCACGGTGACGGTTGAAGTGCGCAGCTCCTTCGTGGAGCATGCGCATTGGATGCTCTGTCGGTCGCGGGTCTATAAACACTAGACCGCGAACCTTGATTTGAGTGTTTCTTGTCCGCGCCAGCATTTTCTCTAAGTGAGGTTCTTATTAGCCTCACGCAATGTTTTAATATTAGTCTTGTACCGAAACGTTGTCTGATCCAGCGGGGGTATTTTGTTACTTTTTCCCAACACTGATTTCTTTTCTTCATGGTATTATTTATGGGCACAGTTGCCGCCGAGGTCTTGACATATACACACAAACACATGAGACCTTAGTGTATTTGCGTTTTTAAGAACATCCATCTTTGCAGGAAGTCACCTCTGTACCCAGTATCCATCTCTGCACTTCCTTTATAAAATCCTTCACTAGAGAAGTTCCCTCATCATTGTCAATGCCTCACTCATTGGAGGCATTTTCCCAGAGTTGTAAGACAGGTCAGATCTTTCTTCCACTGAAGAAACCTATATTTGACTCTGATGGCCTCTCCAGCTACCAGCCCATCAATCACTAACCCTTCCTCTGCAAGTTCTTTGAGAAAGCAACCTACACATAATTCCAAGATCGAATAAGCACCAGCCATCTCCAGCATGGCCATTGATCCAGCTCCAGATCAAAGGCAGCTTCTGTACAAATCACAGACACAGCCCTCCTCATCACAGATAAATATGACCCCTGCCTCCCGATATTGCTAGACCCCTCTATTGCCTTCAAACCCCCAATCACACCTTTGGGTTGGAAAGCAATGTTTTTCACTTTCCCTCCTATTCATCCAACCAAAACCAGTTCATTCACAAGCCCGCTATAGATCCCAGAACATATAAATCACTTGCTGAATTCCCCTGGGCTCTATCTTTTCCCCTGTTATTTTAAACCTCTACATGCATTCCTTGTGACTCACCAATAACAGCATCAGAATTCACTAATATGCAGAAGACACAACTCTACTGAAAAGTCTCTTCTGCATTTGATGCAGACCTGGACATCCAACACATCACTGAAACTCAACCCCTCCAAAACACAATAGCTACTATTCACTAAGAACAAAAATAAACAACTAGTCCAAACTTGGTTTAATAATCTAGCCTCAATTTTTACCCACTGCAAATTGATTTGAATTAACTCTGGGCACCGACCTTACCCGCAAGGTAGACATTGCCAAGAAATGCAAGCCAGGCTGGTACCATCTCTCTGCCATCTAAAGCTCTCATACTTTTGCATGTGGTTGGTGGCAATGCCCTTCTCCGCAGTCTTCCCTACTCCAACTTGGCCCTCCTGAACGACATCCAGTGCACTGAAACATGTCTTATCAAGCATTTCCATGACTCCATCAGACCATTGAAGGAGAAGAGCAAAACAAAGAACAGAAGGCAACACAACGTCTCCTTCTATGCCTACAGGATCTGGGACAACACTCCCATATCTATTTTGTTTTATTTTTTTATTTTACGGAGTTTTATATAGCGCAAACTTGACCCGAAGGTATCGAACATCAGAGCATTTTACATAGCACCAGTTGCATTACATGAGGACACATTCATTTTTGTTAGGCACTGGGAGATTAAGTGGTTTGCCCAGAATCACAGGATGTTCAGGGTCATTGCTCAGACTCGAATCCGGTTCCCCAGATTCAAGGCTGACTGCCAAAGCCATTAGGCCAACTCCTCTCCCCAATCTATTGACTGCTCCAACTCTGCTCCGTATTACGATATACCTGAAGAAACAGATCTTTAAAGAACACTACATTTTAATGAAAGAAAAGTCAGCTTTCATTCTCTGAACCCAGCTGCATCATTGCCTTTGGGCTCGTATGGTGTTGTTCTGACTTCAATCAAGGTTTATAAAAAAAGCACATCCATACACAGAAACATAATGTGGTGGTTATGGTGGTGATAGTGCTTGTGGTAGATGCAGTGATGGTGTTATTGGTGTTGGTTGTGTACATAATATTTATCAAGCAGCAACCAATGTAGCTTATAGACCAGTCCACAATAAAAACCCAGAGAACGTAAGTAAAACCTAGTACATGTATAGTCTTGAAAATCTAAGGTAATTGGTTATACACATTACTCTGCAAACATAGAGCCTGGAGTAGGATCAAGATTTAGAAGTCCAACCTGGGAGATGTGAGAGATCCATATTTTCAAATGATCAAGGAAAGGGTATGAACTTAGTTCATAAGGTATCACAAGATCAGAAGTAAATTCAGTTCTCTGTAAGAGATTAAAATATACAGTTTTCTCCTGGCCATGATAAGGTCATGAATTGACTAGTCAAGTAAGCATAAGGGAGTGGATGACGGGTGCAAGAGATTAAGCTTTCCAAATGAGCCAAGATGGGCAAGGGCTATCTTCATAAGGTATCTCTGGATCACAAAGGATTTCTGCGTTCTTTAGAAAGATTCAAATGAGTGGTTTGTCCTGATCTCCAAGGTGAAGGAGTTTTAATTTTTTTAAGTACTGCAGGAGAGTGGTTGAACTTTGTGTGGCATAGCATCTTCCATGTGGTGTAAGTTTCGGAGCTAGATATTGTGGTATGCACTTATGCAAGGTTTTGTGATCGAGACAAGCAACTTTAAAGATGTGTCTTACTTCGATAGGTAGCGAGTGAGGGCAATGAGTTCTGAGAAGGTGCATTTGCTCCTGAAATAATCTAGCAGCGGAATTGCTTTCATGGGTGCCAGGTGTAACTTGAAAATACCTGTAAGGAGGGCATTCCCATTATTCAGCCTTGGGATGACTAGGGTTTGCACTACTTGTGTCAGACCTGTGACTGGTCTGAAAGGTTTTATGTGTTTCATGAGTCTTATTTGGGCTTGGATACTGTTAGTTATGTTATTCACATGTATTTGAAGATTCAAGATCTTGTTCGTGCTGATCCAACGAGATTTGAAGCATTCCATGATTTTTGGGTCACAGTCAAGAGTAATCAACAAGGCTAGCCATTATTGGATTGAGGTGAGGCCCTATTGGATTGAGGTGAGGCCCTGTGACCGGGGAAGATGAGGAGAAATTCAGTATTAAGAGGATTTAGTTTCAGTTGAGTAGTATACAGTCAAACTTTGATATAACTGAGGACTTCGTTAAGTCGAAGGATATTGCCCAGTGATGCAACTCTGGGGTAAAGTCAAATGTCACTGGCAGAGAGGTGATTTGAGATAATTGCCTATTTTAGGATGGGGTTTAGAGGTTCAATGTACAGATTGCAGAAAAAGGGATGAGAGAATGGAACCTTGAGGTACTCTCTGAGTGATGTGTGTCGGTTCCATAAGATCCTTTTCCAAATTGTCTTGTTGGTGCACTTGTATAAGTAGGAGTCAAACCTTCTAAGAACTGTTCCTTCTATTCCCATTCTCTTTTAAGCAGGCAGAACTCTCCTGTTCCAAGAGTCACAAGGCATCATCCGCTATCTTGAGAGTGTTTGTTTCCATGTTATAGCATGGTCTGAAGCCTGATTAAAAGTAGTGTAGTAGATTGCACTCCTTCATGTGCTGCCTCAGTTACGAGGCAATGACATTTTACAGGAGTTTAGCTCGGAATGGGATATTTATTACTGAGCAGCAGTTGTTTATGTCCTCTAGGATGGCTCAGGTTTTTTTCACGAGTGGTATGAATGACTGTGGTCTCTCCCTAGGCCAATGAGGTGCTAGTAAGTAGTGTCCAGTAAGGTGCGGAGTCCCAACTGTATTCTTAGATGACTGAAGAATTGTTCAGGGCTAAAAGATGAGTAGACAGTTTAATGTTACTGATAGAGGAGATAACCTCTATTTCCTGGACTGGTTTGAATTTGTTCTAGACAATGCTGAGAAGAGGATACAGGTGTGGGTCCTGGTAGTGACAGTTCAACTTGTTGATTTACTAAAAACTGAAAAGATTCATAACTCCGCTTCTGCTGATTGGTGTTTTGTCATTTTGGTGTCAAATATTTTTGGGGAAATATACTCTATTTATCTAAATTGATGTGGGTTGTTTCTTGTGTTGTGTTTTCACTATATTACTGTTTGTGTGTTGCATACATACTTCACACATTGCCTCTAAGTTCAGCTTGACTGTTTTTTGGGCCAAGCTACCCAGGGTTAAGCACCAATTGATTTAGTGACTTTTTGTTGTTAACCCTGCCAGATATTGTGGCTGTTACTTGACCAGGGCTCACACCTCAGTCAACCAACAACCCAATTTCTCACAGAAACGTTTCACATTAAACTTCTACCTGTTCTCCTCTTAAATACAAAGCAACCTGTCATAGGTACATTAAGGCCTACCTAGGATGAGTTATATATATTTCAAATAAATATTTAGGCCAGTCAAAATGGGTTAATTTGACTGGTCAAATTTGCAGGTTTTAAAACTCCATAAGCAGGCTACAGTAGTAAGCCAGCAGTCACTGTAGTGTATTACTGCAACGGGTGGCACAACATGTGCAGCAGCCCACTATTGACATTTAACTTACAGGCCCTTGATACATTTTGTGCTACATACTAGGAAATTATAAGTGAGTTGAATCTGCCAGATAAGAGTATTGCCAATTTCTCCATGTTTGAGGGGTCACAGCACATGCACTGAGACTTGGTTACCAGTGTCCCAGTGAAGAATCAAAAATAGTAGTATCAGCCCAAAACAAAAAACAATGGGGGCTATCATTCACAAATAGACATTTTCCTACATAGTCTCTTCAAATAAAAAGTGAGGATCCAGTCTTCCATTCCCTTAGCAGTTTCCATCATCTAAGCAGAAGAACGACGAAATACCATCTGCAATAGCATTGTCCTTCCTAGGTCTGTTTTTCACAGAGCAGAAATGCACCACCTGCCAGGATGTGGCTCCAGATATAGGAGCAAGCTTGTAACCCAAGACATGAAGTGTTGAACAGGTGTAGGACTCACAGCCAGGACAGGAATTGTAGTAGGGGTAGAGAAGGAAGAAGACAGGCTAATAAAATCTCAAATATATTGACTGTTGGGAAGGTTGGTGCATGTGTGTGGGGAAGGGTTGAGTATGTGTTTGTGCATGTGTGCCTGTGTCTATCAATGAGACAGAGAGAATGTCTATAAGTATGCCTGATGTTGATGTCAGTATCCGTCAGCCTGGAAGCATCCCTCGTGGCCACTGCACCCTATGATCTATAGGCCTTACTTAGAGTTTTGCAGATGGGATACTCTGTAACAAACATGGTGGATGTTGTGGCAGCTGTAACTACCCATACATGCCAGTAAAGCTGTATATGTTGGATTTCAACAATATGTGATGGGTTGAATTGAAGAGACCCCTTGCATTTTATTTTGCTGATGGAAAGCTACAACCTCTGGCTATTATTGAGTGCACTAAAAATGATAATCAACAATAGAGGAGTTGGCCTAATGGGGAGAGGAGTTGGCGTAATGGCTAGGGCTAGGGCGCTCGACCTCTGACCTGGGGAACTGGGTTCGAGTCTCGGTAATGACACTGAACATCCTGTAATTCTGGGCAAATCACTTAATCTCCCCGTGCCTAACAAAAAATTAATGTGTGTCCTCATGTAACGTAACTATGGTACTATGTAAAGCGCTCGGATTCGGGTCAAGTTCGATATATAAAACGCTTAAAAAAATAAATAAAGTATATAAAAAAAAAATCTTTAATTGATTCTCCATGCCCTCATGAACTTTCTCTCCCATTCATCTGTCCTTCCTCCCTTCATGCACGTATTCATCAACCCATACACTTGACCTTGCATCCATTCACGAACCCATACACCCATCAATGTACTCTATATTGACTTTTCTTAAATTAACTTTCTCATCAATTTACTCAATCATATATACAAACTTACCAATCCATAGAGAAGCATTTTCACTAAAGTGAAAGTTGAACATTTCTACGCAAATCTAACTTCACAACAATATAGAAGTGTGCTTCAACGTTAACATAGAAAAAGCATAACAAAATAGTGGTTATAAAATATTCTTTTTTTAATGTGCAAAAAGTGAAAATTCTGCTAATTTTTGCAGAAAGCTTCAATTTCTATTGTTTTCTCATTGATAGACCTCAACATTTTCTTGTTTCTTTTGCCTTTTGATAAATGATAATTTGACGTTATAACTGAACTGTATAACTTGACATCTGTGGGAAATGTGCTGTTTGCTGAAAAATGTATTTCTTTCCTTCCTCACACCATATGACTGCATTATATTTTAGATTGCTTCCTCTGCCACATACTTATAATAAACAAGTATATTAATGAAAGAAATTCTTGCTATAGGTTTAAAATCCATGATCTAACTAGGACATGCCAGATATTTATGTTTCATTTCATAGAGCAGCTCTTTGTTATACAATGAGACACTGAGCAGCTAACAGAGTAGTCTTGCAAAAGGTTCTCATGAGACCCTTCCTAGATGTATCTTTTTGAAATACGCTATAGCCACATTCAAATAACTACATGATGACATGGAAGTTTACCTGGGGAATCGAGGGAGAAGACGATGGACCATCGGATGATCCTTCTTCATTGGCTATGGATGACATAACAACCTATTTTGGAAGCATGTTTTATGCTTTTTATATACTACGTGTTCCTAACTAGAGAGTTAAGGCACTCTATGCACCCCTACCCTGCTATGTCCCTTAGCACTTTGATGTGCTAGCCTGAATTGCTGCAAGCTACTGTTGACGGTGATTTCTTTGTTTCCTAATGCTTTGTGAGGGGACTTTCCATCTTTTTATGTTGATCATAGCTACTGCTGTGATTCATTCCTTCTAACTGTTTTAACGGTTGTTACTGCAGCAGTTAGGTAACTCAGCTGAGTTCCTGGAAATACTCTTTATGGGGAGTTTGACCTTTCCATATTTATCAGTCTTTTGCTCAAAAGTCTTTACTTGCTATTTTCCAAAAAGAACTCTATATGGGTTAATATAAGGATAACCTAGGTCCTAGGAAAGGGACTAATTCCGTTATGGAACATACTGTTATTGTCTATGCGTGTTCTAACTAAATGTTCTTGATATTTCTGTAAATGGATTTATTTGACTAAACTGAATAAAAAAACAGAAATACAGACTCTCTTAAAGAGAAAATAAACTTTTAAAACTTCATCAAACCTCTCATTATTGACTGAACATCAAATGCTGAAGACGATGTTTGTTTTAAAGATGTGCATGGGTGATGCTCCAATCTAATATGGTGACAAAGATTCATTGATTCGAAGAGGCTTGGAAATTGGAGATTCGCTTAGTAAGTTTAAAGTGTAGGTATTTGTAAAATATTTATGAGATTTCCACGCTCTCAAATCTGGTAGCAGAGGATAGGTTTAACACCCTCAATGGACCTATAAAAATAATACCCATAAAAATAATTTAAAATCCCTGATTCCCGAATCCAATGTCCAATGTCCAGAACTTGAAGATCGAGCAGAGAGGTACTTGAAAGCAGTTGTGGTTTTGAAGGTGTGAGTATTAATAGGGCAAATGAATTCTGCCTTTTTCTGGTTTGAATGTTTAATTAGAATGAGTGGATGAGGAGAAAAATAATTTGATAGGTGGTTGAATAGGTGTTAGAAAATTTCAGTCGAAAGATACCGGGATAAATACTAATTGAAAACTTGTTTGCAGAGATTTTGAGGTGTGGTGTGTGAGGTACCAACACCTACACCAATGACATAAGGTTATTAAGTTGTTGTAGTTGATTGACATTGATCGGTGTTAGTCGAACCTAATGGCGCAAACAGGGAAACTGCATTGATCTGGGTGATTTTACGCTGTTAGAGATTTCACCTGCGAATTTTTAATATATTGTTGAATGAGTGGGAAAATGTATTTCTTCTAGTAGAGCAAACAAGATGTTTTAAAATTGATAACTATAGTAGTAGTTACTTTATTCGGTTGTAGCAACCATCAAAGCTTGCAGCAAAACAAAATAAAACATTAAAATAACAGTACACAGAACATAAATCATAATATTACCTAGTACGCCATAATCATTACGGGCAAGAAAAATCAGCAGAGTGAATACACCTTGCATCAAATACCACTGTCAAAATAAGTTCTACAATATAAATAAAATACTAAACAACAAGAATACAAAACATAAATATAGCTAGTATCCATATACAATCATAGCAGCATACTTAATAGCAGCCCTCACCAAGGTCGCTCCTCTGGTTTAAAGTGCCAAGTGCTTCAGAAATGATGTAACTGCTGGTACCAACATAGCATTACAAAATCAATAAGATAACACCATAAATAGGGTCAATACGGAATAGAACCACATTAAATATATATCAATAAAATACAGTAAAACGCCATAAGACCAGTACATAAAAAGGCAGTTCATTGTAGCAAATGAAGAGTAAAATAGAGCCCATAATCAATATGCTGTTTGATTGTTAAAAATTGTGCCAAAATGCTTCTAGGAATTTACTGACAGCTTAAAAAATTCCAAACGATAGGTCAGTCTTTAGTATCCTTAACACTGCTTGATAATGTGTAACTCCCAGTTCTCGACATATGGGGATGATACATTTACTACGGGGGGACGAATACCCTGGGCAGAAAAAGAGTGGGTGTGATTCGTTTTCGTCACCCTGATTGCACATAGGACAGGTCAATGTTGCCTGTGCTTTATTCCATTTGTGGGTAAATGATCTTACAGGGAGTGCCCCCAAACAAAAACATATAAAAAGGCTTTTAGGAAAGACTGAAGGTATGAAGTCTAAATATTCCTCAAAAAGGGGTAGAAATTTAAAATCTAAAAATGTGTTAGTCAAAGATCCTACAAAACTTCTACTTGTTATCCCTTTCTTAATACAAGCACAATAGGTGGTTTTTAGAAGGATTATATCAGTTTTGTTTAATTTGCTAGGATCAGCCCAAAATCGATAGAGACCTAGTTTACCCATCAAAGAAAACACATGTTTAATCCATGGGAGCGATCTAGCACCTGGTTGTTTAAGAACATCATTTAGGGAATCCCTATAGACAGCAAGCTCTGGTGTGCACCAAAGACGGACCCAGTATACCAATATTTTCAAGGCAGCCAGATCAGATACTCTTTTTAATCCCAATTCTAAATACAATGGGATAAGAGGTGTAGTACGGGGACACATAATGCTTTCCTAACAAAGCTATTTTCTGCCATTGCAAGGGGCTGAGCATCAGCATAGCCCCAGTCTTCAGCTCCATAGAGAGCAGCCCCCTGTGCCTTGGCCCGATAGATCTTCAAAACTGGTGACACTACATGGGACACCGTTTTTGTTTTGCGTCCTCACAATGGCATTTGACCTATGTTTAATAAGGAGTTTACTTTTCATGATCGGATCCGACCATTTAAAGCTGTCCATGAATCGAGCCCCTAGGTAATCAAAATTATCTACCCTCTCAATGATCGCATTACCAACCCTAATAGATATTTTGCCTTTCCTAGACCCCTTACACAATATCATACATTTTATTTTATTAACGTTTAGCTCAAGACCCCTATCATTACAAAAGCCTAAGAATTTGTTTACCTGGTTCTGCTGACCCATGGGAGACTTTGAAATGAGTAAAGAATCATTGGCGAATAATAAAATCGGTACCTTCCTGTTATTCAACACAACACAACACAACCTCGCCTAGCTCCATGTTCAATTGGGATGCTTTCAGTTAGTTCACCATTTGGGCCCCAGCGTACTTGGGCAAAGTTTTCCTCATGTTGTTTACTCAGTAAGTGTACAAGATTGGTGGGAACTCCTAGATTTGATAAGACCTGCCATAGATTGGAACGGAGAATGAGGTTAAAGGCAGTGCTAAGATCTATTAAAGCTACGTAGAGCAAACCCAGATTTAAAAGACCATTTTTCCAGTATAATAATGAAAATCGAAAAATCTGGTCAATAGTACTGATTTTCTATCTAAAACCGGCCTGAAAGGGTGACAGTATTTGATTTTCGTCCATCCAATCCATCAGTTTATTCAAAATTTACCTACAGAAGATTTTTTGGGTGTGATCTCACAGGCTTATGGGCCAATAATTTGCTGGATTGCTAGCGTCTCCATTCTTAAAAATAGTTATTATCTCTTCCCCTCTCCATGTTTCAGGGATGTCTCCCCAAGTCGAATAAAATAGGTTGACCAGATGAGCGGCTCTGTCTTAAAAAGGTCGCCTGGAATTTTATCGGGACCTGGTGCCTTAGCTAATTTAAGAGAATGTATTGTACTATTTGTAGGAGTGGTATGTGACTTTTGCTCTATAGGATATTCTATGATGTCTTCAATTGTGCTTACAGCACTAGCTGGGTCATTGGATTTTCTCGGGGAATAAAAGGATAAAACATGCACCACCCATTTGTCAGGGATATATTATAACTAGGGTACTTCACTCTTTTATGATTATTCTGTGCTATTAGTTTCCAGAATGATCTACTATCCCTGATTTTACTAGCTGCAAGTAAATCCTGCCAAAATGTATCTTCCCAGTCTCGTTTAGCCTGCCTAAGTTGTGATTTATAAATACCCCTAGCAGTATGAATTTTGCCTCTATCCCCCTCAACTATTGCCATCTTTAATGAGTTCTTTGTAGCTTTGCATTTAGAATCGATCCATGCATTATGCTTAGAGTGTGTGGTATTAGTAGGAGTCCCCTCTTTATAGAAGATCTTTTGTAATTCACCAAACAGTTAATAATGAACTGTAAGAATAGGTATTCTAGCTGGATCTATCCCCTCATATTGTTCTAATGAGGCAACAAACTGCATATAGAGTTCTGAATATACTTCTTGATCTGCCATAACCTTGGGCCATTTTACAGAGCGACGATTGTTGGTTACCGCTGGAGCAGGGACAACCGTGAGCAAGGCAGCATACGCTTGCACCAAAGGCTCTCCAGCAAATATCACCTCAAGAGAATTGTGACCGCTATCAGACCTTACATTAATACCCGTAACGGCCACTAAAGGCCATAGTCTCATGTCAATTAATGCATAATCAATTACAGTAGCAGATGGTCCCCTCTTGAATGTTGGTGCACGAAGAGAGTCAGAGGAGGTGCGACCATTAAGGGCTCCCAGACCTCTACTGGTAATCAACAAGACTATTTGTAGTACACAAGAAGAAAATGTTTTCCTTGGGGGCACTATCAATGCTGGGATACCCCAATGCTCATCTTCCGCGGCAGTAATCTCTGTTAAAAATGAACAGGTTTCAAAGGGGGTGTTAAAATCTCCCGCCCCTATTATATTCATATCAGGGTGTAAATCATCCAGTATGGTATCTAACACTGCTAAAGTAGCGGAAATATCATTGGACTTAACCGATCTAACATAAATATTAAATAGTGCCAAGGAGAGACCAGAGGGTAGAGTAACCAGAGTCCCCATTAAGTCTGGGCAATCTATTTCCAAAGGAGTTAAAGTGCTAAAGCGACCATTCTTTACCAATGTTAAAAGCCCTCCACTAGCTCTGCCAAAATGCAAGGCAGGTTTAGCTTCAAAGATAAGGGATGTGTACCCATCTATATAGACCCTCTCTGTAGCCCAAGTCTCCTGTAACAGATGCACAATTAGAGGAGCACATAGACTTTGAGTATCTAAACAGTTGTTTCAACTATAACAAGATTAATTATTCAGTAGTTCCCACTATCATAGTGACATACGCATACATTTCTCAACAAAAGGAGGAAGAGCTTCCCATGTTCTTTTTTTTTTTTTCTTTTTCATTCATGCCTCACAAATATGTAGTACAAGAGACTTGACACAACTAGAACACAGCCTACGTGTTCCGTCCCTGTTTCACAGGACTTCTTCAGGGCAAACTAATCAGGTATGTATCCAAGCTCACAGCAAAGCAACAAGTCACTCTCTCCAGTTTTCAACTATTTTCTAATCCTGCGTCTAAATTCATCTCAAGATAGAAATATAAATTGTCCAAATGCGTTATTCAAATCAGATGCTCTCCACCGTGGTCAATTCATATGTTCCTCTTTTTCACTTTCGTCATTTTGGAAAACCACAGTCTTCCTTCTATAAGTCGTAAGGCCACAAGTTTAGGACCGTCCTTATTTTGCTATGCCTACTAAGCATTTCAGTGCTCCCTGTACGAACACGCAGAAAGACATCCACTGTAGTGGGTGTGCAGACAATATTGACTTGCTGCTTATAAGCATATCACACACACTACAATAGTGGGAACTACTGATTAATTAATCTTGTTATGGTTGAAAAAAACTGTTTAAATACTCAAAGTCTATGTGCTCCTCTAATAGTGCATTTGTATAACCAAGATTAGGATTTTTCATAACGGTTAACCCTGAGGGTGAGCACCGTTTAAAATAGTAGGACGAACAGTGAGCAGGCGAGCTTAGACCACTACCGTTATTGCAATTTTGTACTCTCCTGTAACAGACACACATCAAAGACCTTAATATTCCTTAGCCAGTCCTTATCGCATAATTTCACACTTGAGCCATCTAGGTTCCAAGACAGTAAACTTAAACGAGGGAAAATGGCATAATCATCAACATTATTAACATTGGATTTGGGCCCTAAGAGATCTTGTGAACTGGCAGCTTCGTCAGGGAAACGTATAATATTACAGTCATCATTGTTATATCTTTCAAATTAATTTTGTACCCCCTCATACAAAACCTCCTTGTTGGTACTAATGCCTGAGGGATACAATTGATGATATATAGGAGCAGAACCACTAGTAGTCACTATATCCCCAAGTGCCCCAGATTTTGTGTGGCCTGAACTCTTACATGGATGCATACACAATATGTTGAGCAGTCAATCTGGTGCATTCATGGGAGATAACAGAGCAGGGGAATGAGGGATAAAAACATTAGGTACTTGGACAGAGCCCTGATTATGCTGTGCCATCTAATCACTCAATAGTGGAGAGAATGCTTTGAACTGATTTCCTGTTTATTTTTTCCCAACATAATCACAAGTACGTAGTTCAAAATTAATTAGATTTTCAGCCAGAAAGTTGGAGCATAAGACAACATGGATATGGTCATAAGGTGAAGATGGAATTGAGTGCCTTTTGGCAGATACAATATCAGATCTAATTACGGATAAGCAATTCCACTCTTGTCCTTGCCAGTAGATCACTTTATTAATCAGTGCCTCAGTATCCCATCAGACACCTAGGTTCAGTTTAGGGACCTGTACCAAAAATATGGATTTATTGGATTTCTATTTATTCCGAGAAAGTTGGGGCTCAGATTTCAGAGAGTAACTCCTTGTAGGTAGTGAGCTGAACCAGAAGGAATAATGGGAGGAAAGGAAAACCCATGAGAGACAGGAAGGTGCAATGGTCTTCTCGGTGAAAATGTACTCACTATCATCGGATGGGTAGCAAACTTGGGGAACGGTGGTATGGGGGTTCACAAAGACAGGGTCAGGAATTGCACCTGGTGGCGAGAGTTCCCTATGCCAATTCTGACTTGTAGTCATCAGGTAAGCATTATCATTAGAAGTGCCAATGGTGCCATCAGTGGAACTTTTATCAGCAGCCCTTGTAATGGTAACGGGTAGCAACTTTGTATCCCTGCCCACCCCAGAAGAAGGAGCCTTTCCATTGTGCGACTGCCCTGGGCTGCTACAGCTACACAAGAGTTTTGCTTTAAGGTCCGTTACATTAGAAGATAATAACCCAAGTTGGATGCAAAGCTCACTCATTTTACTATACAACAATTCATTGTCCACTAAGTTGTTCATCATAACTGACGGAGCACATTTTGTGTTCTTGGCAAAACAGTGGTAGAAAAAGTGTGTTGTAGTGGAGCTTCCTGTATTGCCACTTCCACCATAACATCCGTAGGTTGAATAGGATCAAATCGGTTGTGACAAGGTACATTCGGAATGACTGTAATGGTGGGATATAAGGAGCACTGGGTCTTGTTTGGTTGCTCAGCAATGTCAGCTTCAGTAGACTGGGGCAATGCAGGATCCGTATCAGAAACATAGACAGGCCCAGTAACTGTGCTTCCCAATACCATTGGACGTGGTGAACCAGGGGTCTCAGCCAAAGTAGAACTCAAAGTAAGAGCTCTAGGGGCAGCCGCTGCTTTTAACATAGTCGGGACTTTTGGCACTTTGGCCTCACCTCTAGAGTTACTTGATGTAAGGAGCTGCTCAACCTCATCAATTGAGTGTCGATATCAGCTAGTGTAGATTGGTTAAGAGCAGCAGCCCCTGATTTGACTCCTTGTCTCACTGGACCTGATTTCTTTGGTTTCTTTGTGTTAAGATGATTCACAATGTACCCTGCCTTACGTTTACCCATAGTTGATCCTAAACAACAAACAGAAGGCAACAAGATAGTGGTAAGTAAATATAAAGTACAATCGTAGCGTACAGTACCTTTGAAGATGCCTTTCAATCCTTACGGCGTAATTGTCAGAGGGGTCTGGTGGGCGTCCCGTGCCTCGGGAGCCCGAGACTGCTTTGAAGCACCTCCGGCATAAAAACAATCACGTGTGCACCTCCTGCTACGATGGTTATCGGGGGATGCAGTCCCCTAGGCAAGGCAAAGTGCTGGTGTGGTGAATTACAGGCTCCCGCACTGCTGGAGCCTGAGACTGCTCTGAAGCGCCTCTGGCACAAAAATTATCACGTGTGCGCCTCCTGGCATGACGGTTATCGGGGGATGCAGTCACCTAGGCAAGGCAAAGTGCTGGTGCGGTGAATTACGGGCACCCGTGCTGCAGGAGCCCAAGACTGCTTTGAAGCGTCTCTGGCATGTAAATGATCATGTGTGTGCCTCCTGGCACGATCATTAACGGGGATGCAGTCCCCTTGGCAAGGCAAAGTGCTAGGGCAGTGAATTACAGGCTCCTGCACCGCGGGAGCCCGAGACTGCTTTGAAGTGCCTCCGGCGCGAAAACTATCACAAGTGCGCCTTCTGGCACAATGGTTATCGGGAGATGCAGTCCCCTAGGCAAAGCAAAGTGCTGGTGCGGTGAATTACGGGCTGAAGTTGTGTAAGTACATAGAAATCTGTAAAGGATGGTGAACTGCTGTAAGGAGTGAGGTTGTGTGCCATGGTGTTTCGAGCTGGGACAGGTCGGTTGTTGTGTTTTTGCATTGTGATTGCTTGGTGACGTTGAAGAGCCGCACTGGGATTGGATCCCTGAAAGTGATGCTGATTATGGATGTGCTATCAAGAAAATAATAACTGGAATTCAATTTGTTTTAACAGGAAACTGATGTACACAGAACAAAATCATAACATTCAGTTTAATCGTGTGATAGACATTGTTCAACAAGACATGTCCACATTATAACATGGGCAGTCATAACTTAGGTCTATAATGCTATTGAGCTGGACATTACAAACTAAGGGTGGGTGGTGAACTCTGCTCCGCTTGCAGAGTTTGCAGAGTTTTTCACACTCCTGCATCCGCAGGGCTCACGGAGTTCCAAAAACTTCCGCTCCGCATAGTGGAGCGGAGTTTTGTCCACACTTGTGCTTGCTAATGGTAAGTTTGTGAGCGCGAGTGTGAAAAATCCAATGCTAGACTAATTCCCTACGAGATTTCGTACCGTGGCAGTCCCGGATGGTCGCTACCGATCGAGTTAAGATACCTTCTGTTCGCGTTGAGGAGGCTGCCACTAAAGAAGAACTTCTACTCGAGCGACAGAAAGAAGCAGCTCCCTCTTGCATTGTGAGGGATGCCGTTTGCGCTGATTTTACAGCACAGGACAAACACCCAGCACTAAAAATCAGTGTGAACGGCACAAGGTAACCCACTCCAGCACTCGCAGAACTCCTCATAGCTTTGCTGGGTTTTTTGTGACTCCAAACTCCATCCAGGCTTATTACAAGCATTACGTTCTGGCCAGGTGTCATGGTGAAATATCAACGTCACAAGTTTGTTTTCCCCATACCATTTTACAGATTAGCAGATACTTACAGCATGCAAAGATGCTAAATACACTATGTTACACATGGAGAAGCAAGAGAAGTTACTTTTCATTGTTGCTGAAATTGCATCAGTGGATTGGATAATCCATGGGTGTATCACACTGCCAATCTCAACATTTCATTTTCTGTGCTGTCTACAACATCACCAGGGGGGCATATTTGAAGTATTGGGATAAGGGTTTGTACACAAGTCATAAGAACTTCCTTTATAAGTTTTGGTGTTGAAATAGGGGAACTGGAGTGTTACTCAGTGGTTTAGATAGTGAGAATATTTGAAGTGGATCCTTAGTTTGCAAGGACATTTCCTTACATGGCGCTTGTAATGTTTCTGTGGCAAATCTATTGTTCTACTTGAACGGTTACCTTGTGGCCATGATAATCCGACTTTCACATTGCTCTCTAATATGAGTTACCTGATGTTTCTACCTGCCCGTACAGTTATGGAAGCAACCCTTTGGGCTTCAATTAATCTTACCAATGTTCACTTTGATGCCCTGAGCAAACTGAAAGCCTTACTTTCTCAAAAAGATGTAGCTTTAACTCCTGCTAAGGAGACGTTTGATCTTCAGGTGGCAAGGTATTCTTCAGAAAAACATATTTTTTCAAAAGTATAGGCTCTGGGTTGGTTAGCACCTTTCAGACAGTTTTCTGAGTCATTTCATCTTTTATTCACTGTGTTCTTGGGAGCACCTTGGGATCTTTTCCACTGCTCATGATCCTGATTGGATGGACAGTTGTTTTATTATTTTTGCTCTGCAATTGATATCAAATGGAGCTGGCACTGCTTCATGTGCTACTGTGCCATGAGCACATAGTACATTGCATTGGCGCACCCTTGCTTTGAGAACTGAATGAGCATTGATTCTTATCATGCCTGTGTGGCTTCACTGTGTGCAGCCCGTGTTCCGCTGTCTGTTGTGTACTTTTGAATGTGCCTTGGATTTGTGCCCATGATCGCAACCAGTTGAGCCTTCGGACATGCATGTACTGATAGACCCCATAAAGGTCCATATGTATAGCTGTCCACTGCATATTCCTTTTCTCCTGGTTGCATTGGATCTTGTATTTGGTTTGGCGGAACCTCGACTAGCTGTTTTCTTTCCTCAGCGGCAGCTGTGGGGGTTGGATAGGACACATTTGCTCTATAAACCTGCTCTGAAGTTTGCCTCTGGGATCATCATCTGCGAACGGTGATAACAGAAATCTTTTGTCTACCACTCGGAACACATAGACATTTGGCAATTCCGTTTGGTATGAACCTTTTATTGGGCCTGTTTTTAACATCCGAAATTGATTTTAAATTGACCTTTTACACATTTATATACTTAAGACAGCTTTCTTTGTGCTTTGGGCTTCTAAATCGCATGATTGCCTTTTAAACCGCTTGATTTTTTAAGTGTGAATATTAGGATTCCTTTTGCATGTGCTGCTACATTCTTAGCAATAATATTTTCTCTTTCCGATAGTTTTTTATTCAAATGATGTCCTCTGAGTGGGTGTCATGTGCCCCAGTTGGGCCTAGAGGGAAACACTGCCATTTTTATATACACACAGGTTTCTTCATAAAGTTGACTTCACTCTCACACAACAAATTTTGCAACACATTTGCAACTGTGACAGTGTGGATTAGATTCTAGGAAACTATACTTGCTTACAAACCAACTTCACAAGAACACTATCATGATACCTTGTCCCATATTGTATAAGGTTAATATGTACATTGTTCAATTGTGATTATTTGTTTCATACATATGGAGACAGAGCTATCTATAACATATAAACAATGGCGACCTGACCAAGATCTCGGCCCAAGTCAAGGATGCCTTATGTTATGTCCTGCTCTTACATACTCAAGAGTACCCAAGTCCCAGTTTGGATCACCTGACTACTCGTGTACCTAATTTCCCTTCTAAACAAACACTGTAAGCCTCTTCTCCTTCCACTACTCTGTGGGATATCTCTGTGTCTTTAACCCTCGAGTGAACATCTTTCTCTTCCATTCCCCCCACAGACTCTCCTCAGAGCCTTCCATATATCCTCCATGCCTGACTCAACCTTGTTTCAAGGTAGTTTTGATACCACAGCCACAGGTAGCCTGTACTCCACTATCTCTAATTGCATCCTTCCACTATCCCCTCCTTAAATTTTAAAAGTGGCATTCTTCCTTAATCCTTATTCAGCACTTGACGAACCACAGTAACCCTGTCCTGATGATGACCTGAAACTACACAGGTTGAAACGCTGTCGACTATTCAACTTAGCTTTAGGCATTTTTTATGTTCAAAAGCATTGTAAACTCAGTCAAAATGTCAAATTGACTGTTTTTGGAACCAACAACTGTATGGTTTCTTGTGCCGGTTTTTCATTGTATTTTTCACTACTAATGTGTCGCTCGTGCCGTTCACTTCTCCATGAGCATGTATGTGCACATTATATGTTTGGGGTACTACCAAAGTTTATGTAATGTGGTACTGATATTACTACCTTACCCTATAAACCTATATACCCTATGGACCTACTCAATACCTTTGTTGTCTCCCTTCTTCCCCTGTGCTCAACATTTGCTTGTTATTAGTAATTGTAGTATTGTAGTACTTGCCTTACTTAATGATTCCAAGTTGAGACTTTGTTGTTTTGCTAAAACGTGTTCATCCGGTCTCAACTGGACTAACTGGTTTTGCTCCTGTCTCTTGTTTTTGTTATGTTATAAATAAACATCCTTTTCTGTGATTTGGCAGTGGAGCACTTTTCTGCCATTGGCAAGGTCTTTACATGCTGATGCTTAAGGCCAGCAGCCTGCTGATATTTCTACGAGGAGTGTCCAGCTCAGGACCATGATGGGGACCTAAATTCTTTCCCTGCAGGTAATGGGGGTTGGATAATCCAATATGAGGGTTCTTGGCAAAACACACACACATGCCCTAGACACTTAGGTTAGGGGATGCATGCACGGAATCAATCTGGCACCAATTCCAACATTTATGTTGTCCAACAAACCCAGTTCCTACTGAAAACAGGAAACAGTATGACAAGGCGCCACCAACATGTAAGATTGAGTTATTATTTAATGTATAACCTTAGTAGTTCTGCCATGCACTCTCAGAGATCCCCACTTGCCTCCAACCCATAGACGTCCGTGGTGGTAGGGATTATACTCCTCAGCTGAGTAGAAACCTCTTATGTATGTGCTGTCGGTTGTTCAAGCTTGAACTTTTCAAAGGACTAATTCCCAATTGTGTTACCCTCTCTGAAATTCATGCACAATTATTTCTGGGGATGAAGGTCCTTCAGTAATTAATTTTACTGAGAACAGCAGACATGCGGTTACACAAAAATTATAGCAACATGGTCTTGCACTTATGGGTGGAGATGTGACTTTCATGGTTGAGAATGACAAAGCATATAGGACAGAGGCGATCTCTTCTTGGGTTACATTCCCCAGCAGAAAAAACTATAATAAGGCTATTTCAAAATTACACCCAAGATGAATTTCCAGATAACTACACACCATATGAGGCAATAGAGATACCTTTAACATGCCAAGAACAAAGAAATTGGTTTGAAGGTGCCCTACTACACACAATAAATAATGTTAGATAAGGTCCCCTTAAAATGAGTGAGCAAAATGACCAGTCTTGGCTGGATATACACTGTATCCTAATGTTGATAATTTATCAGCAGTACACTTGCGAGATTATACAGGTACTTAGGGACAATTTACAGATGTTTGACACAGTTTGTTATGTGAACATTAACACTAAACCATACGTAGACTGCTCAAGCTGCACAACACAATTGGCTTCACTGGGCATCCGCCTACAAATGCTAAATTCAGTAGTGGGTAAGGTTCCTACCAGACGGGAGGAGATTCTGTTCTTGATTGCACAAAAAACAAGACAGCTTCGAATGGTGTTTTCCCATACAGGATTGCAGGAAAAACACAGAATTTTAAGAAGCTACTTGCCGATGGAGATGGATCCCCCTGTGGAAGACTGCGCCACTTGGGGTACAGTCTTTGCTGTGGAATATACCAGTACACATGGTACCCCTTAATTAGCTGTTTTGCCCGAGGTGCTTAAACAGATCCAGAATGAGTATGGGGCAGCACCTGCCCTGGATTTGGGGATGAAACTGATGGGCAATTATGCCACAAAATCTGCCATAATTTTAATCAACAATAAGGGGGCATCAACATCATTGGACACTCTCCAGCAATTCACAAATTTGGCTCTGGGACATTAGGTGTATGAATCATGTAAAATTATGGAAGAGACCTATGCTGCACCAGGAAGAGATAAGTTGAGAGCCAGACCTGGTAAGTCACAACTGAAGAGTAATTCTGAAAAGGATAACTCTAAGCAATCACCTGAGTCTTCCACCAAGAAGGAGTGGGATGATGAGGGTAAATAAAGACAAAATAAAAACCTTGAGAAACAGTGATAATATTAGACTGCCTGACAGCAGTGTATGCCATCTTAAAAGGATACATGCATGACGGAGAATTCTATCCTGAGAAAACCTACACGCAGTCACATGGTTACTGCACTATGCAGTTGGCTGAACTTAGGGCACTAATACTGGCACTGGTAAATACAGATAGAAGATTCCCCACACTAATACTGTGTGTAATTTGTATTTCTGTGTCCAGTCCTATTTTATACACTACTGGAGCCAGAATGGATTCAGAGAGTCAAAGGGGTGCACAATAAAGCACAAGATGCTTTGGGAACAAGTGGCAAAGCTAAAAAACTGCTTGCTATAAACAAATGTAATTCACACATTTAGTCATCAATGTGCTGGCATACATGGTGCAGGGAATTCTGTGGCTGATGAAGCCACAAAAGCAACAGTGCGAACAGCTGCAGTTGCTGCAATAACTCATTTATGTACAAGGATAGACACAGATATCATAATGGCTGTCAATGCTTCATGCAATGACACTCACCTGCCGAAACCTATCCACTTAAATACTCCCACAATTTGGATTCACAAAACATGCCATTTTCTTAAATTCATGGAGTGGGTGATAGAGTAATACTAAATTCAGACCACAGGTTAGGATTAATTCTAGCTGCACACATGGGTCATGCATCTGCACATACGGGGGTGTCTGCTACAATTTCATTATTCTGCTGGTGGCCAGGTATTTACAAACAGACCAAGGACTTGGTCCTTAAAAGCAACATTTGCCAGCAGATGAAGAGTTCCACTGTGGCATGTCCATCAAAGACAATGAGGATAGTACGCGCACTGCTGGGTAGTTGTTAGAAAAGTTATGCATTTTTAAAGGTTATTCTGTGCTCCTGGGTGTCACTTCTCTGGACTGGGAGTGCATTAGTAAATCAAATAGGTTACATACCCCTGTGGAATCGGGTATGTCCCCTGGGCACTGGATTGCGATTCCTAGAATTTTTTGTGATTTCAATAAAGTTACACCAATGTTGTTAGTTTGTTTGTTGTTTAATTATTCATCAAGAAAGTCCGGGACCAGGAGCAACACCAGCCCGCTTCCACACCGAGCGGGCTTGAGAATCTTAACCATTCACATCTTTCACATCATATTCCCCAGACGAAGGCATAGAGCCGAAATGCATCGGGATACATAACAAAGTGATCGATGAACAATGAATGCATCATTGAAATGAATATGAATTTCTTGATGAATAATTAAACAACAAACAAACTGGTGTGGTGTTCTATGGGAATTCACAAGGGCATATTATCAAGCCCATTATCGCCGCTTTAGCTGCAGTTTCCTGCTGCTAAAGTGGCGATAATTTTACTCCCGTCCTTAATAATATGGCCCGAAGTAAGTCCTCTCAAACAGAGATCACAGTAAGCAACAAAGAATTATCCCTTCTACCAATTACTACAACTACTACTGTGCAGTCAACTAGTACAGAAATTCAGATTTCAATTTGGATCCTGATGTGAATCCTGCCTACATCAATGTACCACAGATCGAGTCAAGTCCCAGTTCTACGAAGCCTGCTGATCTGCCAAAAATAGATCTGAATGCCTCTGGCTACATCATCTAATTTTATGACTTTTCTTCAGATTCAACAGATCCACTACCACCTCTATCATTTAGGTTAAGACTGCCTGTTTTTATCGTTGGCTAAAAAAGACATGCTTTATTTCTCTATGGTTACGCCTTTGAAATACAATTGTGTTGCCTTTCTTGGTTCTTTGGTTTGGTTTTGTGACACTTTTTTTCTTGCTTCTCAATGGACACTATCTCCCAGAACGGTCTGCAGTATAACTGGTGAACTTGATTCTTAAACCACACTTGTCATCTCACAGGGTACGAGGAGACCTTTCCCTGGTAAACATTTCAACTGTTCTGGTTCCTGATGGGATTGTTTGGGATAGTGTATTGTATAACATATATGGCCCAATTGAACTTTTGAAAATACCATATTTTTTTAATTATTGTTAAATTACATTGTCATTCATAGTACTATATCTGATGAATGGGATATAGACACAGTGCATAAAATGTTAGAAGATCTAGGGCATTCAACTGTTTTTTCTTCTAATGAATTGCACGAAGGTACATCTAACTATGATGAAATGTCATCATTTCCTGCACAAAGCAAGTACACAGTGCTGTTTTTGATTGCACACAATGGGCAATGGTGCCCTACACCACCATATGGTAGTTCAAAGATGTTTATGCAGATGTTTGCCTATTTTTCAGGTTATGATACATTAGTCCCAACGTCTTATTAATACAGACTTGCAGCATCACCTGCAAAGAAAAATATGCTGACAAACACCAAGCTGATATATTTTGCTTCTTTTCTTTCCCAGCTGTCCACACAAGGGATTCATTTTTGGAGGGACACTATTGATGGCAAGTCTGTTTGGGGGACAGATGTTTCACAACTTCAGGGAAATTATGCTTTTTTCAGAGCATGGCTTTTATCACAATAAATGATTTTCCTGAACAAGACTGTGCAAGAAGCGTCATGTCTTGGCATGGCTAAGACAAAATGTTTGAATACACCACTCATTCCCACATTGGCACGTTTGGAAAACTGGCAGTAGTTTACAAAATATAAGGAGGAAAAACTAGACATCATGCTACACAATGGCACATATAATTAATCAGAAACCAATTGAAAGGGCTGGTTAGTGTGGTCATTAGATACTAACAGATGTCAAGCACAATTCCTGGAAAACACAAAAGGCTTTAAAATCAGTAGGCCTGACCAGCGTTATGTGCAAACAGAACACTTGGGGTGAAGACAACTTACAGTGTTAGGAAGCTGTGCCTTGAACAGCTGAAGGTCACAACATTTCACCAGGTGAACCAACACTTAACTTTTCTTTCTGATGACCAGGAACTATGGGAGTTCCTGATAGGTCCTCGAGAACCACGTCAAATGCACTTCTTGTATGCAATATACAATGAAATATGGAATGTTTCTCAGCAGGAAAGGCTGCATGAAATTGACAGGGATGATTTAGAGAAAGCTCTAGCAGTAGTATGCAATGAGGTGACAACAATGTTCTCTAGAATGTTCTCCCAGGGCAACATAGTGTCATCAGCAGTAGACATTATACAACATGACATGTCCATATTACCACATGGGCAATCACAGTTTAGAAGCATCATACTATTGAGTTGGACACTTCAGACACTTCATTCTGGTTGTGTACTATGGCGACATATTAATGCCACAAGCTTGTTTTTACCTTACCAACTGACAAAACACAAATACTCATGGCACGAAAAAATGTGACATAGAGAAATTAGAGAGACTACTGTTCACTGTTGTTGAGACACAATCCATGGATCGGATAATCCACGGGTTCAGTTTAGTTCAGTTCAGTTCAAAGTACTTTATTCGGCCACTAAAAGACATAAAAGCAGACAATTAAAACATTTAAACAGAATACCGTAGCTTAAAAAAGTTCTGCATGTACATTGAAAAATAACTGTAAATAGGCAAATGTACAAACAAGTAAAAATAAAAACTCATTACTAAAAACAGATGACAAGTGTCATGTTAAAGATGAGGTACAACAAATGAAGGGCAAAAGTGGTAAGACATTAGCTTGATAGACGGGCTGCATGATTACACCAGAAGAGTTACAGTATGGCACATATAGTTCCCTGGGCACGTTTATACAGATACAGCCTAACCACTGGATAGACAACCTCTTCCTAAGTCTTAAGGCCCCTGTCACAAATCCTGTGACCCCAAATCAAACCATAGGGGAGGACAGCATTTGTAAATTTAGTAATGCAGGCCTTACTTGGATGAATTGGCCAGTTCTGAGCAGCGGACGTATGAACCTTTTACGCAGGGGGTCAGAGAAGTCACAAAAAAATATAAAATGTAAAGTGTGCTGTTCAGAGACATTATCACAAGGACATGACTTTAAGGCACCGGGCTTCATGTAGCCTTTTGGAAAGGCTAGTAGCCAGGGTACCAGATTCAGTTGGAATCTGGTTAACACGTAGCGATTGTGCACGTTTGTGACCAATGACAAATAAGGATGGGCCTGTAGGCTCATACTCAATGTGGCATACCTTCTCAGGGTGGGCTTGGCTAATTCCTTGCCTTCCCTTATCCCCTGCTGCTTGACCAAAAACTGATGTTTGATGTCCCTAATTGCTGCTGGGCCTAGATGTCTGGGATTAGTATACAGGTCAGGACAGCCTAGCCATTTAATTTGCTCCATGATGTACTTTAGCCAAGGGATATGTAGGGCCCCCATGTGAGCGGTACAGCTCACTACGACAAGTTGGTTTAAGGTGGTGGTGGTAGTGGACCAAATTCTCAACCAACGCAGCGTGGACACAATACCAATAAGGTCAGAGATGTACCCCAAGCCAAGCTCCTCGTGCAGAATAAAAGCTGGGGTGCTGGGGGGGACAGCAAGGAGTCCACGCATGAATTTGTTTTCTACCCCCTGATTGTCCTTCACATCTTTGTAACCCCATACATCGAACCCGTATGTGGCCATGGGGATACATTTCTCTTTATGCACCTTATGCAAGGCAGGCACGGCAGGCACGGGTTTTGTCCCCAGCCTTTTTGCCGAGTCCACAGTAGCCCCTGCTGCTCATGCAAAAACATTCTTTTTATGTAATATTTGCGCAACCTAGGTCCCCCGGTCATCAAACAACACCCCTAAGTAAGGGAAGGTTGATTTTGTCACTTTTGCCCCCTTGCAGAAAAACCTGCACCTAGCCTTCTAGGTGCCTATCGTCATAGTGTGAGATTTAAAAAAAAGAGTGGCTATATCGAAAGAGTCTATAAAATCTATAAAAATATTTAAAAGTTTTTGGAGACCTACAGCGGTCCTGGCAAACAACACCGCTTTTTCTGCATACAAAAGTGCAGGGATCATTTTAGAACCAGCTCTTGGGATATCTTTACTGCTAGATGAGAGGAGGTCCCCTAGCTTGTTGATATGAAGTGTGAACAGCAGAGGGCCCAAGATGCACCCCTGCCAGACCCCTCTCCTGAACACCCAGGGGTCCATCACACCGCCGTCCTCATTGAATCTCACCGCTGCAGGTCCCGAAGAGTCAGACACAGTTTGGATCTATTTACATGGTCAAATGCCGATGTTAGGTCCATGAAAGACATGTGCAAGGTGCCCCTCTTGGTTATTGTGTATTTTCCGACCACCAGGTGCAGGGTAATACATTGATCGAGCGTCCCTATGCATTGCCTAAAACCATACTGTAGGTCACAAATAACATTAAAATTATCCAGCCACAATGATAGACGATGCAAAATCACTTTCCCCATGATTTTGTCAGCCGAGTCTAAGAGTGAAATGGGTCGATAACATGCAGGATCATCCCTTGAGCCCTTTTTCAAAATAGGAATGAGAATACCCTTAGCCCAGGAGGGACCGAAACCACACGTACAGGCCGCATCGAAGACCCGTGCCAATATCCTAGCCCAGATCAGAGGGTCAGCCTTATACAGATCCGCAGAGACTCCCTCCGGGCCCTGCGCTTTCCCCCCACATGTGGCCAAAATAGCTTAGTGCACCTCATCTGTACTGAAGTGAAATGGTGCACTAGCTAAGCCGGGGTCCCATTGTGCCTCACACCCTTCCAAGTCATCACCTCTATAAATTTCTTCAAAATGCTGAACCCAGCGCTATGCAGTACAGTCTGTACTAGGATTAGAAAAAAGGGTGCTGTTAACCACCGCCCAAAACTTAGTGCTGTCTGCCAATACACTTACTTGTCCAAGAGCCTCCTAAGCCTGTTCCCTAATGGATTTCTTCCTCTGTTGAGTTGCTTGCTTGTAGGCCCTACTACACGTCCTAACCTCATCCTCATCTCTTGGGACTTGTTTGAGTGCCAACAATAGCTTTCTATGACGTTTGGAACAGGTACTGTCAAACCATCTCTTTTCCTTGGGGCCGTTAGCCCTACTCGGAACAGTTTAACAGGTGGATATCTGCTTGGTTAACTTATCAAAGGCATCTAAAACAGCTCTATCCTGCACTCTAGTGTCTATCCATACGAAATCTCTGCTGCACACTCCACATACAAATTATCCAGGAGGCTTTCCGGTATCACCTTCTCCCACTACAGCCTACGTGTTTGATCTTTAGTGCTGATGTCAGAATTTGGAATGCTCCAGCCCTCCTCTCCATATAAAGTGGAGGAGTAAACCAGTTCAAGCATAAGGGGATTATGAACGCTGTGACTGCTCCAAGAGATGCTCAGTTTGTGAAGTGCTGGGACTAAAGGTGCAGAGAGCATTATAAAATCAATAATACTGGAGCAGCCCATGTAGGTAGGAATAGCGGCATTTGCTCCCGTTTGGTCTAAACTGCACAGGTTGTTAGCTGAGAGAAGCCCTTCTGTGTAAGTACCTGATTCTGTGTGCCCAAAATGTGTAGCCAATGGAGAAAAGTCCTTTGTAGAGGTGCAATTAGGATGAAACTGATGAACATTAAAGTCACCTAAAATTATAGTCTCATAATAAGAAAGTTTCCTCTCCCCATAGTGTTCAAGGAACCCCTCTAGGGCTACTAAATGTTCGATCTCAAAACATCTGGTAAAGGAGTTGTAAAAATTAACTACTAACAGGGGTGAATGATTCTTAAACAACAACTCCACTGCTAACAGATGGGGTGACTGGCACTCTACCAGATTCATTTTAAATGCTAGTTTAAGTGAGACCAATAAAAGAAGACTCCCCTGGCTCTACCCACAGTTGAAGGGATTGCACACTTAAAAAACGATGTGAAACCATCCAAAAATAAACTCTCAGTGGTCTCCCATGTTTCATGTAGGGCAATTAAATGGCAGCATGAGAGGGACCTCAGCCATAACACGTCATCTCTTTTCGACCTTAAGCCTGCAATATTCCAGGACAATATCTTCATACAGGGGGAACCCGGGATAGTAGGTCCTGGACCCAGATTGAAGAGCAGATGCTGACTTCGGGGGTGAAAAAGATGTATTAGCAACAAGGTCCAAGAGCCTTGGGCAGTGCAACTCAACCTGGGCAGGTGATAGTTATTGCCATCCAACCCCTGTGGGCTTAGCAAGCTTTCAAATCTGTTAACCAGGGGGAGGACAAATCTAGTATTGCTGCCGTGAACAGGCTTGAGCGGTCTAGGTGCGGAATGCCAGGGATGGTTTAAGAGGGGTAAAAGTACTGACGGGGGAAAATCCTGATTAATGATTTAGAAATTCTCCTAAAATGACACTCAATGAGTGCCTTGGCTTGTGCAGGGTGACTCATGTTAACTATAACGCAGTCCCCCTCGATGTTTTTCCCCAGCCTACTTTCAGCCCATCCCACTCTTCTGACCATACTAATATCAGGAGAAAGATGATGACCATTAACAACATTGGTATTACAGCAGTGAGTGACTTTGTGCATAAGGTCCATTGTTGACTCCTTGGAGCTTTGCATGATTGGTGGGACTCCTAGTAAAATTACGCTAGAGGTGCTGATTCTGGGGGCATGTCTAGGATGCTCTGGGTTCCCGTTTGTGTAATGGCAGGTATATTCGGGGTGAATGTATCAGCTAGGCTCCCCTTTGGTAATGGTACCCCTGGTTTTTGTGCTTCCTGTGCCACCTGCGCTAGAGGGGCTAGAGGGGCTGGTAGTGCAGGTATTCCTAGGAATTTGAATCACCCCCAAGCATGGTTGCATAGCATTTTGTGTCTCGGGTTTCGCTTGGATTAGGCTACCAGTTGCAGCGGAATGTGCCCCTGTGCCCTGTGCCCTGATACCAGATGCTTGTGTGACAATAGACCTAGTAGGCCTAGCAGTACAGATAATCCCCTTCCCTGCAGGCTCCCTACCAATAAAATGACAGGGTGCTGTCGAGGTAAGAGTGTCAAGCCTCGCCGCAATACCCTCCACCTTTTCCCATTGGGGCGCTATTAATGTATTAAGCATAGATTCCAGCCTAGGTAAGAGAATATCTAGTTGTTCAGAGTCAATACTAGCTGGTGTTATTGTCTTTTTAATGATGTAATCCGGGGGGCCATTTTGCAGCTAGTCCTCTTCCCCTTAGTAGGGGGGCTATCTGGGACTGGGTCATCTTCCACCATAATCAGGGCCACCTCAACATTAGAGACCACAGAGGATGGGATAGCAAGAGGTGATAGAGCCAAATCAGGAGGTGCCCCTACAACTCTGTGGTTCTCAATTACGTTTAGCTCCTGTACGATTTTCCCTGTCTCCAAAGAAATCCTCCTTTCGGTCAAGGCTATCTCATTCAATATGACATTGGCCGCTCTGGTTAGAAAAGAGTCAATGGTCGCTGTTGTTTAGCCCCCTGGCGCCCCAGCCGTTGTTTTCCTTTTTTCCTTTTAACCATAGTTATTATGTATATATGTTGTAGCATTATTTTGCATAAGTTTTATTATTTTTTAGATAGCTATATTTGACATATCTGAGGAGTGGTTGCATGTGGATCAGTTAGGCTCTGGACAAAACACTGCCCTTTTAACATGTACATGTTTCTTAAGTCGCCTTCTCTTTCACACAATGACTTTTGACACCGGTGCATGAATGACAGTGTGGGATTAGTTTCTCTGAAACCACATTACTTACAAAACCACTTCGTAAGTCCACTATCACGACACCTTGAACATTTAGTACAAAGTGTTGACACATTGAGCAATTGCTATTTGTTATTTTTATCCATAAAATGTGACATTGCTATCAAAGAGACAATAAACAATTTCAGCTCAGCTAGAGCATCTACACGGAGACACGCACACACTTGTTATGAATGCACACATACTTCCATTTTATGTTAGAGGAGCACTCTGCTGTTGTTATGAGGCCACAGCTGTGTCGAGGTTTTGGCTCAGCTGGTTCCGGTGTCTCTCTCTGCAAGGAGGGATGTCCAACTCGTGACCAAGAGAGGAACCTACATACCTTTCTCTTCAGGTAAAGGGGATGTAGATCATTTAGTAGGGGATGATTCTGGGCAGAACACCCGCCCTAGACAATGAGGTTCAGGGATGCATAGTAGGAGTACAATATACACCGTACTTATATGCCCTCATAAATACATTGTTGTAGCATAGTGGTAGAATTGTTCATTCTGTTAACCATCCTTATATTGCTAATCACTTTTATCTGCTTCTATCTATTTATAATTGCAATGCATATATTTTATACAAGAATCATGATAGTTCAATAAATATTGAAAACACCCCATTGTGTATTCCTTGTTTATCTCTGACAGGGCATGAGTGACTAAGTGAAAGGGTTTGAGTTCTGTTACCACTATTCCGAGATGGATCAGGGTTGTCATGTTCAATGGTTGCTCACACGATTTGCTACTTAACTAGGGTTGGAGGTACATATGAGGGCACTGTGAGCTAGTAGGACTATAGGCCAACATATCCTTAGGGGGTGCATGGAATCAGTCTGGCACCAATCCCAACGTTTATGTTGTCTGACAAACGTACAGTTCCTACTGAAAAGAGAAAACACTACGACACTACTAGTGTGTGCAGTTTGTTACCTGTGCAGGAATGCAATAAAAAAGAAGCAAAAAGCAGGCAATTAATTTAAACCTGTTAATCTTACTAGTCAGAATTCATGAGAATGAGATGGAAGAGTAATGTGACAAAAATAGCCTCCACCAGGAAAACCAAAGGAGAATCTGCTCACTTGGTTGTAATGTATATAGAAAGTGACACATTTTCTAAAAGTGCAAGTCAACTAAAGAAATGATCTTCATTAATTATAGAGTTTTTCTTAGCCAAAGAGTCTAGGGATGTGCAGGAAAAAAGGATGAGGAGTGTTTTGCAGCTTCAATAGCAAGCCTTTTTATGCCGCTGTCATTAAATTTTGACTTGATTGTTTTTATAATTGAAGATGTGGTGACTTGAGTTCCATGAGGCGGTATATTTGTATTCAATTAAAGATTGGTAATGCATTTTAGCTATACATTTTTCATAGATTATGTATTTTTGTACACAAGTTGAACCTTTTCAGAGTGCTCTTGTACTGAACTATCCATCTGTCAATAAGCAATCGGAGTCTAGGATTCCAGGCATAAATATAAAAATAATGGTTACAGTTTGATACTTGATGTATATTCTCAGCATAACAAATATACCTATCTAGGTTGTGAGATCAGATTCATTAAGTGAACTGAACTCCGATGAAATGTGCAGTTAAGTATGCACAAACTTGATTAGTGTTATTATTTGTGGATTTAATATGACAGTAGGCAGTATCCTGTATATTCAATTATAGATACGACGGAGTCGAGTGCACTTCATTTAAAGTGGTTTCTTTGCAATGGTGTTCCTCCAAAGCCGTTGTTTTCCTGTGCCATCATATTTCCACAGTTCATAGACTGCCAGGAAGCTACAGCCCTTCTACCAACGCTTTTAATTCTGGCTGCCAACCTGGAATTGAGAGCACAACACACCTGAGGTAAATAAACACACTGATTTCTGGCTTGAAAAGAAAAACATCATTCAGAATGTACCAATATTTATTTAATGCTACAGATTGTCCTGTTTCATCCAAATTATTGGGGTCACACTTGGTAGATCCACTAAACACCCAAAAATAACGGTGCCATTTTGAAGACTAGGGGATCTGCCAGGTGTCTAGCCTCTCCCCTAATGAGTTATTCTTTAGGAGGTGGGACTGGTGGGAGTCAGATAAACTTGTCAGAGAAAGTCTCATTTGCAGGTGGTATATGCAAATCAACTCCATGTACCCTGAAATGAGTATACACACGCTATGAATGGTATGTCATACTACAGATTATTAATTATACACTATTTGTCTGCACTTCATGTATATTAGAAGGAATGTAAGCATTAGAAATAATTTAGCTATAAGTGTAATAAAATTATAAAAATTATGGCAAAAGTTAAAAAAGCACCAACCATGTTTTATCAGACATCTCTAGCCTATTTGTTCAGAAACCACCTAAGTTATAAACCGCTGTCTAACATTTTGGTTGAACAAGTTTGTCATAATATGCAGTCAAGTAATGTCTCCTGATATACCATATTTTGCCATCAAGCCTGAAGTCTGAACTCCGTATCTCAGCAATTAGACCCTGTGTCGAACCCTGCCCCTGAACCGGTATCCTATATACCTTTCTAAATCATGGCGATCTATGTAGCAAGGAGGGATTGTCTTGAGCTCGGCTCCTGTGTCGTTACACAGGATATCTGGCAATGATTTTTGTTTGGAAACCAGAGGGACATATTTTAAGTTTAAAATTAAAATGTATTAAATATAAGTGAATCAATTAGAATAGAGTAACAGTATACAATATCATGAAATATCCATAGATTAAATATAATGAAATGGCTACAAAGTTGTCTGAGAAAAAGGTGAAACTTATGTTGCAAAATTGGAAAAGAGCGGAGGAGTCCAAAAAGTAGTTACCGGTGACCAAAGTACCTCTCTCTTAATAGCCAAGGAAGGTGGAGTAACATAATTCCTATCCAACCTATGATTGTAGCATATGCATCACCACCATGCTTGAAAAAGTTCAGAGCATTTTTCCATTTTTTTGTGATTTGTTGAAAAGCAACAGCAAATAATACATCTACAATTTGGATAATTAAATCACAATTGTTCCAAGCTTCAGAAAGACTACCCAAAAAGACGTTTGTAAATGAAAATGGAACATGTGAGTGAAAAATATGATTAATTTGTGCCCATACTTGAAGCCAGAATTGATAGGTGGTAGGGCAATCAAAAAGTATATGTTTTAGAGTTGAGATAGAGAAACAGGACAGTCATATAGTATGATTAAACATATGCAGATTATGTGACGCAACCATTAGACTGTTGTAAATGCAAAATTGAGTTTGGGTGGCACTAGCAGTATGAGATGTGTTGGGAATCTTTAGCCATATTTTGTTCCATAAGGAGGGAGAAGAAAAGATATGAAATTCATTCTCCCACAATAATTCCAGTGATATATTCTGTCTGGGTTAAGGTAATGGAATGAGTGGTAAATATATTATGCTGAGGGTGAAGTAGGTAACAATGGTTGCAGAGATGATGATGCGGAAATTGAAGATTAATTGGTACTGAGAGTATTATTAGATGCGAGAATCATTGATCTTAAAATCAGATATATTAGTTGATATGAATTATGAAAATTAAATAAAGATTGAATTTATGAGAAGGAGATTGGAGAATGATTATGCATTAATTGATAAATCCAAAGCAGACCTTTTCCCGCCAAGATTTCCAAAACATAAGTTGATTATTAATTTTAATAAGGGTATTGTACCAAATAGATGACTGAAGAAATTGATCTGAAGTGGAACGATTAGAAAGAAAAATGGGATGTAATAATCTACAGGCATTTTGGATAGTAGGCATAGACATGGAGGTAGGGTGTTGAGTAAACAACAGCAACTGCGAAAAAGAAAAAGGTTGAATAAAAAAGATACTTCTAGGTCTGTCCATAGGGGGCGATCTTGTGCAGGGTACTCATTGTGGTAAGGGATATAGTGTTTCAAAAAGAAAGTCGTATGATAAGCTCGGAAATTTGAAAAATGAACTCCTCCTTGTTGCTTAGTGCATTGAAGTTTGGTGAGAGACATAAAGGGTTTTTTATTATTCCAAAAGACAAGCATTAGGAAAGAATATATAAAAAAATGTAACAAAAGAAGGGATATTTTTTGGAATTGCAGAGAGATCTAAAAGTATTATGGGAACTGATATCATTTTAATAGAATCCAATCTACACCAGCATGAGAGGAACAAAGGATTTCAGCACGATGTGAGAGTAGTCAAAGTTGAAATAAGAGTAGTGGCATTAAGAGACACAGAATCTCTAAAAGAGGAGGTTAACCAAATACCTAATTATTTTATTTTGATTGGGCTCCAAAGAAAATTTGAGGATGAAAGCTCACGTTTAAACATAAGAAAATCTTTAGATGTGGCAACATTTCAGTTGCAGCGTTTAAGGAAGGCGCATGTAGCAGAGAATGAAAATCCTACTCTGCTGTTTTTGCTAGTACAAATCAAGAAAAGGTAGGCTCCCCAAGCACATATTTATTAGCTGCACTAACTCGTTAGTTTAGTTCCCAAGCCGGTTAGTTGCACCATGCTTTCTACTGCTTTAAACGTACAGTGAGCATGTTAGCATAAGACCACCCCTGTCTTGTATATAATAGAAATAATACATATGAAAGCCTTATCACACATGTCAAGATGATTTCACCATAAACACTTGTAAGGTATATTAAACATAGTTCTCAACATAATTTGGTTACAGGGTTTCATGGGCAAATATTTTCAGTTTACACAGTCTATAATTATTAATAGTGTTCATATAAAGCATATCATCAAATGATTACATTCATGAAAGTTACGCCAATAAAGTCAGGATTTTAGTCATCATTCACTTCATCTCATATCACTGTCACCGAAGGTTGTAGGCAAATAAATTAAGCATTCAAGACATAAATATCCAAGTATTTTCCTGCTAGCTTTGGCAGCAGTTAATTGCATGGGTTACGATTAATAATCTGTTGGTATTGTATGACAATCAAAGGTTTGAAAATAATCAGAATGATCAAATGAAAACAGCAGTTTTGTCTTCTCCAAAAACATGACCCTGCTACTCCAAGGCCCAGGGCTCAATCTGGCAGAGCTGGATGAACAACAACTCAACACAATTCATATATAATACATTGCACTCAATTCAATTGAAAGATCTTTATTTCGGCACTAGGCAATAAAAGTACATAAAAACAGTAAACATCATTACACTAGAGCCATGTAAACATATAATACAAATGAGTCAAACACATTTAGGTGGTACTTCTAAGTTATAATGAGTGCACACATCCATTCATATATTAGTTCTCCCAGTAATGAATAGGCAATAAACAAGTTAAAAACAACATAAAAAAATGCTTTAAACATAGCAGGCAGTAAAATAATATAACTCTCTGACTGGAGATGTTAGACTGGTATGAAAGTATTGCACATCAGAAAATAAACGCCACTGTCAGGATTGTCAGGGGCAGTACACAATGATTATCTCAGTCTCCAACTTCATAGCCTATCAAATACTATTTCCCCTAACTATAGGCAGTAAGAAAACAAGGGGCAGATTATCAAGGACGGCGTTAAAATTATCACCGGTTTAGCGGCAGAAAACTGCCACTAAAGCGGCGATAATGGTCTTGATAATATGCCCTTGAGAATTCCAATAGCAGCCCAGGTTCACACCAGAACATGGGCTTCTATTGGAATTCTCACCGGCATATTATCAAGACCATTATCGCCGTTTTAGCTGCAGTTTTCTGCCGCTAAACCGGTGATAATTTTTAACCCCGTCCTTGATAATATGCCCCCAAAAGATAGCAAAGTATTACGTATTAACCAACAGCAACTTATTTGATTCAAACGAGGCCCAGACTTGAGCTGTTGTTCGAGAGTTATTTACATTACACATTAGTTGAGTTACCACTGACTGTATTTTCGGAGGAGCCACACATTCTGTGCCTTACTCTTCACACATTGCACTCAAATCCTTAACTTATGTGTAGTCGTACATAATTTATGCATTGGACTATATATGAACCACAATATCTCAAGGTATTTCTGCATTTAATCACAAAAACTGTGGAGTTAAATTTAGTCACATATGCTATCACTTTGAATGACAGTCAAAGTAGGACCTCAAAGCACTAACACTTTCTTTAACACACAGGATAAATATAACACACGGGAATTCTCAAAACCTAAAAAATGGAAGTAAATGGCGTACCTATGCAACATATTGGAGTACACATGGCAAGCATTATGATATATTAAAAATTAAATGTATCTGCAAGTAAACAACAGTCACAAACGGATCCATTAGAAAAAGGGAAACCCAAAATTGTATCCTTCTTGGTCATTAAATGTCTTTTAAAGTAAAATTATTATAAATTAAAGTCCAGGGGTTGGGCAGAAAAAATGGTGTCCTCTCACTGTATATTTGCAATATGCTCCAGGCGTTTGCTTGCCTTCCGACATTTACAGCAATTTCTTCCTCAGGGATCTCTCCATTCTTCTGGGGCAGATGGGAGCCCAAGCATCTACTTTTGAGGTGTAGTGCAGTTTTAATTTTTTTGTAGGAGGGATTGGGCTAGGTGTGGATTTGGTTGTTGTCAGGAAAGGTAGAATAGTGGAGGAAGGTGGGAGAACTGGGTCCAAATGGGAAATCAGGGAGGTCTGTGGAACGGGACAGTGCTTTGAATGGGGGCAAGTGATGGAATGGTGTCAGGGCTTTAAAAAGGGAAAAGAGGCCGAATGGTGTTAGGGGAATGTGGACTGAAGGAGGGATAGGGGAGGTGTGCTAGAAGCACTGGTGTCAGCTGAGGCACTAGGAGAAACAGAACCTTCCTGTAAGGCAGACAGGGCAGAGCACACAACATGCAAGATGTCAATTATGTGTGTGAATTACTGACTGACACCCTGTGCCGCATGCAACAATGCCATCTGCCCCATAGAGAGGTTCTTTAGAACTTCCAGTACCTTCTCTGACACAAGCGTGGTGGAATGGGAGTCGGGGACAATCTGACTGGGGCCAAGGAGACCCTATTCTGTTTATGGATTGGGTGTTGGCCTGTTATCAGGGAGAGTGAGGGTGCTGATGGTTATAGTGGTGGTACCAGACAGAGGAAAAGATGGTACACTCTGTTTTGGTTTGTCCACCACCACAAGGAGCTGCCCTGAGTCAGAGATCTCAGATTCCAGTGCTGTTGTGGTCTCCTGGCCAGACTCGTCACAATCAATGCCACTGGGTCCCTAAGTGTCAATGACTCCACATTCTGATTTCAATTGCGGAAAAGGTTTAAGGCATGAGTAAAGTGGGCTCTGCCTCGGGGTTTCAACGTTTCAACACGGGGGCCCTCTTTAAGGTTTCAGGACAGTGCAAGACTGTCTAGAATTTTACTATAACCACTGTGTTACTTACTTTCTTTTCCACCCATTTTAGGCTCTTTGGCCAGCCCAGCCCCTACATGGGAGGTGGTAATGGATAAAGAAATAGCTACTAGACTCTGGTTAGATGCAGCACATGATTTAACATTTTAAAGTTCGCAGGCCTAGCCAACTGTTTAGGCCTGTGCCTTTATGCAGTATGTGTCACTTACTGTGCAATAAAGACTGGCACTGTGTGCTATTTCTGTGACTCCATCGTTCTTCTGCCAGACCTGCATGTTCACAGCCAGCTGCCTCCTGACTCCAAATACCAGCCCCAGGCAACACTGGTAGTGCATTAAACAAGAGCACCCATCATCAGCATATGGCCCAATAGTGCTGAGAGATTAGCTACACCACATATTGTGGTTAGAAGGCTTGGGAGGATTTCTAATCTTTCTGCTGTTCTGGTGTAGATAAGCTGGAGACTGTTTGTGCCTCAGTAGGCCATATGTAACTATTCAGTACAGAACAGCATTGCATGCTCCCTTCATTCTGGACTGTCCATCTACTGCCGCTGATTACAACCTAGATCCACCTCACTTGGAGTCCCTGTTCCTCACAGAGCAGGGACTAGTATGCAGTTAATATGAAAAAGGTGATGCACAAGCGCACTGTACCACATGCAGCAGACTTGTTCTAGCCACTTGCCTTTCTGCTTCTCTGGTGCTGGACAGTCAGACACAGACTGTTTGTTCAACGGTTGGGCCCAGATATTGGCTGGCCAAGAAAGAGGGTTGTCAATGATCCAACCATTGCCCCGAAGGGCGTGTATGCACAGAAAATGCAAGGGGCCCCAAATTATGTTTGGCCCGGGACCTCCAGAATCCTTAAGAAGTCTGTGTTCCTGTGGCTCTCCCGAATTGTCCCTTGAAGTATCGCCACTGTCTCCCTCGCATGCTCCATATGAAGGTGAAAGCATACAAATATACATAACTAATATTTACGACTAAGGTTAATAGCAAAAGGTACATACACCAAAGAGGGCCAAACTAAAATATTTTGCTATGTTAACCTCAATAAAGCATACACAGTGGGACATCATAAAGGGTAACATTTTGAGTTAGGAAGAACAGCTGTGCCTTCACAAATGTCATTAATATTCTGTGTGCATTATTCCAAGTGTTTTATATTATGTAGCAGATGTAATAAGGTGGATAGAATATTCATCACTCTTATTACAAACTACACATCCGCAGAGCTCTAGATCATGCTCTATATCTGTTACTTAACGAACTAACTTTAAGTCAAGTCACTTTTAACAAAGAACCTGAATTTGAGTTTGACAGACAACTTACTTTATCATAAACATAACGGATATTCCATCTGCCTTATTGCAAGTGTCGTAGGATATGATGCTCTTGTAACAAGCAGAGAGGATATCCACCAGATTAATGACAGAGTAACCTGTCTGCCAAACTCTAAATCAGAGCTTAAGCCACACATCTTACATATGTTTTGGTCAACACATTACAAGTTACATATACTTCTGTACTCATGGCCTGTTCAGACATCTATTTACAGAAATATCCTATCTGGCAAAATACAACTCAGGCACATTTTGGTATATTGTTTCTAGAAACATTGTTGACTGCAATGTTTTGCACATTGTGTATACTCATAAGCCATGGCAGGCTTTCACATTCCTACAAGCCTGCTCTCACAATTGCTCAATTAAAAGAACCAAAGTAAAAAAACAACAACTTGGTGTATGTCAATGTGTAGGCCAACCTTTTAACAAATTGTCTGTTCACACACTCTCCCAGGACCTGTACGTCCTATACAAGATACAGCCTGAAGTACTAGCCAAAAGGTAAAATTCTGGACACATAATCTAATTTAAAACTCACTAGTGGTAACACATCAGGTTTATTATAAATATGAGCATGTCCAAAACTGCTTATGTGACCAGAGATTTGTGAGTCTCATGAACCACTTGATGAAGGTGCTGGTTGGAAATATTCCGTGATTGTTTCCAGTTCAGGGAAGACCTGGCCTGGCAGTTTGGTCTGGACTGTTCCCATGGGGAGCAGGGTTAAGACTGATTTGCTTATGGCTGGGTCCAAACTGGGGCGGTGTCATGGTCAAAAAACGATGGATTAACACCCAGATCTGTGACAGGGGGTGAATGTTTCATTTGTTCTGCATTAAGAACATAATTTTTTCTTTTTGTTTCTGTCTCCATGCTACTTCAGTCTCCGCTCCCTCTACAGCCTCTATCTCCTGCTTTTGTTGTCCTCCTACTCTCTTGCTGTCTCTTTCTTCTTCCTATAGCAAACAGAGTTCTTTCTTTGTTTCTGTATTTTTTTTGTTTCTGCCAGTGTCCTTCCTTTTTTTTTAATTGACTTTTTTTCTTTTCCCATTGGAGACAAGGGAGCCGACCCAGACCATCATGGAATGACAGGTAAATTCCCTTCTTCTGCTCCCTTCTGTTCTACCACCCCCGGACCCTCAACTGACACCCTTAGAGCGAGAAAGCAAAAGACACACAAATAATGTTATTTTTGCATTTGTCACCCTAAGTGGGAAGGGTATACCTAGACGTGAGTTCCATGCTCACTGTGCCACTGGATTCAAGCTAGCCTGGCTGATGAGGGTCTGTATTCCAAAACCGGTCCTGGGATGCTTGTTTCCGGTCCAGGGAGGACCTGGCCTTGCAGTTCAGGCTGAACTGTTCCTATGAGGATCAGGGTCAATACTGATTTACATATCGCTGGGTCCAAAGTGGCATGGTGTGCATAAAACCAATGGATTTAGACGATTATCTTTGACGGGAGGTGAGTGTTTGACATCCATCAATTGTTCTTTTTTTCATTGGAAATATTCTAGAGCGCATAATCCATCAGTAACAGGTATGACATTAGCGAAGTTAGATATACCATTGTCACTGTGCCACATTTGTATTTGATGGTTATGTTACTATGTCAGAAATGTGACATATACCCTGTCTGTCTCATTGCATTTATTACTACATTATATGTAGTTTAACTATTGGTCTTCTGTTTTATCTTGATTTACTGGCTGACGATGATCCTTGATAAAGGCAGCATTTATGCAGCCTTTGTTGACCTTAAGTCTGCCTTTGACTTAGTCTCCCGACCTAAACTGTGGAGGGTATTGCAGGAGCTAGGGCTGCCCCCCTTTTTTTAATTGTTCGCCTAAATGAAAATAAATTTGCCCACATACGCTGGGAAGTTCAGGGAAACAAGACTGACCCATTCCCAGATTGGAGTTGACCAAAGATGTGTCCTAGCGCCCACACTACTCTCACTTTTTATTAATGGCATCGTTAGTTTTTTAAGCCTCCTTTGCTACAGATGCCCCAGTGCTGGCAGGTAAAAAAATCCTGATACTCATGTTCACAGACGACACGCTTATACTATCCAAAACACTGAGTGGTTTAAGGCATGCGCTGCAGCATTTTGAAAAATGTTGTACACTGCGTGATTTAAAAGTCAATACTGCACAAACAAAGTGCATGACTTTTAACCAACACAGGTCATTTAAGGGGGGGCATGGTAATAGAAGGGCAACCCCTGGAGCAGGTCGAAGCATTTACTTACTTTGGCATCACCTTGCACACAGGACTAAGTTGGAGGCCGCATATTGACACCATGGCCCTAAAACATAGACAACTGGCCAATGCCATGACTAAGGAATTTAAGTCATCGCTGACTAAGCCTCTCACCCCGGTGCTGCAGATCTACACCACTAAGATACTGAGTTCAGCCCTGTACGGTCCCAAGTTATGGGGCTTTGAAAATTTGCGCTCTCTAGCTGTATCGGAGAACACATTTTTAAGAGGGATTACAAGTCTAACCCAAAGTACTCCCCTGCTCCCCTTTTGTTACAATTTGGGCAGAAAAGCAGCAACTGACCTGGGGGGCGTGGCTTGGCAGCCGACGGGCATGGACGCGTGAGCGACGAGCTCCGCATCCAGCCCAGACATTAATCCTGCAACGAGAGTCCCCCCGGCGGTCTGACGCTCCCGGAGGGCTTCCCCTGCCACCTCGGGATCCCAGGAGCAGTCGGGCGGGGTGGAGCGCGGCGGAGAGGGCTGGCGCGGTGCCGGCGACGCGACGGAGGCGGGCGGCCGTCGGCCATGTTGGGCGGCCTGTGAGGGGACGGGCGGCAGCGGCCCACAGTGCCTGAGGGGCCGGCCGGAAGTGTGGCTGAATCGGCTGTGGGCACCGGAAGTGCCGGTCTAGCCCTGGCGATCGGTGGGACACTGCAGAGTCCGCCTTCTATGCGGAGCCCGGGACTGGGAACCCTGCGAACACCCTGAGCTAACGGCGGTGAGGCGGCGACACAGTGGACGGCGCTGGACTTGTGCCGGGAGCGGAGGGCCTGGAGCTGAAGTGGAGGCAGTAGGACCCCGTGTGTTAGGTGGACAAGCGAGGTGGGTGACCGGCGCTGTGAAATCCTCGAAGGTGGTGGCTTGGCTGGCCGCAGGTAGCGGACTCGAGGGCCTGGCTGCTGGATGGTGCACACCTTGGTGCGACGGCCCCAGAGCTTCCCGGAGGACAGCGGTGGGGGCCGGCCGGTACTCCCGGCCACAGCGGAGATGACGGCTTTGGAGAGTGATGGGGGCCGCTCCCGTCAGGGCGCCCAGTGAGTGACAGGAGTGTGCCGGAGCCCTTGTTGCCCGGAGGCGAGGGGGAGCAGGTCCCTGAGGCCGGCGAGGGGGCGCACTCCCCGCAGACTCGCGGAGCGGGCCTGGAGGCCGATTGGGGAGGGCCCCCCTGACGAGCTGCCTGGCTGGAGAAATGGGCAAGCCGAGACCCAAGCTGGGGGGGAACCCAGCGGAGTCGGCGGGAGACTCTACTGGTGGCTGAAAGGACGGCGCCGGCACTGACTCCGTGGCGGGCCTGCAGCAGCGACAGCTCGACCAAATCCTGCAGGCCATAGCGGACACGAAAACGGCGCTGCAAACAGATATCGCTCAGGTGTCTTCGGATCTGGGACTGCTCCGAGCGGACCACAGGAAGCTGGTGGACAGGGTCAAGACCTCGGAGGACAGGATGGACCTGGTGGAGCAAGCGCAGAAGGTATTGGAGGGTCAGACAGCGGATCTTTTGCGGCGGGTGGTGACTCTGGAAAAGAGGGCCGAGGATGCTGAAGGGCGCAACCGCCGCAATAACATTCGCGTAGTCGGGCTGCCTGAAAAGATTGAAGGAGGAGATATGCTAACCTATCTGGAGACCTGGCTACAGGAGGTAGTGGCGCCCGAGGGACTCACACGCTTTTTCACTCTGGAGAGAGCGCACAGGGTTCCGGCCCGTCCCCCGGACCCGGGCTGCCCGCCTCGGCCGGTGGTGGCCCGCCTGCTGCATTATAAGGACCGGGATATCATTCTTCAGAGGGCCAGAGCTTCAGGACCCTACGGGGTGGAGAACGCTCGGGTATCTATTTACCCGGATTACCCCATGGAGGTCCAACGCAGACGCACCTCATTCCAGGCGGTGAAGAGGGCACTGCGGGAAGAGGGGCTGCAGTACTCGTTGTTGTTCCCGGCCCGCCTCCGAGTTGTGATGGATGGGGCAACTTCCTTCTTCACTGACCCCGCGGCGGCCTGGAGTTGGCTGGAGTCGACCCGGACCCGAGCGGCGGCGCATGCTGCTGGGGAGGGGCCGCAGGGTACCCCGACGAAGGCCCGTCGCAGCAGACGCAACAAGGTGAGGACAGCGGGGGCCCGATCACCGGGTGCGTCCCAGACGGCTCTGGAGAGGCGAGCTGCACTGCGGGCGGTATCGGTGATTTCCGGGGCCACGGCCTCTCAGCCCAGTGAGGATTCGGGCTCCAGGAAGGGCACAGAGGACTCCCACTCGGACGGTGCTGTTGACGAAGCGGAGGTGCTGCCGGATGTTACCCCGGGGATGGCAGATGAACTGTTGGACGCTTGAAGGTTTGGGGAGTGCCTGGGCCATGAACTGAGGGACATGGGCAGGGAAGACCGGGTGTGTGGAGAGAAGGAGGATGGGCCGGGCTTGATGGGGCTCGGGGAGGGTCTGGTGCCTGATGGGGTCCACGGCTGGAGATTATTGAGGGGTCCTGGGGGTGGGGGCGGGGGGAGCCTGCAGGGAGTGGAGCGCTGGGGGAGGATTGGCGGACTCTGGGCGTGGATGCTCTGGGGAAGACTGCCGTCAACCCGTCAGGCGTAGAGCCACCACCTCAACCTCACGGACATAGTGAGACTCTGGTGGCTACCAGAGTGTTTGGTTTCTGTTTGGGGTATTATTTGGATGGGTGACTGTGGTTTAGAACCTGTTCTGGGGAGGGGAGGGGATTCAGGGAGTTGGGATGTTTTGGGGTTCCAGGGGGTTGTCAGTGTGCCTAGGAGGGGTGAGGAGAGATGGTTAGTTCGGCGATGGGATGGGGACCCCCCTGAATTGAGAATTGTGACTTGGAACGTGAGGGGGCTCACCTCTATGGTGAAGAGACATAAAGTCCACGCCTACTTAGTGCGGAGAGGGGTTCAGGTAGCCTTCCTTCAAGAGACCCATTTAGACAAAGAGGAGGGGAAGGCATTGCAGAGGCGCTGGCGGGGTCAAATGTACTATACCACCTTCTCGAGGTTTGCCCGGGGGGCTCTGATCTGGGTGAGAGCAGGTGTCCCTTTTCAACCCTTGATGACGTTGGTGGACCCAGAGGGCAGGTTTGTGGCAGTGCAGGGGCGGCTGGACGGGAGGGACTTGAGCATGTGCAGTGTCTATGCCCCTAATATGGACCAGGCTGCGTTCTTCTCCAGGCTGTCGGGGCAGTTGGCGGCGTATCTGACGGGGCCGGTGGTGCTGGGGGGGGACTTTAACTCGGTGACTGATGTGGAGCTGGATAGGTCCCACCCACCCCTGGCGCAGTCGGTGGTGCGTCGGGTGGCCAATAGCCGACGTAGCTGGCAGACTACTTGGGGTCTGGTAGACACTTGGCGTACTCATCACCCCCTGGACAGGGATTACTCCTTCTATTCTGCCCCTCATGAGCTGTATGTCCGATTGGATGGTATACTGTGTTCCCCGGACGTCCAATTGCAGATGCGGCATAGCGAATATCTAGCTAAAACTCTCTCGGACCATAACCCCTGTATGGGGGTGCTGCAGTGGTCCAGGCAACGGCAAGTTATCCCCATGTGGCGCCTTAACCCCCTGCCTCTGGAGGACCCGGTCTTTCGGGCTGAGGTTAGTGACTGCATAAAACAATATTTCGAGCGGAACTCGGGTACGACGGTAAGCCGGGCGACGGAATGGGACGCGTTCAAGGCGGTCGTCCGGGGGGTTTGTATATCGTCCACGGCCGGAGTACAGAAGACTTTATTGAAGGAGGTGGATGGGGCGGAGGCCCGGCTGCGGGAGGCTGAACAGGCGCATCAGGCGGGGACCGGCGAGTTGGCTGCTGTTGCCGAGGCACGCGAGGGTGTGGCGGTGCAGGTGGAGAAGCTCCGCTGTTTTGACCATAAAAGCTACTTAATGCGAGCCCACGCGGAACGAGATAAGGTGGGATCCCTTCTGGCGTGTTTGGCGAACCCGGCGGCCCGGGGGGAACCGATACTTTCCTTGGTTGAAGCGGGGGGTGCCCCGGTTTATTCCCAGATGGGGATAAATCAGCGATTTGCCGGATATTACGCTGGGGTGTACGACAGCACTATGGAGGGGGAGCCTGAAGGCCTGGCGGGCTTCTTGCTGGAGGCCCGCCTTCCTCGGCTGGACCCGGAGATTGGGAAAGAGCTTGGTGGTGCCATATTCGTGCGGCGATTAGGCACATGGCCCGTCGGAAAACCCCGGGGGCGGATGGGTTGCCGGTCGAGTTCTTTGCGGCGTTTCCGGATCTGTTAGCGCCGCAGCTGCAGGTCCTATACAGTGGGTGCTTGCCCGCCTCAGCTCGAGAGGCGATTGTGATACCCTTATTGAAGCCCGGAGGGGAGGCTGACGCGCGCACGGCGTATCGGCCGCTCTCCATGTTGACGGTGGACTATAAAATATTGAGTAAGATATTGGCGTCGCGCCTTTTGAGTCATATGACCGCCTTAATCCACCCGGATCAGGCGGGCTTTATTCCCCGACGCAGCACGGCCACTTCCGTACGACGGTTGTTGCGAGTGATGGAAATGGACCGGGAAGTCTTCCCGGAGGCCTGCACACTGTCGGTCGACATAGAAAAGGCCTTTGATAGTGTGGAATGGCCCTATTTATACCGAGTGCTGCGATAGTTCGGCTTGGGGGAGGACTTCGTACGCTGGACCACGTTGCTTTATAGCGATGCCACGGCCCGAGTGAAGACGGGGGCCACCATATCGGCCTCCTACTGTGTGTGGAGGGGGACGAGGCAGGGGTGTTCCCTCTCCCCCCTGTTGTTTGCACTGGCCATCGAACCGCTGGCGGCTCATGCCCGACGAGGGGGCGCTTATGTGGGAGTTTCCCTGCGGGAGGATACGCACTATATCTCCCTATATGCAGATGATCTGCTGATGTTTTTGGCGGATGCGGAGAGAGCGCTGGAAGGAGCGGTTGCTCTTTTGGAGGAGTTTGGTCGGCTGTCTGGGCTTAAAGTCAACTGGGGTAAAACGTGTTTGTTCCCGTTGTCGCAGGGGGGACGGCCCCCGCGGGAGTTGGGCAATATCCGATGGGAAAGTAGCTGTCTCCGCTATCTGGGGGTTAACATTTACCACACCCAGGCTGATTTGCTGGAGGGGAATGTTGGTAGGGCACTTCGAGGCCTACGGGGTAGCGTGGGGTTTTGGAGTTCGCTCCCACTCTCGTGTGCTGGGAGGGTGGCGCTCCTGAAAATGGTGGCGCTGCCACGGCTTCTTTACTATTTTCGCACCCTTCCTATATGGATCCCGGCGTCGTTTTTCGCGAGGCTGCGGGTATTAGCCACGGGCTTCATCTGGGGCTCGGGCAGGCGTCGAGTAGCGCTGACCACCTTGCGGCGGCCAAGGGCGGAGGGATGCTTGGCGGCACCGGATTTTGAGTGGTACTACTTGGCGGCCCGGCTCCAATGGCTCACGCAGGCGGTGGCCAGGGAGTACAGGGGCCCGGAAGGCCCTCAGGGCAGACTAATACCGCGCCATGTGCTGGCCTTTATAGTCCTTCACCAGAGATTAGACCTCGCCCAGCTCACCTTGGAGGAACGTACCCTCCGATTATGCTGGAACAGATGCCAGAGGAGGGCCACCATAGTCCACCCCTATGCCCCGGAGATCCCCCTGGGGATGTGCACGGCGCTCCCACATGGGGGAGATTGGTCGGGATTAGCGGTCTGGGAGGAACTGGGGGTGCAGATGGTGGGGGACTTATTTAGAGAGGGAGTACTGCTGCCTTTTCAGGACTTGCAGGACTCTTACGGGCTCCCGCGGGGAGACTTCCTGCTTCATGCGGCCCTGGTGGCGAGCCTCCAGCGGCATTGGAACATGGGGCTTTCGGAACCGCCGACTGCCGCGGGTTGCCAGTATGTAGTGATGGCGGCGGGGACGGCTAAGGCCATCACTTGCCTCTATCGCCGGCTGTCAACGGAGAGACTCCTCCCCCTGGGCGCTCTGAGGGAAAAGTGGGCAGCGGACCTTGGAAAGGAGATCCCTGAGTCCACGTGGACCACGCTGGTGCGGAGGGCCTGGAAGGGAACGAGGACTGCCCGGTTCCAATTAGTCCAGTTTTTTACGTTACACAGGGCATACCTGATGCCGGCCAAAATACTGCGATATTTCGGGGGAGCACACTCTCCGTGCCCGCGGTGCGGGGTGGATGGGGCGGACTTTCGGCACATGTTTTGGTCCTGAACGCAGTTGGGTGACTACTGGGAAGCAGTGGTGGATTGTTTGAACTAGGTCACTGATCGCTCCATTACCCCGGATATGGGGACCTGTTTGTTGCTTTGGTTCCCCCACACTCGCCGCACGAAGGTTACTAGCAAATTTTATGATCTGGGGTTGATAATGCCCAAGAGGGAACTAACTCTGCACTGGAAATCCCGGGGGGGACCTAACTTCTTGCGCTGGAGATCGGCGTTGGCGCGTTGGGCGGGGGCCGAGGGCACCCTCCGGGTGCAACTGGCCCTCCGAAGAGATGATGAAAAGGCGCTGGCGACGGCCCGGGCATGGGAAGCGCTGGTGGTAGAACTTCAGGGGTTGATGTCCGAGGCTGGAGCTGAGGAGAGTGGGTCTGACGGGCAGGAGGTAGTGGGGAGCGGGGAGTAGAAGAGGCGAGAGGGTGGGCACTGACCGCCTACACTTTTGGCTGGGCTAGCTGGAAGGTTCTGTTGGTTTAGGGAGTGGTTGGGCTCCTGGATTTTATTGACTAGGGAGGGGGGGCACGTCGAAAGAGGGTACGGGGTAGGGGAAAGGGGCACACTGACAGGGGGAGGGGGGGTAGGGGACCGGGTGGGAAGGTTGAGCCATCTTCAGGAGAGTAGGGGATGTATACATGTATGGTATTTCCTGGACGGGGGGGGATGGCGAGAGGATTGTTGTTTTGTTGAGTTGGAAAACAATAAAAATGTTTCAACAAAAAAAAAAGCAGCAACTGACCTAGCAAGACTACGCCCCATCCTTTATTGGTGCAGAATCTGGTCTACACTAGAATTGGCAATATTTGCAGAAGGCCTTAATGACATAATGGAGGCTGACCACTTCCACAAAATAGCCTGGCTGCGTGACAATAGAACCTCCTAACCAGTATGGACATGCCACTTTTGTGATCTGACCCTAGTAGAACTGAGTTTCCATCAAAAAACTGAATTAGGCAAAGGTACTGGGAACTGAATGTACAAGAAACAAACAGAACTAGTGATGCTGCTACACTGTGAGGAATGTTCTTACAAGCAAAACCTAGCCCGCGCCTTGAGAAGTACTGGGATGTAATTACTAATCCACTAGATCGCTAACTGTATTTTCAGTTAAGAGTAGGTTGCTTATCTTTGAAGTCTTATACAGCCACATGGTCCACTGCAGCTGATGATAAATGCCCAAATTGCCCAAACTTGGAAGAAACATATGCACACGTACTATTTGTTTGCCCCACGTATGCTGCTCCATGCAAAGCTTGGCTGGCACCGGTTTGCAGGAACATGGGCACACATCTGTCAAATGTAGCAATGCGAATATTGTGCACTGATCCCTCAATAGTGTATTCAGTGTCAATGGCAAAGTATTTAAGATGGATGTAGATAATCAGAACTAAGCTCATTAAAGCAAGATGACGATTGAAGGCCCCTGCAAATTTTACCAATGCGCCACGTCCAGGCCTGCCGGGTCTTCTTTCAATTTTTCTTAATTGTTTATAATGTTCTTACCCTATTTTTAACAAATATTTTATTGTACTGATCTTTTTTTTTATTTGTGGTAAATGGTTTTATTGTGAAATGTTTTTATGACATTAATTGTCGAATATAGCTTAAGTTGACTTGTAGTTTAATTTGGAATAATGTGGATGGGATTTCTGTCATATTTGTGATGGAATAGCTGTCCAGCAAAATCTAAATCTGGGGCGAAGTCTGATATATACTATGGTATTCCTTATTTGGAGTTTCGTGGATAGATTACTCTATTCCAAACATGGTGGGTGTCCCATCTGCCTTAAGTGTGTTATATCCTAGGTCACTTGTAATAAAGCGGGTGGGATAGCCATTGCATTTGTGATGGTGTACGCCATCTATGAAACTATAAATCAGGCCTTTATAACTGCGACGCTGTATTGTAGCCTGAACACTTGAAAGAATGGTTAATCACAACTGTATATTCTTATGGTGAATACATTTACCCACTTGTTGCTGCTCCATGGCCTTTAGGTCCCCAAAAAATTTGGTTAAGTCACTTCTAGAATGTGCACCATCATAGGGGTCAGTGCTCGTTGCACCCACTTTTTTTGCTGGGATGAGCTTCCCAGTTTTGTAAGTGCTATGATGTTGGCCCACCACTGAAGGCCTTCTGACAGTTTACTGCAGTGGACACTGCAAAGCTTAAAGACACCTTCTTTGTTCACTTGCCTGGCGTTGGCCCCCTAGATCATATTCTTGTTGTGTGGGTGACCTACAGGGAGTAAAGGAAGAAAACAATACCACAAAAACATAATAAAAATAATGTTCACTTAGACTACTACCAAGTGAGCTCCTTACCACAGCTTGTGTACCAACTGAGTTTTCGTGCTTGATGCAAAGCAATTACATCTAATTCTTCAGCAGCTATTTTGGTGTCACCTGTTTGGTGTCCTGGATCCCACCCTCATCACCTCTGTAAAGTTGGTTAGGTGTGAAGACACAGGACACTGAAGATGTCAGACAGGCAGGAGCTTTATTCTTAACCCACCACTGACCCCCTCCACTTAGCTTCAAATTTCCAGCACAGAATCCTCAGATATAGCATTCCACAGTTGCCGAGTCTCATGCAAAGAGTATGCAGTAATGAAGTAAATATACAGAACATCAAACTTATGTTGAATTATTTTTACTTTCTATTAAGATACACTGGTAGGGTTTGACTTTTTGTTTGAGGTGTTACTATATCACATCTTATACAGAAATACCATCTACCTTATTCCTTATAAGTTATTGGTATACAATATACATGTATTTTAGTACAAGGGATATTCATTACTTTGTGACAGATTACATTGTGATGGAGTAGCCATTCTGGCTAAAAGTAACTGAAAGACGTGTTGTATGTGGAGGTTACTACTTTCACAAAATAGAAGAAATTTCTGGTCATTGGCAAAGTCAAGTGCACATTGTTTAAAGGCACTTTCTTCATTGACTGAACAGTTGTAAAGTTAAACTCCCCATCCGGGGCTAGCCTTAGCACTGATAATTCCATGCCCTTAAGCTTATCTTACATTAAAACAATTTTCAAATTAAAACATCACATGATTGGTGGCATATTGATGTCAGTCATTTAGTCACTCTGATTGCTGTTTCCCTGGTTGGTCACACAGCTTCCCCATGCCAAATGGCAGTCCTGAATGCCCTCACCAACGTCTAACTTATTTCTTTAAAAACACAACATACCTTGCTTGTGGCATGGCGTGAAAACTAATGATGGACTGGGATGCAGCTTTGATAGACCTGTCAGCCTTAGAGTGGTCTTCCCTCAAAAATTGTTTGCCTCACCTCCTCCATTTTTGCTGGACTTTTTTGTTGGCCTTAGGACTCTGTACACTTTACCATTGCTAACTAGTTCTATAGCACCTGTCCTCACTCTCCTCAAACACACATTGGCTTATACCCAATTGGCATATTTTATTTACTTTTAAGGTACTTGTAGGGTGATATACCATATACTCAGCACCTGTAAATTAAATGGTACTGGTGAGCCAGCAACACTCATTGTGCCACCCACTTAAGTAGCACCTTAAAACATGTTCCAGGCTTGCCACTGCAGCATGAATGCAGTTTTAAACTGACATGTCGACTTGGCATTTGGCCTCCCTTAGCCCTTTTGTGAACATAGTCTAGCCTGGGTCACATGACTGGGTGTAACCAACAGTTACACTTTGTGAATTCCTCCCATACAGTCACAAAGTTGATTATTTAGGTATGCCTCAAATGGGCTATCTGCTGACTGGATGGGGGTGGAGCTGAACACAGCCCCACTTACAACTGAATAGCCTGTGCTTTGCCTTCAAACAAAGGGCCTAACTACCCCACATTGTTACTGCAGCCAGCATGAAGCCTGGGCAGGGGGAGGCAGGAAATTCCAAGTACTTCAAAGCCACTGTCTAGAAGCTTCTCCCTCCTTCAAGAACCAGAGCACCAGGGTGTAAATGTATGACCTCAGACAACAACTTGTCAGTACACTTCTGGATCTGTAAATACTCTGCCAGGAAGAAGGACTTCTGTGTTGCAGGAAAAGACTGCCACTCTGCTGTACTGCTGCTCTAAAAGACTACTGACCTCCTGGATTGCTGCCATGTTTGTAGTGCTGCTCAGCTACCTTCTGGCTGGGAACCATGACTGGATCTTCCACTGTTCCATGACCTCCAGAGTGACTTACAAGGGCTAGTTTACTGGCTAGCCTGTTCAGAGCCACACGGACACAAAAGGCTTCTTCCATCTTGAACCCGTACCTGAACACAGCTTATGTGAGTCCTAACCCTTCAATTGGTGCCCCTTCAGTCCTGGACTATTGGAAGTGGTGCTAAAGGTGCCCAGATAACCAAAATCCAAAAGTAGGGATTTAGACATTTTTGGCTATAAATTGCTCTGAGAACCAGGAGGAGATTGGGACCAACCTGGTCACCAATCTCCCAGAGGCACATTGCTGGTTGGATTGACTTCAAGACTTCTCCCACTATGCTCTTCTCCACAGCAGCAAATCCATTTCAGTGGTCCTTCACCAAAGGGGTAGGGGTATCCAACCTTGTGGAGCTGTCTTCGGCTACAGACCTCTGCATCTTCTTGTTGGAGATTTTTTACTTACATTTCAGAGAAAGTCTGAACGAAGAAATCTTCACTGCCAATCTTTTACTTTTAGGCATAAATTTAAATATACGAGTTTTGAGAATAATGAAAAAAATAATAAAAATAAAATCCCTGAATGCAGTGCTATGTAATCTCCAAAAGCAGAACTAATACATTGTAGTCCGAGTGAAATGAATTAATCTGCTCAAACTTCGCCTACCATAAATATTTTTTTTATGTTGTAAGGGATCAAGAGAGGTTGTATGTGTTATGTGATCTACTTTGTTATAAGAAACTTGATAGATGTCTATATATATGAGTTGTGTGATTTGATATTGAAATGTGAGATGACACCTGTTTGAAAGTGTTTCCTATATGATTTGTGTTTATTTATTTAAAACATTTATATAGCGCAGCTATCACCTTACAGGTATCCTGGCGCTGAAGATAACTCCTAAAATAGATGCACTGGGAGATGACAGTAGGATAGTGAACAGTTAACATTTAGGAAACAGCTAAGTTTTGACCCGTTTCCTAAAAGGGAGAAGTTCACTTGTTTGACGGACATCCAAAGGCAAGCTGTTCCAAAGTTTAGCTGCTGCAACCTTGAAAGATCTTCCTCCTGTCCTGACCTTTTTAAATCTTGGTACTTTGACAAGACAGGCCGTAGTAGATCGGAGGACTCTGGTTGGAATGTACCAGTCAAACATAGATTGTAGGGGGCCGGGCCCGACTCCATGTAAAGCTTTAAAAACAAGACAGAGAGATTTAAAAGCAATTCGCTGTTTCATAGGGAGCCAGTGAAGCTCGGCCATTGCCGCCGTGGCCGAAAATCTCCTAGGCCAACCCAGGGCCAGTTTGGCAGCGGCTGTTTGAACTCTTTGGAGTCTGTCTAGCAGCACGGACGGGGCCTCGAGCAACAGTGCATTGCAATAGTCAAGGCGACTAAGAATGGTACACCTGACTATTAAGGCCCGGGCCTGTGAGGGAAGGAATGGCAAGACCTTGCGAAGAGAACGAATAAGGGCCGAGCAGGTGGACACTGTTTTCGCAACCTGGGCTTCCATGCTGAGTTTGTTGTCCATCATAACACCCAGATTGCTAACCGTGGTGACCGGCTGTGGCTTTTCCGAGGTTTCAGGGGGCCAAAACTCCGCCGGGAACGGGCGGGCAATCCGACTTCCGGCGCAGAACAAAACCTCGGTTTTGGAGGCGTTGAACTGTAAGGAATTATTGTGTAGCCAGCCAGCCGTGTCTCGCAGACAGACATGAAACGATTCCAAAGGAATCGATTCCTCACCCTCCCAAGAGAGGATGAGCTGAGTGTCGTCGGCGTAATTAATTACTTTTAGCCTGTGGGATTTTATTAACGTGATTAGTGGTTTTAGGTAGACGTTAAATAAAATCGGGCTGATGGACGAGCCTTGAGGCACTCCATGGATCACCGGAGAGAAGGCCGATTGAAACGGGGGGAGGGACACAGCCTGCTTCCTATCCCGCAGGAAGGAGTGAAACCAATGCAGGGCAGTGCCACCCACCCCGGCCTCTCTTAGTCTCTCCAGTAGAATCACGTGATTGACCGTATCGAATGCGGCAGACAGGTCCAACAGGATCAAGGCTACTGCCTGGCCCCTGTCTGCACGCATACGAAGGTCCTCCATGGCAGTAAGTAGAGCTGTTTCGGTGCCATGAGCTGGACGAAAGCCGAACTGTATTTCGTCCAGGAAATGATTCTGCTCCAGATGTTTGGAGAGACACGAGCTCACCCAGCGCTCGGCAATTTTTGCCGGGAATGATAACAGGGAGATGGGTCGATAATTCTGTAGACACTCAGGGTTCAGAGAGGGTTTCTTCAACAGTGGCCTAATGAGAGCCTGATTCCAAGGAGCAGGAACTAAGCCGCTACGCAGGGATTGATTGCAGATCCTGCAGAGAGTGGGAAAGAGTTCCTCTCCGGATGTCTTCCAGTTTTTAGGGGGAATGGGGTCGAGAGGAGAGCCCGGGGAAATCCCTTGAGCCAGTTTATCAAATTCCGCCTCAGTAATGGAGGGAAACTCCCACAAGCAGTCCATAGGCTGACACCCTGGGCTCACCACTCCATAATCAATGATGACGACCTCAGGGCTGGTTGGGCCGACCAGTGTGGGGGAAGTGCTCAGGTTTCGAATGATAGTCCCAATTTTTTCTTTGAAAAACAGCGCAAGATTGTCGCAAAGGGATTGTGTGGGAGGGACTGACTTTTTAGCGCAGTCAGGGTGAGTGAGGCTGTTCAGAATCTGGAAAATACTTTTGGAACTGTTGGCGGCTGTACAGATTGTAGAACAAAAGTAAGCAGATTTAGATTTCATAATCTCAGTTTTATATTCCAAGAGTTTGGTTTTCCAGAGTTGCTTATTAGCATCGAGGTAACCCTGTCTCCATTTTCTTTCAGCCTGCTTACAGGCCAATTTAAGGGCCTTTAACGAATCATCAAACCAAGGAGCTGATACTCTACCCTTGTACTTGCATTTCTTTAATGGAACTAAGGAGTCAATAGTTGTCGATAGCCTAAGACAAAAAGCCTCATAGTTATCCTCAACTGGACAATTTGGAGAGAAACTGTCCTCCACTTGGAACACGACACCAGTAGTTCTCCGCCTTTCCAGAGCTTTCCAGTCTCTGTACATGAATTCAGAGGAGGTACTACGTGCCGGCATTTTAGCCCCCTTACAGTTGATGTAGAATTTAAGGAGGGAGTGGTCAGTCCAGCCCATGGGCAGGATATCATTCCAGTGTACTAGCTGAGGAGTGGAAAAAATAAGATCAAGTCGATGCCCTGCTTTATGAGTGGGTTCCCTGACTAGTTGTTGCAGCCCCACGCTCTCACAAGAGAGCAAAAGATTATGCAGTCCAGTACCTAAAGGACCATTCGGCCATAAGTTAAAGTCCCCTAGAATAATTAGCTTATTGTCAGAAGTCGCCATATTGGAGAGAGAAGTAAGTAGCGATTGTTGATGCTGGGCACTGAAGGCCCCCGGTGGGCGATAACAGATAATTACCGTGAAGGTAGCTCCTAAGTGACTGTTAATTGAGAGGCCGAGGAGCTCGGTCCCGACAACCGGGTCCATATCTAGGATGTTAACGTGCCAGGAGGCTCTACAGATAATTCCCACCCCACCCCCCTGACCTTTGGGTCTGGGTAAATGCAGGATTTTATAATCCTGCGGGCACGCCCATTCAAGTTCGATTTCACAATCAGAGTGGGTCCACGTCTCGGTACAAAAAAGAGCATCTAACTGATAAGTTTCTACCAATAGTTGAATTTCAGTGTTGATGAGAATGTTATGCCACTAAATGCCACTAAATGTGATAATATGAATATATAGAGAATGTAGCTAGTTGTGCGAGGCATCAGTTATCATACTTGCTTGAATGGGTTATCATTAGAATAGAGGCTTACATTATGAATTAGGACTGTGAGAGTGGAGAGAGGGTGAATTAGTTATTGCGTGAGAAATAGTGTTGTTCCCCACTCCACCTGGTATTCCCACGATCCCACGATTCCTTCATTGTGGAGTATGGACAATGCCTTCTCCTCCCACAACATGAGGTTGAGGGGTAGGGAGACTCATCACCATTTGCTAGATTGTCTTGGTGTGCTCTGGAAGTGAGAGGCCTTGCAGGTCATTGCACTATCTGCATATGTCTTCCTATGAACATCTGGTTTTGAAGACAGCATTCACCTTATCCACAATTCTGTTCCAGTATTGCCTTCTCTGGCTCATGGTTGTTGTCTAAAACAGTGTTCCAGACACATGTTGCTCTGCCCTAATTATCTCATCCACCATAACAGTTAACTCATTTTCAAAGAACCGAGGTTAGTCTTTTTCAAGACATTTAAAAAAATGAAGACGTAGGTCTGTTGCTGATGCTTCATGTTGTGAGAGATCTATGGTTTGTGTAGTTGAGCAGTGTCTTTTGCAGTGTGAGCTGCAGGTGTTGTTGTTGAGTAGATTTTGTTTGTTAACATGAACGTCTGTGAACAATGACTTATGCATCCGCTGTCAAAAACTGTATCTGTCTTCTTCACAAGGGTTCCTCTGTCCATATTGATAGCGGAGAACAATAGACATAGCGGAAAGATGTCCATCATACCAGCATTGACAGAGTGACATCCATTGACAGTGGTTGGGGTCCCCCCATGATGGATGAATTATTGTCAATCCTCCAAATTCTACATCAATCAATCAATCAATCAAGGAATTTGTAAAGCGCACTACTTACCCCTGAGGGTCTCAAGGCGCTGAAGGGAGGGGGGGAACCGCTACTGCTTGAAGAGCCAGGTCTTGAGATGTCTTCTGAAGGTGAGCAGGTCCTGGGTCTGCCGTAGGTGGGTGGAGAGGGTGTTCCAGGTCTTGGCGGTGAGGTAGGAGAATGATCTGCCGCCGGTGGTCTTTCATTGGATGCGGGGGTCGGCCGCGAGGGCGAAGTTTGCTGAGCGGAGCTGGCGGGTGGGGGTGTAGAAGTTGAGTCTGTCGTTCAGGTAGGCTGGTCAGGTGTTGTGGAGTGCTTTGTGTGCGTGGGTGAGGAGTTTGAAGGTGATCCTCTTGTCGACGGGGATCCAGTGCAGGTCTTTCAGGTGGGGGGTGATGTGGCTGCGTCGGGGTACGTCGAGGATCAGACGTGCGGAGGTGTTTTGGATGCGTTGTAGTCGAAGCAGGTGTTTGGCTGGGATTCCTGCGTAGAGTGCGTTGCCGTAGTCCAGCCTGCTGCTGACGAGGGCCTGTGTAACAGTTCTCCTTGTTTCGGATGGGATCTACTTGTAGATCCTGTGTTGTAGCAGGAGGAGGAGACGGTGTTGATCTGCTTCGACATGGAGAGGGAGGAGTCGAGGACGAATCTGAGGTTGCGTGCATGGTCGGTAGGTGTGTGTGCCGTTCCCAGCATTGTAGGCCACCACGAGTCGTCCCAGGCCGAGGGGGTGGATCCGAGGATGAGGACCTCCGTCTTGTCTGAGTTCAGTTTCAGACGGCTGCTCTGCATCCATTCGGCGACGGCCTTCATTCCCTCGTGGAGGTTCGTTTTGGTGGTGTGCGGGTCATTGGTGAGTGAGAGGATGAGCTGGGTGTCGTCGGCGTAGGAGATGATGTTGAGGTTGTGCTGACGGGCTACTTGTGCGAGGGGGGCCATGTAGATGTTGAACAGTGTCGGGCCGAGTGATGATCCCTGGGGTACGCCGCAGATGATGTCGGTGGCTTCGGATAGGAATGGTGGGAGTCAGACTCTCTGGGTTCTGCCGGAGAGGAAGGATGTGGTCCAGCTGAGGGCTTTCTCATGGATCCCGACTTCTTGAAGGCGTGTTTTTAGGGTGCGATGGCAGAACATGTCGAAATCGGCCGAAAGGTCCAGGAGGATGAGGGCTGAAGTTTTGCCGTTGTCGAGTTGTCGCCTGATGTCATCTGTGGTGGCGATGAGGGCTGTTTCAGTGCTGTGGTTTTGTCTGAACCCGGACTGGGACGGGTCCAGGATGTTGTTGTCTTCGAGGTGGCGGGTTAGTTGCGCGTTGACGATTTTCTCGATGACCTTCATCGGGAACGGGAGGAGGGCGATGGGTCAGAAGTTCTTGAGGTCCTTGGGGTCCGCCTTGGGCTTCTTGAGGAGGGCGTTGATTTTGCCGTGCTTCCAGCTGTCCGAGAATGTGTCTGTCTCGAAGGAGGCGTTGATGACCATCCGTAGTTGGGGTGCGATGGTTGCGTCGGCTTTGTTGAACACGTGGTGAGGGCAAGGGTCTGACGGTGATCCAGAGTGGATGGAGTTCATTACCTTGCGTGTTTCTTCGTCGATGACGTTGGTCCAGGAGGTCAGGTGGTTGGTCCAGGTGGTGTTCACGGGGGAGGAGTCTGGCGCGGTCGGGTTGACCGGGATGTTGAAGCTGTCCCTTATTTTTCATTTGCAGGCTTTGCTCCAAAGCAACAGAGTAAAAGGCAGAAAAGACAGTAAGGAGGCAGAAAAATAGGTGGCAGAAAGAGGCATGAGATGGATTCAAAACTGAACAGCCTTAGTTTCAGACACTATTGCAGATATCTTCTTTGGCCTTCTCTATGATGTTAATGTTTTACTGTTTAAAAAGTGTAGTGAGCGCTTCAATCATACAACTTTTTAGTTAATGGTATTTCGAATGACAGGACTCCCTTGGAAAGTGAGTAAGACTCAAAAGCAAAAATCTATCTGTTCACACAAGGATAGCAAAGGTGTGATGAAGTAGGCATTGCACCTAAGAAGTAGCAACTTAATTAAACAGTTCTGGGTAGCACCCAACAGTTCTCAAGGCACAAACAAGAAAAAAACGGGTTTTTGGAAGGTTAAACCTGCTTTATACTGTTGTTCACCTAGGAGGGGCATAATTGCAACCAGAGAGGTTACAACCAATTTACCTGTAATCTATGATGTCCAACAAGGAGTGGCATATGTGTGACTTAAGAGTTATATGTGATTTGCCTAAAACAATCGATGAGGTCAATCCATGAGCAAGTTGGATGTGATCTAGGAAGGTGTGGGGGCTTGCACATGGCTAACAATGTCTTACTTAAACATTCTATTGAACCTCCCAGGAGCAACATAGGTGTGATCTAAGATGTTACAACCAATGTATTCAACAGTTGACCCACATTGAGTACAATATATGCCAATCCCCAAAAAGTCAATCAACGTAATTGAAAGTCATGTACAGGTCTGTACTAGGCCTGGGCGGTAAATTTCGTTCCGCTCTCGGAATTTGCGATATTTTGACATTTTCGCGTTCCACGGAGAGTGTGAAAATGTCAAAACTTTCGCAACCTGCCGCGAAACGGAAGTATTTTTCTTGCATTCTCACACGCGCTGTCGCGACTTACCGGGTCGCTGCATTCGCAGACGAGTTTTCCTATCCATTCACGCGCGCCACAAGATGTTGGATTGTTGGTAGCCGGTCGCGCTATCCCGCGAGAGTTTGCGATCGCGAACACGTCATTGCGATCGCGAACATGAAATAAGCATCGCGAGCAGGATGGCCGCGCCCATTAGCGACCCCATGGGCAAGTTGGAGATATATTTCCCCGCGAGCACGCAAAAACACATCGCGAACGGGCGGGAAAAGCAATCTTCGCATCTTCGCGAACGTTTTGCATGCTCGCGGAGATTTTGTGCAATTTTGCGATAATTTTCGAAAGTATATTTCGCAAATTCTGCCCACCCTTAGTCTATACCCAGGAGTGGGGTATGCTTAACTGAAGTTGTGGATGGTTGTAAAAAATAGTCATTCCTTTACCATGCATGCCTTTACCAAGTAATTTTGTGGTAAAGGCATGAATGGTAAAGGGGTATGCGTGGCTAAGTTCGCAAACCCCCTTCCCCTGCCCTAAGGTACAAACTGCACTCCCACCCCTGTTTGGAACTGAGGGCCAAATGCCGTGACCCCCTCCCAACCTCCACACTGTCCCTAACCCTTAAACACTACCTCGACCCCCTCCCACCCTCTTGCGCTGTCCCTTCAACTACCACAACCCATTCTACCGCCCTTAGGCAAACCGCTATTTTAAAAAACGACCCCACCCCCAGCCCTAAAAACTACCAGCCCTCCCCTAAGCCCTAAAAACTACCCTGACTACCCATTCCCCTACCCCTGCCCTGGGACCTAAAACCCTATCCCCTAATTGAAAAAACTACCCTGACCCTCCCCAGCCCTAAAAACTACTCTGACCCCCAGCCCTTAAAACTACCCCTGACCCCTCAGCCCTAAAAACGACCCCAACCTCCAGACCTGAAACCTAGCCCCAAACCCCCCCAGCCTTGAAAACTATCCCTGAACCCCCAGCCCAGAAAACTATCCTGACCCCCAGACCAGAAAACAACCCCTGACCCACCCCAACCCAGAAAACTACCCCAGCCCAGAAAACTACCCGACCCCCAGCCCAGAAAACTACCCCGACCAACCCCCAGCCCAGAAAACTACCTCTGACTCACCCCCAGCCCAGAAACCGACCCCCGCCCCCTGCCCAGAAAACTACCCCAAACCCCCAGCCCAGAAAACTAACCCCAGCCCAGAAAACAACAGCTCAGCCCTCCTTACCTCAATGCAGATCTCTCCCTGGGAGGTCTTCCTGCTTCCATCCACACCAGCCAGCAGCTAGACCGTGCAATGCCTCAACCAGACATAAGCGTGTTTAAGGCATAAGCGTGTTTAAGGCATAAGCGTGGTTAAGGCAAGCATGGTTTAGCTTGCAGAGTCGGAACACTTGTGGTTAAGACCGCGGTGTTCCGACTGTTTCCCGTTGTGGATACAGTTGTTTAAATTCATTTGGAACTTTTGCCAGCAGGTGAAAGTTAGGGACAGACCTAAAGGATTCAGAGCAGAGTCAGCTTTTTACTCAGCTAACTGGGCAATGCTGAGCAAAGGCCTTTAGCGAAGAGTTTGCTTTTTTATTGTAAGAAATCTGCAGTGCCTAATTTGTAAAAGAGTAATATCCGGGGCCCAAAGCTTTTCCCAAAAGCCTGCAGCTGGTGCTGATGAATGTCGGGACTGCCGAATAACTAGTCTGCATAGTCTGGATTCCAAATCATGCCTCTTTCTTCCACCAGCATGCAATCCCTTGCCCTAAATTTCTTTTTTTTTTTAATTCTGTTTATTTGATATATAACATGAAGTCCAACAAAGGTACATATGCAGTGAAATCGCTACTTATATCATACATATATCAGATCATCTACGCAGTTATCTAGGAGAGTCAAACCGAATTATTCATACAGGCTTGAATTCCATTGCCTTTCAAATATATACGTCTCTGTCTCCCCATATCATCTCCCATATACATCTTGGATACACTTCTGTGTGGCTAAATGTACTGTCTTTGTCTTGGATATCCACCTGAAACTAAGATAAGTGGTGTCACCCATCTCCTCTGAGTTGTTGCACCGAGTGCCCTAAACATTGTTTTTTATCATGACGTTTAGAATACCGGGAATCTTCTAGTGGATGATTAAGTAGATACACTTTCAATAGGTCCCATATATCCTTCGGCCGAGGTGTGGCCAGGAGCAGCTTCGCATATGTCAGTGGTTGTTCCTGCCAGAAAAACATATCTCAGAGCCATTCCTTGAATTTGGGGGCCCTCCCCCATCCCCATCTGCACACCATCCTACGTTTAGCTAGAAAGAGTGCCAGGACGACATATCTCCTATAAACCGCATCCACCTGTGCGGTGTATCCCAGCAGAGCTAATAGTGGGACATTGGTAGCAGGGCCGTTTCTACCCTTTAGGCAAGCCTAGGCGGCCGCCTAGGGCGTCAAAAGGGGGAGGGTGGCAAAAAACATGAGTTTGGCACAAGACTCCAGAGGCTCTGGGGTCACAGAGACATTTCTGACTTCCGACGTGACTACTTGTGAGATCTTTGCCCCAGAGAGCCTAAAACAAAGCAGCACCTTCTTTGAATGGCTCAAATGAGGGACTTAATTGAGGGCCAGTGATGTTCGTGCCAGAATGAGACAAAGCAGCAGACCCAAGTGCATGAGGTTCACGGGTGAGACGCCCCCACCCTGCTCCTATGAGACAGTCAGTGATTTATCACCTGGAGGAAGAGAAGGGTATGAATGGGGGCCCTGGGTCAGGGGAGGGGGGGCGGAGCAGCCTATCACCGCATGCTTCTTCCCAGCACCCAGAGGGACCAAGCTGTTCCCAGAAGGATGGGCGCTGCCCAGGCCTCTCTTACAGCTGGTACAAAGGCCGGCACAGCGCCTCGGCCTGTGCGCGCTGCTGTCCGACAGCTGTAAATATTGGCGCCTGAAAGGGCCTGTGCAGGGAGCCTGGGCGCTGGGGGGGGGGGGGGGTGATGTTCATTGGCAAAAGGGGTATTCAAATCTGGTCATTATTTTATTGTCACCGTCCTATTTTCCCCAAAGTTAATGGTCGGATTTTAAAAGTCTGATCCTATCTCGCATTGAATAACATTTGTCGCCCTCTAGTTGCATTTGCCATGAATGTATAATACAGAAGGGGTACTCGCACACACCACCGGCCCCCTCACCACAGCCCACCACGGCCATCTGTCCCCATGTCCTGCCTCCCTGGCCTGTGCTCTGGTTTTCACATCTACCCCTTACCTTTCCTGAGTGTCTCTGACTGTTACCCCAACAGTTCGCCTCTTACTTATTTACCGGTTTCATTTTGTTTTCCTTGTGCCCACCTATTCCACACACACAGACACCCACAGTGCCCTCAGCATAACTCCCAGCCCTCATGCACACATCCATAGTTATCAGATACCACAAAACATGCTTAAAATGACATGTTTTAACTACACTCCAGACAAGAATATTTACCTTTGTCACATTACGAAGCAGAAATGCTTACTTTGGTCGCAAGGAAACCTTTGCCCATTCTGACAGAAGGAATATTGTGCCCTTCGTTCTTTAACTCTCTTTAGTAATAGAATTCCAGTTCTGTACAGGTCTCATGCTAGATTAAAATCTGAGTTACCTCCAACATTAATACATGTAGTTCTGTAATATGTAATTACATTCTTTATCATCTGTAAAATACCACCAATCCTTTCGAGTCAGTGAACTTTAACTGTAACCTTTTATGTAGGAGCCTCGTGTATGTTTCAGACAGAGACAGGTTTTGCTTCCTACTGTTTTTGTTTCAGATAGGGTAGGGTTGTCAAAAAGCACAGCGCCCGTCGCATGGAGTGCGCTCTGTGTGATCTGGGCCCAGTCGGTGGGCCGAGGAGGAGGGAGGGAGATGAGCGAGTGAAAGTACGCCAGTGGGATGTGGCTTCGGATGTTGTAGGTACACACACTCTTTGCCACCTAATCTGACAACTGTAAAAAGAACTGAAGATGGACGGAATGCTGAGCCAATCTCAAACATTGCCCCAGTCAGTCACAGATCTGGGTTAAATTCATCATTTTTTTTGCATGCCACGCCATCCCACTTTAGACCCAGCCACATGCAAATTAGTCTTGATGCTGTGCCTCATGGGAACAGTCCAGCCCATACTGTCTGGCCAGGTCCTCCCTGGACCAGAAACAAGCATCCTGGGACCTTTTTTGGGGCATCACCCCTGATTTGCCAGGCTAGCTTGAATCTGGTGGCGTAGCGGGCATGATGCGACCCACGTCTGAGCATACCCTTCCCACTTAGGTTGACAATTGCAAAAAGAACAGATGATGGATGGAATGCTGAGCCAATTAAACATTCACCCCCAGTCACAGATCAGGATTCAAGCTAGCCTGGCTGATGAGGGGTGAAACCCCGAAACCGGTCCCAGGGCTCACGTTTCTGGTCCAGGGAGGACCTGGCCTGGCAGTTCAGGCTGGACTGTTCCCAACAGGGGCAAGACAGACTTGCATATGGGTGGGTCTAAACTGGGGTGGCACGGTGAGCAAATGGACGTCAAATTTAACCCAGATCTCTTGACTGGGGTGAATGTTTTAATTTATTCTGCATTCTGTCCATCATCTCGGCCGTAAGGCCTTGAAGGTAGGGACAGGTTCCTTGGAGAACAAGCACTCTCAATACCGTAACAGGGCTTAGGCCGCACTGAGAGTTGAAATCTCAGTCCATGGGAGGCAGAGACACCGTACATTCGGAGAGTCTCTTTAACACCCAGCCTGTGTTCTCAGACCTTCCATCGCCTAGTGGCTCTGGCCTTCCTGGAGCTCGCTGCCTCTAGCAGCCCCCTGCCCCTTGGACCACCCAGTGCCACGGGGGAGTCTCTCGGAGCTACCACCAGCCCTCTCACGGACCCCTTCCTCTAGCTGCTGCGCCCCCCAGTCCTCCCAGAGCCTATGTCTCCTTGCAGCCTCGGCTTCTTAGTTCCCGTCTTCAAGCAGTCCTGGTCTTCTCGAAACCCTTTTTGTCTGTACAGCTCCTGTCCTGGCCGTTAAAGGTCCCACACTCTAGCAGCTCCAGTCGCATCAGAACTACCTAACCCTAGCAGCCCGGGCCTTCTCCTAGCTCCTGTCCCAGAGCTTCCGGTCCCTCAGACCTCCCATCCACTAGCAGCCTCGGCACCTTCAACTCTCGTCCTCTAGCAGTCCCAGCCCTCTTAGAGCCCCCGTCCCCTAGCAGCCTCAGTCCTCGCAGATCTCCAGTCCCGAGCCATCTTCAGCTCTGCTTCAATTCATTTTCACAACAAAAATATGCTGTTTAAATATTTACTTTTTTTTAAAAATTGTATTTGTACTTTTCAAATACAATACAGAACATTGCATAATTGTAGATTCATGGCATCAGTGCAATTTACAGATCAGTCAATATCACAGTAGTGAGCTTACATCGCCGCAAAACCATGTCATCAGATATACCCAGAGTTACAGTCATGGCATGCCAGGTAACAGCTTGCAGGGTGAGGGTGAACAGGGTAGCATAACAATTACAGTCAGGACACTAGACATCAGTAAGTGACAGCAGATATGATGTGAGCGGTCTACAAATGTCCCGTGGCTTGGAAGCTGACGGCAACTCCTCCGCGTAGCAGGTGAGCTGGTCCCGGAAATACGTCAAGTCCTGCAGCCACAGCTTTGTTGTAGGCGCTATTCGACTCTCCCAACAGATAGAGATCCTGTGTTTAGTTATTAGCAATGCGATAGACACAAGTTTTTTATGAGAAGAGTTCACCTTAGCCGCGGTTCCCAGCAGACACAGCCTTGGATGACAGTCAAGTGGTTCCTCAATCATCAGACCAATTATTCTTACAACTGCGCCCGAATAGTCAAGTCTTTTAGGACACTCCCATGCCAGATGAAAAAACCCTGCCCCAGGTGCACCACATCGCTTACAGGCATCAGATTGGCGGAGCCCAAATTTAAATAGCTGCGCTGGTGAATAGTACAACTGATGCAAGTATTTAAAGTGCACCAAACGTAGGTTGCCATTAGGCGTCGGTCGGCCCGTCAAGCAGCAGCTATCTAACCAGTCATCTTCCGTGAGTGGTTCTGGGAGCACAGTATTCCATTTATCCAGGGCTGTCGCCCCCACAGATACCATGTCACGCTGGGACGCCATATGAGCTTCGCAACCAGCCTGGTTCTGGAGGTAGCCGTGTATAGAAGTTGCAGCGCTTCAAGAGTCGGTGGCTCAGAAGGGAAATGCGGATTAAGTGCACGCATGGCAGAGCGCAACCTAGTGTATACAAATAGCTGCATGGTGGAGGCCTCACCCGAGCGGCCAGGTCTGCTGAGGTTATGAACTGGCCCCCAGGGAACACGTCGGCCATGATGGAGAGACCCTTCTCCGCCAGTGTCCTCAGTGTACCCGCCTCTTGGGTCGGAGTGGTGGAGCAGGGGCATGTTTGGAGCATATAGCGGTAGTTTGCGCGCCTGTTAACCTAGCTCTCGCCAGGCTTGAGATGTAATTTGAACCGTATCAAATTCCCCCTTCTCATACACCGAGTGTGAATTTACAATCATTGCCTTAAGGGGTATAGGATGCACAGCACCCGCCTCCACCGCCACATGCGGGATGTATGCAGGATCATGTTGGCACTAGTAGGCATACTGCGCTTGTGCACAGAGGTAGTAGAGATGGAAATCTGGTGCCGCCAACCCGCCTTGTTCATATGGTAAGGTGAGTGTTTCCCACTTAAGCCGGGACTTCTTTCCATCCCAAGCTAGTGTGATCAGGAGTGAACGAAGGGTGTCACAGCTTGTGTACCAACTGAGTTTTCGTGCTTGAGGCATATCAATTACATCTAATTCTTCAGCAGCTATTTTGGTGTCACCTGTTTGGTGTCCTGGATGCCACCCTCATCACCTCTGTAAAGTTGGTTAGGTGTGAAGACACAGGAAACTGAAGATGTCAGACAGGTAGGAGCTTTATTCTTAACCCACCACTGAGCCCCTCCACTTAGCTTCAAATTTCCAGCACAGAATCCTCAGATATAGCATTCCACAGTTGCTGAGTCTCATGCAAAGAGTATGCAGTAATGAAGTAAATATACCGAACATCAAACTTATGTTGAATTATTTTGACTTTTTATTAAGAAACACTGGTAGGGTTTGACTTTTTGCTTGAGGTGTTACTATATCACTTCTTATACAGAAATACCATCTACCTTATTCCTTATAAGTTATTGATATACAATATACATGTATTTTAGTAGAAGGGATATTCATTACTTTGTGACAGATTACATTGTGATGGAGTAGCCATTCTGGCTAAAAATAACTGAAAGACGTGTTGTATGTGGAGGTTACTACTTTCACAAAATAGAAGACATTTCTGGTCATTGGCAAAGTCAAGTGCACATTGTTTAAAGGCACTTTCTTCATTGACTGAACAATTGTAAAGTTAAACTCCCCAGCCGGGGCTACCCTTAGCACCAATAATACCATGCCCTTAAGCTTATCTTACATTAAAACAATTTTCAAATTAAAACATCACATGCTTGGTGGCATATTGACGTCAGTCATTTAGTCACTCTGATTGCTGTTTCCCTGATTGGTCACACAGCTTCCCCATGCCAAATGGCAGTCCTGAATGCCCTCACCAACGTCTAACTTATTTCTTTAAAAACACAACATACCTTGCTTGTGGCATGGTGTGAAAACTACTGATGGACTGGGATGCAGCTCTGTTAGACCTGTCAGTCTTAGAGTGTTCTTCCCTCAAAAATTGTTTGCCTCACCTCCTCCATTTTTGCTGGACTTTTTTTGTTGGCCTTAGGACTCTGTACACTTTACCATTGCTAACTAGTTCTATAGCGCCTGTCCTCACTCTCCTCAAACACACATTGGTTTATACCCAATTGGCATATTTTATTTACTTTTAAGGTACTTGTAGAGTGATATACCATATACTCAGCACCTGTAAATTAAATGGTACTGGTGAGCCAGCAACACTTATTGTGCCACCCACTTAAGTAGCAATTTAAAACATGTTCCAGGCTTGCCACTGCAGCATGAAAGCAGTTTTAAACTGACCTGTCGACTTGGCATTTGGCCTCCATTAGCCCTTTTGTGAACATAGTCTGGCCTGGGTGTAAATGTACGATCTCAGACAACAACTTGTCAGTACACTTCTGTATCTGTAAATACTCTGTCAGAAAGAAGGACTTCTGTGTTGCATGAAAGACTGCCACTCTGCTGTCTTGCTGCTCTAAAAGACTACTGACCTGCTGGATTGCTGCCATGTTTGTAGTGCTGCTCAGCTACCTTCTAGCTGGGAACAATGACTGGATCTTCCACTGTTCCATGACCTCCAGAGTGACTTACAAGGGCTAGTTTACTGGCTATCCTGTTCAGAGCCACACGGACACAAAAGGACTCTTTTTATCTTGAACCCATACGTGAACACAGCTCATGTGAGTCCTAACCCTTCAATTGGCCCCTTCAGTCCTGGACTATTGCAAGTGGTGCTAAAGGTGCCCAGATAACCAAAATCCAAAAGTAGGGATTTAGACATTTTTGGCTATAAATTGCTCTGAGAACCAGGAGGAGATTGGGACCAACCTGGTCACCTATCTCCCAGAGGCACATTGCTGGTTGGATTGACTTCACGACTTCTCCCACTATGCTCTTCTCCACAGCAGCAAATCCATTTCAGTGGTCCTTCACCAAAGGGGTAGGGGTATCCAACCTTGTGGAGCTGTCTTCGGCTACAGACCTCTGCATCTTCTCGCTGGAGATTTTTTACTTCCATTTCAGAGAAAGTCTGAACGAAGAAATCTTCACTGCCATTGTTTTACTTTCAGGCATAAATTTAAATATACGAGTTTTGAGAATAATGAAATAAATAATAAAAATAAAATCCCAGAATGCAGTGCTATGTAATCTCCAAAAGCAGAACTAATACATTGTAGTCCGAGTAAAATTAATTCATCTGCTTAAACTTCGCCTACCATAAATATTTGTTTATGTTGTAAGGGATCAAGAGAGGTTGTATGTGTTATGTGATCTACTTTGTTATAAGAAACTTGATAGATGTTGTCTATATATATGAGTTGTGTGATTTGATATTCAAATGTGAGATGACACCTGTTTGAAAGTGTTTCCTATATGATTTGTGTTGATGAGAATGTTATGCCAAAGGGACTAAATGTGATATTGTGTATATGTAGAGAATGTAGCTAGTTGTGCGAGGCATCAGTTATCATACTTGCTTGAATGGGTTATCATTAGAATAGAGGGTTACATTATGAATTAGCACTGTGAGAGTGGAGAGAAGGTGAATTAGTTATTGCGTGAGAAATAGTGTTGTTCCCCACTCCACCTGGTATTCCCACGATCCCACAATTTCTTCATTGTGGAGTATGGACTATGGACAATGCCTTCTCCTCCCAGAACATGAGGTTGAGAGGGTAGGGAGACTCATCACCATTTGCTTGATTGTCTTGGTGTGCTCTGGCAGTGAGAGGCCTTGCAGGTCATTGCACCATCTGCATATGTCTTCCTATGAACATCTGGTTTTGGAGACAGCATTCACCTTATCCACAATTCTGTTCCACTTTTGCCTTCTCTGGCTCATGGTTGTTGTCTAAAACAGTGTTCCAGGCAACTGTTGCTCAACCCTAATTATCTCATCCACCATAACAGTTAACTCATTTTCATAGAACCAAAGTTAGTCTTTTTCAAGACATTTAAAAAAAAGAAGACGTAGGTCTGTTGCTGATGCTTCATGTTGTGAGAGATCTATGGTTTGTGTAGTTGAGCAGTGTCTTTTGCAGTGTGAGCTGCAGGTGTTGTTGTTGAGTAGATTTTTTTTGTTAACATGACTTATGCATCCGCTGTCAAAAACTGTATCTGTCTTCTTCACAAGGGTTCCTTAGTCCATATTGATAGCAGAGAACAATAGACATGGCGGAAAGATGTCCATCATACCAGCATTGACAGAGTGGCATCCATTGACAGTGGTTGGGGTTCCCCCCATGATGGATGAATTATTGTCAATCCTCCAAATTCTACATCAGTCCCTTATTTTTCATTTGCAGGCTTTGCTCCAAAGCAACAGAGTAAAAGGCAGAAAAGACAGTAAGGAGGCAGAAAAATAGGTGGCAGAAAGAGGCATGAGATGGATTCAAAACTGAACAGCCTTAGTTTCAGACACTATTGCAGATATCTTCTTTGGCCTTCTCTATGATGTTAATGTTTTACTGTTTAAAAAGTGTAGTGAGCGCTTCAAACATGCAACTTTTTTTAATGGTATTTCGAATGACAGTACTCCCTTGGAAAGTGAGTAAGACTCAAAAGCAAAAATCTATGTGTTCTAACAAGGATAGCAAAGGTGTGATGAAGTAGGCATTGCACCTAAGAAGTAGCAACTTTAGTAAACAGTCATGGGTAGCACCCAACAGTTCTTAAGGCACAAACAAGAAAAAAACGGGTTTTTGGAAGGTTAAACCTGCTTTATACTGTTGTTCACCTAGGAGGGGCATAATTGCAACCAGAGAGGTTACAACCAATTGACCTGTAATCTATGATGTCCAACAAGGAGTGGCATATGTGTGACTTAAGAGTTATATGTGATTTGCCTAAAACAATTGATGAGGTCAATCCATTAGCAAGTTGGATGTGATCTAGGAAGGTGTGGGGGCTTGCACAGGGCTAACAATGTCTTACTTAAACATTCTATTGAACCTCCCAGGAGCAACATAGGTGTGATCTAAGATGTTACAACCAATTTATTCAACAGTTGACCCACATTGAGTAAAATATATGCCAATCCCCAAAAAGTAAATAAACGTAATTGAAAGTCATGTACAGGTCTATACTAGGCCTGGGCGGTAAATTTCCTTCCTCTCGCGGAATTTGCGATATTTTGACATTTGCGCGTTCTGCGGAGAGCGTGAAAATGTCAAAACTTTCGCAACCTGCAGCGAAACGGAAGTCGTTTTCTTGTTCGCGCTTTACAAATGCATTCTCGCGCGCGCAGTCGCGACTTACCGGGTCCCTGCATTTGCCGACGAGTTTTTCTATCCATTCAGGCGCGCCACAAGAGGTTGGATTGTTGGTAGCTGGACGTGCTATCCTGCGAGAGTTTGCGATCGCGAACACGTCATTGCGATCGCGAACAGGAAATAAGCATCATGAGCAAGATGGCCGCGCCCATTAGCGACCGCATGGGTAAGTTGGAGATATATTTCCCCGCGAGCACACAAAAACACATCGCGAACGGGCGGGAAAAGCAATCTTCGCATCTTCGCGAAAGTTTCGCATTCTCGTGGAAATTTTGCGCAATTTCGCGATAATTTGCGAAAGTCAATGTAGCAAATTCCGTTTACCCTTAGTCTATACCCTGGAGTGGGGTATGCTTAACCGAAGTTGTGGATGGTTGTAAAAAATAGAGTCATTCCTTTACCATGCATGCCTCAACCAAGTAATTTTGTGGTAAAGGCATGAATGGTAAAGGGGTATGCGTGGCTAAGTTCGCAAACCACCTTCCCCTGCCCTAAGGTATAAACTGCACTCCCACCCCTGTCTGGAACTGAGGGCCAAATGCCGTGACCCCCTCCCAACCTCCACGCTGTCCCTAACCCTTAAACACTACATCGACCCCCTCCCACCCCCTTGCGCCGTCCCTTCAACTACCACAACCCATTCCACTGCCCTTAGGCAAACCCCTATTTTAAAAAACGACCCCAACCCCAGCCCTAAAAACTACCAGCCCTCCCCTAAGCCCTAAAAACTACCCTGACTACCCATTCCCCTACCCCTGCGACCTAAAACCCTAACCCCTAATTGAAAAAACTACCCAGACCCTCCCCAGCCCTAAAAACTACTCTGACCTTCACCCCTTAAAACTACCCCTGACCCCTCAGCCCTAAAAACTACCCCAACCCCCAGACATGAAACCTAGCCCCAAACCCCCAGCCCTGAAAACTATCCCTGAACCCCCAGCCCAGAAAACTAACTGTTTCCCGTTGTGGATATAGTTGTTTAAATTCATTTGGAACTTTTGCCAGCAGGTGAAAGTTAGGGACAGACCTAGAGGATTCAGAGCAGAGTCAGTGTTTTGCTCAGCTAACTGGGCAATGCTGAGCAAAGGCCTTTAGCGAAGAGTTAGCTTTTTTATTGTAAGAAATCTGCAGTGCCTAATTTGTAAAAGAGTAATATCCGGGGCCCAAAGCTTTTCCCAAAAACCTGCAGCTGGTGCTGATGAATGTCGGGATTGCCGAATAACTAGTCTGCATAGTCTGGATTCCAAATCATGCCTCTTTCTTCCACCAGCATGCAATCCCTTGCCCTAAATTTCTTTTTTTTTTAATTCTGTTTATTTGATATTTAACATGAAGTCCAACAAAGGTACATATGCAGTGAAATCGCTACTTATATCATACATATATCAGATCATCTACGCAGTTATCTAGGAGAGTCAAACCGAATTATTCATACAGGCTTGAATTCCATTGCCTTTCAAATATATACGTCTCTGTCTCCCCATATCATCTCCCATATACATCTTGGATACACTTCTGTGTGGCTAAATGTACTGTCTTTGTCTTGGATATCCACCTGAAACTAAGATAAGTGGTGTCACCCATCTCCTCTGAGTTGTTGCCCCGAGTGCCCTAAACATTGTTTTTTATCATGACGTTTAGAATACCGGGAATCTTCTAGTGGATGATTAAGTAGATACACTTTCAATAGGTCCCATATATCCTTCGGCCGAGGTGTGGCCAGGAGCAGCTCCGCATATGTCAGTGGTTGTTCCTGCCAGAAAAACATATCTCAGAGCCATTCCTTGAATTTGGGGGCCCTCCCCCATCCCCATCTGCACACCACCCTACGTTTAGCTAGAAAGAATCCCAGCACGACATATCTCCTATAAACCGCATCCACCTGTGCGGTGTATCCCAGCAGAGCTAATAGTGGGACATTGGTAGCGATGGTTCTATCATTTGTGTCATTGCTGTAAAGACCTGCTGCCAATAGTGATGTATTCTGTCACAGCCCCAGACAAGGTGTAAAAAATCTGCCCCCTCGGTTCCACACCTATCATCATGTCTTAATCGAAATGTATGCATGTTAACTGGCGTGTATTAAGTGCGATGGAGGAACTTGAAATGAATTATGCACATACTGCTCCTAGGAGATATCTGTCCCGTTTGTGTACAGCAGTCCTCCCATTGCTTGTCAGATAGTTCAGACTCCATCTCGCTTTCACATTGCCCTCGTGCCATGTATTGTCTAGCTGTGTATGAAGTTTGTACATTGTGATACAGTAAAGAGCCTACATGTGTGAGCTTCTCAGATTGTAGTGGTGCATGTAGTGGGGCAGAACCGGAGGCTTTTGTGGAAAGGACAGTGTGATCACCCTAATTCTCTGTCATGTCCTCTCGTATAGAAATATATCCATGGGCCTGGGGTCTATTCCATTAAAGAACTGCACTAGTGTCCGGAAAGTACCGTCTATGTATTGGTCGCCCCAGCTTTGTGTGTTCGTTTTACGAAGCAATTGCTTGCAACTGGTTTTCAAGGAGTACCTGGTATATGAATGTCATTAAGGGCGAATATATGCAGTTTAATAATAACTTTATTCGATCTAATTTCAAACAGTGACATACTTCTCAGTACAATATACAAGTTCATGCCCATGCACATACAGTTGTAATTTATAAAAAGGAAATACATGAATTCGCACATAGCAATTATAAGAAGCCCATCAACCTGTGTTCTCTATGTTTGATTAAAGCTCACAATTAGCGTAATTCTCTAATTCTAGTAGGTGGCTCTTGCGCTTACAGGCCCATAAAAAGGAGGCTACAGAAAAACAAACTAAAGGTTCCTGAAGCTTCTTCAGATAAAATAGGGCAACACAAAACTGTTTAAAAACATGGGGGCATATTCTCAAGGAGTTATCGCCGAGTTAGCGGCATCTTATCGCAGCCAAAGTCACGATAAATTTATCGCACCATTCACAAGCTGGTGCTAACAGCTGATATCACTAGTTTTCCGGCGATAGCATCCTCAAAAAACATAGGCAAGGATGACCCCTGCAACTATTACTAATGAGATACAGAGTAGGCGTTCCCGAGCAAAAAGCCGCGACAACACCACTCCAGAAGATCGGCGATAAGATCACCGAACAGGTGATAAGGCGCGTTAGCAGCAGGAAACTAACACCTGCTCTGACCTGGTGTAAAGTCGGACGACAACCGGCACCAGACAAGGGAGCACAGCCCAGAGCCAAACATGAAGAACAACAGATGCCCAGGAGCAACTGAACATGCAGCCTGGATCCCCAATAGGGCAACAACACCCACCACCACCACCCCTAGGACCCCACCACTCCCCCTCCTTTGGAAAAAGAGAATGCACATCAACACTACAAAACCATGAACCAAACAAATTGTCCGAAGTCGCACAATCACAACACCTAACATACAGGTGCGGCCAAAAAAAGGGAAATCATACATTCATATCATATAATCCAAATAAAAACTTTATTAAAGATTAAAAAAAAAAACAATCTTGAAGAAGCTCGGCAAGTCTTCTCTGGGCATTCTGTAAGTCACAGCCTGCAAGACAGAAATACAGATAAGAAGGTGTGTCATGTGCCCAGCAAAGTACAGAGAGAGAGAGCGAAAGAGATAGAGAGAGGGAGAGAGAGGGAGAAAGAGAGAGAAAGAGAGAGAAAGAGAGGGAGTGAAAGGGCGATAGAAAGAGAGAGAAAGAGAGGGAGACAGAGAAAGAGAGGGAGAGAGAGTGCAGACACTGCAGACCCAGGCCTCACTGCTCACCTGCAGCCACCGGTGTGTCTCCAACCACGTGCTGGTACACACTGCAGTCCCCTAGGTCCCTCATCTGAAACAGTTGCCAGAGACATGAATGGCAGAGTCCATACAGTAGCACACGCCATCTGCACCTGCCCACCCCTGCGCACACAGGCCACTGCACCCCAGCCCCTCCCGCAGCCCAGCGGTGATTGCCCACCCCTGCGCAACCAGGCCTCACTGCTCACCTTCCGCCATCGACGTGTCTCCAAGAGGGCCCACCACGTGCCGGTGTGAGGTCCAAGCACGGGTCCCGCGACCATGGCACCCTCCACATCATGCAGCCCCACACTGCGGGCCACCAGGTCACACACTTGATTCTGGGTCTTGATTTTGCTATGACAGAGAACATATCAGTGCATCCGGCCTCATTGCAGGCTGCACACCCACTCAGCACTAGAGGTGCCACTAACTCTGTGACCAGCGATGCACCACCACGTGGCGGTAGGCCCACACCACCTGCTGGCTCAGGCCTACACTGCGGTCCAGCAGGGCTCACACTAATGCAACCATTCCGGACCACCTGGACGGCGCATCATCGCAGGCTGCACACCCGCTCAGCACTTTAGGTGCCCCTACCTCAGTGCACCAAAAAACACTGTCCCGTGGTGGTGTGTGTGCCTGTGCCTGCCGCAGTGTATCCGGTGCCACCAAGTCTGTACCACACAAGCCATGGACCCTTTATGATTGAGTCCCGTGGTGCGGATGCCATCATGTCACCCCCGGCACCAGGCAATGTGAGGTGGCAGGGTCCTAGGTCCTCATGCCTAGATGATAACCACACGGGGACACCCAGTTAGAGAGTGGAAATGGCGTCCAACACGTGTGCCAGGCCCTTTTTATTGGCAGGGTCACATGTCCTGTGACGCCGGTGCTGAATGGGTGTGATGTGGGTGTGAACCAGCCGTGAGGGAGTGGCTGTGGCATGCTGACAACTAGACTTGTGAGCAGCAGATCCTCACAGGGAAGACCTGGGACATGTATTGTTGTTGTCCCCCCTGTGAGTGTAAGCGGAGTGGGCTGGCCTGGCATATGCAAGTCCAGCGTAAGGGTGTGAACAATGACCCCAGGGCTCTGGGCTTGCTTCGGTTCTGGGCTGGACAAGGAAGTGACTAATGGGTGTGTCTCCGTTCTAGTGTCGGCCTGTGACCCAAGTCCCACAACATGAGCAACATGGACCTAAGGGGGAATCATTGACCCTACATACATACATACCTCCACACTTGCAAGATAATAGACATGGCACATTGGTGTGAAAAAGAATGTTTAATGCACATTCAATGGAGTGTCGTAGCTGGAGCAGTACAGGGCCATGCAAACTCCACTTTATATTGATAGCCCGTGGAGGGCCAGCCAGAGTCCTTCAGGGAAGGACAAGTACATCAGAAGAGGAGTTCAGTCCGCAGTCTGAAAGCTGTGTCATTGGTGACCAAACAGAATATGGCAGTCCAGGTCGAGGTCCAAGGTGAGTGTCGCAGAGTGCATCGGGGGACAGTGGAAGGTGATGATGCAAAGGGCAGAACCAAGCAGAAGCAGCCCATATGGCGGAGATGAATGCTACCGCTCTCTTCTCACCACCATGGCAGATTCATCCGCATCTTCATCCTCTGCCTTTTAATGTGCCTCACATGTGGGTGGTGGTCGTCTGTCTCCAGCACTGTGTGGCATTGACACCTCAGGGGCCGGAGGTGGAATGTGTGCCACACTGTGTGGCACTGACACATCAGGGGCCGGAGATGTGGATGGAGTGGTAGCAGCAGCATTCATCAGCGCCTGGCCTTGTGGCAGCAATGCCATGAGGAGGGTCTTTATGCCATTGAGCGACTCAGCTACCTCTCTGGTGTGCAGCCGTGTCAACCGCTCATTCTGCACACGTCCGCTCCATGTTCTCCATGAGCCTCCGCATGAGTCCCAACTCACGGGCGAGCTCGCTGGCGCCACACTGACTGGACAGTCATTCTTGTCGCACAGTCAGGACTCTGGCGATGTCAGCCATGGTTCATATGAGGGCATGGAGCGGACTATCGGTGTCAGTTAGGGACTGTGAGTGGTCCCTGATGGGACTTAGACACCCACGCATGGCGTGCAGTTTGTCTGCCATGTGGTCGAACCCCACCTGCACCTGTTCAGCCGCTTCTCCTGGCATCCCAACACATGGCGTTGGAAGGCCATGTGTTCATTATGGGGTCCTGGGAGGCAGCTGTGGTGGTGGGTGCTGCCTGCTGTGTGTTCTGTGCATGGGGTGGGTTCTCCTCGTAGCAGCTGGGCTGCCCTGCTCCTGGAAGTTGGCTGTGGAGGCTGTCCATGAGCTGTTGGAGGGCGTTGGAGTCGAAGGTATGGTGGTCCTCTTCTTCATCAGGGAAGAGAGGTTGGGACTGCTCTGCAGGAGGTGTTGAATTTCCCTCTGCAATGTGAAGGGGACATGCAGTTTAACATTGTTTTCACATGTATATCAACCCATTGTACATGTTTACATTCGGACTGAATGATAGTTCACATTGTTACTGTTTGTGGGGAGCTGCCTATATGATGCGGGACAGTGGACATTTCAACAACATCACGGATGTGTGTTTGTACTTGTACATTGTCAACTCATATGTCCCTGCGATGCCATATGTGATTGGCCATTTTCTGCACACAAGCGGCACCAGTTGTGTCCGCTGTTCTGTTGTGGACGTGTTGAGGATTGTGCCACATCGTTGTCAATGTTGATGTGCTCTGCATGTGATGTGTGTGTGCCGCATTTTGGGGGAGTCGCCCCTGCAGCACTGATGTGGCTGCCCCCTATCCCTTACATGCGGTGTGCCGATGACTTCTGTGCTTATACAGTGCTGGGATGTTGGGTGCATTCGTCTCTTGGTGGGAGTTAGGGGTCTGGGGTCTGGTATGTCAGCAGATGTGCTATGCTTACTTGTGTATGTGTGCCATTGTGCCCATCGCCCTCCGTCACCCCAGTCCCTGGTCGTTACTCACCCTGTTGCTGTTGTGTCCAGTCATGTTGAGCAGTGTCCAGGCCCCCGACTCCAGCCACCGTCTCCCCACTGATGACTGTGGACACCATTTCCTCCATCTCATCTAGCTCCTCCTGTGGCGCTGGACTCCCTCCTCCAGTCTGCATTGCTGCCTTCCGGTTGTTTGCGAGTTTCTGCTTGGTTTTCCGTTTGACATCATTCCAGCCCCTCTTGACCTCTTCCATTGTCCTCTTCAGCACTCCGACTGTATTCACCTTGTCCACGATGGTCTGCCATATTCCACTTTTGGTTCCCAGTGACAGTGGAGGTGACGAACAGAAGTTGACGGTGTTCTATCACCTCCGTAATCAGGATCCTGTTTTCCTGCAGACTGAACCTTTTCTTCCTACTCTTCTTGTCCTTGCCCTTCCCTGAACCCGAGGTCCCAGGCTGGTCCTCCGGGGGGCTTGTGGGGTTCTGGTTGTCCTCTGCACTTGCTCCGGCTGACTCCATTGTGCTTCCCTGTTGTTTGGCTTTTGTATCTGTTTTTTTCTACTTTTGTAGTACTTTTTCCAGCATGTCGCATGGGGATTGCAGGCCTGTGGCTGGTTTTCGCTGATTTTTGTGTTGCGATTTGCGTCATCGCCACTTTTTTCCCGTTGGTGTTTCACATTTCTGCAGTGTTGCATTGATTTTAGCACGTCCATTTGACGCGTTGTGGTGGGTCTATCGCATGGTGCTGTCGTGTTGAGAATACCACGCTGACAGGGTGTTATTTTCCCGTGATAGACTGCAATGTGAAGAGTCGCGTTAAGCTACTTTTGCTGTAGTTATTACACGTTCTTGAGAATATCCCCCATGATCCTTTAAGAGGGGTTTAATATATCTAGCTCTCTATTTCTTATAAAAATGACAAAAAAAGAGTAAATGGAGATCAGATTGGGCTGAGACATGGACATTTTGACAAATCGCTAAAAGCAAACTGCTTTGATCGAAAACCCAGCATTAACTGCTTGAGTGCTCATGACGAGCTCAGCTCGTCATGAGTCACAGTGAAACTGTTGCGGCCCGCCCACGAGTTGATTGATTTCCCGCCTGTGCGGGAGAATTAATCAGCGGGGTCGTGACGAGCTCAGCTCGTCATGAGCACAGCTCCACTGTGAGTCATGACGAGCTGAGCTCGTCACGAGCACAGCGCCACCACGGCCCCCCCACCCGCCTGCACCACGGGGGAATTACTCCCGCAGGGAAGGGGTTAAGGGGATTAAATTTACACAAACCTTAATAAAATAAACCTATGCTGTGGGTTCCTTACTGAGTCCAAATAGAAGTATTCACCATCTATCACTCGTGGGATTGAGTGATAGGACCTTAAGAATATATCATTGGAACTTTTAACATCTCGGCTAATTGTCGCTAATCGACGATAGTGAATGCATCTGTCGTGGGATCTCTCTCCCGAGTTTTGGGGTAATAGTGAGAGCTCCCGCCAGAGAGACCGGATCTTTGACTTCCTGCTCCACTGCTATATGTGGCATTTATGGGGTGGATGGAGCCAATATGTCAAATAGTGAGCTTGGGCAAAGTCATAATAGAGCTCTAAATTTGGGACATTGAATCCCCCCTTTGAGTAGGGGATGGTGAGTACCTCCCACTTCAGTCTCGACTGCTTACCTCCCCATGCTTATCTAATGATTTCTGTTTTTAAAGCGGCAAAAAAATGCCTGCCGGGGTGGTTTGGTATATTCATAAATAGGTATGATATCTTAGGCAGTACTACCATTATCATAAGTTAATGTCTCCCTGCCATTGACAGGGGCAAAGAAATACATTGTTTGACGGAGGCGGTTATAGAAGCCAATGCTGTGCCATAGTTGAGTCTCATTAATTCTGCCCTGTCCCTAGTCATTTTTATACCTAGGTTCTTCTCCTCTGATTCACACCACTCTATAGGATAGTTTAGTGAGAAGGGGCAGTAGTAGCCGTCAGCAGGAAAATCTGCGACTTTACCCAATTAATATGAATACCAGATGCCTCTCCAAAAACAATGACTTTTCTCAGTATAGGATTAAGTGCGGATTCCTGACGTACAATGTGACATCATCTGCATAGAGGGAAATTAGCATTTGTCGTTTGGGGTAGTACAGAGCTCTCTCATGGAAATGCTGTCGTAATTCCACCACAAGGGGTTCAATAGACAAAGCAAATAATAAGGAGGATAATGGACAGTCCTGCCGCGTGCCCCACGTGATTGAGAAGGGTGGCGAGCCCATGCCATTAATTAGGACTCTAGCTGTCGGAAGATTATATAATAACTTTATCCATGATAGGAAGCCTGCTGGCATTCCCATCCTTCCTAGGATTCCTATTAAGTAGTCCCAGTCGACAGAGTCCAAATCTTTTGTGGCGTCGAGGAAGACCGCCATGGCCGCTAATTCCGGATCTATATCCTGCATTATAGAGACAAGGATACAGAGGTTGTGAGACATCGCCATCCCTGGTATAAATCCTGCCTGGTCAGGTACCACCAGCTTCTCCATCAATAAACTCAATCTATTGGACAACACTATGGCAAGAATCTTTGCATCATTGATGATTAGGGACAGGGGTCTATAGGAGTTGCACTGATTAGGCAGTTTCCTGGGCTTTAGTAGTGAGATTATCAGTGCGTCCCTCATAGTCTGAGAAGGACTCCTATTTCTTGTGCCTCCTCATACACCTTTTTCAGTATTGAAGCAAGCTGGTCCACATAGGCCTTGTAGAAATCTACTGGAAGGCCCTCTGGTTCAGGCACTTTACCAGACTTCATCTGCATTAATGCAGTGCAAATTTCATCTTAGTCTAGGGACGTGGCGAGAAACTCCCAGTGGGCGTCTCCCAACCACCCGAGAGCCACATACTCTAGATAAGTAGCTAGGTCTATTGGTTGATGCCGTCTAGTGGTCTATAGTGTGAAGTAATGTGTGGTAAACACCTGAAGTAGTTCAGAACCATCTCTATGTGTGGTAACAGCGTGGTCATGTATCTCCAGCAGATAGCTAGAGAGGCGGGGTCTACGGATTTCATCTACTAGTGCCTTCCCATGCTGTTCACCCTCTCCATACTTGCAGGCCATAAAATATTTTTCATGGAATAGACTTTCCCTATTTGCTGTGTCCTTGTAGTCCGATAATTTATCCCCAAACTCTTTTTGCTCATTGCCATTTGAAGTGCTACTCATTTGCGTTCTAAACATTTCAGCTCCACTTCTAGCAGTTGGAGTGCTCTACGAAAATCTTTGGAGTATGCCTGAATGTTTAGCTATTCAAAAATCTCTAATTGTAATCTTGAAGGCCTCCCATACCGTGGCTGTTTGTGTAACCATGCCTATGTTACTTTGGAAAAAATCAGCAATCTCTTGACCTAATTCTGTGTGGAACGCTGTGTGGAAAGGTTTCAATGGCATAAGCCTCCAGAGCCTGTGGGATAGATTGTTCCCTGGTGGGGAAAGCTTCAGAAGAACGGGTGAGTGATCTGATTATGTTCTCGCCAGATGCTCTGCTCTGGTGATCCAAGATCTCACACCCCGAGAGACCACCCAATAGTCCAGCCTTGACCAGGATAAATGGAATATAGAGTGATGCGTACCTTCCTTTGTCGCAGGGTGTAATTGTCTCCAGGCATCTATGAAGCCATATTCAGGAATATGCCATGTAATAATTTATGTGCTTTTGTGGAGTGATGTGGGAGTGGGTTGGATCTATCCTATAATGGATCCAGTGTTGTGTTAACATTGCCTCCCCAAAGTAGGTGTGTGGAGCCTATCTCTAGTATCTTACCCCATAGTGTAGAGAAAAAGGCAGGATTGTCTACATTTGGACCGTAACAACTCACCAGTGTGACCGACTCAGAGCCCAGCCTCCCCCACATAATAGAATACCTGCCTAGTTGGTCTCGATTGGCACCTATGGGAACATATGGGGTGTAGTTTTTTAATCAGAATCGTTGTCTCTCTGAAATATGTAGAGTACAATGAGAATGCTCAGTGTTCCACCCATTTGGCAACGAAGGACGGGGCACCTGGGGGATCAAGGTGGGTTTCCTGCAGCATAGCAATTTGGACGTGACGGTCTGTCTGTATTTGCGTGGGTCCCCTAGCCCTCGGACATTCCAGGTGAGCAGGTTTATTTCCTGTACAGTTTTAGAATGTGTCTTTGCAGCAATGAGAGGAAAACTCGAGTGAAGGAGCAAAATGTAATCCTGAATGTTTTTGTGGATGTATGTAGTGATGACATAGTGCAATTTATTAACTACATTGTACCAACTCCCAAACTCAGTCCCATTCCCACCCCGTCCCACAACGGCATCCCAATCCCTTTGAGGTACACCAGTTGCCGACACAGTCAATCCTGAACGGCAGGGTGGCTATTGGGGGAGGGTGCCCGGTCCAGATTGTTTGTGAGTCCCAAAACAGCACTTATCTGCTTATAGTATCCTGTAGCGGTCTTGTTGTCCATAAACAATGCTGCCAGCTCTGATCAGCTACTCAAATGCATGTGAGTCATAACTATTAACTGTGCTGTGGTGTCCAGTGGGCATGAAGCAGTTTAGTTCAAGAGGTAGCATAGTCATGTTTCCCACATGTCGCTCACTAGTTACACTCACTCCAATAACAGGGATGCTGCTCGTAAAGAAGGGTCAGCAGATTTTTTATGCGAATCTTTACGCAGGTAGCGCTTCAGGAACTCGTCTACTTTTTGCGCATTTACAAAGAAGTGCTGCTTGCCCTGATGCGTGACTCGGAAGCGTGCTGGGTACAAAATAGCATAATCTATTTGCACTTGTTGCAGCTTCCTTTTAGCCGGGGTGAATTTCTTCCTCACTTCCTGCACAGCAGTCGTGAAGTCTGGGTGCACTGTGAATTCATTTTCTTCAAATTGGAGTTGTCGCGTCTCTCTAGCTAATCTCAGCACAACATCTCGATTGCAATAATTCAAAAGTCTCTCAATTATTGGACGCGGTGGAGTGCCCAGGGGTGGCTGAGGTCCAGCGATCTATGTGCCCTCTCCACCACCATACAGGGAGAGAAGGAGCCTGTACCAAAGAGGGTACGTAGCAAGCTCTCCGTGTATTCCTCCATGCAACCAGTGTTTGCGCCTTCAGTATTCGTATATTATTGTGCCTAGAGTGTGCTTCCAAATCTTTGTTTTTGGCCGCCATCACTCTCAATAATTTGTCCATCTGTGTCACCTGTGTCTGCACGCCTGCCGAGGTGTCTTCCATATCTGCAATACGGCACTCCGCTTCTGTAATGCGTGTGTCATGTTTTACAAGCTTGTGCACTATGGAGTCCATACGTGCTGTCATGGAGTCCATCTTAGCCTCTATAGAAGTGAGGCTATGCTTCATGGCAAGTAGAAACATTTTAACCTCATCATCCTGGCTCTGTGCAGCCTCTTGGGGTTGGTCCATCCCATTGTGGTCGAGTTCTTCCTGTTGTGCGTGTGTCAGCTTCTTGGGTTTTCCCCATTGCAATCACTGAACGTTCCCATGGGTTCTATGACATAATTTCGACAGACAGAAAATCGATCTACAAATATATCTCAACAAAAATATCGATGTCAAGAATATCGACATCCTATCTACAACATGGTAAGTACAAAAATATCGAAAATTAAATATCGATGTCAAAAATATCGTTATTAAAAATATCGTTTTTCTTTTACTTTAAAAATATATGTAAAATAAACCAAATTATACTTAGAAATTAAATAAACATAATTAAATATATTGTATAACATTTAAAATGTATAATTAATATATATAATTTAATAAAACTTTAATTAAATATATACATATAATATATAATATATATACTTACTTAATAATTAATTTTAGTAATAATTTCTGTAACGTATAAATTATTAAATGTTTTAAAAAATTACCAATACATCTATACACATAAAACAATAACATTAATACATATTTAATAATTACATATAGCAAATAATAATCAATTTTTTTAATGTGAATAATTTTTATTATTAATGATATATTACAATAGCAAAAATAATACAAAACATATTAAATATCAGACACAATAAAACTACTAGTCCAACTCCAACAAAAACAACAGTAAGGAAATTGTTGGAGACCGTAGGGGTAAAAATTACTATTCCAACTCCAAAGAGTGCAACAGTAGGGAAAGCGTTGGATAGCATAGGGTTAAAATTACTATTCCAACTCCAGAGAGTGCAATAGTAGGGAAAGCGTTGGATAGCGTAAAGGTAAAAATTACTATTCCCACTCCAGAGAGTGCAACAGTAGAGAAAACGTTGGATAGCGTAGGGGTAAAAATTACTATTCCAACTCCAAAGAGTGCAACAGTAGGGAAAGCGTTGGATAGCGTAGGGGTAAAAATTACTATTCCAACTCCAGAGAGTGCAATAGTAGGGAAAGTGTTGGATAGCGTAAGGGTTAAAATTACTATTCCCATTCCAGAGAGTGCAACAGTAGTGAAAGTGTTGGATAGCGTAGGGGAAAAAAATACTATTCCAACTACAGAGAATGCAACAGTAGGGAAACCAGTGGATAGTATAGTGGTAAAAATTACTATTCCCACTCCAGTGAGTCCAACAGTAGGGAAAGCGTTGGATAGCGTAGGGGTAAAAATTACTATTCCCACTCCAGAGAGTGCAACAGTAGTGAAAACGCTGGATAGCTTAGGAGTAAAAATTACTATTCCTACTCCAATGAGTGCAACAGTAGGGAAAACATTGCATAGCATAGGGGTAAAAATTACTATTCCCACACCAGAGAGTGCAACAGCAGTGAAAACGCTGGATAGCGTAGGGGTACAAATTACTATTCCCACTCCAGTAAGTGAAACAGTAGGGAAAGCGCTGGATAGCGTAGGGGTAAAAATTACTATTCCAACTCCAGAGAGTGCAACAGTAGGAAAAGCGCTGGATAGCGTAGGGGTAAGAATTAATATTCCACCTCCAGAGAGTGCAACAGTAGGGAAAGCGTTGGATAGCGTAGGGGTACAAATTACTATTCCCACTCCAGTAAGTGAAACAGTAGGGAAAGCGCTGGATAGCGTAGGGGTAAAAATTACTATTCCAACTCCAAAGAGTGCAACAGTAGGGAAAGCGTTGGATAGCGTAGGGGTAAAAATTACTATTCCAACTCCAGAGAGTGCAATAGTAGGGAAAGCGTTGGATAGCGTAAGGGTAAAAATTACTATTCCCACTCCAGAGAGTGCAACAGTAGGGAAAGTGTTGGATAGCGTAGGGAAAAAAATTACTATTCCAACTCCAGAGAGTGCAATAGTAGGGAAAACGTTGGATAGCGTAGGAGTAAAAATTACTATTCCCACTCCAGTGAGTCCAACAGTAGGGAAAGCGTTGGGTAGCGTAGGGGTAAAAATTACTATTCCCACTCCATAGAGTGCAACAGTAGTGAAAACGCTGGATAGCATAGGGGTACAAATTACTATTCCCACTCCAGTAAGTGAAACAGTAGGGAAAGCGCTGGATAGCGTAGGGGTAAAAATTACTATTCCCACTCCAGTAAGTGAAACAGTAGGGAAAGCGCTGGATAGCGTAGGGGTAAAAATTACTATTCCAACTCCAGCGAGTGCAACAGTAGGAAAAGCGCTGGATAGCGTAGGGGTAAAAATTACTATTCCAACTCCAGAGAGTGCAACAGTAGGGAAAGCGTTGGATAGCGTAGGGGTACAAATTACTATTCCCACTCCAGTAAGTGAAACAGTAGGGAAAGCGCTGGATAGCGTAGGGGTAAAAATTACTATTCCAACTCCAAAGAGTGCAACAGTAGGGAAAGCGTTGGATAGCGTAGGGGTAAAAATTACTATTCCAACTCCCGAGAGTGCAATAGTAGGGAAAGCGTTGGATAGCGTAAGGGTCAAAATTACTATTCCCACTCCAGAGAGTGCAACAGTAGGGAAGGTGTTGGATAGCGTAGGGAAAAAAATTACTATTCCAACTCCAGAGAGTGCAATAGTAGGGAAAACGTTGGATAGCGTAGGAGTAAAAATGACTATTCCCACTCCAATGAGTCCAACAGTAGGGAAAGCGTTGGATAGCGTAGGGGTAAAAATTACTATTCCCACTCCAGAGAGTGCAACAGTAGTGAAAACGCTGGATAGCGTAGGGGTAAAAATTACTATTCCAACTCCAGAGAGTGCAACAGTAGGAAAAGCGCTGGATAGCGTAGGGGTAAAAATTACTATTCCTACTCCAGATAGTAAAACAGTTGGGAAAGCACTGGATAGCATAGGGATTCTATAAACATAATAACCAATTAAATAATTAGTTATAAAATAATAGCATATTAATAATTAATTTACAAAATATTTATTCTTATATACCAATTATTTAAAATAAATATTTATATAAATAACTTTAAATTACATCCCACACTATTCCCCCTTTAACACACAACACACTACACATACAAAATACACAATACATTTAAATATCAGTTTATCTATTATTTACAATTAGTAATACATTCTTTATAATTAATATACTTATTATTTACTAATTTATACATATTAACTACCAAATTACAATTATTCACAAATTAATTATTAATTAACAATACATTAATTAGCAATAACAACAAATAACATGAAATAATAAATTATTTATATTTACTATATTTAACGTACTAATACCAATTAATTACCAATTAATAATTAATTAACAATTAATTATTATTAATTACAAGTAAATAAAAATGATCAGTAATTATTTGAATTTAATTACATCCCAACCTATTCCCCTATAAACCCACAACCCACTGCACATAAAAATTCACATAATTAATTTAATCATCAATTAATCACTTAATAAAATTAAATCACCAATTAATTAGTAATTAACAATTAATTAATTAACAATACCAATAAATAAATATTAATATTAAACTAATTATAACTTATATAATTAACCAATTAATAAAATTAATTGACAATTAATAATTAATTAACAATTAATTAATCAATTAATATATTTAATTTACGATTAGTAATTAATTAACAATTAATTAATCATAAATACCAATTAAACAATACATATTAATTAATTAATTATAATTAAATTACTTCCCACCCTATTCCCCTATAAACCCACAACCCGCTCTGATACTAAAACGCTAAATTATATTTTAAATAATTATTAATCTCTAAACATTTATTTTTAAATGTATTAAAATACATTACAATAATCTTTAACATACAAATAAAATACATATTAAAATACATTACACTAATAAAATATCGATATTATTAACATCGAAATTTTTCATTACGATATTACTTACATCTATATTAATGACTTCGATATTATTAACTTCGATAATACTTACCTTGGGGTCGATATTCTGTCCATCGATATTCTTGACTTCGATATTCTTTACCTGCGATATTAACAACTCGATATACTTGTAGGTCGACATTTAAAACTCGATATTTAGACTAACCACCGTTCCCATGTAAATGTGAAGTTACTGACTTGAGGTCGTAGTGTGCTGCACGAAATCCACTGTTTCTTGTTGGAGACGGATCACAGGGTATAACTGTTTCATGTTATCCTGTAAAGGTGTTGATGGTCCCGGTGCCTGAGGATTGAGAGTAGCAAGTTCGATCAATATGGTGGCTACATTTTCCTGGTAAAACTTAATTGCACTAGGTTACTACCAGCATGCTGCACCGCTTTAGAGCTGTAGTGGCAGTCCCTGGTTGTAGGGTTACCCAGCTGTGCTGCGTGGGGTACCCCAGATATTTGCCATCGTACCTGCAGCAGCCTCTGTGGCAGAGCACACTGTATAGAATGTGTGCTGCGAATTAGGAGCCAGACTCGCTTGTTTTTTGTTTTTTTTGGTGGTATCCACAAACGTATGTATATCGCAGTCTGTCCCACCTTTGCCGCGTGTGCCTCACTGTGCCAATGCTCTGAGGTGCGGTGAGGAGAGGAACAGGTCTGAGTTATTATTGCTGTCTCTCTGAGGCCCCAGTGCAATGCCCTTCAATCATGTCAATCCCCCAACTGCATCAGTCGCAGTCTTCTCTCAAGTGATGCCCTCTCTCAGGTGATGCAGTCATGCACAGCAACAGTGCAGAGTCCCATGACAATCGCGCATCACCTGCAGCCTCGTTCTCAGTGCCGGTGTGGGGAGGGGAGGAGTCCTCCGCCGAGTGCATCCGCTGCTGTGGCCGCTATCGTCCGCCCCCCACCCGGGTTGATATGGCATGTTAGCAGACTGGAGTCAGTTCACAGCCCCACACGTCAACAGGTGGCACACCCACTGACAAGCTGCGATGTAAGGCCTTGTTGGATACAGACGCTGCGTCCTTATGTGACGGTCGCCCCAGGGTGCATAGATCCATTGCACGTCGGAAGGGCCACCGAGACCGCATGCAGGAGATTACCGGTGCACCTGGCTCATGGAATCCCCTCCGACCGCAGCAGCGGGTGCAGGGCCTCCAGACCTTTCAGCGACCAACTTTCTCTCATATTATAGTCCGTTATTGGGCAGGATATTGCCGGATAAGTGTTCTGGGCCAACGGAGGCTCACAGGTGTGCGGCCATCTTGTGCATGCGCCACCTAGAACCCCCTCCCTAGCCCTTTATTTAACTCCAGTAGCTCTTTTTCATCCCTTCTTTCTCTGTTTTTCACTGTTTTCCATCTTTCTCTTGAACTTCCTCATTTCCTCTAGTTGTGCTTTTGTATCTCTTGCTCTCAAAGGCGGATAAGAAAATGTAAATGCTGGTCCTCAAAAATGAGTTGTAGAAAAACAGGATTTAGGCACAGTATTTATCCCCATGGGACTTTAGTGCCAATACAGCCTCCTAGCGAGGCTGTTGTCCTTAAGGGGGCAGGCTATGGGAGCGGCGAGCAAAGAGGTAGACTCCGCCGCTCCCCAGCCTTTTTTTCAAAACCTATTCAGGCCAGGCCGGTTCTAACCGGCCTAGCCTTGATGCGATGAGTGCCCCGGAAGTGATTACAATCACTTCCGGGGCACGCCCCAACAACCTAGAGACCAACGATTGGCAGGATACGCCTGTCGCGTCACCCTTGCACGCGACAGGCCCGCCCCGTGTGGTCGTCGAGGGCCGGCAGGACCGCCATACATGCGGTGTGTCCGATACCAGCCCCGCCTTCCTATTCTTCACACTGGAGATTAAGTGAGGGAGAAATTACAGAAGAACAGAGTCTTTAATGACCTTCCTATCAGAAGAAGGCCAAGATGGAAATCACAATATCAAGTCACCTTTCTACCCTTTAAGCGGGGAAGGCACATCGAGCGTCACATTTGGCAGCATGGTATTTTACTATTATTATAACTGGGCTAAAAGCCCTGTGAAGGAGAAGGAAGTAGGGCAGAAATGGTCATCACCTGATTTATTTTTTATTTCTATTTTATTAGCAAAAAAAAACAATAAGGATAGCAGACTGGTTATAGCACATAGCTTACATGCAGCATTATTGATTACATCATGTTATTTTGCATTCTTACAATGTGACATAGAGATCGTACTTCATTGATACCGCACATTATTCCATATACATATCATTGGACTCAAGCATACATAGTGCTCTTCTTGATATCTCCCCCAAGCTTCCACACTTAAATCTGCTATAATTGACGTGTTCAATGGGTAGTTGTTTGTGGCACCGTCTCTTTGTGCTGTGTCTCCCGGGCGTTCAATTCTGTAGGTTTTGGTGTTTCATTTCTAAATTAGGTATGTCCATTAGCTTTCCCATATGATTTCAGGTCAGCTGCGTAGTTGAAGCAAGTCATTATATACCCCTGACTGGGTGTCATGTCCCTGTGCTATAGCTCAATTGTGGGCATTGGGCCTTTGGCCCATCTCATTGCTGTGCAACGCTTAGCTAATAATAGTCCCACTGTTATCAATTTGCGGTGCGGTTTCCCTACCTCCTTTGTGTATCCAAGTAGGGCTATAAATGGATCAATCTCTAGTGTTAGCCTCGTAATCTGCTCGAATTCTCAGAAGAAAGTCTCCGAAAAGGCAGAGATCACAGGACAATGCCAGGCAACATGTGTAATATTAGCTGTTGGGGCTGCACATCTGTGGCACTCTGCTGGGTCAAGGAGTCCATATCTGTGTAGTCTCTCTAGGGTCTAATAAATCCTATTTAGATATTTCAACTGTATTAGCCAATGTCGGCAGTTTTGCAACACACCCTTAATCATTTCGCAACAGTATTTCCAATTCTGGTCATCGATGTTTCTGCCTAGGTCTCGTTGCCATTCTTGTCTAGCTTGGCCATCAGCGGTCTGCGGGCTTTCTGTGCAGAGGCTTATAGTTTAGTGACAATCTTAAAGGGCTCACTGTCTTTTAATGTGGCAGTCAGAGCGGGCATGCCCAGGGTTTCTAGCATATCTTCTCACAAAATTGCCTGCAACGCTTATCGGTGCCTATGGAAGTGGAAGCGTGTCATTCTCGTGGGGGCCTCCAAATCTATTGCTATCTTCTCCCAGCTTTTCACTCTACCCTCCTCAAATAGGTTCCCTATTTTTGTGGCTTTCAGCGTCTTTAAGGTCGTTGCTGTCTCACGTTCCTGCCCTAATTTAAACCACGAGCACCAGTCTATTGGATTCAAAGGGTAGTACATAAGTGATCCTGCCTACCTTTCTAGTGAACTCCACCAGGCAACCACCGTTGTATTTAGAGTGTCGAGGCACCCGTATCGTCTCTTTGGAGGGGAGAACAGCCTTTGTGGCAGTGCTTTAGCTGTCGCGGCAGTTCCCTCTATGTAAAGATGCGGTAACTATGGGGGTCCGTGTATCCAGTAGTGCGCAAAGGAGCCCTGCGTAGCCCTATAATATGCTTTGAGATCCGGAGCACCCAGCCCCCCATATCATATGGCAATGTGAGAATCTCCCATTTTGCCCGCGGCTGTTTCCTGGTTAATGCTAGCTTAATTAAGTTAGAGCGTAATGTTGTGAAAAAAGCCTTCACCAGCAGAATTGGGATGTTCTGAAATAGGAGTAAAATTCTCGGTAAGACAACCATTTTCATGATGGCTATGCACCCTGTTAAGTATAGTGGGAGCTTTATCCATTGATCTTTGAATTTTTCTAATGCGTGCATTGCTTTCCTGTGGTTGTCTCTAACTACTACTGCCGGGTCCATATAAAGCTGTATGCCCAGGTATCTCTCTGAATCCATTGACCAATATAAGGGATATCCTAGTGGGACCAGTTGCGTAGCTGAGGTAAGAGGGAATGCTATGGATTTTCCCCAATTAACGCAGAGTCCAGATAGGGCTCTGTATCGCTCCACCTCTCGGAGCACGGGGGCAAGGTTTGTCTCCGGATTTCAAATGTATACTAGTGTATCATCGGCATAGGGAGATATAATGAGGCTGCATCCAGGAAAACAAATTCCTCTATGGCCATGATATTCTCGGATAGCACTTGCAAGTGGTTTGGACGTCAGGGCGGACAGCAACGGTGATAGGGGGCATTCCTGCCTAGTGCCTCTCGTTATTTGTAGCTGTGTTGATACTGCGTTCCGAACGTGTATTCTTGCCATTGGGCTGTTATACAAAACATCTATTAGAGTTAGGAATATATTGCCTACCCCGATGCGAACCATAGCCTCCATGAAGGCCCATTCCACCGAATCGAAGGCCTTTTTGGCATCCAGAAATACTGCTGCCGCCTTCACCTTCGGGTTGATCTGCTGTATTTTAGCTAAAAGGGTGCAAAGGTTGGTAGTGATGCTTCGACCCGGGACAAACCCAGACTGTTCTTGTCTTATTACTCCAGGTAGTATAGGAGATAGTCTGTTGGCCAGAATCTTGGCATACAATTTGGTATCCACATGTAAAAGCAACAGGAGCCTATATGAAGCGCACTCCTTGGGGTCTTTGCCTGGCTTTAGTATAGTTATAATCATTGCTTCACGTATAGTGAGGGGCATGAATCCAGCTGTTGCATTTTCATTGAATGGAGTACTCAGGTGTGGTATAAGAAGGTCTTGAAAAGCCTGTAGAAGGCAACAGTAAGGCCATCTGGCCCCGGGGTCTTACCCAATTGCATCCCCACTATTTCCTGCTTTATTTGGTCTGCACTTAACAAGGCCACCAGGTGCTCTCCATGCTTGTTAGTGAGCCAGGTCATGGCAATGTGTTCTAAATAGTGTGTCATCGCCTCTTCATTCGGGCTGATTTTGGTTGTGTAAAGATTTGAGTAATATTGGTGAAATCTCCTCACTATACTGCCCTTTTCATACATCATCTCGCCTTGCTCATCTGTCACTGCTGTTGTGCCCCCAAGGGCTTGTCTGCCTTGCATAAGTACTGCTCGGGTAGCCCCTTGTCTCTCCCCTTCCCCATAGATGCACGCCGTGGCATACTTCCCCATGTACAGCACCTCTCTGTCAGCTGTCTCCTGAAAGTCTGTGATCCTGGCTTTCAGTTCGCCTAACACTCGCTGGTCATCTGTTTCTTTGTGCCTAATTTCCAGAGCTGCTATCTCCTTGTAAAGAGTCTACTTCAAAGATATCGGAGGACTCCGGAATGTTTAGCCATCACTATACCTCTGATGTAGGCCTTAAACTAACACACAGTGGTAAAGCTGTATACCGTTCCTATATTATGTGCAAATAATTCTTCAGTTGCTGTCGCTAGCTCAGATCTAAACACTAGATCTTGTAGTGAATATGGGGGGAATCTCCATGTGAACGGAGTTGCTCTCTGTCCTCTCAGTTCAATATCAAGTGCTATTGGCGAATGGTCTGAGTAGGTGCTTGGAAGTGGTTCCCATTTTTTAACTGGTGATGCTAAATCTCTAGGTAGTAACCAGTAGTCAATCGTGGTGTGTACGTCGTGCGCTGCTGAGTAGTGCGTGTATCCAGTGCCCTTAGGGTTCCTCTGCCTCCAGGTGTCTACAAGGTCCAGTGTGTTTACCATATCCCCAATTGCTCGGGCCGCAGCATTTGGCCATCTGGTCCTGTCAAGCAATCTAACAGTGCGTCTAAAATGCAGTTAAAGTCCCCTCCCTAGATCTAGGGTAGTGTGCTCCAGCGTGCTAGGCATGTCCTCAGTGCATTGTAAAAATGCGAGTCATCGAAATTTGGGCCATGTACTCATACCAAAATCACCTCCCATGTCACTATGCTGCATCGCGCTATGACTAATCTGCCCCCACCTCCTGCAGCCTTATTTTGGATCTACTGTCTACACAAATCAACACTCCGTGCGCATGGGACATGTATCCCACAGTGCACCACTGGTCTCTCAGTCAATGTGTGGATAGTGTGACACTGTTGTCTGTCACGGGTGTCTCCTGTACTGAGTGCCTCATGAATTACGCAATTACTTTGCGCACTTTGCGTTGATCGTTGAGTCCCCTGACATTCCATGTGAGGAATCATATCTGTTTACTATGTTTTTGGGTCTCTATATCATGTCCCATATTGCATATGTAATATTTTTTAACACAAGTGCAAGTCACAGTCAACTAAGCTATGGATTCATGCTTTTTCATTAACATTAACCAAAGAAATTCCCCCCTATGCGTCCCTCCCGTGCCAATTTCAAAAGAAAACCTGTTTGGCAGAACTTTGCCCCCCCTCCCAACCCTGCAAGTCCATATCAAAACTTATAACAACCCCGACTTGGTGTTTGTGCTGAACACTTAGGGGTGGATGTCACCCGGCTTCAGACTCCTAACTGGCCTATCTCGGATATTGCCATCAAAATTTGTACAGTCAATAATATTCATATGTGCAAATCTGGAAAGGCTACCAGAGCAGAACACAGCTATAGGCCAACTCTCACATGGAGGATGATTAGTGAACAAAAGTCTGAGTTCAGTGTTCAGTATCTCCTCAACACCCTCCCCCAGTCCATCACCAAATCCAGATACCCAATTGGGAACGGTCTTACCATGAATCCGGCGTTTATTCCTGAGTCCTTCTCATGGGTGGTGACGGATGTCCCATCCGGCAAACCGTTTTCCAGACACCTTCATCGTGTTTAGAAAGTCTCTGGCTGTATGGTACTCAGCTGCTCATGTGTAAGGCACGCTGTTTACGTGCACTTAGCGCTTCACTGTTCCTCCTTGTCTGGGTGTGCCTTTTCTGTAGTAGCTCCAAATCTCGAAGGGTTACGTTGCTTTCCTGCTTTTCCTCGCTGCTTAATGAAATGTGCTACTTGTTTTGGGTCAGTGAAATATTGAGTTTTCCCATCTGCGAACACCCGCAGCATGGCTGGGTATAACATGCTATATTCCAGCTGAAGATCTCGTAGCTGTCGCTTGGCTGCTTGAAAGAGACAATGGGCATCCTTTACCGGATATAATGAGATTTCTGTGCCTTCGTACTGGATGGATTTTAATTCACGTGCCTTACGGAGTGCTTCATCTCGGTGCCTGTAGTTCAACAGGTGTGCAATTATTGGCCTTGGGTTAGCCCCCGGAATCGGTGCGGCGCCAGAGACCTATGCGCTCGCTCCAGTACGAAAATTGCAGAGAGAGTGTCTCTTCCTAGCATAGAGCAGAGGAGAGCTTCAATGAATTTCTGCATATTGTCTATGTTAGTGGTCTCCGCCACTCCTACAATACAAATGTTGTTTCTCCTGGATCTGGATTTTAAATCTTCTGTTTTAAGCTGTAGTGCTCTGATGAGTTTGTCTGCTCTCTTAGTGCTTTCCGTATCAGCCTGCACTGCATCTCCCACTGTGGAGACCCTTTGCTCCACCCTGTCTAGTCTTTCAATGTGCTTGTTTATTTGCTCCTGGTCCATCCAGAATGTTAGCACGTCAATCTTGCCATCTATTTTGGTTAAGCTTTCTTGCATAGCTGAAAGTATTTGCTTCAGGTCTGAGTCTAGCGCAGTCTCCACCATCTCAGGCTCCGAGTCCACCGAGTGCGCCTCTTGGTCCTGCTGTCTGGGGTCTTGCGTGCTCAGTACTGTAGTTTGGTTTGCAGCTTGTCCGCTTTACCCATGATTATCAATGCAGGCAGGTCCTCTTATATAGAACGTGTCCATTTTCCTGAGCACAGGGGGGTTGTGCCAAGTCCAGGCCAGAATAAACAGAGTTTGCAGCTCCCCGGCATCCACTGTCGTCAATCCAAAGGCTTCAGGACCCGCCAGCAGCCTTACTTTCTTTGGTTCTTTGCCAGCGATGTGTGGAATATATGCTCATACATGGGCCCTCCTGCCACAAAAACTAAGACACAGCCAACGACTCCCGCTGTGTATGAGCTCTCTACCTCAGCATTACAGAGCAGATAGGACTGATGTAGCCAGCACCATGCAGGCAGCTGCAACTTCGCCGAGCCGGGGGCCCAATTCGCTCTGTCCTCCCCACCTGTGGCCAAAGCATTACAACACCATGACAGAGCCGAGACTCAGTGATGCATCTTCAAAGGTCGCAATGCAGGGCTGGCTGACAAAGGCCGTCACCCACAAGGGTGCGAGTGTCGTACCTCCCACATATTTAAGGGGGGTTATCTGGATGCTGCTTGTGTTTGGGCCCTTTGGAGCAAGGCTCGTTTTGATCCGCCACCTCTGCCTCCCTCAGTTATGCTTGCTCTCACTTACTTCACCTTGGGGCCCGCATCAAGGGCCATGTCCCTCCAGCAGCAGCAGCGGAGCTACCTCCAGCTCGCCTGCAGCACCCTGCATCTCACGTCGCCCCATACTCGGAGATCGGAGGAGGAGGGCCATCTCCTCTCATGTATGCCGCAGCTCCGCAGCACACCCCAGGTCCGTGCAGCGATCATGAGCAGGCCAGCAGCATGCCCACAGCATACGAGGCCCATCCAGCAGCGGCGGGCAGGCCCAGTCTCACTTCAGCCCCCAGACAGATCAGAGGACACCCAAGGAGAAGAGGGGCCAGTCAAGTGCGGCCCGTCACTCACCTTTGGGGCCATTCGTGGAAGCGGCAGTCTATGCTATCCACCTCGATGCGTGGGTCCGGGTGTGCATTTGTTCTTTGTCTCGGTGGACCACGCCCAATGACCAGGCCCAGGACTCTAACTCAGTGAGTTAGCTGCTTTTAACTCATAGTTCTGTTCTGTTTCCTTCTTTTTCTACCTTGCTATTGGAAGGCCGATTTCTTCCTCTAGGAGTCTTCTAGGTTTACGGCAATTAAATGCTGCGATTCATGCATGATTCTTATGGATGGTTGGAGTTCCAGAGCTTAGTAACTATGCGGCTATCTTGGAGCCAGGCAAGCTCCACCCCTGGTCATCACCTGATTACTAAAGTCAATCAATGGCCTGATTTGAAAATGTAAGATGGCTGCTTGCATAGCCATGTTTGGTTTAAAATAGAGTTTTCTGAATTCCAGACTAGCTCACAGCTGGCACAAAAAACTTAAGAGCTCCTAATATTCCCAAATACACTCGTGTTTAACTATGTAGAAAAGGCAGAGCAGGCACCCATTTACAAAATATAGCAACAATTTTTGATTTTAAGAGAAAGTATTTTTAGAAAGATCGCACTCAAAATCACCAGGCAGTGCTTAATTTGAGCTGGTGGTTGTGGTGGGGGGCAACAGCACTCCTTTTTGGGGATTGGCTCTTATTTTTCTGCATTCAGATATTTCTTGCATGCAACAGAGAGAAAAACACACTGATCGGAAAGACGGAGGAAGAATAAAAACGATATACTGTCACATAGGTAGAAAGCAGGACCCTGCAAGAGAGAAAAAAGAACTAGGAGTGTCTAGTAGTGGATTAAAGACTACTAGCCTTAATATGTGGTGCACCGACAACTAATTGCACCGGCTGTCAGCTTCTGATCAGAGTTTTGGGCACCAGCACTCTATCTTTTGCAAAATAAGCACTGTGCAGGTGGAGTAGAACACCAGACACACCCATTTGATATATTTTGAAACAAAGGCCATTTTTAAATAAGATTCAAATGCGTAGATTGAAAAAATACTTGTTAGGAGATGCAAGGACCAAAATACACATTGAGTTAATAGCAGATGATTTTTCTTTCCTTATGATAGCCCAATATGAGTACCTATGGAGGCTATTCAATTCAGAATGCTAATAAACAGCTTCAGCTGGAGAGCTATGAAGGGTGCTATAAGGTCCCCTAAACTTGGAAAGAGGCAAACAAGTGAATGATTCAAATGTGCAATTAGGCAAAACAGGTAAAAAAAATATCCAATGAGCCCTTGATAAATTTAAGTAGACATTCATTTAATTAAGAATTGTATATATCATGGATCACTAACATAACATCGACACTCATAAAATCAACCTACAAAATTATCGCCACACAAATATCGATAACATAAATATTGATATTCTATACTTATTTAAAAAAATACACAAATATCGACACAAAAATATTGTCAAACATTAACATCAATATCACTTATATCGTTACAACTAATATAGTAAACATTAAATAAACATACAAAATTAAACAAATATCTGTAACAAAAATCTAGACCACACAATTATCGCCCAAAACAAAAAATCAACACCTTAAAAATATTTCAAATAACACAATACATAACAAAACAAATATAAACAATATCACAAACACACACAACATATTGAATAAATAGAATAAAACTTAAATAAATTATAATAAAATAAAATAAATTCAACATAAGTAAATCCACCAAATTAATTACTCTTTACAAACAGAATATTTAAAATAAATAATTATTATTATACATTCAATACAATATAAATTCCAAATTATTTTATATTATCCTTTTAAATAAAGTAAGAATAAAAAAAAGTTTAACTAAACATTAATCAGCATTTCCCATATAAGGAAACAACTGCCAAAATTGAAAACATTAGTAACAACCAATGAAAAACACCTACAACTTAAATAACCCAATAAGATTTAAAGAACAATTAAACAAACACTATATAAACTAAAGAAAGTGTAACATTATTTTATTCTACAACAGCAAAACCAAGAATAAGGGGAATATCTTTGGATTGCTTCTATAACAGTGAAAACTCGGATTTCAACTTCACAAAGTAAGTAAATATCAATTTAATCACAACTGTATAAAATATTCGTAAAGCACTTTTTACAATAATTAATGTAATAGTTGTTTAAATTATATCTCTTCTACCGCCATCCATATTATGATGTCTGGTTTCATAGGCCTTTCCATGGAGGCGATGCCGCCAATGAAAGGCTGGCGGGGATGTGCTTTGGGGGCCCGTTACGGGCCCCCAGAGGGCGTGGGGGGTTGGGGAGTGTACTTGGGGGGTACCCATGGTACCCCCCTGCATTCCGATGCACAAGGTATTACAATAAAAACAATTAAAATACATTTAATATTTGTTCTATACATTTCTCATAGCATTTCAAACATCAGAATTACTGAAGGTGCAATATTTATTACTTCCCAGAAAGGAAAACTTTTATTATGCTATATGGGATGTCTACTACACCCAAGAAAAACAGACAGGCGACAAAATTAATTGGAAATGCAGCAAATATTATGCAAATGAATGTTATGTGAGGGCTACAACAAAAGAAACTACTGTATTGAATGTGAAGTAACATAACCACCCCCCTGACATACCTGAATTAGAAGTGAGAGATGCTTTAGCTCTCAAAAACCTACTACTGAAATACTAAAAGACATACTCGCCCGAATTACAGAACATGCAACTGGCTAATTACCCTCTTTCTCAATGTTAAGAAGGCTAATGGCTATAACAAAAAAATCAACTATTACCACCCCACCTTCCCCCAAAACTTTCAGTGAAATTCAAATAGTACCTGAGTTCACTGTAACTCATAATGAAGATCAATTTCTTCAAAAAGGATTATAATATTTGTAACTCCCACAAACTTACTTAAACTACAGGATTTTGAGACATGGATGATGGATGGAACATTTAAAATATGTCCCAAACCATTTTACCAATTATACACAATTCATGGACTGTATCCCCTTTATATATGCCCTGTCACCACAAAAACAAACCACTACCTATGTAGAACTCTTAACAAAAGTAAAGCAAGAAACAATTAATTACTATCCTCAAAAAATTATCATAGACTTTGAATAGTCAAAGATACAAACCATCCTGAAAAGCTACCCTCACACAGCAATACAAGGTTGCTATTACCACTTTAATCAATGCTAATGGAGACACCTTCAAACATCTACGATTAGGGGTCGATTCCGATCTCGCTCGGAAGGCCTACGAATCATATTTGGCTTTAATGGTTCCGATTCATAGCCCTTTTTCCCGACTGATTCGTACACTGGTCCAAACGACCAAGTATGATGCGAAGTTCACGTACGTGTCGAGCGAATCCTCTACCAACCCGATCCAGTCCATACGACTCGTACGCAGACGCTTTGTACAGCTCTATGGACTCTGTTAGAGCGAGCAAGTACGATGCAAGATTAGGACAGCCTTCACGATTCGGGTTGTCTGGATCGAAAAAGCTGCTGGAATTGTTCTTTTGGGACCGGAAGCAGGCCCACCATCACCTGGAGCCCTCCTATTCAGACCCGTGGGGGTACCCATGGGTCGCCCCTTCCCATGCATGCACAGTATGGTGGGCACCATGGGGTGCCCACCACAGGGTGTACGCTTTTCCCCACCCACCCCTTTTTGCTATGGGAGCCTGTGCACGCGTCCAGTATACAGACTCCCATGGAGTTCGATGAGAGTCTGAGCGAATTTAGTCTGTAAACGAGTCTGTAAACATAAGAATGCATCGTACTCGCTAGATCGAACTCCAGTTGCATGAATTGCTCATAAAGCCCTACGGATCCGAGTAGTAAGGTTGGCTTTATAGCGAGATCGGAATCGGGCCCTAATTGTAGAATATGCTACTAATAGCAATTTTGCATATGAAATTAAAAACCTAATTGCACTAGCATACGTCCCAATAACTGATGTAACAGAACACTACAATGTATTAATTGAAAGCCCTACTACCAAGCAATGAACCTAAATTATGTCCCCTACTTGACTATTTACTGGGTGGGAAGGATACACAGATCTGGACACAGAAGACAGCCCAAATATCACAATCCATGTTGGAATGTATATAACAGTACCCTAAACAAAGAAGCAAAAACTAATAACGCTGTGGAAGGATGGCATGATGCTTTCCAAGCCACAACTGGCAGAACCCAATCAACCCTACACAAATTATTACAATCAATACAAAAAGAACAAAGGTACCAACAACAAAGGATTGAACAGTCTATAACACAGCTAGGTCCAAAACTAACTAAACAAACTAAAACAATGTTCGAGCACTTACAATACAAAGTAAGACTCTACCCACTAAAGGGCTAGAATGTTTAGAAACAGTAGCTAAGGGGGTGATTACGATGGCCGTCCGCCATCGTGTCAGGGAGTGGGACCGACCACCTACAAGGTGGCGGTCCCACCGGGGGTATTACGATGCCACCACCACCGTGACAGTCACATCTACTATCTTTAACATTGTGGCAGATGCTGCTAGCTGCAGCACCCGCTGCAATGTTAAAGATGCACAGTGTACATTTCCCTGCACTACGTGGCAGGCACCACGCGGTGCCTTCCACATGGTGCACAAAAATGTACACTATGGGGCCGATTCCGATCTTGGTCGGAAGGGCACTGAATCGGGTTTGGCCGTAGCGGATCCGGTTCTGATGCTTCTTTTCTGACCGATCCGTACATGGGTCTGGACGACGAAGTACGATGCAACTCGGTCGCACGCAAACCAACGCTTGCAATGGAGATGATTCTAGACCAAACGAGTACGATGCTCGAATCGGACAACTCGACTGAGTCGGAGCGTCCGGCTCACAAAAGCTCCCGGAGTCAGACTTCAGGGGTCTGCGTCGGACCCCTCGACACCCGCAGCAGTACGACTCGCACACAGGGGGATACCCATGGGTCTCCCCCACACAGGCATGTATGGCGCGGATGGCACCGACGCATACCCACTGTAGGGGGCGCACTTGTTCGAGACGTACCCATTCAGTCAATGGGAGCGCATGTACGCATCGTACAACTGGCTCCCATTGACTTCTATGGGAGTCCGACCGAACCGAGTCCGACAGCATACGTGTGCATCGTACTCGCTGGGTCGGACTGTAGGGGTCCGGCTCGGTCGGAAAACACTCCGGATCCGACAGAGTGCTTTCCAACCCGGATCAGAATCGGCACCTAAATGTAATTATCTAATGCATATTTACAATATAAATGAAGATTCTATAACTGTTACCAAAAAAATATGTATTAAAAAAAAACAGTGAATAACTGCATCTTTTATTTGTAAAAAATGACCACATTTACCAACTTCTCCATTATATAAAACATACAAATGTTTCATACTGACTATACTTAAAAATGATATGTTTATGTTTAAATATGTACTAAATATGTAATGTATCCAAAAATAAAAAAATGTAATATTATTTCTCTTTATAACAATATATATATCACACATGCATAATGCATAATGTTTCTTTGCTTGTGTCTTTGAATGAAAATAAAGACATCAATAATATATAAATAATAATCTGTATTTAATTCCTGTATTATTTTTATTTTTCTATTTTTACAATAAAATAATTATCTTACATTAACTTGCTGTTATAAATGTATTTTTTAATACACATATATAACATACTATTACCACTTAAACATACCTAATTATCATTAACCTTTCTCCAAAAGAAAGAACTAGTTTTTTACTATTCCCACTCTACACTAAATTACACAACAAGAAAATTTTTACTAAAATGTAATATAGTGATGACTCTTTCTTATTAAACCCTGCTGAATAAAAACATCTGGGCGGCGTTAAACATATATAATGTATATTGCCAATACTGTCCATGCACAATCTCCAGATGGGATGTCAATTCTTCATTTTTAATTGCTATTAAGTAGTTCATTATTTTCTCTTTCACGGATGGACACCCACTGTTAGCCCATATTCAACTGGTCCTTACCAAAAAGTGTGTTGGCCTTCTATTCTGTGTACTATCACCGATGTTCAATCTGCTTACCAGCGGTATTGGTAGAAACCTATTAGATAGAATTCAAAGTAACCATAAGTCAACTCCCAAGCACCACATAGGTGAGTCAGTTGCGTGGGTAAATATAGGTTCTAATCAGTTCCTGCCTGATCAGTGTAAAAACTCTTCCTACGTCAAGGTATTAAAGGATATGTCAATTTTCTGGTAAGCAATCTTCTTGTGTGATTAAACCTCTAACCTTGATATGGCATGACAATGGGTGTTATCTCATTCCGCAACCTGTAATGGAATGCCATAATTATGAACAAATTAATACAAATATTCCTTATGTCCTATTGTATTACACAGCAAACAGTATAGGTAGATCGAAGTTAAGCAGCAAAGTTGCATCTGGAGAGGAGTTATCAACCTATGTAGATTATGCAGCCATTTCCCAACATGGCCCCTTCCCATTTGTTCGCACCAGTTATGCACCAGCCTATACTATTAAGTTGCATTGGGCAACTTTAGGCAACTGTTTTGTGCTTTAAAAAGACGGCATGTCAGGCTCAGGTGATTAACAACTGTTTCACTCTAAGCTCTACAAGCAAATGGCAACAATTCATAAGGATAATAGTCATAATGATTTAGCAAAGATGATAACCGCTATCGCATGAATTAAGAGGGTGGTAAAATGCTCTATTGTGAATGGCAACACCACTAGTGCGGTATCTTAGTGTACCCAAATGTCCAAGGAAGGCATTGTGCTTGTCACATGTAATTTGATTAAAGTGTGGCAGTAACATTTTATTTAAATAAAGATAAATATACACAAACTCCATATATTATTTGGCAGTTTCACTACTTAGCCCCTTCCCGTGTGTTTATATCAGTCACACACCCACCAGTATTATTAAATCAGGTTTGGGTAGAAATGGTAATCCTCAAACAAGCGGTCAGGTTCTGCAATTGCAATAAGCATTTTAAGGCAAGAATGTGACAGATAGGCCTGAGCGGTAAATTCCGTTCCGCTCGCGGAATTTGGATAATTACGTGTTCCTCAGAGAACGCGGAATTGCCAAAAATTCTGTGATCCGCGGAATTTTTTGCTTGTTTGTGCTTTTAAAATGCGTGTTTGCAAGACATTTCTCCCTGAGCATGCAAACAGCGTTTGCGAACAAGAAAAAAGCATTGCGAAAGGGCAGAACAAACAATTCCGCATGTTCGTGGAACTTTTGTGTGCTCGTGGAGATTTTTTACCGTTTCGCGGAGCTTTGCGTAGCGTGACTACGCAAATTCTGCCCACCCCTAGTGACAGACAAAGTAATAGTAAGTTCCTATGCATGAACCACATCAAGCGGCGGTGGCGAATACGGTGGAGCATTGAAAGGCAATATATTGACAAGCAATTTAAGACAAGAGTGTGACAGCTAAAGTGATAACAATTTTTATTTAAGTGGTCCACATCGAGTAACGGTAACGATTGCAGCAGAGCATTAAAAACGATGGGGTCTATTACGATGTCCGCCTGCCACCGCAACGGCTAAAGGGGCCGCCAGCCATAGGTGTGGCGGTCCCACCATGAAGATCAGGATGCTCCCGCCACACTGGCGGGCGCATCCCGCATTTTGTACATTTCGGCGGGCGGTGCTGTAAGCTGCACCCGCCGCAATGTACAAAATGCATGTAGTGCATTTGCATGCACAACGTGGCAGGCATAGCACGTTGCATGCCACCTTGTGCATGCAAATGCAGGGGGGTACCATAGGTACCCCCAATGTGCACCCCCACCCCCCCAACACCCTGGGGGCTCACAATGGGCCTCCAAATGCAGAAACCGCATGCCTTTCCATGGCAACGCAGCCATGGAAAGGCTGACCTCCGCCATCATGATAATATGGATGGCAGTGTCTTGCAGTCACCTTCACCATATTATACACGTTTTCCACTCGGTCGACTCGTCGACGGGCGGAAAAGTGGCAGGTGGTTTTCCCGTCTGCCGCTGACCCTCCAGCCATCCTAATATGGCGGGGGGTCATTCTGGCATGGATGGCGGGCGGATCGCAAAACACACAAGATGATGGACGGAATGTTGCAAATTGGCAAAACATTCTCCCCCAGTCACAGATCTGGGTTCAATCCATCATTATTTTGGTCACTACGCCACCCCAGTTCAGACATGGCCATATGCAAATCAGTCTTGACCCTGTGCCTCATGGGAACAGTCCAGCCCGAACTGCCAAGCCATGTCTTCCCTGGACCGGAATCAAGCATGCTAGGACCGGTTTCGGGGTTTCACCCCTATTCAGTCAGGATAGCTTGACTCCAGTGACGTAGTGAGCATGGAAACCACGTCTGGGCATACCCTTCCCACATAGGGTGAACAGCAAAACACACAAGATGATGGAAGGAATGTTGCACATTGGCAAAACATTCACCCCCAGTCACAGATCTGGGTTTAATCCATCGTTATTTTGCTCACCACGCCACCCCAGTTCAGACATGGCCAGATGCAAATCAGTCTTGACCCTGTGCCTCATGGGAACAGTCCAGCACAAACTGCCAAGCCAGGTCCTCCCTGGACCGGAAACAAGCATCCTAGGACCGGTTTCGGGGTTTCACCCCTCTTCAGCCAGGATAGCTTGACTCCAGTGGCGTAGTGAGTATGGGACCCACGTCTGGGCATACCCTTCACACATAGGGTGAACAGAAAAACACACAAGATGATGGATGGAATGTTGCACATTGGCAAAACATTCACCCCCAGTCACAGATCTGGGTTTAATCCATCGTTATTTTGCTCACCACGCCACCCCAGTTCAGACATGGCCATATGCAAATCAGTCTTGACCCTGTGCCTCATGGGAACAGTCCAGCCCGAACTGCCAAGCCATGTCTTCCCTGGACTAGAATCAAGCATCCTAGGACCGGTTTCGGGGTTTCACCCCTCTTCAGCCAGGATTATTATTATTATTATTATTGAGTCTTGTATAGCGCGTGGTTACCCTTGGGCATCCCAGCGCTCGTCCAGAGTACACACCAAATCAGCAGAGCACTAGGCAGGGAACAGATGAGTCTTTAAAAGTTTGCGAAATCGCAAGGTGCCAGTTTCGGAGCGAAGGGCATGCGGAAGGGAGTTCCATAATGCTGCCACGTTGACGGAAAATCTTCTACCGCCAGTCCTGGCTTTTTTTACTTTCGCGACCTGCAAGAGATGTTGGTGGTCTGAGCGGAGGGCGCGAGAGGCCTTATAAGGTTGGACCATACTCCGCAGGATAGGGGGCCCTTTTCCCTGCAAGATTTTGTGAGCCATGCAGAGTGCTTTAAACTTCACCCTCTCTCTCACAGGGAGCCAGTGGAGCGCCTTCAGCGCAGGTCAGGCTGACTGCCGCCTGGGAAGGTCCGTCAAAAGCCTGGCGGCAGCATTTTGCACTTGTTGCAATTTGTTTAGAGTTGATTCTGGAGCCCCCAGAAACAGCGCATTGCTGTAGTCCAGCCGTGAAATGATGAGACCCTGGATTAGTAACCTCCTAGTGGCCATCGGGAGGAGGGGTAGGATCTTCCGGGCTGACCGGAGCAGGCCAAAACACACGCCTGCGGTCTTTTTTGCGTGTGTCTTGAAGGATAGGTCCTTCTCCAGCCACACCCCCAAGCTCTTAATCTCCTGTTTTGGGGTAGGTGGCGCTCCCAGACAGCTAGGCCAGCTACTAGGGGACAAGGAGGGAGGGGAGTTCCCCAGCATCATCAGTTCGGTTTTTGAACCGTTAAGTTTAAGTGCTGAGTTGCACATCCAGGTGAAGACCCTGGCTAAACATGTGTGCAGCAGGTCGGGTTGGTTCGCCGGCTGGGGAAGCCCAACCACCAACTGGGTATCATCCGCATAGCTGATGATCTTGATACCCAGTGGCAGTACCACACTCTCCAGTGGGGCCATATAGATATTAAATAGTGTGGGGCTCAGCGATGAGCCCTGTGGCACACCACACTGGAGGGGAACCGATGTTGACTTCTCGTGGCCTTCCCAGACCTCAAACGTCCGATCTTCTAAGAAGGACGCAAGCCCTTTCAGGTCCAACCCGGAGAACCCCACCCCGACAGCAGCTGGAGTAACACCTGATGGTCCACGGTGTCAAATGCCGCACTAAGGTCCAGGAGGATCACTGCCACCGATCCCCCTGAATCCAAAATTCTCCTGGCATTCTCCACGACTGCCAGCAGGGCAGTGTCCGTCCCCTGGCCAGGGCGAAATCCCGTTTGGGAGTCACCCAAGAGAGAGTTGGATTCCAGAAAACCCGAAAGGCGCCTATTCACAAGTTTCTCCGCCACCTTGCTAAGGCCGGGGAGCAGAGAGATAGGCCTAAAATTAGCAAGGTCAGCGGGGTCCAGGCTGGGCTTCTTCAGGAGGGCCTTAACTACCGCTCCTTTCCAGCTGGGAGGCACAACTCCTTGGGTGAAGGATAGGTTCAAAAGGTCCGTGACTGGGCCGCCGATGGTAGAAGCTACCTGCTTCAGGTATTTCATCGGTACCGGATCTCTCGGAGACCCACTCTTCAGGGTCACCAAGACCCCAAGAGCCTCGTCCACAGTGACTGGACCAAAGGAGTCCAGCTCTGCTGTCCTCACCCCAGGCTGAGACCCAGGGTTGCATTCGGAGGATTGCTCCTGCGCTAACCGAGGGAGGGACGCCAGGATGTTTTCTATCTTAGATTTAAAGAACGTGGCTAATTCTGAGCATTTTTCACGCGGGTTGTCATGACCCCCCGAACCGGAGGTTCGGGGGTTTGCAGAAGTTCTCTGATGACCATAAACGACTCTTTCGAGGAATTAGAAGAGAGTCCTATTCTCTCCTCAAAGAACTTGAATTTCGCTGCCCGGATGGCGGATTTGTAGATGTTAAGTGCTGCCCGGTATTCTCTCCGGCTCACTTCGCCCCAGTCCCTCCGCCAGATCCGCTCCTGCCTCTTGCAACCCTTCCTCAAAGCTCTGAGCTCTGGCGTGTACCAGGGAGCTGAGCCCACTCTCTTACCCCTGGTGAGTAGTCTTTTCTTAGGGAGGATTGCATCGAGCGAGTTGGTAAACCATGTGCTTAAGTTCGCATCAGCGACTAGCGGGTCAGGCCCGGGGGGGGGACGTGTCGCCTCCAAGTGTACTGCCTAGGTGTCCACTGGGAGCCTAGACCAGGCTCTTTCCACCGTGTATACTCTAGGTGTATGTACCACTGGGACATCAAACTGCCACAGGGCCGGAACCATAAAATGATCTGTCCAGGGCAGAACCAGCGCGGGCAGTACTTTAAGGCGTTCCGAGTTCGAAAAAATGGGGTCGAGCAAGTGTCCCTTCCCGTGCGTTGCACCTGAATTGACCAGGTTAATCTCGAATGCTATCAGATCTACTGCCAGAGAGTCAGAGGGGTCATCAAAATGGATGTTAAAGTCACCTAGTGGCACAAAGTTGACTGTGGAAGAGGCAAGAAGCGCGACCGTTTCAAAAAAAGAGTTGAGGAAGTTGCCCATGGTCCCAGGTGGGCGATAGACAAGGAGGCCTGCCAAGGAAGCGGTATGCGACAACCGTAGAGAGAATTGACAGCTCTCACAGTCGCTCATCCCTCCATCCTGGACCTTACAGGTTAACGTATCCCTGTAAAGGATGGCAATTCCACCTCCCCGCCCTACTGGTCTATCTAGGTGAGATATAAGAAAGCCTGGTGGAAGTGCTCTGACCATATCCGGGCCGGAGCTGGAAGAGATCCAGGTTTCTGTTAAAAACAAGACGTCCAACTTGTGGTCGGGAATGAGGGAATTAATTTCTGTTGCATGACTAGGGAGGGACCGACAGTTCAACAGGGCCATTGACAACAAACAATTGTCTTTGGCCGTTACCAGACCCGTATTACAGGCCCCGCAGGGCAGGAACGGTTGCCCTCCCTCGTGAACATACCTACATGCGGCGAGTTTCGGTGGCCGCCAAAGCATGAGCTCATCCCTCGTGTACCTGATGAAAGCCGGAGATGGCATCCGTGAGTCGGGCAGGGGGACCGGCCCTATGCCCGTCTGGGCCCGGACGGGCACAGACGGGCTGAACTCTGGCGTAACTCCGGCGTCAGTCCGGCGTGACCGCTGCGCGTGACCGCTGCGCGTCAGCATGGCTACCTATAAGCACGCCTAGCGAAATAGAAAGGGGATTAGAGTGCGCGAAGGATCACCCACACCCAATATGGCCGCCACGAGTCGGGGGCAAAGGACCCGCAAAGTGCGGTGTTTTTCAGGCAATTATAGTGCAGGTTAAATGTCAGCAGTGCGAGTATGCGAGGCCAGGCTTAAAAACAGGGGATAAGTGTCCAAACACAAACTAAAGTAAAAGACAAAAACGGGTCATTAAAAACACAGAGCTTCCACAGACAAGCGCTGCAAGTATGGCGACACCGCTGGAATAGCGTCATGCACAGGACTTCTGTCTGGCAGTACTGTGGGTAAAGTTGTCCCTTGTGCACCTTAATCCTTACAGTGAAAGAAAGGGATGAGCCCGGCCAGGCCTCGGTCAGGCGTGGACGGGTGCAGACAGGCCCACTCTTGGCCCGCTCTTGGCCCGGGTATGCGCCCGGGCGCGTCCCGAGCTGCGGGAGCACTGGTGAGTTTCAAACAAGTGCCTCCTCCTGGCGCGAAAACAGCCGGGGCGTCCTGCGGCTCCTTGCCGAGGTGAGAACTGGGGCTTGTGGTCCGCCCCTAGCAGCAACAACGGCTCCCCATAATATTTTTATTGTTTATCTTGGTAGGTGTTCTGGTTGGTCTTTACTCTTCAGTTGGATGTGCTTCTCTTAAATCGTGGCTAGAGGGGGAAGTATTGGCTCCGTCCAAGGGTCCATTGCTTTTGAATGTTAATGTCCTCCCTAGCGGCTCGCTTTTAGACAGCGGGTGCGCGAAATTGGGATTGAACTTCCATCTGTTCTAGGATAGCTTGACTCCAGTGGCGTAGTGAGCATGGGACCCACGTCTGGCTAGTGAGCATGGGACCCACGTCTGGGCATACACTTCCCACATAGGGTGAACAGCAAAACACACAAGATGGTGGATGAAATGTTGCACATTGGTAAAACATTCACCCCCAGTCACAGATCTGGGTTTAATCCATCGTTATTTTGCTCACCACGCCACCCCAGTTCAGACATGGCCATATGCAAATCAGTCTTGCCCTGTGCCTCATGGGGACAGTCCAGCCCGAACTGCGAAGCCATGTCTTCCCTGGACCAGAATCAAGCATCCTAGGACCGGTTTCGGGGTTTCACCCCTCTTCAGCCAGGATAGCTTGACCCCAGTGGCGGAGTGAGCACGGGACCCATATCTGGGCATACCCTTCCCACATAGGGTGAACAGAAAAACACACAAGATGATGGACGGAAAGTTGCACATTGGCAAAACATTCACCCCCAGTCATAGATCTGGGTTTAATCCATCGTAATTTTGCTCACCACGCCACCCCAGTTCAGACATGGCCATATGCAAATCAGTCTTTACCCTGTGCCTCATGGGGACAGTCCAGCCCAAACTGCCAAGCCAGGTCCTCCCTGGCCCGGAAACAAGCATCCTAGGACCGGATTCGGGGTTTCACCCCTCTTCAGCCAGGATAGCTTGACTCCAGTGGCGTAGTGAGCATGGGACCCACGTCTGGGCATACCCTTCACACATAGGGTGAACAGCAAAACACACAAGATGATGGACGGAATGTTGCACATTGGCAAAACATTCACCCCCAGTCACATATCTGGGTTTAATCCATCATTATTTTGCTCACCACGCCACCCCAGTTCAGACATGGCCACTTGCAAATCAGTCTTGACCCTGTGCCTCATGGGAACAGTCCAGCCCGAACTGCCAAGCCATGTCTTCCCTGGACTGGAATCAAGCATCCTAGGACCGGTTTCGGAGTTTCACCCCTCTTCAGCCAGGATAGCTTGACTCCAGTGGCGTAGTGAGCATGGGACCCACGTCTGGGCATACCCTTCCCACATAGGGTGAACAGCAAAACACACAAGATGGTGGACGGAATGTTGCACATTGGCAAAACATTCACCCCCAGTCACAGATCTGGGTTTAATCCATCGTTATTTTGCTCACCACGCCACCCCAGTTCAGACATGGCCAGATGCAAATCAGTCTTTACCCTGTGCCTCATGGGGACAGTCCAGCCCGAACTGCGAAGCCATGTCTTCCCTGGACCAGAATCAAGCATCCTAGGACCGGTTTCGGGGTTTCACCCCTCTTCAGCCAGGATAGCTTGACCCCAGTGGCGTAGTGAGCACGGGACCCATGTCTGGGCATACCCTTCCCACATAGGGTGAACAGAAAAACACACAAGATGATGGACGGAATGTTGCACATTGGCAAAACATTCACCCCCAGTCACAGATCTGGGTTTAATCCATCGTTATTTGGCTCGCCACGCCACCCCAGTTCAGACATGGCCATATGCAAATCAGTCTTGACCCTGTGACTCATGGGAACAGTCCAGCCCGAACTGCCAAGCCATGTCTTTCCTGGACCGGAATCAAGCATCCTAGGACCGGTTTCGGGGTCTCACCCCTCTTCAGCCAGGATAGCTTGACTCCAGTGGCGTAGTGAGCGCGGGACTCACGTCTGGGCATACCCTTCCCACATAGGATGAACAGCAAAACACACAAGATGATGGACGGAATGCTGCACATTGGCAAAACATTCGCCCCCAGTCACAGATCTGGGTTTAATCCATCGGTATTTTGCTCACCACGCCACCCCAGTTCAGAAATGGCCATATGCAAATCAATCTTGACCCTGTGCCTCATGGGGACAGTCCAGCCCAAACTGCGAAGCCATGTCTTCCCTGGACCAGAATCAAGCATCCTAGGACCGATTTCGGGGTTTCACCCCTCTTCAGCCAAGATAGCTTGACTCCAGTGGTGTAGTGAGCACGGGACCCTCGTCTGGGCATACCCTTCCCACATAGGGTGAACAGCAAAACACACAAGATGATGGACGGAATGTTGCGATCCGCCCACAATCCTATTAGACCCCTATATGTTAATAGTCTATTGTGCGGGGACCACTTTAGTAGCCGATTATGACCAGACTTTATAAAAGCAGTGCAGTAATGGTCTCTTGTACAGAGGCAAAGCCGAAGGCCATGTAGCTCTATGAGTAATAAGGGGCATGCCTGCAAGGCAAAAAACCCTTCACTTGCAACAAAGTTATTGAACTATCCACCCATTTAACTTAAAGAAAGTCACTTAAAAAGTGCCCCAAATCCTGTCTCCCTCACTTAATTTAATCGCCTGCATTCTATCCCTTACTTGCTTCCAAAGCAGGAGTGTGTGGCTCAAGTAGTTTCAGTAAATCATCTAACTTGTGGTGCTGGGACAACACATTTAAATAGCCCGCTAACCACATCACCTGAAATTAAATAGTGTGTGCGTCCCCTCTGCCTCACATTCCGGCAGCTGCCATCTTGGAGTGTCTTATGGGCAAGTCGAGTTCACAAGTTCCCTGAGCAAAAGAGGCAATAAAACTCTTTCTCTCTGCCCCAAAGCAAAAAATTGACATCCAGTGCCCGCAAATCTCGTCAGTCTAAGCGTGGGAATTAGACTTGTTCAGATAGATTTTTGGATTGAAAAACTCTTATAATGCATTCCTCACTTTCAGAGCGATTTTGTGGCCGCCATGTTAAAATGGCTTAATGTGTGTCTCCTACCTGATTAGACAATAATGTTTGTTGTTGAATAAGAATATCATCCACCATCTTGTCAGAGGAATAGTATGTGGTGAATCCATCATTTAAACTGCTATTTGTGTATTCGTGATTATTTCTACTTGTCACCCTATTTAAGGATTCACATATTTATTTTTATTAAACGTTCTCCCGCATTACCACGGCCGTCAGTTTGGAATGTAGAGGGCTCCCTCTGATACTATGGTAAAGTATCACACAAAAGATAAGTGGAAGAGCTTCTGCCAGATTGGACAACCAACCTGGCTGTTGTTACTTATAAAAGACCCTTCATAGGGATTCACCTATCAATTCCAATTCAATGTTTTGCCGCTGTTGTTATTTATAAAAAACCCTTCATAGGGATTCACCTAGCAATTCCAATTCAATGTACTGCCGCATAACCGCATCCATCGTTCTACAGTACAGTAGGAGCCACCTGAACATTTTAAAGATTATCATACCTAGGCAAAACGCTCCTGAATAACAAATCTTCAAATAATGAGATGTTTGCAGCAATCAGTGGTAATAATCCCCATTAAGATCATCTAATGAAACCATAGGATACTAGATCCACAGGAATACAGTATGATTAAAAGTATCTTTTGTGTCATAGGCTAGATCTCTCAGGGCTTGTTGGATTGCCTCCTGTTGCTTGAGACCCAGGGAAATCAAAGTATCTACCCCTGCTCCTGTGCCTGCCAGACTGGAAGTGGCCCAGGTGCTTGCAACATGATTTTTGACTAATCTCCTTTCTGCAGGTAGCAGAACTGGCACATCGACCCAGTTGCAGGAGTAAAATCAGTGCATTGCCTTGGAATCTGCGCTTTGCCTGCAAAGATTTTTAACCCCCTACCAGTGTGCCCCACACCACTGCAATGCATTCAGCAGCAGCAGTGCCAGAGCTACAACTTGCTGAGTAGTTTTCTCACCTGAGGCCTACCTACCTGTTAGTAAAGGTGGGCGTCAATTTCCGTTCCGCTCGCGGAACGCGAAAATGTCAAAACTTCCGCGATCCGCCAGGGAACGGAAATTGTCGCCTAGGCAGGTGTGCTTTCTCCCCATATCTACCATCAACAATTTGCTGTAATCCTTGATGGAGCTCTGTGCACCCATGAGTTTCTCGAGCGCAATCCCCGTGTAGTTCCTGACACCAGGAGGTTCTGTCTCCTCATCTGCTGCTCTGATCGGTCTCTGGCCCTTTATAAACAAGAGGCATGTGAACTGCATGGAAGCCCCGCCCATTTGGCACCGGCCCACACACCAGTGGTGTGCAACGTCTTCCCGCTCTTTCCCCCACTATGATAGCCATACAATGGCTGCCACATGCATCTGGGTGGGAGGTTGTGCTCCATCATGCTCAAGGGTGGGACAGGGGTGCATGGTGGGAGTTGTGGTGCTGGTTGCCTGGACACATGCCACCTTGTAAATGTTGTGTAGCTTTGGGGTGATTCAGATGGAGTGAATATTACATCTGTGAGACCTGTGTTGGCTATTGTGGTGCAGACTAATGGACTTGGGCCTAGGAGGTGTAGCTTTGTAGTTGTGCAGTGTGATGGTATACATTTTTTTGTACTTACCAGCCTGCACTCCCCGGCCATTCCTGAGAGACTCTCTGGATGCAGTATGGCAAGCACCTTCTCCTCCCATGAAGTGAATGTTTTTAGTGGAACAAGAGGGCCACCACAAGTCATCTGTGCCAGCTCACGGTTCTTGCTCCTCTTCTTCTTCACAACAGTCTTCAGGTCATGCCACCGCTTCTGTATTTCCTGTTTGTTGCGTGGGGTGGTCCCTACTGCATTGACCTTATTAACTATCCTTACCCACATTTGTGCTCTTGTGGCTAATGGTGTCTGTTAGACCAGGTTACCAAACAATTGTGGTTCAACTCTGATTATCTTATCTACCATAACCTTCAACTCACTCTCTGTGAATTTTGGCATTTTCTGTGATGCCATGATGTGTGATGTGCGAAGGGGTTAGAGGTGCAGGTGTGGAAGTGGTGTTGGTGGGGGTGATGTCTGTCTGCTGTGCTGTGCTGAATTGCCTCTACTTTCAGCTATGGTGTTGGGCCCTTCAGTTGTGGCATACTGCAAAGGATTGTGGTCAGGGAATGGGCTGGTTTTATACTCAGCTATGTGGGTGTGTCAAAGTGGGCTTTTGCTGTCAGGTGTGTTGTGTGGGTTGTCCTGGGATTTGTAGTTTTCTGATTTGCCATGGGTGTGTGTCTTTGGGATGTGTTAGGTGTTTCTAGGGGCAGGACTAGTTTGCTGTGTGCACTTGGTGGCCATGTTATGTGTTTTCATATTTTCCGCTATTTTATTCACGGAGCGTCCCCAGTGGTGGCTATGCTACAGCCCTTCCACCGTATCTCCCATTCATCACTGTTTGCAACCGCGGTGGTCGGATACAGCGGAACGTACCACAGGCACACTGGGGATATCCAAAGTTACCGGGCGGTGTCTCTGCTATTGTGGAGGCGGGTTGGTGTGTTTCCACCGAGAATACGTACGCCGTGGTTTTCCGACCGCCATCCTAATGGGTCCTCTCTGGATTTGTTCATGGACACTCCTGTCCCACAACCAACCCTTCTTCTATGATTCCCTCTCTCTTTTCTCCCCCCTCCTTTCCTGCAGCAATCTCAAGTGATATGTTTAATCACATCCTGGGGATGACCTGAAACCAGACAGGTCACAATGCTGTCAACCAAACACAGCATATTTAAGGCTTCCTTGGTCCCTACCATGTTCTAAGTGAATTGTAGTATGATTGTTCATGTTATGTACCAATTTGAATTACGCCTTCTTCGCTGTCACTTTACCATGTGCCTCACTTGCGCCGTTCACTTCTTCAAGAGCACTATGCATGCACTTATTTGATTACACCTGCATTAAGAGTACATTGCTGTCTGAAAATGAATGCTTTTTGCTACATGACCAAAACTGACCACAATAATAAGAGAGTTGTTTTCCTTCTTTTGTTTCTTTATTTGTAATTCCATTACGCTTGACTAGTTGTCTTCTAAATATTACCTGTTGAGACATTGCTTTTGGCACCACATATCGGACAGCGTATTGCTGCTGCTTAGTGAGATCAAAGCATTCCCTTGACTGTGGCAGAAACTGGTGCATCGCTCGATGCCTCTCGACTCTGGCACCCGTCTTTTGTAACAGATGCATCGCCTGCGACTAGGAAAGGGTTTTTGTTCACCGGGGTCTGCATGGGTCCTGTAGCCGGCTGGTGCTCCTTCACAGTGGCCCAAACTTTGACTTTGCCCCGGTCCAGAGCAACCAAAAGTACCCTTTATAGTGCTCCATGCTTCTGAGCACTTTACTATATTTATTCTTCAAAATTCAATAACTCGACTTCTATAAATTGAACTTTTGTTGTTCTGGTCTTTTTTTATTTATAACGTCATTTTTTATTTTTCTAAATTGTTGTTGAGTCTTTTTGTGATGTTTTCACTGTGTTACTGTATAAGTTATTGCACAAATACTTTACACATTGCCTCCTAATTTAAGCCTGCCTGCCCTGTGCCAAGCTACCAGAGGGTGAGCACAGGATATTTTCTTTTCTTTTTAAATTTCTTGGTTGTTGAAAAGTAGAACAAAGTTGACATCCCAGATCGTGATGTAAAGACCCAGGCATACAGTGATAAATTCCTACAATTTTAGAATACTTCGACACTCAATTGTTTTACCAACAGTACACAGATCTGAGGCAAAATCCAAACCTTCATTGTTACAAAGTATCATGATTGTATCCACAATAAACACACATATCTCCCCTCACTATGCATTCCACTTTCCCTATAATTTAGTCGATTTGTTCGGACAACCCCTTCCTACATAAACCACCCTTTCAGGCTGCATGATTCAATCCATGTCCCTCTTCCAGTCCCTCAAACTTGGGCTTAATTTGAACCTCCACATATGCGCTATGTTTCACTTGGCCAACATGAAACCCAACGTGAGCCAAAGTTGGTCCATACAGGTTAAGTCAGTTTCAGCCCAAATATTTAGGAGGGGGAACAACCTTTACAACGCAACTTTTACAACGCACTACACTTACAACGCATTTTTTACAACGCAAAATCCATTACAACACACTACACTTACAACGCATGACACTACAACGCATTTTTAAAAACTACCTTTACAACGCATTCCATTACAACGCCTACCATTACAACGCATAATATTACACTACACTATCCAACACTTACCCTACTGTTGCACCCCCTGGAGTTAGAATAGTAATTTTTACCCCTATACTATCCAACACTTACCCTACTGTTGCACCCCCTGGAGTTAGAATAGTAATTTTTACCCCTATACTATCCAACACTTACCCTACTGTTGCACCCCCTGGAGTTAGAATAGTAATTTTTACCCCTATACTATCCAACACTTACCCTACTGTTGCACTCCCTGGAGTTAGAATAGTAATTTTTACCCCTATACTATCCAACACTTACCCTACTGTTGCACCCCCTGGAGTTAGAATAGTAATTTTTACCCCTATACTATCCAACACTTACCCTACTGTTGCACCCCCTGGAGTTAGAATAGTAATTTTTACCCCTATACTATCCAACACTTACCCTACTGTTGCACCCCCTGGAGTTAGAATAGTAATTTTTACCCCTATACTATCCAACACTTACCCTACTGTTGCACCCCCTGAAGTTAGAATAGTAATTTTTACCCCTATACTATCCAACACTTACCCTACTGTTGCACCCCCTGGAGTTAGAATAGTAATGTTTACCCCTATACTATCCAACACTTACCCTACTGTTGCACCCCCGGAGTTAGAATAGCAATTTTTACCCCTATACTATCCAACACTTACTCTACTGTTGCACCCCCTGGAAGTAGATTAGCAATTTTTACCCCTATACTATCCAACACTTACCCTACTGTTGCACCCCCTGGAGTTAGAATAGTAATTTTTACCCCTATACTATCCAACACTTACCCTACTGTTGCACCCCCTGGAGTTAGAATAGTAATTTTTACCCCTATACTATCTAATACTTACCTTAAATGCAATTTACTATTATGCGTTGTAATGGTATGCGTTGTAAAGGTAGTTTTTAAAAATGCGTTGTAGTGTCATGCGTTGTAAGTGTAGTGCGTTGTAATGGAGTTTGCGTTGTAAAAAATGCGTTGTAAGTGCATGCGTTGTAAAAGTGTGCGTTGTAACGACATACATCCATTCAGGAGGCACCATTTAGTTGACAAACCCAAGTCACTCTCACAAACGCTATTAAAGCAGGCAAGCACCTTCTCGCAGTATTGTGGGAGTGCTGGGCAGCTCCATATCCTATGAAAAAAGGTGGCCAACTGTCCACATTTCATAGGACACAGTGTGTTTTCTGCTTTAACCATTTTGATCAGTGTTGTACATGCATAGTAGTTTCAGTGGAGTATTTTCAATTGTACTAGTGAAAATCATGAACGTATGGCCACCTCCCTAGGGGATGCTTGAGCCTCAGGCCATTTGTCGTCCACCAAACCCTCTAGATCTCACTCCCAAATTTCTCACAAACAAGCCAAAGAATCAGGAGTGTTATTTAACATTTTACTATGAATAAGCAAGATCATATTTCGCGGCATCGACTTATATAGCAATCTATCCTCAAGTAGGGTGGATTCAGGGAGGTCTTCACTCCCTGGCACCACACTTCGTAGTGCATGACGGATTTGCAAATAGCGGTAGGTCTCAGTGGGTGCCAATTGGTAATCTCTTTGCAGCTCAGTAAGTGGAAGTATATCCCGCTGCTTCCACAGATCACCCACCTTAGATAGACCAATTAAATCCCATTTGTCAAAGCTTCTCTGTGTAGCCAATGTGCCCAATTTTGCCATGCCCCATAAGGGAGTGACCTGTGTAATCTTGTCTCTCCAACCCATTACGTGAAGTAAGTGTGGTGTACAAAAGGGCAAGTGTAGTCGCAGAAGGGCTGGGAAAGGGTGCAGTAAGTGGTCCACCATGGATTGCTCCGAGATAACCCAGGTCGCATATTATCTCTATCCATACTGTATGCTGGTTTGTTCTCAGGGAGATGGACCCAATGATTAATAATAAATAGTTGTGCCGCCCAGTGATAGTTTTTTTATGTTGGGGAGAGCTATCCCACCCCTTGTACTTTTCTGAAGGGCTATTCATGGGGGCCGCCATCACAGAGAAGGGTGCGGGTTTCACTATCAATTGCTTGAAAGTAGGTTAATGGAACATTGTAAGGTATATTGTGAAATGAGTACAAAAAAAGGGGCAGGGGAATCATTTTGAAGAGGGTAGCTTTTCCTAAAAGAGACAGAGGCAAGGCCCTCTAATGTTGAACATCCTCCCACAATCTTGTGAGTGGAGGTTGCAAGTTACGTGTGTAAAAAACACATGAATCTCGGGCAATGAAGATTCCCAAATATTGATAACCCTCCGTAACCACCTGAGCCGCACAGTCAGGCGTTAGGATGTAGCAGGCAGATGAGGCTGTGCTCCTTTAAGTATATATATATTTGTTCCAATTCATAGTGTATCCAGAATACCTACAATATAGCGTAAATGTATGCATGATTCTGTCAAGAGTGGTAGTAGGGCCAGCAACATAAAACAGAATATCGTACGCATAGAGGGAGATTTTATTTTCCCACCCTGTGGTCCATCTCAACACTCTGATCAGAGGGTGGCTTCTTACCCAGGCTGCCAGCAATTCCAAGACTATAGCAACAATTAAGGTGGAGAGATGACAGCCCCATCTCATTCCACGTCATAGCGGAAACAATACAGATGTGCCTTGATTTACCTTTACTTGAGCAAGTGGATCAGAGTATATGAGACAAATCCCAGAAAGGAAATGGGGGCCAAGCCCTAGTCTCTCTAATACTGTATAAATAAAGGGCCACTCCACTGTGTCAAAGGCCATAGGTGCACCCAGAGACAATATAAGGACATCTTTCTGGATCTGCTCAGCTCGGGCTAAAACTCTGATGCAAGTTAAGTGCTGTGCTTCTACCTGGCATAAAGCTGGATTGATCCAGATGAACTAGTGGTTGAATTACCTGAACCCGTCGGGTGACTAAAAGCTTCGCTAATATTATGACCTCTGCATGCAATAATGATATGGGCCTAAATGAGGCACATTCTTCCAGTGGTTTACCTTCAGGGGTCCAGAGCCACCAACTACTCTCCAGCCAGTCCCAAATTGCCTTGGGAGTAATGAAGTACCATATCTTTCCATCTGCCACCACTCGCAGTTTTGCCAGAAAGATCATGGAGTACATTGCTTCCCGCTCTATTAATACCCTCTTGACATCAATGAAGGACCAACGTACTTTCCATTCGGGAACCGTTGTTTTTGGAGGGTAAAATCCAGAAAGAATGTGATAATGTTATTGTCATATTTGACGGGTGGTGCACTACAAGCGGTCTGTAGAATGATGTCTCTGTCACAGTAGTTAAAAATGTGTGCTATTATTGGTCGCGGATGCACACCCGGTTTTGCTGGAGTACTTGGGATTCTGTGGGCATGCTCAACAGAGAAATATTTTGAGTGGCCGCGGGGCTGAGACTGTTTGAGACTGAGGTCTTCTACGAATAGGTCAACTGCCAGTCCTTCACAACATTTGGGGATCCCTATTATGCAGAAATTGTTTCTTCTCGACTGCCCGTTGAAATCTTCTAGTATGGCTTCTAAAGCACTGAAGGAAGCACACAGTTCTTTAACCCGAGACTTTAAAGACTTTGTCTCCTCCTTAAAGGAGATTATTGAATCTTTTGCCTCCTCAACTTGTGCTCCCATATTGTGGACATCCACCCTTATCAGGGTGACTTCAGTGGAGACTGAGTACATTTTACTTTCCAGGGCAGTGTGGACCCCTTGTATCGCTGCTATGATGTCTATGAGATTGGGCGTCTCTTCCATCACAGGATACTGCGCTATGAGAATCCACTGTCACTCTGTCGTTTGTGTAGTGGTGGAGTCTTTAGGTTGGGTCAATTTATCCAGCTTGGTTTAGTGAACAATTTGGCTCCCCTTACCGCCAGTCATCATTAGTGGTGCACACTATGCATCTCCCCTGGATGTGTCCAATAGTGTGGGAGAAGGAGGGGTGTACATAAGGTATTCACTGCCACCTGCCAAGGAGCGACAGATTAGCTCTGAGAGGCTTGGCAGGTTTCCTTTCTCTGCCTCCAGCCTCCCAACAGGTCTCTCTGCTGTGGATGTTTGATACAATGTTCTGCGCCCCCACGCTAGTGATGGGGCAAATGGAGGCTCCCTCATCCTCTCAAAGTGGAGTGCTGGCAAGAAGAGGTCACCAAATAAATTTACGCCACTATGAGGGAGCCACTTCAACAAGTGATGTCGATTTTGAAAGCAAGTAGGCACCGAGAAAAGACTTGCCACTCAGATCTGGTATCAGGACTTGAGGTGTGTAGATGACAGGTAACAGAGTGCTGATTACAAAAGATCTTGGTCTTGCGGTGTCTGCTTCTTAGCACTACCCTGTCCAGCCTGGGTGGGTGCTCTTTTGGGGTGAAAAAGTGCTGTGAGTCAATCAGTTGCTAGTAACCCCCATGTCACTTTTTAGGCACTGTAGGTCAGACGGCACTATCTATCACCACTGTGCATATTCCAGAAGGCTTCTCCATCCGATAGCACCACTGCTATGTTCTTTGGGTCACTTGGTTAAGCAGACTTGCAGAGGTAGACACGCTACATGTTTGTCCAGGATAAAGGCCACTGCGCAGCCGCCGAGGATATCAGCATCAGGAACAAGCAGAGGAATATCAGGCCGTCCATTGTTTCACTGTGGCATGCAGGTCGACAGGTGCAGAGCCACTGCTTAATATTTGTGTGCCAATTGGTGAGGGCTGCTCCTGGGGGAATCAGGTGTAAAGAGCCGTTATTGCATGCTCATGACCCACTGGGCCCAGTTGTGAGATAGTAGGACATGGTGGGATCCGGGGGGGCGGGGGGGCACACCTCACCTGCAAAGTCTTTGTGTTCCAGTTAGTTGCATTCAGCAGCCGCTCCAGTGCCGTGGCTCAGAGTCACAACTAGTTCTGCAGGGCCTCTACAGCGAGCAATTATCCAGCTCTCCTCCCTGTCTATCAGCACCGGTATGCATTTCGACCAAGTCGTTGATATATTCAAGGTTTCTGCATAGCCTTGTTGTCCAGGCCTCATTGCAATTGCGAGCGACGGGATGTCATGATGTTCAAATAGCCACACTGGCAGCATCTCTGCTGTTAGCAGGACATTAAGAGCATGTCCTGTATACACGGCAGATGGATATTAAGATTTGTGAGTGGGGATTAGTGTGGTGAGCGAAGGGAGCCGCTTCAGAAAGCAGCCATCTTCCTCGGCGGTTAGCCATGCCCCCGCCCCCCCCTGAACACTGGATAATTTAGGTTGTGTTGTGACAAGGACTGTGATCCCTAATGGGCAAGGAACATATATCTGCCAACTAGAGACCCAATTTCTAACAAATACTATCACATAATATGCTGCATTATTCCCTTTATACTCAATACTGCCACATAATTAGCTCCTCCTCTTCTGCATAATACCTGTGGCTCTGTGCATGGGTGATGATAGTATGTCTTATACTAATACTGTTTTCACACTTGCTCTTGAGGCAACATTTATTTGTGGCATTCTACACATTTCTAATGGTACATATTCAACATGTTAGAACAAATGTACCATAACTGAGTTAGACAGCAGCTGTGGTAGTGGTGTTTTTGGTTATCCATGGTTCATTTGAGTTCAATCTGGCTGTTAAGAGTGTCTCAGTAGGTAGGTTTTGCATATATTTGGTTCAGTGTAAAAAGTAGTGCAAAAATCTATAAACTCCACACACTTTAGCAATACTGCTAAGGATACTCTTCATTCTTTTTAGCCTTGTTCAACACATATTTACTGAAATATACAAGAATGAGTGGTACACATGATGGTGTGTTGTACATTCACACCAGAGACCGAATTACAAATAGGGTACACTTTCCATGTTTGTGCCACAGCGCACCGCAAAGCAGGTGCACCGGGTGCAAACATGGAAAGTGTGCCCTATCAGAAAGAATGTGCTGCCCTCAAGGGCAGCCACGAACTAGTGCTGCCCCTAAGGCAGCACATTCAAGAGAAATACAGAGCAGCTGTTTTAAAGCTGCTTCGTGTTTCTCTGTGCAGGTGGCAAACTGCTTATGCGTTTGTAACGGATTAGAGATCCCCTTGCAGGCGGGTGCAAGGAGTGACTGCACCCTCCTGCAAGGGGATGTCTGAGGGTCCATGGGATCCCATTTCATCTCTTTAGAGGGCTGCATTTACAAGGTGCACTGAAAGTGCGCCACCTTGTTGTGGTGCACTTTCAATGTGCCTTCTAAAGGCATGTTTGCTTCTGTGCCCATGTCAGTAATACAGCGCGGGCACAAAGGCAAAGAGATTCCCTCATTTGCTTGGGCCATGCTCCCATGCAAATGAGAGAACGCCCTACTATTGCAAATTGTGCCCCAGCACTATCTGTCTTGCAGAAGGGTCCGCACAGGCATTTGTGGCCCTTTCTATAAACCCAAAGTGCTCCAGGGTCTCGCAAAGTGGGCAAAAACATCTGTTGTGCCCCTTGAGCATGTGTAATATGGCCCCAGGCAGTAGCGGGAACACATTCTTTATTTTTTTTCTGTATGGAGGTCAGTTTCATCCTAAACCACTAGGAGTGTCGTGCAGAACAACTGTAAACCTCTTCATTACAAATACACAGAGTTGGTACGTGTTCTACCGGCCTAGAGCGCTCTTCTTTATCTACTTTGTGTGAAATAACATTTACAGTTCAACCCACGCATGACCGTTCACCAGCCCACCAGGAAACTCAAATCCGGATCCCTCGCCCTAGCTGCCACCCGACGCATCTGCCGGACATACAGAGGAGGTCACTCTTTTTTCCATCTGGCAGCCAAGACCTGGAATGACCCCCGCTGCACCTCAGAGCCTCATCATCGCTCCAGCAATTCAGGAAGGACCTCAAGACATGGATGTTCAAGCAATAGAAGAACAGGTGGCACTATCTAACAGCGCCTCAAGACCCTCATAGGTGAAGCAGCTGCGCTCTACAAACCCTGATTGATTGACAGGTCCAAACCACTTTGATTGAAAAAGGGTGGTGATGTTAATCCTCTGACAATTCAACTTATGAAGTGAAGTAGGCCACCCCACTTTTTTAGAGTGTGAACCACTTCCATTCTTCACTATGGCAGATGCTATACTTCCAGTCAAGGGCTAGTGTGAGTCACATTAGTCCAATTGACCTGCATGGAAGCAACACACAAATGCGTCCACTCGAGCATTTTAAGCTACGAAATGAAAGGCCAAGACAGGGAGCATACTGTCCTGATAAAATGAAGTGATGGTCAATCCTAGCAGATGCTCATGCTGATAGCTTAAGTAGTATTCAATACACCAGCATGCACATTTCACTATCTTAGCTGGCATTGCAGGCTTCAACTATAATTTACTTCATGGGGCGCTTAATGGCTATACCAAAGTCAACTCCATCTTCCACACCAAAATGGCATGGCAGATGGCATGCATGCCCTATGAGGAACTGATTGATGACCTCAGGCTGTTCCATGGAATTCAGGATGAATATTGTTAGAACTTGGATTCCTGGTTGACTGGGGTACAAGCCCTGGCCAAACAGTAACCACAATCCTAGTGAGGACAAGGCACAAGCCCACCCTAAATTCAGCTGTGCTCCCCCTCTGGTAAATTGGCACAAAGCTGTCAGGCTTAACTTTAAAGGCAATGTGTAAAGTATTTGTGCAACACTTCAAACAGTAAAACAGTGAAACCACCACACAAAAAGACTCCACCCCAGGTTAGAACAATAGAGCTGAATTTCATAAATAATACAAGACCAAAATGACAAAAATCCAATAAGTAGAACCGGAGTTATGAATTTTTAAAGGATAAACAGTAAATTAGAGCTTAAAATCATAAAGGGCATGACTTGGGATATCTAGTCATATTGGACCAGGGCAAATCCAACAGTTCCAGCTGATGTGATGGACCACAGGTCAGATACAGTCCCAAATGAGTCCTGCTGAAGCTTTACCTTCTCAGGTTTTGTGCCAAGAGTTCCGTTTGTGAGGGAGTGAGGAGACTGTCACTGGCAATGAATCGGGGCACGAAGATCGGGCCAGGCATCAAAGACAGACTGGCTTGAGCCTGGTAGTGGTGATCCACACTGGCGTACGATGTTTGCTGTGCAAAGAGATGAACTTGCGGTGGCTCAGGCTTATTCTCTGAGCAAGCAGCATGGTTCCAGAGTGAATTGTCACATTGACAAAGAGCCCAAAAGCTTGACTTTACGAGTTCAAGAACTACACAAAGGGCTGAGGGAGCTGAGAGGGGCCTCTTGGGGGTCAGGAACTCATTGAAGGCGGGTCCAGGAGCTATGGGGAACCTACTATGTCCCTGTGGCTCAGAACAGAAGGCCCGCACACTAGCCATTTGAGTCTCTCTGGAGTACTCGGTTCAAGATGAATTACAGGTACAGTTCTTCATCTCCAGGAAAGAAGGCAGCAGGCAGCGGGTCAGCACAGGTTTGCAGATTGGCAGTCTAGCAGAGTGACAGTTCCATCAGTAGCACAGCAGTCCTTCCTGGAAGTCTCCACAGGTCCAGAGGTTTACTGAAGTGGTGGTATCAGAGGTCCAGTACGTATACCCAGTGGGGGAGACTATAAAGACAGGATTTGAAGTGTGCAGAGGTCCTGCCCTTCCTGCCCTGGCTCCAGACCCATTGCATGGGGGTGTGCTGCCCTTTGTGTGGGGACAGGACACAACTTATTCAGGTGTAAATGACGCTGGGTCCAGCTCCTCCCTCCCATTAAAAAAGCTTCCATTGTGTATGGCTGTCTAGCGGAATACACAAAGCTCAACTGTCATCCACCCCAGACATTTGATCAGAGACAGGCAGCAGGCACCAAATGGCTAAAAGTAATAAATGCCAACTCTCTAAAAGTGGAATTTTTAAAATGACAATATAAAATCCAACGTCACCATAAGTTTGAATTGTGATTCTAGTGACACAAAACTTGAAAAACCTATGTCTTCAAATTTGAGAATTACACTTATAAAATGTAAAAGGCTAGTCCCAATGTTCTCATAGAGGAGAGATAGGCCTTGCAGCAGTGAAAAATGAATTTAAGAGTTTTTCACTACCAGGACGTGTAAAAGTAAGTACATGTCCTGCCTTTTAAATACATTGCACCTTTCCTTCTGGGTTGTCCAGGGCCTACCTTAGGGGTGACTTATACATATAAAATTTAAAGGTTTGCATCCGGCAAGAGGTTTATCTTGCCAGGTCGAAATGGCAGTGTATTGCACACCCAAGGTCTGCAACGGCAAGCCTGAGAAATGGTTAGACGGCTGCTTAAGTGACTGGCACAAGCAGTGCTGCAGGCCCACTAGTAGCATTTTACAGGCCTTGGGCACATGTAGAACACTTTGCTAGGGACGTATAAGTGAATTAAATATGGCAATTGGGTATGAGCCACTATTACTTTGTTTAGAGGAGAGAGCATATGAACTTTAGCACTGGTCAGCAGTGGTAAAGTGCTCAGAGTCCTAAGAACAACTAAAACAAGGTCAGAAAAAGTGAAGGAGGAAGGCAAAATATTTGGGAGCGGCCCTACAGAGAGGGCCATTTTCCAACATTTATGTCATAAGCCGAAACAACTTTTTTTACACACAACAGCAAACATCTGTTTCTGATTAACTGAGTGACAAAGCCTCTACATGTTGCACATTGGAGCTCTCATCACAAGAAAAAGGCTGCATACCATGAGGAGTAGTGAGTCATGCATTCAGAGGTCTGTTGTTTGCTGTGTGCTGGCTCCTGCTGGGTCCCATCTGTAACAGCACCAGCAGTCCCTACTTACTCCATGTTGAATTGAATTGAATTTAATTGAATTGAATTGAAACAGCATTTCTAAAGCGCCTGGTTACCCGAAGGCATTGTTGCTCAAGTATTCAATAATTTCCTGAATCCAGTCTGACAGTCTTCACTGCAGATCTTACTAGCAGCACTAAGTGACTTCAAATATGGCAGGTGCTCTCCCAGTGAACTGCAACTAGAGGCTGGACTTCATCTGTTACAAACACCAGTGAGCATTTGAAACACAAATACTAATTCCATACTAATTCCATAAACATGACTAAACAATACAGGAACTTGACACATGCAACCAGTGTTGTGGTCACCTTAACATCAGCCTGTCTTTTAATAAATCGGGGGGGAAAGTGGAAAACTAAAACAGGTACATTTAACAAGAGTGTAAAAATATAATGGATAATGGATCAAACAGTAAATATATTTAATTCAATAACTGAATTTATGCTCAAGAAATTGTGCACATACCCTTAGTCAGCAGAACTGCAACATATGGTGATACATTTGTGAGTTGCCATTTACTATACAAAACGAATCCCTTTGTGACTTAAAGATTGTGTGTAAATGTATGCACAATAGGCAGCATACTGTTTGAAAGATTATCAGAGGCCAATACTTAGATGTCGACATTTGAAATAATAATATGACTTATTACAATATCTTGGGCTCATTCGCCATCCTATCTAAGGGGATCATTATGATGGCGGAGGGCCTGCCACTGCCAGCCGTGCGGTGAGCACCCTCCCCCATCTGACTGGCAATTTCCCCTCACCACATTATGATGGCAGGGGGAATCAATCCGCAAGCATGGTAGGGGCAAAGACAGCCCACCACGCTTCCGCCACAGGTATTCGTGACGATTGCCTGGCGGAGCGGAAAGGACGTCGTAAATGGTGGCAGTGCCTAGCAGGCACAATCCACCAGATTACAATGCTGGCTACATGGTGGTTGCACTGCCATGGAAAAGCTCAAGGTGATTGGATTCGGGGGCCCATTGCAGACCCCCTTTGTGTTTGGGGGGTGGTGCACTGGAGGGGTACCCATGGTACCCCCCAACATTCCCAAGCACTACATGCCAGGCACTGCGTGGTGCCTGCCACGTAGTGCAGGGAAATGCAGTGCATACCATATTAACATTGCGAACGGTGCTGCAGCCAGCAGCACCGTCCGCAATGTTAAACCCTTCGCTGCGGCGGGAAATCCGCCGCAGCGCTGGGGGGTGTGGGGGGGGCAGCGCGGTGGCGCTGTGCTCATGACGGAGCCACTCCGTCATGAGCCACGGTTGAGCTGTGCTCATGACGGAGTGGTTCCGTCATGACTCCGCCCAGTTGCATTGTCCCTCGCACAGGCGGGGAAACAGCACCGCGTGGGCGGAGCGGCCGCCAACGGTCTCGGCATGACGGAACCACTCCGTCATGAGCACACGGCAACCGTGGCTCATGACGGAGTGGTTCCGTCATGAGCGGGGAAGGGGTTAAAGGCCTGGGATGCACCCGCCATACTGGCAGGGGCATCGTAATTTGAGTGGTGGGACCGTCGCATGACTGGCGGCCGGTCCCAAACACCGCAACGATAGCGAGCGGACTCAGTTGCACCAGCAAAAAAGGGAACTTAATAAAGCTACACAGGCAATCCTCAGGCAACATAATTGTGGCCTAAATTCTTCTAAATTGAGCAGTTTAAAACTCCTGAGAAGAAAATACAAAAATGAAATATGGAAAGCCACATATACACACTCGGAGGGAATATGGACCAAGTTGCACTTTGCCAGCAAAACGAAAAATCTGAAAGCATTTTGGGTTCTAATAAATAATCTAGAATACGGTAGTAGAAGAGCGAACAGCGCAAACATTCCTGATTCATGCTGGGCAACTTTTATCCAAAACTTATATGAGGCCCCTTCAGATGTAGCTGTGAGTAATAACATCATTTTCCCCATGTTAAGTCCACCGAGAAATGGAAACCGCAGAGCAATAAGAAATGACCAGCACCACAATGAAGCAAAATTGTCAGCTATGTAATCATGGAAAGTACATCAAGTCAAAATGGCAATAAGTAGAATAAGATCAAATGGCGCGCCAGGCCCCAACGGGATTCCAAACTCGTTCTTCAAGGCTAAAAGAGATCTTTGGTCAGAAATCCTGACACCTTTGTTCAATGAGGCTATACAATTTAAAACTGTCCCCGAATCATGGCAGGGAAGCATAATCCAGCCAATTCACAAAAGTGGCCCACTCGATGATCCATCTAACTACAGGCTGATTGCCCTAACAGATGTGGAGGCAAAACTTTTCTCTGGTTGTCTGCTCAATGATCTGGAAGAATGGGCCGGTAAAGAAGAAATTATTCCAATATTCCAAACTGGTTTTCGAAGGGGTGAGTCAACATTTATGAACTTGACATTATTGACGTTATTATCTGAAAGAGCCAATCATAAAAAGCAAAAGTTAAATATTTGTTTTGTTGATTTTAAGGCTGCTTTTGATTCTGTCTCCCGCAATTTACTTTGGGCAAAGCTATCTGCCTGGGGCATTCAAAACCAACTGTTAGACATGATTAAATTGTTATATTCCAGTACCTGAGTCCACGTTAAGGTGGGGGATGGAAGTTGTATAACTCGCTGATTTAAAATGTATTGTGGTCCTAACAAGGCTGTGTTTAAGCCCCTTGTCTTTTTAATCTTTTTATGGCTGATTTACAGTCACACTTTAAAAATGTAAATGCTCATTCGCCTAACCTTGCAGGACAAAATATAAATATCTACAGTACTCAGACGACACTATATTGTTAAGCCATACTCCCATAGGCTTACGGAGATTAATAAATTGTTTTAACAACTATATATTAGCCAATGGTTTACTGATGAACACCAAAAAAACAACAATAATGTTGATTGGTTTGACTAAATCAGACACAAAAGTTTGGAAAATTAATGGCTTAAAGATTGAATCTGTGAAATTTTATAAATATTTAGGAATTACATTTGACGACAGATTGTCTTTTAAATAGCATTTTCTTAACTTAAAAGCGAAAGCTACGCCGTTGTCTTTTGCTTTTAGAAAGCTGAGAGACAAGCTGACATTTCCAAACCATGAAAACTTACTTAAGGTAATGAAAGCGAAGCTGATTCCTTCTCTGGCTTATGGGTCAGTGATTTTCCTAGGAAAAGATTAAAACATTCTTGACAATTTACTGATAAAAGTTTTTAAATCGGTCTTCAGGGTTCCAAAGAATATCAGGCATGCCAATGTAAGATTGGAATTTGGACAGAAAAGACAAACTTTAATAAGACAATCTGCTTTTAAAAAAATCTTTATACTCCTTCTTTTGTTCAGACCCAGGCACACTTGCAAAGTTCTGCTGGCAGGAAATATTGGGATATGAGCACGCTGAGGGTTGGAGATCTTATCTAATGGAGAGTCTAAATTATTTTAAGTCTCAGCCTTTTGAAGATGTAGCTAGAAATAAAGTTGTGTTCAGACAGACACTAAACCAATCAGTAATTTTCTAACGATTCCGTTGGATAAGGATGAGCTTGCTAAAAAAAAGCCATGCATGGTCGGTTTATTAATTCATTCACCAAATTAGAGCCACAATTGAAATCATCTCTAAGAGACAAATTTTTGCTGCTAGGATTTGGGAGATATCCCACAAAGGATGGAATCCCCCATGGGTACACACTTGGCCCTCATCAGTTGTAGGTTATGCGGTTTTCATAATGAATCACTATTGCATATCTTATCCATTTGTCCTCAACTGCGAGAAGAGAGGAAAGCCCTATTAAAATCCATCCTTAAAGAAAACGTGGTGAGGACATGCCAGCAAGCAATTACTACTTGCCTCTCTGGGAAATCGGCTCTTTTGACCACACAGTTTGTAAAGTTTATTCTTTTTGCAGAAAAAAGTTAGGTCTAGAGTATGCCACCTGATTTCAGGGGGCTCTGGTAGCCAATAATTTGCCTGTTCAATGATGCTGTCCCAAAGATGTTATTGTCAACTATACCCCCATAGTCTGACAACTATATAGAATGTTGATTGATGTAAGAAAGGCTTCTTTGAAAGGGTTTGCACAATGGCACTGTACCTATGGCATTTTAATCATGGCATTTTATCTATTTACTTATTTATCTATTTTGACACTAAAAAAAGGGGTAGTTTAAGCAATGCTTACAAGACTTCGAGAAAGGCTCCATTTAAAAAGGAACTGCATAGTCGCACCTTAACTATGGTTTTTCATTTATGATATTTTTAGCTGCGAATTTTAAAATACAGGGTTGCGTAAGCAATTCTAACAAAACCTTTTAGAAATTGTAATTATTAGTTGTAAAAAGAAAGTAGCGTTGTCTTTTGTGCCTGGTGTGAAACATATGACTTCTAATATTATATTATTGCAATGTTTACATATAAAGGCACATTAGCATTGGCACTTTAAATCTCCAAAATGTTGCTTACATATGGTGTGATCATTGAATTGAAATATAATGTATCTTCAACATTATTTTACACCTTACAATGCTTTGTTGTGTCCATGCACAATTTAATGTATTTTTATATGTACTTCTTGTTTGTAATGATTTTTATTAATCAACAATAAAGTATTTTCTTGGCCATCCTGGTGGCAGAAAAGAAAGCACAATGAGATTGTGCAAAGTAAAATCTTGCTTCTGTCATGTAATAAAAAAAATGCCCTTTAATCTATGCCTTGCACTAGAATAGGAGTGTGCCTGGGAGAAGTATGAAGATAAACGTCATTTTGACTGTATTTTAAGCCACTTTCTGTAAATGTGTGCACTTGCTTATCCAGGTTTGGTTTAGTGCCCACTGGCAAGGGATTCTAATGCTGAGACCACTCGGGATTCAGCCTCTTCACAGTGCCCTTGGCATACCTCACTCAGGGTTCTCCTCATTCAAATTTATTTTGCCACCTGGCACTACCACTAACACTGCAAAATTGTCATGAAAGAGGTTCAGTCTGAATGAGAACCAATTCATTTTCATTGTGGACCATACCCACCACATAAGCACAAGACAATCCACACAAAAATAATTAATCGATTATGTAAATCCAGTTCTACCATATTTAAAGGTACATCCTGCATGAGGGGCTGGAAAATGACCACATCAGGCACTTGTTAAGGGCAAGTTTACAATTAGCATATGTGGCAGAGGCATCATCCACTGTCAGGGCAAGGCGCAAGCACACCTTAAATTAACATGTGTCAAGCAAGAGATCAACATTTCTTAAAGCGCTGTAATCTCAAAAAAGAACTCTAGAGGATGGGTGAATGAATGTATTCCCATCAATCCTAAAAAAACACATTTAGAGTGATATTGCCAAATCAACCGCCTTCATTATAGCAAAAAAAACACACAAAAAACATAAGAGGTGCTCCCACCACCAAATTAACCTGACCTATTGCATGAGACAGAGGACACAATGATTTTTTCAAGAGCATTGACACAGGTGTCCCAATAAGTACAATATCGATTGCATTATTTCCCCCGACTTAGTACCTATCCCTGCCAAATGAAGAAATAGAGAGGGCATACAACCAGCCTGTAAGAATCCCCATGATGTACACAACATGCTTGTGGTGGATGTTTTTTACATGTTACGAAAGACAGAATCTTGAGTCTCTGAGAGCGAACAAATATTGTTTGATAAACTCCATTCAGGCACCTACAAACTGACCTACTGAATCAGACGTATGCAGAGGCATGCATCAGTGTTGCAGTGTTAATCAAACACCTGACTGCACAATGCTCCTTCAGCCCCACCTCCCCCTGCACCTATCGATAATCGCTTATAATATAGAATGCAGTGTCAGTTTTCTAGAATAAACCAAGTCCTAAACAACTACACCAAAGCCTTAACTCATACAATCCTTCTGATGGGAGTTTTCAACCTGAGGGAGATATACATATAATTACCAAAGGTAGGCTTCAGGTAAATTGTTAACACCTCAGCCTAAAAAAGGTTCACTGATGTGTGTCGCATTCACTTGTGATCTTAAAACATCAAGTCTGTAGGTTAAATATACACACTCGGCTAGAAGGAGAAGGATTTGATGAGAGTTCCAGTCTTCCTCCCACTCTCAAAAACTGGTTAAATCTCAGCTATGCTTTTCACAAAGACGTGTGTGGAAAAGGAAATGGAACAAGAAACAGGAGTTGGTTATCAACATAACCTGGTTTACTCACAGGGTCTTTAAACACAAGGCATCCTGAATCTGGGATATATATGAAGAAAAGGGTAAATGAAGGGTAATGACAGATACAAGTGGGTTACATGTGTATTATGAAAAGACATGACTCCAAGGCCGGCGTTGCTTTGATGAGCACTCAAACCTACCTTGAACTGGAAGAATACACCAGGATGCTGAGGAGAAATAGTAGTGCAGCACAAAGCAATCAGCAGGAACACCAGGTGTTAGAAATGTGGATCACTAGTTGGCAGAGGTAGGTACCTTTGTCCAAATAGGGACCCTTACTTCTTGTCAGGCTAGGGGGGATACACTCCTAAAATAACCCCTGCTCACCCTCTCAGTAGCTTGGCACAAGCAGAAAGGCTTATGTCAGAGGCATTTGTGAACACATACAGTAATACAGTGAAAACACTACAAATGTACACCACACCAGTTTAGAAAAATAATTAATCCTTATCTAAACCTAAACAAGACCAAACAACAAAAATCCACACTACAGTATTAAAAATAAGGCTTTCAAATTGTAGAAATTGTTCAGTTCAATGCAAGTTGTAAATGCAACACTTTTCTCAAAAGTACCTTAGATGCGTCACGCAAAAAAGAAAAAAATGGCCGCAGGGAAGGTGATGCATCAGTTTCTTACACTCAGGGAAGGTGATGCATCAATTCCTTGACCTGGGGGAGGTGGTGCGTCTGTTCCTTACTGCAGCGCAGGAGAGTTGATGCATCAGTTTCTTACAGAAGAGGAGGTGATGCGTCGGTTTCTTTTCCCAGACCCCAGACTTTTAGATCACATCTGGGAAATCAAGAGGAACCTTTGCCAAGGAGAAGCTGTGGTTTGCGAAATTGCCACATGACTAATCGGGTGCAATGATCTCTGAAGTCCGAGATCACCGCACCAATCCCGACACAAGCCTGCTGTGCGGCTGTACGAAACCACACATAGAACCGGATCGATGCATCGCATCGAGGCGCCAAGACTGTTGCATCGCTGGGGGACGCAGTAAGAAGCCGAAGCATCACCTCCCCACGCAGTAAGAAACCAATGCATCACCTCCTTTCCGGTAAGGAACCAACGCATCCCCTTCCCTTCGGCTATTTTGTTTGTTTTGCGTGACGCATCTAAGGTACTTTTGAGAAAAGTCTTGCAGTTACGACTTGCATTGAACTGAACTATTTCTACCATTTGAAAGCTTTATTTTTAATACTGTATTGTGAATTTTTGTCATTTGGTCTTGTTGTGGTTTAGATAAAGATTGCTCATTTGTCTAAACTGGTGTGGTGTCCATTTGTAGTGTTTTCACTGTATTACTGTATGTGTTCACAAATGCTTTCCACACTGCCTCATAGATAAGCCTGTCTGCTCATGCCAAGCTACCGAGGGGGTGAGCAGGGGTTATTTCAGAAGTGTATGCCTCTTACCCTGACTAGAGGAAAGGGTGCCTATTTAGACAAAGGCACCTACCTCTGCCAACTAGAGACCCACATTTCTAACATTGGTGGCAGCGGTGGGATCTGGACTTGCATTTATGTCTTACATACAGTGATTGGTGTACACTACTAGTATAATGCAGACCATTACGAAACTACATACTGTTTTTTTGGTTTTCTGGTGTCCTCCTGGGAGTATTTTTGATACTGAGACTCCTGTTAGTTGTTGCAAAATGGAACTTGACTTCTGGCACATGTATCTCTACACAATGAGAGAGCTACATGTGTTCTGCAAGGAAAGGGGTCTGTCTGTGAAGAGAAGATCCAGGGAGGATCTAGAGGCATCCCTATTTCATTATGATTTACCCCGCTGGGGGCCAACACTACCAGTTGAATTTGAGGAGGAGGACTTCCCTGAAAGTGAGGGAGAAACAGAAAAATATGGCTGGCTTCTGAGCAGAGGCTGAGAGAGCTTGATGAGAAGCTCGAGAGAGCAGAGGTCAAGATGGCCTTAGCCCAAGAAAAAGAAATTTGTGTAGCTCAGGAAGTGAGCTTGGCTGGGCTGGAGGTGGCAGCAAAAATGGGTTATCTAGTGCTGAGGGAGCAGTACACACACCCTGAGATGTGGCGCCTGACTTGAAGGAGGGGGTTGACATACAGCAGGGGGTTCAGGTTTATGAGGTGTCTACAGTGGTGTGCAGTGTCCCTGAAGTGGATTGGGGAACTGGCACAAGGGATCATATACCTAGTGGTGGGAGGAACACTCTACTGACCCTAGATGAGAGGTGCAGGGAGATGGGTTCCCCCATGGTAGAAGTCCTGGTGTGTGAGTGTGGAGACTGCCCAGAAGAGTGTGGGCTGAGTGACAGAGACAGTCAGACACTCTCTTGCCAATCTCAGGAGAGTGGTGTAGGGTACTTGTGTAAAGGACTGGATGGTGAGGCAAAGGGTAGCTTGGTTAACACCTGTGTTGGCTGTGTGATTCAATTGGGGGAGAGCATATTTTAAGTCCCTGTTTTCCAGAGCTATGCCAACACCTGGTGAAGTGTGAGTTCTCTGACCCCAGGGAGCTCACACTGGCAACAGACCTTTTGATGGATTCCAGAGGGTCTGAAGATGCATCTGGGGGTGATCCTGAAGGAGGTGGCTCAGGTGTTCCGCAACCCAGTGTGGTGGGGGAGGGTTGTGGTAACCCAGATAGATCCCAGAATAGTGGGAGGGATGTAGGGTCCCATATCCTGTCTCAGGAGAAGGAATGGGAGTGGGCTGTGTCCCGAGGTGCCCGAAACCCAGTCTCAAAGCCTGGTTGGTTCCATGAGGGAACATCAGGAGGGGGCCTGGTCTGTACCGGGAGGCCATCCCCTGAGGAGGATTGCAAGGTGTCACTAGAGCTGGGGGAGACTGCTGCAACTAGCATTCCACCAGCTCTGGTGTCTGGTAACACCTCTCCAGTAGGGAGAGGGCATGAGTGGAAGGACCAGTGGGTCAGGGGTTACCAGCTCTGAGGTCAGAGCACCCAAGTACTGACTCTGGTGAGGCCACTTCTGGCCTGGGGGCATCTTTATGCTCTGTCAGGTGGACCGGAGGCTGGAGACCTGCGCCAGGCAGACTCTCACACAACTCTAGAGGAGTGTGTTTCACTTGGGGGGTTGGTGTACTCCCGCAGAAGTCCTGAGTTGCCAGGCACAGGTCCAGCCTAAGGGTACAGACCCTGTGATGGAGGGCCATGTTCAGGGTGTCTTCCCTGACCTGGAGGAAGGGGCACCTGCTAACAGTGCCCCTACCAGTTTGTCTTCTGGGGGCACCACTGAAGGTGGAAGGGTGCAGGGCCCCAGTAAGGGAGATGGGGAGAGGGTAGCCTCACCCCTGAACTCTGCCCAGTCTAAGGGTACAGACCCTAGGCTGGTATCCCAGTTGCAGGATAGAGCCCCTGACCTGGTGGGCGAATTGTGCAGGACACCTGCCACAGGTGCCCTGACAATTCTGGAAGGGGGTAGCGCTCCAGATGGAAGGGTGCAGAGCCCTGAGGATGAGGACCGGGTGTGGGAAAGCCCACCCCAGTCTCCTGTCCAGCTGCCGGGTACAGGCCTGAGGCTGGTGGGTCAGTGTCAGGGTGTCATACCTGACAGGAGGCAGAGTGGACAAAGGGTACCAGGCACCTGGGGCTACTGCCCCCCCACTCTCTGATGCCACTGAGGTTTGAGAGTCCTAAGAGGCATAAGGCTTGGGTCACATTACTGACCACTGTCAGTGGCCACTGTGGCTTGCTGTCCTGGTGGACAGAGTGGCCCCTGGGGAGGGGACAGGAGTCACACCCCGGGGGTGGACTGGGCCACACCACTGTGTTGGCCATGTGGGTACTGTCTGTCCATTGGGACACACCTGTGAGCAAGCTAAGATTAGGTGCTGCACAGATGGTGTCCACAGGTGAGGAGAAGGGTTCCCCAAGGGTTAGATTAGTGTGCCCTGAGAGTATTGACAGAGGGATCCAAATGGATTTAGATTGGCGTTGAACTGGAATATGCCCCTGCAGTTGCGGGCCAGGGTCCATGTTCTATCGCCCCAAGCAGGGAAGCCAATCAAGGTATTGATTGTTCTACCCTAGTTTTAGGCTGGAAGGGGGTCATGCTGAACTTGGCACTTTTTGCAGGGTCATCACAGAACTTTTTGCCTTCCTCCTGTATTGTTCTGGGAAGACCCTGCAAAAAGGGCCAAGTCCAACATGCTCCGTAAAGCTGAGCGCAGCCATACTTCCAAGCTTAGCACTCGATACATAAAGCACCAGGAAAAGCAGTTGCTACAGGGAGTCAATTGTGCACGCCCAAGAGCCTCTTTCCATGGTCATTTTGCCATAGATAAACTAATGGATGTTTATGGTCACTGGGATTTACAAATAACTCTTATAGACGAGGTTCACACCGAATTAGGAAAGCCATTACTGTATTTATCTCTGTTTTCAGTTTCTAAATGCCTTTCCATTTCTAGTCTGCAGTTTATTTGTACGTGTGAAATACGGCCATCACATTTTCATCCACAGTCCTCTGATTAGTCATTCCTTAATTTCTTTCCCTATTCATGGTTCCCAACAAATAATGTGAGTATTCTATGCATGGATTCCCTGAAGGGATTGGTTGTCTGGAAGAAAGTATTTTAATTGCCTATAGTAACCTCGCTCCACAATTAGTGACAATAAACTTTTATTGTTCCTTAAACGTTGCGTTTTATCTCGTAGTCAACATATACAAATGCAGCCATTACCAATCATCATATCATTAAAAAATCCTTAAACTCAGTGAAGTTTGGAAATGAGTCTTTTAGGCAGGATTACCGAGCTTCATTTACCACAAATTCTACTTAATGACCTGCAATCCTAAATAGGGTGAAGAAAGAAGTACAGCTAACTCTCTACCATTCATAGTCTGGTTGGGAACGTCAACGAATATGTGTTTCTGAAAGCTTCATTAAAGCCAGACCCGCATTTATGTGAATTCATCGCCTGATCCTGTCAATTTAAACTCAAGCTCTTCAAAGACAGGAACATTCTGGCGGCAATATTCAGACACTGTATTTCAGTATCCTGTCACATCAAGTTTTGGCTTGTTTAAAAGCATTTATGAATCTACAAAAACAATTTACAATGAAAAATTAGATATTGAGATGGAGCGATTAAGAAATGACGGCATAATCTTCTGCGCATTGCCAATCAGCGGTTACAGTTCAGCTGTTGCATTTGTGAGACGATATTAGCAATCCTGAAAATGATGGCAGAATCGTTAGAGGAAGTGAGAAACAGCCCCTTTGGGCTGCAAAGGACTAGAGAAGCATTGGCAGCTGCAAGAGTGAAGCAGCTTGCATGGCAGTGCCAAGCATTGGGATGAGAACAGGCGCTTTGAGACACATTGTCGCTCCAGACACATGCGGAATGGGGTGAGCAACCGGTGCCACGCTCAGAGATGTTGCAGGAGGTTTTTTCATGGAAGAAGTCCCTCTTCCTCACACTGACATCCAAACAGCAGGAGGATTCTTACTTCCTGGTAAATCAGTTTCCTGGGGTTTTCTAAATGACTCATGTACTTACACCTGGTCATTGACTCTAGAAGGTGCCCTGCAGTGAGTCACACAACTTCAATACTAGAACCAGTTTGCCAGCCAAGTCCTAAACATAAGATATCCAATAAAGGTTCAAAAGTGGAAAAAAGAGAAAACACGATAATGTTACATTTTGAGGTAATTGAGGCCCTGCAAAGCCCATGGGTGCGTTCAGGGGTGCTTGAACTGAAACAGTAGTCGAAAGCTGTCCCCTTCTGTACAGACTACAAAAACCTCAATCAGGTCACTAAATCCGGTGAGTGCCCATCCCTAGAACTGACATGCTCATTGCTAAACGTTCGAAGAAACTTCTACTTCACTAGAGGAAGCCAGTGTTCACCCCAGCAGACCTGTTCCAGCTGCAGCCTTCCAGAATTTGGAGAATCTTGAGTTGAATTTCCTTGATACCTTTAAACGTCACATTCTTAGATAGCAAAGGAGTGTTCGGTGACATAACTCCTAATGAATTGATTCACAGCAAAGAAGTGTTAAAACCTTGCCTAGAGAGATCCTCACAATCAAGGGAACAAAGTGTAAACTGAACAGAGGTCAGTGGTCCCATGAGACTCAAGTTAGTTGGTAGAATGATGGACCTTCTTAAGGCTAAGATCCATAACATCATGAATCACGAAACTCCATCTAACCCAACTCATTTGAGCTTCATCGCCAACTATTTACATTTTGCAGAGCACAACACCTCCTTCACTGCTCATTCATGGTGTGACGACTCCAGACTCCATTCACCTCTTCATTGTTCAGACTAATTGGAGTTGGAATAAAAGACACACTCACATAGTACAATTGGGAACAGCGTTTTTAATAGCTAGTGGTTGCTATCAAGGTAGCAGAGCTCAATAGTTACATGAGAATGGAAGGGACTTCTATCCCTTCCTGCCAAGGACTATGTACACTCCCCTATTATAAACTCTTGAAATGGCTGACAGCCATAACAGAGACTAATAACAAGTTGCTACAGAAGGCTATATGTATAAACACACTAAGGGCCTGATTTAGATCTTGGTGGACGGCTTACTCCATCACAACGGTGACAGATATCCTGCCTGCTGAAATATAAATAGGAATATAGGATATAATAGGATTTATGTTTCGGTGGAAGGGATATCCGTCCGCCAAGATCTAAATCAGGCCCTAAATCTCACCAGTAAGGACGCAGCAGGAATGTTGTAAGGGGATGCACATAGACTGTTGAGGGAGCACATCTGATTAGTTGAACAACACTCTGCAGATGTCAAGAAGGTTCTCAGTTCAGATTTTTTTTTGCATACACTTAAAAAAGGGGAGAAGACACATATCTAGCCACACTGTGCAGGTCTAAATATGCTTGTCAACCTCATTATTAAAGATGAAATGAAAATATTTGATTCCATGAAGTGCGAGCACACTGCGCTCACAAGAGTGTCATCATGAAGAAAGAAGCACACTACAACACCTTCCCCCCTAAACAACAAAAACTGAAAGCACAAGCATTGAAATACAAGTCCTTACAATCAATGAATAATCCATATACAAAATTGGACTGCACTTTAATATCTAATGAAATCGTCAAACTTTTTTGGTGCCCTTCTAATGCAACCACACCTCGAATACCCCACACTAATAGTGGTAGGATCTCGTCCAGCCTCTTTGGCCGCAAGCGCTTGTGTTGGCCACTCCTCCCAACCACCTGTCACAGATACTCTTCCTGTACCTGATTGCAATCAATGTGCCCAATCATGGTCCTCCACCCACCTTCTCCTCTGACGCATGATCGTCGCCTGTTTAGGTGTCACTTTTACAAGTTGCCTCTTGTTCCACCAACCCTCACCAACCATAAATGCTGCCCCTTTACTCACTTTGATCACCTGTTCTGGCATAGAGAATTTGGAATCCCTTTTCCTCACTCTAAGAGGTTTGTTAATCAAAACCCAGTCACTGGCTGCCACATCTTCTTTGCCTGGGTGACACTTTAAATCAGATCTATCTTTTATGACAGCCTGTTTTTCTACCACCCTTGCAGTCACTTCCTTAAACTCAGGTTTGTCCCGGCTTGACATGTCACCCAACCATAATGGCAAACATAGGCGTATGCACCTCCCTGCCTCTCAACATGACAAATGGAGTCACCTCGGTGGTACAGTGCGGTGGTTATAGCTCCACACTTTGCGCTCAATGAACTCTTTAACGTTCAACCCAGCAGCCAACCTTGCTTCCTCTCTCTACTAGGCTGTTCGAACTAGGCGAATATAAAGCGACCTTCAAGTTTTTTATGTCCCTTGAACTTCAAACCGTGCACATCTTTCCTGATACAAAATGTGTCGTACTTGTCTGTGACTATGACTCTGGGCGCTCCTTCTAGTAAAAATATTCAACTTAAGAACATTATACTCGTGGCAGTGCCAGGTGCCTCCACAAAACTGTAGTACATCCACTTACAAAAGTAATCTATTGCTAAAATGAAATACTTCATGTCTGTACCTAGTAAAGAATAAGGACCAGAAAAATTCAACCCCACCTTTTCCCATGCTACTTCCGGGAATTGTGTTGGGGGTAAAGGGGTCTGAACTGTCCATCAATGCTTGTCTGACAGGAGACATTCCGGGCTCCTGTTTACTAAATACCTAACCTGACTATCAATTGCTGGCCGCCAATAATGTTTTACTATCATCCAGGTATTTATGCAAACAAGGTGTCCTTCATATGCTTTGTTTATTATTATACCCCGAAGTTCCAGTAGGTGGCACAAACCTGTCTCCACGTCGAACGGGTTTGTTTTCCACAGACAGTTTGTCCGCTACCTGTGCGAAAATCCTCAAATGTCCGTTCAAGCATCTTGGATCAGGCCAAATATGTGTAATATACTCAATTACCTTGGCCAAAGTTTGGTCACACTTGCAAGACTCCAACCATATCTCCTTAGATATGACTGATTCTTACTCTGCCAAGGCTTCCACTGCCGCTACACACCCACCTGTGAATCTTCCTTGTCGTCCACATCTATAAGCATTCTTGATAGGCAGTCAGCCCTAAAATTCCTTCTTCCTGAAATGTGTTCAACTGTAAAGTTACACTCTTGCAACTTAGATACCAATCTTGTGAGTCTGGCTGACATACTATTGCTATTCACTTTACTAAATATATACACCAATGGTTTGTGGTCCATGACAGGTATAAATCTATGCCCCCAAATATACATTCAGAACTTCTGTACAGCCTACACGCATGCCAGAGCCTCTCGCTCTATTGTGCTATATTGTCTGTTTAAGAGATCTTGAAGCAAAGGCCACTGTTTGCTCACACCCATTCACCTTTTGACTAAGTACTGCTCCAAGACTGTGGATGCTAGAATCCACTGTTATGAGTGAGACACAGTCTTCACGAAATGCATGTAAAGCCTGTGCAGAAATAATTAATTCTTTCACTTTTGGAAAGACTTACTCCAGCTCATTTGACTATTTGAAACTTTGACCCTTCTTGAGGAGAGCACGTAAAGGTTCCATTGTCCATGTATAGTTCGGTACAAATCTGGCGTAGTCCTCTGCCAGCCCAAGAAAAGATCATAAAGTATCCTTATCAGTAGGAGTGTTAGAATCTTTTATAGCCCTCACAACAGAATATTTAGGCTTTATACCATTGCAAGACACTGTAGGGTATATTCACAAGAACCTGTGATAACTACCGCAAGAGTAGCGTAACGCAACTTTCAATATCGCAGCCCATCGCGGGAAAATAACCCCGTGACAACGTGGGCTTCACAACAAGGCAGTAGCTTGCGATAGTCTGCCGAAACTGTGGATAATGTCTGCTATAAAACCATCTCGATGGAGATAAAAGCACAAACCACAGCACCAAAAAACCTGCGATGGCCCAAAGTGCGATGAGGAAATCAGCAATAAGCAGCACCAGGCCTGCAGCACACACCTGGCAGGTGGGAAAATCCCCATAAAAGCAGAAAAAACACCCACACACAAACTGACCTACAACCAAGCACCATGGAGGCAGCCAGAGCAGGCGCACACGACGAGCGCAACCCCACAAGCACTCCGGACGATCAGCCTGCGACCAAGGGGACAGGGAAGGGCAAGGACAAGAAGACAAGGAAGACGAAGTTCAGTCCGCAGGTGAACAGGATCATTGTCACGGAGGTGATGGAACGCCACCAGCAACTATTCGTCACCTCCAACGTGTCACTGGGCACCAAAACTGCAATATGGTGGGACACCGTCTATAAGGTGAATGCCGTCCGAGAGCAGAAGCAGACAATGGATGAGGTCAAGAGGCGATGGAATGATATCAAGCGGAGAACCAAGAAGAAACTCTCCGCCAACCAGAAGGCAGCAATGCAGACTGGAGGTGGGGGCCGGCGCCACAGCTGGATGACATGGAGTAGCTGGTTTCGACAGTCATCGGCGTGGAGACTTTGGCCTGAGTCGGGGGACCGGACACTGCTCGACAGGACACAACACAACCGCAACAGGGTGAGTGACCACCAGGTACTGGGGGGATGGGTGGAGATGGGCACAATGGCACACATGCACAATCAAGCACAGAGCACACCCACAATGACTCTTGGTCATCACCCAGATCTACACACTGTCACAATGTACAATGCCATGCTGTCTGAATGTCAACCTGTACCATGCGTCTACACACATGTGGACACATATTAATACACCATCTCCCCTTCACATCGCAGGGGCACCGTCAACACCTCCTGCAGCGCAGTCCCAGCCACTCTTCAAGGATGAACAGGAGTACTATGCCAGCATCGACACCCAAACCATCCAAAACATCATTGACCTCATCGGCCACTCACCTCCAGGCTCAGGGCAGCCCAGCTACATCGATGAGACCCAACCCACCACCCAAACCACCCAGCAGGAGGCACCCACAGCCCCGGCACTCTCCCAAGACCTCCAGGAACAACACATGTCCTTCCAACGCCGTGTGCTGGAGTGCCAGATGGAGACGGCTGAGAAGGTGCGGGTGGGCTTCGACATCATGGCTACCAAACTGGATGCCATCCTTGGGTGTCTATGTCCGCCCCATGGTCTCCAACGAGCCCTGACGAACATCGCTGGAGTCATGACGCGGAGAGTAGAACAGCTGTCTGCTCAGAGTGGCTCCAGCGATACCAGCCATGAGTTGGCACACATACGGATGCTCATGGAGGAGAAGGTGCGGATGGAGGTGTAAAGGATGTCAGCCACTGCTGCACATCATCAAAATGTAGCTGGGATCTATCATGCCCTACTGAGCTCCACCATGGCATGGCTGCCACAACCCATGGTGCCAATGAATGCTGCTGCCCCCACACCATCCACTTCCCCACCCCCTGGTGTGTCAGTGCTTCCCAGTGCGGCCACCGAATCTACTCAGGCCCCTGATGTGTCAGTGGCACACAGTGCAGCAGCCGGTTCTGCAACACCCACAGGTGGGGCAGGGCACACACCTGGGGACGAGGACGTGGATGGAACTGTGGTCAGAAGGACCAGGCACTAGCATTCATTACCGCCACCTGGCCTGTGTCTGCTTGGTCCTGCACATGGCCTCATGACCTTCCACTGACCCACGATACACTCCGCTGCAGTCAACTTGGACAGCGACATGGACTGCCACTTCCGGATTGGTGAACAATGACACGGCGACCAGGCTGCGGACTGTACCCTTCCCTTCAGCAGGACTTGTCATCCCCGGATGGACTCTGGCTGGCCCTACACGGGCCCATATTGTGTAGTGTGCTAGGCATTGCCCTGAACCGCTCCGGCTGCATAACTGCACTGGATGTGCAATAAACATCCATTGGCGCACTGCTGTGTCATGTCCATCAACAGTCATGAATGCATGTGTGGATGAATGTAGGGACAGTGATTTCCCTTGCGTCAATGATGGTCATCCTGTGGGATGCCAGTCAGAGGGTGCTACATTGCATCTTGTGTACCGGGTCCCGTGGACACTACAACTGGGACACATGCATCACTCAATTCCTTGTCCAGACATGGACTGAACCACGCCCTTACCCCACGTGTCATTGTGCCAAACCCTGCACTTGTCCGGCGTATGGCAGGGTGGCACCTTAAGCTGCTGAGCAGGTGGTCACCCTGTGATGATGCCCCGTCCCGGCGGTCCGGACAACTCAGGTTTTGTGTGCCCTGCTGGACTGCAGTGTAGGCCAGAGCCAGTGGACAGCACGGGCCTACCACCCCGTGGCCTCGCTTCCGGATCACAGACTTAGTGGCACCCATTGGGCTGATCGGGTGTGCAAAAGACATACAATTGATGTACGTAATGCTGAAGAAATCAAAACTGAGTGGGTGTGCAGCCTGCGATGTTGCCGGGTGCACTGGTGTGTCCTCATCCATGGAGTATTCAAGACCCAGCAACACACGTGAGACCTGGTGGCCTGCAGAGCGTGGCTGCATGGTGTGGAGGGTGCCATGTCCATGGGCTTGTGGCTTGCAGTCACACGTGGTGGGACATCCAGTCTACACGCTGGTGGCGGAAGGTGTGCAGTGAGGCCTGGGTGTGCATGGACAGGCATACTCCGTGGGCGGCGGGTGCCAATGTGATGCCTCTGCCTGGGTGTGCATGGGCGGGCAGGCGCTGTTGTCTTGTGCGAGTCTGTGTAGTGTGTACTGTGCCAGTCGTGTATCTGGATTCTGTTTCAGATGATGGCTCTGACTCAGATGTGTGACCTAATGGACTGCACTACATGCCGGCAAGTGGTTGGAAACACACCGGTGGCAGCAGGTGAGCCGTATGCCCTGGGTGCGTAGGGGTGGCTCTTTCTCTTCTTCTCTCTCTCTCTCTCTCTCTCTGTCCCTCTTTTCTTCTCTCTCTCTCTCTCCCCCTCTCTTCTTCTTTCTCTCTCTCCCTCTCTTCTTCTCTCTCTCTCCCTCTCTTCTTCTATCTCTCTCTCTCTCTCTTCTTCTCTCTCTCCCCCTCTCTTCTTCTCTCCCTCTCTCTTCTTCTCTCTCTCTCTTCCCCTCACTTCTTCTCTCTCTCTCTCTCCCTACCTTCTTCTCTCTCTCTCTCTCTCTCTCTCTCCCTCTCTTCTTCTCTCGCTCTCTCTCCCCTCTCTTCTTCTCTCTCTCTCCCTCACTTCTCTCTCTCTCTCTTCTTCTCTCTCTCTCTCTCTCTCCCCCCCTCTCTCTCCTTCGCTCTCTCTCTGTCCTTTGATGTGTGCAGGAAACACCTTCTCATCATGTTTTTTGTCTTGGAGGCTGTGACCTATGGACTGTCCCGCGGGGAAGCGCCATGTGTCTTCATTTGATTTTGGTGTTCATTTTAATAAAGTTTTATTTGTTGCTTCGAAAGTGAATGTGTGATGCTCATTTCTGTGATGACACATGCATTTCAACTGTTGTGATTGTGCATCATCATGCAGAATATTTTGTACATGTTTTTGTGTAGCTGATGTGGCATGTCTTTGGGGGTTGGGGGGTGCCAGGGTGTGGTGGTCCGGGAGTGGTGTCGGTGGGTGTTGCGGCCCTCTTGGGTGTCCGGGCCGCATGATGTGTGGCTCCATGGCATCTGTTGCCCTTCTGATGTGGCCCTGGGCTGGTCTCCCTTTTGGGGTGCTGGCTGCCGTCCAACTTAGCACTAGGTCATGGCAGGTGTAGATTTCCTGGTGCTAACGCGCCTTATCGCCGGTTTTGTGTTCTTATCGCCGATTTGTCTGGTCATTGAGAATGGTGAGGAGTGGTGTGGTCGCAGCTTTTGACATGGGAACACCGACTCTGCATCTCATTAGCGATAGTTGCGGGGATCCTCTGTGGCGATGTTTTTTGCGGCTGCTATCGCGGGAAAACTGGTGCTGTGGGCTGTTAGCACCAGCTTGTGAATGGGGAGGTAAATTTATCACGACTTTGGCTGCCATAAAGTGCCGTTAATTCAGCGATAGCAACTTGTAAATATGGCCCTGTGTGTCCTAGATATTCCAACTCTTGCACCCCAAAATTTGCATTTGTCAGCACTGACCGTCAGGATTCTTCTACTAGTTGACTACCAATGTCAACCTCAACACGGCAGTCTCGTGAAGCGCCATTAATTCCTCAAAAGTGATATATATTCCTAGACGTGTATTGCTTTCCATTACCTTTAATCAGTTGGTTTTGTTGGCCAACCGCAACATGGCCGTCAAGTCATGCGTCACATGACTTCGTGGTGCCCCTCCCCAAATTTTTCTCTGTGCTCACCGATCGTGAACAGCCCTGTTCGTCTCCTGTGCTGTACGGGCGCCCGTCCGCTATATCTGGAATTGCAGGGGATGGTCCGTCTCTCCTTGCCCCAAGAGACTAGCTCAGACCAACTTAAATGACCTTGTCCCAGACACACACTCTCCGTCTGTCACTTGGCAATAATTGGATATGCGATGTAGGTTACAAGGGTCCGTGGGTGGACAATGCCGCTTGTAGCCAGATATTAAAGATTGAATAACGGTTCACACGTTCAGGTAAGTTGAGATTTCTTTATTTGTTCCACCCACGACATGGAGTAATCTCCAGGCTCAGAGTCCAAACGACAATCCAAGATGTTGTTCGAACCCTCAGCTGGTGTCCACTCCACGCACGGACCAAGAATAAACGATAACATGCGATTCCATGAAGTGCTCGCACACTGAGCTCACAAGAGTGTCATCATGAATAAAGAAGCACACTACAACACTCGTACAGGACAAGTAAGGCAAACAAGGACCACATCAGGTCGAACACAGATAAATAACACATGGCATACTGTGTTACATACTGTGTGAGGTACATTAAAAAATAACAGACAAAAAGATCTTCCAGCATATTGAAGGCGGTCGCAGATCCAAACTAGTGATTGAGTGGGCACTAGGAAGTCTCAGCAATAGTCAAAGTTCGTGCATAGTAGTGTGTCGAAAGGGAGGAGGGGCAGCTCCCTACTATGACAACTGTAGATCTTGGTCAGGCTTCGGGGCTAGTCCTCAGTTTTGATTCAATAAATGAGGGCAAACTGTAAGAACAAAACTGCCTGACTTCTAATAAAAGTGTGTGACCCTTGCCCGTACTTTCTTTGTCCCAAATTTTATTTGCATTGTTCCCTGCAAATCTAATGCTGCTTTAAGACATCCTTGTGATGAACTAAGTCAGAAAAGGTACTAAGATGAGATTCCCTTTGCTGGCCTTGTGGCTTATATCATCCTTGAACCCTACGCCTGGTTAATTGTTTGTGACAGAATTTGTATTGTTTTTGGGTGGCAACTGGTGCACCCATTGTAAATGTCTTTTGGCCTTCTGATACAAATTCAGTTCAGTGACCTTGGTTATATGAGAAATTCTATGTTATTTTGTTCAATTAAAGGAAACGTTTTTATTCAGGTCTGCAATAATGCTCCCAAACATTGGATCAGGTACGGGTGCCCTGGGCTCTTTATCCATGCACTTGTCATTAAGGTTACCATGTTTAACCCCTGTTGGAACACCCCCCTCCCACTTGCTTTTTCCATATATCTGTTGGCCTATGCCCATCATGGCATAAGACCAGGCCTGTCACCAATGTGCGTGCCCTGAATGGAAGAAGAAATAATCATTTATTGATCCGTTGAGCAAGTCTTGCTGTGCAGATGGCTAGAAAATGTAGAGTTTGTTACTATTCAGTTCAACAAAATCTCGAAGAAAATGTACTTTGTCCTGGTCTCACAGCAGATTAGGACTACAGCCCTTGTATAGATGCTGGGAGTGGGGCGTGCAAAAAACAAAAATATATCACTGGTCAGCTGTTAGTTCACAGTAAATTCAATGAAAGATCACCAAACACTTTTTTATTTGTATCGCCTATCAGAACATGATTGTATACCTTTGTATATAATGCACGGACTGTGCACAGCTCCTTAACAGATCGAAACTGACCACCATATTTAAGTATCATATACAGTGTTAGAGACACATTTAATACACAAAAATAAAATAAACATTACTCTAAAGGACCTAACTATTTTTAAATTTAAAAATACCATATTTTTCAACAGGTACAGGGAATCAATCTGTTTCCCTGAGGGTGCAGGAAAATTTTAGTTAACACATGAGTCTTTTCCAATGTCTAGACAAATGGAAATATATCTCTCTTAGAGGCATATCTACAGCGCGGCGATAGAAAATTATCGCCGCTTTTGCGGCCGAAAAGCGGCAATCATTTAATCGCCTAATTGCCAAGGTCACGCTAACGCGTGAAACCTTGCTTTAGCGCACAAAATCTTAACGCCTAGCTTTGCATCTCTAATGAGATGCAAAGTGGGCGTTCCTGACCTAACATGATAAGGAGAAATGTCGCTAAGCGTCATTTCTCCTATCATCAAGCCCCACGCTATGAAGCATAGTGGCAAGAAAAGTAGCGATAACCCCTGTTATCGCTACTTTCCTTACGCCTGCTTCAGGACTGACTTAGCCATGATATCCTATGGAAAGTGGCTATCATGGCTAAGTTTGTGAGGCCCTATCAACAAGCTAACGCCACATTTCGTGAGATTATCGCTGGGTTTCCAGCGATAATCTCACGTTAGGCAGTTAGCGCTAGGATTTTTATCGCTTTTGAGATAAGCGTTGCTAATAGCACGCTATCTCAGCGATAAAAATCCATGTTAGCCGGCGATAATTATCCTAGCGCTAAGTGCGCTTAGCGATAATTATCGCCAGTTGTTGCTGATATGCCCCTAAGTGTTTGAACAAGCTCCACACATTTTAATTCAATCTCTCTTGTGGAGGTGTGTTCATTCCAATGAGGGCTGCAGTTTTTTTTCACAGAAAGATCTTACACTTCAGTATTCACAGCTTTAAGCCTTAATCTTTGTTAGAAAGTGAAATATTTAAGTGTACGGAAGTCCACCACAAGTAATAAAGTCACCGACCTGTTAAGTCTAGGCAAAGATTTTAGAAATTTGAACCTGAGCTCAAACCTTGGTAGCTGTGGCTCAAAGAATACTGGTTTGAGGTGGAGAAACTGTGTAAAGCACTTAGAAGTACAAACATTGTTTACAAGTAAAAAATACAGCCCAATAAAGATCTGACTTCTATTTATAAAATTGAGAAAAATAAATAAACAAAATGTACCAACATGAAACAAATCCATTAAGTGGAACAAGAGATATGATTTGTTAAAGACTTAAGAGACAAAGTGATAAGAAAACGTAAAGTGAATATCATTATTCACTATTCGTGGGTGACTAAGGCCTAGGGCTTGATTTAGATCTTGGTGGAGTTGGTCTCGCCGCCGCTTTTACAGTGTCCTTTCCACCCACCAGCTTGGCTGTCTGCCTGCCGTATTTAGATGTTGGCAAATGCATAGATGAAAGACTGCCACTGCCCCACCATCCACACCAGAAAATCTCGACCGCGTTGACACCGGGTTAGGGAAAAGCGGCTCTGGAGAGAGGACTGGCAGTTTCTCCGCCAGGCCAATCACGATGTGCCTTCCTGCTGATGCAGCTGTGGCGGGATCCTCCATTTAATGCACACAAGGCACAAACTATGGACCTGATCCTACATGTACTGGCTCTGCTGCTGCTGGTTGATCACGATGCAAATCAACACCGTTGTCACCTGAATTGAAGGTAACCTCTCCCTTTGCCTGTTTTCACTTAGCTGGTCACAGAAGCTCTGGACTCGTGCATTATGAACTTACTAACACAAACTATAGCATACTGATGTGCAATGCATATGTCTCTAATGTTGATGCTTAAGAAATGTAAAGAACACACCTTTATAGCCACATTGTGTTCATTATTCAGGTGCCAGCAGCGTTACAAAAAGCAGACACTTGCACAAAAAAAGATATCAAAGCAAAAATCAGAAATTCACCATACAGGTGTGTGGAAGCAAAGTACGAAAATTGTCACATGAAAAACATATGCATCACACATTGGAATAAGTGCAATGTAGCCTCATTTAGAAATTGCACTAGAGCAGCTGTAATTCTCACCTGATAAATTACCTGGGAAATCAATGGCAGTCCCAAACCTGAAGCACTCTATATATTCATCCATGTGACAATCTCCCTTATCTAGTGCAAGTCCTGTATTGTATACAATTTAATTTAGCACATCATATTGCAAGGTGAAATGCATTTATTTATTTATTTATAGAGCGCTAACATTCATCCTGAAGGATATCATGGCATTAGTTAGCGATAATTCGTCGTACGGCTGCCAGCGGGGGGAGTAGATCTGTCAGGTATTAGGATTTGAGAAACAGATAAGTTTAAAGTATTTTCCTAAAAGCTAAATAGTCTGCCATAAGGCGTAGGTCTTGGGGTAGTCTGTTCCACCTCTTTGCTGCCAGATGTGAGAATGAACGTCCTCCTGCCCTCACTTTCCTTAAACGCTTTGTCCTGGCCTGCGCTTGATAGAGTGACCGTAGACACCTCGTGGGAACGTAGAATGAAATTTTATTCTGTAAAATTCTTGGTCCACCACAGTTCAGTGCCTTATGTGTGTGACTGAGTAGCTTGAACACTGCTCTTTGTCGCATGGGTAGCCAATGGAGATGTTTCATGCACATCGATGCTGAGCTCAGTCTGCTTTTATTGCACAGCAGTTTGGCTGCAGCGTTTTGTAGCACCTGCAGGCATGCAAAGAGGTATTCTGCCATGCCTACGAACAGAGCATTACCATAATCCAGCTTGCTGATGAGCAGGGCCTGTGTAACTGTTCTTCTACACTCCAGTGGGATCCAGGGATAGAGTCTTCATAGCAATTTCAGAGTTGCAAAGCCCCTTCCACACAGAACCCTCACATGGTCCTTCATGGAAAGGGTATTGTCAATGAGGATGCCTACGTTTTTTGCACATTGCTTGGGTGCTGGGGCATCTCCCAGGGTTTGTGGCCACCAGGTGGCATCCCAAATCAGGTTAGCTCCTCCTAAGAGCATTATTTCTGATTTACCTGCATTTAATTTCAGGCAATTTTCTGACATCCTTTGTGCCATCTCTGAGAGGCATTTGTTCAATTTGCTTTGGTGTCATCGTGCCTTTCCTCAAGCTTTACAATCAACCGTGTATCGTCCGCATAGGAGCAAATACCAAAGCTTCATTTTTTACTAATTTTCTCTACAGATGACACATATGCTTTAAAAAGTGTAGGGCTCAGGGATGCTCCCTGCGGCGAGCCACAGCCGATGGTGCTGGGTTTAGAAAAGTAATGGCCCAGTTGTACCATTTGTGTTCTGTTACTCAGAAACGAGCTGAGCCACTGTAGGGCTTTGGCATGAATTCCTTTTTCATGCATGATTTCCAGCAGTCGATTGTACAAGACCGTGTCAAACGCGGCTGACAGGTCCAATAATATCAGGGCTACAGCTCCCCCCGATCGGTCAAAGATCTGATGTTATCTAGAATGGCCAGAAGCGTTATCTCCGAGCTGTTGGTAGCCCTGAAGCTGGTTTGTGAGGGGTCTAATAGATCATTGGACTCTAAATAGTTGGATAGTATGCATATGTGTACATACTTATCAGTAATCAAGGCGAAACTAACACACTTGTAGTAACATATCCTTATATAATGTCTCAACATCTATTTGTAGGTGAAAATATTCACTACTTTGTAGAACGTATGCACCTAATTTCAAATCACCATCACATACCATGTGAACCAGGGTATGCACCTTACAAAGTAGACAATTAAAAAGTATGTAGTAGTCCCTGCGATCAAGTCAAAGGTAAATAGGCACTAAACATTTTACCCTGAAACATTACTAGGAATCTAACAGTTGCAAAGGGAAAAAAAAAACAGGACTAACTTGTTGAAAAGAAAAATTGCGATTTAATCACTATGAGATAAGTCTCTCAAATAATTTGTAACAAGGAAAAATAAATGCCAGTCCAAATGGTGTCCTGTGCACAGGTGTGCCTCAACTTATCTCTAATTGCACTGTAAGCAGAACCTCCCCGGGAAGGGCAAATCTAGTCGGCAGAACAGGCACCTCAAAGATCCAACTTGGAAGCGGGGTGGTTGGGTTTGGGTTTGGGAGGGGTGTCCTTGGGTTTGGGAGGCAGATGGTCTTGGGAGTGGTGGTCCTGTGAGGGCAGGGTGTGATTTTGGCAGGGGCAGTTTTCAACTTGGAATTGGGGCTTTTCTGGGTATTAGGTGGACCTTGGGGAGTAGTAGGGGTGGCTAGGGTCTTTTGAAAGGTGATTTATGATGTGAAATGGATGGGTTAGGCGGCGGAAGGGGTAGGTATGGGTTTGGAAGTGATGAGCGTGGCTGGGCTCAGGGCAATGGCAAACAGAAGACTTTCAAGAGAAAAATGGGTAGGATGGTTGGGAGGGAGTTGGGGATGGGGTTGGAAGGTAGAGTGAGTATAGATGTCTGTTATGTGTGTGTGTGTTGATGGTGCAGGTGTCTGTGGGTCTGGTGTATGTCATGAACTTTTGTGTGTGCCTTGCTTTGTTGGTGTGTGTTGTGTACATGAGTGTGGGAATTTCAGACTTTTGTGTGCGTTTTCTGTGGAGGTGCTGGGTGTGGTCATGGTGAATGTGAATGTGGTGGTGGCAGCGGTGCATGTGGATGTGATGGTGGTGGTGGAAGTCTGTGTGGTGGTGGGTGTGCAGAGGGTGGTAGATGTATCTGTGGTGGTGGGTGCAGTGTATGTGGGTGTGATGGAAGTGGTAGATGTAGGTGTGTCTGTGATGGTGGGTGCATACTATGTGGTTGTACTGCGGGTCATGGATGTGTCTGTGGTGGTGGGTACAGTGTATGTGGGTGTGCTGGGGTGATGCATGTGTCTGAGATGGTGGGTACAGTGTCTGTGATTGTGCCAGGGATTGGGGTGGTGTCTGTGTGTTTGGATGCATGCCTCTTTTTGTGTTGTTTGTGTGTGTTTGCAGGTATTTTGCTTGTGTCTGTCTGAGTGAGTGCGTCCAATGGTGTGAGTGTCCTTGGGACAGGTCTGGGAATAAAGAATTTGGATGCAAATGGGGTCAGAGTGGGGCCACAATGTTGGGATGGTTGGGAGGCTGCAGTCAGTGAGGAGGCTATACCTTAAAAAGACTTATGAAGACCAGACATACCACTATGTATACCTTCCAGGTAGACCACCAATTGTCCCATTCAGCTGTCAAGCCCATGGATGGCATGCAGTAGTTCAGTCTGGCCTACAAATATATTCCTCAGGAGGTCAGTGGCCTCCTCACTTAACACAGCCCGGGGGGCAGAGGCTGGGGGCGAGGCGGCTGGTGCGAAGGAGATCCCAGGCCTTTTAGTGTGCCTGGGCAGGCCTACTGTGAGGGGAGCAAGAGGGAGGGTGAAGATGGTACTCTGTGTTGTGGGCAGGATACAAATGGAACTGGAACAGTAGGGTCTGGCACCAATAAGCAGTGCTCACTGAAAGAGGCCTCAGAAGAAGATGCAGAGTCACTGGTGGCCTCTGTTGCACTCCCCTCATGCCCCGGGCCACTGTGTCCCTTGGTGTTGGTAGCAGAACCACTGTGGCCAGAAGTCTCCCTGGCTAAATTGGCAACTTCTCCTTCACCTGCTCCTGATGATGCTGAAATGAGATATACAATAGTGTTTTTGGAAACAGAACAGATCATGAACTTTGACCATAAAACAGTTACCTAGTCTTCCAATTTCACCTCCTTCAAGCCTCTCAAACTTTGGTTCTAAATTAGCATAAGCACATGCATGTAGGCAACATTTTCAGAAGTCACTTGGTCATAGTTATGTCATTCCCTATCATAGCTCCCATATCATGTATAATGTTGTCTCTTATCCATTATTACGTCTCTTCAGGAACTAATTCATACCTCAGAATGGTTGACCTTTGTTGTACAGAATAGTGAACTGTTGTTACAGAAAATGATATACACCAACAATGTCTTTGCACTGTGTGATCACTAGGCCCTAAAATCTGCATACTTTCCATACTCAATAAGTAAAATATGAATCATTGTCTGTCAACAAATGCTGCAATGTTGTACCAATATTAGAATAAACTGAACGCAGGTTGCCTTTGTTTGGGCATATGATGATGGTAACACTCACTTCAAGTCTGTAAAGTATATGTCAAGTGTCAACATTCATAAATGAATTCTGTACTGAAGCAGCTTAGCTATGTATTACATACTATCTACATAACTATGCTGTTAAAGACAGTCTGAAACACATTTTGTGGGGATTAACAAATGACTACTAAAACATAATGAATACATAGCCTTTGAAACATTTCTAATGCACTTCAGTACTGAGCAAAAGCATCCTCACATTTGACTCCTGAATATATATAGTTATGTGAACCTTGTATCTTTGTGAAATTGTTTCACTAAATATGCTGGCTTTCACTGCCGTCAAAACATTGTAGAACATCACACTAATTATTACATATAATTATTCATAAATTATATTTACTTTAAAGATTGAAATGTGAAATACAATGTGCATCATAGTACACCTTTATGCATTTCAACACTTGCCTAATGAGTCATGGGTTTGGCCTGACTCTGAGATTTCCTGATGGGATTCTCATACATATATGTGATGTAACATTCCATATTCCACAATACCTTCACGTTTCCCATTTACTTCATCATTGATTGTTCATCTGGACATGACAAAGGACATTGAGGAATGGATTGGGGTATTTGGAAAATCTCATTATTGTATTCAGAGTTCTGTCTGTGTTTCATCAAAAACTGCGTGCCTTTCTCAAATATTTGACCTAAAGCAGGCTGTCTAACACACACATTTGTGAAGCAGTAAGATACCATGCAGATTTTGGATATGTCTTGATACCAATATGTAGCCATCAGTTGTGCAGTCACTGGTCATGTTGCACTACATTTTCACTCTCATTTGTGTAGAATCCCAACTTACCAATGTGATGGTTGGTACATCCACTGTATCATAAGTGCCTAGTATGCTTTGTTGCATGCAATAGGGCTAACATGACATCATCCATATCAGTGAAGGAGCATCACACCTGACATAATAAAGACTAGTTGCCTGTTTGTTACAACTGTTTCTCATTACATCAAACATTATGATGTATATGCAGAGTTTAGGTAGACATGAGTCCGCTCAAAATAGTCCATTGATTGTGGACAGGAATCAGGTTGGATCATTATCCCCCAAAAATAGGAAAGGCACATCCTCATACACCTTGTACAAAATGTACACCTTCAAGAACTCTTCTTGAGTGTTGGACATTGGTCACCCTGAATGTTGGTGACAAAACTCCTGGCTGTAACAAAAAAAGGGTCATGTAACATGTGTATCACTGAAAAGAACTTACACCCTAGTTGCTGCTGTTGGGCCTTCAACTGCTCATCAAGCGCCGGATAGGCCACGGAAAGAATGCGGGTCATTAGCAAGATCCGTGAGCAGCGTGTGCCCCTCATACGTTGGGAGAATTTCCCGAGCTAGACTTGTGCAATTTTACGTTTTCAGCGTCTTAGGTCCTCCCACCTTTTGCAGTAATTGACACTGCACAACCTGTAGACCACCAAGGTCTGTACCTTCCTGGTGATAGCCTTCCTCCTGTCAAGCTTCTGATGGGCATTGACCTGTATGGACACATGAAAGAAAAGAACAAACAATGGTATTGAGACGTTTTGTTTGTCTGTATTGCTTTCACAAGAATTGTCTACAGCTATCAGCAGCATAACTCAAAAGTCACAATGCAACATGTGTATTGTGCCATGCTGACCTAAACCAATATCCTCATACACTCTTCAATAGTTACCTGTTGCTCATCCTCATCCCACATCATGGTCTAAACACACAAATCCAGTCTTGTAAGATCGTCTAGCCCTGAGCTCCCTACATAATCTCTGATGTGACCTACTTTTTATCAGTACTAAAGATTCTGAACTACTGAAGCCTAAAAATGAATGATTATGGCACAGTGAGTAGTGGTCACTGTGAATAAGAGGCCTGAAATTTGGACATGACAATCTTTGAAATGTGAGTCAATTGAAAAGAAGCGTTAGCTCAAGAAATCAGGGAACTCTCCCTTTCAACTGCTGTCCACTTAAAAGCATTGAGGGGACTTTTTTAAGCACACTTCAAATTTTGACCTGCAAAGTATATATGTGCTTGGAAGCTGTAACTCAGTGCATTAGTTCTATGATCCTGTGACTCAGGCCCAGCCTGGCCCATGATTCTTAATGAGCACTGCTCAATGATGATCCTTGCTATCTGCAGCCTGATGACCATGTTGCCACATGAGCACCGCCTTTCCTCAACTTTTATATTACAATAGTCACCCTGTGCACATCCAATAAGTAACCTTAAGGCTGTGTGCCAATCTGAAGGGGTCTGGGAGATACTGATAGCTCCCAAATCTGCATTTTGGAGAACCTTGATCTAGGCCAAGAAATTTGTGGGACTATACACATAGCTAACATGATTTGTAATTTCTTTTTATACGGTACATACATATCTCCAGGTGTAAAGAGTATATGATGTGCTTACCATTTACCATGATGCAATTTGGCAACTTATCACAAGTACATCAAACATATACATGCATAGATCTCTAAATACACACCAATTTGAATCTAGGTCTTTAAACACACAACACATATTGATGATGTTGTATATGTGAGATTGGAGAGTGCATACAAATCCCTAACATCATTGTCCTATGTAAGGACCACATTATGTGACATTTAAGATCAGTCAGTACACTTCACTCAGGAACTCAAGGGACATTGTAGTCTATGTAAATGGAAAAGAGCCAGTTAGACATATTTACTTATGCTTGCCAGACATGTAGTTGTTCCTCTGTGAGCCATAGAGCTGCCAATACAGGGCTCGGACCTCCTTTGCCCATGACTCCAGCTCCTCTGGCATGAAGGCAGATTCTCTCTCACATGTTGGATCTGGCATGGTTGCCACCAGAGGTCAAAAACCGCAGCAAAAGTAGAGGAGGTCTTGATAGCAGCAGTGTTAGGAAACAATTTAGCTTTTTTTCCAACTGCCTCGTACATGTACATGACGTACACGAAAGTCAGCAGACACAGCCATCGGCCTTTTACCATTACGTTCACCAACGTAAGCCTATGGCTTTGTCCGTCATGGAGTTTACAGCCCACTGCGCAATTGACTGATGCTGTCGCCATTTGATTCCAAATTTACTATCCGCAAGGTCAGGCCCCAGCCATTTTAGGACTTCAAACTAGTGTGTTAAAGACTGTAAATTGCATTACCACAAATCCAAATGGGGGCTAGTTTGTTCAATTAATCACACTTTAATGCCCACTTATTATTAATAAAAATAAACATTTATGTGCAGTGTGTTACTGTGCCGAAATGCAATTTTAGCGCATTGTATTGTGTACACCTCCAGTGATGATTTGGAGGGAAAAAGTACAAAACAAATGTATAAATAATATGTTTGAAATGAATTATTAATGATCAAAAGGAGGGACGTGGAGCCAAGTTTTTGTCGAGGTCCTGCTCAGTAGGCCCCAAAGGAACAGTAAATAAAGAATGAGCAGTTCCTGGGGGTGCTATCTAGGATAGGGGAAAGGGGGGGAAGGGGAAGCACAGGTGTTTCTTCGTAATGCCCTCACACACCCCAAGGGATGTCATGCTTCATCATATGGGCATTTGCCCCTCGTCTGGCCGGCGCTGCAATGCCTGACGGGCTCCCGAAACCGGGGCTCTTTGTCAGGGATCTTTTGAAGAAGCCGTATGGGTGCGTGTGGGTGTGAGGGCGAGTAGGTGCACGAGGGGTGAGGTGGATAAAAAAGGTTAATGAGCAATCCTGCCATTTACAATTTTAATTCATGAGGTAGCTCCAACCTTGTTAAAATTGTGAAGAAGCCCTGTGTAGGAAATAATGTTCCCTAAGGGCTAAACTTAAGTGAGTGTGGTCAACATGTTTCGTGCCCCATCTGCCCCAGAAGGGGTCAATGGCACTTCGTCAGGACCGATAGATTGAGATGAGAGTGCACCGCCGTATCGCAGAGGTTTGCTGATACCGGAAGAAGGAGGTAAGTGAAGAATAGGTACGTTGGGTGTACCAAAACCCCCAATGGCCTAATTCGGGCTGACGGGGAAGTACAGAGCACTACAGTTGCTCCGGAGTGGTGGTAGACTAGCAACTTCGCCGGTGTCCTACCCTCGCTCTGGGCCCCGTGACGGGACGCCCTCACACCCACACGCACCCATACGGCTTCTTCAAAAGATCCCCGACAAAGAGCCCCGGTTTCGGGAGCCCGTCAGGCATTGCAGCGCCGGCCAGACGAGGGGCAAATGCCCATATGATGAAGCATGACATCCCTTGGGGTGTGTGAGGGCATTACGAAGAAACACCTGTGCTTCCCCTTCCCCCCCTTTCCCCTATCCTAGATAGCACCCCCAGGAACTGCTCATTCTTTATTTACTGAAATGAATTATTCACACATTTATTTTTCAGATTCACATCAAGGCCATAAATGTCATTTGTTAAAGGAAAAGAAGCAAACGTTGCTTCAAAATATGTATTAAACCTTATTCATTTTGGCAAAATACATGACTTTTGTGTTACTCAACAAAAATGTTGCTTTGGATCATGCAGAACATGTTCACGTGTTTCTCCAATACAGACATATGAACCCCGAGAGAGTGAGGAGATGAATGCTTTCAGTGTACCGCCCATTTCCAGACCTTGCCACCATGGAAGATGGGATGTAATCAAGAAGGTCAGGTTGAATAGGAAAACTATACTGGAATTCTGTAATTAGCTGGAGCCAGCTCTACAGCCGCACAACAGAAAGCCCACTTCCATTACACCAGTTGTCAAAATCATGTATTTACTTCATTTTGTGGCCACAGGATCCTTCCAGGACTCTGTGGCAGTATCTGGTGGTATGTCACAACCAACTTTCAGTGGTGTGCTACAAGAAATTCTATCTTCAATGATAAGACACATCAACAGTTTCATCCAGTTTCCATGGCAGCAAGATTTAACCAATGCGAAAGGTGACTTTAAACAGTGTAGTTCACCTATCACTTGTGGTTCTAGCAATTGATGGCACACATTGCCTTAGTGCCACCACATGCCAGAGAACAGGTCTACCGAAATTGAAGGAACTTCCATTCTAGCAACGTGCAGCTTGTCTGCTTACCATATTTGTGTACCACAAGCATCTGGGCCAGTTTCAATGACTCTGCCCATGATTCCTTTTGTACTGCAATTTAGCCCTATACCCCTGCAAATATCTCAACTTGGACCTGAGAGGACCTGGCTTGTTGGTCAGTACAATCTCTCATAATATTGTTTGGGATATTAGTAGTTGCATAATCTGTAATTGTGTTACATTATTTTGGACAATTTTTTTGTCTTCCATTTATGAGACTCACCTTATGTCAACCAACCATGGTTGTTGGCTGTGCTGAGGAATCCATCAACACCAGGGAAAGTCTGCTTCAATGAGGCCCATGGATGAATACCGCTGCGAGTGTAGTGGGCTTTTGGGCTCCTGAAGGGCACATTTGTAGTCTGGGTAAAACTGGTGTAGTCCTCCTCTACTCACCCGCTAAGGTGTGCCATATCACCATGGCCTGCTGCATGCTCCACAACATCACCCTATGACGGAACATCCCTTACATTGCAGAGGATGGAGAGTATGAAGAGGTTTTTTTTCTCCCGGAAATCATGCCACACTAGGAGAAGCCTATACACCAGACAATAAGGTGTCTTCCCCTTGGACATCATTACGTGGCCAGTTGAGTCTACACCATCCTGTATTACATCTCCATTTGGCTCATACAAAATAAAGAGCCTTTTCATCTGGCACTATCGATTTAGTGCTTACTAGGAGGGTTTTATTGTGGCTTTTTTGGGTGACTGTATCTAGCTTCAGCTATCGAATGCCAAAGAATACACATTTTTAGCACTACCACTTCTTATTTGATGAATTCCTTCATTTCAAAAACATATTTTTTAGGTTTTAATTGAACCATAAATAGGTAATTTGTTTACCTTGGGTCTATATATCCATTTTATGGGTCCCTTTCTATTACATCCAATGGGGTTTTTGTTGTGGCTGTCCCGAAGAAGGCGCTCCAAAGCTGAAACGCGCGTAGACAATTTAAGAACTTGTCCAATATCTAGCCACTATATTGTAATTAGACAAAACATGTTTTGTCTATTTGTTTTTGTGTTTTACGTTTGAATTTCATATATTGAATCATGATAAAATTGCATGTATAAATATATTTTGAACTTTGTAATTATGTGTGTTCCACAAATATTGATCTAAATAATTTTTAACATGAATTTATATAAATAAAAAAAGAAAAATATTTCTAAATAAATGTTTAGTGCACTGTAGTTCATAAAGATATCAATGAGCCTGGTGTAGGTCATTTTATGACCAGTTAATTGCCTAGGTTTTTTGCTTCAAATGAGCATGAAGATGCTCCAGGTGAGGATCCTGATATGCCAAATAAAGATGATAGAGGGGAAGAGTGAGGAGTTGGTTTACGTCAACTTCTTCTCATGAGTGTTAGTATAACAGTACATGTCATGTCTTTCACTGTTACACAAACTATTGATGTGGTGATGAGAGAAGTATGAGGTGGTACTTTGTTGGGAAGGGTAAGTTAAAGGTGTTTGTAGGTCAAAGTGTGGCTACATTGACTACTGTGTTCAGTTACATGGGTTATTCATAGTATTGTCCTCACTAAAGCCTTGATCTTGAGCTGGATTGGAGGTCTCTTCAGCCACATGGTCTGGCAGTTGGACCTATTGAGAAACTGAGAACATTTTTATTAGTAAAAGTGTATCTTATACATCGAAATCTTATGAGAAAAAAAATGTAGATACCTGGGAGTAAAAAAGGTAGAGATCATTATGATGATAGCTTTTAGTGGTATTGAACATATTGCCCTAACATTTAGCAATTTCAAACTGCACACCTTCAAATAGGCATGTCATGAGATATCCTGAAATGGTTATGAAGTGATTTGGAAATATACCTAATATCTTCCAACCATTCAACCCAAAACCAACAAATACAAGACCTAGCTGATGTCACTACAGACATTTACACAACGTGGATGGATGTTGGGCATTACCTATAATGTGAACAGTGCAGAGTCAAAAGTTTAAATTAACACTAATATTCAGTAAAGTAATTTTCATACATCACAATTTTTGGCTCAACACAATTTGATCTGTGAAACTCATGACATTAATTCGATTGGTATAGAATAACAGGACACCATTCAGAGAACAAATCAAACAATTTTCCTAAGAGAGCATAAGATAAGGATTGATCACTACATGACACTTTATCATATGTTGAAATCTGTTAGACAAGAGAGAATGAGCAATATGACATACCAATATTCTTTTGACAAAACAGAAACAGGGCATCACTTAGTTGTACTCATTTCAAAGACACTCTACAACACTTGCACAATGGTTAGTGAAGCATACCTGCGGAAATGATGCAGCTGAAATGGGACAGGCACTTACAATATGACACACATATAGGTAATGGGTTATTTGGTATTGTAACACTTACAGGCTCCATACCATCATGTGAAATGTAATGGAGATTCAAATCTGTGATCTTTTTATTTATTTCTATTTTGTTTTTATTAGTCAGAAGAGATGCAATAGGTACAAAAATAGAATACTTTACAGTTTCAATAACTTCAGCAATAAAAAGCTAGAAGATCATCAATAACATAATTGTCCTTTTTTAGAGCTAAAATATTTATCAAGGAATAAATAGAGAAAGGGAAATAATGAAGAAGCCATATCATACATTTAGGCCGATGTTAACAAATCCCCGATATATCCAAAGCAAATCGCTGACTCCTCTATGGGGAACACCAGCTAGTCTCTGAGGTTATCTATTTCTTCCAAAAGTGTTTCGACAGGCTGTGTTTATGTCAAACTCTTCATCTTGTCTTATTGCTGAGCCACGAAGTCAAAGATACCCAGATCTTTCTGCCCTTCTCCCTAGCCCGGAGGCCTTTGCTCTTATACAATGCTGTTTCCTGTGTATAAATATTAAGTAAACAATGGAACCATGCCTGCTATGTAGGGGGCTCGGATCCTTCCATGCCGTAGCTATCAATAGCCTAGCTACAGCTTTTGTAATGAACAAAATTTCTATGCAATGTCGGTAAGCTAGCCCGAGTGTCATTACCCAATAACATCAGGGGTCATTAGAATCGCCCTGTTAGTTGTTTGCTGCCAAAAACTCTCTATACTGGGTTTTAAAGGCATCAATTTGCCACATACATAAAACATGTGTATGATGTCCGCCAGGCTGGCTTGACATCTAGGGCAGCAGTCATTCTCCCTTGTGCCCCATTCAAAACGTTTTGCAGGTATAAAGTACAGGTTGAAATGGGTTTTGTAGTGCTGGGCCTTAAAGGTTTTCTGACAAGAAGATCTTCTTCCCTAGTTCCATGGACATTTCTAAATCGACCTCCTCAGCCCCCATTTTTCCCGCCCATTTAACCTCTGTTTTTTCAAGATCATCGGGAAGGGTTTCCAGTAAACTCAAATAGTAGTCTCTGATCCTACCATCCCCCCGGTATATTGTATCCAATATTGGTATTTTCCTCAGCTGTTGAACCCCTGTAGGCAAGTCCTTTAAGCACTCCCCAATCTGTATCTATTTAAACTGCATCCAATTATCTATCCCTAGGTTCTGAACTTGTTCTGAAAATGGGATAATCTCTGAATTGTTAAATAGGCTCGCTATCCTTTCTATTCCAGCCTGCTCCCAGCCTATACTCATGGCATCATACATCTCTATGGGAAGGAGGGAGGAGCGCCATAAGGGCGAGTACCGATTATACTTTGGAATTCTTTTACTAATCTACTGATTTTACCCCAGGTCTTCCGGGCAGCCTTTATGCACTTGAATTGTGTATTTTTATAGTAGCTAGGTTGCAGCTGCCTTAAGAAAAGACATACCGCCTCTTCCCCGATATCTAAATGATAAATGGTAGGTAAATCTGAATCCTCAGTTCTCGCCCTATCTGTCACAAGCAAAGTACCCATCTGTTGCAGAGCAGCTGACCAATAGAAAAACAGCAAATTTGGAGCTGCCCACCCCCTTCTATCTTGAGGGAGTGTTAGTGTTTGCAAGGCCCGTCTGGTTTTTTGGTAGTGCCTTATAAAGTTTGAGAACATTTAATTTATTTTCTGCATTATAGTATCAGTCAGTTTGAGGGGGATACAGCGAAACAGATATAGCACTCTGGGGAAGATTTTCATTTTTATTACATTGACCCTGACTATGATTGTTAGATGCAGTTTATCGAGGCACCTCAATTCCATGCCAATATCTTCGAGCATCGGGTCAAGGTTGCTAGGCCATATCACATCTATGTTCGAGCTAATCCTGACCCCTAGATACATGGCCAATTCGGTTTGGCATTGGTCTTGTGTAATACATTGCCGTGAGGTAATTATTTGTGTCTTCCCCTTATTTAAGAGATATCCTCCGCCATGCTCTCAATTTACTTAATTGCCTTCTCTGGCTCTGATGTAATAACAGCTATATCATCCGCATAAGCCAGAACCTTGGTCTCGTAACCACTAGTTGTTATAGGTTTAATTATGGGATTTAGAAGTATTTGGTTAATGAAAGGGTCTAGATACATAGCAAAGAGAATTGGGCAGCACGGACATCCCTGCCTCGTTCCCCTAACCACCTAAATTTTTCCCGATGTATTCCCCATCATCTGCAACCTTGCATAAGGCTTATAATAGATTGCTCGGATGGTAGTAATCAGTTATGAGCCGAACCCTCTCTCTGAAAAAACTTCCCAAAGGTACTGCCATGACACTCGGTCAAAGGCTTTCTCTGCATCCAAGAGGATCACAGCCATATCATTTCCCGTTGCCTCTGCAATATCCAGTAGTGAAATGACCCGTCTCACATGGTCTGTGGTCCCCCTGCCATATTGCCATGGTGAGACAAAGTTGGCTATGACCCTCTGTAGCTGGTTAGCTAAGACTTTAGAGTAGACTTTGGGGTCAGCGGTTATCCGAGAGATAGGGTGATACAAGGCCAGCAGCTCTAGTGGTTTTCCCTTTTTGGCACACATTACTATGTCTGTCACTTGCAAGGGGGAAGGTGGAATTCCCAAGTATTATACATTCAGAAAAAGGTCATATATTAACGGAGCTAATTCATTTTGAAGCACCTTATATTGCTCCATTGGGATTTCATCTGGGCCTGAGGCCTTCCCAGAGGATAAGGAGCGTAGGGCGGTCACTACCTCTTCAAGCGTAAACTCTGCTTCCATCTCCAGTAAGGTAGCCTTGTCCATTTTGTTAGAGGTCAAATAACTAGCTCCTGTTCTTCCTTGAGCATATTCAGTAGGGTCTGGTTGATATAATTTCTTATAAAATTGTTCAAAAACCCCCATAACCTCCATGGACTTTGTTTAATTTTGCCCTTCACTGTTTTAATTGTAGCTACATTGTTCTTCACAAAGTTCTGCCTAGTGCGTAGGGCCAATAACTTTTCTGCTGATTCCCCATATTCATACATCTCCCTCTGGTGGGTTTGATAGGTCTGGGCCACTCTGACTGGAAAATAACTATTATTTCCAGCCTTAGCTATAGCTAATTTGGTCATGACCTCCCTTTATTGCTCTTCCTGTCCCCCCTCACTAATCAATTTCATGTGCTCTACCTGCAGTTGTGTCAACCGTACTATTAAAGAATTGACCTCTTTCCTCTTAATTTTGCGTCGCTGGCCGACGTAACTTATAACTTCTCCCCTCAGCCCAGCTTTAAAGGAGTCCCACACTATAGTGCGTGAGGCGCTATATCGATTCATGTCAAAGAACTCTCTTTCCCATTTTTTTATAAAGGCGAGGAACTCTTCGTCTAAAGTAGTTTTTTGTCATATGTGCAGCTATGCTGCTTCACCTCTATTCCTTGCCCTGTTGCCTCCAACAGTAATGGGTTATGATCTGAGAAGAGCTGGGGTAATTTGGTTAGCCGTACCTCATCAAGAATGTTAGTAGGGGGTCAAGAAATAGTCTAATCATATGTATTTTTGGTGGGGGCCTGAGAAATAGATATACCCAGGGTCAGTGGTGTTCTTAGATGCCCGAACATCAGACAAACCATGACTGTCTTTAAAGGTGGTTAGTGCCCTATATACCTGAGGGTTCCTCCCATTGTATTTTAGCCCACCATCCTGAGATACCCCCAAGTGTATATTTAAGTCCCCACATATTATCAATGGGGTCGACCAGAAGGCAAGCTCCACTTCCAGATCCTCCCAGATTTTAGGATCATCTTGGTTAGAACCATATCTGGCCCCTATCGTCAACCCAGTGTTTAATGTGACTATTGCCCAGCACCCCACTTATCCTCCATTGTGCGTTTACCAATTCCAGCTTGCTGCCTGATATGTATAGCAACCCATCTCATCATAGTAGTCTGCGTAGAACATACTGCCATTTCATACCCACTTATCTGAAGGGCATCCCTAATGCACCATTGAGTATGTGTCTCTTGGAGTCAGATTAGCTCTGGGTTGATACATTTTAGTATCTCTTATATTTTAGCTCTTTTCTTTTTATCATTCAGCCCCCCCCCATGGTCACTGAACATATCCTCAATTTCGCCATAGCTGAATATGGAGATTGTTAGAAATTGGGGTCCCTGGTTGGCAGAGGTAGGTACCTTTGTCCAAATAGTGACACTTGCTTCTATTCAGGGTAAGGGGGATGCACTTCTAAAATAATCCCTGCTCAACCCCTTGGTAGCTTGGCATGAGCAGACAGGCTTATCTCAGAGGCAGTGTGTAAAGCATTTGTGAACACATACAGTAACACAGTGAAAACACTACAAATGGACACCACACCAGTTTAGAAAAATAAGTAATCTTTATCTAAACCAAAACAAGACCAAACAACAAAAATCCACAATGCAGTAATGAAAATAAGACTTTCAGATGGTAGAAATAGTTCAGTTCATTGCAAGTTGTAAATGCGACACTTTTCTCAAGAGTACCTTAGATGTGTCACGCAAAGCAAACAAAATGGCTGCAGGGAAGGTGATGCGTCTGTTCCTTACACTCAGGGGAGGTGATGCGTCTGTTCCTTACTGCAGCGCAAGGGAGGTGATGCATTGATTCCTTACTGTGTGGGGAGTTGTTGCGTCTGTTTCTTACTATGGCCCCCAACGATTCGACAGTCTTGGCTCCTCGATGCAATGTGTTGATGCGGTACAATGCGTGATTTCATGCAGCCGCACAGCAGGCTTGCGACGGAATCAGTGGAGCGATCTCGGACTTCAGAGATCGTTACACCCGATGCATCCTGCGGCAATTTCTCGAGCCACGGCAGGCGATGTGACGATTTCTTCTACGATGCATCAGAAAACAAGTGCAGGTGCAACAGGCTTCTTCGGTGTTGAGGCGATTTTCCATCTCCCAGCGACAAACAGTCTTCAGAGGTCCTAAACAGCAGCAGGCAGCTCTTTGCAGGTTGGAATTCCCATCAAGGAAATTCAGGGGAGCTGGTGGTGAAGTCTTTGTATCCCTGAAACTTCAGAACAGGAGGCAAGCTCCGTTTCAAGCCCTTGGAGAGCGTCCTAAAGATGGCAAAGCAAACAGCAAAGTCCTTTTCTCCTTTCCTTGGCAGCAAGTAGCCACTGCAGGCCAACCCCAGACAGCAAACAGCACAGGGGCAGCATTCCTTCTAGGTTTATCCAGTTATTCTCCTTGGCAAAGGTTACTCTTGATTTCACAGAAGTGATCTAAAAGTCTGGGGCCTGGGCCCCTCTTTTCATACACCAAAATCCTTTGTTCTCTGAAGGCAGAGAGTTTCTGTACCCAGCAAAAACGGTTCTGTGGGGCACTTTGCGAGTGCACAACAACATCCTTTGTCAGTGTGAGCCCTGGCTCCAGACAAACCACAGGGTGGCAGAGCCATCATTGTGGAAGGCAGGCACAGTCCTATTCAGGTGAAGGTGCAAATCCTCCCACCACTCCAAATGCAGATCAGGCCTATTCAGCCCAGTCCTGACTCATCAGACTGCTAGAGCCCCTGCCCTTCTCCAGCCCCTGTCATCCAAAAGCCAGACATGCAATACACAAGCCTAGCAGAGGCACACTGGATGGTTAGGCAATAAAATACCTACTTTCTAAAAGTGGTATTTTCAAACACAGAATGTAAAAAATCACCATCACTTAAACTTTATTTTTTCTATATTGTTCCCAGGGTCAGTTATGTTTATAAGATGTTATAAACAAACTCCCCATTCTGTCCTATTGGAACAGACAGTCTTACAATAGTGACAAACGAAATTGGCAGTATTTCACTCTCAGGACATGCCACTCACATCAGGGCATGTCCTACCTTACACATACAATGCACCCTGCACACAGGGGTACCTTGGGCCTACCTTAGAGGTGACTAATATGTAGAAAAGGGAAGGTTTAGGGACTGGCAAGTGTGTGTACTTGCCAAGTTGACATGGCAGTCCCAGACTGACCTCTGCAATGGCAGGCCTGAGTCACATTTTACAAGCTGCTTCTGAGGGTGGCACAATCAGTGCTGCAAGCCCACCAGCACCATTTGATTTACAGGCCCTGGGCACACATAGTGAACTGTGCTAGGGCCTGACAAGTAAATCAAATAAGCCAATCATGGAATCACTAATCCATAACAATATTTTGCAAAGAAAGCACTTGCACTTTGGCACTGAACTGAACAGCAGTGGCAAAGTGCCCAAAGCACCTAGACCAGCAGAAATAGAGTCCAAAACACAGCAAAACACAGGAAGTAGAGGCAAAATATGAAAGGGAGACCCACACCAATGGTGCCAGGTCTAAAAGAGATCATCCACCTGAACCATATAGCTCTTAAGTTTTTATCTGTAACTTCTACTTTGACATTTCTTTTCTGACTTTTCCCCCCCTGTATTCAGTCACTGCCCCTATGAGAACCTCCCTCTTCCCCCTCCCCTCTTCCCCCTCCCCTCATCACCCCTCACCGCCCTACCCTTCCCCTCCCCTCCCCTTTCTCACTTCCCCATGAAGCTTCCAGACCCCTGGTTCATTAAGTGATGAAGCAGCCCTACACTGTGATCAGTGAGTCCCCTCTCTTTAGAGCCTTTGGAATTTGATCCAAGTTTGAAAGCCTAAGTGAGAACCCTACCATAAAAGTGACATAACCACAATTACATAGTAGAAGGGAGAAATACATAGAGGCTGGTACATGCCCTGTGGGTCCCAAATTAATCTTCATTCTGTTCTAGGTTGTATCTCCTGACCATCAGAATAGTGAGCCCGTTTAAAAAATCCTACTTGACCTGCGCCCTTCCATTGAGTTCTCCCAGAAATTCTTTCGCTTTTATCTTGGATTTAAAAAAGTGAGTCCTATCACCAGCTACCACTTTTAGTTTGGCTGGGTTCTTCAAATAGGGCTGTACACCTTTTGCCTGGAATGGACTGATCATCTGTCGCAACCTCCAGCGCCTCTCAAACGTTACGTGACAAAAGTCAGGCCGGGCAAAAAACACAATATCTTCCAACTTGCGTTTACTTTCTGGTCCGGATTTCTCATAGATACTCTGCCTAAGAAGATAGTTCCCAAAGTATACCAGTACAGCTCTGGGCTTTACATCCGCTCTAACTGGCTGTCTCAAAGTCAAGGGGACCCGGTGAGCATGCTGGATTTCTTGAGACCAGTTCCACTCTTCCACGTCAGGGAATGCCTTTCTTAGTAGCTCTACCATATAAAGATGCATGTCCGTGCCTTCCCTGTTCTTGGGATACCCAGGAGCCCCAGGTTGTTCCGACATTGGCGATTTTCTTGATCCTCCAACTTCCATTGGATATCTACTAGCCTAGCCTCTTGCGATTCAGTCTGGCTCTGAGTTTCTGCGATTTCCCTTCTCAAGAGATCTAATTCTTGTCTCCAACTCTGTCAGGCGATCGCAAATATTGTTGCATACTTTGACCACTTCTGTACTGACCCCTGCACCTTAAGGATAGCTGTCTGAGAGCGCCTACTGTCCTGCCTTGTTTCTTCCTGATGTGCCATGATGGATTGCAAAATAACATCCAGTGTCCTGATACGGCTGCCTTCAAATCTGTAATCTTAGTTGCAACACAATGCATTCACACAAACAATTCAAATTATCTGAAACTGATAGTTTGAGGTTTCTACGTTATGGTAATATGTGTAGAACACATTGGCAACAGCTGAGTTGAAAACAAACAAGACATTGAGGTTTAGTGATACTTGGTAAGGTGTAACTTACCAGGTATTCCTGTCAAGTCTTTAGGATTCAGGATCTGCAAGACCTTCTCCTCCCAGGGCATGAGTTGTAAGGGGGGCCTGTGAGAAACACCACCAGTCCACTGGGACCTGATATGACGCTTGTCATTTCACCTCTTCCTAATTTCCTCCTGTGTGCGCAGATTGTTAGCTACACTATTCTGGCACACATTCGCATATTCTGAGATAGCGGTGTATTTTGGGCTTGGACTACAAACAATTGTGGCTCTATTCTTCTAATTTCATCCACCGTGATTGACAATTCTCCCTCAGTAAATGTGTATTTTTGGGGCCTGGCATTATGCAAAGAAATATAATTGAATAAAAAAAGTAAACACAAGGTAACAAATGAAAGAAGATAAAGGGACAAGAAAGAGGGAAAAGGAACAAAATAACCTCACTTAACTGGCAAACACTCTACTAGAAAATGTTTTGGTGCAGTGGTATGGCAAAGGATCATGGTATGAAATGGAGTGTGTTTTATAGTATTTTATGCAGGTGTTTCCATTTGGCCAGTAGACATCAACAACCAATGGCCACAATGATGGTGCATTGTTACACCCATACCGCTAAAAAGGAACTGCCACTAGGATACAGCCAGCACAACTGTGACATCTAAATCTGCTCGGCAGGAAACCGCTGTCCTGACAGGGATGGAGTACTATTCATCACCACAGGAGTCCAGAGTGGTGTGCCATGACTGCGACGGGAAACTCTGTCGATGCAGACGGCATGTCAGCCGGCATGCATTTAAATATGGCAGGCAAAAGACTGCCGACTTGGCAGAGTACTTGGGACCGCTGCCCCGGCGGGAATGGGGTAAGACCATCAAGATCTAAATCAGGCCCTAAGTGATGTGAAAATGCTAAATATTTGCTGAAACCTAATTTTCACACATTATCGTTTAAGCGCTGCAGTTTTATCAGTAAAATTCACAGTTCGAAAAAAATTTGTGGCCATTCCCATGGAAACTTTTCTGACAGTTAACGTAATAGATTTGTGTCAGTGTGCTCCAATATTCACCACTGGCTAGATACTACACCCTTGCCCCTCTCCTGCTTAATACATTTTCTACACATATTCTTTTTTGACACTTGGATTTTTCACAATCGCTATGAATTCAGTGATGTACCACTGGCGGCAGCATCCACACTAAATTGTTCCAGCTTCAACGTAGCTTGTGGCACTCAAATTTTAAGAACTGTCTCACAGACATCATCGTTATAATCCTCCAAAAATATCCGTGAAGGACAGCTGGGATATACAAGTATTTGCATCAAGATTATTCCCAACAACAGAAAGCAGTAATTACAAACGCAAAAAATGCAAAACCTTCACAGCATTCCCCACTGGCATCCATCTTTGATCTAATTAACAAAATATGCATTGATATAAGGGTTTCTGCTGGTGTTTACCAGGGACAAAACAATGCAAAGCAGAGCAAACAGGACCTATGATCAACATCATCATGTAAAAACTAATTTGAATCAAAAATGTACTCTTTCACAACACTTATACCATTTTGTGCCATCCTCCTGTTACAGTACAGAGGGGCATATTTATCATTCAGTTGTGTTGCTCTTACACCACATAATGGGGCGCAAGGGCAAAGCAACTACTAAGTCATGTTTATCAAGCCAACCAAGGCCACCTTGAGTTGCTCTGCGTGTGTTGATAAATATAGAGTAATGTAACACAGCACAAACTGCTGCCTTGCATTACTCAAACCCAGGGAGGCAATCCATGGGTGGAGAGTGTGTGTTCTCAATCATCCACCCATTGATTTTGGCTCAATACTTGATTTACCATTACTGGTAGACCTGGGAATGCATCAAAATGCTACGCCGCTCCAGGTGAGGCATAATAAGAGGAAATATCTTTACTTGTCCTTATTTTTCCCTTTTTAAATGTGTGCTGCATTCTGCAGCATATATAGAAAGAGGAAAATGCCTCAGAGTTTTGTTTTTGTGCAGGAAGGTGCCCCTTCCTGCATATAGACCATACTGTCTTCAACGCAGGCACCCTTGCACCACGGCACAAATATGCCTGCGTTGGCACTAGGCAGTAGATTGTGAGCCAGCTCATGAAAAGGATAAGAATGTGGCATATACTGTTAAATGAGGCACATTCCTCCCTTAATCCCAACTTGGCTGCTGCTCTGCGTGAAAGATTGATAAATCCACGTCAGAGTTTTTGTGGGGGATCAAAGAGTACAAAAAATCTCAGTTTTGCTGCAAGCTAGATGTTCCTGCTTCCTGTTGAATCCTACTTGTTAGACTTGGCACCATTGGCGTGGGTCTCCCTTCCGTTATTTGATTTACTTATCAGACCCCAGTACAGTGCACCATGTGTGTCCAGGGCCTGTAAATCAAATGCTGCTGGTGGGCTTGCAGCACTGATTGTGCCACCCACAGAAGCAGCCTGTAAAATGTGACTCAGGCCTGCTATTGCAGACCCTGTGTGCAGTCTGGGACTGCCATGTCGACTTGGCAAGTGCACACACGTGCCTGTCCCTAACCATCCATTTTCTACATGTTAGTCACCCCCAATGTAGGCCCAAGGTACCCCTGTAGGCGGGGTGCATTTTATGTGAAAGGTAGGACATGCCCTGATGTTTGTGGCATCTCCTGAAAGTAAAATACTTCTAGAAAGTGGGTATTGTCTTGCCTAACCATCCAGTATGCCTCTGCTAGGCTTGTGTATTGCCTGTCTGACTTGTGAGTGACAGGAGCTGGGAAAGGTCTGTGGCTCCAGAGGTCTGATGAGTCAGGGCTGGGCTGAATGGGACCTGGCTTGTATTTAGAGTAGGTGAGGAGATTTCCTTTCACCTGCCTGGACCTGGTCTGCCTTCAACAATGCTGTCTCCACCTCCTGCGAGACAGCTGCACCAGTGAGGACAGAACTGTTTTTTGGCTGGGTACAGACACTCTATGCCTTCAGAGGACAAAGGATTTGTGTGTATAAAAAGAGGGGCCCAGACCCCAGACTTTTACATCACTTCTGGGAAATCAAGAGGAACCTATGCCAAGAAGAAGAGCCGGATAAGCTGAGGAGGAATACTGCCCCTGTGCTGTTTGCTGTCTGGGGTTGGCCTGAAGTGGCTGCTTGCTGCCAAGGAAAGAAGAAGAAGGATTTTGCTGTTAGCTTTGCCACCTGCTTGAAGAAAAGAGTTCCAAGGGCTTGAAGCGGAGCTTGCCTCCTGTTCTGAAATTTCAGGGACACATAGACTTTACCACCAGCTCCCCTGAATTTCCTTGTTGGGAATTCTAACCTTCACAGAGGTGCCTCTAGGACCTCTAGAGACTGTTTTTCTCTGGGAGCTGGAAGATCGACGCAACGAGAAGAAGTGTGTCGCATCCGCACTGATTCCCGACGCATCGCCGAGCAACTAGGAAGAGGCGCGCCGCATTCACACCAGGTCCCGACCCATCGCAGAGAATACTGTTGCAGCACCTGCCGTGCAGCTACAAAAGATCACGCATCGTACCAGACCATCGCATCGAGCCGCCATTTGGTTGCATCACACCAGATTGTCACCACGCATCGAGGCCCCATCTTGTCGCATCGTAACCGGAACACAGTAAGAAACATATGCATCCCCTCCTCTCCGGTAAGGAACCAACGCATCCCCTCCCCTGCGCTGCAGTAAGGAACCGATGCATGACATCCCCCGAAGCAAGGAACTGGTGCATCACCTTCCCTGCGACCCTTTTATTTGTTTTGAGTGACGCATCTAAGGTACTTTGTGAGAAAAGTGTTGCATTTACAACTTGCATTGAACTGACCTCTTTCTACCATTTGAAAGTCTTATTTTTGAACCTGTATTGTGAATTTTTGTCGTTTGGTCTTGGTTAGATAAAGAATACTTATTTTTCTAAACTGGTGTGGTGTCCATTTGTAGTGTCTTCACTGTGTACTGCTTGTGTTCACAAATGCTTTACACACTGCCTCTGAGGTAAGCCTGTCTGCTCGTGCCAAGCTACCAAGGGGGTGAGCAAGGGTTATTTCAGGGGTGTATCCCTCTTACCCTGACTAGAAGCAAGTGTCCCAGTTTGGACAAAGTTGCAAACCATTTCCAAAGAGAGACCCCCATTTCTAACACTACTGTATACTGAAACTAGAAACAAGCAATGGTATTGAGGTATATATTTTGATATACCCACGTGCAACATGGTTGCTTCACACTAAAAGACATATCTTACATGTCTGACTCCTGTGCAGTTGTGAACATGTAGTATTTTGAACTGGAGACTGTACCTCCGGTACAATTCCTATGTAAGACCCTGCTGGCTTGCCGTTATGCCATATGGGATGGATAAGTGATAAATAGGGCAACCCTTCCAAAATGTGTTGCTTGACTACTTTTTGTACTTCACACAGCGCTCTATCGCATGATTGACAGTTAATCTTGGCCTTAGACAGACCTCTGTTACTCTCACCTGCCCTCTTTAATGCAAGAGCTCATATTCAATATAGACCATGTTTCCACTCCCAAGAAAAACGTTAAAGTAAATTTAGCAGCAAAAAAGGTACTGAAGCAATGGATGTCAAGCAAGGAAAGTGAAGTTGGAGGCCTCGACTTCGACCTTGACCTAGACAGTGGTAGATAGAGCAGTCAACAGTCACGTTTTAAGGCTTGGGCAAAGTGGGCAATTTGCCCAAGGCCCCCACCATCCTAGAGGCCCCTTTGGAAAGTGAACTTTCCCTCTATTAAACCTCTGTTTATTCGGTTTCTCCCTCTAAAGCTGTCTCCCTCGATGCCTACATGTATATTTCTCTCTCTACCCACAGTCATCTCAAGGGTTTTTTGGGGGTTCTGTACAAGACATATTTCAACAGTTTTTTCTAACCTTGTCAAAGCTTACCATATAATTCTGTATTGTTTGGAATCATGTTGCTTGAATTAGCAGGAATTGGGTAATACAATTGAAATTTGTTCCATACGGAGCCCCCCAAAAAATGTCTTGCCCTGGGCCCCCAAAACTCCTAAAATGAAACTGAGAAAAGGCTACAGCACGACAGATATCAAGGCTAGAAAGTCGTGGATGAGACTCTGGTTTTAGTTTTAAATTAGTAAACAGTGTCACAAAAAAATACGATTTGAATGACGAATAATTTAGGGATGCGCGGCGTACATTTTTCAATTTCGAGTATTGATGATGCCCTCGCTGGAAAGTTGTGCAATTTGCACGCTTCGGTGTGAATTTAGCGCCAGATCTACAGGCACCTTATTTTACTGCATTAAGTATTCACTAATTTCCACAATTAAATAGACTGATGGAATAGACATAGTGACAATCTATTGGGACTATATTTTAACCTTGTTGAACATCAGCTAATAGGCTGGCAATCTGGCCTGTTTGCTTTCTATCTTGACAGATGACCTTTGCCATTATGTGTTATTGATAGTGACCTTTAAAGAGAGCACCACCAGGGCTGCTGGGTTACACTGGCACGGAAGAGATATTTTTAACTGCAGGTTGTGCTTTACCTTCAGGGCTTTCCATGTCTTCTTACAATTCCAAATGGATTTTGCTGAAGGTTGAACACTATTTTGTGTGATTGACATATTTTTAGATGACCGTTATATATCTTGATGTACTTTGCAACTACCTTATTAAAAACTTGAAGTCAAAGGACTACAACAATGAAATTAGACAGCTACACACTGGATCTTACCTTTTTGCAGTAGGAGGCACCAGAATATAAGACTGTTTACAGGAACATGGTGGCTCTCAAATCTGCGCTCTTGTTAGGAGTTCTTTCTTCCTAAGACTGTCATTATTTGTTCTTTACCAATACTGCAACTGACTAGTATGGTGCTGTTTTCCATATTTCACAAAAAAAACACACTTTTAAACTCTTGGAAACGTACCAGCTTTAGCGTGTAGGATACGCAGTGTTCTTTGTCAACCAATACCTTTATAGGATCTCTTCTCTTTTTATCTCTCGCCTCGAAGTTTTAACCAACAGTGACAACGTTTTCCTAAAGGGCCTCAAGTGAAACCCACATGATTTTTACACATTTTGTCATTGAAAAACGTGCCTATGCTGCTAAGCACATTCATTCATGTCAATATAAATATCCATCAGCCCTTGCAAAGCTCTTGGGATATCTCAAATGAAGTGAGCACTGAAAGCAGGGCAGGCTTCAGGTTGGTGCGATGAGTGCGACTGCACCGGGCACCCATCTCCGGGGGTTGCTGTGTTTTGAAATAATTTATGGATTTTAAAAGAACCTCCTGTAGAGTTCCTTGATGTGGCCAATTTTCAGCCAACAATAAAAATGTCAAAATAACTCTGGTGAATAACGTACCTGTTGGAGAGAGATGAATTATGCTTAGTGGCAGTTTTGACTCATCAGAAAATAGTGCACATGGTTAATATGACTCCTGCAAGGAACGTGTACCATATAGATCACAGAATTGTATGTTATGTACCTAGCTAAGTGAGTTCAGTCATAGTCACAGAGATCCGTGTGTTACATGCAGTTCTTAAATTCCAATCCTACTATAGCACAGTGAGCTATGAACTGGCCTCAAAGAGCTGCACGCAAACTGCAAGGCATATGTTGGAACGTTATGTTTTTTCCCTGTCTTTACTTATCCTAATCTTGCTAAAAAGGGTTTATATGGGTAGAACCACCAATCCCAACCTCTCTGAACATTTTAAATCTTGAGTTTGTGCTATTCCAGACCAAGCACTCTTAAAAATATACTTCCTAAAATCAAGGAGGGTAAGAGTGAGGGCATCCATGGATAAGGAGGTCACTGCAGGCACCGACAAGGATTGCCTGGGATTAAATCCAGAGTTCAGAAAAAAGGTTCTTACAACTACTGATACAATAGGACATGCACAAATCAATGTTTATGTTAAAAAGGGTGTGGTACTCTTTCATTTATGCCTACTATGACCCCGTAGTACAAGAGAAGGGGATGCTTATTCAGAAAACAGAATGAAGGAAACATAAAAGGGAAACAGGGTGGTATTGAGAAGGAGTGTTGCTTTGATGGCTTAATGGCTTGGTGGTTGCTAGGAGGGCCTAGTTTAAATAAGTACCATTGGGAATGGGAAAGGATAGCTCATGGGGCATGAGAAGTTTAAATGCAGGTGGAAGAGTCAGGATTGTAAGGCAGCCTCCCCTTTAGATAATACTTATAAAAAGAAAAGATGAAGACAGGGAGAAGATGGTAGAGGGTGTTCCTGCCTAGAAAAACAGATGGGCATATGTACAAGCCCCTATCGCCACCACAATGTTACCTATAGTAACGTTGTGGTGGCGATAGGGGCTGCACCTTATGTTCAAGGCAGTGTTAAGCCACTTAACGTGGCTTAACGCTGCCTTGTACATAAGGATCCCTTTCACGCTATGGTTAGCGTGAAAGGGGTAAGCAGTGGGTGTTGCAGTGGGCGTTCCATCGCAATACCCATTCATTTTGACGCTGCCCCCTATGTATGCATTTCTAGGATTGTTTATGTGCAGGAAGGGACACCTTCCTACACATAAACAATCCTCCCCTGCATGCAGACACCCTTGCACTCTGGTGCAAGGGTGCCTGCGTTGGCGCTATGTTACTAAATTTAACACCATTACAGGGGGAAATGCAAGGGTGCACCACATTCCTGTAAATATGGTGCAGCCTTGCGTTTCAGAAGTGGAGGAAAGAGGCGTTAAGCCAGGAAGGCTAATGCCTCTGTCCCCCACTTCCTTGTGCATATCCCCCTGAGTAGTGTGGTGTTGCTGCTTGCATGCAGCAGAATATGTGCGGTCATCTACTTATGAGGTAGTATTGATGATATGAGATGGAGGGCAGTTGCGAAAAGGAGTTCATAAGAGGAAAGTGTTGCTTCCCTGCAGAGTTGAGAATAAAGGATTATATAGACATTCTTCCTGAGTCTGAATCTTCAATACAAGTGGAAAAACCAACCTTCAGAAAAATTTCCTTCAAGAAGAATTTTCATCAGTTTGGTGTTGTCAACTTGGTTATAGAGATTATTGGACAAAACTTCGTCATAAATGGTTCAACTAAAATGATTCATCAGAACCAGTTTATTCAGGTAAGACTTTTGTTGTATATCCACACAACTAACCTATGAGGATCCTAAATTTCCTTTAGCTTACTGTTCTCAAAGAAATCAGTCAAAACAAAATATAGGAATTTGTGAGAAACAGTCCTGTGATTTGCTGAGGAGGAGAGCAGATACTTGCCACTCTAGAGTATGCAGGTGGCATACTGCACTACCCTGACACACAGTCAGATCGTCTGAGAGGATGCAGGTATTAAACACATAACCCAAAAGGGTTTTGGAATGGCCCACGTGACCTATGCTGCCAAACAAAGCAAAACCTTTTGTCCATGACAAAGAGGATTGAAGGGCTGTCAGGGGTTACATTGCAGTGAACTTTTCTGCCTGGTTCTGTACCACTAGCCTCCATAACAATAAATTGCCTATACCTATGGGAAAGAGTGTGTCCTCACAGTCATTCCATGGTGGTAAATGCATCTTCTTCAAGCTGCAATGTTGAATTGTCCTTTTATCTTGCAAAGGATGTGACCACTTTGGAACATACCAAAACAGACACCCATTTGATAATAAAAACATTAGATTGCAAAAACAGAACAGTGTATAAACCAATGAGTACTCCTCAATATAATCTAGGGAACAGCATTAATGTAATGAACCCTAGGCTCTGCCATGACACATCTGTGTGAAACTTGAGCTTGGCACACCATGCCTTACTGGCTAGACTGCACTACCTTGTGCTGCATCCAGATTCTGATTCCGAATCTGCTTTTTGGGCCAGCTGCAGGGTCATTCACTCCCAGCTGAAATCTGAGCAATCACCTTGATTATGTCCTTCAAAAACTTTCTGAAACCCACCTCTTCATATAGAGGACAGTAGCCTTAAAAAGGTCCCTTCTCTATATCCCACTCTAAACTACAGCTCACAACCATATGAGTTTTAACTGTATTATCTCTGATACAGTTTCTATGTGTGTTAATTGAACAGTTTGAGGCCAACCATGATGAAGCCCTTAGTCGGATACACTAAGTGGAAGGCCTCAGTCAAAATGTTACCATCAAACTTAGAAACTTTTCTGGAGGATTGATCCCATCCTGCAGGCTGAATTTGATGTGACATCACTGGATTGCTTCTAGGCGGGGCCTCAGTCACATCCTGGAAGTCTGGAGCTCCAGAGCTTTCACGGTTGAAGTCAAGCCAGTCACCTTATGGAGCTTTTTCCAAAAGTTTCTCCAAACTTCTCTAAACTTCTGGGACTTCTTCCTGAAGTTCCTCTTGGGGGTTCAAGGTGTAGGAAACAAAAATCTAAGAGTTTGGAATCTCCTAGATGGTCCTTGGGATGTTTGGACTTATATTCCCACAATGCACCTGATCAAATCCTTAAAAGTCTACTGGTCGCACTCCAGGATGGAGACTCTTGGTGAAGATGATGCAGGTGGGCTCTGTTAAGCTGTAGCTTGCAGGGAGTCCACTCCTTAATCATTCTTGAAGCAAGGCAAAGTCCTTAGGGCTGTATTACCAGATTGTGCAGCAGGTATAGTCCTTCAGCATATAGACCTTTCAGTGCAGATCCAGATTCCAGCAGGGCAGTCCTTCTTCTTCCTGTAGTTTCAGGCAGCAGATCTGAGGAGCTATGCAGCTCTGCCATATTAATACACAGCTTCTGGGGTTATGCAGGGGGCAACCCTGGCCAATGGGATGCAGAGAGCCACCCAGGTGAATGACGACTTCCTCCAAAGTGTGGCAGATACTTGTCCCAGAAAGCAACATTCTCGCAAAATCCAACATGGAGAAAGACTCTCCTTTGGGGTTAGATCTGGCTAAGCCAACCCACTGGTGTGGCTAAGTTTCACTAACACACCCCTTCCAACCCACTGACTAATGTAATTACTGAGGCTCCTCTGTGGTTGGGGGTGCAGGATGTGGGGGTCAGACTGTGCTGGTCCCAAACTGTCCTTTTCCCTTAGAAGATCACTTTGGCTTCCCCAACCTCTTCCTGCCTTTTGGCTTCTGCAATTGAAGTTCTTCACCCACAGGAAATCCATTGTCTACTCTGACAGGACACTTCGCACCTCATCAAGCAGCTCTGACTAAACCCAGGAAAGGCTGGAAAAACAGGAGATGGTAGCTGTAAAGCTGGATATCGACTCACGGAAAAGAAAGTTTAAGCACTTCTGTAATAGATATTTTAAATCTAACAGGGGAAAGTTGTTGGATTTATCTCAAGTATCAATTAGATACATTGAAGTATATTTGTGGGTCATGTCAATATTTATTCTTAAATACATTTTTCCACTTTTAGCCTATGGAGCTCATTATTTACAATGGGGAAAAACGAAATTAGCAGTTTTTCCCTCCCTGGGGCTTATAAAACATATTTTATAATGTCCCTGCTTATAGTTACATGGCACCCTACCCCTGAGACAACTAGGGCGGACCATAGGGATGACTTATATGTAAGAATAAGGTAAATTACTGCTATGGAAATACCTTTAATTTGAAAGTCGAATTTGCTTGTAATTATAATTTAAAAGCAGCCTGCAAGGCAGGGCTGGCTTTTAAAATGAGAGCAGGCAACTGAGCAATGCACACTCTAATGCAGGAAATCTACTGGGCTTCAAAACCTCCCTGTCCTATTATATACTAGGGACTTATAAGTAGTTTAAATCCCTGTGCTTTATTATATACTATGGACTTACAGGGGTCTGTAATTGACAACAATTATAATAATATCCAACCATAAACTTTTAATCAGAGCACAGGTCCTGGATCTGGTTAGCAGAGCCCAGGGCACAATCAGAGACAGTAAAAACACACACCTAGTGGTCAAAATTGGGGCAAAAAGTGGAGGGACACTGCACACAGGTCCTGATTTCTCCCACCTCTGTAACCATGTATAGCATTGCTGGTATAAATGCTTCTGTTTCTATGTCAATAAATAATACATCAGTATTGCCCCCAAGAATGTCTGTAATGTTGGGCCCTATGAAAAATAATACATACATGAAGAGGCAAACACATTTAACATTAATGTTCAAACATATCTGGGTGATAAAGAAAACAATAGCTGGTATTAGCCAAAAGATACAAGCATTTCTGAATATATTTCTTTGAGATTTTGCAATGCAGTGTTTGTACCAGATTTGTCAATAAAGCGCTAGTGTAAAAGTGCACACATCTGTCGGTTTTATGGCTCTGAAGATAATTGCAAATATTGCATTAGAAAAAATGTCTTTGTAGAAAGAACAAAAGACAAGCAACCACGCCATTGGAAACCTTCTTACAGTTAATCTTGCAAACGATAAAGTAAGAATAAAACATCCAGAAAAAGAAATGGAACATAAGAGAACAGAATATTGTAGGAAGGAAGGGTTATTAGCATTATTGATGTTTTGGTTCTAGTGTGAGTAGCTCATTCAGGATAAAAGTTAGCAGCTGGCAGCCACATAAAAAATAAAGTACCCTTCTTCTTTCAGATATGTGATTATGAAGAATGCCTCTAATTTTTTTCTTGACAATCACAGAAAGAAACATTCAGCTTTGAAATTCAGATACGTGGATTGTATGTCGAGGAGCAGGAACTTATTTTCATGGTGGGTTTGCAATTCCATCGGGGTTTGCTGTGTTGTATTATTGAATTTGGGAGCCAAATCATTTCTCAATTGAAATATTCGGTTCATGAACTGAAAGTTGACAAGCTCTTTTCATCACAGAGTAGACCTCGAGAAATAATCACCGAGTTAAAAGCAGCATTAGATGAGACTGGAGCAGGAAAGGCTCAGTTAAGAGTTTACTAGCGTGTGAAGGTTGCAGACCTTGAGTTGTCTATGATGTCACCCATAACCTTGAGGTGAAAAACATCCCTGTAGTTCACATTTTACTCACCTATAATTTTATGTATGTATGGCCCCCAATATTATCTGCCTCTCCTTTCAACTCCTACGCAGGGGCAGTTGAATAATGCAACTGTTACTATGTCATAGCAGTTGGTTATGAGATTCAGAAACTGAAATAAATGATGATAGAGGATCACTATGAGAGCCTTACATAGAAAATGGATAACCAAGATCTCTGTGAAAATTCAAATGCAAATGGATAAAATAAAAAAACTTGGGGTTCTTTCTTTTTTGCATAAATGCCATGTCTCCATTTCATTGCTGTGAAAAACTTGCTGTTAGAAATGGGGCTTCTGATTGCACCCTGTAGAAGCAGGAGCCACCACTATTGTCAGAGTATGCTAGATACACATTAAAAGATAACCTGTGCTCCCCCTCTGGTAGCTTGGCACAGACCACTCAGGCTTTTCTAAAGAGGCAATGTGTAAAGTATTTGTGCAACACACACACACAGTAACACAATGAACATTATTTCTATTTTTATGAGTATAAAATAACCAAAACGTCAAAAATCCAATAAGTAGAACCGGAGTTATGAATTCTTAAAGAATAAATCAAAAAGTAGGCCTTCAAAAAATATAGTGCACAGGGGTTACTTGAGGTTACGCTGCACCGGGGCAAATCCAAAGGTCAGGCCGACCATGATGGAGGGCAGGCTGGCTACAAGACTCACACAAGCTCCACTGAAAAAAGTACTTTGGATGGAGCAAGCTTTGACGTCGAAGGCTCAATGCATCGGTTCACATCCGCACAAGTGATTAAAGCATTGTTGAAGAACCCCTTTATGATGCAGGCACTGTGTCGTTCTTGAGCCACGCTGTCCATCATTGTAGATCCGTGCAGTCCGTCACAGCAATGTCGTCAATTGGCTCCTGCGTCGTGTTGAAGAGCTATGCGTAAGTTCCGATCGGTGAAAACTCGCCACTACATCGATTTTGATGCTTTTGTACAGCAGAAGTCACCTTTCCAAGGGCACAAGACTCGGTTGGCACTACTTGGCAGGACTCATAGATGGCAGAGTCCAGGTGCTGTTGAAAAGGTTGAAGGAAGTCTTTGATGGCCTTGAGACTTCAGAACAGGGGGCAAGCCAGAAAACCCTTGGAGTCACTCTGTGATCAAGTGAGATGGGTCCAGTCCTTGTCCTCAGCAAGGCAGAGATCAGCAGGCAGCAGGGCAGCATAGCAAAACTGAAAAGCAGTTCTTCCAGAGCAGCAGACAAACGGAGTGGCAATCCTTTTAGCACAGCAATCTTTACTCATGGCACCGGTCCAGCAGTGCACTGTCTTGTTAGGGTCAGATCCCCAGTACTTATACTCAGTTGTGCCCTTGAAGTGTGGGCGACTTCAGCGGAGGGTCTTTGAAGTGCACACAGGTCCTTTCTTCCCACCCTGACTCCAGACTATCAGTAGCAGTTAATCAGCTCTTTGTGTGGGAAACAGGACACTGCCTATTCAGGTATAAGTATCAACTCCTCTTCTCTCTTCCTGCCCAGGAAGAGCTATCAGAATGCAGATGAGTTCTCTGTCACAACCCACCATTCCTGTGCTTGTGGCTGTGTAGAAGAAATGCACAAAGTGTAGCTGTCACCCACCCCAGACGTGTACTGGAGAAAAGCTGTAAGACACACAGAGCAGTAAAAACAGAGAAATGTCCACTCTCTAAAAGTGGCATTTTTAAAATAGTAATGTTAAATCTAACTTTACCAGTAAAGAGGATTTATCATTACAATTTCAAACATATGAAACATTATGCAGCTACTCCTTTCTAATCATGAATTACTGCTTAAAAGTGTGTTAAAGAATTCCCACTGCTAGAATGATAGCCTATGAGTGGAATAGGCCTCACAGTAGTAAAACATTTTAGCTGTTTGTCACTACGAGGATATGTAAAAATAGTACATGTCTCACCTTTTACTTACACAGCACCCTGCCCCTAGGGCTACCTAGGGCTTACCTTAGTAGTGACATGTGTAATTTAAGGGGAGTTTAAGGCTTGGCAAGTAGTCTTAAATGCCAAGTCAAAGTGGCAGTAAACTGCATACCCATACCCTGCAATGGCAGGCCTGAGACCGGTTTGGAAGGCTAGTTGTTTTGCTGTCACAACCAGTGCTGCAGGCTCACTAGGAGCATTTGATTTACAGGCCATGGGTATATGGTAGACCACTTTATCAGGGATGTATAAGGAAATTAAAGCTGCAAAATGGGTGTAAACCAATTATACTATGTTTAGAGGATAAAGCACATGCACTTTACCACAGGTTAACAGTGGTAAAGTGCTCAGAGTCCTAAAGACAGCAAAAAGAAGGTCAGAAAAAGAGGAGGAAGGCAAACTGTTTGGTGTAACCCTTCAGAGAGGGCCATTCTCCAACACTTGCACACTATGACATCTTTTTTTAAATGTTTTTTAATTTTTATTCATACCCAGAGAAGACCATTACAGGAATAAATATCAACAAATCAATTCCTAAAGCAATTAATTACAATACAGAGAAATAATTATCACTTAATCAGTACTTACGGCAATTAAATACAGTACACAAGAATAAATATCGCCTAATCAGTTCATACAACAATTGATGCAATCCACAGCAATTTAAAGAAGCTGAGTCATCATATATTACTTGATCCAAATTTTCAGAACATTTACTACAAAAATTAAATTTGACAACATTCTACAAGTTTAAAACCCACACCGAGTAGTTGTGCATTCTTACAATTCATTCATCAATTTATACAGTTAAGGCTACTTTTAACTCCAGGCCAAATAAGCATGTATTTCAACCAAAAAGGAGACCCTAGAAATCCTATTCATCTCGTTTAGCAGGAGCGTTCAAGTGTGAGAACCTTGCCCCTCCCTACTTCCTATCCCCTTGTTTCTCTGCGCCATTCAGAAATAAGTGCCCATATTTTTAGCCCCCGAATTCTGGCTTGTCTGCCCCAACATGCGTACAGAGCCGTCTCTTGTTTTCATACTCCAAGAAGCCTGACTAGCCACATCCGGAATGTCAGAGGTTCTATATCTTTCCTCCTGGCTAGCATTATCCTAAAAATTGCTGTACCTAAAAATAAGCAATATTCCTGTGCTTTATTAAGGCCCAGAGAGCTGTCATATCCTAGGATCAGTAATGTTGAGGTCAACTCAAATCTAAGGCCAAATAATTCTTCCCAAAAACCAAGTAGTCCTTTTTTCAAAAGGGTTAGTTTGTCACAATCATAAAACATATGAATCAGTGTGGCCTGGCCTACTCCGCATATGGGGCATTTATCATCTGCCCTTTTTCCCCAAATAAATAATTTGGAAGGTGTAAAATATAAATTGAATATAGTTGTATACAATTGTGCTTTTAAACTTGAGAATATAAATATTTTGGCAGTTAAAAATTAACCCTGGGGGGAGGAGCCTAGCGCGCAACCAAGATGGCCGCATAGGTGCGAGGCTCCTGAGGACCTCCGCAACCTCCTACATTTATCCTGTATTCATCCTGCCTCGGTTGAGGGGACTGTGTTGGTGAGCCTGAGCTGAGGTGGTACCCGTTTCCCGTTCTCAAATCGGACCTCGGGTGCCGGAGTGAGCACCGATTGAAGTTTGCGGCCTTCTCCTCGCCGAACCCCGGATTTGCGCTGCGGGGTGACCTGGTGGCAAAGTGAACAACAACGGCGGGCTGGGCCTGGTGGGTCGCGTACCCCGCACTTTCGCTTTCACTTTCGCACCCCCTCGCCTTCTCTGCGAGTGAGATCGCGGAGCTCTTTGCGTTGGTGTGGCCTCGCTGGGGGACCCTGCCTGCCTGCCGGCTGTGACCCACCCCGCCGATCTGGGGTGGCCCCCCTCGGAGCTTGTGGCCCCGATTGCCTGCCCTCGACGGCGTCGCTGGTGCGAGTGTGAGAACTGTGGCAATGGCCACGAAACAAGATGGAGATCGATCAAAGACCAAGTCGACCCGGCGTGGCGCCGTGCACCAGGCCAACATCATGGACCGCTATACCCTCCAGAGGGGATCTCCTGGCAGACCACACAAGTCCTCTGAGGGCCCTTCTGATGCCCCGGACTTGCCCACGGATCTGACTCTGCAAGACGTCATGGGCGCCATTGCCGAGATGAAGGCCTCGGTGGGCCAGCGGTTCGATACCCTGGCACATAAGATCGACGCGGTCCTCGTGGATGTTGGCCTGGTGAGGGCTGATCTCTCTAAGACCAACGACCGGGTTGATTCTTTGGCCCAAACCGCATCGGGCCTCACGACTGAGGTGGCGGCCCTACAAACGGAGCTGCACCGACTTCGTCAGGCGAGTGCGCTTATGGATCGGCGCCTTGAGGATTCCGAGAGTTGGGCCCGGAGGAACAACATCTGCATCATCGGGGTGCCCGAGGGACGGGAGGAAGCGGCGGCAGATCTATTTGTGGAAGACCTGATCGCTACCCATCTCCAGCCTCGGGGACTGAGTAAATTTTTTGCCGTGGAGAGGGCCCACAGAGTTCCCGGGGGAAGGCCGAAGGTCGGAGCCCCTCCGCGACCTCTCATTGCCCGGATTTTTAACTTTCGGGACAGGGACGCGATCTTGCAAGCCTCCAGACTGCAAGGGCCGATTAAGCTGGAAAATATGGAGGTGAACTTTTACCCTGATTTTACCCAAGCGGTCCAAAAGCAGAGACTGAGCTTCCTGGGCGTCAAGCGCCGACTTCGGGACATGAACCTAAAATATGCCATGCTCTTCCCGGCCAAGCTGCGAGTGGAGGTGGATGGTCGCACGCACTTTTTTGATCGTCCCGAAGCGGCCGGGGACTGGCTGGATACTCTGTCTGGGGATCGTGGTCGGGATGGCGGGGGGGGGGGGGGTGGCGGGAGGAGACGGCCCACTGGATCGGGACTGAGGGGTTGATATTGGTCCTCACTCTGGACGACTATGATGCCACTTTCGACTAAGCTTCTGTCTTTGTTCTTTCCTCTCCCATGGAGGTTGTGTGGGGAAGGGGTACTCTTTCCTCCTCTAGGGGGTCTAGTTAGTTTCATTATATAGGGGCGACAGGCACACTGCAAGTTGGGGGGGCTGTCCGGGCTCATGCAGGGGTGCAGGGAGGGGGGAGTTTTGTTGGGGCGGGTGGGTTGGGGTGTTGTTCGTTTACACCACAAGGCAAATGTATCATTGTGTTATCTTTAAAGTGCTCTCTGGGGGACGAGTGATGGCTTCTGTTTATGATGGGGGGTAGGGGACTGAGTTTGTTGTCCTGGAATGTTAATGGACTGGGGGACAGGATAAAACGAGGTGTGGTCCTGCAGTTCTTGAAGCGAATTTCGCCCGATATAGTTTTTCTGCAGGAGACACACCTCATTGGCAACTCCTTTCGTGCTATGAATCGACGGGGCTACCGCCTTCTGGCCCATTCGGGCTTCACGTCTGGTTCAAGGGGTGTGGGCATTATGGTTAAGAACTCGCTCCCGTTGGAGATTGATGAGGTGCTCCATGACGACAGGGGACGCTACACGGTTTTGGTGGGCAGAATGGAGGGCAGAGTGGTCGTTTTTGTGTCAGTATATGTCCCGCCGGGGCTGCAGACGACCACCTTTGCAGATCCGGGGGTGCCTCCTCCTTGGCCTTCTGGAGGGGATTCTAGTGGTGGGGGGGGATTTTAATGCTGTGGTTTCCGGAACTGTGGACCGTCACCCCCCTAGGGATCTCCCCCGGGCCCAGGCGTGGTTGCCTGGCCTCTTGGATACCTTGAGGCTGGTAGATTGTTGGCGTTTGAAACATCCCACGCAGCTCCAGTATACCTTCCATTCCGGGGCTCATGGTAGTCTTTCACGGCTAGATCATGTCCTGGTTCCGGCGGCTCATGTGGGGAGGGTGGGAGAGGTGAGCCATTTGGCACGGGGTATCTCGGACCACTCCCCGCTCTTGTTGCGCTTTGATATTCTTCCGAGGGGAGAGGGTAGGGTGGTCCCGATTAATCCCTGGTACCTGCGTGACCCCACCATTCGCGCGGAGTTGGTTAAATCCCTTAAGCGCTACTTTGACGAGAATGTGGGGTCTGTGTCATTGGCGGTCTCACTGTGGGAGGCGTTCAAGACGGTACTCCGAGGGGAGGCCCTATCCCTTATTGCCCACTCCCGGAGGCGCGAGCAGGAGGAGGTGACCCGTGTTGAAGCTGAGATAACCGAGTTGGAGGGTGATCTAGAATGTGGGGTGACGGATAACAAATTACATGTTCTCCGACTCAAGCAAGCGGCCTATAAGGCCCTCGTCACGGAGGCGGCCAGGGGCCTCAGTAGAGAGCAACAGGGGAGACTGTATGATGTGGGTGATAAGGCTGGTAAATTGCTTGCGTGGCTGGACAAAAAGGAGAGAGCGAGTCGAGTTGTCCCTTTGATTGAGAAACAGAATGGTGTGTGTGTCACTGAACCAGAAGAAATTGTTTCTTGCTTTGCAGACTATTTCCGTGGGGTGTATTCCCCGGTGTCCTCCCGCTCTGAAGAGGATTCCCATGCCCTGCTCAGAGATATCGCGCTGCCTTCCCTTTCGGAGGAGGACAGAGTGTCGTTGGACGCCGCTCCAACTTCTGAAGAAATTGCCCTCGCCATATGCTTGGTCGCTTCCGGCAAGGCATTGGGTCCTAATGGTCTTCCCATCGAGTTGTATAAACTGCGACTGGATACGCTGGCACCACATCTCCGTGCTGTGTTCCTTGCGGCCCACTCGACGGGTTCCCTCCCGCTAGACCAGCGTCTGGCTACAATTGTGGTTATCCACAAGGAGGGGAGGCCGCGGGACCGAGTCACATCCTATCGGCCCATTTCGCTATTGAATGCGGAGCCCAAAATTCTTGCCAAAGTATTGGCCAATCGGCTGGTCGGCGTAGTGTGTGACTTGATTCACCAGGATCAGTCCGGCTTCATCCCCCATCGCAACACAGCGCTTAACCTGCGGCGTTTGCATGGGGTGCTTGCACGTGTCCCGTACATACGGGAGCCGGCCATCTTGGCGTCCTTGGACGCCACTATGGCGTTTGACACACTGGAATGGCCATATATTTGGGCGACGCTCGCGAAATTTGGGTTTGGCCCTGGGTTTATCAGTTGGGTTAAATTGTTGTACTCTGGCCCACTGGCACAGGTGGTCGTGAACGGTAGAGTATCGGCTCCGTTCGAGCTGGGCAGAGGCACGCGGCAGGGCTGCCCGTTATCGCCGCTCCTTTTCGCGCTCGCCTTGGAGCCCCTGGCGGAGTGACTGCGATGGGAACCTTCTATTCGTGGTCTCCGCTGGACCCCCGAGTATGAGGACCGCGTATCTCTATACGCTGACGATATTCTCCTATACCTGGCTTCCCCACATAAGTCATTGATAGTACTGGTTGATGTATTGCATTCATTTGGACTTAACTCCGGCCTTGTCATCAACTGGGCTAAATCGTGCGTCTATGTTCTCTCTGGGGAGGATCCTATCCTTCCGCGGGGCTGTCCTATCCAGATCGCCCCGCGGGGATTTCGGTACCTGGGGGTCTTCATTACCCTGGATGCGGAGGCCCGATATAGTCAGAACTTGCTTCCCCCCCTCCAGCGCCTGAAGGAGGATGTCGCACGTTGGAGGCGCTTGCCGCTCTCGCCGCTCGGCCGGGCGGCATTGTTTAAGATGATGTCGCTGCCGCGTTTCCTGTACGCTCTGCAGAACACAATGGACGTCGTCCCGGCGCGCTACTTCCGCGAAGTAGAAAGTTTGCAGCGCCGCCTGTTCTGGGAGGGGAGACCGCGTATCGCTCTGGCGAAGCTGACGCTCCCGTGGTATGACGGGGGGATTGCCCTCCCGGATATCAAACGGTATTATTGGGCCTCCCAGCTGGCTGCGATTAATCACGGCATGTACGGGCCCGCTCTAAACCCGGCCTTTGAAATGGATAAGATGTTACTGCCGGGTGGTGATTATAACCGTGCGCTTTACTCCAGCTCGCTCGACGCACGTCTGACGGGCCCCACGCGTGTCATGGTACAAGTGTGGCACGCGGCTAATGTAGCGATGGGGTGAGAAGATCGTTTGACCCGGGCGTCGCCACTATACGCAGCTGAGCAGTTGGGCACCCTGTGGACTTCGAAGGGCTTCGAGAGGTGGGACATGATAGGCATCAGCAGGGTGGGTGATCTCTGGACTAGGGGGGGATTCAAAACGTTCGAGATGCTGCAGACGGAATTCCAGTTGCAGGACAGGGAGTACTTTCGGTATATGCAGATCCGTCATGCGCTAGGCTCCGTCTTCCCGGATGTTGCCTCCATCCCGGAGTATTCCCCTCTGGAGGACAGAGTGCTAGATGGACATGTACCGGAAAGCACGATTTCACTAATCTATAAAAAACTTATTAATGACCGCGCGGGATTGCTAATTAGCCTTCGTGAGGCATGGGTCGCCGATGGATTGGAGCTGGACGACGAGGACTGGGTCTCTGCGGTGGCCTCCCCGAAAGAGGTGGCCATACCGGCCCGCCTTCGCTTCGTCCAGCTCAAGATACTCCATAGGGTCTACGTCACGGGGCCAAGGCTATTGCGTATGGGCTATGCTGTGGACAGGCTGTGTAAGCGTGGGTGTGGTTCTTTGGGGACCTTTCTTCATATTTTGTGGGACTGCCCGGAGGTGGAGCGATTCTGGCGTGGTGTGCATGAGGTCCTGCGGGTGGTTACGTGTGTGTCGCTGCCGCCTGAAGCGAGGAGATGCCTTCTGAATGTGTGGGAACCAACCGACTACTCGGTGCCGCAGACGTGGTGGGTGACTCTGGGATATATGGTGGCCAAACGCGACATTGCCCAACTGTGGGGTTCCCAGAGGTCGCCGACCGTCTCGGCCTGGAAGGACAACATGGACTGGTGCATGTTTCGGGAAAAGGTGGTGTATGTTGCGAGAGGTAAGCCTGGGACATGGGTGAAAGTATGGGGCCCCATATTGTGGGTTACCTTGTGGATTTGTTTTTTGTTGTTATTTATATCAAAAAGAAACCGTTATCTGGGGTCCGGATGGTGTGGCTATCAACGCTGTTAACTCCGGTGCATTTCCCTTTGCCGCAGCATGCGCGCTATTGTTTGTACCATATGCTCCTTCTGTCTGCTAGCGGCCGGCCTGAAGGTTGTAGGCCCATCTGTGTATATTTTTAGAATTTTGTAATAAACGGTTTAAAAAAATAAAAATAAAAAAAAAAAATTAACCCTGGGCGTAGTGGGCGTAGTGCGGCTAGGCGGAGCATCACGGAGTGTGCCCAAATCTACGTGCACCGGCACACTCCGCGTAGCCCCACTACGCGCCGCCCGCCTCCCTCCCGCCCTCATTTTAAAATTACTTAGAAAGTTAAAAATAAAGAAAACTACTTAACTGAGCTGCTGCGTCCCGGGGCTCCATCTTCCTGACTCCTCGCCAGCTTCTTCCTCACAAATGCGCGGGCACATTTGTGGGGAAGATGGAGCCCCGGGACGCGGCAGCTCAGGTAAGTAATTTTCTTTATTTTTAACTTTCGAAGTAATTTTAAAATGAGGGCGGGAGGGAGGCAGGTGGCGGGTAACTCTGCTCCGCCGTGGCGTGTGTGTAGTGTGCCTGCTACATCTACTTTGCGAAGCGCGAAGTAGGCAGCACTACGCACACTCCGCGGGTGGAGCGGAGCACTGCGCCCACCCTTATTAAAAATAAACTCATATGAATATCCACATCAGGATTATCTAACTTCTTTGCACAGGATGACTCAGTTCTTTCCATATCATCTGGTAGCAAACTGTATATGTTCCTAATTCTGCTTGATTTACTAGTAATAACATCCATCAATGGAATGCTATCTATTTTAATCGCTGGTCTGCATAGAGTAACAATACTCCTAATCTGTACAGATTTAAAATATTGATTGGCTGAAATTCCAAAGTCATGTTGGAGCTTAGAGAATTGAGCAACTTGTTCTCCCCATAAAAGTCTCCTTTTGTACCCAAACCCCGCTTTTCCCACCCTCTCCCCATAGTATCATAAACCTGGGGTGGAAATAGTGATGAGCGCCACAGGGGTGTATATTGAGTGATCTTCGGTATCGCCATGAATTTTGAGACTTGTTTCCATACCTTCCATGAGCCATATATTACCTTAAAACAAACTTTTTTATAATAGCTCTGCTCCAGTTGTCTCAATAACAGCCCAGGGGCCTCCTTCCCTATAGAAAGTTCATATATTGTAGGAATTCTCACCCCCGATCCTCTTCACCACCTCTGTCTACTACTAACAAAGAAGTCATCTGGTGGAGAAGGGCCACCTAGTAATGCAGTGTAATGTTTGGAACTGTAAGACCTCCTCTATCTTGAGGTAGGGTTAAATATTTTAAGGCCCTCCTCACTTTCCCATACTGCCAAATAAAATTGGAGAAGATAGAGTCCAGAGTCTTCAATAGATAGTCATCCAAGGCAAGCGGAATTGATCGAATCAAATACAACATTTTAGGTAAGATAGTCATTTTTAAAACGTTCCCTCTCCCAATTATCGATAAATGTAGCCCGTTTACTCTCTTTAATTCCATGGCTATTGACTTACCCAGAGGGTCAAAATTGCATTTAACAACTTCATCCACTTTCACAGTAATTCGGACCCCAAGGTAAACTGCCGATTCTGCTAGTCTGGGATCATTAAAATCAATATTATCTGTACAAATAACAATTGTTTTTTATTTATTTAAAGCATATACCTGAAAGGAGCCCAAAACTCTCAGTTATATGGCTAATTCCCCCTATGGCCTCTGTTGGATCTGTTGTTAGAACCGCCACGTCGTCGGCATAAGCCAAAACCTTTGTCTTATACCCCCTAGTGACTATGGGCTTGATCTTCTGGGACTGCAGTAATTTCACAACTAGGGGATTAATATTCATAGCAAATAATATAAGGGAACAGGGACATCCTTGCCTGGTTCCCCTTGTTATTAAAATCTTAATAGACTCTTTCCCCATCAATTGTAGCCGGGCTCTTGGATCACAATACATGGCTTTAATTGCCCTTATAATTTCCGGTCCAATCCCTTTTAGATCCAGAATCCCCCATAAAAATTTCCAAGACACCCGATCAAATGCCTTCTTGACATCAAGGAGGATCATAGCCATCTGGCCCACCGTCCCGGACATGACGTCAAATAGTGAGATAGCCCTACGAATATGGTCAATTGTTACTTTTCCAGGGATAAATCTGTGTTGCCAAGGGGAGACCAGATGTCCTATGATCCTCCCCAACCGGTTAGCCAATATTTTCGAATACATTTTGGTATCCGAATTGATTAGAGAAATTGGCCCGTATGAGGCTGTGTTTTCCTTTCTTTGGAAAGGTTATAATATCCGTCTCTCTCCAATACTCCGGAGGATTGCCACTATATTGAAAACCCCTAAAGAGATTTAATAGGAGAGGGATTATCGTTATTCCTAAATCTTATATAGCTCGAGAAGTATCTTGTCGGGGCCAGCAGCTTTCTCTGAAGACATACCTTGAAGAGCTACCTGAACTTCCTCTAATGAGATTTCTTTCTCTAGGTCTTCTTTAAGAGAGCTATCCAACCCCTTCCCAACCTCAGTAGCAGTCACCATACGAGAAATGTCCTGCAGTGACATGGATGTTTTCTTATCCCTTTCGTCTAGATATAGTGCTTGATAATAATCCTGGAACCCCCTAATTATATCATCTGAGTCAGTATATGTTTTTCCATTCACTTTGATAGAGGATATCCGATTCTGCCTAGTACGAAGAGCTAATCTCCTTCCAACTAATTCTCCATTTTCATAGTAATTATTCCGCTGGGATTGATAATCTTCTGCCGATCTTTGCACTAGCCAGCTATTCATTTCTGATTTGAGATCAGTTATTTGATCCTGAATTTGGGTCACGTCTTGTCCCTGCTTAGTTAGTAGAACATGCACCTCTTCTGCCTCTATAAGCTTGTGCATTAATTCTTGATTCTTAATCTTGCACAGGGTCCTTGCCCTAGCAATAAAGCGAATGGGTTCCGCTCTAAGGCCGGCTTTAAAGAAATCCCAAACAATTGCTTTGGGGGTGCTATACCTATTTATATCAAAATATTCTTATGACCAATTTTTGATATGCTCGATATATTCATTATTAACAAGAGGTTTCCTATCAAATGACCATTTACTCCGCATTTTCTTAAATCTTGCAATTTCAATCTCTAAAATTAACGGATTATGGTCGGAAATTATCTTTGGAAATTTTGTAATACTAGCTTGGTTAAGTAGGTCCGTTGTTCCAAAGAAGTAATCAATCCTGACATATTTCCTATGTGGACCAGAATAATACGTATATCCGGGGTTATTTGGATTTTTAACAATCCAAATATCAGCCAAACCATGACTCCTCTTAAGAGAAGTTAATGCCCTATGTACCCGAGGCATTCGCCCCTGGTATATCTCTTGATTAATCTGGCCTGGTTGATCGAGAGCGATGTTAAGATCGCTGCATAGAATTAATGGACTAGGCCAAGCCGCAAGTTCCAACTCAAGATCTTCAAAGATCTGGGGGTCGTCATAGTTTGATCCGTAAATCGAACACATAGTAAGCCCTACTGCTAGTTCTACTATAGCCCAACTCCCTAAAGCATCAGCCGCCTTACGTTTAGCTTGTCCCAAAGTTATTTTTGCCAATATAGCCACTCCTCGAATAGTTTAAGTTTGAGATGTACATGCCAGTAAATTATATCCCCGAAAATTCAGCCAACCTTTTTTCCCCCATGGAATATGGGTCTCCTGAAGACACACTATATCAAATGTTTTTGGCTTTACTAATTAGACCCATTTTGCCCTCTGTGCTCCATCATTCAGCCCTGCCTCATTCTCAGAGCAAATGGTTATCCTCCCCATATGTATTTAGTTTTATCAATTCCTAGTGTTCCTAACGTACCTATTATTCTTTCTGCCATCTTCAATACAATAAACTGATTTTCTCGATTTCCTTCTGATTGTAAACATCTTTCATTATTACCTCTGGGTATGTTTATTCCATTTTTCTTCCCCCCCAAACCCTCCAAACGCCCCTACACCCCCTCCTCCATCTGCCCAACGGCCCCACCCCTCCCCTTCCCTCCCCTCCCCCTCGAGAGGCACTCAGACATAAGTCTGTGCATGATGGATGTGCCGCACAGACCCGAGAGCCCTAGTTTTTATAATCCATTTCCCTATGCATGCTGCTTTTTAAACCCAAAAAACCAGTTTTTGTACACCTGCCATTCCCCCTTTATTCCTTTTTTTTAATTTAGAGTACAAAATCAACCGTGCTCCTTATATTCTTTTCTTGTTATCCTGTAAGACTATCTAAGTACTATTGTGCATTGATTTAAGACATGAAAAATCATATTTGTACACCCCAGACAACCTTTAGCCAAGCCGGATTATTCAAAAAAGTTTGTGCATTTTTCTCTTGAAAAGTTTTGATCAGCTGCCATAACCTCCACCGCCTTCATTCCTGGTTCTCTTAGCTTCAGGCCTGGCCTTTTCAAAAATGGCTTGGCGTAACAAAAAGCTACCAAAATATACCAAAATGGCTCATGGTAATGCCCCTGCCTTCACTGGCTGCTTTTGTACAAATGGGACTCTATGGGCGCGTTGCACCTCTACTGCCCAGTTCCAGTTTGTAAGTTCGTGGAGCATATCTCTTAACAGGTCTACAACATACATATGAGCATCTGCTCCCTCAACCCCTTCTGGAACCCCAAGGACCCGTAAACTGTTACGCCACTGGCAATTCTCATTCTCTTCCAGCTTCCCGTGTATGTCAGCTATCTGCGCCTCATGGGATTTAGTTAACTCCTGGGGGGTTGTAAGATCAGACTCTGCAGTGACAACCCTTGCCTCAAGATCAGTCAGTCGTTCCCCAAAAGCACTACAAGTTTTGGTCAACTTTTGTACCACCCCCTGCCATTTTCGCATCGCTGCCTGGGCCTTCCTCCATCTTGTCGTGTCTCCTCGCGGTGCAAAGATATGGCTTGAAAAATAGCTTCTAAAGTCAGGGGGTTAGGCCCACATGGATCAGAAACTGGATGTCCACTTGCCGAAAGTCTGTTAAATTGATTTAATGGAGTGTAATCCCATGTAAGATCTCTATCTCCCGACCTCCTTTTGTAAGATCTCTATCTCCCGACCTCCTTTTCTTTTTCCTCAGAATTGTTTTTGTCTTACCCCCATCAGCCACATCAGGATTGCAATTGCTCATGTCTGTACTGTCGTCCGAGGAGTTTCCTGACCACTCCCCTCCATTTGATACAGAAAAAAAAATCGCTAGGTTCCTTATCTGGCTCCCTATCTGGCTCCTTAGCAGGTTCCTTAGCAGGTTCCTTGACCAAGTTTACCTTATCTGCTATGTTTCAACCTTGTACCTTTTTGGTCAGATCAGTGTATGTTAAGCTTGTTAAGCTGTCCACGCTATAACCACCGGCTCCCTGAACATCCTGAAAAGGGGTTACAGCATCCACCAGAGCGGAAGCCTGCTCTCCCTTATTCGCCCCACAAGGGTTGGCTTCCACGGCTTCAGTGGAATCGAGCTTAACATCATGTAAAGTAGTGCCAATTGCCCCCTCCCCCGTTAACAATCAATGGGAGAGGGGGGTTGTTCTGCCTACCTTGTCCTGAGCCTAAGTCCAAATCTGGGCAGTCTGCAGACTGTACCAAAGAACTCTCCTCCACTCTCGGTTCCTCCACACCTCGCTCTGGGCTGCCGCTGCTGCTACTGCGTCCTGCCTCAGCGTGAACCGGAGCTACCTTTCCTGTGGGACCTCTCAGAAGGTCGACCACTGTAGGACCGGCCGGGCGTGCCTTCACTCCAACCCCGCCTGTTCCTTTCTTCTCCTGGATTGAATCTGCTTGCTGGCCTCGGCATCCCTGCCTAGGCATCTGGACCGCTGCATCTGGGCCTACTTCTCCAGCCTCTGGTTGACCCTTGGGCATGAGACGCGCCATCCTCACCTTGGCTGTTACTGCTGTTGGTTTCGGGCCCATCCTGCTGGACTCCACAGAATCCACCGACTCCGCAGCCAGCAGATACGCCTCTTCAGTGTGACACTGAGGTATCGTTGTAAAAAAACTCTTAAAGTGTCTCAGTACTGCCAGACCAATAATCGTACCAACTAAATGCAAGTAACACCCGTAAAATCTTGAGGGGTCCCGTAGTGTTTCACTTTGTATCTCGGGTATCATTGCTGCATATCTCCTTCTCTTGTCACAGCATTAGTTCTGGTGCTGGCTCTCTGCCTGTATGTGCGCCGCTACGGTCTCAGACGACCGCCATCTTGCCTCTCACCGCACACTATGACATCAAACAAGATGGCCACTTGCACTATAGTAGAGAAGAAAGTGCCACCTCTTCTGGAGGGCTAAATCGAGAAACCACAGTCAGTCAAGAGTAGCAAATTACCCTCTCCTGTCGATAAGGCCTAACCATCTCCAAGAGATACTGTGGGCCTAACCCATAAAAAGCATGATGCATGAACACCAATGATTTAAAGTCAGTGAAGCTTGGTCAGGTGATTAACTTGGAGATACACCAGGGTAGTTTCAATAGGACCTGTGCTGCCACATTTAGAACACTTGAAGATGCTTAACAAGAAAAACCTGGAGGACAAAATAGAGGACATTAGCATGAACTAGACTGGATTTAATTAAAGCATGGATCACTGTTCGTTGGGCTTCAAACAGCAACATATAAAGGAATTTCTTAAGTGACTTTAGGATAGAGAAGAATGATGCTACCATCACTGCAATTTGAGAATGAAAGTAGAGTTAGTGGTCAAACTATACTTCCAAATTTTGAGCCACCAAAGTGGGGAGGGGGAGGGGGGGGAGAATGTGCCGCTGGCCAGCAGTTATTCCACCAATTGATAGAAACTGGAGCTAACAATAGCATTTTGGTATCATCTGACTTTCACTGTATATTGCTGTCCCACCTACAGGGATAAACTGCTTCTACAGATGCTTTAAGAGACTCCTGAGCAGCCTGAGAACCATTCTCACACATTAGGAGAAGTTGAGTGCGATCAGTGTAAGAAATTATTTTTATGTTTTTATTTTATTTTACTACATTTTTATTTTTAAAAGAACTACAATGCTTCGTACTTTCAGGCATAAATCACATTGTGGTGGATAAATGCAAAGTACAGTAGGAATATCATAATAAAAGTAAGTGGTGCAAAATCAAATAAAGTCCAGAGACAGTTTGGCAATGGAGACATAATTGTATTGTGAACAACAAATAATAACAGCTAGGAAAACTGTCAGGGAGGATGGCAAGGCATCACACATGGTATTTCATTGTAGTTTGCATTAGAAGGGGTAGGTTCACTGAATAAGGGGGAAAGGAGGTTTAAAGGACAAGTACTTATGGAGCGGTGTCATGTGGCCTGCATGACTGTCAAATGTGCTGATGCTAAATATGATGTATGAAGATCCTAGGTATCTGTTTAACCAACCGCAGGTACCTCGTACAGCCATGGTGGGGGCAGAGTCTTGCTGACTCTCTCGCATCTGTGAGGTAGGTGATGCCGGGGCGCTAGAGTAGGTTGCACAGCTACCAGTCCCAGGGAAGGCAGTTTTGGGCTGAATGTCATGGCGGGAGCATGTCAGCACATTGGGTACAGCACGGAAAGCATCAAAAAGGACATCACAGGCACAGCTCATCGATAGCAGTGTTTTTGGATCCCAAGAGCTTCTTTGGGGTGCAGCAGTACACGCTTGGCCCACGCCCATTTGACGAGTTCTTGCCACCAGGCATTAATTGTAGGCAGGGTTGTTGCCTTCCAGAGGCATGTCACATAGCAAATCGAAAGCACAGATGCCAGGCCAAGGAAATGAGAGAGGGCCTGTGGAACTCCATCTTTGGAGGTCAGTCTGACCAGAGATTTCTCAGAGTTGGTTAGTGACTCTAGCCCAAAGATTTTCAAGGTTCAGGCATGCTCAGATCATGTGTTGTAGTCTGTCTCCAGTGCATTGGCAGCAGGGGCAGGAGGAGTCAGCTCCCAGAAAAAGGGTGCTTATTTTCTTGGGAGTCATATATGCCTATGTAACACATACAATTGTATTCACTTCAAACAGGCATTCCTGGTCACCATAGATGTGTAGGGAAGTACCTGCTTCCATTCTGCATTGTGGAGCACTCTTCCCAGCTCCATTTCCCATGCGACTCATAATGTAGCAAAGGGTGTCAGTGTGTGAGGTACTAGTGTGGCGATAATCCATCTAATGAGATGATGGCCATTGCCCATGGAATGCAGCAATTCAAGCACTTTGTGTGTTGGTGGTGGTTCATTGGCAGTGATCTGACAATAGTGTGTAATAAATGCAATAGTGCATTATAGGCCACGAGGGGTCCGTGGGATAGCATGTAGTTTTCCACCATGGTGTGAATAGGGAGCAATGAGCCATCCTCAAAAAGATCTCCCAAGACCACGATGCCCAGCATTTGCCACTGTTGAGTGGGGGTGAGGATCTCATGAGCTCCCAGGTGTAGCAGACTTTGCAGTGGCATCGTGGGGGTAGAGGAAGAGAAGGGATGTGAGACTCAGAGCTCTTCTGTAATATTGGTGAGCTAATTGTGTGTGTTTGGAGGGTGGATGCAAAGAGGGGCCCACCAGGGAAAACCATCAGAGCATTTCTGACAGGTGCCATGCCTTGCGCATAGTGACTGTGTCATCCAATTGGTTATTGGCTAGCCGGCAAATCACCCAGAGGAGCTGCCAGGCAAGATTGTCACGCTCCGAACAGCTCCTCAGGACTGGAACGATGTGCAAAGAGTCCACTTCCTGATCTCCCCAATTCCGATAGCAATTACACATGGAATAATGAAGTGATCAAGTGAGGGATAAGGGATAGGAAGGGTACGGCAGGGAATAGGACCTGGGAAGAAACAAAAAGGTACAGGATGAGTACAAAACCACCACAAGTCTACACTCTGTAAAATTCTCACTGCGGGTGTAATCATATACCTGTGACAAACATCCAGCCGATGTCCTCCAGGTAAACCTCTGAGTTTCATTCACTCCGTGATTGGCTTCTTGCATACACCTAACAAAACAAAGGTGTGCAGATCATCAGACATCTGTTCTAGTCTGCACCTACATCATACACCAGACCAGATCATAACCTCCCGTACATACCCCTGCTGGCAAACGTATAAAGAACTAAAAAGGGGAACTCCGAAATAGGGAACATTGAGGTGCTTCAGTGGAAAAGTATCCCTTATTCAGTCAATGAATGTATATACCCAACACAGCCAGGTTCCTTGTTGCAGTTACTCGTGCGTCCTGCATGTCTTCTCGTTCACAATGAACGTTAATCCACAGAAAGCGCAAAGTCTATAACAAATGAGGTGGAACACCCGTTCCTGTTAACATCCAAAATAACGGGAAAAAGGCAATCCTTCTTGCCTGTCCACAACTAACAAAGTCGGTCTTCTAGGAGCGAAGCTCCTCTCCTCTGACCGTGTTCTATCGCACTCCACTCCCTCGTGTGGGTAGAGAAACAAAAGTACCAGAGGGCTTCCTTGAATCACCCGCCGAGTATCACCGCACCGCAGCCGGGTTCTCCGTCCTGCTGTGAGTGTAAGCAAGCCCAGCTACACTTCAGCAGTCACGATCTGGATACACCGGAGCCCTTGGATGCCGCGATACTTGCTCCAGCTTCAAACCCACAAGCTCCATTGAAACAACGAATTACGCACGTACGTCGGCGTGCATGACTGCCAGAAATACCCATGAGCCCTGACCTAGGCCTCATGGGAGTTGTAGTACTCCATGCAATTTCCTCATTACGGGGTTTGTTGGCACCGAGGCTGACCGGACCTGACAGTATACCCCTCCCCCAAGCACCTCTTTGCACCAGGTTTGGCAGGATGGGAAGCATGGAAGGCTCGGATCGCCCTCGGGGCATGAATGTTCGTCACCGGCTCCCAATAATCGTCTTCGGCGGTATACCCTTTCCAGGAGACCAAGTACAACAGCTTATTACCTCTGTATTTAGAATCCAGAATACGTTTCACTTCGTACTCCAATTGCCCGTCCTTTAGCATAGGTGGTGCCGCTTTTCTCCGTTCTCCCTTCGCTGGTTTCAACAATCCGCAGTGAAACACGGGATGTATACGTAAGTGTATAGGTAACCGCAGCTTGTACGTCAGAGGATTAATTTGTCGAACCACAGTATATGGACCGATGAACCTGGGGTGAAAGATGCTGCGCCTTCTAAAACGTATGTTTTTGGTTGAGAACCACACTCTATCCCCTGGTTGATAGGTGGGACCATCTCTTCGGTGCGCATCTGCCCATCTCTTTTACTGTAACTTGGCTTTAATCAAATGCCCTTGAACTTTCTTGTGGATGTTCTGGAGTTCTTGAATACGTTTCTTTACAGTTGGTTGCTCTTCAAGGTCCAGTGGCATGGATATAGGAAGGATCCTAGCATTGTATCCATGGTTTGCGTAGAAAGGGGAGACCCCTATGGAAGAATGCCATGCATTATTGTAGGCTACTTCGGCCAACCATAACAATGAAACCCAGGACTCTTCTGCTTCCCTGGAATAGCACCGTAGGTATTTCTTCACTGTTTGGTTGAGACTCTCAGTCTGTCCATCTGTCTGAGGATGGAAACTAGTGGACAGATTTGGTGTCACTTGTAAGGCCTTGCACCATTTCTTCCAAAACCGGGCAACGAACTGGGGCCCCCTATCCGAGACGATGACATCCGGCAATCCATGAAGACGCACCACATGTTCCAAAATTGCTGTGCAGTCTGACCTGTTGTCAGGAGGTTAGAGCAAGGAATAAAATGCCCCATTTTTGTAAGGCTGTCCACTACAACTAATATGGATGTGTTGCCATGGTTATTCGGCAGTCCTGTGACGAAATCTAGATTTATGTTTTGCCAAGGTTGTTTTGGAGTAGGCATAGGCACTAGCCTTCCTTTTGCTTTCGTTGACTCACCCTTTGATCTGGCACAGACCTCACATTCAGATACCCAGGTTTTAATATCTTTGGTTAGAGTAGTCCACCAAAAGGTACGCTGTACCAGTTGTATGGTCTTGGTTACTCCTTGGTGCCCAGCCAAAACAGAACTGTGACACCATTCGAATGCTTTCTGTTGTATGGCCGTTGAAGGGAGGTACAATTTGTGATCAAAAAAAGGCAATCCTTGTTGGAGGCTTCTGCGTTCATTTGTCCCTACCCACTCATCCCATGTTTCCGAAGGGTGTGCTTTTTTGACTTCTTCCAAAAAGTTATTGACTGTTAAAGCACATATTACCTTAGTAGATGGTATGATTGCCTCGTTGAGCCCCTTCCGTTTACAACAGTCGATGCCTAGCCTGGATAAGGAGTCTGCCTTTCTGTTTTCGCTTCCTGGCCGGAAGGTAATGACAAATTTGTATTCCGCAAAGAAAAGCATCCACCTCATCTGACGCTGTGACAGCTGTCTAGCTGTTTTCATGTACTGTAAGTTTCTGTGATCCGTGTATACTGTTACAGGATGTCCGGACCCCCACAAAGAGTGTCTCCATTCCGAAAAGGCTTGTTTTATTGCTAGCAATTCTTTTTCTGCAATAGTGTAATTTAACTCTGCGGCATTGAGTTTTTTTGACATATATGCTACTGGATGTAGCTGTCCCGTTTGTTGGTCCCTTTGTGAGAGCACCGCCCCTGTGGCAACATCCGAAGCATCCGCTTCCACTATAAAGGGGTTTTCCGGTTGTGGACGTTTCAATACCGGGGCTGAGGTGAAAGCCTTCTTTAACTGAACAAAAGCTTCTGTAGCATCGCTGGTCTACACAAACGGTTCCCTTTTTCTCAGAAGTCTTGTGATGGGGCCTACCATGTGTTAAAAATGTAGAATGAACCTTCTGTAATAGTTAGCGAACCCCAAAAAGCTGTGCACATCATGCACATTCTGCGGGACCGGCCATTCCAAAACAGCTTTCACTTTCCGCTCAGTCATGCGGAGCCCTGCTGGGCATAACATTACACCCAGGAACTCTACCTCACGCATGTGGAAATTGCATTTACTTAATTTACAAAATAGGTGGTGCTCTCTGAGCTTCTGTAACACCAACAAAACATGGTGTTTGTGTATCGTATCGTTTTCAGAATATATCAAAATATCATCGATATAGACCACCACGAAAAAATCCACGTATTCATTCAACACATCGTTTAGGAAATACTGGAATGCCGCCGGGGCATTGCATAACCCGAACAGCATAACAGTATATTCGTAAAGACCGTAACGGGTCTTGAATGCGGTCTTCCATTCATCCCCCTCTCTTATCCTAACCAAGTGATAGGCACCTCTTAAATCCAATTTAGTATACACTGAAGCATCCTTCACTTGGTCCAGCAACACAGACACCAGGGGGAGAGGATATCTGTTCCGGACTGTGTTTTTATTCAGTACATGGTAATCAATACACGTTCTCTTCTCTCCGTTAGCTTTAGAAAGAAAAAAAAGCGGAGAGGCTGCCGGAGAACGTGAGGGACGTATAAACCCTATTTCTAGGTAATGATCTAGATACTCTCGTAGGTGCTTGGTCTCGGTTACTGACAGAGCATACACCCTACAAGAGGGTAATGTGGCCTCTGCTACCAGATCGATCTGACAGTCATATATTCTATGGGGCGGAAGTATTTCAGCCTGTGTCTCACTGAACACGTCACGATACGCCTGATACTGAGAAGGTAACTCAACCGCCTTTTCTGCTGCCGTGACTATACAAAATGGATGGGCCAGAGCAGCTGCCTGTGATGGTCAACTGTGCATGCAACCCTTCTGGCATTCCTCTGAAAGGAAGTGCACTGTCTTATTTTTCCAATTTATGGTGAGGTTGTGGTGCCACAGCCATGGCATACCCAAGATCACCTCGTATTGCGGAGCAGCTATGATATTTAACGAAAGTGATTCACTGTGGGACTGCGTACCGTCGAGCACCGACAACTCCACCAACTCCGTCTGTTCTATCAATGGCCCGGATTCTAAGGGTTTTCCATCGACAGCCAGTTCCCTCTCTGGGATACCTCTGGGAACACAAGATAGGGATAATTTCTGTACCAATCCTTCATCTATGAAATTTCCCGTGGCCCCTGAATCAATCATCACCAGAACCTGTTGTGAAAGGCCTGGAACTTTTAAATCCATTTGAAGCACGATATGGGACTCTGTGTCTCTAACCTCAGATACAAACAGAGATGGTACTCTCCATTCAGGGCCCTCTGTCTCTGCCTTCTTCATGGCTAACGGCCTCTGCTCTACAACCTCAAGTCCCTCCCGAAAAACAGCGACTGCTACCTTTTTTCCACCGTTAAAGGGGTTTTTAGGTTTGGTAGGACAGTCACGTACAAAATGCCCCTTCTTCCCGCAGTACATACACTGGCCATTTATCCTGAGTGCATCTCATTCATCTTTAGAGAGGGGTGATCTGATGGCTCCCACTTCCATTGGCTCAGCCACCAAGTCTTGTTCCACAGGAGGCTTCCGAAACCCCCGATCATATCTGGGACTGAATCTCTCTCCCTTTCTTTTATCACCTCGGTCTGAGAGACGATGATCTAACCGAAGTGTAAGATTCATCAAATCAGTGCAGTTAGTGGGTTGTGGATCGATTTGTGCAAGCACGTCTTTCATGTCATCGCGCAACCCCTGGTAATATAATGACATCCTCTTCTCTTCAGGCCAGGCTGTTTATGCCACCAGACGGTTAAAAGTAGTTAAATAGGTCACCAATTCCTTCTTACCCTGTCTTAATTCTAGCAACTCCTTATCGGCACTAAAGGTAGTGGCTCTTCTGTCGAATACTCTTTCTAGCTCCCTACGAAACGAATCCCAATCTGACAGGATCGGATCATCGTGTTTGACTAACGGAACGGCCAAGTTGGCAGCATCCCCTATCAAATATGATATGGCAAAAGCCATTCTTGAATGGTTATTGGGAAACGAGGACGGTTTACAAGAGAAATGCAGCATCACTTGTGTCAGAAATATTTGAATTTTGTGGGGATCCCCTGAGAAGCGTTCTGGAGTGGCTAAGGGAATAGAGGGTGTAATATGCACTTGTATTTGTGATGAAGAAGGGTTGACATCAAAAGGGTTGCATGTCTGTCTGTCTAATCTCTCTCTGAGAGCGGCTGTTTCAGCTCTAGATGTGGCTAGTTCATACTGTACTACAGCCAAAGCCTGCATAACATCTTCTAAAGTGGCCATCCCTGACACAACGCTCCAGCCAGGAGGGGCTACTGTCGTGGGTGCATAATTCTGACACGCTCCGAACAGCTCCTCAGGACTGGAACAATGCGCAAAGAGTCCACCTCCTGATCTCCCCAATTCCGCTAGCAATTACACACGGAATAATGAAGTGATCAAGCGAGGGATAAGGGATAGGAAGGGTACGGCAGGGAATAGGACCTGGGAAGAAACAAAAAGGTACAGGATGAGTACTAAACCACCACAAGTCTACACTCTGTAAAATTATCACTGCGGGTGTAATCATATACCTCTGACAAACATCCAGCCGATGTCCTTCAGGTAAACCTCAGAGTTTCATTCACTCCGTGATTGGCTTCTTGCATACACCTAACAAAACAAAGGTGTACAGATCATCAGACATCTGTTCTAGTCTGCACTTACATCATACACCAGACCAGATCATAACCTCCCGTACATACCCCTGCTGGCAAACGTATAAAGAACTAAAAAGGGGAACTCCGAAATAGGGAACATTGAGGTGCTTCAGTGGAAAAGTATCCCTTATTCAGTCAATGAATGTATATACCCAACACAGCCAGGTTCCTTGTTGCAGTCACTCGTCCGTCCTGCACGTCTTCTCGTTCACAATGAACGTTAATCCACAGAAAGCGCAAAGTCTATAACAAATGAGGTGGAACACCCGTTCCTGTTAACATCCAAAATAACGGGAAAAAGGCAATCCTTCTTGCCTGTCCACAACTAACAAAGTCAGTCTTCCAGGAGCGAAGCTCCTCTCCTCTGACCGTGATCTATCGCACTCCACTCGCTCGTGTGCGTAGAGAAACCAAAGTACCAGAGGGCTTCCTTGAATCACCCGCCGAGTATCACCGCACCACAGCCGGGTTCTCCGTCCTGCTGTGAGTGTAAGCAAGCCTAGCTACACTTCAGCAGTTGCGATCTGGATACACCGGAGCCCTTGGATGCCGCCGATACTTGCTCCAGCTTCAAACCCACAAGCTCCATTGAAACAACGAATTACGCACGTACGTCGGCGTGCATGAATGCCAGAAATACCCATGAGCCCTGACCTAGGCCTCATGGGAGTTGTAGTACTCCATGCAATTTCCTCATTACGGGGTTTGTTGGCACCGAGGCTGACCGGACCTGACAGTATACCCCTCCCCCAAGCACTTCTTTGCACCAGGTTTGGCAGGATGGGAAGCATGGAAGGCTCGGATCGCCCTCGGGGCATGAATGTTCGTCACCGGCTCCCAATAATCGTCTTCGGCGGTATACCCTTTCCAGGAGACCAAGTACCACAGCTTATTACCTCTGTATTTAGAATCCAGAATACGTTTCACTTCGTACTCCAATTGCCCGTCCTTTAGCATAGGTAGTGCCGCTTTTCTCCGTTCTCCCTTCGCTGGTTTCAACAATCCGCAGTGAAACACGGGATGTATACGTAAGTGTATAGGTAACCGCAGCTTGAACGTCACAGGATTAATTTGTCGAACCACAGTATATGGACCGATGAACCTGGGGTGAAAGATGCTGCGCCTTCTAAAACGTATGTTTTTGATTGAGAACCACACTATATCCCCTGGTTGATAGGTGAGACCATCTCTTCGGTGCGCATCTGCCCATCTCTTGTACTGTAACTTGGCTTTAATCAAATGCCCTTGAACTTTCTTGTGGATGATATGGAGTTCATGAATACGTTTCTTTACAGTTGGTTGCTCTTCAAGGTCCAGTGGCATGGATATAGGAAGGATCCTAGCGTTGTATCCATGGTTTGCGTAGAAAGGGGAAACCCCTATGGAAGAATGCCATGCATTATTGTAGGCTACTTCGGCCAACCATAACAATGAAACCCAGGAGTCTTCTGCTTCTCTGGAATAGCACCGTAGGTATTTCTTCACTGTTTGGTTGAGCCTCTCAGTCTGTCCATCTGTCTGAGGATGGAAACTAGTGGACAGATTTGGTGTCACTTGTAAGGCCTTACACCATTTCTTCCAAAACCGGGCACCGAACTGGGGTCCCCTATCCGAGACGATGACATCCGGCAATCCATGAAGACGCACCACATGTTCCAACAATAGCTGTGCAGTCTGACCTGTTGTCAGGAGGTTAGAGCAAGGAATAAAATGCCCCATTTTTGTAAGGCTGTCCACTACAACTAATACGGCTGTGTTGCCATGGTTATTCGGCAGTCCTGTGACGAAATCTAGATTTATGTTTTGCCAAGGTTGTTTTGGAGTAGGCATAGGCACTAGCCTTCCTTTTGCTTTCGTTGACTCACCCTTGGATCTGGCACAGACCTCACATTCAGATACCCAGGTTTTAATATCTTTGCTTAGAGTAGTCCACCAAAAGGTACACTGTACCAGTTGTATGGTCTTGGTTACTCCTTGGTGCCCAGCTAAAACAGAACTGTGACACCATTCGAATGCTTTCCGTTGCATGGCCGTTGAAGGGAGGTACAATTTGTGATCAAAAAAAGGCAATCCTTGTTGGAGGCTTCTGCGTTCATTTGTCCCCACCCACTCATCCCATGTTTCCGAAGGGTGTGCTTTTTTGACTTCTTCCAAAAAGTTATTGACTGTTAAAGCACATATTACCTTAGTAGATGGTATGATCGCCTCGTTGAGCCCCTTCCGTTTACAACAGTCGATGCCTAGCCTGGATAAGGAGTCTGCCTTTCTGTTTTCGCTTCCTGGCCGGAAGGTAAGGACAAAATTGTATTCCGCAAAGAAAAGCATCCACCTCATCTGACGCTGTGACAGCTGTCTAGCTGTTTTCATGTATTGTAAGTTTCTGTGATCCGTGTATACTGTTACAGGATGTCCGGACCCCCACAAATAGTGTCTCCATTCCGAAAAGGCTTGTTTTATTGCTAGCAATTCTTTTTCTGCAATAGTGTAATTTAACTCCGCGGCATTGAGTTTTTTTGACATATATGCTACTGGATGTAGCTGTCCCGTTTGTTGGTCCCTTTGTGAGAGCACCGCCCCTGTCGCAACATCCGAAGCATCCGCTTCCACTATAAAGGAGTTTTCCGGTTGTGGATGTTTCAATACCGGGGCTGAGGTGAAAGCCTTCTTTAAATGATCAAAAGCTTCTGTAGCATCGCTGGTCCACACAAACGGTTCCCTTTTTCTCAGAAGTCTTGTGATGGGGGCTACCATGTGTGAAAAATGTAGAATGAACCTTCTATAATAGTTAGCCAAACCCAAAAAGCTTTGCACATCATGCACATTCTGCCGGACCGGCCATTCCAAAACAGCTTTCACTTTCTGCTCAGTCATACGGAGCCCTACTGGGCATAACATTACACCCAGGAACTCTACCTCACGCACGTGGAAATCGCATTTACTTAATTTACAAAATAGGTGGTGCTCTCTGAACTTCTATAACACCAACAAAACATGGTGTTTGTGTATCGTATCGTTTTCAGAATATATCAAAATATCATCGATATAGACCACCACGAAAAAATCCACGTATTCATTCAACACATCGTTTAGGAAATACTGGAATGCCGCCGGGGCATTGCATAACCCGAACGGCAAAACAGTATATTCGTAAAGACCGTAACGGGTCTTGAATGCCGTCTTCCATTCATCCCCCTCTCTTATCCTAACCAAGAGGCACCTCTTAAATCCAATTTAGTATACACTGAAGCATCCTTCACTTGGTCCAGCAACACAGACACTAGGGGGAGAGGCTATCTGTTCCGGACTGTGTTTTTATTCAGTACACGCTAATCAATACACGTTCTCTTCTCTCCGTTAGCTTTAGAAAGAAAAAAAAGCGGAGAGGCTGCCGGAGAACATGAGGGATGTATAAACCCTATTTCTAGGTAATGATCTAGATACTCTCGTAGGTGCTTGGTCTCGGATACCGACAGAGCATATACCCTACAAGAAGGTAATGTGGTCTCTGCTCCCAGATCGATCTGACAGTCATATATTCTATGGGGCGGAAGTATTTCAGCCTGTGTCTCACTGAACACATCACGAAACGCCTGATAATGAGAAGGTAACTCAACCGCCTTTTCTGCTGCCGTGACTATACAGAATGGATGGGCCAGAGCAGCTGCCTGTGATGGTCAACTGTGCATGCAACCCTTCTGGCATTCCTCTGAAAGGAAGTGCACTGTCTTATTTTTCCAATTTATGGTGGGGTTGTGGTGCCACAGTCATGGCATACCCAAGATCACCTCGTATTGCGGAGCAGCTATGATATTTAACGAAAGTGATTCACTGTGGGACTGCGTACCGTCGAGCACCGACAACTCCACCAACTCCGTCTGTTCTGTCACTGGCCCGGATTCTAAGGGTTTTCCATCGACAGCCAGTTCCCTCTCTGGGATACCTCTGGGAACACGAGATAGGGATAATTTCTGTACCAATCCTTCATCTATGAAATTTCCTGTGGCCCCCGAATCAATCATCACCAGAACCTGTTGTGAAAGGCCTGGAACTTTTAAATCCATTTGAAGCACGATATGGGACTCTGTGTCTCTAACCTCAGATACAAACAGAGATGGTACTCTCCATTCAGGGCCCTCTCTCTCTGCCTTCTTCATGGCTAACGGCCTCTGCTCTACAACCTCAAGTCCCTCCCGAAAAACAGCGACTGCTACCTTTTTTCCACCGTTAAAGGGGTTTTTAGGTTTGGTAGGACAGTCATGTACAAAATGCCCCTTCTTGCCGCAGTACATACACTGCCCATTTATCCTGCGTGCATTTCTTTCATCTTTAGAGAGGGGTGATCTGATGGCTCCCACTTCCATTGGCTCAACCACCAAGTCCTGTTCCACAGGAGGCTTCCGAAACCCCCGATCATATCTGGGACTGAATCTCTCTCCCTTTCTTTTATCACCTCTGTCTGAGAGACGATGATCTAAACAAAGGGTAAGATTCATCAAATCAGTGCAGTTAGTGGGTTGTGGATCGATTTGTGCAAGCACGTCTTTCATGTCATCGCGCAACCCCTGGTAATATAATGACATCCTCTTCTCTTCAGGCCAGGCTGTTTATGCCACCAGACGGTTAAAAGTAGTTAAATAGGTCACCAATTCCTTCTTACCCTGTCTTAATTCTAGCAACTCCTTAACGGCACTAAAGGTAGTGGCTCTTCTGTCGAATACTCTTTCTAGCTCCCTACGAAACGCATCCCAATCTGACAGGATCGGATCATCGTGTTTGACTAACGGCACGGCCCAGTTGGCAGCATCCCCTATCAAATATGATATGGCAAAAGCCACTCTTGAATGGTTATTGGGAAACGAGGACGGTTTACAAGAGAAATGCAGCATCACTTGTGTCAGAAATATTTGAATTTTGTGGGGATCCCCTGAGAAGCGTTCTGTAGTGGCTAAGGGAATGGAGGGTGGAATGTGCACTTGTATTTGTGATGAAGAAGGGTTGACATCAAAAGGGTTGCATGTCTGTCTGTCTAATCTCTCTCTGAGAGCGGCTGTTTCAGCTCTAGATGTGGCTAGTTCATGCTGTACTACAGCCAAAGCCTGCATAACATCTTCTAAAGTGGCCATCCCTGACACAACGCTCCAGCCAGGAGGGGCTACTGTCGTGGGTGCGTAATTCTGTCACGCTCCGAACAGCTCCTCAGGACTGGAACGATGCGCAAAGAGTCCACCTCCTGATCTCCCCAATTCCGCTAGCAATTACACACGGAATAATGAAGTGATCAAGCGAGGGATAAGGGATAGGAAGGGTACGGCAGGGAATAGGACCTGGGAAGAAACAAAAAGGTACAGGATGAGTACTAAACCACCACAAGTCTACACTCTGTAAAATTCTCACTGCAGGTGTAATCATATACCTGTGACAAACATCCAGCCAATGTCCTCCAGGTAAACCTCAGAGTTTCATTCACTCCGTGATTGGCTTCTTGCATACACCTAACAAAACAAAGGTGTAGAGGTCATCAGACATCTGTTCTAGTCTACACTTACATCATACACCAGACCAGATCATACCCTCTCATACATACCCCTGCTGGCAAACGTAAAGAAGAACTAAAAAGGGGAACTCCGAAATAAGGAACATTGAGGTGCTTCAGTGGAAAAGTATCCCTTATTCAGTCAATTAATGTATATACCCAACACAGCCAGGTTCCTTGTTGCAGTTACTCGTGCGTCCTGCACGCCTTCGCGTTCACAATGAACGTTAATCCACAGAAAGCGCAAAGTCTATAACAAATGAGGTGGAACACCCGTTCCTGTTAACATCCAAAATAACGGGAAAAAGGCAATCCTTTTTGCCTGTCCCCAACTTACAAAGTCGGTCTTCCAGGAGCGAAGCTCCTCTCCTCTGACCGTGATCTATCGCACTCCACTCCCTCGTGCGCATAGAGAAACAAAAGTACCTGAGGGCTTCCTTGAATCACCCGCCGAGTATCACCGCACCGCAGCCGGGTTCTCCGTCCTGCTGTGAGTGTAAGCAAGCCCAGCTACACTTCAGCAGTCACGATCTGGATACACCGGAGCCCTTGGATGCCGCTGATACCTGCTCCAGCTTCAAACCCAAAAGCTCCATTGAAACAACGAATTACGCACGTACGTCGGCGTGCGTGACTGCCAGAAATACCCATGAGCCCTGACTTAGGCCTCATGGGAGTTGTAGTACTCCATGCTATTTCCTCATTACGGGGTTTGTTGACGCCGAGGCTGACCGGACCTGACAAAGATAGTAATACTCAAAGTTGGGCATGCCTAGCCCTGTCCGCTCATGGGGGTGCTGGAGCTTTGCCAATGCTATACAACGCTGGCCTCTATTACAATTTACCTCACAGAGCATCGAGTTTAGGTGATAGAAGAACCTGGCTCGTAAGTAAAGAGGGAAATTAATGAAATAGTACTGTAAGCGGGGGAGCATGATCATTGTGGACAATGCAATCCTACCTATTAGAAACAAGGGCAAAGAGCTCCAAAAGGTTATCTGCCCGAAGGGCCACAACAGCACACGTAATGTTTCCATTGAGTAAGTTTAGATAAGAATGGTAGACATGTATTCATAGGGAGCGAAAGGTATGGGATTGCCAGGGCACTGCATACTGGCCTTTTGAAAGCTGTACTGCTTTGTCTTGCTGGCAGAGGGGAAAGAGGCATAACTTTTGATAATTTGCATGCAAGCCAAAGACTGCATGAAATTCGTCCAGGGCTAATGTTATGTCTTGGTAGGACTTGGTGACATCGCTCATGTATAACAGCATGTCATCGGCATAGAGGGAAAAGGCATGGGTTTTGTCCCCAAGAGGAATGACCCAATGTACTCCACCTCAGCACAGCCATATTGCTACAGGTTCCATCACCACGGCAAAGAGAAGGGGAGAGAGTGGAGAGCACTGATGCATGCCCCTTTGAACTGGGAGTGCATCTGATATATTCTGACCAATTCACACCGCACCACAGGTTGCACATAAAGTAGTTGGCACAAAACCATTTCGGTCTGGATTCGACTCAGAATTTTATAGTATTTGATATCTCCAGCAGCTGATATGATGCTAATTTTGAGATATCTATGCCTGGTTCAGGGATAGAAACCAATTCTGTCTCTTGGAAAGAAGCAGGCAGGATCCTCTCATCAAGCTCAGTGTTGTTAAGTGTTTCAAGACACAGTCCTAGGATGTCAGTAAACATATTATGAAATTCTAAAGGGAATCCATTGAGGCCAGGTGTTTTCCATTAGCCAATGAACATATAGCTAACTCAAGTTGAGTTACCATCCGAGCGGGACCTACCTGCATCTGGCCGTCACGGATGAGTAACTCAACTCGAGTTGCTCTCAGTTGTTAAATTAGCAATTACTCTGGCCAGACACACTTGAGGATGATCAATTCCTCTAAAGAGGCGCCTTTTTCCCAGAAGGTATACAATTTAACCTCTTTCTTTCACCACTTAAAAGGACTACTTTTGAGTCCAGACTTTAGGGGATGTGACTTTCATTTTGAGTTTCACTTAGTCAAAGCCATCCCCTATGAGTAGAAGATGATATTTAGGTCCTGATGAAATGCCTAGATCCGTTTGGACAGTATAGGGCATGAAACATGTCAACGCCCCACATACCTTATACATTCCTTTGAACTGAAGCAGGTATAATTCTCTGTCTTTAGTCCACGACTTACCAGTCGGTGTTTTACTTCATAGCACAAGAACCCAGTGAATAAACAACCCTTGGAGATCCTTGTAGCTATTTTTAAATCACACTCACTCCATCCCACCTCTACTCAGTATAGAAAAGCCCTCTCCAAACACCCTTAGCTTCACGACAGCAACCAAGAAGACATCCGGCAAAGAGCCCCCTCTCGGGGCCCGTTGGGCATTGCAGCGCCGGCCCAATGAGGAGCTGCCCTATTATGAAGCATGACAGCCTTCGGGGTGTGTGAGGGCCCTTGCTCCTTATTGGAGCTATCACAGTGCAACTACGCATTCTCTTCTTCCAGCACCTGGTTGTAACCCCCTTAATCCCCACTTCTCCCCATTTTCCTTCATAGGACCAGCATACTATTTCTGTTTTTCCACGTTTTCTTGTCTAACCATCATGTGCCTCTGCCTGCCTGTGAAATCAACCTCTGGTATAGACTAACATGGTCCTGTTTGTGCATTCATTCTAGACAGAGCTGAGGTGTGTTCTGCATATCCTGATAGCTCGTCACCCGGCTGATGGGTCTTCCTTAGCTAGAATTGTGGGACAAGTTGACACTGACGCCTAAATAAGACTGTGCCTCTCCTCTCACAGTGCTTTCTTTACACCCTGGAGTGTGTCTGGAGCCAAGGCTGGGCAAAGCAGGAGTTTGTAAACAACAAAGACTTTCTTTTGAAGTATGCTTACTTCAAAAGCCAAAAGGGGTATAAGTATTGGATATAAAACCCCAGAGCTGTGAGGAGGAGTATTATCCCATTGCTGAGTGTTGCTTTGCTGGAGCATCATGCAGTTTCTGCTTCTGCTTTGGAGAAGAAAAGGATATGGACTTTGTTGTGTATCCTGCTTGATACATTTCTCCAATGGCATGTGTGTGTTTGCCTCCTGTTAAGAAGTCTAAGGGTCATCAAACACTTCATCTGCAGCATCCCTGAACTCCACTGCTGGGAGTTCTGATCTGCCTTGTGGTTCCAATTCTAGTTCTGGGCCCTTGTAGGATGTTCTCCTGCTTGAAATCATCAAAATCAATACATTGCCCTTCCAGCCCCTGATTTTCTGATGCAGCACCACTGTGTGAAAAGAATCTCCATGCACCGCAGCTGTGTGGCTAAAGAAATCAATTCAGTGCCTGCCTGCGGCTGAGGTAACTGCTGCACCCCGAGTTTAGCCCACTGTGTCTCCAAAGTATGCAGGCCCTGCTGTGTGGCTAAAAGAACTGACTCATCATGGGACTGCAGCAGAAGAAATTGATGCACCGCCTGTTGACCACCACTACATCAACCTTCAGGATTTCTACACATCGCACATGTGCACCAAGATTTTCCGATGCTTCAACCCGCAGACCCGAACCACCTTGGATCTCAATGCCTCACTTACCCTTACAATCTGGATTCCACGCAACCCTTCTCCTGCATGAGGCAGAACTAACACTTTGCCTCCCCAAAGGTCTTAGGAACCAACACATTGCTGTGTTTCCCGACGCTTTTCTCCTCTGCGCCTGTTTTCCTCATGAACGTTTGACGCATCTGAAGGTACTTTGTGAAAAATCACAACATCGATATTTTCCTATGGACAGAATTGCTAAAACCTTTAAAAGTCATATTTTGAACTGTGTGTTGGATTTGTGTTGTTTTGGTCTTGTTTGGTTTAGATAAAGATACTTTATTTTTTCTAAACTGGTGTGGGGTCCATTTGTAGTGTTTTCACTGTGTTACTGTGTGTTATGTACAAATACTTTACACATTTCCTTGAGATAAGCCTGACTGCTCGTGCCAAGCTACCAAGGGGGTGAGCAGGGGTTATCTAATTGTGTAACTCCCTTACCCTGACTAGAAGGAACAGTCACAACTTAGACAAGGTGCATACCACTGCCAACTAGAAATCCCCATTTCTACCAGATACCATGATTTACCACCAACTCAGAAGGATTATTACAGTTCCAGATTGGGACTGTTTTTATGCTTTTGTTGATTTCCGGTTCTACATAAGTCATATGACCGGTGTTTAGGTGGGTAAAAATAGCACTTTTAAAGGTATTGCGTGCAATTTGTTGTGAAATTTTGAAACACCATAAATAAAAAAGGAAAACTTTCTACACAAAATATTTTATGACGTTTAATTCTCAAATTCTCTGGGGATAGTAAGGGCTGTCATAATGGCTCCATGAGTTAAGTGCTTCACGCTTATATCTAGTGTGACCTGCAGGACTTCAGTTTAAATTCCAGCAAAGCTTGCTCATCCTTTTCTCCAAATTGAGTTGTATTTTTTTTCTCACTTTGTCCTCATATACCCGCTGATGGTTCTAACATGAGTTAAAAGAGGGAAGCGAGCAACTACCATCTTACAGACTTTGCTGTGATAACTGGCCAGGAATAACTTCAGTGCCATACCCTTCCAGCCTTTCTTGGTTTAATCATTGGGCCCACCAAAAACATATATACATATCCCCAATAAAGTCATGGGTCTCTGCGACGGCGGGCTCGAGTGAGGTCGCAAACCTCAAATACTTTCCTCAAAACTTTCGTCCATCCACAAAAAGCCAACTTGAGCCCCGATCCATGAAACATGAAATTATTATTTAAACATGTAGCAAGCAAAACGCCCGACGCGTTTCGGTGCATCCTCACCTTGGTCACCAGTAGGTAGTTATAGTTAGGATCTACACTAGGTAGTTATAGTTAGGACCTAGTTTCCATAGGAAAAACATCTTTTGACTTGCCTACAACTTTGGGGTCGTTTGACCAATCTTCATGAACTTGTCCCAAAAAATTGTCAAAGTAGATTCTGTGTGTCATGGAAAGTTTTGGGGAGATCCGTGCAGTGGGGACCGACAAATAGGGGCATGAAATAAGTGTGCTTTTTTAATGTTAATTCCTATAGTAACGTGTTGTCGAACCTACAGCCCGAACCGCTTGACGGAATTACATCAAATTTGGCAGAAAGGTAGATGATGTTATGCAGATTGTGCTTTTTGTTATTTGGTGCAAATCCACTCATTAGTTTTTCAGAAATTTGAGTTGAAAATTATAGTGATATCTCTGGCCACAAAGCCTTCATGAAAAAGGATGAGCTCATGCAGGGAAATGCACCTCTCTGATTGGCTGCCAACACTTCAACCAGGAAGTGTTGGCCAGCCATCTTGGGACTCGGCTTCACTGAGTCTGAAAAACAAAAGTGAATATAAAGAAAAGGGGTCAGTGTAGGAATACCAGCTATGGTGTTGGGGTCCCCCTGGGACACGCCATAGCCTAAAAGCATTTTTCTTTCATCTTTCAGCAAAATGGTGATAATTGAGCCTTCGAAGCAACACGTTTAGCAAATAAGAAAGTGCAGGCTTCTGTGCTTCCTTTAAATAAACCAATGAGAATGCCAAAAATAAAGGAGGCTGTGCATGGGACTCCCCTCCTTGGGATATTCAAAACCCCAGGGACCACCACTTCCCTAGGGTAGTGTTATAATTATATGCACATGAGCCTTGTGGCTCCCCCGCTGCCCCAGGGACTGGCTCATAGTGCGCCAGGAGGCATGTTTGCAGAGTGGTGGAAAAAGGGGGTGTGGCCTCTCAGAAATCCAGCTATGGGTTCTTCCTGGAAGTAACAGGAGGGTGGTGGCCACCAAGGACCCTCAAGAACCAAGGGAATTTCCTCCTCCAACTAGTAGTGCACCAGGAGGCACGTTTGCAGAGTGGTGGAGAAAGGGGGAGTGGCCACCAAACACCTCTCAGCCAACCCACTGTGTGGGACTTACTAGAGTTAACAGGAGGGGTAGTTGGCCCTCAAGGACCCCCTGGAGCCAAGGGAACTTCATCCCCTACTAGTAGTGTGCCAGGAGATGTCTTTGCACAGTAGTGAAGAAAGGGGGTGTGGCCTCCATCCTTGAGAGTAAGCTACCCCTCCTGTTACCTCCAGTAAGTCCTACACAGTGGAAATGCTAAGAGTTCTTCGGAGGCCATGCCCCCTTTTTCCACCACTCTGCAACCCGGGCTTTTTGGTGCACTACTGGTTACTGGTTGGAAGATGAAGTCCACTTTACTCAAGAGGGACCATGGGTGCCAAGAAGCCCTCCTGGTACCTCATGTAAGTCCTACACAGCAGGACTCCTGAGAGCTGGTCGGAGGACCAGCGAGCTTTCTCATCCACTCAGCAAATGTGATTACTTGTTAAAAAACAATAGAAATTGACTGAAAAAAACAAAGGTTACAGGAACGTTATAGCTACGAATTCTCTTTTAAAAAGCCTTAGAAATTCTCTGACAAAACCAAAGGTTACAAGGACATTATAGTTAGCAACTAGAGTTAAAACCAACCTTTGAAATTCACTGAAAAAACCAAAGGTTACAGAGATGTTATAGTTAGGGTCCGATTTCACTTGTACAAAACAAGTGAAATTCAGCAGTTATAATTACCTGAGCTAACTATAACGTACACCCCTGCAATGCACTCCTTATGCGCTCACATATTACATCACTCTTGGCATGGTCATTAACATCACTGATGACATCTCAAATTAAATCACTGGTGACATCATTCAGTGAGTGTAAGTATTTTGTAAGAGTTTATGATTGTTAAACATATATAGTAAGGTACTACAAAGCTTAAAGTTGTATACTAGGTATACTTCTAATGAGTAATACTACTTTTGATATATATCATGTGAGTGGCTGTGGGACTGTATATATCCTTGTGCATATCGGTGTGTGAGCGGCTGTATGGGTGTATAAGTGGTTGTGTAAGTAGCTGTGTGGGTGAGTGAAATGCTGCATGAGTAGCTGTATTGATGAGTGAGTGGGTATGTCAGTGGGTGTATGGGTGGGTGAGTGACAGTGTAATTGGCTCTATCAGTGGGTGTGTAGTGATTGTATGGGTGAGTGAGTGGATGTCTGAATGGCTGTATGAGTAAGTTACCGGGTGTGTAAGTGGCTGTATGGGTGAGTGGCTGTATTGATGAGTGAGTGGGTGTGTCGGTGGATATATGGGTGGGTGAGTGATGGTGTAAGTGGCTCTATCAGTGGGTAAGTGGGTGTGTAGTGACTGTATGGGTGAGTGAATGGATGTCTGAATGGATGTATGAGTAAAGGATTGGGTGTGTAAGTGAGTGGCTGTTTGAGTAGGTGTTTTGTTAAGTGACTTTGTGTGTGAGTGACTATATGGGACAGTGAGTGTCTGTGTGAATGGCTGTATGGGTGAGTAGACCGATGTGTCAATGGGTATGTAAGTGTGTGTATGAGTGAGTATATGAGGGCTTCTAAGGGTGAGAGAGAGGCTATGTTAAGAGGTTGATTGGATGAGTGAGTGTGAATGTGACTTTGTAGGTAAATTAGTGGGTATGTGATTAGATGTATGGGTGAGTGTGTGATTATGTGGCTGGCTGTATGTGTGAGTAACTGTTTGTATGAGTGGCTGTATGGGTGAGTGAATGGTTGTGTGAGTGGTTATATGAGTGAGTGAGTGAATTTGTGAGTGGCTCTATGGAGGAATGAGTGGGTATGTGAGTACTGGTATAGGTCTGTGTATGAGTATGTCGATGGTTGTAAGGGTGTATGAGTGTATGAGTGGGCATACAAGAGGTTGTATGGGGGTTTGAGTAGGTGTGAGTGGTTGTGTGGATGATGTAATCAGTGATGTCATCAGTGATCTCATTTGAGATGTCATCAGTGATGTCATCAGCAATGTCACTGAGCATCTCATAAGTGATGTAATATGTGAGTTCATAAACAGTGCATTGCAGGGGCGTGAGTTATAGGTAGCTCAGGTCTATAACTGATGAATTTCACTGGTTTTGCACAAGTGAAATCTAACCCTAACTATACCGATCCTGTAACCTTTGGTTTTTTCAGTGAATAATATATATATATATATATATATATATATATTCAATGAAAAAACCAAAGGTTTCACACATGATATAGTTAGCTGGACATTTCACTCGTAAAAAACCAATGAAATTCCCCCGTTATAGTTAGTTCAGCTAACTATAACTCGCGCGCCCGCAATGCACTACTGATGACATCACATATTACATCACTCATGACATGGTCAGTGACATCACTCATGACATCACTGATGACATCTCAAATGACATCACTGATGACATCATCCAGTGAATGTGTGTTTTTCTGAAAATTAAATATGTTTTATATATGTATATCTCAAGGTCGATGGAAGAATAAATGAGTATATAAGTGTCTAAATTGATGATTTGTTTTTGAAAAATTGATTGCATACTGACTGATTAAGTGTATCTTTTTGAATACATGGCTAAGTGAGTAATGTTTAAATGTGTAAATACCTGTATCAGTCTCTCACTTTGTATATAAGTGGCTGCATGGGTTGGTGAGTAGCTACATGAGTGTCTATATAGGTTATTAGTTGGTTTTTTGAGTATCAGTATGAGTGTCTGAGTGTCTTCATGGTGCGGTGGGGGGTATTACGTAGTGCATAGATGCATGAATGAGTGACTCACTGTTTGTATGTGTTGAAGACAGCATGTGTGCAGGACTGTATGGGTGGATGAGTGTGTGCATGGGTGTGTTAGTGAGTGAATGACTGTCTCAATAGTGTCTTCATAAGTAACTACATATGTTTTAAACTAGTATATGTGACTATTGGTGTTTATAAGTGAGTATATGTGAGAGTGAGAGATTGGTAGACTTCTTGTATGAATAAGTATGTGTTTCTATAAGTGATTGTTTAAAAGACTAAGTATGTGTAAGTTTCTGTAAAAGTAAGTGTGGTGGTGTGTGTATAACTGTATATGCAAGTAAATGGATGTTTGATTCTTTATTAGCATGAGTGACTATGTGTGAGTAACTCTATGGATGAGTGGCATTGTGTTACAGGATGTTTAGGTGTATGAGTACATATGATGTGTGAGTACATGTATGAGTGACTGTATAGGATTGTTGGTGGATGAGTGGATGTGTATGTGGATCTTAGAATTACTGAATAGGTTGTTGTAACTGTTATTGGTATGTCCTTTTTTTGAAAATGTCAGTCTCTATTTTTGAATGTTTGTATCAAAGGTTATATTAGGGTGAGAGGAGGTCTACCACTCTGTCACAAGGATAATGTCATCAGTGATGTCATTTGAGATGTCATCAGTGATGTCATGAGTGATGTCACTGACCATGTCATGAGTGATGTAATATGTGACGTCATCAGTAGTGCATTGCGGGCGCGCGAGTTATAGTTAGCTGAACTAACTATAATGGGGGAATTTCATTGGTTTTTTACGAGTGAAATGTCCAGCTAACTATAACATGTGTGAAACCTTTGGTTTTTTCATTGAATTTCTAAGGTTTTTTAAATGCTAATTCCTAACTATAACGTGTGTGAAACCCATGGTTTTTTCAGTGAATTTCAAAGGTTTTTTAAATGCTAATTCCTAACTATAACGTGTGTGAAACCCATGGTTTTTTCAGTGAATTTGCAAGGTTTATTAAATGCTATTTTTTTTTTTTTCTTCTTTTTTTTTTTACATATTTTTATTTTAATTTTCTATCCTTTTTTAAAGACTATGGTTAAATTTTTAAAATTCTACAATATGTTTTTATTTTACATTTTTTATAAAATAAACAGGTAACATTTATTAGCAATACATTTTTTCCTTTTTTTTAAATTTTTTTTTAGTGCGCGTACGGTAAACTTACGGTAAGCGTACGGTTTACGCAATGTCCGTAATTTATCTACGCTGTTTGCGTATAGTTACGCAATTTGCGTAGCCGCGCGTACTAAGCGTGGGGCGCGTACGCGTGTACGCTACACGCGCACGTTACGCGGAAGTGTTGGGGAGTGACTGTTATGCGCATGCGCGCGAGCGCGTGTCTTTTTTACGCGCATGCGTACTTTTGCCGTAAGCGCACCGTATGCGTACGGTGGGTCATGTGATCATGAAACACAACTTTTGATTGGTTGAAACTACTTTCAGTTCTAGAACTCTCCTACACCACACCCATTCCCCTCATTTCTGCTTGTGATCCCTTAGGAGAAGGAGCTGGGTTGTCTTTGTGATATGATGGCAGAACAGCAGAGCTCTTCTGAGAGTGAGGCTAGCAGCACTACCTTGAGGCAGAGAGCGAGGAAACAAAAGACCTCTTACGTATGGGAGTATTTTACTTTTCCAGAAGGCCAGCAAAAGGTAAATGCACCCTTAGTGACTTGTAAGCTGTGTAAGCGTGTACTTTCAAGAGGGAATCCTGACAGGAAGTATTCCTTTGGGAATCACACCATGATGAGACACCTTAAGGATGTACACAGAAGGACACATGCTCGACTTACTGAAGGTAACCCTTCAGTAAATCAACCAAGCACATCCACAGCAGCTCAGCCTGGACCATCATCTGCAGGGCCGAGTCCTTCTTCTGCAGGTCAGGTGAGCCCTTCATCTGTGGGGGGAGCATCTCCTTTTTCTGGTCCTCTGGAAATTAACCCTCGGTTTGCGAGGGTTGAAGTACGGTGCGCCACTTGTCATGATCTAATTACTTATAGGGAGACCAGTATTTCCCTAGTGAACTGTAAAATAGATCAGCACACTTGTCGTACCGTCTAATATTCCCAATCTTTCTTTCCTCTGTCCCTGCATGAACACAACGGCTCTTTTAAGAGCCAACCTTACCTTTCATCTATTTTTTATATATGTTTTTAAAAACTTTTTTTTATTTTTTTTTTACCGTACGCGTACGGTACGCGTAATTTTTTTTTTTTTTTTTTTAAAACACTAAAAATCAATTATCACATTACAAGGTCCTTGAGAGACTACAATTAAAAACTGAAAATGTGATTGTAGAGAAGTGGAAAAAAGGGACCATGATATTATTGACTTACCATACCCACTAAAAAAAAAAGATTTATTCATTTAAATTTTTTTTTAATTGCTTTAAAAATGGTTCTAGTTTTCGAAAATTTTCTATCTCAATCTGAAAAAAAAGAAAAAAGTATTAATATTTAATAAAACATTTTATAATACAGTACACATATTTACATAATTTTCACAAAAAAAATTTGCCTTTTTTTTGCTGTTTTCAGAAAATATTGCATTTCACTATAAATTGTGAAAGCAATTGCATTCATCATTTAACAGCAGGCAAAAAAAAAAATTAACAATCTCAAAGATTGTTTTAAAAAAGCCCACAATCTCTTTTTGCATAAACATAACTTTATAGAAATGCATAATATTCTTAAAAAATATCATCTAATATCAATACTTATTTCTTTAAAATACCATCTGATATTTTTGTTTCAGAAGTATAATCACAATAATATATCTCAAATAACTCCACAATACATCGGGTTCCATTTCCTTTAGGCCAAATAGTAATTTTAAAATTCTTTTTTTGTTAAATTTCCAATGGTAATCCAATAAAAATCTAAAGTTTAAATTGTACAGATGTCACCGATTCTCTGTAACATTTTGGTTTCCGAAAGATTAATTAATAATTAAATAAGTCCACAATAGAATTGTTTACCTTTCCGCATGGCCAAATAGTAATTTTAAAAATCTTTTTTGAAAAAATTTCCAATGGCAATCCAATAACATTCCAAAATTTAAATTGTGCAGATGTTACCGATTTTTTCTAAATTTTTGGTTTTCCAAAGTTTCCTTAAAAAATGGAAAAATTCCACATTACAATTGGTTACCTTTCCATTAGGCCAAATGATAATTTGTTAAATCTTTTTATTTGTAAATTCCAAATGGTAATCCAATAAAATGGTAAAATTGTTTTGTCCAGATGTTGCCAAATCTCTCTAAAATTTAGGTTTCAGGAAGATTAGATAGGAATTTGCTAAATCAAAAGGCAAATGTTGCTTAAAAATCAATTGGGAATCATTACACAGTGTCCAGCCTTTTTCACATTTAAGATAAACTGTGTAATGACCAGAAGTTACAGTAGGTCCATCATGGAAAATTATTGCAACTGTTACAAAAGTTTTTCCTGAAATTGATAATTGCTGTCCTGTAAACTTCTTTATTAAAGTATCCAATTTTGAACCATCAGCTCTACATCGTTGCATCATTAAAATTACATACTGTCTGTATTCCTTTAAAATTAATGTTGAAAACATGTCAGATTTACACTCACCGCATTGCATGCTATGATTAGCATCTTTAACTAATTTAGCAAAAGTGACTGTTTTACTCTCTGGCAATGTTAAATAAATAAACCTTTCAGAATCAACATTAGAGCCACATATATTATAACAGTTTTCACAACTATGTTCCCATTTATAAGAGAGACCAAATACATTTTCAATGGGAACCCCTTCTTCTTCCAGTACCTGAAGAAAATAAATCAAGAATTCCTGTGCGTCTTGCTGTACATTTTGAGAAAACTGTGTTCGTCCTGAACATACATCTAAAACTTTTCTAATTTCAGTAGCACTTTCTATTTGAGTTTTATCATTACTCAGCTTTTCAAAACGGAGACTCAGCACAGAACAGAATCTTTTTCCCTGATTTACTATTATCTGCTCTTGAAACTTTCCAGATAAAATGCAACATTCAGCACTACATTAGCGTAGCAGTTGACACCAGAGCTATTTTCAAAATAACATCCTACAACCTGTTCTTCATTTTCCTTATTCTTTTTGCTTGCAATTACATCACTCCTCTTTTTTTTCTTCCTCTCTACATCTTCATTACAGATATTCTCATTTCTCCTTTTACGAGAAACTACACGTTTCTCCAACACAGGATACTGACCTAAATGAGGAGCATAGCTTCTTCTTAATCTATTATACTCCTTTACACAATTTGTATCAGCACTAACTTTTGAATCATCAAAGTCTATCATGAATAAACCTGATAATGTTTTCACTCGTGACAAAGCAACATATGCCATACCTTCTTTGAACACAGTTGAACCAATGTTCACAAATGCACAATCTACAGTCAATCCTTGAGACTTGTGAATAGTTACAGCATATGCTAGCGAAAACGGAAACTTCTTCCTACGTACATATAAGTCTTTCACAAGCATGAAACGAACTGAACAACGACAAATGTCTTTAACTTCTTCTATCTGATCAAATTTTATTTTTAAACATTCAATTCCATCTTTTTTCTGATAATTAATAAAACCCACAACTCTTCCCATAGCTCCATTAACTAAACCTTTTTCAAGATCCAAATTTCTCCTTAAAAATACTCTACAGTTCATGCAAACATATAGATTTTTTTCTAATCCAGCTGTTTTGGAAATGTTCTTCTCTAGTGAATCCAATTTATTTTTCAGTGTGCCTGTTAATGTGACAGTAATTCTTCCATCCTCAATTTTGTCCACTGCTTCCAATTTCCTGATATCTTCCTTTTCCAATTTCAAAAGCTCCTCATTGAATATTGAGCATTCACGTAGAGTTGGCATTAAGCAGATGACACTTTTGTTTTCTGCAATGTTCTTGTATATCTTCTCTGCAACTATTTCTTCCTTTGGAAATAAATTATGTAGCAGCCGACTCTGTAATGCTTTTTTGCCAGCTTCAGTGAGTAGTCCAATTCTGATATCTTTCAGAATACTTCCATATTCTTCATCGTTTGCTTGCCTCATATTAGTAGTAAGTTCCTTGTACTCAAAGAAGGACCAAATATTTGTATTACCGATGCTTCCCAATGACTTCTTCGTGTCTTCATGTGTCACAGTATTAAACCCTGGTTGTCCTTTAACTGGAGTAAGTTGCAAAAGATCTCCAAAAACTATGACGTGTTTTCCTCCAAATAACACGTCATAGTCTGTCTTCAGAATTTGCTGCATTCTTAAATGCACAAAGGCAAGCATTAAGTTTGATACCATGCTCACCTCATCAATAATGAGAACTTGCATCTTCTTCAATACTCTTGAAACTTCCAAGCATGCTTCTCCAGTTAGCTTGTTGTATTGTATTTTGTTCTCATGCTCCACTGGTAACATTAGCAAACGATGTAAAGTGATTCCTTTTATGTTATATGCTGCTAACCCAGTTGGAGCAGTAACCACACAAGACAAAGTAGAATCCTTTTTTTGCTGTAGGTAGCTTCTGATGACTTTTATTAGGAAACTTTTTCCAGTTCCAGCTTGTCCGCTTACATACATCCTGATTGGATGAAATGATGTGCATGAGCACTCTTTTTTTTCATGTAGAAATCCGTGATCAATTTTTTTTCTGATCTCTTCATAAATTTGTTGCTGCTCTTCGTTCAGTTGTCTTTCCAAATTTTGTAAGTCTATAAATTCTCCTTGAGCTTGATTCATAGCCGTTTCCACTTCATTCATGGCTATTGATGCTTCATTTTCAACGATTGGTTGTCCTAGGGGATCTTGACTGAGTGTTCCTGAACTTTGGCTGTCCTGAGAACTGTCTCTAGCTATTTCTGCTGCAATTGTAGTTTCCTGTTCAATTTCTTCATTTAACATTTGCAGATAAGTTGTGAATGTATTGCATTGTATGCTGTCTTTGCAAGCATTAAAAGAAACTTCATAGCTTTGAAATTCTCCCAGTAGTTCATCCTCTGTACGCCATGGTTTAAACAGCTGTAAAAGAGCCAAGTAGTAAAATTCCTTTTTGTCAGTAGTGGCGCAACTCAGCTTCCGGTGATTTATCAAACTTCCTTTTGTTTGCTTCACCAAACATCCTTCCTCACCAATGACTTTATATTTTCCATTATTGATGTCTTCTGCGGCTTTCCGTGAATAAATGTAGTTCTGCAGCACTTCATAGAGACACATGTTCTCCAGATGATGACTTCTCTTGGGATAATATGTGTCCAACATGTTTGATTTCAAAATATCTGTACTTTCTGGGTCATTCTCGGCCAAATATTCAATTTCTCCAACAGATTTCAGTACCCGATTTCTCATTGCTGCAAGGCCTAAACTTGCCCAAATTATTCTTCTTGATTTCGAGTAGAGACTTGCAGAAGATAACCTATCTGAACATTCGTAGGATCCAATTTCTCGATGCGATAACATCTTCAAACTGAAACTGTACAGCTTCTTACTGACAGTTTTCTCGTGGGAAATCTCTTCCCACATTTCCTTCAATTCTGTTTTTTCTGATTTCGTAATGTAAGACGTTACATATCGAGCAACAGCAATGGAATTGTCAGCTACATACTGTATATCCATGTTAGCGTTCCACATGGATAAAATCACTGGGTTGTAGTCATTTATATTTTTTGATCCTTCTTTTCTTTTAAGGTTGTAGGTATTCTTAGGTGATTTTCTTGTGATAGTATGTCTCACAGATGACATAAAACTGTTAACTCTTCCATTTGAAAGAACAGGTCTAGGAAATCCAAATCGACATTTAGTGTAGTATTTATCTTTGCTCTTGTATTTCCGTCGACAGTATTTTCCACACCGATGACTTTGGAAACGTAAAACTTGCTCCTTTAACTTTTTCTCTTCTGTGCTTTTTGGTATAGCACATGTTGCATATTCTTCAATGTAAGATAACACTGCTTCATCAGTATCTGTTCCAAACTTTGGAGCATCCTTGATCCACAACAGCATATGAATATGAGGAGCACCTCTTGCCTGGTACTCTTTTCTCCAAAAGAAATCCACTACTTCTCCTAGAGGTGGATTTTTTTTATTGCAGATGAAGGACATCATAGCCTCAAATCTATGATTGAAATATCTGCAAACATTAACCGGATCCAATGAGCACAGTTCTAATGCTGTCTTGTATTCGATGTTTTTAATGTTTGAATTTGCCTCTCGTAGAAAATCCAGTAAATCATCCCAAGCGTACTCCGCACAGCTTAGGGTAACGAACCATGTTGGTGTTCCTAAATTCCGTAACATGCATTTTAATTCACCATGGCGTCGGTACCAATATTCATTTGTCCCACGCTGACAAGCCATCAGATTGATCAGTTGTGTTTCCAAATGATCATCTCGGTGCTGCACTTTCTCCATAAAATCCTTAGCAGACACATTTTGCAAATGTACTCCACTTTTTAAAATGTGATTTACTGCATAAGACAATGCCGACAAGTCGCTTTCAAATAAAAGATGGAACAAATAAGGAATACTTTGTCGAAATCTGGGATCTTCAGCATATAGTCTTGTAGTCCGATACTCAGAAGCTGGAATCTGTTCCGGACGTTCATCGTATCGTCCTCCTTTTCCTTTAGGAAACAGCTGGGGAAAACATCGAGCTTCCAAGCTCTCCTCCCATACACTCACGGGAGTTCCTTTTGCTTTCTTCATCTGAAATAGATCAATATTGTCTCCCATAACTTCTTTTGAATGAAGAGGATGTATGCTAAAATGTTCATAAATTTTTTCTTCCTTTGACTTGTCCACTTTTTCAATTTGTCCAGTTGGTGTTTCTGTTCTGTGTCTTCTTGTAAATCTTCTTCTTTTTCTTCTTCTATATAAATTGATTCATACCATTTGTTATTCCTTTTCAAATACAAATTTGCTCTTTGTACTTTCCGTACATCTACCAGCTCCTGCCAAATCTTCTTATTCTTTGTAGGTACACCATTAACCAGAATAATTAATGGTTCAGTTTCCAAAGTATCCGCATCAATAGTTTCCATATTTTTTTTCAAATCCAAGGGCAAATACACCACTCTACCTTTTAAACCTCTCAGTAAATCTGAAGGAGGTAATTTACCAGTTTTGGGCTCCATACGTACTATGGTCTGGAACGGATGAACACATTGAATGAGTATAGACTCATATGTATTTAATTCAGAAAGTTCAGCAGGAATAGCATCCAATTCTAAATTATTATGTACAGCTCTGGTCGGCATTCTATTTTCCTCTAACTTGTTGTAACAGTATTTACAAATACGCTGAACTTCACCCAATTCAAAACAATTTTCAAGAAATATATATGTGGCAAAATCCTTCCACTTATAATTATCTTCATTTTCACTCTTTCTGTAGAGATCAACATACCTGGTTTGTTTTCTATAATGAGTTCTGCGGCAACAAATACAAGTAATATTTGGTCTTTCATTAGAGATTATTGCAAATTTTGTTATGTGATCATTAAATGTCTTACTTACAGAGGGTTCTACATTCTCTTCCACTTCTTCCTCATTTACTGTGTCCTTCTCTGCACTGTTTTGTTCAGGACCAAAGTAACAAAACTGAATTTCATCAACAACCTTCTCTACATCTGATACCGTTCCACGGAACAGAGCCCTATTCAATTCATCTAACTTTATTGCTGGACTTTTAGCAAAATACAACCGTCTCACAAACTTTCTCATTTCAGTATGATGAACAGCCAGCATCCTAAAATGATGGAAAACACTATTACACACTTTTCTAGATAGACAAGCCAGAGAATGACCCTGCAAACCAGTATTCTCTCTCACTCTGCATGGATCCAAACTTTGAAGCACCTTAATCTTCTGTTTTACACTTTTTTTACTATATTCTCTTAGAAACTCACAAAATTTATCAATAGATTCCTGACGCACAGTGCAAATACTACTACAATTCCAAGTGTACACTGGGGCTTTAGGACGTCTCCCCATAGCCTCATCCGCCATCACTTGTACCTCATCTCTTGGAACCATTATCTCCTTCTCCATTATGCAACCATTTTTCACTTCATAAGCACGACCTCTGGTGTCAACTGCATGCAGCAAACTATTACTTTGAAAATAACTCTCTTCATTAAAAAAAGGTTCACTACTTGAACTATGCATCCATTTTCCTAAAAACACTTTAGAAAAGTTTGTTCTGTTCACTACTCTTTTCCTTTTGCTATGTGATTTCAGTACATTAACCATTTTGTCTAATGTACGCATCCTATTCAAAATTAAAATGAATAGTTTCCTTTTTAATTCTAATGCCTTTGCTGCAATGGCTTCAATTTCTTTTTTTCTCTTATAAAACTTAGCCTTCTGCTTATATTTCTTCACATCCTTTATCAAATTGGACATAACTCTTCTCTGAAACATTTTTCTACGTATCTCTTTAAACGCTGTTTTTCTGTTTAAGTTAATCTTTTTAGTTGCAGAAGGTATATTTGCATTAACTAAATTCTCAATTTTTTCCTGTCTTTTTCGATTGAAATCATTCTTTCCAGTACAGACATTTTGTACATTTTTCCTTTTTTTGAATATGTTCTTTAGAACATTTTTTGTCTGCTTACCAGCAGATTTTTTCTTTTTCGCAACATGAGCATCTTCAACTAACTTAGGTCCTCCAGTTGTCTTCAAATATAGGTTTTTTTTGTGGTCTTTTTTTACTCTGGATTTTGTAGGCATCTTAAATTTTGTTCACTGCTCTTCAGCAATACCTGAAAAAAACTAAAAAAAAATTCCTTTATTTTATTTAAATATATTACTACATTTGTTTTCACATTAGTCACAAAACGAAATTTCTTTGCCAATTTGAAAGCACACTTACTACTCTTTTTTTTGGCAAGTGATAATCACTTTTACAGACTGACACATTATGAATCCACTTTTCAGATTTTTTAAAAAGCACATGTCCAAACTGCTTTTTCAGACCAGCACCATTTGTAACCTGGGTGACTGCCTACACTCCAGCAAGGGCAACCAGCCTTAGTGATGCTGAATGTATTTGCATTACTGACTGAAACCTCAAACCCCACTCGCTTGTGAATACTGTGCATGATTCCACATGGTAAGCAGCTGGCTGTGTGCTAAGAGTCTGCTTCTGCACCAAAAAATGGCTCCCCCTTTCCATCTAATGCAACTGTGAAATCACCAGAGCAATACGCAATAAATCTCTGCCTGTAATTCCTATTTGCACACAGAGTCATGTTTTCACATTAGTCACAAAACGAAATTTCTTTGCCAATTTGAAAGCACACTTACTGCTCTTTTTTTTGGCAAGTGATAATCACTTTTACAGACTGACACATTATGAATCCACTTTTCAGATTTTTTAAAAAGCACATGTCCAAACTGCTTTTTCAGACCAGCACCATTTGTAACCTGGGTGACTGCCTACACTCCAGCAAGGGCAACCAGCCTTAGTGATGCTGAATGTATTTGCATTACTGACTGAAACCTCAAACCCCACTCGCTTGTGAATACTGTGCATGATTCCACATGGTAAGCAGCTGGGTGTGTGCTAAGAGTCTGCTTCTGCACCAAAAAATGGCTCCCCCTTTCCATCTAATGCAACTGTGAAATCACCAGAGCAATACACAATAAATCTCTGCCTGTAATTCCTATTTGCACACAGAGTCATGTTTTCACATTAGTCACAAAACGAAATGTCTTTGCCAATTTGAAAGCACACTTACTGCTCTTTTTTTTGGCAAGTGATAATCACTTTTACAGACTGACACATTATGAATCCACTTTTCAGATTTTTTAAAAAGCACATGTCCAAACTGCTTTTTCAGACCAGCACCATTTGTAACCTGGGTGACTGCCTACACTCCAGCAAGGGCAACCAGCCTTAGTGATGCTGAATGTATTTGCATTACTGACTGAAACCTCAAACCCCACTCGCTTGTGAATACTGTGCATGATTCCACATGGTAAGCAGCTGGGTGTGTGCTAAGAGTCTGCTTCTGCACCAAAAAATGGCTCCCCCTTTCCTTCTAATGCAACTGTGAAATCACCACAGCAATACGCAATAAATCTCTGCCTGTAATTCCTATTTGCACACAGAGTCATGTTTTCACATTAGTCACAAAACGAAATTTCTTTGCCAATTTGAAAGCACACTTACTGCTCTTTTTTTTGGCAAGTGATAAACACTTTTACAGACTGACACATTATGAATCCACTTTTCAGATTTTTTAAAAAGCACATGTCCAAACTGCTTTTTCAGACCAGCACCATTTGTAACCTGGGTGACTGCCTACACTCCAGCAAGGGCAAACAGCCTTAGTGATGCTGAATGTATTTGCATTACTGACTGAAACCTCAAACCCCACTCGCTTGTGAATACTGTCCATGATTCCACATGGTAAGCAGCTGGGTGTGTGCTAAGAGTCTGCTTCTGCACCAAGAAATGGCTCCCCCTTTCCTTCTAATGCAACTGTGAAATCACCAGAGCAATACGCAATAAATCTCTGCCTGTAATTCCTATTTGCACACAGAGTCATGTTTTCACATTAGTCACAAAACGAAATTTCTTTGCCAATTTGAAAGCACACTTACTGCTCTTTTTTTTGGCAAGTGATAAACACTTTTACAGACTGACACATTATGAATCCACTTTTCAGATTTTTTAAAAAGCACATGTCCAAACTGCTTTTTCAGACCAGCACCATTTGTAACCTGGGTGACTGCCTACACTCCAGCAAGGGCAAACAGCCTTAGTGATGCTGAATGTATTTGCATTACTGACTGAAACCTCAAACCCCACTCGCTTGTGAATACTGTCCATGATTCGACATGGTAAGCAGCTGGGTGTGTGCTAAGAGTCTGCTTCTGCACCAAAAAATGGCTCCCCCTTTCCATCTAATGCAACTGTGAAATCACCACAGCAATACGCAATAAATCTCTGCCTGTAATTCCTATTTGCACACAGAGTCATGTTTTCACATTAGGCCCTTAAACGAAATTTCTTTGCCAATTTGAAAGCACACTTACTGCTCTTTTTTTTGGCAAGTGATAAACACTTTTACAGACTGACACATTATGAATCCACTTTTCAGATTTTTTAAAAAGCACATGTCCAAACTGCTTTTTCAGACCAGCACCATTTGTAACCTGGGTGACTGCCTACACTCCAGCAAGGGCAACCAGCCTTAGTGATGCTGAATGTATTTGCATTACTGACTGAAACCTCAAACCCCACTCGCTTGTGAATACTGTGCATGATTCCACATGGTAAGCAGCTGGCTGTGTGCTAAGAGTCTGCTTCTGCACCAAAAAATGGCTCCCCCTTTCCATCTAATGCAACTGTGAAATCACCAGAGCAATACGCAATAAATCTCTGCCTGTAATTCCTATTTGCACACAGAGTCATGTTTTCACATTAGTCACAAAACGAAATTTCTTTGCCAATTTGAAAGCACACTTACTGCTCTTTTTTTTGGCAAGTGATAATCACTTTTACAGACTGACACATTATGAATCCACTTTTCAGATTTTTTAAAAAGCACATGTCCAAACTGCTTTTTCAGACCAGCACCATTTGTAACCTGGGTGACTGCCTACACTCCAGCAAGGGCAACCAGCCTTAGTGATGCTGAATGTATTTGCATTACTGACTGAAACCTCAAACCCCACTCGCTTGTGAATACTGTGCATGATTCCACATGGTAAGCAGCTGGGTGTGTGCTAAGAGTCTGCTTCTGCACCAAAAAATGGCTCCCCCTTTCCATCTAATGCAACTGTGAAATCACCAGAGCAATACACAATAAATCTCTGCCTGTAATTCCTATTTGCACACAGAGTCATGTTTTCACATTAGTCACAAAACGAAATGTCTTTGCCAATTTGAAAGCACACTTACTGCTCTTTTTTTTGGCAAGTGATAATCACTTTTACAGACTGACACATTATGAATCCACTTTTCAGATTTTTTAAAAAGCACATGTCCAAACTGCTTTTTCAGACCAGCACCATTTGTAACCTGGGTGACTGCCTACACTCCAGCAAGGGCAACCAGCCTTAGTGATGCTGAATGTATTTGCATTACTGACTGAAACCTCAAACCCCACTCGCTTGTGAATACTGTGCATGATTCCACATGGTAAGCAGCTGGGTGTGTGCTAAGAGTCTGCTTCTGCACCAAAAAATGGCTCCCCCTTTCCTTCTAATGCAACTGTGAAATCACCAGAGCAATACGCAATAAATCTCTGCCTGTAATTCCTATTTGCACACAGAGTCATGTTTTCACATTAGTCACAAAACGAAATTTCTTTGCCAATTTGAAAGCACACTTACTGCTCTTTTTTTTGGCAAGTGATAAACACTTTTACAGACTGACACATTATGAATCCACTTTTCAGATTTTTTAAAAAGCACATGTCCAAACTGCTTTTTCAGACCAGCACCATTTGTAACCTGGGTGACTGCCTACACTCCAGCAAGGGCAAACAGCCTTAGTGATGCTGAATGTATTTGCATTACTGACTGAAACCTCAAACCCCACTCGCTTGTGAATACTGTCCATGATTCCACATGGTAAGCAGCTGGCTGTGTGCTAAGAGTCTGCTTCTGCACCAAGAAATGGCTCCCCCTTTCCTTCTAATGCAACTGTGAAATCACCAGAGCAATACGCAATAAATCTCTGCCTGTAATTCCTATTTGCACACAGAGTCATGTTTTCACATTAGTCACAAAACGAAATTTCTTTGCCAATTTGAAAGCACACTTACTGCTCTTTTTTTTGGCAAGTGATAAACACTTTTACAGACTGACACATTATGAATCCACTTTTCAGATTTTTTAAAAAGCACATGTCCAAATTGCTTTTTCAGACCAGCACCATTTGTAACCTGGGTGACTGCCTACACTCCAGCAAGGGCAAACAGCCTTAGTGATGCTGAATGTATTTGCATTACTGACTGAAACCTCAAACCCCACTCGCTTGTGAATACTGTCCATGATTCGACATGGTAAGCAGCTGGGTGTGTGCTAAGAGTCTGCTTCTGCACCAAAAAATGGCTCCCCCTTTCCATCTAATGCAACTGTGAAATCACCACAGCGATACGCAATAAATCTCTGCCTGTAATTCCTATTTGCACACAGAGTCATGTTTTCACATTAGGCCCTTAAACGAAATTTCTTTGCCAATTTGAAAGCACACTTACTGCTCTTTTTTTTGGCAAGTGATAAACACTTTTACAGACTGACACATTATGAATCCACTTTTCAGATTTTTTAAAAAGCACATGTCCAAACTGCTTTTTCAGACCAGCACCATTTGTAACCTGGGTGACTGCCTACACTCCAGCAAGGGCAACCAGCCTTAGTGCTGCTGAATGTATTTGCATTACTGACTGAAACCTCAAACCCCACTCGCTTGTGAATACTGTGCATGATTCCACATGGTAAGCAGCTGGCTGTGTGCTAAGAGTCTGCTTCTGCACCAAAAAATGGCTCCCCCTTTCCATCTAATGCAACTGTAAAATCACCAGAGCAATACGCAATAAATCTCTGCCTGTAATTCCTATTTGCACACAGAGTCATGTTTTCACATTAGTCACAAAACGAAATTTCTTTGCCAATTTGAAAGCACACTTACTGCTCTTTTTTTTGGCAAGTGATAATCACTTTTACAGACTGACACATTATGAATCCACTTTTCAGATTTTTTAAAAAGCACATGTCCAAACTGCTTTTTCAGACCAGCACCATTTGTAACCTGGGTGACTGCCTACACTCCAGCAAGGGCAACCAGCCTTAGTGATGCTGAATGTATTTGCATTACTGACTGTAACCTCAAACCCCACTCGCTTGTGAATACTGTGCATGATTCCACATGGTAAGCAGCTGGGTGTGTGCTAAGAGTCTGCTTCTGCACCAAAAAATGGCTCCCCCTTTCCATCTAATGCAACTGTGAAATCACCAGAGCAATACGCAATAAATCTCTGCCTGTAATTCCTATTTGCACACAGAGTCATGTTTTCACATTAGTCACAAAACGAAATTTCTTTGCCAATTTGAAAGCACACTTACTGCTCTTTTTTTTGGCAAGTGATAAACACTTTTACAGACTGACACATTATGAATCCACTTTTCAGATTTTTTAAAAAGCACATGTCCAAACTGCTTTTTCAGACCAGCACCATTTGTAACCTGGGTGACTGCCTACACTCCAGCAAGGGCAACCAGCCTTAGTGATGCTGAATGTATTTGCATTACTGACTGAAACCTCAAACCCCACTCGCTTGTGAATACTGTCCATGATTCGACATGGTAAGCAGCTGGGTGTGTGCTAAGAGTCTGCTTCTGCACCAAAAAATGGCTCCCCCTTTCCATCTAATGCAACTGTGAAATCACCACAGCAATATGCAATAAATCTCAGCCTGTAATTCCTATTTGCACACAGAGTCATGTTTTCACATTAGTCACAAAACGAAATTTCTTTGCCAATTTGAAAGCACACTTACTGCTCTTTTTTTTGGCAAGTGATAATCACTTTTACAGACTGACACATTATGAATCCACTTTTCAGATTTTTTAAAAAGCACATGTCCAAACTGCTTTTTCAGACCAGCACCATTTGTAACCTGGGTGACTGCCTACACTCCAGCAAGGGCAAACAGCCTTAGTGATGCTGAATGTATTTGCATTACTGACTGAAACCTCAAACCCCACTCGCTTGTGAATACTGTGCATGATTCCACATGGTAAGCAGCTGGGTGTGTGCTAAGAGTCTGCTTCTGCACCAAAAAATGGCTCCCCCTTTCCTTCTAATGCAACTGTGAAATCACCAGAGCAATACGCAATAAATCTCTGCCTGTAATTCCTATTTGCACACAGAGTCATGTTTTCACATTAGTCACAAAACGAAATTTCTTTGCCAATTTGAAAGCACACTTACTGCTCTTTTTTTTGGCAAGTGATAAACACTTTTACAGACTGACACATTATGAATCCACTTTTCAGATTTTTTAAAAAGCACATGTCCAAACTGCTTTTTCAGACCAGCACCATTTGTAACCTGGGTGACTGCCTACACTCCAGCAAGGGCAAACAGCCTTAGTGATGCTGAATGTATTTGCATTACTCACTGAAACCTCAAACCCCACTCGCTTGTGAATACTGTCCATGATTCCACATGGTAAGCAGCTGGGTGTGTGCTAAGAGTCTGCTTCTGCACCAAGAAATGGCTCCCCCTTTCCTTCTAATGCAACTGTGAAATCACCAGAGCAATACGCAATAAATCTCTGCCTGTAATTCCTATTTGCACACAGAGTCATGTTTTCACATTAGTCACAAAACGAAATTTCTTTGCCAATTTGAAAGCACACTTACTGCTCTTTTTTTGGCAAGTGATAAACACTTTTACAGACTGACACATTATGAATCCACTTTTCAGATTTTTTAAAAAGCACATGTCCAAACTGCTTTTTCAGACCAGCACCATTTGTAACCTGGGTGACTGCCTACACTCCAGCAAGGGCAACCAGCCTTAGTGATGCTGAATGTATTTGCATTACTGACTGAAACCTCAAACCCCACTCGCTTGTGAATACTGTGCATGATTCCACATGGTAAGCAGCTGGGTGTGTGCTAAGAGTCTGCTTCTGCACCAAAAAATGGCTCCCCCTTTCCATCTAATGCAACTGTGAAATCACCAGAGCAATACGCAATAAATCTCTGCCTGTAATTCCTATTTGCACACAGAGTCATGTTTTCACATTAGTCACAAAACGAAATTTCTTTGCCAATTTGAAAGCACACTTACTGCTCTTTTTTTTGCAAGTGATAAACATTTTTACAGACTGACACATTATGAATCCACTTTTCAGATTTTTTAAAAAGCACATGTCCAAACTGCTTTTTCAGACCAGCACCATTTGTAACCTGGGTGACTGCCTACACTCCAGCAAGGGCAACCAGCCTTAGTGATGCTGAATGTATTTGCATTACTGACTGAAACCTCAAACCCCACTCGCTTGTGAATACTGTGCATGATTCCACATGGTAAGCAGCTGGCTGTGTGCTAAGAGTCTGCTTCTGCACCAAAAAATGGCTCCCCCTTTCCATCTAATGCAACTGTGAAATCACCAGAGCAATACGCAATAAATCTCTGCCTGTAATTCCTATTTGCACACAGAGTCATGTTTTCACATTAGTCACAAAACGAAATTTCTTTGCCAATTTGAAAGCACACTTACTGCTCTTTTTTTTGGCAAGTGATAAACACTTTTACAGACTGACACATTATGAATCCACTTTTCAGATTTTTTAAAAAGCACATGTCCAAACTGCTTTTTCAGACCAGCACCATTTGTAACCTGGGTGACTGCCTACACTCCAGCAAGGGCAACCAGCCTTAGTGATGCTGAATGTATTTGCATTACTGACTGAAACCTCAAACCCCACTCGCTTGTGAATACTGTCCATGATTCGACATGGTAAGCAGCTGGGTGTGTGCTAAGAGTCTGCTTCTGCACCAAAAAATGGCTCCCCCTTTCCATCTAATGCAACTGTGAAATCACCACAGCAATACGCAATAAATCTCTGCCTGTAATTCCTATTTGCACACAGAGTCATGTTTTCACATTAGGCCCTTAAACGAAATTTCTTTGCCAATTTGAAAGCACACTTACTGCTCTTTTTTTTGGCAAGTGATAAACACTTTTACAGACTGACACATTATGAATCCACTTTTCAGATTTTTTAAAAAGCACATGTCCAAACTGCTTTTTCAGACCAGCACCATTTGTAACCTGGGTGACTGCCTACACTCCAGCAAGGGCAACCAGCCTTAGTGATGCTGAATGTATTTGCATTACTGACTGAAACCTCAAACCCCACTCGCTTGTGAATACTGTGCATGATTCCACATGGTAAGCAGCTGGCTGTGTGCTAAGAGTCTGCTTCTGCACCAAAAAATGGCTCCCCCTTTCCATCTAATGCAACTGTGAAATCACCAGAGCAATACGCAATAAATCTCAGCCTGTAATTCCTATTTGCACACAGAGTCATGTTTTCACATTAGTCACAAAACGAAATTTCTTTGCCAATTTGAAAGCACACTTACTGCTCTTTTTTTTGGCAAGTGATAATCACTTTTACAGACTGACACATTATGAATCCACTTTTCAGATTTTTTAAAAAGCACATGTCCAAACTGCTTTTTCAGACCAGCACCATTTGTAACCTGGGTGACTGCCTACACTCCAGCAAGGGCAAACAGCCTTAGTGATGCTGAATGTATTTGCATTACTGACTGAAACCTCAAACCCCACTCGCTTGTGAATACTGTGCATGATTCCACATGGTAAGCAGCTGGGTGTGTGCTAAGAGTCTGCTTCTGCACCAAAAAATGGCTCCCCCTTTCCTTCTAATGCAACTGTGAAATCACCAGAGAAATACGCAATAAATCTCTGCCTGTAATTCCTATTTGCACACAGAGTCATGTTTTCACATTAGTCACAAAACGAAATTTCTTTGCCAATTTGAAAGCACACTTACTGCTCTTTTTTTTGGCAAGTGATAAACACTTTTACAGACTGACACATTATGAATCCACTTTTCAGATTTTTTAAAAAGCACATGTCCAAACTGCTTTTTCAGACCAGCACCATTTGTAACCTGGGTGACTGCCTACACTCCAGCAAGGGCAAACAGCCTTAGTGATGCTGAATGTATTTGCATTACTCACTGAAACCTCAAACCCCACTCGCTTGTGAATACTGTCCATGATTCCACATGGTAAGCAGCTGGGTGTGTGCTAAGAGTCTGCTTCTGCACCAAGAAATGGCTCCCCCTTTCCTTCTAATGCAACTGTGAAATCACCAGAGCAATACGCAATAAATCTCTGCCTGTAATTCCTATTTGCACACAGAGTCATGTTTTCACATTAGTCACAAAACGAAATTTCTTTGCCAATTTGAAAGCACACTTACTGCTCTTTTTTTTGGCAAGTGATAAACACTTTTACAGACTGACACATTATGAATCCACTTTTCAGATTTTTTAAAAAGCACATGTCCAAACTGCTTTTTCAGACCAGCACCATTTGTAACCTGGGTGACTGCCTACACTCCAGCAAGGGCAAACAGCCTTAGTGATGCTGAATGTATTTGCATTACTGACTGAAACCTCAAACCCCACTCGCTTGTGAATACTGTCCATGATTCGACATGGTAAGCAGCTGGGTGTGTGCTAAGAGTCTGCTTCTGCACCAAAAAATGGCTCCCCCTTTCCATCTGATGCAACTGTGAAATCACCACAGCAATACGCAATAAATCTCTGCCTGTAATTCCTATTTGCACACAGAGTCATGTTTTCACATTAGGCCCTTAAACGAAATTTCTTTGCCAATTTGAAAGCACACTTACTGCTCTTTTTTTTGGCAAGTGATAAACACTTTTACAGACTGACACATTATGAATCCACTTTTCAGATTTTTTAAAAAGCACATGTCCAAACTGCTTTTTCAGACCAGCACCATTTGTAACCTGGGTGACTGCCTACACTCCAGCAAGGGCAACCAGCCTTAGTGATGCTGAATGTATTTGCATTACTGACTGAAACCTCAAACCCCACTCGCTTGTGAATACTGTGCATGATTCCACATGGTAAGCAGCTGGCTGTGTGCTAAGAGTCTGCTTCTGCACCAAAAAATGGCTCCCCCTTTCCATCTAATGCAACTGTGAAATCACCAGAGCAATACGCAATAAATCTCAGCCTGTAATTCCTATTTGCACACAGAGTCATGTTTTCACATTAGTCACAAAACGAAATTTCTTTGCCAATTTGAAAGCACACTTACTGCTCTTTTTTTTGGCAAGTGATAATCACTTTTACAGACTGACACATTATGAATCCACTTTTCAGATTTTTTAAAAAGCACATGTCCAAACTGCTTTTTCAGACCAGCACCATTTGTAACCTGGGTGACTGCCTACACTCCAGCAAGGGCAAACAGCCTTAGTGATGCTGAATGTATTTGCATTACTGACTGAAACCTCAAACCCCACTCGCTTGTGAATACTGTGCATGATTCCACATGGTAAGCAGCTGGGTGTGTGCTAAGAGTCTGCTTCTGCACCAAAAAATGGCTCCCCCTTTCCTTCTAATGCAACTGTGAAATCACCAGAGCAATACGCAATAAATCTCTGCCTGTAATTCCTATTTGCACACAGAGTCATGTTTTCACATTAGTCACAAAACGAAATTTCTTTGCCAATTTGAAAGCACACTTACTGCTCTTTTTTTTGGCAAGTGATAAACACTTTTACAGACTGACACATTATGAATCCACTTTTCAGATTTTTTAAAAAGCACATGTCCAAACTGCTTTTTCAGACCAGCACCATTTGTAACCTGGGTGACTGCCTACACTCCAGCAAGGGCAAACAGCCTTAGTGATGCTGAATGTATTTGCATTACTCACTGAAACCTCAAACCCCACTCGCTTGTGAATACTGTCCATGATTCCACATGGTAAGCAGCTGGGTGTGTGCTAAGAGTCTGCTTCTGCACCAAGAAATGGCTCCCCCTTTCCTTCTAATGCAACTGTGAAATCACCAGAGCAATACGCAATAAATCTCTGCCTGTAATTCCTATTTGCACACAGAGTCATGTTTTCACATTAGTCACAAAACGAAATTTCTTTGCCAATTTGAAAGCACACTTACTGCTCTTTTTTTTGGCAAGTGATAAACACTTTTACAGACTGACACATTATGAATCCACTTTTCAGATTTTTTAAAAAGCACATGTCCAAACTGCTTTTTCAGACCAGCACCATTTGTAACCTGGGTGACTGCCTACACTCCAGCAAGGGCAAACAGCCTTAGTGATGCTGAATGTATTTGCATTACTGACTGAAACCTCAAACCCCACTCGCTTGTGAATACTGTCCATGATTCGACATGGTAAGCAGCTGGGTGTGTGCTAAGAGTCTGCTTCTGCACCAAAAAATGGCTCCCCCTTTCCATCTAATGCAACTGTGAAATCACCACAGCAATACGCAATAAATCTCTGCCTGTAATTCCTATTTGCACACAGAGTCATGTTTTCACATTAGGCCCTTAAACGAAATTTCTTTGCCAATTTGAAAGCACACTTACTGCTCTTTTTTTTGGCAAGTGATAAACACTTTTACAGACTGACACATTATGAATCCACTTTTCAGATTTTTTAAAAAGCACATGTCCAAACTGCTTTTTCAGACCAGCACCATTTGTAACCTGGGTGACTGCCTACACTCCAGCAAGGGCAACCAGCCTTAGTGATGCTGAATGTATTTGCATTACTGACTGAAACCTCAAACCCCACTCGCTTGTGAATACTGTGCATGATTCCACATGGTAAGCAGCTGGCTGTGTGCTAAGAGTCTGCTTCTGCACCAAAAAATGGCTCCCCCTTTCCATCTAATGCAACTGTGAAATCACCAGAGCAATACGCAATAAATCTCTGCCTGTAATTCCTATTTGCACACAGAGTCATGTTTTCACATTAGTCACAAAACGAAATTTCTTTGCCAATTTGAAAGCACACTTACTGCTCTTTTTTTTGGCAAGTGATAAACACTTTTACAGACTGACACATTATGAATCCACTTTTCAGATTTTTTAAAAAGCACATGTCCAAACTGCTTTTTCAGACCAGCACCATTTGTAACCTGGGTGACTGCCTACACTCCAGCAAGGGCAAACAGCCTTAGTGATGCTGAATGTATTTGCATTACTGACTGAAACCTCAAACCCCACTCGCTTGTGAATACTGTCCATGATTCGACATGGTAAGCAGCTGGGTGTGTGCTAAGAGTCTGCTTCTGCACCAAAAAATGGCTCCCCCTTTCCATCTAATGCAACTGTGAAATCACCACAGCAATACGCAATAAATCTCTGCCTGTAATTCCTATTTGCACACAGAGTCATGTTTTCACATTAGGCCCTTAAACGAAATTTCTTTGCCAATTTGAAAGCACACTTACTGCTCTTTTTTTTGGCAAGTGATAAACACTTTTACAGACTGACACATTATGAATCCACTTTTCAGATTTTTTAAAAAGCACATGTCCAAACTGCTTTTTCAGACCAGCACCATTTGTAACCTGGGTGACTGCCTACACTCCAGCAAGGGCAACCAGCCTTAGTGATGCTGAATGTATTTGCATTACTGACTGAAACCTCAAACCCCACTCGCTTGTGAATACTGTGCATGATTCCACATGGTAAGCAGCTGGCTGTGTGCTAAGAGTCTGCTTCTGCACCAAAAAATGGCTCCCCCTTTCCATCTAATGCAACTGTGAAATCACCAGAGCAATACGCAATAAATCTCTGCCTGTAATTCCTATTTGCACACAGAGTCATGTTTTCACATTAGTCACAAAACGAAATTTCTTTGCCAATTTGAAAGCACACTTACTGCTCTTTTTTTTGGCAAGTGATAATCACTTTTACAGACTGACACATTATGAATCCACTTTTCAGATTTTTTAAAAAGCACATGTCCAAACTGCTTTTTCAGACCAGCACCATTTGTAACCTGGGTGACTGCCTACACTCCAGCAAGGGCAACCAGCCTTAGTGATGCTGAATGTATTTGCATTACTGACTGAAACCTCAAACCCCACTCGCTTGTGAATACTGTGCATGATTCCACATGGTAAGCAGCTGGGTGTGTGCTAAGAGTCTGCTTCTGCACCAAAAAATGGCTCCCCCTTTCCATCTAATGCAACTGTGAAATCACCAGAGCAATACACAATAAATCTCTGCCTGTAATTCCTATTTGCACACAGAGTCATGTTTTCACATTAGTCACAAAACGAAATGTCTTTGCCAATTTGAAAGCACACTTACTGCTCTTTTTTTTGGCAAGTGATAATCACTTTTACAGACTGACACATTATGAATCCACTTTTCAGATTTTTTAAAAAGCACATGTCCAAACTGCTTTTTCAGACCAGCACCATTTGTAACCTGGGTGACTGCCTACACTCCAGCAAGGGCAACCAGCCTTAGTGATGCTGAATGTATTTGCATTACTGACTGAAACCTCAAACCCCACTCGCTTGTGAATACTGTGCATGATTCCACATGGTAAGCAGCTGGGTGTGTGCTAAGAGTCTGCTTCTGCACCAAAAAATGGCTCCCCCTTTCCTTCTAATGCAACTGTGAAATCACCAGAGCAATACGCAATAAATCTCTGCCTGTAATTCCTATTTGCACACAGAGTCATGTTTTCACATTAGTCACAAAACGAAATTTCTTTGCCAATTTGAAAGCACACTTACTGCTCTTTTTTTTGGCAAGTGATAAACACTTTTACAGACTGACACATTATGAATCCACTTTTCAGATTTTTTAAAAAGCACATGTCCAAACTGCTTTTTCAGACCAGCACCATTTGTAACCTGGGTGACTGCCTACACTCCAGCAAGGGCAAACAGCCTTAGTGATGCTGAATGTATTTGCATTACTGACTGAAACCTCAAACCCCACTCGCTTGTGAATACTGTCCATGATTCCACATGGTAAGCAGCTGGCTGTGTGCTAAGAGTCTGCTTCTGCACCAAGAAATGGCTCCCCCTTTCCTTCTAATGCAACTGTGAAATCACCAGAGCAATACGCAATAAATCTCTGCCTGTAATTCCTATTTGCACACAGAGTCATGTTTTCACATTAGTCACAAAACGAAATTTCTTTGCCAATTTGAAAGCACACTTACTGCTCTTTTTTTTGGCAAGTGATAAACACTTTTACAGACTGACACATTATGAATCCACTTTTCAGATTTTTTAAAAAGCACATGTCCAAATTGCTTTTTCAGACCAGCACCATTTGTAACCTGGGTGACTGCCTACACTCCAGCAAGGGCAAACAGCCTTAGTGATGCTGAATGTATTTGCATTACTGACTGAAACCTCAAACCCCACTCGCTTGTGAATACTGTCCATGATTCGACATGGTAAGCAGCTGGGTGTGTGCTAAGAGTCTGCTTCTGCACCAAAAAATGGCTCCCCCTTTCCATCTAATGCAACTGTGAAATCACCACAGCGATACGCAATAAATCTCTGCCTGTAATTCCTATTTGCACACAGAGTCATGTTTTCACATTAGGCCCTTAAACGAAATTTCTTTGCCAATTTGAAAGCACACTTACTGCTCTTTTTTTTGGCAAGTGATAAACACTTTTACAGACTGACACATTATGAATCCACTTTTCAGATTTTTTAAAAAGCACATGTCCAAACTGCTTTTTCAGACCAGCACCATTTGTAACCTGGGTGACTGCCTACACTCCAGCAAGGGCAACCAGCCTTAGTGCTGCTGAATGTATTTGCATTACTGACTGAAACCTCAAACCCCACTCGCTTGTGAATACTGTGCATGATTCCACATGGTAAGCAGCTGGCTGTGTGCTAAGAGTCTGCTTCTGCACCAAAAAATGGCTCCCCCTTTCCATCTAATGCAACTGTAAAATCACCAGAGCAATACGCAATAAATCTCTGCCTGTAATTCCTATTTGCACACAGAGTCATGTTTTCACATTAGTCACAAAACGAAATTTCTTTGCCAATTTGAAAGCACACTTACTGCTCTTTTTTTTGGCAAGTGATAATCACTTTTACAGACTGACACATTATGAATCCACTTTTCAGATTTTTTAAAAAGCACATGTCCAAACTGCTTTTTCAGACCAGCACCATTTGTAACCTGGGTGACTGCCTACACTCCAGCAAGGGCAACCAGCCTTAGTGATGCTGAATGTATTTGCATTACTGACTGTAACCTCAAACCCCACTCGCTTGTGAATACTGTGCATGATTCCACATGGTAAGCAGCTGGGTGTGTGCTAAGAGTCTGCTTCTGCACCAAAAAATGGCTCCCCCTTTCCATCTAATGCAACTGTGAAATCACCAGAGCAATACGCAATAAATCTCTGCCTGTAATTCCTATTTGCACACAGAGTCATGTTTTCACATTAGTCACAAAACGAAATTTCTTTGCCAATTTGAAAGCACACTTACTGCTCTTTTTTTTGGCAAGTGATAAACACTTTTACAGACTGACACATTATGAATCCACTTTTCAGATTTTTTAAAAAGCACATGTCCAAACTGCTTTTTCAGACCAGCACCATTTGTAACCTGGGTGACTGCCTACACTCCAGCAAGGGCAACCAGCCTTAGTGATGCTGAATGTATTTGCATTACTGACTGAAACCTCAAACCCCACTCGCTTGTGAATACTGTCCATGATTCGACATGGTAAGCAGCTGGGTGTGTGCTAAGAGTCTGCTTCTGCACCAAAAAATGGCTCCCCCTTTCCATCTAATGCAACTGTGAAATCACCACAGCAATATGCAATAAATCTCAGCCTGTAATTCCTATTTGCACACAGAGTCATGTTTTCACATTAGTCACAAAACGAAATTTCTTTGCCAATTTGAAAGCACACTTACTGCTCTTTTTTTTGGCAAGTGATAATCACTTTTACAGACTGACACATTATGAATCCACTTTTCAGATTTTTTAAAAAGCACATGTCCAAACTGCTTTTTCAGACCAGCACCATTTGTAACCTGGGTGACTGCCTACACTCCAGCAAGGGCAAACAGCCTTAGTGATGCTGAATGTATTTGCATTACTGACTGAAACCTCAAACCCCACTCGCTTGTGAATACTGTGCATGATTCCACATGGTAAGCAGCTGGGTGTGTGCTAAGAGTCTGCTTCTGCACCAAAAAATGGCTCCCCCTTTCCTTCTAATGCAACTGTGAAATCACCAGAGCAATACGCAATAAATCTCTGCCTGTAATTCCTATTTGCACACAGAGTCATGTTTTCACATTAGTCACAAAACGAAATTTCTTTGCCAATTTGAAAGCACACTTACTGCTCTTTTTTTTGGCAAGTGATAAACACTTTTACAGACTGACACATTATGAATCCACTTTTCAGATTTTTTAAAAAGCACATGTCCAAACTGCTTTTTCAGACCAGCACCATTTGTAACCTGGGTGACTGCCTACACTCCAGCAAGGGCAAACAGCCTTAGTGATGCTGAATGTATTTGCATTACTCACTGAAACCTCAAACCCCACTCGCTTGTGAATACTGTCCATGATTCCACATGGTAAGCAGCTGGGTGTGTGCTAAGAGTCTGCTTCTGCACCAAGAAATGGCTCCCCCTTTCCTTCTAATGCAACTGTGAAATCACCAGAGCAATACGCAATAAATCTCTGCCTGTAATTCCTATTTGCACACAGAGTCATGTTTTCACATTAGTCACAAAACGAAATTTCTTTGCCAATTTGAAAGCACACTTACTGCTCTTTTTTTGGCAAGTGATAAACACTTTTACAGACTGACACATTATGAATCCACTTTTCAGATTTTTTAAAAAGCACATGTCCAAACTGCTTTTTCAGACCAGCACCATTTGTAACCTGGGTGACTGCCTACACTCCAGCAAGGGCAACCAGCCTTAGTGATGCTGAATGTATTTGCATTACTGACTGAAACCTCAAACCCCACTCGCTTGTGAATACTGTGCATGATTCCACATGGTAAGCAGCTGGGTGTGTGCTAAGAGTCTGCTTCTGCACCAAAAAATGGCTCCCCCTTTCCATCTAATGCAACTGTGAAATCACCAGAGCAATACGCAATAAATCTCTGCCTGTAATTCCTATTTGCACACAGAGTCATGTTTTCACATTAGTCACAAAACGAAATTTCTTTGCCAATTTGAAAGCACACTTACTGCTCTTTTTTTTGCAAGTGATAAACATTTTTACAGACTGACACATTATGAATCCACTTTTCAGATTTTTTAAAAAGCACATGTCCAAACTGCTTTTTCAGACCAGCACCATTTGTAACCTGGGTGACTGCCTACACTCCAGCAAGGGCAACCAGCCTTAGTGATGCTGAATGTATTTGCATTACTGACTGAAACCTCAAACCCCACTCGCTTGTGAATACTGTGCATGATTCCACATGGTAAGCAGCTGGCTGTGTGCTAAGAGTCTGCTTCTGCACCAAAAAATGGCTCCCCCTTTCCATCTAATGCAACTGTGAAATCACCAGAGCAATACGCAATAAATCTCTGCCTGTAATTCCTATTTGCACACAGAGTCATGTTTTCACATTAGTCACAAAACGAAATTTCTTTGCCAATTTGAAAGCACACTTACTGCTCTTTTTTTTGGCAAGTGATAAACACTTTTACAGACTGACACATTATGAATCCACTTTTCAGATTTTTTAAAAAGCACATGTCCAAACTGCTTTTTCAGACCAGCACCATTTGTAACCTGGGTGACTGCCTACACTCCAGCAAGGGCAACCAGCCTTAGTGATGCTGAATGTATTTGCATTACTGACTGAAACCTCAAACCCCACTCGCTTGTGAATACTGTCCATGATTCGACATGGTAAGCAGCTGGGTGTGTGCTAAGAGTCTGCTTCTGCACCAAAAAATGGCTCCCCCTTTCCATCTAATGCAACTGTGAAATCACCACAGCAATACGCAATAAATCTCTGCCTGTAATTCCTATTTGCACACAGAGTCATGTTTTCACATTAGGCCCTTAAACGAAATTTCTTTGCCAATTTGAAAGCACACTTACTGCTCTTTTTTTTGGCAAGTGATAAACACTTTTACAGACTGACACATTATGAATCCACTTTTCAGATTTTTTAAAAAGCACATGTCCAAACTGCTTTTTCAGACCAGCACCATTTGTAACCTGGGTGACTGCCTACACTCCAGCAAGGGCAACCAGCCTTAGTGATGCTGAATGTATTTGCATTACTGACTGAAACCTCAAACCCCACTCGCTTGTGAATACTGTGCATGATTCCACATGGTAAGCAGCTGGCTGTGTGCTAAGAGTCTGCTTCTGCACCAAAAAATGGCTCCCCCTTTCCATCTAATGCAACTGTGAAATCACCAGAGCAATACGCAATAAATCTCAGCCTGTAATTCCTATTTGCACACAGAGTCATGTTTTCACATTAGTCACAAAACGAAATTTCTTTGCCAATTTGAAAGCACACTTACTGCTCTTTTTTTTGGCAAGTGATAATCACTTTTACAGACTGACACATTATGAATCCACTTTTCAGATTTTTTAAAAAGCACATGTCCAAACTGCTTTTTCAGACCAGCACCATTTGTAACCTGGGTGACTGCCTACACTCCAGCAAGGGCAAACAGCCTTAGTGATGCTGAATGTATTTGCATTACTGACTGAAACCTCAAACCCCACTCGCTTGTGAATACTGTGCATGATTCCACATGGTAAGCAGCTGGGTGTGTGCTAAGAGTCTGCTTCTGCACCAAAAAATGGCTCCCCCTTTCCTTCTAATGCAACTGTGAAATCACCAGAGAAATACGCAATAAATCTCTGCCTGTAATTCCTATTTGCACACAGAGTCATGTTTTCACATTAGTCACAAAACGAAATTTCTTTGCCAATTTGAAAGCACACTTACTGCTCTTTTTTTTGGCAAGTGATAAACACTTTTACAGACTGACACATTATGAATCCACTTTTCAGATTTTTTAAAAAGCACATGTCCAAACTGCTTTTTCAGACCAGCACCATTTGTAACCTGGGTGACTGCCTACACTCCAGCAAGGGCAAACAGCCTTAGTGATGCTGAATGTATTTGCATTACTCACTGAAACCTCAAACCCCACTCGCTTGTGAATACTGTCCATGATTCCACATGGTAAGCAGCTGGGTGTGTGCTAAGAGTCTGCTTCTGCACCAAGAAATGGCTCCCCCTTTCCTTCTAATGCAACTGTGAAATCACCAGAGCAATACGCAATAAATCTCTGCCTGTAATTCCTATTTGCACACAGAGTCATGTTTTCACATTAGTCACAAAACGAAATTTCTTTGCCAATTTGAAAGCACACTTACTGCTCTTTTTTTTGGCAAGTGATAAACACTTTTACAGACTGACACATTATGAATCCACTTTTCAGATTTTTTAAAAAGCACATGTCCAAACTGCTTTTTCAGACCAGCACCATTTGTAACCTGGGTGACTGCCTACACTCCAGCAAGGGCAAACAGCCTTAGTGATGCTGAATGTATTTGCATTACTGACTGAAACCTCAAACCCCACTCGCTTGTGAATACTGTCCATGATTCGACATGGTAAGCAGCTGGGTGTGTGCTAAGAGTCTGCTTCTGCACCAAAAAATGGCTCCCCCTTTCCATCTGATGCAACTGTGAAATCACCACAGCAATACGCAATAAATCTCTGCCTGTAATTCCTATTTGCACACAGAGTCATGTTTTCACATTAGGCCCTTAAACGAAATTTCTTTGCCAATTTGAAAGCACACTTACTGCTCTTTTTTTTGGCAAGTGATAAACACTTTTACAGACTGACACATTATGAATCCACTTTTCAGATTTTTTAAAAAGCACATGTCCAAACTGCTTTTTCAGACCAGCACCATTTGTAACCTGGGTGACTGCCTACACTCCAGCAAGGGCAACCAGCCTTAGTGATGCTGAATGTATTTGCATTACTGACTGAAACCTCAAACCCCACTCGCTTGTGAATACTGTGCATGATTCCACATGGTAAGCAGCTGGCTGTGTGCTAAGAGTCTGCTTCTGCACCAAAAAATGGCTCCCCCTTTCCATCTAATGCAACTGTGAAATCACCAGAGCAATACGCAATAAATCTCAGCCTGTAATTCCTATTTGCACACAGAGTCATGTTTTCACATTAGTCACAAAACGAAATTTCTTTGCCAATTTGAAAGCACACTTACTGCTCTTTTTTTTGGCAAGTGATAATCACTTTTACAGACTGACACATTATGAATCCACTTTTCAGATTTTTTAAAAAGCACATGTCCAAACTGCTTTTTCAGACCAGCACCATTTGTAACCTGGGTGACTGCCTACACTCCAGCAAGGGCAAACAGCCTTAGTGATGCTGAATGTATTTGCATTACTGACTGAAACCTCAAACCCCACTCGCTTGTGAATACTGTGCATGATTCCACATGGTAAGCAGCTGGGTGTGTGCTAAGAGTCTGCTTCTGCACCAAAAAATGGCTCCCCCTTTCCTTCTAATGCAACTGTGAAATCACCAGAGCAATACGCAATAAATCTCTGCCTGTAATTCCTATTTGCACACAGAGTCATGTTTTCACATTAGTCACAAAACGAAATTTCTTTGCCAATTTGAAAGCACACTTACTGCTCTTTTTTTTGGCAAGTGATAAACACTTTTACAGACTGACACATTATGAATCCACTTTTCAGATTTTTTAAAAAGCACATGTCCAAACTGCTTTTTCAGACCAGCACCATTTGTAACCTGGGTGACTGCCTACACTCCAGCAAGGGCAAACAGCCTTAGTGATGCTGAATGTATTTGCATTACTCACTGAAACCTCAAACCCCACTCGCTTGTGAATACTGTCCATGATTCCACATGGTAAGCAGCTGGGTGTGTGCTAAGAGTCTGCTTCTGCACCAAGAAATGGCTCCCCCTTTCCTTCTAATGCAACTGTGAAATCACCAGAGCAATACGCAATAAATCTCTGCCTGTAATTCCTATTTGCACACAGAGTCATGTTTTCACATTAGTCACAAAACGAAATTTCTTTGCCAATTTGAAAGCACACTTACTGCTCTTTTTTTTGGCAAGTGATAAACACTTTTACAGACTGACACATTATGAATCCACTTTTCAGATTTTTTAAAAAGCACATGTCCAAACTGCTTTTTCAGACCAGCACCATTTGTAACCTGGGTGACTGCCTACACTCCAGCAAGGGCAAACAGCCTTAGTGATGCTGAATGTATTTGCATTACTGACTGAAACCTCAAACCCCACTCGCTTGTGAATACTGTCCATGATTCGACATGGTAAGCAGCTGGGTGTGTGCTAAGAGTCTGCTTCTGCACCAAAAAATGGCTCCCCCTTTCCATCTAATGCAACTGTGAAATCACCACAGCAATACGCAATAAATCTCTGCCTGTAATTCCTATTTGCACACAGAGTCATGTTTTCACATTAGGCCCTTAAACGAAATTTCTTTGCCAATTTGAAAGCACACTTACTGCTCTTTTTTTTGGCAAGTGATAAACACTTTTACAGACTGACACATTATGAATCCACTTTTCAGATTTTTTAAAAAGCACATGTCCAAACTGCTTTTTCAGACCAGCACCATTTGTAACCTGGGTGACTGCCTACACTCCAGCAAGGGCAACCAGCCTTAGTGATGCTGAATGTATTTGCATTACTGACTGAAACCTCAAACCCCACTCGCTTGTGAATACTGTGCATGATTCCACATGGTAAGCAGCTGGCTGTGTGCTAAGAGTCTGCTTCTGCACCAAAAAATGGCTCCCCCTTTCCATCTAATGCAACTGTGAAATCACCAGAGCAATACGCAATAAATCTCAGCCTGTAATTCCTATTTGCACACAGAGTCATGTTTTCACATTAATCACAAAACTAAATTTCTTTGCCAATTTGAAAGCACACTTACTGCTCTTTTTTTTGGCAAGTGATAATCACTTTTACAGACTGACACATTATGAATCCACTTTTCAGATTTTTTAAAAAGCACATGTCCAAACTGCTTTTTCAGACCAGCACCATTTGTAACCTGGGTGACTGCCTACACTCCAGCAAGGGCAAACAGCCTTAGTGATGCTGAATGTATTTGCATTACTGACTGAAACCTCAAACCCCACTCGCTTGTGAATACTGTGCATGATTCCACATGGTAAGCAGCTGGCTGTGTGCTAAGAGTCTGCTTCTGCACCAAAAAATGGCTCCCCCTTTCCATATAATGCAACTGTGAAATCACCAGAGCAATACGCAATAAATCTCTGCCTGTAATTTCTATTTGCACACAGAGTCATGTTTTCACATTAGGCCCTTAAACGAAATTTCTTTGCCAATTTGAAAGCACACTTACTGCTCTTTTTTTTGGCAAGTGATAAACACTTTTACAGACCGACACATTATGAATCCACTTTTCAGATTTTTTAAAAAGCACATGTCCAAACTGCTTTTTCAGACCAGCACCATTTGTAACCTGGGTGACTGCCTACACTCCAGCAAGGGCAAACAGCCTTAGTGATGCTGAATGTGTTTGCATTACTGACTGAAACCTCAAACCCCACTCGCTTGTGAATACTGTGCATGATTCCACATGGTAAGCAGCTGGGTGTGTGCTAAGAGTCTGCTTCTGCACCAAAAAATGGCTCCCCCTTTCCATCTAATGCAACTGTGAAATCACCAGAGCAATACGCAATAAATCTCTGCCTGTAATTCCTATTTGCACACAGAGTCATGTTTTCACATTAGTCACAAAACGAAATTTCTTTGCCAATTTGAAAGCACACTTACTGCTCTTTTTTTTGGCAAGTGATAAACACTTTTACAGACTGACACATTATGAATCCACTTTTCAGATTTTTAAAAAGCACATGTCCAAACTGCTTTTTCAGACCAGCACCATTTGTAACCTGGGTGACTGCCTACACTCCAGCAAGGGCAACCAGCCTTAGTGATGCTGAATGTATTTGCATTACTGACTGAAACCTCAAACCCCACTCGCTTGTGAATACTGTGCATGATTCCACATGGTAAGCAGCTGGCTGTGTGCTAAGAGTCTGCTTCTGCACCAAAAAATGGCTCCCCCTTTCCATCTAATGCAACTGTGAAATCACCAGAGCAATACGCAATAAATCTCTGCCTGTAATTCCTATTTGCACACAGAGTCATGTTTTCACATTAGTCACAAAACGAAATTTCTTTGCCAATTTGAAAGCACACTTACTGCTCTTTTTTTTTGCAAGTGATAAACATTTTTACAGACTGACACATTATGAATCCACTTTTCAGATTTTTTAAAAAGCACATGTCCAAACTGCTTTTTCAGACCAGCACCATTTGTAACCTGGGTGACTGCCTACACTCCAGCAAGGGCAACCAGCCTTAGTGATGCTGAATGTATTTGCATTACTGACTGAAACCTCAAACCCCACTCGCTTGTGAATACTGTGCATGATTCCACATGGTAAGCAGCTGGCTGTGTGCTGAGTCTGCTTCTGCACCAAAAAATGGCTCCCCCTTTCCATCTAATGCAACTGTGAAATCACCAGAGCAATACGCAATAAATCTCTGCCTGTAATTCCTATTTGCACACAGAGTCATGTTTTCACATTAGTCACAAAACGAAATTTCTTTGCCAATTTGAAAGCACACTTACTGCTCTTTTTTTTGGCAAGTGATAAACACTTTTACAGACTGACACATTATGAATCCACTTTTCAGATTTTTTAAAAAGCACATGTCCAAACTGCTTTTTCAGACCAGCACCATTTGTAACCTGGGTGACTGCCTACACTCCAGCAAGGGCAACCAGCCTTAGTGATGCTGAATGTATTTGCATTACTGACTGAAACCTCAAACCCCACTCGCTTGTGAATACTGTGCATGATTCCACATGGTAAGCAGCTGGCTGTGTGCTAAGAGTCTGCTTCTGCACCAAAAAATGGCTCCCCCTTTCCATCTAATGCAACTGTGAAATCACCAGAGCAATACGCAATAAATCTCTGCCTGTAATTCCTATTTGCACACAGAGTCATGTTTTCACATTAGTCACAAAACGAAATTTCTTTGCCAATTTGAAAGCACACTTACTGCTCTTTTTTTTTGCAAGTGATAAACATTTTTACAGACTGACACATTATGAATCCACTTTTCAGATTTTTTAAAAAGCACATGTCCAAACTGCTTTTTCAGACCAGCACCATTTGTAACCTGGGTGACTGCCTACACTCCAGCAAGGGCAACCAGCCTTAGTGATGCTGAATGTATTTGCATTACTGACTGAAACCTCAAACCCCACTCGCTTGTGAATACTGTGCATGATTCCACATGGTAAGCAGCTGGCTGTGTGCTAAGAGTCTGCTTCTGCACCAAAAAATGGCTCCCCCTTTCCATCTAATGCAACTGTGAAATCACCAGAGCAATACGCAATAAATCTCTGCCTGTAATTCCTATTTGCACACAGAGTCATGTTTTCACATTAGTCACAAAACGAAATTTCTTTGCCAATTTGAAAGCACACTTACTGCTCTTTTTTTTGGCAAGTGATAAACACTTTTACAGACTGACACATTATGAATCCACTTTTCAGATTTTTTAAAAAGCACATGTCCAAACTGCTTTTTCAGACCAGCACCATTTGTAACCTGGGTGACTGCCTACACTCCAGCAAGGGCAACCAGCCTTAGTGATGCTGAATGTGTTTGCATTACTGACTGAAACCTCAAACCCCACTCGCTTGTGAATACTGTGCATGATTCCACATAGTAAGCAGCTGGGTGTGTGCTAAGAGTCTGCTTCTGCACCAAAAAATGGCTCCCCCTTTCCATCTAATGCAACTGTGAAATCACCAGAGCAATACGCAATAAATCTCTGCCTATAATTCCTCTTTGCACACAGAGTCATGTTTTCACATTAGTCACAAAACGAAATTTCTTTGCCAATTTGAAAGCACACTTACTGCTCTTTTTTTTGGCAAGTGATAAACACTTTTACAGACTGACACATTATGAATCCACTTTTCAGATTTTTTAAAAAGCACATGTCCAAACTGCTTTTTCAGACCAGCACCATTTGTAACCTGGGTGACTGCCTACACTCCAGCAAGGGCAACCAGCCTTAGTGATGCTGAATGTATTTGCATTACTGAGTCCAACCTCAAACCCTTAAACTATTCTTTTTTTATACCAGTACACCTTACTTTATTGTGAAAACATAGTCCATATTATTTTACTTGTTCCTCACATTTAAATTTCTCCCAAAACAGAAAATAATAAACACAACTTCAACAAAAAGAATTGCATTTCTATTATTCATTTCTTAATTTACCATATACATCCCCTCTCAAACTCTAAACTCACCTTTAAAATTAGTTAGTTGTGAAAGAAATGTGGCACTCAAACAGCAGATTATCAGAGCCAGGATCTCTGTTCTTTACACCTCTCTCCTCTCAGCAGAACCAGATAATGGCAAACTTTCCCTCTCTTTTTCCACATATATACATGTTAATTTCAAATCTCAGTGCTTCCCCCTTTTTTTCAAATGTAATCACACATTTCTATTGGTTGAAAACCAACCCTTTTCCAAAAGTACCCTTCCCCCAACTTGATGTCTGCCTAGTACCCTTCCCCCAACTTGACTTCTGCCTGCTACCATAGCAACAGCTCATGGAACACTGCTGTGTGGAGTTAGGTCAGAAGTTCGCCAAACAATGTTTCAATTCCACAGAGCAAGAGTGCTTGACTTTACAAACCTAACAGCAAATCCATAGTACTGTTCTTTGGTAACACATTTTCTGTACCAATACAAAACATGCTTCTATTAATTTACACATACAGCCTAGTTTTTATTCTAGAATGGTATGAAACAGCCAATCAGTTCTTTTTTTTTATGAAAAAAATATGTATGCCTCCATTTCCAAACTGTCTTTCATTTCTTTTTACCATTCTACTGAATTACACCTCCTGAGTGCATCCAGTTCTCCTTTGAAGATGTTCACAGTGTGGATTGTAGGGCACAGCTATGTCTTCTGGAGTGAAAAGTTTGCAGAGAAAACAGGTATGGTGAGAGACCTTGCTTTGCCAAATGTAGACATTAAATGGATTGGTCAGAGAGGGTTAAAGTGGCACCAATTGATGCCATTGGTGAAATCCTTCATGCAAAACCAACACCCTGACCTCATGATAGTGCACTGTGGTGGCAATGACCTAGGCACTTTGACTGGGGTAGGTCTGGAAATGCTTATGAAGGACACCTTTGCACAACTGTTTTCACTTTTCCCTAAAACTGCCTTTGTGTTTTCTAACATATGCCAAAGGCACAAATGGAACTGGTCCAATCATTTCTGTCCGCAGATTGACAAAGCAAGAAAGCAAGTCAACAAATCTGTTTCTGCTTTCCTCCGTGACTATGGTATGGGTTCCATTTACCACAACAACTTGCGTTACGACATGCAAGACATTTATAGAGGAGATGGTGTGCACTTCAATGATGAAGGGAACAGAGTCTTCCTCTTGAACCTTAGACTCTGCATCGGTACTTACTTGTAGGTACCACTTAAAAATCACTTCATAAACACAACGGCTCTTTTTAGAGCCCCCTAATATCTAAACACTTAAATCTGCATTTCATTTATTTTTTTATTTTATTTTTTTACCGTACGCTTACCGTACGCGTACCCCGTGATTTTTTTTAAAATCAATAAGTGTTTTCTTTGTACTTTTCTGTCCTTCTTTGACCCCCTTACAAATGTTAGGGGGTCTGTAACTCTCCTCCTTGCCCCCTTTTCTTGTTATCACTCTTTTTTTTCTGAGTGAAACACACGAAATGGCGGCCGCCGCTTCCTGGTTTCGACCGATTCGAATGTTTACTAAGATCTAAAAGCCAATCAGAATCCCGCTCGCGCACGCCACCGTACGCGTACGGTAAGCGTACCGTAAGCGCACCGTAAGCTGGCTCAGATATATATATTGATTTAAAGGCTATTTTCTCAGAATCTACTGAACAGATTTACACCAAACCTACAAAAGGCACTTCCTTGACCTGAGGACTACCTCTCTGCCAAATTTCTAGTAATTCTGTTCAGACGTTCGGGCTGTAGCCCTGTCTAAAGGTCCTATGGAAAAATGCATGGGAAAAATGCGTTTTGGGACCCCCCTTTTATCTCAGCCCCCGCTTGACGAATCCCCCCGAGACTTTCAGGGAAGGAGCGGAGCGTAGCGCCCCACCTATTTTGAAAACTTCGCGAGGATTCGTCGACCGGCGCCAAAGTTATTCAAAATAGAATGTTGCGGATTTCCTATGGAAACGTGGTCCTAACTATAACTACCTACTGGCGACCGCCAGTAGGTAATATATATATATATATTCACTGAAAAAACCATAGGTTTCACACACGTTATAGTTAGGAATTAGCATTTAAAAAACCTTGCAAATTCACTGAAAAAACCATAGGTTTCACACATGTTATAGTTCGCGGAAATTTTACTGATAAAAAACCAATGAAATTCCCCCGTTATAGTTAGTGCAGGCAACTATAACTCACGCGACCGCAATCCTCTGCTGATGCTAATACTGTATTTAGACACTTATTTGCCCATGTCTTCTTCCATACATTTTTAGCTATACATATATTACAAATATTTCTTTTTCATAAAGACACATATGTCATCAGCAGAAGATTGCGGTCGCGTGAGTTATAGTTGCCTGCACTAACTATAACGGGGGAATTTCATTGGTTTTTTATCAGTAAAATTTCCGCTAACTATAACATGTGTGAAACCTATGGTTTTTTCAGTGAATTTGCAAGGTTTTTTAAATGCTAATTCCTAACTATAACGTGTGTGAAACCTATGGTTTTTTCAGTGAATTTGTACGGTTTTTTAAATGCTAAGTTACTTTACGCCATTCGTGGCGTGCGCGCCCACTTAACGCAGTTCGTTCCGTGCGCGCACCGTGCGCGCACAGTGAGCACGCGGTGCGCTTCGCGCACCGCGCGCCCACTTTACGCAGTTAGTGCCGTGCACGCACGGTGGGCACGCGGTGCGATGACAAAGCAAGAAAGCACGTCAACAAATCTGTTTCTGCTTTCCTCCGTGACTATGGTATGGGTGCCATTTACCACAACAACTTGCGTTATGACATGCAAGACATTTATAGAAGAGATGGTGTGCACTTCAATGATGAAGGGAACAGAGTCTTCCTCTTGAACCTTAGACTCTGCATCGGTACTTACTTGTAGGTACCACTAAAAAATCATTTCATAAACACAACGGCTCTTTTTAGAGCCCCCTAATATCTAAACACTTAAATCTGATTTTCATTTTTTTTATTTATTTTTTTTCTACCGTACGCTTACCGTAAGCTTACCGTACGCGTACCCCGTGATTTTTTTTAAAATCCATAAATGTTTTCTTTGTACTTTACAGTCCTTCTTTGACCCCCTCACAAATGTAAGGGGGTCTGTAACTCTCCTCATTGCCCCCTTTTCTTGTTTTCACTCTTTTTTTTCTGAGTGAAATACCTTTTATCTCAGCCCCCGCTTGACGGATCCCCCCGAGACTTTCAGGGTAGGAGCGGAGCGTAGCGCCCCACCTATTTTGAGAAATTCGCGAGGATTCATCGACCGGCGCCAAAGTTATTCAAAATAGAATGTTGAGGTTTTCCTATGGAAAAGGGGTCCTAACTATAACTACCTACTGGCGACCGCCAGTAGGTAATATATATCCACCACCAGTCCCGCCTCTTAAAAGAACGGGTCTGACACATGCTATTGGACCACTGCAGGTAAGATTTATTTGCCACCAGTACAGCAGGTAAGTACTAAAACACCTGGCAGACGCGTTTTGGCGAATGCCTTAATCATTGCCAGCATTGTGTTTTAAAACAAGTTCAAAATGTCCAGGAACTTTGCTTACTGTTTGATAGTTCTTCAATCTCTGTGGATGGTAAACGCAAAGTATGCTGGTAACTGGAGTCCCGCAGTCCATATTGTCCCACGCACTGTGTGAGTCAACAGTCCCACATCGCGAACTTTGGTTAAGTAACCAGTCCGTGCATTCAGTAATGCCCTGGCAGTCGCCAGCATATGAGTCTGCTTATCCACTCCTTGCGGGGACCATGGCGGCAAACGTCATCTGCAGTTGTCCAAATCAGCAGTAATCTGCTGCTCTCTCCTCTTAGTACCAGGAACGTTGTCTTGGGCGAGGGGGCGCCGCTTTTGCGCGTTCCGCACAGCACACCACAGAAGTTGTCGACATCAAGCGGAGCACCTGACCGAGAGGCGTGTCGGATGTACAGCGTCGACTGCTGCACTTTAACATCCACCACCAGTCCCGCCTCTTAAAGGAACGGGTCCGACACATGCTATTGGACCACTGCAGGTAAGATTTATTTGCCACCAGTACAGCAGGTAAGTACTAAAACACCTGGCAGACGCGTTTCGGCGAATGCCTTAATCATTGCCAGCATTGTGTTTTAAAACAAGTTCAAAATGTCCAGGAACTTTGCTTACTGTTTGATAGTTCTTCAATCTCTGTGGATGGTAAACGCAAAGTATGCTGGTAACTGGAGTCCCGCAGTCCATATTGTCCCACGCACTGTGTGAGTCAACAGTCCCACATCGCGAACTTTGGTTAAGTAACCAGTCCGTGCATTCAGTAATGCCCTGGCAGTTGCCAGCATATGAGTCTGCTTATCCACTCCTTGCGGGGACCATGGCGGCAAACGTCATCTGCAGTTGTCCAAATCAGCAGTAATCTGCTGCTCTCTCCTCTTAGTACCAGGAACGTTGTCTTGGGCGAGGGGGCGCCGCTTTTGCGCGTTCCGCACAGCACAACACAGAAGTTGTCGACATCAAGCGGAGCACCTGACCGAGAGGCGTGTCAGATGTACAGCGTCGACTGCTGCACTTTAACATCCACCACCAGTCCCACCAGTCGCCAGTAGATAGTTATAGTTAGGAACGTGTTTCCATAGGAAATCTGAAAATTTTATTTTGAATAACTTTGGCGCCGGTTGGCGAATCCTCGCAAAATTTTCAAACCTAATGGGGCGCTCCGCTCAGCTCCTACCCTGAAAGTCTCAGGGTGATTCGTCAAGCAGGGGTCGAGAAAAAAGGGGGGTCCCAAAACGCATTTTCCTCATGCATTTTTCCATAGGACCTTTAGTCGAAGGTACAGCCCGAACGGCAGAACAGAATTACTTGAAATTTTGCAGAGAGGTAGTCCTCAGGTCAGGGAAGTGCCTTTTCCAGGTCTGGTGTCAATCTGTTCAGTATTTCCTGAGAAAATAGCATTTAAAAGCATATACATATCTATACATGCGCACTGTGCGCGCACGGTGCACGCACGGTGCCGTGCGCGAGCGAAATTCTGATTGGTTGTTAGATGTCAGTCAACATTCGAATCGGTCGAAATCAGGAAGTGTTGGCCGCCATTTTGTCTCTCGCACTGAAAAGGAAAGGGGGAAAAAGGTGGAAAACATGAAAAGGGGGCAGGGAAGAGAGTTCCTGTCCCCCTAGCCTTTGTCAGGGGGTCACAGAAGGACCCCCCCAGGGGTGTCATTTGAGATGTCATCAGTGATGTCATGAGTGATGTCACTGACCATGTCATGAGTGATGTAATATGTGACGTCATCAGCAGTGCATTGCGGGCGCGTGAGTTATAGTTAGCTGAACTAACTATAACGGGGGAATTTCAATGGTTTTGTACAAGTGAAAAGTCCAGCTAACTATAACACCCCTGAAACCTATGTTTTTTTCAGTGAATTTCTGAGGTTTTTTTAAATGCTAATTCCTAACTATAACGTGCCTGAAACCTATGGTGTTTTCTGTGAATTTCAAAGGTTTTTTAAATGCTAATTTCTAACTATGCCTACAGAGATAGTACATGTGAAGAAAGAAGAAAAAATGCACAGAAAGAAAAAAAAGAAGTGCAGAAAGAACCAACAGAAGTCCTCAAAGACGAAGAAAAGTGCAGGAAGAAGGATAACGTGCAGAAAGAACAAAAAGAAGAGCAGAAAGAAGCCTTGTTGCAAAATCATCCTGTACCCTCAACTTTTTCAGACGGATACTGGTGGTAACTGAGTCTGATTAACCAGTCCTAGAGCCAGTGCTATGTTAAAAGACACTTAGAATACAGTGAAAACACCTACATACACTAGGGAACATTATGCGTTGGAGTCCCCCTGTGATTAGCATGACCTCCTCTGTAATCCCCTAGTATTAAAACTACCTCTTAAAACAGGCCACAGGGCGTTTTTGCACACGTTAACTCAGGCCCCGTCCCCTCCTTTCACCACTGTGTAAACACGCCCTGTGTCCGTTTTTAGTTGGGAGATTAAGTTCATTTGAATCCTGAGGGTCCCTAGGGTCCAACTAGCCCACTAGGTACCTCCAGTACGTGCCACAGAGCTGCGTTGCAGAGAGGTGTAAAAAGTGGCACAGCCTGGACCACCTCTCTGCAATGCAGCTCAGTGGCGCTTACTGGAAGCACTTGGTGGGCTAGTTAGCCCCCAGGGGCCCTCAGTATTGAAGGGAAATTATATCCCCAATTTAAAACGTGCCATAGTGCGTGTTTGCACACGTCACCTCAGGCCCCGTCCCCTCCCTTCACCACTGTGTAAACGCGCCCTGTGGCTGTTCTAAGTTGAGAGATTAAGTCCCCTTGAATCCTAAGGGTCCCTAGGGTCAAACTAGACCACTAGGTACCTCCAGTAAGCGCCACAGAGCTGCGTTGCAGAGAGGTGTAAAAAGGGGCTTGGCCTCAGAACACCTGTCTGCAGCGCAGCTCCCTGGTGCATACTGGAGATGCCTGTTGGGCTAGTTGGCCCTCAGGGACCCTCAGTATTGAAGAGGAATTAATTCCCCAACTTACAATTCGCCAGGGGGCGCGTTTGCAGAGTGCTGCAAGGAGGGGGCGTGGCCTCCGGCACGATGCAAGTCTTTTATTTATTTTAATTTTTTAAGAAGGGGGGCTGTGTGGTTCCCCTTCTTATTCTAATTTATTGGCCCTGATGACCCCATCCCCAGGGCCTGTCTCTTAATTATACTTTTTTGACCCCGATCCCCAGGGCCGGCCACTGTTTTTTAATATTTTTAAAATATATATATTTATAGACACACCTAGGACATGCTGGACAAACCGTACGTACCTATTCATTAAAAGGCGACTATGCATACAATGAATCCACGTGGAATGTATTTACACCACTAGTGAAGCTCTGACATGTCTGATGCCCTACCGTGCCTAATCCCGGTAGACACCCTTGTCGTTTATTTATACAAACATGGGTAGCTATTGACGGGCACATTTAATACACATGCACACCAAGCCATTCAAAGGGGATTCGACAAAAATTCGACCAAAACTATGCAAGAAACCCCCCTCACGGTTAATAAAACACACATCCACTGCCGGATGTGTAATACTTTTTATTTTACTCTCTGGAAAGGGGACGAACATCACTTGAGAGTCACAGCGTGCTCCTGGCAGAGCCCAATGCTGTGTTACACCCACCATTGCCTGCTGAGTGCCACACACCTCCGTGTTGTATTCCACTAGCTAGTGCATATGCTATGACACTCTCTAGCCCATGTGCACTGTAACACCACCCCGTGAATATGTCATGCCACACTTGTCTCCGCACATGTTATGTTGCCCCATCTAACGTGCCTTCCTCGATGCCTATGTTATAACGCACAGTGCTATGCCATACATATTACAATCTGGGATCCATATCTTTGTCACAGTGCATATGCAACGTTACACTCCCCAGCACATATTTTACATTACAACTTTAGAGACTAGTTAGGTTACACAACACTGCCCTGTGCATATTACACTCCAAGGCGCATATCGCATAGCACGCGCTAGTGCCTGTGCTATCTCGCGCTCTCCAATGAATCTGTAATTGCGCACAATGTATTGCATATTATATTTCACGCCCGGTTCATCTTATATCACACTTTTTGGTGCATAGTTTATACCATACACTATATCTAGTTTTCATTTTCAATCGTGCTCTCAGGACTATGTTCTATATAACACTGTGTTCACCTACCCTTTTCACGGGCATTACATTTTGCGATAGGGGTGGAGGGTCAGGGGGTGTTTCTGCCAAGTGAGCCCGGAGTCACAGTCACAAACGTCCTCTTCTTCCTGAATAAAAGTGAGATTATGCTGTATACTTGTTCATATTTTAAGTAGTTCGCTCAGACACACATTTTAAAAACAATAAAGTTTCTAATACCCGCCTTCTCTGAACAGTTAGCTTGCTGCCCCATCCCCCTCCTCCCTATCCTCTGTTGTGTGAATCCATGGACTAGCCTCCTCCCTCCTGCCATGCATGGTCTGATATGCTGCCACTGCCCTCAATTTAGTATGATGTACCAGTCCACTCCTCCTGCCCTCCATTGCCCAATTCTATGCCCCATCATTGACCTCCTGCTTAAACTCTGTGCTTAGCTTGCTGCCCCTATTCTCCTTCCCCCTGCCCTCCGATGTCTTTGTGCGTGCCCCTGCTCCATCCTTTTTGCCCACCATGTTCCATGGACCTGCCACTCCTATCTACTCTGAGTGTTCTGTTGAGCTGCCACTCCCCTCCCACCTGCCTAGCATTGTCAGATGACTGTAACCTGTCCCTGCCACCTCCACCCTGCCTGTCCACATGCCATGCCCCTATCTTCTTCCTCCTGTCCTACATGGTCCATTGTACTGCCACACCCTTCTGCCCTCCCTGGTCTGTTGTGCTGCAACTGCTCCTCCTGCCTGCCCCGTGCAGTCTGTTGTGAGGCCCCTTCCCCTTAACTTTCTTGTCTGTACACAGGTCCTGACCCTCCCTTCTATCCTCCATCGTCCTTTGTGAATGCCCCTGCACCCTCCTTCTTGCCCATCATAGCCATTGTGCTGCCATTAACCCTCCCACTTGCCATGCATGGTCTTCTGTGCTGCCATGGCCCCTCCCACCTTCCCCGTGTGGTCAGTTAGCTGCCCCTGACCCCCTCCAACCTTCCCTCCATGGTCTGTGTGTATGCCATCACAGTCTCAGTGTTGCTCTTCATGGTGTGTCTTGCTTCTAGTGCCCATCCTGCCTGACCTCCATGGCTATCTTGCTGCTCCTGCCCTGCCCCCTTGCCCCAGCCCTCTGTTTACATGTATAGGTAGACCCCTACTCCCTCCCTCCTGGCTTGTCTGTTCCATTGTAATGCCCCTGATCCGTCCCTCCTGCCCTTTATGATCTGTTATGCTGCAGCTTTCTCTCCTGTCTGTCCAATATGGTCAGCTAGCTACCATTGCCTCTTGCCCCTCTGTTCTCTGTTGTCCATGTGCATGGTCCTGTCCCCTCCCTCTTGCTTTCTATGGATTGTTGTGCTGCACTCCCGTCCCGCATGCCCTGTGTGGTGTATTGTGCTGCTGCAAACCCTAATGCCTGCCCTGCAGGGTCAGTTTGGTGCACCTCTCCGTGTCCCTCCTGTCCTCTGTTATCCAAGTCCATGTCCCTACCCCATTTCCTTCCATGATCCAATGTACCATACTTGCGAACATTTTGAACTTGGTAAGAGGGAGATTTGGAAAAAAAACTGGGGTATTGATTTTCCCCTTTGAGTTACATTGAAAAAGAGGAGATTGTAAACAGGAGACAGATCAAATAAAGCCCATTTGAGCTTAAAAACATTGGACGTTTCCTGGCTGAATCGGGTCTGTTGGCATGTATGGTTGTACTACCATTGCCTCTTCCTTCTGCCCACAATGGTCTATTACATTGCCACAGCCTCTCTTGCAAGTCCTGTATTGTTGGTTTGTTGCCCCTGCCCCCCTTTCCACTGCCCTCCATAGTCTGTTGTGCTGCCACGGCCCTCCCTGCCTGCTCAGTGTGGTTAAATTGTTGCCTTTGCACCCTCCTACCTGCCTTCAATTTTCAGAGTCCGTGCCCCTGGCCTCTGCCTCTCAACAGTATTCTAATGAACAACTAGATTGCTAACATTCTATATTTATTACAAAAGTGTGGAACGCCTGACGTCATCTTGATGTACTCAAAACTGTAATACCTAGAGCATTTCCTTTAGAAATTACATATATGAGAGGGTCTTATTGGCATCAAAATTATGGTTAGTGCTCTAAAAGACTAAAATAAGGACATATTTTCTGAGTTTTCAAATAGCGACAAAGCACTTTTAAATTATTTGTTATCTTTATGTTTTTTTTATCCAGTTGACCACTTGATTAAATGTTGCACTTAGGGGAGAGGATGTGGTGTTACTTCCAGAACTGCAGACTTTGCAACTGGGGAACCAGGTTGGAGTTTCTGCTTCAGCTCGACATTCTGTGATTCTGGTCAAATCACTTAGTCTCCCCATGTCTACAACCAAAATGAATTTGTTCTTGTGTGATGTAACCAATGCTCATGTAAAGTACTCCACTACCTGACAAGTCTGCACTATATAACACTGCAAAAACACAAAATAATAAGTGTTTTGCACACTTCTGTCATTGGGCTATATTTGGGCTACATCTGGGTGATTTTGGGCTACATTTGGGCTCTTTTGTCTCCGGTGGCCATCTTGGGAGATTAATTTGTTATGAAGTTTCCTAATTTCCCCATGTACTGCAGTCTCCTCAGTAGGAAATGCTTTCAGTTTTTTACTTTGATTCCATCATGAGGGTATTCAGATATGTCACACATTTGCCATTAAATTCTGAATGTTAGCACTCTAGTTGCTCATTAGATCACTGTAGTAACACTACTGTTCACCAAGGAAGTCTGTTCCTGGTATTAAAAGTGCATGTTTCAGTCTGCATGTCAGAATTTTTTAATGAAATAGAAGAGGATTTGAGAAGTCACTCAAAATGTGCCCTCATTTTCTTTCTTCAGCATTAATCATAATTTCTATGGCAAAATGAACCCCCTCATTGTGTACCTTTTTAAATTAAATGTTTTAAGTGTTACCAGTTTATTCCAATCAAGATGGCTTCAGGTGTGCCATACTTTTGTCATAATGAAGACAGTAAGCGCTCTAGTTGTTTTTAAGAACACTCTGGGACATTCTGTCATTGGGCTATACTTGGGCTACATCTGGGTGATATTTGGGCTACATTTGGGCTCTTTTGTCTCTGGTGGCCATCTTGGGAGAATTATGTGTTATGAAGTTTCCTAATTTCCTCATTTACTGCAGTCTCCTCAGTAGGAAATACTTTCAGTTTTTTACTTTGATTCCATCAAGAAGGCATTCAGATGTGTCACATATTTGCCATAAATTCAGAATGTTAGCACTCTTTTGCTCATTAGATCACTGTAGTAAAGCTACTGCTCACCAGGGAAAACTGCTGCTGGTATTGAAAGTGCATGTTTCAGTCTGCATGTCAGAATTTTTTAATGAAATAGAAGAGGATTTGAGAAGTCACTCAAAATGTGCCCTAATTTTTCTTTCTGCAGCACTAATCATACTTTTTATGGAAAAATGAACCCCCTCATTTTGTTCCTTTTTAAATTAAATGTTTTAAGAGTTACCACTTTAATCCAAGCAAGATGGCTTCAGGTGTACCATATGTTTATCATAAGAAGGACTGTTAGCGCTCTAGTTGTTCTTTGGAACACTCTGGGAAGCTGCAGTAGAACACAAAGGAATCAACTGACAGTCTCTGGCCTTGTTGGATGTACATGTTTTACTGAGAATGTCAGACTTCATTCTCACATGACTGAGAAAGATAATGTGAATTTACAGAAAAGAAGCTCTCAGTTTAGCTTATAGATCACCTTCCAAACCTCTGTGGGAAAAGCATGAGAAAATATTTTTCTCTCAATCATGATATCCCGGCAGAAGGCTTTTTCACATGGTGAAATCACCTTAGAATATACCACAATTCCTAAAATGAGTATGGTACCATCAACAAATATTTTATAATGTAACTAAAGTCTTAAAACCTTCTATTAACTGCAATGCTTTTTAATGAGGTGCTATCATGTATATTGGTCCCAAGATGGCTGCCAACACTTCTTGGATGAAGTGCTGACAGCCAATCAGATCTCAGGATGAGATGTGTGGTTAGGCTCCGCCCACATATATATATCATTTTACTTTTGATTTTCTCAGGAACTACTGAACAGATTGACACCAGACCTGCAAAAGGCACTTCCCTGACCTGAGGACTACCTCTCTGCCAAATTTCAAGTAATTCTGTTCAGTCGTTCGGGCTGTACCTTGGACTAAAGGTCCCTATGGAAAATTGCATGGGGAAAATGCGTTTTGGGACCCCCCTTTTTTCTCAGCCCCCGCTTGACGAATCCCCCCGAGACTTTCAGGGTAGGAGCGGAGCGGAGCGCCCCACCTATTTTGAAAATTTCGCGAGGATTCGTCAACCGGCGCCAAAGTTGTTTCAAATAGAATGTTGCGGATTTCCTATGGAAACACGGTCCTAACTGTAACTATCTACTGGCGACCGCCAGTAGATAATATATATATATATATATATATATATATATATATATATATATATATATATATATATATATATATATATATATATATATATATATAATATTTCATCATGATAAATACGATGACTACTTTTCTTGAGTTCTTATTGGAGTACTGGGGCCTATCTCCAGCTTGTATATTTTATCTAATGACTTGAGCCATTCCTTGCCTGAAAGAGGGAATGTGTGTTTTTCCGTTTCTTACATATCTCCCTCCTTGCCAACAGAATCAGCAGAAAAAGAAGTTTTGTTTTATGCTGAGAAAGAGCTGCAGTAATTTCCAGATCAGTTCCAAAGAAAATAAGGTAAAACTTACGTTGCTCATCGGGCCCTGAATTTGAGATAACGATCCACTTACTTCTTCCCCAAAATTATCCACTATTGTGCAAGACAGGAACAAGTGAATGTCGTTGGCATTTATTTCACCACATCTTTTACAACTTGAAACTGGGCGTTTCGCGAATTTGCTCATTTTCCTTGAGGTCATATACATTCTGTGAAGGGTATAACATTCTTCTTCTTTAAGGTAGTGGGTTTGACAGTGGAATAAAGAAGATTTAAAGAAACTTGCCAAAAATCTGGTTGCCCAAGTGCTGGCAAGTATCCTTCTCATGATTGGAACAGGGTCTTCACCTCCTTTTCATCTGTGTTTATTAACTCCCAATACCATATCAATACTTCTTTCTTTATAGGCCCGCGTCTTCAATGTGTTCCTCAAACTCCCATTTGTTACCTGTTTAACCTTTATTTTCTGAGTGCCAGCACAATGTTAATTGAAGAAACATATAAGTAGAAATAGACTCTTTTGTGACCTCGGCCATTCCCTCCCATGACTTTATTTGATTGATTATGCAGCTGACCCCCATATACTAGGGCCTACTCTCTTAAAGGGAGGCTCTGTTCTGCTAGATAGGTTTGTATGTTGCATAATAGTCGATCCCCAAGATTCTTTTCTTCACATTATACCAAAGTTTTTAAGCTGTTCAGTGAAATTTAGGTCAGAATTCTTTTAAATATCTTGGGTCTCCGAAAAGAAAAAATCCATTGGATCCAAAGTGACTAAAAAGGATAAAACCACTCTTCCTCGACAAGTATCTTCCTGTCTAGATAGCAGCAATCTTTTAAAAGTTTAAAATGGAGTGCATAAAGATACATCCACACATCTGTGAAAGCCAAGCCCCTTTCTCAAACTTTCTTCTGAGTTTCTTCCAACTAAGCCTGTTTCCCTTATTTACCCATGTGATACTACCAAGTATAGTCTGAAACTTTGCAATTATAGCTTTAGAAAAAGATAAGGGTATATTATCAAACAAATACATGAATTTTGGAAGGATCACCATTTTAATCAAATTAGTACGCCAATGTATTGTCAATGGAAGATTCCTCCATCTGCTTAGTAAATCTTTTATGTCTCTCATCAGCCTTTTAAGGTTGATGTCTGGTAGATCTTCATGTTTATCTGTAACTGTAATACCTAGGTATCTGATGAGGGGTTGCTTTTTGCCTCTGTAATTTGGCAGATTCTAAATCATAACCTTAGGGGTGGTCCTTTTTCAACCCCTACATTGTATGTATTGCATGTGCGCATGCGCACGCGCAAGACGTACAACATAGGGGTTATCCAAGATGAAGGATGGTGAGGAAGAGGGAGGAGAGCGGCCATTGTGAGGCAGAGGCAGCCATGGCAGGTAAGTGCCTTTTTTGTATTACTTGATAATTACTTTGGGAGTGGGGAGGGTGGTGAGCGAAGCGAAGTTCCATGGCGTTGTTTTCCAACTCCTAACATACATGTGTGGTCAGAAAAATGAGAATCATACATTCATCTTAGAATTCCCAAATAATTTGTTTCTTTCAGAAAAAACACAAAACAACGATTATGAAGAGTCATGGCGGGTCCTCTCAGGACAATCTGTAAGTCACAGCTTGCCAAACAAATCTCTAGATAAGAAGGTGTGTTATGCGCTCATCAAAGGACAGAGAGAGTGAGCAAAAGACAGAGAGATAGAGACAGAGATAGAGAGAGTAAGAGAGGGAGAGGGAGGGGGAGAGAGAGAGAGAGAAAGAGATAGAAAGAGAAAGAATGAGAGAGGAAGAGAGAGGAAGAGAGATTGTACACGGAGCGCAAGGGCAATCGGGCTCTTGGCTCATACATGACAACTGCTGTGTGTGCATCGCTATTGGTTCACACTAAGTCAAAGGCCTGGCATCAATTGCAACTCGAAGGCCACATCACATTTAAATAAAGCAAGCAGTAGTCAAACTTACATTAGGTATGAAAGCTCCTTTGTCTCAATACACAAGGCAGAAGGACATATGAACCCCCGACCTTGGTCTTGAATGCGGCTGGCACTCACTACGAGAGGTACCATTCCAGATCTTGATGACTCCCACACCACAAACTGCACAAAAATGAAATACCAACGTGTCTACACCCCACACACACTTGTCCCTGCTCGAGGTACGCCGGCATGGGATGCCCTTGAAACATAAGCAAAAAACAACCCATATATCCAAACGTTTCACACAAATACGACTCATTGCTACGAGCAGTGGCATATCATCCACATAACTGCCACCTGCAGTGTTGCACATCAATTTCCATCTGAGTTTCCGTCTGGCGTATGTCATCTGCGTCCAGCCCTGGTTCTACTGTCGAACATGCACATTCGAGTGGCCCATGGATGTCTGCCTATCCAACACAATGGTAGCTGAACTGGATTATGATTTGTGTGTGCACCCCCTGTTGGCCCACGAACAGGAGTGTAACCGTGATACCCGTGCATAGGATGCCTTGATATTTGGTGTATGTGCAGGCAGTTGGGCATGGGAGATTACACAACTCCTCGTGTGCAGTGACCACATCGAGGCGCTCCCCAATTGGGCTGTGTTGCAGATTTGTGAAACGGCGTGAACGGAGCACAGCTGCCTGGACCAGTTAATCGATTGGCTCATCCTCGTGTTCCTTGAACTCGACAACGATGTACTCTTGTAACAGATTGCCCATGAAGATGTGCTCGCATTATGGACGAGTGACTACGTTCCTGCAGCCACAACTGATTGTCACACCGAAAGCAAAGGTCCCCACACTTTGTAGCATCTTGGAGGAATGGTCACATATCCCACCACAACAGTGGACATGTCTGCCTTTGCCTGGACTCACAATGCATGTGTGTGGACATACGCATGTGTGCACACACCTGTGCAAGGTGATGCAGTCCAATGGGCGGAGCTGTACAGCGTCGTTTGGCAACATTCCAAAATCGGAGAAACTGCTGGGGGGAGAGTACACACATGGCAATGTACTACATCATGTGACCTTGTAGGACCCTTTCACCTGCTCACTGTCGGCGGAGCACACAGTCGGCGCAGTCTGGTGGTACAGCACCATGCAGATACCATAGGCTGTGAGTCATGTCCCCTGACACGGGGCAATGAGCAGACACCATGCATCACATGACTCGTCCAGCAAGGCAAGGTGGGCTGAGACCATTGACAACCATCATGATATCTGTTCATTTTTGCCACCGCATTTTTTGCACCTTGACATGTTCCTAAGCCACGTGTAAGTGTCTTAAACATTGGTCTGCATGTTGTGGCCAATGCCTTGCCCGAACTGACACGCACATGCTAATAAAGTCTACGCAACTTCACTAGTGTACAACTGTGATGAGTGTTGATTATGATGTCAAATTGTGTGCCTTCATGTGAATTGTTCGTACACAGCGAGGGATTGACTGATGCTTGTAAATTGGGGGTGAGTCCCTCTTGACAGCTCCACCTCTGTGAGCCAGACATTGTGGTTGGGATAGTTGCTGGCAGACCTGTGCTCTTACGTGTCTCCAGCATTGTGAGTATGGTGTCCAACTTCTTTCCATGTAGATCAAGGTTATCCATTAAAACAGACTGTGTCCACACAGATGTGTGTGAGTAGGTATGCGAAGAGATGGTCTGTTGTCACATGTGATTGGGGATACTTCAGGACTGCTACTGACTTTGACATTTTTGCACACAGCCCTATTTAATACATGGTCGTGGGGCTACGTTGGGGGATAACGAGATTGTTGTTCATGTGCAATGAGCCCACAGCTAGTTCACACCTTCAAAGTCATCTCATTGGCCATGTGGGTCAGGGTCAAACATGCATATTGATGACATTTACCAGGGTGTACCTTTTACTGCAATCAATGTCCCTACATTCATCCAAACGTTTGTACATGAGTGAACATAGACATGACACATCTATGTGATTTGTAATGTTTTATTCACCTTCTGGGGAGTGTCGGAGCTGAAGCAGTACATTGCCATTTGAAGCCCACATAACATAGTTGCCAAGTGGTGGGCCAACCAGAGTCCTTAGGGGAATGCAAAGTTAATCTGAAGAGGAAGAGTACAGTCCGCCGCCGGATTTCTGTGTCATTGGTACCAGAGCAGATATGGCAGTCCATGTCGGGGTCCAGGTGAATGTTGGAGAGTGTTTCGGGGGACAGTGTGAGGTGTTGTTCCAGGGCATGATGCAGAGGGCTGAACCATGCAGGGACAGGGCAGATGGTGGTGACGGTTGCTACTACCTCCTTCCTCACACATCTTACTCCTCTGAGACGTCTTCTGTGTCTGGTGTTTCAGGTGTGTGTGGTGGTGTTATGGCTGCATCACTGTGTACCACTGACACATCAGTGTGTGAAGGTGATAGGGCTGCATCACTGTGTACCACTGACACATCAGGGTGCAAAGGGGATTAGCAGCAATGGCAAGATGAGGATCTGCAAGGCATGGAAGATCCCAGCTACATCTCGCTGGTGTTCAGTTGTGGCAGCCATACTTCCAGGCTGCATCTGCTCCATGGTCTCCATTGTTCTCCACATCTGTGCCAACTCTGTGCTGTAATCGCTGGTGCCTGTCTGACTAGACAGTTCTTGTATCGGAGTAATGGCCCCAGCGATGTCAGCCAAGGATTGTTGGTGAGCATAGTGTAGACAATGGGTGTCCGTTAGGGACTGTAAGTGGTCCCAGATCGGACTCAAACACCCACGATTGGCATTGAGTTTGGCTGCCATGAGGTCGAACCCCAACCCGCAGCTTATCAGCCATCTGCTCCTGGCACCCTAACACACAGCGTTGGAATTCCATGTGTTGTTCGTGGGGGTCCTGTGAGTCAGCTGTGGTGTTGTGTGCTTCCTGCTGTGTGGTCTGTGCAGGGTGAGGGGTTACCGCGATGCAGCTGGGCTGCCCTGCTCCTGGAGGTGTGGTGTGTGGGCTGTCCACGAGACGTTGGAGGGTGTCCTCTTCATCGTCATTGAAAAGATGTGTGGTCTGCTCTGCATGAGGTGTTGATTGTCCCTCTGCAATTTAAGGGGAGATGCAGGTTAACAGTGTGTTCCATGTATGTTGACGCATTGTAGATGTTTACATTCAGACTGCATGACAATGTACAATGTGACTGTTTTGGGGAAGCTGGCTATTTGATGGGAGACAGTGGACATTTCGACTACATGACGGATGTGTGGCTGTACTCGTGCATTATCATCTCACAGTGTCATGCAATGCCAGATGTGATTGGCCAGTTTCTACACACGAGCGGCACTAGTTGTGTCCTCTGTCCTGTGGTGTAAGGGTTGCACTTTGTACCACATTGTCGTCAATGTTGATGTACTGTGATTGGTATGTGTGTGTGCTGCATTGTTGGCGAGTCGCCCCTGCAGCTCTGATTTGGCGGCCCCTTATCCCTTTGAGTCGGTGTGCCTTTGGCTTGTGTGCTTTTTGGGTGCTGGGATGTTTGCGACTTGGGTCATTTGTGCTCTTGGACACATTTTATACTCTTGTGCATTGTTTGTCTGTAGATGTGTTTTTGACATCATGGATTGTAGGTGCACTTGGATGTGTCAGAGTGTGACCAGCTCATTTACGGATGTGGTCCACATTCAGCCACCTCAATGTCATCTCATGCACCATGTCATGTATTGTGACTGCAGCCATGCTATCTGCCATGCAGTGTCACTTGCATTGTCAGTGTGGCTGGCTCACAGAGCCGCTGCTTTTCTGGATTCAGCACATGTGCATGGGCAGGTTGTGGCATTGGTGATATGGATGGGGGCCCATTTGTGCATGGGGACCTACTTGGTGTTTCTATGTGTGCTGCAGTGTGCCAAGGGTATCAGAGACATGTTCTACACTCATTGTGGGTGTGCACTGTGCTGCACATGATTGTGCATGTGTGCCAGTGTGCCCATCTCCCCCTATCCCCCCAGTCCCTGGATGTTACTGACCCTGTTGCTGTTGGGTCAGATCATATAGAACTGTGTCCAGGCCCCCAACTCCTTCCACCATCTCCACACTGATGACTGTGGCCACCATTTCTTCCTAGCTCATCCAGCTCCTCCTGTGGCGCAGGACTCCCACCTCCAGTTGCCTTTGCTGCCTTCCTGTTGGCAGCTAGTTTCTATTTTTGTTTGGCTGTGCACTTCATGCCAGTGCCTCTTTACCTCCTCCATTGATTTCCTTGACAGTCCGACTGCATTCACGTTGGGGACGATGGACTGTCATATTTCCATTTGTGTTGCCAATGACGCAGTGGAGGTGACTAACAGTTGTTGGTAGTGTTCTATCACCTCCGTGATGATGATCCGGTCTTCCTGCGGACTGAACCCCGTCTTCGTCTTCCTCTTCTCCTTGCCCTTCGCCGAACACGGGGTTCCTGGATGGTCGTCCGTGGGGCTGGTGGGGTTCGGGTTGTCCTCTGCACTCGGTCTGGGTGCATCCATGGTGCTACGCAGTTTGATTTGGTTTTGGTGTGTTTTTTTAATTGCTTTTATAGTGCATTTTCTCACATGACGCATGAGAATTGCAGGCCTATGGCTGGTTTTGCTGATTTTTGTATCGCGATTAGCGTCATCGGTACTTTTTTCGCATTTGTGTTTCGCATTTTTGCGGCATCGCGTTGATTTTGACGCGTTATCGTGGGACTATCGCATGGTGCCGCTAGGTTGAGAATACTACGTTAACACGGTGTTGTTGTCCCACGATAGACTGAGATATGCAAAGTTGCAGTAAGATAAATTTGCGATAGTTATCACACGTTCTTGAGAATATGCCCCTATGTTTTTACTTTAAGGCCTGTTACATGGAACTGTCTCATTAAGGTATAATCATTAGTATGTTCTTGTCTTGAATAGAGCTGTTTTGAGGTGTTTTTATTTGAGACCCTTTTTATTGGATAATTCTGATGCTCTGATCAGTGACCTTAAAAATCTGTTGTCAGTGGTTTGTTACAAAGTTACAGATATTGTTAAGACATATACTAATATTTCACTTTAAGTATTTTGCACGCAGATTAACTTTGGAGAAAAAAAATGAAATGTGTTAGTTTCAATGTAATTAGAGGAAGAATTATGATCCCGAGGTAAAATGTGAATGGCTAATGCAAGTTCTGCATATATAACTCATTATCATCAGGCAGTTTAGATTTTTACTGAGCTGGAAAGTTGTATACCTTCTATCAGGAAGCACTTAAAACGTTCAAAGATGTTAATGTTTTCATATAATTTGTAAGAAAGTGGATTATTGTTTGTGAGGGGTGAGTGCCAACCTCAAGGAATAATTACACCTCTTGGTAAAGGAAAACCCTCAAATATAACTAATTTAATGTGAGCTTACCTCCCTGGTAGTTGTGGCACAGAGCAGACCGGTTAAACTTAGGGCAATGTGTAAAGCAATTATGCAATACCAAAAAACTAATCAAGTCTAAACACCATAAAAGTGAAATTTAATAAATAAAATGACATCAATACAGAAAAAATCCAATAAGGGGAGCCAGAGATATGATTTTTTTTAAATTCTGTAAAAATAGTACCAAAGAGTTCTACGCACCAATAGTAGTCTATGGAAACAGTATACCAGGAACTAAGCATGTGTGTTTGACCATGATGGAGCCCTGGTCTGATACACCAAGTGGATTGGTCCTGGTGAGAGTTTGGAAGTCAAAAGATTGAAAAAGTTTTCAAGGCAAAACTTAGGAAGAACTTTATTGCTTGTTTTATAAAAATGTAACCATATCTTCTAAATGCCATTGCAGAATGGGACTTTTGCTCTTTTGTGAAATAAAATCCTCCCTATGCAGGCCCTCCCTCAAATTGTAGCCACCACCATGGAATCGAAGGCCAGAAACCTGAAGCAGGTTGGTCTCTCTGAAGTATTTTCTTGCTGAAAACTCTCTAAGTCTCAATGCAAAATGGGACTAAGTTGTTTTTCCGGACAGGGGGATGAGTGGGATGAAGCTGAAATTCAATCCAACGCTGTTGTCTGTGTTCTGGAGCCCTGAAGGACTAGTTTTCACAATTTTTTTTAACTTTGGTATGGTGCACAAACAGCCACAGCTTTACAGTTCTAAGGGCCCCAGGACTTGGGGAAGATACCTAGAGACTCTCAGGATGTCAGGCAAAGGTCAACATCTAAGTCAAGTCCTGGTACATTTGCCACTGGTCAGCTGGGCACTTCAGGCAAAAAGGCCTCTTGCAGAAAGTAGTGTCTCTGTAACCACAGGCAGTCCACCAATTGACCCTTGAAGTCCACTTCTTTGTTCTGGGCATAAGTGGGAGCATCATTCAAACCCTCTGGACTCCTCTCAGGTCACAGACAGCAGGTCCAGTCTTCTTCTGATCTTCTACAGGTCAATAAAGTGTTCTGAGAATAGTGCCTTGTGGTGCCACATTTATTAGTGAGAGTGATTGATTCCTAGGCACTCCTTAACCAATGGCATAAAAGTTCAGAGGGGCAACCCTTCCCACTTTTGCAGCAGTTCCTGTTTACCCTACTGCGAACAATTCCATGTGCACCTTAGTCCTAAAATCCAAGATGTGTAAACCTTTCTCCGCTCATGCAGAGCCTGCGTGCACACACAGAGTTGGGGCAGGGGTAACAAGCAGCTCCCTCCTCTGCGTTCACTCAAAACTGGCCCTGGGGTAGCTTTCCTCCCACTGTGTTTGGTGCCAGTCTATGGGGACAAACCCTGGGACCTTTCAAGGTGTCACCTAAAATGTATTTGTGACAGGCAGGCCCTTTTCAAGTTACTTAAGTTCCCACCCCAGCTTGTCGTTCTGCCAGGGGACAAAAACACCTCCTCACTCTCAGCCCTGGCAGCAGATTTCACAACTATTTCACTCCTCATTCAGGCCAAGTGCAGGCTGGGCAGTGGCTGGAGAGCTAATGCAATTTCATCAGGTTCAGGCAGGGTAAAAGTAACTTTATAAAAGTTTAATTTCTAGTACATTCAATAAATTAGAAGTGAGTTTGCTACTGTTTAGCAGGGTAAAGTGCACAGTACTGTAAAGCCAGCAAAGCAGATAGGGAGAAAAGTTGGGTGGGGGGCATCATGCAAAAGATGGTCATTTGCTATAAATGACCCTGAACACCCAAGTTCTCTTTAGATGATTTAAGCACTGCATCTTACCAAGAAGGTACTAATTCCCCCCATTTTCTGCTTGAAAATAGAATTTGATGACTTCCTGTCTCTGCTTGGAAACAGTCACCCATTGAGTTCGCTACATGATTTAATCCTGTTTAACTGCTAAAACAAATTTCTCTGCTTCTTTCTCGGGATCATTGACAGCTCACTAATTGATCACTATGACATGTTTTAGTCCTTCTTTCCATGAAGAATGTTAAACTGGATTGCTTTGTTCCTGCAAATTTCAGCCTAATGACTAAATTACTTGATACCCCTAGAAAAGAAAATGATTGTGCTATTTTGTGAATTTATTGGTGTGTGATAAGTTTTCCTGTAGGACTTCACTGACATAGTTCTAAAGTCTAGACTTTCAATGTTGCCTCTTGAATAGTGCTATCAGCACGTTATGTTAATTTATTTTCATTTATTTTCTGTATTGGCTTTACATTTTTGGCAAAATGAGCTGGGCTGTTCTCTAGTGTAGGTCTTACTCATGAAGGGTTTGGGAATAAAATTAGATTTGGATATTACAGTTGAGCTTCTGATCAGTGAGATATAGGAGACCTCGGTGAATACTTCATCTTCATATTTTGAGATGCCTTCTTTATCCCCCCCCAAAGTTGCTTTGATCAAAGCTATGTTTCTGAGAGTGGGAGGCAAGATGACAGCCGCTTGCTCAGCCGAGTAAGCTGGATATCGAAGCTCTCCCGGGCTAATCCTTCTTTTCACCCCCCTGCTGCGCTTCTCTGATGTGAACTTTGGCTGGACAGAAACGGTTATAAAATAATTTCCATGAGATGAAATGCTGTGGCAAATTAGACTTTTTCTCCTGCACTTTGTGAAGACTCTGCCTGGCGGATCTTATGGTCTTCGGTATATCGGCTGGCTGTGTGGGCGGGACTATGGTTTTCTATACTGGCGCCGCACAGAGCTCTCGACGAGCCTTCTTTCTGCTACCATGGCTCCAAAAAACACCACCAAGGGCGCTAAGACTCGGGGGCCCCTGGTTACTGCAACTATTGCTGCGGAGAGCCCACCAAAGGCTCTCCTTGGAAGAGGTGGAGACAGCGGAACAAGTCGCTGCACCAACGGCTCCTCACCGGGTGCGGGTACGGTAATGAAAGGAGGCACCACTACCCGGAAACTTCAAACGGATGAAACGGTTCCCGGGTTCTTTAAAAAATAAATGGGGAAAGGTAAGCACACGGTCAAAGCCGAAATGATAGAAACGCTAGATACTGTTGCTGTCATTGATTGTAGAGCTAAAGCAATGAAACATTCGAATAACAATGTGGCCGAGTCGCCCTCCCCAGTACATTGTATTGCATTGCATGGACACATGGATGATGGAAACTTGGCTGAAAAGAGTGAAAATACGTTGATTATTCAGGATAGTCTGAGTTTGGATATGATAAAAACAGTCACTATACAAACTTCCGCTGTACAAGGGGGATCGCCCAAGGCTGGAAACACGGCAGCTTGCAATATGAAGTACTGACTGAAATTTCTCTTATTAACCCTCTAATGGACGGGCTTGTGCAAGACAATAGAGATCACAAGCCTGACGGTAGTCAACAGGAAAGGGGGGAAGACACTGAGTGCCTTCAGAATCAAGACCACACAGTCAAAGAGGGCAGTAAAGATGTGGATTCTGGCGACAAGTTTTACTCAATGTCCGATCCGTCTTACTCTTCTGAGGAACGAGAGCCTTGGGAGAGATTGGGCAGATGAAAATAGTGATATAAGTAGCTTACAGCTGGATGATGAAGAAATAAGTGGGGAGATTCTTTCTGATAAAGGGACCGTCCGCAAACAAATAACATCTAACTCTCAGGCAAAGGGCGCTCTGGGTCCAGCAGGATCACTAGTATGGGACTATTCATTCTCTCCTCCACTTGGGGATGATACGAACCAAGGAATAAACCCTAGAGAAACTGGCGGTTCAGATATCCCAGCACAAGGTGAAATTAATCTTGCCATAATTTACCAAAGTATAATGGACCATCGGGAAGAGACTAGGGCTGAAGGGCTGAGGACACAGGGGGCTGTGTGGAAACTGCAAAACACTGTGGGTCGGGCTGCGAAGACTTGCACCGAGTTTTCAACAAGAATCACAGAAGCCGAGGCGAGGATATCAGTTTTGGAGGACGAAACAGTACAGCAGAAGGCCACCATTGCATCCCTGCAGTTATTGAAAGAGGACACCACTTGGAAACTGACGGAGTTAGGAAATCGCTCCAGAAGGAATAATTTACGGATTTTGGAAATACCAGAAGGACTGGAGGGCAATAATACTCGACAGTTTGTTATTGAATTATTTGCAGAAGCCTTTCCTGAGCTCAAGCAATGGAATTGGGAAGATGAGCTCCAGAGAGCTCATAGATTTCCATTCAATCAGCGAAATAGAGCAGGGGGCAGGGGGTTCAAAGGAAATGCCAAGAGCAATATTGATTTGCCCAAATAATTTTTTGTTACGAGAAGCAATTTATGATTTAGCGCGTCTAGATAGGAAGAGAGGGGGTAAGGGATGTGAATTTTTTGTTTGCCCTGATTTTTGTAAGACTACAGTCCAAAAGAGATGGCATCTCCACCAATTGATCCTGTTATACCAGGCGAAGGGGGCACAGGCCTTTCTTCTCAACCCAGCTAAATTAAAGTTTATATATAGGGATCAGTCACAATTCTTTACATCTGAAATTCAAGCAAAGGTGTTTTTGAGCACAATTTAATGAAAGTTCAGGGATAATAGGCTAAGAGGGACAGTTTTTAAGTCTGTTTAACTTTACCCTTTTTTCTTCTTCTCTTTGGTATATATATGTCTTTCATTAAGCATGTGTATAGTGGTCAGGGGGTGGGAGGGAGGACTGGGGGGGCGCTCTACTATCCGCTTCCCTTCACCGAGGACTCAGTCCTTATGCCTAATTTGGGAGGGGGGTGAGGGGGGAGGGTTACTCAGGGCTGGGTTAGGGGTGGGGGTGGAATGAGGGGGGTTGGGAGTGGCACTGTTGGTTTTTGTTTTATGTTGCACAATACTGTTATGATACTTACTTCTATTTGAGAGACAATAACTTTTCTGTACATTGCTATAAAATTTAGCTCAGCGTTTGTGCTGGGCAGATATGATCTGAAATATTTTTTTTATAATAATGATTGATAGACTACGTATTTGCACATGGAATATATGTGGCCTTAATGATAAGAAGAAAAGGGGGGTGATGACTATCCAAAGTACAACTACGAGAGGGGTTGCGATCCTGATCAAACATCGTTTGGGAGTATGTAAACGTGTTAAGGAAGATAGTCTAGGACGATGGGTCATTACTGAAATTCTTGTTAATGTGTTTCCAATTACGTTATGCTCAATTTATGGTGCCAACTTAGATGATCCGGAAGTAATGAACTATCTGAGTGTTGAATTAGCACTATGGACATCTCCCTTAATCCTATGTGGGGATTTTAATCTACATTTAGAGAGTGGTTTTGATATAACTAGTGCGCTTTCATACAGTGGCAAGAAAATTAAAGTTTTTAAAGCACCTCAGGGCTTTATTAAAGAATTTGGACTGGTGGATGCCTGGTATTCTTATAAGAGTGATGATTCCAGAGCTACCTATTATTCTGCCCCACATAAAAAATATGTGCGCTTGGATAAAGGCGCGGACTATTAAAATGGAGATCACACCTAGGATCATAACCCATTAATATTAGAATAAGATATAAGAGCTAGGATGCAGCCGAAGGTATGGACATTTGAACGCAAACTGCTATTGGATTCTGAATATTGTATTCATATGGTGAAGTGGATTAAAGATTTTTTTTCAAAATAATCGAGGTACAGCCTCTGATTCCATTGTATGGGATGCCTTTAAGGCCGGAGTCCGGGGGGGGGGAAAAGCTCAGCTATTCTATAGTTAAACAACAGAAAATTCTGGGTGAAACTAAGAAATGGACCAGTCAGTTAAGAACATTAGAAATAAATCACATGGGGGAAATAATAAGGTAACATAATAGTGAGGGAACCCTAAAAGCTATTGCAATTTTAAAAATGAAAATCTATCAACATTTCGCCATGAAGATAGCAGCTAAAATGGCTGTTTATAGGACCCAAGTATATGAAGTTGGGGAAAATTCCGGCAGGATCTTAGCGAAGAGATTGCAGCAGAGGGAGGTAGCCAATCGAATTTATAAAATTCAGGACCATCTTGATAGGATTCAGGATTCCCCAGGGCAAGTTCTGGATGTGTTTAGATATTACTCTCACTTATACACAGAAGAAGAGACAACAGATGTAGGGGATATGTTGCAGGAATTCAGATCGGGAATCGAAACAAACAAGGTTACACAAGATCAGAACGAGGTATTGGCTGCAGATATAACCTGGGAAGAGGTGGAAAGAGCAATATTGTCTTTAGCTAAAGGAAAGGCCGTAGGTCCAGACGGTATTCCTCTTGAATTCTTTAAGACGTTTCGACAGGTTCCCCGCCCTGAACTTATGGTATTATTTCTCTCTGCTCAATGCGGCTCGGCTCCTGATTCTTGGCACCATACCACAATAATTGTTTTCAAGAAAAAAGGCAAACCTGAGTTGTATCCAACGCCATACAGGCCTATTTCGCTTATTATCACGGATAGAAAGATTTACTCAAAAATCGTGGCTTGGCGATTGGGAACAGTTATTGTCCCTCTGGTCTCCAAGTTTCAGCATGGCTTCATCCCTGAAAGAGACACAACAGACCACGTTAGACGGGTAATTGCTCTTCTAGACTGGGCGCAAGCAACTGAATCTTCACTGGGGTGACCCTGTTGGACGTCGAGAAGGCGTTCAACAGGGTCTCCTGGTGGTATATGTGGGAAGTCCTACGGTGGAAGGGATTTTGCTGTGAATTCATTAAATCATTGAAGACCCTTTATATACGTCCAGAAGCAACCATACGTATCTCTGGGCAGGAGTCAGGATCATTTAATATCAGCAGAGGTACAAGGCAAGGGTGCCCTTGTTCCCCTTTGCTGTTTGCATTATATATAGATTTATTGTTTAATAAGCTTAACTCAAGCTCATGCCTCAAGCCAGTAAGCCTCAATAATACAGAGTATAGAGCGTTGGCATATGCCAATGATATTGTGGTTCTCACAAGCAATATATCTTCGGCATTTCCCGGAATAAAGACTCTGGCTGCACAATTTGGAAAATTCTCTGGGTATAAATTAAATGTAGATAAAACTCAGATACTTTACTCAGGTAATGATCCTCCGGCAAACTTATCAATCGTCTTGGAAGCTATATATTTAGGAATCAAAATTACATCAGAAGTAGATCAGATACCCGAGTTGAATATTAAACCTGTAATGGATAAGGTAAACACAACATTGGAAAGACTAGATCATCTTCACCTTTCTCTTCTCGGGAGATCTAATGTTTTTAAAATGCTGGTCCTCCGTAAATTTCTATATATGTTTAGAACAATTCCCCTTGTGTTTTCTGCTTCTTGTTTCACCAAATTAGACAGAATTTACTCTAGATATTTGTGGGGGCACTGAAGACCGAGAAGGGCACTCAAGAAGATGGTTTTACCAAGATATCGTGGGGGCTGGGGTGTCCCATATTTTTTAAGCATATTATTGGGCGGCCATGTTACAATATATGGGTCCTCTTCTAGTTGAGGCTAAGGCAGAGATCCCATTGTTTAACAGACCTTCCATTTACGAATTTGGGCTGGGGGACGAGTCCAATTCCTGTCTAGTTAGGATTATAGAACCCAGCTATTTAAAAAAATGAAGTTTCAGATACTTAGGGCCGCATATGGTGTATGGAAACAAATTAAGCGGCAGTTCCATATCCCAAATTTGAATGCTTATACCCCTTTCTCTGCCTCTGGCTTGCTCCCTATAATTTTTCGGGATCAAATCACATTTAGATGGGGCTTGCAAGAAGTATGCTGCATTAGCGATTTGTTTGATAAGGGTCAATTTCTATCCTTCTCTGATTTACAGGTGGAATATGGCTTAGGGAGACAAGATTTTTTCAAATATCTTCAAATACGTAGTTTTCTGGGTCGGATAGGGTCAGGCTCAGAACCCCAGTTTGTGAAAATTCCAATAATTGAAAGAACAAGGAAAAAAAACAATAGGTCAGTTATACCAACAACTACTGGAAATATTTCCGGATGACATAGAAATCTGGAACACTAAATGGGCAAATACATTGGGAATCACTGGTATAAAAATAGAAAGATCTCTTGATCTTGCAAACCAGGTATTAATATCGGGCAGACTAAGAAGTCAGCACTATATGTCCCTCTTTGACTTGTATTACACTCCTGCTAAAACTGCCGAATGGGGGGCTACGACGGGGGACAAATGTAACAGGTGTGGACTTCGGGCTGCAGACTCGATTCATATGTTTTTTTCCTGTCCAAGATTGGGGCCTTTTTTGCAGGAGATTGAGAATTTTTAAGGTTTAATTCTTGGAGCCCCGATTACAATTACTGGGGAACTAGGAAATATTGGTGTTGGTTCTGATAGTGATAGTAATTTAAGATTGAGATCCACATCGGCTATGCTATTTATTGCTACGGCATTGGTACGTGCTTGTATTACTAATGATTGGATTGGTTCTGACCCACCAACCTTTTGTAATTGGCGGTCAAAGCTGTTAGCTACTTACAATTTAGAGCTATCAGTATATAAAAATAAAGGGAGAAGGAAAAAAGATATGGGATGTAAAATATGGGCCCCAATAATGGAATGGATACAACAAATGTAGGAAGGATAAAGATAGCTGCACATAAAAGGTGTTGAAAGCGGACATTCTTTATAAATTGAATATTTCTGGATGAAGTATTATTCTGCTATTCTGCCTATGTAGCCCAAATTATCGCTACTGCTATTGTTTTTTGTTAATGATGTATATTTTGTATGTATATTTGCTTGATTTTGTTTTGTATCATAACCTGATCCATGTATAAAATGCCTCGTCTAAAGGGTTAAAAAAACTCAATACAAATTTTTTTTTTTTTTAAAGATCAAAGCTATGTTTCCTCATGGTATCACTACTGAAATCTAGTTATGCCTTTTACAAAACTGATTCAAAATGCTGGTGCCCAAAAGGTGATCTTTGTAACTACGGGCTAAGATCTATGTTAAGGCAAATTGTTTTGCTAAGGTCTGTTTGGCTAAGTTAAAATCATGTGCTTTGATAAGGACGCTCATCTCATAGTCCCAAATTGGTTGCTCCCTTGGTAAATGTTGAGTTCATGTTCCATTCAAAGGCAGCCATGTATTCTCATTTCCTGAACATTAGGACTGACCTTGGCCGTGTAAATAGAAGTTGGTTATGACTCAAACTATTAGAGTAACATATACAATGTGGCCTCTGAAGAGCCATTAAAGAACTTTACTCCTGTACGCGGGTTAGGAAAAAATTAAGGACAACAATTTATTATCAACAAAAATTGCAGCCTCTTAAGGGATAAAGATAGCATGTATACCTGCCCTGCTTCTATTTAACTTGTATGCAGTGGACATACTCAAAGGAGTTCAATATTTTTCAAAAAGGTTTTAGTAGCTGGTTTACTTCCTCGAGCATGCAGATAATACTGTATTGCTGCTGTGGTTGGCAGAGGCCTTCAACATTTACTGTGAGGTTTGGAAACATTTTGTACTTCAAAAAACTATCCCATTGCCAGTAAAAGATAATATTTTTAATGTGGTCCTTCACTACAGGTATCTAGACTTGTGTTCCATATAGAGGAGATGGCTCTACCAACATCTCTAGTATGAAACTGAAGTTGAACTACTGGATTTACACTCACTGTAAGATTTTAAAAAGGAACCAATTATTTTGGTAAACATTAAAACCAATTGCTTGGGTATTAAAAGCAAAATTGCTCCTTGCTTTAGTTATGAACTCAAAGGCTTTCCTTCTAAATATATCAGGTAGGTTGATGGTGCACATAAGAACTCTTTATTATGAGTGGAAGTGCACTATGTAAGAAAACATAAATAAATAAATAAGATAAAAATGTAGTCCAATGGAATTCCTATACTTTGAGTTATTATGTGTCTAATAGTCCTGCACAATATTAGCTGAGGCTAGAATGTTGTCTTCCTAGATAGGATATGACTGTGAAAGTTAGTTTCCTGATAATATAGCTTAAATTTTGAGATGAATCGTTGAGTACTTGGAATGCCCTTGTATAGTAAGAGATATTTTTAATGTAGCATGTAACAATAAACCCCTAGGTAGGCTTCTTTAATAGTTTTTTATCCACACTATAAGTCAATGTGAGCCAACAATCTATCAGTCTATAAGCAAGTTTGAAACAGCAACATTTTCATATCACAGTCATTTCTACTGTGGAAGATAGATCTCCTTTTGCTAAGCAAATGACTGCTAGTAATGTTCTCAGCACTTACACTCTAAAAAATACCAAGCCCGTATTATATGCATTAAATGGTCCCAACTTTATTGTAAATTAAAGTTCTGCTTGTTTAATATAACCCATTGTAGAGGCAATTAACTAGTAAAGAATATAGATACTGTCACTATAGGTTTAAGTCTTTATTGCATATTGACTTCATTAGCATATCTCTCCTAACTTTGTTTAAGAAATGGCTGTTGCCAGTAATTAATAAAAATGTGATCATGCAATGAAGCAGTTAACTTGACCATGAAAGGGGATAATCCACAACTGATAGTCCGATTTGTTAAATTAACATAAATTATTGAATGCATGCTAGTCTGGTGTTTCACCTTTATTGAGTTTGAAGCCTATCAGTGAAATCATTTAGAAAGGCCTACCTTTGTGATTAACCTAATAACAGTCTACATTCAAGGCCAATGGTAGGTCACTGGGCCGAAAAGATAGTATATCCTTAAAGTCATTAAGCTGTAATCAAAATATTTTTGACTGATTGTTTTATTACAGTTGTTATAATAGTTTGATTAAAAAAAAAGAAAAAAGTTTAAAATAAATAAAATGTATTTGTAATTTTAACCTCTCACAAGGTGATACTCTTGGACTAGCAATGGCTTCCTTACACATACATACTTCCTATAGGCGAATATAAAAACTTTAAGGGTCTTCATATGTTCCATCAGAGTTCATCTATCAATCTCATCCCAAATTTATTTTATGAATATCATGCCTTTTTTTTGTAACTGCACACAATGAAGGCATGATTTATAGTCTGCTACCCAAAAAACCTTGTTCATTCTAGACACAAATACTGTCACATCAGACATAGGAGAATATCACTTACAGAGTACTCAGCCATTTTGTGGAATATTTTGCCATCAAGCATTCCTTTCTCTATTTTGCAACCTGATAAAAACATGGTTGCATTCATTTTGGATCCTGAACATTTAACAAGTGACGCATATGTTTTCCTCCACCAAGAGGCAGTGATATGATGGTTATGCTTTACAATTTCTTAAAACAACACAAACAGAATTTAACGCCTTACTGCCACATGTCTGGGAGGAGGTGAAAGTGTGGTCTTACCTGCCCCTGTCACTTCTCGAATAATCTGCAATCTTTAATATGGTTTCCCTGGAGCGACTGCTCTACCGGCTCCAGAATTTCCCCTACGATATCCCTTAATCATGGTTTAGGTAGATTAATGCTGTTTTAAATCATTTCCTGAGGGTGGTGGCACAGTTAGAGTGGCCCTCCGCACCTGTATACAGTTCACCCATTGTGGAGGAATAGCCGTGGCAGATGTGTACGCCTACTATTCCTTCTCCCACCTACTCAACATCAACGAATGGTGGTCTAGTGCGCAGACAGATCTGACATATGCAGTTGAGAGACGAGCGATGGGCAACTTGTCGCTGTTAGATCTCCTCTATAGTTATGCTGGAGTGGACCATTAGCCCCAGAGGCTAAAGTGGTTATTCAACTATGGCAGTTGGGCTGGTGGGGGAGGTTGACTCGGTCAACCCTACTGTGGCATGGAACTTCTATATGGCAAGTAACGGCGCTGCATGAGTTCCACGCATGGGACCTAGTTGGTCTATTCACATTAGGCAACATTATGAATGGGTCAGTGCTCAAATCCTTTTAACAGCTGCAAGGTGAGTATCAGCTTCACCGTCAGGGCTGGACTGGCCATAGTGGGCACCGGGCGTTTCCCCGGTAGGCCGCTAGGGTGAGGGGCGTTTTTGGGCCCCTGGGGCAGTTTTTGTTACAGGGGGTCTGCAATATCGACCCCCTGTAACAAAATCAGCCAAAATCGGCCATCGCAAACTGCTCGGCTGCACCCCACCCACACCCCAGGGGGGGACGGCTGAGCAGTTTGCTACGGTTGGTTTCTTTTCCCAGTCCTACCCTGTTCACCATGGCCAGTGCTATAAGTACTTACAACTTAGACACGCACTGACATCATATATTATGGACCTGATAGATTTACCAGAGTTTAACTCATTAGCAGGGCAGATGTTAATAAGTAATATGGGCGCTCACAAGTTCAGACAACTATAGCAAACTCTGGTCACACATAGCCACACCACTCTGGGCACGTTGCGGGTAACTTAGGAGGGTGATATCGCGGACCTAAATGTCGATGGCTGGACAGAAGCCCTGGTAGGTCTGCAAGGAGCTCCCATTGCAACACGTTATCAGCTAATTCAGTTAAAAAAATACCTGCATTGAGCATACTACAAAAGATCCTGCCTCCGGTGTATGGGAGTAATATCTTCCCCAACATGTCTCCGCTGCAGCAGGGTGGAAGGGACCTTGCTCCACACGGTATGGAGCTGTACCACACTCCTGCCCTTCTGGCGCAGGGTAACCTCTTGCCAGGCTCAAGTGTTGTCCTGGCAGATCCTCCTTAAACCTAAGTTCGTTCTCCTGCATAGCACAGAAGCGATTGGAAGCAACAGGTATAAACAACATCTTTGGATTTGGGATCTAAGCAAGATATCATCCAATATTGGAAAGGGGTCTCCCCACCCCCGTTGGGTGGATGGAAGCGAGCCTTGGGCAGATGTATGGGGATGGAACTGGCAGTATTTCGGGCCCTGGTTGCTCTCAGAAATGTAATAGAATCTGGATGTGGTGAGCTGCGTACAGGGGCATTGGCCTGCCTTCTGTACAGCCCTCATAAAGCAGGAAATACGGTCATATAGTCATGGTCACAAAAACAGCCCATTGCTTTCACTATTCCAATTCTGTAGTCTGATACTCTGTATGGTTCGGATGTAGTATCCGGTCTGTGCCCGGGCTTTTTTTTGAGTTCTGAAACATTGGCACTATTCAGAACTGTGCTATGATTGATAGGTTTGTATATGCGGGCCTTTCAGTCCTTGTTGTACTGCCAATAAAATCTCAATAAAATGTGTGATAAAAAAAAAAAAACACAAAGTGAAGATCTTGATAAAAGCTTTAGAGTAAATTGTGCTAGGTCAGAGTCTAGTTAACTGCCAATTTGTAAACAAATTAATTGTAAAATAATTTGCCAATGATCATTTCTTCTTGAAGACCTGTTTTGAGGCACACTCAAGAGCTTTCTTTTAATTGCTCGTGTGTTTTAAAAATGGTATTGTATTTTGCTTTTTATGATACCTTCACTCTAGTGCTTAAACTTTTATCATATAAAATTGATTTAAAAAGATCAAACTGGAGCATTTGATTTTACAAAGTAGTGTTACTATAAATATCTAAAATATAATTGTTTCACAACAGTCCCTGATCAGTCTACCAATGTTAATATTGGTGGCTCGAAAATGAAATTACCTTAAAGAAATGAAAATCAAGAGGCGTTTGGCAAAACAGGAAAAGTTGGTTTAATTAAATGCAGCAGCCGGGAGAGTTTCGCCAGAATGCGTCTGAGGGAAGTCTCTCGGTGTACAAGGTTTTGGCTGGTTTTATATACATCTTGTGAGGTGCAATAAAGTCATTATAGAATTATTTCTGCATTCCTAAAAAGCATCTCAGCCTTAAATTAACAAGTTTAGGCATTTGATAATGACACAGATGGCTCTCTGTCTCGGGGAGAGCAAATGTGGGCCAGTGTGTATGTGTCCAGATGTCAAGCATGAGGACAGGATGATCACTACATGTGGTGTGCCTGTTGTGTCCTGATTGGCTGTGTGTTCCTATCTACATATGTTATCTAGCTTTGTGGTATGTTAGGGGAATCCAAACGTGTTTTATTGGGGCCAGTTTCCTCAGACCTGTTCGTTGTGCAATTATCTATCTGTGGGATCGATCAGGATTCTCCCTGGTAGTGCATTTGTCTTTGGTTTAAGAGGGACACCACTTGTGACCTGTTATTCTATCGGCATGGGTGTGGGTTGCAAGGACTGTATGACCACGTATCTCTGACTCAGGGTTGATGGGGAGGTCACCTTCGGTAAATTCTACAGCAATGATGCAAGTTCACTGGGTTTTTTGTCACTATCCGACCTCCTAGATTCTTCTGTTCATTATTATCCAAATCACCTATCTCTAACCACGTTACACAGCTTCATGTGATGCCCTAACTTCTTCCCGGCTCCTTGAACATGGTTGAAGCCGGTCTGACATGACTGCAGCCTGCTCCTTGAACATATGCTTACCATCTTTACCTCACCCTCCTGAGGCGCTCCGTTACCCAGTACATTGAATACATTAGGCACCTCTCCTACTACTATCTGGATCCTCAACCCTAGTTACTTACTCTTCTTATACCACTGGTTCAGTCTAGCGTTGACATGGATCCAAAGCCCTCTAATTTTATTTCTCCTAACCCTGAGCAGGCCGTCCAGAATGCTTTCTAATCAAATATACCCCTAACTTATGAAAAAATTCTGCAAAAAAGTCAAAACATAGATTACTTAAATTCCATCTGGAAACCCTTATCTCAGATCCCTACTTTTCAATCAAAAAAGGTGCTACTATAAATGATCTAATCTTTTACACTAAACTAAGCCTGGGTGGTGAATCCCGCTCTGCTCGCGGAGTTTGCAGAGTTTTCCACACTCCGCGTTACGCAGAGCTCACGGAGTTCCAAAAACCTCCGCTATGAGTTGCAGAGGCACAGTTTTTTTCCTCACTTGCATTCGTCAATGTCGTGTTTGCGAGTGTGAGCAGGGAAAATTCACCTCCAGGTGAGATTTTTCCTCATTCACGATCGTCCACATCAAGTTGGCGAGCGTGGAAAATCAACCTCCTAGTGAGATTTATTAACGTGGGCGGTCTGATTTCTCATTGCGAGCGGTCACGTGTGCTCGCAGCCGCTCGTAATGAGAAACCGTCCGTTAGCATTGAAAAAGCTGCAGATTGAGTAAAAATCTACTTGTGCGGCAGAAAGGAACCAGCGCCTGCTTTCGCTGTGCATGGTGCCGTTCACGATGATTGCACAGTGCGTACAGGCACCTGGTGCTGAAAATCACCACTAACGGCATTTATCTAATCTATGGGGAGCTCTGCGTAGAGCAGCAGAGTTTTTTCCCTGAAGACTCCACATGGTCTTAGAGTGTCGGTTGTGCCCTCCCTGGTATGTAGAGCAGAAGCCACCATCTCCCTTTATAAAAATGTGACCATCCTTAACCAAGCTTCAGAATGCAACCTAGCCATGCTTGACCATTTTTTCCCCATCATTATAAGGAGCTGACTGTTGCCCTGAGGTCACCTGAGGTCCCCTGGTCTCCACAAAGTCTATCCTCTCTCATCCTCAACTCCTCTTTTGACCCTCCCTTAGCTCTGATGGGTTCCCATTTAGTTACCACTACACATAATAGCAATTCTCCTTCCATTCCAGGTGGGACTGAACCCCTTCAGTGCAGTCTCTATACTAGTCTGCATGCTCACCTCTCCTCTAGAATAGCTAGCTCTGACTTTACAAGCTCCATAGGTCACAGCATTGCCCCGGACTTTCCCTTGACCCTTATTCCCCAACCCATTCCACAATCCTAGCCTATCGCAGGTTCTTCTGGGTCAATATTCATCTAACCGTTCTTCCCCTAAATCACCCTCCCCTCAGAGCCCCCAGCACCAAGCCTCTGAATCCCACCCCACTTGGCACACATAGTCTCTTCTGAGCCTATCAATCCACTCATCCTCTAGTTCTCCCCCACCTGCATGGTCCCCTGCTCCAAGCTTTGCAATCCCGTTCCCACCATTCATTGGAAGCCAGACTAGATGAGGTTTGAAATTGTCAGTAAATCTGAGATTAAGCTGTTCCACAAAGACTAATCGTCTTAACCACACTCTCCCATTTAACTGGGCACCAGGCTTCCTGCTCCCCTTCCAACATGTATGTTGTCATCATCATACATCGCCTACCCGCCCCATAGTTGGAAAACCGCACCCCATCCTAACGACCCTTAGCGGCCCTGTAGATGTATAGTCTCACTGTCTGACAAGGATATTCATTCTCTCCTTCTTTCATATGATCCGACACACTCTTCCACCTCAACGGACTTGCAACAAATTGAAGAAGTCCTTATGTTCCCTTACAGGGAAACTAGTTTAAACACCAGAGCCTTAAATGTGAACCACCTCATGAGTGTCACCACCACACTTTCTACCTCATTGGACACCAATCCAAAACTTAAATGCGTGCTTCTCAACTGCAGATCTGCAGTAAGACATGCTGCTGACATTGCTGACCTCATCCTTGCACAGGGCCCTGACCTTGTAATGTTGACTGAAACCTGGATAAACGACTCATTTGCTCCCATCCTGGACATTCTAGTGCCTCCCAACTATGACATCATTAGGTTGGATAGATCAAGAGATCAAGGTGGAGGCATCACTTGTATACATCGAAGCAATCTAACAGTCAAGCAATCACAATCGGATCACCTGCCTTCTTGTGAATACCTTTGCAGTGAGGTTGCTTGTAGCAATAAACTCCTATGCAAATTGCACACGTTCTACCACCCACCACAAGACAACCTTCCTGTCATAGAACAGATCATACACATTATCTCATCTAACGCAGATCTTCATGGCACTCAGATCTTTCTGGGAGATTTCAACCTCCACTGGAATGACATGGATGATAGGGCAGTCAATAGTCTTAAATTCTTCCTAATCCAAATTTAGGATAGCCCCACACACATTAAAGGAGCTACCTTAGATCTAGTCATTGGTAAACTCAATTCCATCCACCTGTAATCTATAGTCCCCTGTGACTGGACAGGCCACCATTGCATCACCTTCCTCATCTCAGATTTTGTAAGAGTTAGTAGAGTCCAGCCTAAGAACCCCAGACACTGGAAATGATGTCTATGAAACATCAACTCACATGATCTGACTGCTCTCTGCGATAACATCCTGCCCCCTCCTGTGGACATGTCTGATGTCCATGACCTTACAGGCCACTATAAGTGCTCCATGACATGTGTTCTAGACTGGATGGCGCCACTACAGCTAGTCCTCCAAAGATTGTCCTCCAAAGTCTCCAAACCTTGGTACAATGATAGTCTTAATACTGAAAGACGGAATTTGAGACTGTGGAGATCCTCTCCCTCCCTTGAACATCTCAACCAGCTGAGATCCTTAAGAAAATTCTATAACAAAGGCATCAGATGCTCAGAAACCAATTAGAGCAAGCAAAAAACCAACCCAAAAAACAGTTTGAGCTCATCAAGCGTCAAGCAAACAGTCAACCTAACCTGTCCACCACAGCCGAATTGTCAAGAATTAGCTGATTTCTTCTCGGATAAGACTGCTAAGAACGGTCAGCCTTGGAACACTCTCCTTCCTCCCTGGTCTGATGTCGTCCAGCCTGTTCAGCTCTGCCCCCCAAACAACGCATCTTTGAGCATATTCAAAACCTTGGATGAAAGCACTATACGCAAAATGCTGGCTACTCTAAAACCATCTAATCATTTCAACAACCCCCTGCCATCGAGCCTCTTCTCTGAAATCAGAACCTCTATACTCCCACTTTGGACTAAGTTTGTCAATGCTTCACTTCTGTAAGGTGTTATTCTGGACTGCCTAAAATCTGGGCAAGTTACCCCTATTCTAAAGAAACATTCCACAGATCCGATGACTTACACACCTTCCGCCCAATTTCTAACATCCCCACATTGGCAAAGCTCCTGGAGAAATGTGGGCATGTCCAGCTGTGTAGCCACATTTATCAATTCCGACTCTTGGACCAATTTAAATCCTGTTTCCGCCAGGGCCATAGCACAGAATGTGCTCTCAATACCATTTATTTATTTATTTATTTATTTAGGATCTTATAGAGCGCGAACTGTCGCCAGTTACAAGCATCCTGGCGCTGACAGAGTCTGAGGAGGAAAGAAGAACAAAGAGGACAAAAGGCTAGCCAGGGAACAGCCACGTTTTTACCTTTTTCCTAAAAGGCAAAAGTTCATCAGTGTGTCTGATCTCATTGGGAAGGGTGTTCCAGAGTCTAGCAGCGGTGACCTCAAAAGATCTGCCTCCGGATCTGACCTTCTTGAAACTGGGAATGACCACCAGTTTGGCATCCGAAGATCGGAGTAGTCTAGTAGGGACGTACCACGTAAACTTAGATTGAAGAGGGACTGGGCCAGAGCCATGGAGGGCCCTAAAAACAATACAGAGGGCCTTAAATTGCACTCTCTGTCTAAGAGGGAGCCAGTGCAATTGTGCCAAGGCGGATGGTCCATGGGATCTCCTCGGAAGCCCCAGGGCTAGTTTTGCAGCCGCAGATTGGACTCTTTGGAGCCTGTCTAATAGGTACTCCGGGGCCCCTAACAGGAGGGCATTGCAGTAGTCCAACCTGCTCAAGATGGTGCATCTAACTATTTGGGCGCGCGCCTGGATGGGCAAGAGGGGCAGAACTTTCCTTAGGGAGCGCAGGATGGCAAAGCAGCAGGCAGAGGTTTTCTGGACATGTGTCTCCATGCTGAGCTTGTGATCAAGCATGACCCCCAAGTTACGGACCGAGTCTACAGGCTGAACATTAGAGGCTGTTTCCAGGGGCCAGAAGTTGCTAGGAAACGAACAGGGAATCCTCGAGCCACTATTAAAAAGCACCTCAGTTTTCCCTGCATTAAACTGAAGAGAATTGTTCTTCAGCCATCTTGAGGTCTCCCGCAGACAGTTGTGGAAGGTCTCTATGGAGATAGAGTCTTCTCCTTCCAGAGAGAGGATCATCTGCGTGTCATCTGCGTAGTTGATGGTTTTAATGCCGAAGCTTTTGATCAAAAGAATTAGTGGCCTAAGGTAGACATTAAAAAGTATTGGGCTGATAGCAGAGCCCTGTGGGACACCGTGCGCTACCGGAGAGAAAGCAGATTGAAAAGGAGGTAGAGATACTGCTTGTTGCCTGTCCTGCAAAAAAGAGTGGAACCACTGCAGTGCCGTATCCCTCACTCCTGCCTCCCATAAGCGTCTCAGTAAGATCTCATGATTCACCGTGTCAAAGGCGGCAGACATATCGAGCAGTATCAGAAATGATGCCTGGCTTCTGTCTGCTCGCCTTTGTAGTTCGTTCATGGCGATAACAAGGGCTGTTTCGGTTCCGTGCGCAGGCCGGAATCCAAATTGGTCTCTGTCCAGTAATAGATGATGCTCCAGGTGGTAGGAAAGGGTGTTACTGACCACCCGTTCCACTATCTTAGCAGGGAACGGCAGTAGTGAGATGGGCCTGTAGTTTTTCGAACAGTCAGGGTCAAGGGAGGGCTTTTTCAGCAACGGGGAGACTAAAGCTTGTTTCCAGAGGGCAGGGACACTGCCAGTCAGCAGAGATTGCTGACAGATTAAATGGAGCGGGGGGAAAAGTTCTGCTTCGCATTCTTTCCAGATTTTAGGGGGTACTGGGTCCAATGGGGACCCAGACACAATCCCTCTAGCTATCTTGGTGAAGAGTTCAAAAGTTAGCGGTGGAAACCTGCATAGGAGTTCTTCTGGAGACCGATGCATGATTAGTGCTTGATTCTCCAGAATACCGGTGTTCATGGAGAAGGGATTACCAGCAATAGGAGAAATATCCAGCTCATTAAGGATAAGTTCAATTTTCTCCTTAAAGAAGAAGGCCAAATTGTCACAGAGTTCCTGGGAAGGGACGATCAGGTTTTTACAAGACTCCGGGTTGGTGACGCTATTTAAGATGCTGAAAATACTCCTGGAATTTTTAGTAGTATTACAGATCAAGGAGGAGTAGTAGTCGGCTTTCGACTTTTTAATGAGAGTTTTGTACGCGTGGACCTTGGTTTTCCACGTGTCTTTACAAGTTATATTATAATCACGTCTCCACCTTCTCTCAGCTTGTTTACATTCAAGTTTTAGTTGTTTTAGGTCAGAATTAAACCAGGGAGCTGAGTCTTTGCCCCTGCAAGTCCGGATTTTGAGGGGGGCGTGGGTGTCGACCACCCTAGAAATATTAGAGGCAAGGGAATTGTAGTTGTCGACTGTGCTTTTGTTTGCGTCAAAGATTTGTTGCAAATGGAACATTTCGCCCACAGAATAAGCACGTGAGAGAGCCCTCCAATCTCTGCATTTAATTACCTTAATCGGTGCCGGTACTTTGTAAGGGCCAGTCGTCTTATGAAGACAGAATTTAACCAATGAGTGGTCAGTCCAATCCATTGGAAGAATTTCTCCCATTACCACTAAGTCAGGTGCCACAAAGATCAAATCAAGCAGATGACCGGCTTTATGGGTAGCCTTGAAGGTCAGCTGAGAGAGGCCAAAGCTGTCGCAGGTAGAAAGTACATTCTTAAAAGCTGCGTCAAGGATACCGTTCTGCCATAGATTGAAATCGCCGAGTATAAACAGTTTCTGATGAGATAAGGCGATATTGGTTAAGGTGTTAATTAAAGCTTGTTGCTGCTGAAGGCTGAAAGCTCCAGGTGGGTGATAGCACAAAATCCCTGTAATGCTGTTTCCAGCGGGGGTCTGAATTGAGAGTCCTAATAACTCAGTGCCCAAAATAGGGTCAAGAGTAAGGATTTTAATGCGGGGAACAACCTTTACAACGCAACTTTTACAACGCACTACCATTACAACGCATTTTTTACAACGCATAATCCATTACAACGCATGACATTACAACGCATGACACTACAACGCATTTTTAAAAACTACCTTTACAACGCATTCCATTACAACGCATACTACCATTACAACGCATACCATTACAACGCATAATATTACACTATACTATCCAACACTTACCCTATTGATGCACCCCCTGGAGTTAGAATAGTAATTTTTACCCCTATACTATCCAACACTTACCCTACTGATGCACCCCCTGGAGTTAGAATAGTAATTTTTACCCCTATACTATCCAACACTTACCCTACTGATGCACCCCCTGGAGTTAGAATAGTAATTTTTACCCCTATACTATCCAACACTTACCCTACTGATGCACCCCCTGGAGTTAGAATAGTAATTTTTACCCCTACACTATCCAACACTTACCCTACTGATGCACCCCCTGGAGTTAGAATAGTAAGTTTTACCCCTATACTATCCAACACTTACCCTACTGATGCACCCCCTGGAGTTAGAATAGTAATTTTTACCCCTATACTATCCAACACTTACCCTACTGTTGCACCCCCTGGAGTTAGAATAGTAATTTTTACCCCTACACTATCCAACACTTACCCTACTGTTGCACCCCCTGGAGTTAGAATAGTAATTTTTACCCCTACACTATCCAACACTTACCCTACTGTTGCACCCCCTGGAGTTAGAATAGTAATTTTTACCCCTATACTATCTAATACTTACCTTAAATGTAATTTAATATTATGCGTTGTAATGGTATGCGTTGTAAAGGTAGTATGCGTTGTAATGGTAATGCGTTGTAAAGGTATTTTTTAAAAATGCGTTGTAGTGTCATGCGTTGTAATGTCATGCGTTGTAATGGATTATGCGTTGTAAAAAATGCGTTGTAAGTGCATGCGTTGTAAAAGTGTGCGTTGTAACGTCATACATCCTTTTAATGCTGCAAGAGGCTCTGAAAATGACTCCCACACCTCCGCCTCTACCAGTAGACCTAGGGAGGTGGAGACATTTAAACCCTGCAGGGCAAGCAAATCCCGGATCGACCAAGCAGTCAGGACGTGTCCAGGTTTCTGTCATGAAAAGGATGTCAAGCTCATGAGAATCAATTAGGAGTTGGATCTCTGTGTAGTGTTTGGGCAGAGACCTGACATTTAGTAGCCCACAGTGAAAAACATCGTCACTCAGTACATCAGCTCGGGTGAGGGAGGAGGGTAAGAGGGACAGTGTTCCTTTGTTGGCACCCAGAATACCTATTTGAATGAGCTCCTCTCTGGAATAGGGAGGCCCAGTTGGAAGCGGAACCTGGTATAAAGGCTCGAAACCGGCAGCATGAGGGGCCCAAGGCCCTACCTTGGCGCGGACGGGCGCAGACGGGCTTGCCTTAGGCGCTAAGATTGCTTGATCAAAACAAATCTTGCTTACTTATCTTCCTTGTCTTTTCGTCAGCGTTTGATACTCTTACACATGATAACCTAATTGACCTCTTGGAGCACAGGATTGGGCTTACTGGGCCTGCACTAAACTGGTTCTCTTGATTCCTCCACAATAGAACCCAAAGCTTCAAGGTGAACCAATCTCATCCTTCTCCGGTCATGCTGGGGGTTTCACAGGGATCTGCGCTCTCACACACCCTCTTCAACATTTTTATAGAGCCTTTAACAGAAATTCTGAAATCAACCAGCATTGACTATCACAAGTACGCAGCTGATACCCAAATTCACCTGAAGATCTCCTCCCCTGAGGACATCAGGTCTCTCATCTCAGTCTTACTGAAAACACAAAGCTGGTTGTCACATAACCACCTGAAGTCAAATGGTCTTAAAACGGAATTCCTCTTAATTGCACCACCCAAGCAATCTTCAGTCATTGAACAATGATGAATCAGCTAACAACTCCTAATTGTATGCCACACATCGTTGATTCCACAATCTCTTTGGGAATAATGCTAGACAAGAGTTTGAACATGCAGAAGCACATTAGTACGCTCACCAAAGGAGCAAACTTCCAACTCAGCATCTTAAGGAAAATAAAACCTTTATTCTCTTCACATGACTGAAAGGTTGCGGTGCAAGCCTTAGTGATCTCAAAGCTGGATTATGGTAGCGCAACCCTCTGCGGCCTTCCAAGATCGAAGACTGCTCCTCTCAGGACTGCCCTCAACTCTGCTGCAAGGATCTTAACAGGTGCTAAAACATACAATCGTATCTCGCCAGATCTGATATCCCTGAACTGGCTCCCATATGAAGCTCGGATACAACTAAAAATTGCATGTATGGCACATAAAGCTATTCAATTTAATACCCCAATGTACCTCGCTCAAAAACTGGAGCTCTGAGGTGGATTGAGAGCCTCTAGAGATGCCAACACTTTACTGCTCAAACCACAAAAATTCAATTAAAAAAAACCTACAATTGAGCCGTCTCGGATATCGCCCCGAGGATATGGAACTCCTTGCCCCCTGTTGTCAGGTTGAATCCCTCTATGGTCCTTTTCAAAAAGAAAGTTAAATTGCTACTGCTGAACACATTTTTGTCATAGAAAGGAGCTTCCAAGGAGCAAGAGGTATGAGTTTGCGAACACTGTTTTGTGGATCTGTTGGTCCTTTGTAACCTTCACTTCTACCATTTGCAAAAGGCATACTGTACTGTGCCATGACACCCCTATGGCCTTGTTCGCTACATAGTCTGAATCCCGCCACTGCCTTTTCAAGGAAGCTTACAATAAGGATAAAGAAACCTCTGACTTCGAGTCCTAGCTCCCAAGAACCCTTAGGGCACCCAACTCTACAAGACTGTTATCTTTGTTTTTCGTTTGGGTGTTCTATTTTTACCTCTTGTATCCTTCATGATGTATAAACTGTAAAGCGCTCTGAGACCCTCGATGGCCATGTTCGCGCTTTAGGAAACTTTTAAAATAAATAAATAAATTCCTAAATATAATATGGCAGTCACTGGTATCATTTTTATCGCAATTCTCAACGTTGCATGTGCTTTGGTCATAGCGTAGATTGATACTGTCTTTACTGATATTGAAATAATTATGCATTACATAAATTGACATTGCTTTTACTGATCATTTCTCATGGATTATGCCATACATTGATATCGTTACTGTTGGTATCAGCACCTTTGTGCAGGCTCAGCTGATGGCACATGTTGACACTGCATTTATTGGTATTCCCGTTGTACCCAATCCAACAATATATTTTACTTAACTTAGCAGGCTGAACAGATCCTACATAATGTGTAGTAAACATACCCAACAAGGGCATATTGAACCTCAAAAAATCCTTAGAGGATAGCATTTTTTTTTTAGGAAAAGTCATAAAATGTGATGCAGTAGGGTGTGTATAATAAGGTACGAGACGTTTCTCCTGACAACAATCCGAAAAGGTGGGACTGATTGAACTCAGCATAAAAAATACTCAACCTCTATAAATACTCAACCTCTATATCTTTTAATCTTTTCATTCATATTTTCCTCCTTCAAACTTGCTAGATGGAATGCAGCAGAACTGAGTAAGCAACTGCAGTGATTGAATACTATAGTGTATCATGAGGCTGCAATAATTTGTATGCAGGAGACTTGGATGCAGGATTCAGACCTATATTTAGTATTGGTTGAAATTGTTAGTTCTGTAGATCAGGAGAATGTAAAATGTGGTCTTGTAATTCTGCTATCATCCAAATGTATCTGGCATTATAACAACTTACTAGTCAACATCAATGTGTATGTACATCTTTATGTCGAAAATAATCAACTCCATGTCTCAGGTTGAGTGTAATATGCCAAGGAAGCTCACAATATGGCACACATGGTCACCTAATGACAGATGTATTATTTTGCCCGCCATAACTATCATTATCCCTGTGATGATTACTTTTAAAGCCAAGAATAGAAACAATATGCCTATACTTTATTTGTGATAGGGATAGCCACAGTTAATACAGGGACCAAGGGGCATATTATCAAGACAGGCGATAAAATTATCGCCGCTTTAGCGGCAGAAAACTGCAGCTAAAACGGCGATAATGGGCTTGATAATATGCTCTATGGAATTCCAATTGAAGCCCATGTTAGATGTCCTTCACATCTAACATGGGCTTCAATTGGAATTCCATAGAGCATATTATCAAGCCCATTATCGCCGTTTGAGCGGCAGTTGTCTGCCGCTAAAGCGGCGATAATTGTATCGCCTGTCTTGATAATATGCCCCATAGTTACCCAATTGGCTTCTGCAATTGATACCCCTATATGCACAGTTACAAACGTGTTACAATATAAGAACTGCATATTTAACCCCTTGTGTGCTCATGACGGAACCACGCCGTCATGAGCCACGGGCGGCATGTGCTCATGACGGCGTGGTTCCGTCATGCTGCGGCCGTTGGCGGCCGCTCCTCCCACGCGGCACTAATTCCCCGCCTGTGCGGGCGAAATAGACAGTGGGCGGAGTCGTGACGGAACCACGCCGTCATGAGCACAGCTCGCCCGTGACTCATGACGGCGTGGTTCCGTCATGAGCATGGCGGCGCCGCGCTCACCCCTCACCCCCCCACCAGCGCTGCGGCGGAATTCGCGCCGCAGCGAAGGGGTTAAAATGCTCTGTTGAATACTGTACACTTCTTAAGCAGGAGCATAGAATAGCACGGATTGTAAAAGGTGGCAGTCAATCTGTTAGCAAAGGTTAATTAATTTTGTTCCATGGAGGAAGCGATTAAGAAGACTTGTGTATTATACATGTCCACATGACACAGCAAGAAAATCCTGTGGATTCTGTGGTAGATTTGTGCACTTTCTCATGGGTACAAAATGTCTGTGCTGACTCAATTTATTGTGTATGTAAGGATGAATCAAGTGCATGATGTTATCAACAGTTCTGAATGGAGAGATCAGATTTTCTATAGGTTGTTGTGACTCTAAGCACGTCTGAAGTGAACTAGGAGAATTTAAGTAATTTGTGGGCTTAAGGCACCTGTTGATTTCCAGTTTCTATGACTTGTGTATCTAGGAGATCGATATGAGAGTGAAGTAGTGAGGGTATGAATTTGAATGCAGCACCTAAACAGTTGAGATGGTATTTTGTTCCTGATTGGAGGAGTGTAAGACCGTCTTTGAGATAAGTTAGTTGGTGCATACGCACCTTTTTATTTCTGGTTCAACCAATTTGGCAAAGCCCCTTTTTTGTTTCCGCTTGTATTTCTCTAGCTCCTTACCCAATAGCTGGGCACAAAAAAGTCAAGTTGCACCTATGAAAGCCACTAGTAGGCTGTGGTTGACCTGTACGACTATTCCACCAATATTTGAGGAGTGATTTCTCCAAATGTGTGCTAACCACTTCTGATCCTTTAAATATGAGGTCAGATTTACATATTCATTAAGGACACACATAATGAACAAAATATTTTTGGAAGTAAATGTGTGTTTAAAAAACAAAAGAACCTCCATTTACGCTTGTCAACAAAGCAGAAAAGCAGTTCTTGTAGGCATGCTACTGTATATGTCTCCTTCATGTGAGCAGATAAAGCCTGAGTAGTAACTTCCAAGCAAGGGGTTGGATGTGGGCGTTTCAAAGTGTGGTTTGCTTGCCAACAGGTGAATGCACACAAGCATTACATTTTGGATATTTACAAACTCCAATCCAAATCATTCATTACTACCATGAAAATATTTTGAAACATTACTTGAGAACAGATAACCCCGATATTTAGTGGAGCTTACGAGAGGAGTTATCACTATGATAGAAAATATATTCTGCTCAAAAGAAAAAATGAAAGTAAAATATGTGCATTTGCATATCGGACTCCATTCTCCTGTGTTTACATCTGCCCTTTATGGATTTCTCTGCAAAAGGAATAGGAACCCAGTAGAAACGTCACATTGTATGTGCAGTAGTATGCAAGGACACCTGTGCCTGGCAAAACGTCTGTTGAATCGGCCATTATGCACAAATGTGAAACATTTATTTTTTCCCCAGTGGGCATTGTTTTAGTTTTCATAAAATGTGCTTCATGTAACATTTGGAATGGATTATTGCTTAATGGGAATGGTGAGCTTACCACTGAGGTAAGTAATACATTTATTTATCACACATATTGAACTAATTGGGCTTAAAACTTTTTCTGAACAGACCAGAAAAACAACTTTGAACCTGTGGCTCAATAAATAGAAGAATTACATTATAACGATAGCTTTTGTTGGGGCGTGGCTTGCGCGCCGCTACGAGATGGCGGGTCGCGCTTGAGCTCCGTGCCGAGCGAGGGCCGTCGCTGGCGTATTTGTTACCTCACATTGCCCCATACTTCATGAGAGGTGGCCCTGTATCCATGAGAATGCCGTGGCTGCCTGAGCGGGAGTATTGATCTCTGGAGCTGCTGGAATTGTTTTTCTGCCGTGTTTGTGGGGATGCTCAGTGCCTTCCCGAGCGGCCGCCATTTTGTTTTTTTTTTCCCTATCTGACGGAGACGTTTTTCCTCACAACACGATGGCGCCCTTTCTCCGGTTTTACCAGGAATGATGGAACACAGGTGCGGATGTTTATCTCCATGGCTGTTTATATTGGATTTCCCTCGCTACGTTACTGCCTATGGTGAGAATATTTGGACTGTATTTTTCTACTCTTTTCTTCAGAGTGCCTTCGAGGCCTTTATTGGCTGCTTTTCTGTTCTTTGATACCCTGCTTCTAGGCTTTTTATCTTTGGACTTCGGAAGGCGTTTCTCTTGATATATGCAGGGCATTATATTTTTGTCATGAGATTCCTCTCAGTTCCCATGTAAGCCCGCCATTAGTTTTATCCTGTGTTGGTTACTGATAGTGCGCTTTCCACTTTTTTGCTCATCTCTTTTTTATATTACACGCTAGTATCCTTTGGCTTTTTTCTTCCCTTCATTTCTCTGAGGTGCTGCATTTTGCCCCTACGGTGGCTGTGTGCTCTATGGCTGCAAATATGGGCTTGTCACCAAATGCTAAAGACGCAAAGGACTCCAAAGCTTCTCTTAAGAGGTCCAAGCAAATTTCTCCTACACCTGATACTCTTCACAAAGACAACACTGCCACGCTTGAGACCATTCTGACGCGCCTTAATGATGTTCATGACATTGCGCAGTCTACCAAGACTAACACAGATTTGCTGCAAGTGGAGGTGGCAGCCATTAGGAATGACTTCAAGGCTCTTTCCCTTCGTGTTTCAGCCACAGAAACTCGTATTAGTGGTGCAGAGGATACTATGCAAAAGCAATCTAGGACTCTTTGCCAGTTAGAACGCTCAATGGCGGCATTGCGGAGAGATCTCACTGATCAAGAAGATCGTAACCGCAGATCCAATCTGCGCATTTTTGGTCTTCCGGAGGGTGTTGAGAAGGATGCCCCTGCTATGATTGAGTTCTTATGTCAGTGGCTTCCTTCTACGCTGCAAATTTCTTTTCAAAAAGACTTTGAGCTGGAACGGGCACACCGTGTTCCCACCTTTCGCTCTAAATCTGCCACGCAACCAAGAGCGATAATTTTTAAGCCACTGCGCCATCAACATACGGAACAAATTCTGGCTCATATGCGGAAGGTTAAAACTGTCTCATGGAATGGCCATCGCATTTCAATTTCTCAGGACTTCGCTAGGGACACAGTAATAAGGAGGAAGGGATTTCTTAATCTCCGGAAGCGTCTCTCTGAGATGAATATTCCCTTTTCTTTTTCTGGCCCTTCAAAATTCCGCATTACCTTCAAAGGTCGTTCCAGAATTTTTGATGAACCTGCTGACTTAGCCTCTTTTTTGGATAATCAGATGGAGCTGCAGATGGAACTTCAAATGGAAGCCTCGCGGGACCCTGGTTCCTCTGGCACCTGACGTGGTTACATATAATTGCAATGTGTTTTCTTTTATCCAGATCTATTAAGTTTGTCTTTTTTAGATCTGCATGGTGGTCTTATTGTCCACTGTTGTTGGTGTGCTGTTGCTGTTCTTCTCGTGCTTGACGGTGTAAGTTCAGTGTGGCCTGTGTTTTTCTCCGTTTCTTTGTCAGGTCTACCTCATATCTTTATGATGAAGTGGACCGATATCTTCGATATATCTTCTTTATGTACTTTCTATTGTTTCGTGATATTGTTTCTTGATAGATTGGTCTCACTCCTGCTCGCTTTTTTCGTGCATATTAATCTTTTTGGCGTTTTCGTATCTATGGAGTGCGTTATTGTTTATTATCTGTATTGTTTTATGGTTTAGCTGCGTAAATTGCTTCGTAGACACTTATTAATTGCTATATATAGAGATAACTTTAATGTCTGTATGGTTAGTTTTTCTATTTTATTCCACTGCTATTTTACTTATATAGTTATATATTTAGGATACTCTTGCCTCTTTAAATTAAATTAAGTATAACAAGTGTTTATGTATTTGTGGACAGTTTACTAGATAACTTTCTTTAGATGTTACATGTTTTACTATGTACTTGCTTTTTTATTTATCTTTCATAGAGCTTCATTGACTGTTATTCTGGTCAGTTATTTCATCCTTTACTTTCTTTGCTTCATTTTTTCTCTTCATACTACACCTTATAGTCTTCTGTGGAAATCGTTTCTTTTTCTTTATTCTTTCCTGCTCTTCATAAGGTATGTATCGGTTTTGATGCTTTCTCATATTTGAGATAGTTATTAGCTTGTTTTTCACCATTTCCTCATTTGTAACATTGGACATCTTTCCCTCTTCTGCTTTCTCCATTCTTTTATGTTACAATGTATTGGTTACCTATTTATTAATTTGGTATATACATGTTCCGATCTAGACTTACATGATGTATAGTTTTTAGAATACTCTAATGAATTCTAGTTCTAGTTCATGGTTCAGATATTTTTCCTTCTAAGTTAAGTATAATCAGTTATGTACTATTTTGGGGCTGGTTATGCTGATTGTTTTATCCCTTGCGATGGTCCCTTGCTCATCTTCTCATGTCCCCCCTGGTATGAATTTGGTCTTTTTCAGACCTTTCTTGTTGGTTCTTCTCTTTCTTCTTCTGCCTACTTTCCTGCTTTCTTTTTCCTCTTCTTTCTCTTTCTCTCTTCGGATTTCCTCCTTGGATTCTTCGTGTTTTGTGTTGTTGTCTAGTGTCTGTTTTCGAGTTTTTTTGGTTGTTGTGCATCCTCTATCAAATATAGAGTATCATTTTTCCCTATTATTGGTTTTATGTCTGGTTTGAATATACTTTCTCTTAATGTGAAAGGATTAAATCATCCAGTAAAAAGGTCAAAGATATTAGATTACTGCAAATCTCTTTCTTCGGATCTAGTCCTTTTTCAAGAGACAAAGGTCTCTGCTAGAGAGGCGTCATTTTTGAAGAAAGAATGGGTTTCTGATGTCGCTTGTTCAGATGCTTGTGGCAAAAGAAATGGGGTAATTACTTTAGTTTCTAAACATTCTGGTTTGTCTATTGTTTCCTCTGAACAGGATACAGAGGGACGTTGGTTATTATCTAAGTTGTCTGATGGTAATGCTGATCTCTTTGTCATGAATATTTATGCCCCTAACAAGGATGATCCCTCCTTTTGGAAAGCAATCACCAAAAAGCTAAATGACACACCTCATTCTGGTAATCTTATTGTAGGTGGTGACTTTAATTTACCAATGGATCCTATCCTAGATAGGAATTCTGCATTTAATTTTCGTCCCCCTAAATCACATAAACAAATGATCAATATGTGCTCTCTTATCCATCTTCAGGATGTCTGGCGTCTTCATAATCCCACTGGCAGTGATTTCTCCTTTTTCTCGTCCCCTCATTCGTCCTTTTCACATATTGACTATCTTTTGGTTCACTCCTCTCTTGTTCAATCTTCCTCATCTCCGCTTATCCATCCTATTTTGGTCTCGGACCATGCCGCGGTGACGTTCACACTTTTGTCCTTCACCCCTAGAGCGAGTCCTCGATCTTGGAGACTAAACACAGAAATATTACATGATGATTCCAAGGTTCGAGAGTTTTCCCATGATATCGAGATGTTTTTCCGTGAGAATGTGGGTTCAGTTGATTCCCCTGTTGTTCTTTGGGACTCTTTTAAATGCACTTTCCGTGGTCAGGTCATCAAATGTATGTCAAGGAGGAACGCTGCCATCAGAAAGGAACTTACGGACTTAGCAGCGGAAATTAAAACTCAGGAATCTCTTTTTCGGCAATCTAAAGATAAATCTTGCCTTCAATCTATTAAGAATTTAAAATATACATATAATACTATAGTCACTAAGAGAGCTCATATAGGTCTTCAGGCTCAGAAATCTAAGAAGTTGCTGCTAAAAAACCGGGCTGGCAAGATGCTTGCGGCTACATTAAAGTTCCAAGATTCTTCTTTTAAATCTTCCCAAATCTCTGCTATTAATGATCATCTTGGTAAGAAAAAGTTTCAGACTACTGAAATTCTTGAGGTCTTTCGAGATTTTTATAATAAATTATATACCCCTTCTACTCAATCTTCTTTTGAACAATGCCAAGAGTTTTTAAAGACTGTTCCGGTGAAAACTATATCGGAGGCAGATAATATCTCTTTAAATGGCCCGATTACCTCTGACGAAATTATTTCTGCAATTAAAGCAACTCGCTCCGGTAAAGCTCCTGGTCCTGATGGATATCCTATTTTGTTTTATAAAACCTTTATACCTGAGATTGTGCCGCAGCTTCAATCCGTCTTTGATGCTTTTATTAAAGATGGCTCTGTGTCCGGCTCTGCTGCTGATGCTACTATTGTAGTAATCCCCAAAGAAGGAAAAGATCATTCGGATCCCAAAAATTTTCGTCCTATTTCTCTTCTTAACATGGAAGCTAAGATTTTTGCTAAAATATTAGCTAAACGTCTAGAATCCTTTATTCCTCTATTGGTTCATCCTTCCCAAACAGGTTTTGTGAAGGGTCGTCTTGCACGTGATAATATCCGCACTTTTTGTCACATTCTCGGTTCTGCCAAGCGCTCCAAGCTTCCGGCAGCGGCCTTGGCCCTTGATGCGGAAAAGGCCTTTGATAAGGTCTTTTGGCCTTTTCTACGAGCTGTTTTATGTGCACACAATCTTGGTGACTCCTTTATCCGTATGGTTATGTCTCTTTACTCCCAACCTAGAGCGAACATAAGAGTGAATGGAGCTACGTCGTCCTTTTTTAATCTTCGCCAAGGTACTAGGCAGGGATGCCCCTTGTCTCCTCTTTTATTTTTGTTATCTATTGATCCTCTTCTTAGAATGATTGACTCACATCCAGATATTAAGGGGTTCTCTTTTGGGTCTCATCAGATAAAAACAGCTGCGTATGCAGATGATGTTCTCATTTTTTCTGATGATATTGCACTGGCCATCCCTGCTATTTCGGATACGATTTCTCTTTTTTCAAAAGTTTCAGGATACACTCTGAACAAAGATAAGACAGAGATGTTCCCCTTAAATGCTTACTGTTTCCCTTCTCATATGGGTTCGGCGGGATTTAAGTGGCAATCTAAACAGCTAAAATATCTGGGTATCTATTTTTGTTCCACCCTATATGCTACGGCTACTTATAATGAATCCCAAACTATTCTTAAGGTGAGACGTCTTTTAGAAACTTGGTCTCCGAAGCATATTTCTTGGTGGGGCCGACTGCAGACTCTTAAAATGATGATCACACCTATTATTAATTTTGTTTCCTCTATGCTTCCAGTAAGGCTTTCTGATTCCTTCTTTCATGAACTTGACTTACTTACTTCCAAATTTCTATGGAATGACAGAAGGGCTAGGATTGCTAATAAATTTTTACGGAAATCTTATGATATGGGAGGCTGTAATTTTCCTGATTGGGGGAAGTATCAAACTGCTTTTCTGGCATCCCAGGGTGCCCTTTGGTTTTCTTCTCCATCTCTTCATGTTCCAGCATGGTTGATGATAGAACAGGAACTGGCCTCCCCACTGCCGACTGTCTCTTTTTTAACCACGAATACCCTTTTTATTCCATTCTCTCGTTCTATTATTTTAGACACTATTGCTGCGGTTCGCAAGGTTGATAAGAGAGTAGCAATTCCACTGCATAAAACTAGATGGTCGTCTATTTGGCGGAATTCCAAAATTAAAATTAATATTGATCCAGAGTTGATGTCTTACTGGGCTGGAAAAGGTGTCTCACTTGTTAAACATCTCTATGATTCCAACAATGACCCTTTCCCTTTCTCAGCCCTAGCTCAACAATTTTCTTTATCTAATTTAGACTTTTATACTTTCTTAAGATAAAGGTAGCACTTGCTAAAATGCACCTCCATCCTTCTTCCCCTATGATTACGCTTTTTCAGTTATGGAAAAGGACTGGTCATGTTGCGTCTCGGATTTACAAATTCTTATCGTCCTCTACACTTCCTTCCCAAACTGTCGCACAGCAAAAATGGCTACATCATTTTGATCATAGTGTTACCGATCATATCTCTTCTGATACCTGGCAAGATATTGGTAAATTTTCTCTTCGTAACAAAATCGCCCCCTCTTTAATGCAGTCTAAGTTTTTCTCTATTAATCTTCTTCACTGGACTCCCATTCGTTTGTATTCGCTAAATCTCAAAGAAGACAATCTGTGCTGGAGTTGTGGGCTTTTACCAGGCGATTTTCAACATATGTTCCTTGATTGCTCCCTTCTCCAACCCTTTTGGGATTTAATTCACAAACACCTCATGCTCATCTTTAACATTAAATTCCAACTTTCTTTTCCATTAATCCTTTTAGGTCCGCTGGCGGCCCCAGTCCCTCTGCCTTTAGATCCCATGGAGTTACAGTTGCTGGATCTCTTATTGACTATTGCAGTCAAAGTAATTCTCATGGAGTGGAAATCCTTTTCATCCGTCTCGTACCATACTTGGTGGGCTTGGGTTTCCTTTCTACGAAGTGCTCATACGTCAGTTGACCATGCTCATCTCTCTCCTTCTATATCTGCTGGTGTCTGGAAAGCCTTAGATTCGTACATGGAGTTGGCCTCCGAGGGGTTGGTGGAGCAATATCCCTTTGATTTGTCTGGTTAGTGTTGTCTTGGGTGTCGGGTGAATCCTTTGGAAATCCTCTCCTCTTCCTTTTCTCCTCCCTGTCTCTCTTTTTCTTTCTTCATCTCTTTTCTACTCTTTCCGTCTTTTCTTTCTTCCTCTCTTTTCTTTCCTCTTATCCCTATTTTGCTATCTGATGGTGATACTTTTGATAATTATCTTTGCCGGATATCAATTTGTTTCGTCTCTCCTTAATTAATTTATTTATCTGATATCTGCGGATTAATGAATGACAATGATTTGATTTCCTATTATTTAATTTTATTATAACATATTTATTGCCTTTGTCTGATATCAATTGTATCACTTTTGCTTGTATCTCATGTCCGTATTTGCTTCTTTAAAATAATAAAATTCTTTTGAAATGAAAAAAAAAAAAAAATAACGATAGCTTTTGTTGGCCACATGTTAGCAGACCAACGATCACATATGACTTGGTTTTCATTTAATTGGATGCAATAATAAAACCTTTTTTAAATGACTGGTCATCCAAAAATCCAATTTAGGACTGCTATATCTAAGTGCGTGCTTGAACCCTTCAAGGACTGTACTCTGTTGAAACAAGTCAACGAAACAATGTAAATGACTTGAGGTAACCAGGTAACTTTAGATCCTTATTAAAACTGGTTAAGGCGTTGTGGGGCATGGCGTGTTTAGTGGGCTCCATTCATGACAGTTGGGACCTTTTACCTTTGATATTCCGGGGCCTGACCTTCTAATGTAGACCATTTTAGCACTTGATCTGAAGGGTAGCAGAGTGATCCAAGGTTACTCAGGGAGGTGATGTGAGATAAGAGACTGTGGACTGTGCAATGAATAGGGTTCAACTATTGTTTTATCCTTTAAAAGAGAAAGTACTTTATTTTAGGCAGAGAAGACTATAATAAATCGAATAACCAACTAGAGATATCAATAAATATAGAAATGTAATGGTAGACATTGGGTTCCTGGTTGACTAGGTTATAAACCCCGTTTAAGCAGTAACCACAATCCTAGTCAGGTTAAGGTACAAGCCAGTCATAAAATGCTATATTCGACAATTAGTCATAAAAGCAAAATCCATTACACAATAAATGACCAAATATACAAAATTGTTAAACAACTGGAAGATTTACCTCAAATATAAAAACCATAAAAAGAATAAAAACAGCAATAATAAAATTCATAGGCTCCTCTCGTGACTATATACCAATGTACAAATAATAGATAATGTAACGAACCATTTTCATTCATTACAGAGCCGCAGTTACTTCTCATCTTAAATATATACCAATGTGCAAAAGATGAAAAAGGAAAATAAACGATGCAATATTCATGAATTATAATGCCGCAATCACCTTTGATCTTATTATCCATGCCCATCCTAAAAATGTGGCTGTAGCTATAAGAAGCGGTAACCATGTTTCAGTGCAAATTAATCTAAGTGCAACCTCACATTTTCGAGTGCCCAAGGCACGGCAAATAGGAGCCAGCCATGTGCGCCGTGGAATTATGTAAGCAGGACACACAAATAGCAAATGGGCCAAAGACTCTGTGGGTACATGGCAAAAGGGACAAGACGTGTCAACTATTGTCCCCCAACTTGCTGTGAGGGACTTAAAGGGTAGTGTACCCACTCTCAGTTGGAACAACAACTTTCTATCAAGAGGCTTTATAATAGTGTCCCAATAAGCTTCTAGCCTTTGTGATGGTTTAGCCATAAGAAATTGGCCTGTCAAAGTCGATGGGTCGCTATTCCTGAAAGTATTGGCTTCCACCCATCCCCAGTATCTTTCCTTCAGTTGCACTTTCGATGGAAACCGCATATTTTCTGGATTCTCCCAAAGTGTGACCATGCCAATGTTTCCTAACATCGATCTGACGTTCTGTAACCATTTGATTTTCTTAAATTGGTCAGCTCTTATTAGGTCTTTAAAACCCTCAGCATACGAAGACAATTCAGGAGTTGACCAAATTCTTTGCCAGTACACTAAAGGACGTAGTCTGGTACTGTCAGCCAATGCCTTCCTACCTAAATCACTAAGTAATGGCAGCGCTGGTGTACTTTGCGGAAGATTAGTAATTTTTCGTAAAAAATTATTTTCGGCTACAGTCAATTTAGAGAGGTTTTTATATCCCCACAACTCTGCCCCATAAAGGACTGCACTGACAACTTTCATGTTGTAAATAGTCAAGACTGGGTTTTGTGAGAGATGTATTAAACTCGGCTATTAAGGTACCAGCCAACTGACGATGTTTCAATGTGGCCATATCCACTTGCTTACCCCATTTCATATCCCTCTGTATGACGACCCCGAGGTATGTATATTCTTTTACCTGCTCCAGTGGATGCTTATTCAGCAGCATCGTTCCGCTAAAGGATCTATGAGGATTATATGTCATGTATTTTGTTTTAGAGACATTTATCTCTAATCCCCGCAGTTGGCAAAATTCCTCAAAAAGAGATAGGGCTCGCTGTAAGCCGCTCTGTGTTTTTGCAATTATCAGGGTGTCATCGGCGAACATAAGAATCGGAATTCCTATTCCTGCCAATTTAGGAGCGTCCGTTGTAGTATCTTCCAGGAATTTTACAACCCCATTAATAAAGATGGAGAACAAAGTAGGGGCCATCACACAGCCTTGTCTCACCCCTCTTTCCACTCTAAAGGGGGGGGGGTAACCTTGCCCTGGCTTCCCCACCTAATTTTTGCATAAGTATCCTAGTGGAGTCTAGCTATGAGAGATAATAGAGTTTGGGGCATCTTCAGGTCTTGCAATACTCTCCACAGTCTATTGCGGGCGACAAGGTTAAAGGCTGATTTCAGGTCTACAAAGGCAGCATACAGGCTGCCTTTTTCCAAGACCACCGTTTTACAATAAAGTAGTGTAAAACAAAAGGTTTGATCAATAGTGCTTGTGCATGCCCGGAAACCAGCCTGAAAGGATGATAAAATATCTTGTTCACTAATCCAATACGGGATTTTATTTAACACCAGGCGTCCCATTATCTTCAAGATGAATCAATTAAACTTATCGGTCTATAGTTCCCAGGTAATGACTTATCGCCCTTTTCATTTTTTGGGATTATCTCAGCTCCTTTCCATGACCCTGGTACCGACAAACCTTTAGCAATTTCGTTCATTAAAATCAGGATATATCGGTTCCATTTGTCTTTATTGGAAAGGAATATATCAGCTGGAATTCCGTCAGGACCTGACACTTTACCACCCAACAAAGTGCACAAAGCAGTATTAACATCAGCTTCATTAAAAGCCGGGCCATCATAATAGGTGTATGAGAGCTCAGACGTCTCCCTATCATCTAAGCCACCAGCATATTGGGATTGAAAATGCGTTACCCATTGGTCTTGGCTTACATGGTTTATCGGCTCTAGAGGACGACTCTCTCTGCCCCATTTTACGACATCCCACATGCCCTTTTTAAATCCTGGCATCTATTTTCGTCCCATCGTTTTTTTGCTAAGTCCTGGGCTTTCTTATATTTTTGTCTAGCTAGCCGGATCTTGGGCATGTCACCTTCCTTAATGGCTATCCCCAGTGACCTACGAGCCTCCTTACAATCCGTGTTAAACAATTTACTTCCCCTCTTTTGATGAGTACCCTTATTTTTAGTAGTTTTGTAAAAGTAAGAACGAAGATGGGTAAAAAACTCAACATGAAACCCAATAATGATTTCTGGGGGTGTCAAATTAGCTACAAGATCCTCCAAGTCTACTACTGCCTTATCTACATCTAGTGAAATCCTATCTAGGATTTCTGGCTTTACTAGTAGATTTGCCCATTTCAGTCGTCTCATATCATTTGTGGGAATAAGTCTAGGGTTATCAATTACCCACTAGATTGGAGGGTGCCTTTTTCAACCACTACCTCAAAAACTACAGATAACGGGTTGTGATCGCTCTCAACCCGATCAACTACCTTCATGTCCTTTAGCGCATGCCAAAACTGGCAATTAATTAGTATATAGTCAATATGGCTATGGCTGAGGCCATTATTAAAAGTACATGCGCCATCTCTATCTGACTGAGTTCTGCCGTTTGTGGCCCTCAGTCCTTTCTCCATACAGAGAGAGTTCATCTGCACCACTACATCCGTCCATTTCTTTACAGGTTTTAGATCTAGTTTCAGAATTCTCCAAAATTCATCTTCCGTATCATAGAAATTAGAATTACCATTTAGAAGGGGTTCGAAGGTCATATTAAAGTCACCTGCTAGTATTACATCAGTACCCCTAGAATGTAGATCGAGGAGTGTACCCTGAGCTACTAACACCTCGGATTTCCTTCCCTTAGTCCCCCTTGCATAGATATTATAAACATCCAATTTTTCGCCCACTCCCCACATCAGCCTAATCACTAATATGTCCTTATTACTGGACTCAAGGACCTGAACCTCAAAGCCAAAATCCTGGCGCACCCAAGATGTCAAGCCTCCTGAGGGTCTGCCCTTTCCTCCAGTAACTGCGGAAACATAATAATTTAGAAATCCTGCGTGTTGAATTAGATCCATTGCCCAGGTTTCCTGAAACAGGCAAACATATTGTCCAACAAATGATTGCCACTCTGGCGATATAGTCTTAGAACTTAGTCCGGCTATATTCCATGATAACACAGATAATCTGGTCATTAGAATTCTAGCTGGGCACGAAGATCTCAGATTGTTCAATGGGCTACCATGTAAATTAGCTAACTCAATATCTCTCTTTGATGTCGGTATGCTATTAGCAGGGGAAATAGTACAGGGTGGAATACCATGATCATTAGCTACCTCTTTAACTTCCCTAAAAGTCGGCACACTAATATCGATGGAAGGAGAGCTCATTATACATTCATCCTCATTAAAGTAGTGAATACTGTCAGAAGGGACCCTCTGGGGGTGTATGACATTCTGCAACACATTTGACAGTCAATCATTAGAATCTAGGTTTGAGGTTAAGGTACAAGCAAACTCTAAATTAACCTGTAACCACCTTCTGGCAGCTTGGCATAGAACAATCAGGCTTAGTTTTGGAGGCAATGTGTTAAGTATGTGTGCAACACTTCAAACAGTAAAACAGTGAAAACACCACAGAAAAAGACTCCACACCAGGTTAGAAAAATAGAGCTTAATTTTATAAATAAAACATGACCAAAATGACAAAATCCAATAAGTAGAACTGGAGTTATGAATTTTTAAAGAAGACGCTGTAAAATATTGCTTAAAAGCATAAAGCGTCAACCCAGGATATCTGGTCACGTTGGACTGGGTCAAATCCAAAAGTTCAGTCCCACATTAGTCCCGCTAAAGTTTTACCTTCTCAAGTTTATGCCAAGAGTCCTGTTCACGGGGAAGAAGTTCGTTAGAAGAGCATCACTAGTAATGGTTGGCGGGATGCGACGAGCCGGCCAGCAGTCCCAGATGGATGGGCTGGAGCCTTGCAGTTGCAAGTGGTGATACTTGCTGTGCGCAGAGAGAAACTTGTGGCCTCTCACACTGAATTTCCAGGCGAGCGACAAGGTTCCGACGTAAACGGGCCAGTTTGCATTCTCTAAGAGCCCAAAAGCTCCACATCCAAGGGCCCAGCACCTTAGAGGCATCTCTTGGGGGTCAGTAGCTCATTGAAGACGAGTCCAGGAGCTGCGGGGAGCCTGTTATGTCACTGAGGCTCAGACCAGGGCACCAGCAGAATAGTCCTTTGAGTCACTCTGGTGTCCCGGGTTTAAGATGGACTCCAAGTCCAGCTCGTCTTCACCAGGCAAGAGTGGCAGTCCTGTTAGCAGCACAGCAGTCCTTCTACCTGGCAGAGTATCCACGGGCCAAGAAGTGTACTAAAGTGGTGGTGTCAAAGGTCCAGTACTGATATCCAATTGTATCTTTGAAGTGAGGGAGACTACAAAGACATACATGTAAAGTGCACAGAGTCCCTGCCCTTGCTCCCAACTCACTACCGGAATGCAGCCTATGCAGATGTAAGTGAGGCTGTGCCCAGCTCCTCCCGTCTATCCTGCAGTGATGGCCCTGTAGGTCACATCTAAGCTCCCATTGTGTGTGGCTGTCTAAGGAGATTACACCCAGCTGTCGTCCACACCAGACACGTGAGCAGAGACAGGCAGCAGGAACCAAATGGCTAAAGTAAGCAAATGCAAACTTTCTAAAAGTGGCATTTTCAGATTTACAATTTAAAATGGGACTTCACCATAAGCTGTGATTTTAAATTGTGATTCCAGAAAAACCAAACTTGAATATGTTTTATCTTCCCATTTGGGAATTACACTTATGAAATGCAATAGGGTGATCCGAAATGTTATCTGATGGGAGAGATAGGCCTTGCAGTAGTGAAAAATGAATGTAAGATTTTTTCACTACCAGGGCAAGTAAAACTTAAAAAAACATGTCCTATTTTTTAAATACAAAGCACCTTGCCCTTGGGCTGCCTGGGGCCTACCTTAGGGATGTCTTATATGTATTAAAAAGGAAGGTTTGGACCTGGCAAGAGGTTTAAATTGCCAAGTTTTTTTTTTTAAACATGTTTTTATTGGCGTTTGTTAGTAATTTCGTTACATATCATTGTTGGATGACAATATCGCAGAGTACAAGTGTCCAATCAGGTGAGATCAATCATCACGTTTACAATAACCTTCACCACACTCATGTGCAGTGTAACCGGTGTTTGCCATACTATATAATACAAACCAGGGAGGGGGGGGGGAAACTAGGGGAAGCCATGGACCGTCAGAGAAGGGTCAGCAAGACTACAGCTCAGGTGGACTGTAGGGCAACTGGTGAAGCAGCGCATTGGGAACCCCTGGGCGGGGTACAACTATGCAGGTGGACATACGGCATGGGTGCAGGCCCCGTAGCAGCGGGGAGAGGAACCTGGTCCCCCCAAGGTGAGTGTGTAGTATTAAGGGGGGTCGTCACCTGGGTGGGTTTGTGTCGCGCGTGGCTGTGTGGCAGTATGGGTAGTCGCGGTCGTGTTCTGATCAGCTAGGGGTTGGGATTGTTTAAACTGATGCATTATCAGCGCCCACTCCAGGGAGATCGGGGTTTTGCGTATGCCCTTCGCCTCCTCCTCTCGCAGAGTGTCCTCCTCAGCCGCAGACCACTTGAGCACCGCCCCCCTCCATGCCGGGTTTAAATTGCCAAGTTGACATGACAGTTTAAAACTGCGTACACAGGCTCTGCAATGGCAGGCCTGAGACATGTTTAAAGAGCTACTGGAAAGCCAGTGCTCCAAACCAACTAGTAGCATTTAATTTACAGACCCTGGACAGATGTAGTGCACTTTACTAGGGACTTATCAGTAAATTAAATATGCCAATTGTGTATAAGTCAATGTTACAACATTTTAGGAAATGAGCACAAGCACTTTAGCATTGGTCAGCAAGTGGTAACGTGTGTAAAATCCTAAAACTAGCAAAAATGAAGTCAGCAAAACAGAAGTTCTGAAGGCAAAAAGTAAGGGGAAAACGTGCCAAGGATGCCATGTCTAACATGTATGAACTAATTTGAACCTCTACCTAACATACTTTTCTGACTGTGTGGTATTCACTACCACTCCCAAGGATCCATCCACTTGGAAAGCTGACCAACAACAGAAAACATTTGCTGGAAGTGAATAGGATCCATTTTTGTCTGTGCAGTGAAAATAGGTTTTCCTTGGGAGAAGCCTATTTCCATTCAATCCCAGAAAATCAGGGATTGATCCATTCCCGTTCCCACCCTGGAAAATATTTAAAATCGGTCTTTGTTTGGATTAAAATTGCAACAATATCAAGAGTCAAAAGGGAAATATGAGTAGGTGGTGGACACCCATAAATGTAGATGTGTTTGTGTATTCATAACCTTCCACTGGTAATCACATCTTGGAACAACCCTTTCACCACTCCTTCTGTTTCATTTAAGGGTGTGGAAATTTCTGCTATAATAGCGGAGATATTCACATTCATAAATGGGCTTAATTATCCCAGATATTTATTTGTGAATTAACAGCAGGCATAAAAAAGGTTAGTCCTGTTATACACTTACATTCATGGCTTAATTTACGTTTGGGGATAAGATTCCATTTTCTGGGGTTTATCAAAATAGCAGTTTTTCCACGTTAGAATTAGGTACCTCTTGTGTCTAGTGAACAGACCTTCTCCTCACTGCCACTTTGTGCTTGCTACATAAGTGGCTCTGATGCACCCTAGGATTCTTAGTCTGTGGACAACACTCCCATTTGTCTGTTTGTGTCAGGATCACAATCGAACAAGATGCTTAGGTTTGTGTGTGGCACCTTTCACCAGCAGTAGGAAGTGATTTCGGCCTTTGGCAGCTCTGGACGGATGACAGCTGTGGAACTCCAGCTCCTTACCATGCTAGATCAGGGAATTTTCTGTGTGCAGCCTCCCATGAGGACATGAAAACTCAATCACTCAACTCCCATTGTCAGGTTCAGTTGGAAGTCTTAAGGGTGTTCACTGGGGCACTACATATATCAAGGTGCTCCCAAGTACCAAATGAGTATGATCCAGCAGTGTCAATGGTTATGACAGGGACACTTTTGCTTATGTTTTTGCTGTTTAACAGGAGCTGTAATAACACAGCTGTAGGAACTACATTTCTTTCTTCTCTGATCTCTTGCAATTTAATGTCTCCAGTCAGGGCCAAGGAAAGTCTTGTACCTACAGGAGACCCAGCTAGCTGCAGCCTCCTGTCATTGAACAGCTGTTAGATCTTCACAGTGGTGGGTAGCTCACTTGTTCCCTGACATCACTCTATGTGCTCTGTTGATGTTGATTGTGTTTCCTGCACATCTCCTTCTCTTCAACAGGCAGCTAACAGTAAGTCACCTTTCTAGGCATTTCCTAGGTCACTAACAAATTCTTCTCAGGGACACAACTTTGCCTGATCTTGCCTGGTCTTGAAGGAGGCTGCAGTGAATGGGGTACTCTTTGTCCCAGACAGCCGTTTAAGGAGGAGAAGCCTCTGCTGGATCCCACACACCGTGCGTGCTGAAAAGCGCCGTTCACCTCCCGCAGCGCATGATGTGACTTTACCTGATCTTGGAGGAGGCTGCAGTGAGTGGGGAACTCTGTGTCGCAGACAGCTGTGCAAGGAGGAGGATCCTCGGCTGGATACCCCGCGCAGATAAAAAATGCTGTTCACCTCCTGAGGTGCGGGCCACGACTTTGGCTGGTCTTGCCTGGTCTTGGAGGAGGCTGCAGTAAGTGGGGGGCTCTGTGTCCCAGACAACCGTGCAAGGAAGAGGAGCCTCTGCTGGAACCCATGTGTGATGAAAAAGCACTGTTCACCTCCTGCGGCGCAGGGCACAACTTTGCCTGGTCTTGGAGGAGGCTGCAGTGATTGGTGGACTCTGTGTCCCAGACAGTCATGCAAGGAGGAGGGGCCTATGCTGGATCCTCCACCCACGCGCTGAAAAGCACTGTTCACCTCCCACAGCATGGGATGTAGGTGTGACACGCCCGGGCAAAGCTGGGGTGAATGGCGGGCCCATCCATGCTAGTCAGAGACTGGAAAAGGCTGGGACCCCTCCACCTATCTTCTGATTTCTGGAAACTTTAGCCGGAGACGCTTGTTGCACATAGTTGCAGGAAAAGGAGTGCTCTAACGAGTTCACCAATACAAGGTAGGCCAGGTAGGAGCGTGCTCTTCACCCCCTGTTCTGTATCTGGTTGCTCACCATTTTTGTTGCTAGACTGTTGTTTCCCTTTACCACCTTCCCCATCTTTGGCAATACTGGCTACAAATTGTATACCGTCACCCAGCATCAATCCATCTTTGTTCTGAATATCAAGGCCAGCCTCCTATGGGGAAACGCAAGATGGTTGTGGCTGCTCCTGCGGTCCCTGTGGTAACTACAATGGATTCCTTTTTAGAGCGAGCAGCAGGGGTCTTAGACAAGGAGACAAAGCCGGTGGCCCGACGGCTCTCTCATTCCCCGTTAATTGCCTGTTTTCTACCTCTCTAAGCCCCAGAAGAGGACCAGCATCCGGTGTCCCAGAGATGGTAAATCTGGTGGAGTGTCTTCCCTCTCACCCATCAGGCAGGAAGTAGGTGGGGAGTCAGGCCCACTCGTTGTCCCGGATAACGCTATCAGTGATGAACCCGTGTTTTCGTCTGGGCGGAGTAAGAGCACCATCAAGATGCCGGCCCCCGGCCCTCTTACTAGAACAGGGGCTCCAGTGTTGGTTCAGAGACCCAATCAAGCAATGATTGGTGTAAATCGAATGGGAACTTTTCAAGCTTAACCAGCATAATCACACGGTTAACAGTGCAATAAATGATGGCTTTGTGAACCCACTAGGTCTTATTAGCAAAGAGGGTTTGAGTTAGACTGGGCCATGAACCAGGAGAACCTATTATTTCCACCTCCAGTGAAGTAGAATGCCCTCTAACCCACATGGCCCCCACCAGCTTTAGTTTATTTGAAAGCAAGGACAAAGGAGGTAGAACCCCATCCTGAGAATCTTAGGATGAAAGTCAGTCCGGGAATTGCCACGTCCAACATGGGGGAGCCATGGATAGGAGGGGATAACATTGCAACACATGGAGCAATAGGCACTCAGAGCCAGAACCCATTTTACCTTCACCTACGACCTGAAGCAACACCATATATTGTCGTCTTGAGGAATGTACCCGTGCTTAAGCTGGGTGTCAAAGAGGACTTCCACTGATTGAAGAACAACGTTTTGTTTTCGCTGAACTCTAACACGGTTTTGGGAATAAGAGTGGAGAGATATATCAACATGGTGCAAAGTTGCATCAGTAGGAAAGTCAAAAAAGAACTGTGAAGGTGACTGTGTCATAATTAACTTCAACAGACCGCATGTGGTAGAGAGAATCCTTTACACGGCCAGTTTAAGTACCTCTCCAGGTCCCGCCAAGTCTATGGTGGTCTTTCCCTTGGGCTATTTCTATAGACTTCTGAGCTTTGTAACATCTCCTAGCGAATGGCTCCCAAGGAAGTTTCCTGGCCATGTTCAGCATGGGTGGTAGTTGGTGACCCTGACCATTCCCCTTTCTAATGACTGACTAGGCTGCGGATTGCTCCTCAGTCGGTAAGGATGTCCTCTCTCAGATAGGTCATCTTCTGATGTGCGAAGACCCTCTTCTTGGGACTGCTCAAGCTCACTGTTCTCTTCACTTTCTTGCTCCCCATCCTCAACGGACACACTCGGGCGTCAAGTGGATTCCTCAGTTCCTCAACTCCTGTCTCGGCCATCATTGGTCATGTTGACTTTTTGAACCATGACGCATTCCTTTAAATCTGTCACTCTCCTCTTCTAGCCATGACCATGGTTCCTTGCACTCGGACAACCTCCCACGGCTCTTTCTCGAAAGGTGTTCAGAACTTGCCTCCCGGATGTCTTTCCTTTACCACCACATAGTCTCCCATCCGGAAAACTTCCAAAATCCATACTGAGCGTGGTCCACGGCATGGTGCTGGGTGGTTCAGTAATCACAGGCAGAGCCGGAGGATCCGCTCCCGTTATCAGAAGACACGCATGGCATCCTCTTACTTTTTCCTCCACCATGCAGTTGATCCCTGGGAACCACACCTTCGCCCTGATGCAAGCTTTCCTTTTTTCTATCCCTGGTGTCCTTGATGAGCTAGGTTGTCCGTCCTGTTCCACAACTTGGCGGGTATCACTATTCAGGTACCTCTTAAGGTCACTCCTTCGCCACTTTTGCTCAGTTTTTCTCTGCATCTCCACATTTAGAGAGGTGCTTCTCGCTCCTCTTCCGTCAGTCTACCGGATCCTTCCAGGAACATCTTCCACTGGTGGTTATGAAGAGTCTCCTTAACAGCCAGAAGGCATGCATCTTCTCCCATAGTCACCGCGATTTCTTCCACGGACAGCGCTCTGGGACATACAGTATTAACGAGTTGCTTGAAAAATGACTCAGCCCCCTCATCTACCTCCCTGGGAGTGTCGTACTTTAGAATTTGGGACCGCGTAGGAGGCAGGGCCCTACCCCTATCTATCCCGGTATTAGTGAACCGCGAATTAGGGGTGGGCGGAATTTGCGTAATCGCGTTACGCAAATCTCCGCGAAACGGTAAAAAATCTCCGCGAACACGCAGAAATTCCGCGAACACGCGGAATTGCTTGCTCGCGATACTTTTTACCTGTTCGCGATCGCTGTTTGCGTGCTCGGGGTGAAATACCTCGCGAACACGCATATTGAGAACGCGAACAAGCAAAAAATTTCGCGAAGTCGCGGAACGCAGATTTTTGGGCAATTTCGCGTTCTCCGCGGAACGCAAAATTACTCAAATTCCGCAAATTCCGCGAACGGAACGGAATTTACCGCCCAGGCCTACCGCGAATGGTTAATGCGGTATGTACAAGTGCTTTGTGTAACGTTTTAGCTATGAATGCACTGTGTATACGCTATTATACATCACTACGTGGGTTCCATTTTAGAGCGGTGGCCATCTTATGGTTGCCCTCACATAGGCTACATAGCATGAAGCAAATATGGGCCTTTTAGAGCACATGTGCCTTTCTTTGACTTTTCTGTGACCTGGGCAGCTTGGCTCCGCTGCCCCAGGTCAGTCCGGTCTCACGAGTTCCCCGTCCTCTGGCCACCTGTGATTGGCATCAGGGCTTGACACACCATAAAGCCTTTACATTAAACACGAGCCTCCAGCTAATCTCTTTCGCACCTGACTGTTCCTGCTTTATGGCTTGTTTTCCAAACAGGAGATGCTCATGTTTATTGGGGCCTATCGATATCTGATGTGGGATCTGAGCCTTGCTGGGTAAATAATTGCGGGCTGGCTTAACTGGAATGTGGGATGGTCATCATGACTCTGCCTTTTCGTTTGAAATGTATACATCCAAATGACCATGCCATAAAACTAGGAATGTATGCCTGAAGCAGGATATTCTGTATTTAAGGAGAAGCCCGTTTCTGTGATTTTCAGCAGTCTCCTGAGAACATACACGCTGTTGTACTTCTAGGATACCTGTAATTGGTCTGCAGCCAATAAACTGATCTTTGACTTCACCCAGAAGACTCTGTGTTTCTGTAGGTCTGAAACAGGAAGAACCCGAAGTCATAGGGTGTGTTCCCCTGCACCGCTGGGCTTAAAATTCCCAGTACTTCAGTTGGCGCCCAACTCGGCGCGATTTCAGCGGTACCGGTCCAAGCCAGAGGTTCGTGAGGAGCTTCGTGTGGAAATTCTGGAGGAAGGCCGCCACTTCATCGACCCCTGCTTGTCGACGTGGTCCGAAAGTCTTTTCTGCGAGGTTCTCCGCGTCCCGACGGCTACGAAGGACTGCTGCCCTGATTAATCGCCCTGTTTTGGACCCTTGACGATTTTGGTAGAGCGAAACAATCGAGAGAGTCTTCTGGTGACGCCATTGATCATCGATATTCAGTTAAGTATAAGTGGAGCGTCTCCCAGTTTGAATTTGGTATCCTTCGGGATTATTTTGATTTGGAGTTTGCAAACCCCAAAGCCAGAGGACACGTGTATTCACGAGACTATCGTAATCGATAATCCTTTGACGTTTGAAACTAGACTAGTGAGCAAAGATGCTTGGTGCTAGTGTATTTGGAAGATTGTTTTGTTTGAGTTGTGGAAGGGATTTCCAGTTAGAGGATTCATGTCCGGTTCCTCCAATTGGAACTCCAACTTATGAGCTTTATGTAAAACATGGCGTGGGCCCCATTGCATATAATGAAGTATGGATCCGATACACCAGAAAGGACGGTGTTTTAAAATGGCCCCAAAATGGTAGTTTCGATACAGATATCTTAGATAATTTGGAGGTTAAATTGTTTAAAAAGAAAGCCCGGCCGGCGATGTTTGATTCTTTCCGCCTATGGCGAAAGGAAGCCAAACAGAAGGAAATTAAGCTAGCGAAAAGGAATAAGAGAGAGAGAGGTTTGTCAGTGATGCAAGCAGCTGTGCAATTTAAAGATAATGAGGAGGAACAAATAAAGGAACAGTTACACAGACAGCGCAAACTAGGGATTGATAAATGTAACCCTGTTTTGTCACCCCTTGTGCAAGATGAGACAAAAGAGAACGAGATAGATTACCTAATGTCCCATTTGTTAAGTTCACCCCCATATGCGCAAAATGCCACTGCACCTCCACAGCTTGTAAATGTGCAGCCTCCAGTAAATATGCCGCAAGCCTTCCCACAGCCGCCAGCTCCTCCTCAGCTGGCTCCTATCCCTGCAGTGCAGCCCTCTCAAGGTCCGCCAGTTTTGCTACCTGTTGCCCCCGCGCTTCCTGCGACTTTGCCTAGCACGCCAGCGGCTTCCCCTGGCGCTCCTTCTTACACTACCCAGGTACCTGTATCTGAATCTGTTTTTCTTCCCTCTGTCTATCCCCCCGTTTTCGCCTCAACTTCTCCTTCAGCACGACAACGACTAGCTAATGTAGTTACTAGTCTAATGTCGCCTCTCTTTGGGTCATCTAGTGCGACTCCTGCCTTACAGCGTAAGCAATTGCGCAGTCAGCTGCCTGGTCCTGATGAGAAAGAGGTGTTAGATCATCTGGCGCGTAGGTGGATTGGTTTCCCTTCACTTTATAATGTGGATTCAGTTGTTAACGTTTTTCACCAATGGGATGCCCCAACACAGAGGTATGTCTTTGACAAAATGTGTGAATTCCTCTGTGAGGAATTGGAGGATAATGGTGCAAACCCAAACCCACAGGAATAGTGTCGAGTGCGATTTGATTTTGAAAAAGGTACAATTGTGGGCCCCAATGTAGATAAAGCAGTTGCAACATTACTGTCCCTCAGAAATGGTGATTGTCAACAATCATTGTTCGAACAGGAATTCCCTGTGGGGAAGAAGGGAAAAGCGCGACAATACCCTATGAGAGAAGTCCCTCCGGTATGGAAAGAAGCCGTTGCTGCTAATGCCGCTCAAGGTATTGCTGCTGCTCCAGCACATTTTCAGCGTGTTTGGGTGCATGTCCCATGGAAGAGATCTGAGGTGTTAGCACTTAAGCAGACATTGCCTGACCCCCGTAAAAACCCTACCGGTTATTATAAGGAGTTATCACAAACTGCAGAATCATGTGTAATGAATTTGGCTGACATAGATATGTTGTTTGGGAATGTTGTTCCACAGCCTTTATGGGGATCCGTTCGTAATGTAGATCACGCTGCAGAATTGGGTAACACATGGGCTAATATCATTGCTGCAGATGCTGGCCAAGTTGGTGGCGCGAAACCTGATCCTTTGGTAGCAGAACTCCCTGGTCGAATTATTACCTACATGAAAACTATAATGCCTGCGATGCGCGTAAATTGGGATAAACTATCCGCATGTAAGCAGAAGAAAGATGAGACAGTGTCTGATTTCTTCACCAGGTTTGAAGAAACGTTTATCGACCACAGTGGTCAAGACATGAGCACTGAAGGTGGCCAACGGTTATTTGTTGATAAATTTGTGCAGAATCTACTTCCCGAGTTGTGTAAGAAATTAAAAGATTCAGAAAGTTCCTGGGCTGTTTCCTCTTCAGCACAAATACTGGCTACTGCACAGTATTATGAAAATAGAGACAAAGATGAGAAGGATAGAACAGATAAGAAAACTAAAGAACTAAAAACAAAGGTCCTCTTGCAGCAGGCTTATCCACCACGTGGAGGACAGAATAATTATAGGCAAACACAAGGTATCTATCAGCAGCCCCAACAGTTTCAGAATAATCAGCAAATAAATGGGTATTATCAACCACGAATCCCTGTAGGTCCCAACCAATGTTCATATTGCAAAGAGGAAGGTCATTTTAAATATAGTTGCCCTAAATTAATGCAGCGTAACAGTAATGCGTATGGCGCAAGAGGTAGAGGTGGTCAGCAAGCTCCTAGGGGTAGAGGGCGTGGAAATGCTCTCCAGAACGCGCGTCCTCTTCCGCCTCAAAATACCATAAATAGCTTTGATCAGCAAGCCAACGCGACTGGTAATACAGCTCAGTACTACAATAATGATTATTATGCAGAAGATGACAATGTAGAAGATAACGATTACTAGGACAGCCATAGACAGAGAGAGGGAGTTGTTTCAGTGCCAGTGGATCAGAGCGGACCCTATGTTAAAGTAACTACAGCAAATGTAACGGAGCCCTTTCTGCTGGATACTGGTGCTGCAAAGAGTTCAATCATGCATTCAAAACTCCCTGGCGCGCCTTTGTGTGGCGAAATAAATGTCTCAGTAGGTTTTTCTGGCGCCCCAGTTAGGAACCCGATTTCTAGTCCTATGTCACTTTCTGTTGGACCTTGGGAGCTAAAAGCACCCCTCATTCTAACAACAAGTTGTGGTGAAAATTTACTAGGATTAGATTTGCTAAAAAGATTGCATGCAACACTATATTTTTCTCCCTCAGGAGTACAACTTACATTAGACAAGAAAGTGATTTCCCCAATGTATTTGTCTAAAAACGCAATGCCACCTGAATTGTCATCCCTTCCGGATGTCCTTTGGGCTACTGGTCCCAATGATGTGGGTCTTTTGGAAATACCGCCATACGTGGTCACTTTAAAAGCCAATGTCAGATTGCCACGTATTCCCCAGTACAAGATCTCCAATAAAGGTCAGAAAGCATTGTTAGCAATTGTCAGTGATTTGATTAAAAAGGGTGTAATTGAAGAGACAAGAGGCAACGTTTGCAATAGTCCTGTTTTACCTGTCTTAAAACGAATGGACCCTTCACAGCCACCTGTTTACAGATTTGTGATTGATCCTAGAGAGGTTAATAAGATTGTTGTACCACAGTTTCCAGTTGTCCCTGATATAACTGCTTTGTTAACTATGATTCCAGCCTCCGCTGCATGGTTCTCAGTGATCGATTTAAAGAATGCCTTCTTTAGCATCCCAATTGCAGAGGAGAGCAGAGACATTTTTGGCTTTAGTTTAGGAGGTCGCAGCTTCCGCTTTAAACGCGCTCCCCAGGGCTACTGTGAAAGTCCATCAATATACAGTCAGGCTTTAAAAGCGCAGCTTGATGCACTGGTTTTACCCAGTGGCGCTATCCTCATTCAGTATGTTGACGATTTACTAATCGCCGCGGATACTGAAAAGATTTGCAAAAACGCTACCTTGTCATTGTTGCGTCATTTGTCTGCCTTTCATCACAAAGTGTCTCTCTCAAAGCTGCAATATTGTCGACAAGAAGTGACCTACTTAGGTCATCTCTTATCGAAGGAGGGAAGGAAACTGACCCCAGAAAGAATTCAAGCCATTGCACAGTTGAGTGTGCCAAGAACACAGAGAGAAGTGCGTGCTTTCTTGGGCATTACTTCATACTGTAGGCATTGGATTCCCAATTTTTCCTTGTTGGCAAAACCTTTGTTAGCATTAACATGCAAAGACACACCGAATCCTATTCCATGGTCTGAAGAGTGTCAGAAAAGTTTTTGGGAATTGCGTAATGCATTATGTTCAGCTCCTGTGTTGGGTACCCCTGACTACAGCAAGCCTTTTACATTGTATGTTCATGAGAAAGATGGTTGCGCATTATCAGTGTTAACACAGCCTTTTGGCGACAGACCGCGTCCATGCGCGTATTTTTCGTCAACCTTGGACCCGGTAGCGAGGGCATTGCCAAGCTGTCTGAGAGCCACAGCCGCTGCAGCTATGTCTATTCGACAGTCTGCTGGCCTAGTAATGGATAATACATTGATTGTTATGGTTCCACATGCTGTGGACACATTGTTAAACAGGACCAAGACCCAGCACTTAACTAGTGCGCGATTATCTGGTTATGAGCTGACACTGTTAGCAAATCATATACACATAAAGAGATGCAACACGTTGAATCCAGCTACACTATTACCAATCCCAGCAGACCTAGACGAGATTGAGCAACATGATTGTCTGTTCAGAACAGAAGAAGAGACGAAAGGGAGAGTAGATCTTAAAGATACTCCCCTGACTGAGTGTGATGGTACTTTATGGGTGGATGGTTCGTGTTTCAAGCTTCCGAATGGTGATACGACTGCTGCATATGCTATCACGACTTTGCACACGATTGTAGAAACTGCGTGTGTGCCACAAAATTCGGCTCAAGCAGCAGAATTGATTGCCCTTACGAGAGCATGCGTGTTGTCTGAAGGAATGAAAGTGAACATATATACGGATAGCCAGTACGCCTTTGGCGTGGCTCATAGTTTTGGGCGATTGTGGAAGGAACGTGGGTTCCTGACTTCGCATGGAGCTAAGATTCAGAATGGCAAGTTGGTGAATGATCTCCTTGAGTCGCTGCCCCTACCGTTGCAAGTTGCGATTATGAAATGCAGTGCGCACAAGAAAATCACTGATGATGTTGGTCATGGTAATGCGTTTGCTGATGAAATCGTGAAAGAAACAGCAAAAGATGTGAAGACTCGAATGTATGTTGCAGGCCCTGCAAGATGGGTTGGTGATGTTGGAATGTGTGAAAACACAATAGTGTAAAGTCCCTTCAAGCTGAAGCCACAGAGAAAGAGTTGAGCAAGTGGAAAGAAAGTATGGGTAAGTTGGATGAGAATGGTTGTTGGATTGATCTGTCAGAACATAGGCGATGGTTGTTACCTGATGCATATGTGCTTCCAGTGGTTACTATGGCACATGGAATGGCACATATCAGTACGAAAGGAATTTGTAAGATGTTGGCTCCAGTATGGCAAAATGCTGGAATTCCTAAGTGTGCAGAGAATGTGGTCAAGAATTGTATGGTATGCTTGCAGTACAACCCTGGTAGGGGAACCCCAACTCCAGCTGGTCATTTTGCGCCTCCATCATATCCATTTGAAGTTTTGCAGTTAGATTTTATCCACATGGAAAGATGCAACAACCTGAAATATGTATTGGTGGTTGTTTGCGCTTTCTCAAAATGGATAGAGGCCTATCCCCTAAAAGATAACACTGCTCTGTCCACAGCCAAAGCCCTTGTGAAGGAATTTTTCCCTAGGTTTGGAATGCCAAGAATGGTGTGGAGTGATAATGGGAGTGAGTTTGTGGGTCAAGTGATAAAGAATGTGTGTGAGGGAGTAGGGATAAAGCAGAAATTCCACGCTGCAAATCACCCCCAATCAGCTGGATTAGTAGAGCGCTACAATGGCGCTCTAAAACTCAAACTGGCCAAAATCCAAGCGAGCTCAGGTCTTAAATGCCTCTAGCACTCCTGTCCACCAGAATGACCGTGCATTCACGAGTGGGACTTAGTCCCTACGAGGTCGTTTTTGGCCGCCCGGCTAATGTATGGGGTGTGCCAAGACCGGCGAAATTCAGTGAAATCGAACATCCAGTACTGCTTGATTACTTGTATGAATTGACGGCTAAATTACGTGTTTTACACCAACAGGTGCACGATACTCTCCCCCAGGCCTCTGAGGCTCCAGGACACCCTATCGACCCTGGCACGTGGGACTTGGTGAAAAATTTTCAGCGCAAGAGCAACGATGAGCCTCGTTGAATCGGCCCTCATCTCGTACTTCTATCTACAAGATCAGCTGTTCGAGTAAAGGGGATGAAGAACTGGATCCACGGTGCCCACGTGAAAAGGATCCCTTTGCCTCTGCCGTATGACCAGTGGGTCCAGGAGGGTATCGCAGACTCTGAAACAGACACTGTACCTCGTTTTGTGCCGTTCAGTGATGCACGCATAAAAGGCACAACTTCAGCACAGGAAAGTTACGATATTTTGCAAGAAGCTGTGCCACCGTCAATTCAATTGGACACTACAGAGCCTGAACTCTTGTTTCAAGATCAAACAGTACCTGGCCGTTTTCATTATAATCTAAGACCAAGGCCTATGGACAAATAAATATTCTTTTTCCTTACCCTTTTTATTTTTTGATAACCAGAGCTCTCCCATCTGAAGGACTTTCTTGATTTTTGTTTTTCGAACCACCATCCGGGTTCAGCCGCAGGGTCGCGGTGCCAAGACTTTGGGGTACAGGCTGAAGACGTTAGGTCAACGGTTCTGGTTGGTCTAGGGCGTTCCCTGGACTGACAGGCGTACTCCTTAGCAGAAGGTACTCACCCGCCGCGAGCGGCACGATTAGAGGATGGAGTTTTGTAAGATGGAGAGACTCGCTGAGGAAATGAACTTTAAAGCAAGAATATGTAAAATAACGAAGAGCCAAAGTTTTGTATTTTTATGCCTGTTTGTATTATGTAGTATGGTAGTGTTTACTGTAGGATTTGTATTCTTCTCCTCTCAAGAGCCCATTGCACCCACTGTACAGCCTATACCTCCTCCTACTGTCTCCTCTCACTCTTTTCACCCTCTGCCTGAACACGAACAAGCTAGACGTCTGAATTTGTAAACAACTCGTTTATTCAGCTCCTGCACCAGCACCAACTAGTGATGAATACAACCAATTGTTGGGTGTGTGGTTTAATGCCACATACCATTAATAAGGGTATTCCTTATCTAGTGCTGCCGTTTAGTTACAATGGATCGTCATGGGCATTCCAGACCATGTTTCTCTTTGCACTAGACGCCTACTCCCCGCGACAACCGCGTTCCATCAGACCTAGCACCAATAACAAAGCTTTAATGAAAGGAGTTGCCGATATGAGCAGAGATATCGACGCATACTCATCTATTCCCAAAGAAGAGTTGAGAGCTTATGTAGGGTGGAACGCGACGGGGTATAGTATTAGTCTGGGTGAAAGACAGCGAAAAATCTCATCCCCAATCTGGGTCGTACCCCACATAGGTCGGTTCTGTTTGCAAGGTAATGGTCAGAATCCTAGAGCTCAACTGGGAAGAAGTGACTGTACTGAAACGTACACTTTTCCGTCACAGTTTTCCCCTGCGTTTTTGGCTGCCAAGGGTACATATTTTATCTGCAATGACCGAGCATATACATGGTTGCCCCCTGATTTTTCGGGCACATGTTATATTGCAAATCTGCTACCGCCAACATTTACTGCCGCCTCTGACTATCACAAGACCAGAGTTGTGAGAGGCGTGATTAGTAAGGAGGATACTGCCGGTCAGGAAGCGGGAGATTTCTTTTTGGGTTTCCTGCCGTTTTGGGGACCTATGGTTAATAGTAGGAACCTGAGACAGCTGACTCGTGTGGTTGAATCCACTGTTAATGTTATGGCTGGTGCCCTTGGTAATTTGACGGTACAAAAGGGGGTGGTGATGGACGGAGCATCAGAACAAATCAAACACTCACACCCAGTCAACAGATCTGGGTTTGATCCATCACCGTTCTTTAGCCCACTCTGCCACCCCAGTTCAGACATGGCCATATGCAAATCAGTCTGACCCTGTGCCTCATGAGAACAGTCCAGCCCGAATTGCCAAGCCATGCCTTCCCTGGACCGGAAACAAGCTTCCTAGGACCGGTTTCTGGCATTTCAGCCGTCTTCAGCCAGGCTTGCTTGAATCCAGTGGCTAAGTGAGCAAGGGACTCACGTCTGAGCATACCCTGCCAACTTATGGCGAACAAAGCGGTACAAAAGGCGGTGGTGATGGACGGAGCATCAGAACAAATCAAACACTCACACCCAGCCAACAGATCTGGGTTTGATCCATCACCGTTCTTTAGCCCACTCTGCCACCCCAGTTCAGACATGGCCATATGCAAATCAGTCTGACCCTGTGCCTCATGAGAACAGTCCAGCCCGAATTGCCAAGCCATGCCTTCCCTGGACCGGAAACAAGCTTCCTAGGACCGGTTTCTGGCATTTCAGCCGTCTTCAGCCGGCTGAAATGCCAGAAACTGGTCCTAGGAAGCTTGTTTCCGGTCCAGGGAAGGCATGGCTTGGCAGTTCAGGCTGGACTGTTCCCACGAGGCACAGGGTCAGACTGATTTGCATATGGCCATGTCTGAACTGGGGTGGCAGAGTGGGCCAAAGAACGGTGATGGATCAAACCCAGATCTGCTGACTGGATGTGAGTGTTTGATTGGTTCTGATGCTCCGTCCATCACCACCCCCTTTTGTACCGCTTTGTTCGCCATAAGTTGGCAGGGTATGCTCAGACGTGAGTCCCTTGCTCACTTTGCCACTGGATTCAAGCAAGCCTGGCTGACGACGGCTGAAATGCCAGAAACCGGTCCTAGGAAGCTTGTTTCCGGTCCAGGGAAGGCATGGCTTGGCAGTTCGGGCTGGACTGTTCCCATGAGGCACAGGGTCAGACTGATTTGCATATGGCCATGTCTGAACTGGGGTGGCAGAGTGGGCCAAAGAACGGTGATGGATCAAACCCAGATCTGCTGACTGGATGTGAGTGTTTGATTGGTTCTGATGCTCCGTCCATCACCACCCCCTTTTGTACCGCTTTGTTCGCCATAAGTTGGCAGGGTATGCTCAGACGTGAGTCCCTTGCTCACTTTGCCACTGGATTCAAGCAAGCCTGGCTGACGACGGCTGAAATGCCAGAAACCGGTCCTAGGAAGCTTGTTTCCGGTCCAAGGAAGGCATGGCTTGGCAGTTCGGGCTGGACTGTTCCCATGAGGCACAGGGTCAGACTGATTTGCATATGGCCATGTCTGAACTGGGGTGGCAGAGTGGGCCAAAGAACGGTGATGGATCAAACCCAGATCTGCTGACTGGATGTGAGTGTTTGATTGGTTCTGATGCTCCGTCCATCACCACCCCCTTTTGTACCGCTTTGTTCCCCATAAGTTGGCAGGGTATGCTCAGACGTGAGTCCCTTGCTCACTTTGCCACTGGATTCAAGCAAGCCTGGCTGACGACGGCTGAAATGCCAGAAACCGGTCCTAGGAAGCTTGTTTCCGGTCCAGGGAAGGCATGGCTTGGCAGTTCGGGCTGGACTGTTCCCATGAGGCACAGGGTCAGACTGATTTGCATATGGCCATGTCTGAACTGGGGTGGCAGAGTGGGCCAAAGAACGGTGATGGATCAAACCCAGATCTGCTGACTGGATGTGAGTGTTTTATTGGTTCTGATGCTCCGTCCATCACCACCCCCTTTTGTACCGCTTTGTTCGCCATAAGTTGGCAGGGTATGCTCAGACGTGAGTCCCTTGCTCACTTTGCCACTATATTCAAGCAAGCCTGGCTGACGACGGCTGAAATGCCAGAAACCGGTCCTAGGAAGCTTGTTTCCGGTCCAGGGAAGGCATGGCTTGGCAGTTCGGGCTGGACTGTTCCCATGAGGCACAGGGTCAGACTGATTTGCATATGGCCATGTCTGAACTGGGGTGGCAGAGTGGGCCAAAGAACGGTGATGGATCAAACCCAGATCTGCTGACTGGATGTGAGTGTTTGATTGGTTCTGATGCTCCGTCCATCACCACCCCCTTTTGTACCGCTTTGTTCGCCATAAGTTGGCAGGGTATGCTCAGACGTGAGTCCCTTGCTCACTTTGCCACTGGATTCAAGCAAGCCTGGCTGACGACAGCTGAAATGCCAGAAACTGGTCCTAGGAAGCTTGTTTCCGGTCCAGGGAAGGCATGGCTTGGCAGCTCGGGCTGGACTGTTCCCATGAGGCACAGGGTCAGACTGATTTGCATATGGCCATGTCTGAACTGGGGTGGCAGAGTGGGCCAAAGAACGGTGATGGATCAAACCCAGATCTGCTGACTGGATGTGAGTGTTTGATTGGTTCTGATGCTCCGTCCATCACCACCCCCTTTTGAACCGCTTTGTTCGCCATAAGTTGGCAGGGTATGCTCAGACGTGAGTCCCTTGCTCACTTTGCCACTGGATTCAAGCAAGCCTGGCTGACGACGGCTGAAATGCCAGAAACCGGTCCTAGGAAGCTTGTTTCCGGTCCAGGGAAGGCATGGCTTGGCAGTTCGGGCTGGACTGTTCCTATGAGGCACAGGGTCAGACTGATTTGCATATGGCCATGTCTGAACTGGGGTGGCAGAGTGGGCCAAAGAACGGTGATGGATCAAACCCAGATCTGCTGACTGGATGTGAGTGTTTGATTGGTTCTGATGCTCCGTCCATCACCACCCCCTTTTGTACCGCTTTGTTCGCCATAAGTTGGCAGGGTATGCTCAGACGTGAGTCCCTTGCTCACTTTGCCACTGGATTCAAGCAAGCCTGGCTGACGACGGCTGAAATGCCAGAAACCGGTCCTAGGAAGCTTGTTTCCGGTCCAGGGAAGGCATGGCTTGGCAGTTCGGGCTGGACTGTTCCCATGAGGCACAGGGTCAGACTGATTTGCATATGGCCATGTCTGAACTGGGGTGGCAGAGTGGGCCAAAGAACGGTGATGGATCAAACCCAGATCTGCTGACTGGATGTGAGTGTTTGATTGGTTCTGATGCTCCGTCCATCACCACCCCCTTTTGTACCACTTTGTTCGCCATAAGTTGGCAGGGTATGCTCAGACGTGAGTCCCTTGCTCACTTTGCCACTGGATTCAAGCAAGCCTGGCTGACGACGGCTGAAATGCCAGAAACCGGTCCTAGGAAGCTTGTTTCCGGTCCAGAGAAGCCATGGCTTGGCAGTTCGGGCTGGACTGTTCCCATGAGGCACAGGGTCAGACTGATTTGCATATGGCCATGTCTGAACTGGGGTGGCAGAGTGGGCCAAAGAACGGTGATGGATCAAACCCAGATCTGCTGACTGGATGTGAGTGTTTGATTGGTTCTGATGCTCCGTCCATCACCACCCCCTTTTGTACCGCTTTGTTCCCCATAAGTTGGCAGGGTATGCTCAGACGTGAGTCCCTTGCTCACTTTGCCACTGGATTCAAGCAAGCCTGGCTGACGACGGCTGAAATGCCAGAAACCGGTCCTAGGAAGCTTGTTTCCAGTCCAGGGAAGGCATGGCTTGGCAGTTCGGGCTGTACTGTTCCCATGAGGCACAGGGTCAGACTGATTTGCATATGGCCATGTCTGAACTGGGGTGGCAGAGTGGGCCAAAGAACGGTGATGGATCAAACCCAGATCTGCTGACTGGATGTGAGTGTTTGATTGGTTCTGATGCTCCATCCATCACCACCCCCTTTTGTACCGCTTTGTTCGCCATAAGTTGGCAGGGTATGCTCAGACGTGAGCCCCTTGCTCACTTTGCCACTGGATTCAAGCAAGCCTGGCTGACGACGGCTGAAATGCCAGAAACCGGTCCTAGGAAGCTTGTTTCCGGTCCAGGGAAGGCATGGCTTGGCAGTTCGGGCTGGACTGTTCCCATGAGGCACAGGGTCAGACTGATTTGCATATGGCCATGTCTGAACTGGGGTGGCAGAGTGGGCCAAAGAACGGTGATGGATCAAACCCAGATCTGCTGACTGGATGTGAGTGTTTGATTGGTTCTGATGCTCCGTCCATCACCACCCCCTTTTGTACCGCTTTGTTCGCCATAAGTTGGCAGGGTATGCTCAGACGTGAGTCCCTTGCTCACTTTGCCACTGGATTCAAGCAAGCCTGGCTGACGACGGCTGAAATGCCAGAAACCGGTCCTAGGAAGCTTGTTTCCGGTCCAGGCAAGGCATGGCTTGGCAGTTCGGGCTGGACTGTTCCCATGAGGCACAGGGTCAGACTGATTTGCATATGGCCATGTCTGAACTGGGGTGGCAGAGTGGGCCAAAGAACGGTGATGGATCAAACCCAGATCTGCTGACTGGATGTGAGTGTTTGATTGGTTCTGATGCTCCGTCCATCACCACCCCCTTTTGTACCGCTTTGTTCGCCATAAGTTGGCAGGGTATGCTCAGACGTGAGTCCCCTGCTCACTTTGCCACTGGATTCAAGCAAGCCTGGCTGACGACGGCTGAAATGCCAGAAACCGGTCCTAGGAAGCTTGTTTCCAGTCCAGGCAAGGCATGGCTTGGCAGTTCGGGCTGGACTGTTCCCATGAGGCACAGTGTCAGACTGATTTGCATATGGCCATGTCTGAACTGGGGTGGCAGAGTGGGCCAAAGAACGGTGATGGATCAAACCCAGATCTGCTGACTGGATGTGAGTGTTTGATTGGTTCTGATGCTCCGTCCATCACCACCCCCTTTTGTACCGCTTTGTTCGCCATAAGTTGGCAGGGTATGCTCAGACGTGAGTCCCTTGCTCACTTTGCCACTGGATTCAAGCAAGTCTGGCTGACGACGGCTGAAATGCCAGAAACCGGTCCTAGGAAGCTTGTTTCCGTCCAGGGAAGGCATGGCTTGGCAGTTCGGGCTGGACTGTTCCCATGAGGCACAGGGTCAGACTGATTTGCATATGGCCATGTCTGAACTGGGGTGGCAGAGTGGGCCAAAGAACGGTGATGGATCAAACCCAGATCTGCTGACTGGATGTGAGTGTTTGATTGGTTCTGATGCTCCGTCCATCACCACCCCCTTTTGTACCGCTTGGTAGTTTGACAACTGAGCTCCAAGCGGATCGCCTCATGACTGTGCAGAACCCCATGGTTCTAGACGTCATACTTGCAGACCGCAGTGGGGTATGTAAGGTTATCCAATCTAGTTGTTGCATTTTCATACCAGACAACGCTCCAACAGTTTATCAAGCCATCTCCAAACTACATAAAATATCTGAGTCCATACACGTGGATAAAGGAGATTGGTCACTGGTGGGGTGGTTCTGGGAACTGATATCTGCCTGGGGTTGGAAAGTTCTGATGGTCATTGGAATGATCTTAGCCATCCTTTTCCTGTTCTGTCTGTGCATACAGTGTGCTCCTGCGATATGTGGCCTCTGTGCTACATTATGTGTAAGGAAACCTGTATCGAGGGACGAGCTATGTAATAGGATGATGCTACAGCAACATCTCCATGACTTCGTGAATATTGACCTAGACTCGGATTGAAATGAGTATAGTTATTGCCTATGTAAGGGCAAAAGGAGGGTCTGTCGTACTTTAGAATTTGGGACCGCGTAGGAGGCAGGGCCCTACCCCTGTCTATCCCGGTATTAGTGAACCGCGAATGGTTAATGCGGTATGTACAAGTGCTTTGTGTAACGTTTTAGCTATGAATGCACTGTGTATACGCTATTATACATCACTACGTGGGTTCCATTTTAGAGCGGTGGCCATCTTATGGTTGCCCTCACATAGGCTACATAGCATGAAGCAAATACGGGCCTTTTAGAGCACATGTGCCTTTCTTTGACTTTTCTGTGACCTGGGCAGCTTGGCTCCGCTGCCCCAGGTCAGTCCGGTCTCACGAGTTCCCCGTCCTCTGGCCACCTGTGATTAGCATCAGGGCTTGACACACCATAAAGCCTTTACATTAAACACGAGCCTCCAGCTAACCTCTTTCGCACCTGACTGTTCCTGCTTTATGGCTTGTTTTCCAAACAGGAGATGCTCATGTTTATTGGGGCCTATCGATATCTGATGTGGGATCTGAGCCTTGCTGGGTAAATAATTGCGGGCTGGCTTAACTGGAATGTGGGATGGTCATCATGACTCTGCCTTTTCGTTTGAAATGTATACATCCAAATGACCATGCCATAAAACTAGGAATGTATGCCTGAAGCAGGATATTCTGTATTTAAGGAGAAGCCCGTTTCTGTGATTTTCAGCAGTCTCCTGAGAACATACACGCTGTTGTACTTCTAGGATACCTGTAATTGGTCTGCAGCCAATAAACTGATCTTTGACTTCACCCAGAAGACTCTGTGTTTCTGTAGGTCTGAAACAGGAAGAACCCGAAGTCATAGGGTGTGTTCCCCTGCACCGCTGGGCTTAAAATTCCCAGTACTTCAGGAGCTTCTGGGCAGATAGACATTGGATGCCGCGACAAGTAATCGCCAGATTATTCGCTCCCGGACGGTACTCAGTCTCAAAGTTGTAGTGTGGAACTTGCACGGCCCATCTTTCGATTCTTTGTGGGCCACTCCTGGCCATTCCTCCAAACAAGGGCACCAGTGGTTTGTGGTCGGTGGCCACCTTGAAGTTATGTCCACATAGATATATATTGAAATGTTGACAGGCCCATCTGATGACCAACGCCTCCCCTTCAATCTGTGCATACCTCGTTTCCACTGCTGTGAGAGCTCGGCTGGCGTATGGAATCGGTACCCACTCGTCACTCCAGTCTTTCTGCAGGACCACCGCCCCTAGCCCCACCGGGCTGGCATCAACAACCAACTCGGTCGATTTCCCAGGTTCGAAGTATGCCACCGTCACCCCTTGCAACAATGCCACCTTGATCGCCATGAACGCCTGAGCTTCGGCGCTGGACCACCGCCACTTTACACCCTTTTTTGTGAGTGCTCTCAGAGGTTCTGACATCGTGGCCAAGTGAGGTATAAACCGGCTGCAGTAGTTTGCCATCCCTTGGAAACTCCTCACTTCAGTCTGATTCTGGGGTGTCGCTGCATCCTGGATGGCTTCAACTTTTGCGGTGTCTGCTTACAAGCCGTGCGTTGAGAACTTATAGCCAAAGAACTCAACTTTGTTGGTGTATAAAGAGCATTTTTCTTTGTGCAAGGTCAGTCCTTGATCTACCAGCCTCGGTAGTGTCGCTCTCAGGCGTACGTGGTGCTCTTTTAGGGACTTTGAGAAAATTAAAACATCATCACTGCCATTTATTACACTAATCAGGCCTGACAGGGCTACCCTGATGGCATCCTGGAAGACCTCTACCACCGACTATACTCCAAAACTGAGTCGCTCAAACCTTTTCAGCCCCACATGGGTGGAAAACGTGATTATGTCTCTGCTTTTTTCATCCAGAAGTAGTTGGTGATAGCCTGAATTTAAGTCCACTTTAGAGAACCATTTGGCACCGCTGATATCGGCCACTATCTCGTCAATGGTGGGTGTTAAATGCTGCTCCCTTTTAATCGCCTTGTTCGGTAATCACATTTTCAGGCATAGACGAATGGCCCCTGGTTGTTTCGGCTTTGGTGCGATTACAAGTGGGAATACCCACGGGGAGGACCAGATACCTTTTCAATCACCCCTACCCTTTCCAAATGGTCGAATTCGGCCTCCACCAAAGGCCTCAAAAGAAAGGGTACTCTTCGTAGTGCCACAGGTTTGATTGTCTCGTCTATGTGGAGCTTCACTTTTACCCCTTTTAAGCAGTTCAGAACTCTGAACAGTTCTGAAAACCACCATTATTCCCTCAGCGTGAGACAGGTGAATCTGTTTCGCAAACATCACCAAACCCAGATCTTCTGCCGAATGGTAGCCCAATAGAGTTCCTGCACTGTCCTTGGTTATGTGGAATCTTGTCATTGCAGACGAGTCTCCATGTGTGACTTCTACTGCAATCACCCCTTGGAGCGGAATGGGGAAATCTCCTCCATAGGTGAAGATGCGTGCAGACGTCTTGAGAAGTGGAGGTTTGGGTATGAGTTGTTCATACTGCATAGTGTCTAGAATGTTAACCGAAGCACTCATGTCTATGAGTGCAATGATGTCGTTCGCCCCTATGCTGATTTGGCACATTGGGGGTGTTTTTTTCTTCGTGTTTGCTCTCCCAGTGTACAATATCACAAACACTTTGTCCTCCTTATCATCTTCCGTGACGTTCATTCTTCTACACATACTTTCAGCTTTGTCTACAGCCTCTGCCGCATGTTTGCTGGGCCCTGGCTTCTTCGGCCGGCTTCCTTCCGCCGATTGCCTGGAAGTGCTCATGCAGACTTTCACAAAATGACCGAACCTGTTGCATCTCAAACACCGTTTGCCTTGTGCTGGACATCCCCTCGGCAGATGACTCTCCAATCCACAGTTTTCACATCCTTTCCTTCCTGACTTGCCACTTCCATTCTCTCGTCCACGGCCTGCACCCTTACAGAGCGCATCAACCCTCTTCTCCTTGATGGTGTCAGGATATGTCGGATGATGCCCTGCTGCTCTTCTCACCAGTGCAGACTCCATCTCTCAGGCACTGGCGTCTGCCAGCTCATGTGATCTCCCCAGAACCAGGATATCATCTAGGGAGATTCCCGGCTGACGCAGGATTACTTTGCATAGATCTGATCACTTGCACCCTTGGATCAGCTGCGCTCTGATTTCCAGTTGTTTGTTGATTCCGGTACATGAACTTGCTAATTTGCGCAGACGTGCTAAAAACATATCTACCGATTCCTCCTCTTTTTGTTTAGCTTGTCGTGGTTTAAAGTGTTCAAAGTCTAGGTTGACCTGAGGGTAAAAATATCGATCTAGCGCCCTCACGGCCTTCTCGTAGTCATTCATGTCACCTGTGTCTGGGAGATCCTGAAACAACTTGTATAATTCATCCTCTCCCATATGCAACATAGTGGAGCGTTTGACAGCTCCGTCTGTCTCACGCGCAGCAATAAAGTAGTCAGTCAGTCAAATACACTTTATTCGATTTGTTAAAATCATAAAAGACATAAAATTAGCATACATACAACATAAAAACAGACGATCATGTATCTGAAAATAAATACAGTAAAAACATTTTTTAGTTGATGCATGACAATTGAACATGATAGAATCTTACTTAAAAACATGATTAGTTAGAATAATACATTAGGTGGGTCTTTCAATTTCTTAATCCTAATAGCCGCCACCAAAAAACTGGCCACACAAAAGATGATGCAGTTGGAGCCCAGCAGCTGGAGATAAATTAATGCAGGCCTAACTTGAATAAAGCCAGCCTCTCTCAGGATTGGTAACAGATATTTTTTCCTTATGTCCCTATATGTCTCGCAAAACATGATAAAATGCATGGGGTCTTGCTGAGAAAATTTATCACAATTACAGGGGGGACCCGCTTCTGGTTTCGCCCATGATGGATAACTACTCAGAGTAAAATGGATCAAGTTGAACCTGAATTTCGTCAACAGGAACCTATGAAAGGGTTTAGTGACAATTTTAAGATAAGGCTCTAGTGATGGGGAAGTAGTTAACATAAAATGCGATCTAGCAGCTGGTTTCGCAAGTTCCTGCTCCTCGCAAACCAATCTAGCCCTATCAAGGAATTGTGTCTTGATCCAGTAAACATCCTCCCTCCTAATACAAGATGGCGACTGGAAGAGTTCTATACGGCCCAACTGTTGGAAAGCTTTTTCCAAGTAAGCCAGCCAAGGTATTTTGTTAGCCAGATCCATTGCCATGATGTCAGGTATAATGGCATGATTCAAGGTTAGCTCTGAATTAAGCCATGTTTTTGCCCAAAAGATCAAAGGGGCCAATTTCAGCCTGTCTGTGACATAGTCCAGACCCACCTCCAAATGGATAGAAAAGGTCGGGGAGGATTTAGGGACAGACAAAAGGTATCTGATAAATCTATTCTCCACTCTTTGGATTTTCTCCACAAGTAAATAGCCCCACAGAGGAGATCCATAGGAGGCAATTGAAATGCATTTGGTGTTGTAAACTTTTAAAAGAGCCTCCATGGGCCTAGACCCAAGCCTCTTTGAGAATCCCATTAGGGCTGACGACGAGCGGGCAATGAATATACTCTTGGCCTTAATTTGGGGGGCCCATGACCCCTTCTCGTCGAAAAGGACACCCAGATAGGGAAAGACAGCCACCCTGGATACCACCTCCCCTTTACAGAAAAAGGTTTTTGCGTTTAGCCTACGTCCATGATGGCCAACCACCATCGTGTGTCACTTTTTGGCGTTTATCTTCAAGTCTAGTTGGTCCAAGAAAACCCCAAATTGGTCCAACAGTCTTTGGAGACCCACTCCAGTACGAGCTAGTAGTACTGCATCATCCGCGTATAGGAGAGCAGGAATTAGGATCTCTCCTACACGCGGAACGTCGGCCCCCACTTCCACCAGATGTTTTCCCAAGCCGTTGATGTAGATAATAAAGAGGAGGGGGGCCAGGATACAACCCTGGCGCACCCCCCTCTCTGACTTAAATCGTCTCGTGCATCTGCCCTCCCTGGTGACCCTAACCGCAGCAAACAATTCCCGATGAAGGGATGCCATAAAGTGGACAAGTGTTTGGTCAACCCCAAACTCTAATAGGATTAGCCAGAGCTTAGGCCTGTTTACCAAATCGAAAGCCGAGGAGAGGTCCATGAATGCCAAAAATAGAGACCCCTCCTTGGCCACCGTATACTTGGAAATCAGGAGGTGTAGATTCTAACATTGGTCCAAGGTGCCTCTTTTCTCTCTAAAACCATACTGGATATTAGAGAGACCCCCGTTGCTCTCTATGTTATCCCTTAGCCTGTGCAATAAGACTCTGCCCAGTATCTTAATCGCAGAGTCTAACAGGGAGATGGATCTATAGCACCCCGGGTCATCGCGCTGCCCCTTTTAAAAAATCGGCACAATAATTGAGGTAGCCCATGTGGAGGGGAAAATATTACCATTAGCAGCACAGAAAACATTAGTTAGCACCTTTGCCCAGAATTTTGGTAAATGGATGTAAAAATCTGCTGGCACGCCATCAGGGCCGGGTGCTTTGTTTCTGGTGGTTTCCAAAATTGCTTTCTCCACTTCCTCGCAATTAAAGACAAGGGGAGCAAACGCAGGGGCCACTGGTGGGTTATATTGTGTGTCAGTATCTGTGTTACCATAGACTTTTTGGAAATGAAGCAGCCATTTATCCTCACTAATTACGCAATCCATTACCATATTGTCTGTTTCTGAGAAAAAGGGCTGATTAATAATAGCCCAAAACTGGCTACTATCGCGCAATACGTCTGTTGCGAGTAATTTTTCCCAAGCATCATTTTTAATGGCATTTTTTCTGCTGCCAATGGTTAACTTATATTCCTTTCTCAATTTAGCAATAAGGGCCTTATCTCTCGGAATAGATAGCAATGCTTTTTTAAAAACCCTATGAGCTTTCGAGCAGTTTGAATCAAACCATTTGTGTGGTTTGTCGCCTTGCTGACTAGAAGTTGTCATCAGGTCATTTGATATTTGGGCGCACATTCGCTCGAAAGCCCCCATGATTTCTGGCTTTGTGGCTTCTCTATCCCAACAGATAACTATATTGTCCTCAATTTTGGGAAGTAAAGTTTCAATAACATTTTTCGGGACCACCTTTGCCCACTTGAGCCTTCTCCCTTGGTCCGTTGGAGCTAGGGCAGTTTCCCCTCGAAGGGAGCTAGACCAATTCGCCATAAGTTCTCCCCACGATAACACAAGCAACAACGGGTCATGGTCGCTATAAGTGGAAACAATCACTTTGTAGGTCACCGCCTTATGTAGAATGCCAGGAGTCAGAAATATATAGTCAATAACTGAGCCACGGTCAGACCCTTTATAGGTGATTGTACGAAGCCCCCCGTCAGTATTAATCAATTCCAAAATATTGAAATTGGCCAACAACTCTTCAAGGGCCTCCCCTGTTTTGGTGTGCTCAAAATGGGGGGCCTGTGAGCCTGACGGGCCCTCGTACTCACCAAAGTGGCATAAATCACTACAAGGGTGAATATTAAAATCACCCATTAAGATAAGATCGAAATAGGTGTGGTTGTTTAGGCTATAGTTTGACAAGAATGTTTCCAATGCGACAATGTGCTTGTTCCCATCTTCCCTTTCCCAGGAATTATAAAAATTAATTAGTATTAATTTGCGAGTGGAGGAAACAACCCATTCCACAATTAGAATATTGGACGAGCCCGACTCAATCATTTTTAATGACCCTCGTAATTTTAATGTGAAAAGAAAAATGAGTCCACCTTTAGCTCTACCCGCGCTACTGGGGGTTGCTGGAATAACAAAACTAGTGTAGCCATCTAGCCAAAAACTAGGGGATGAATCCCAAGACTCTTGGATGGCGATGATGTCGTAGTTAGCGACAAAATCTAACCAGGCTGTGTCTATCCTTTTTGCTCTAATACCAGCTCCATTCCAGCTGATAAGTTTACAGACTGCTGATGCATTGGTTTTGGAGGCCCCATGAGAAGCAGGCAATGTCACTACTGGGCGTCAGTCCAGCTCCTCTATGTCTGAAAGGGGAGAGAAGCGGTTACTCAGAGCCGGCCCAAGCCCCGCCCCAGCCACAGACGCAGGCCGCAGATGAGGTCCAGCAATAACACTTGAACCCCCCTTTACATGATTTGAATGGCGATTCCTCCCTATGCATGTATCACCTGGCGCAATACTCCGAACCCATCCTTCATTTTCTAGCCTACGTGGGGTGTAGTGTGATGATGGTAAATGGTGTATATCAGGAGGTGGGTAGAAGAAGCCCAAAGGGACTGGTATCATAAGACCAGAATCTGAAATTGCCGAGCCATCCCAAAACAATCTATCAGCCAAGTCAGGGCTGTCAAAATTGACTATGACACAGTATGTGCTTAGTGGAGTTTCCTATCCAACCCACCCTTCTTGCCATGATTATCCTGTCTGAAATATTCAGCCCTCCACAGGAAAATTCTGCACACCATTGTTTGGCCTTATATATTAGATCGGTGACTTGTTCTGATTCTCCCAACTTAAGAGGGGCAACTCCTATGAATGTACCAACTAGGGGAGCGGCCTCCGGGGGCAGGTTTATATTCAGGTGGCAGCCTTTTGGCCGCACACTAATAGGGGGACAATGTGACAGTATATGGCTGTCTGGTAAGCCTGGAGTAGGGTAGGCAGGATTTAAACTGCTGGATACTGAACAGGGGACCCGAGTCCCAGGATTATTTAAGACCACACCACTATTGGTCAACATCGGACTGCCCTGGCTTGCGGCGACACTGGCACTATTGCCTAAGAAGTCCCCGGGCACGTTATGAGGTTCCCGGGACGAGGCATGTTTGTTGGCCAAGGTTTCTATGAAGGCACATTTCTTTATTAAACTCGCTAATCAAGTGTTCAGTGTCTCCACAATATCTTTTGCAATGCCCACCAGCAAGGATTCGATGCGATCAATAAACAGTCTGTCTAGGTGGTCACCTAGATCGTCAATTGGCACAGGAACGATTTTTAGGGCCGAAGCAGCCTTCTTCCTCCTTTTTATAGTCGACCTGATCTCAGGAATGGACACCTGAGCCTGTTGTAGCAAGATTGGCGCAGAAGTATTATCAGTAAGGGGACCAATGGCCCCAGCCTCGCTGGGGTTAAGGCTCACAACCCTCACCTCAGGATCCAAAGGGACGTGTTGTGCATGGGTAATATCGCTATTGGTCAAAAGAACCGATGGAATGGGAGATGCTATGCCAAGTTCCTGTTCAGCATTTGCAATTTCCTTAGAGAGAGCCCCCACAGCTGATGAAAGATACGAAATAATCGTATCTGACTGTCTCGGTAGCTTAGCTTTTTTACCTCCCTCCGAATTAGAAGCATTTTTGCGCTTACCCATCGTTGGGTGTTAGAGTCCGGGCCCAGCCCTGCCTCCTCCTGCCCCGGACGGCACCAGACGGTCCGCCCTCTGCCCGGGCTCAGCCCGGCGCTGCCCGCGCGCGTACCGCGATGCGGGAGGCGTTCCGAGTTCTTAAAGTGCCTCCGGGCGTGTTAGTAGCGTGAGTGTTGTGCGCCGCCCCCGGGACTGCTGGGCAGCGTAGTCCTGCCGTTCCCCTCACGGCGCTCTGGATAATGCAAGGGGTGAGTGATTCCTGCTGTTGCCCTCACGGCGCTCTGGATGATGCAAGGGGTGAGTGATTCCTGCCATTGCCCTCACGGCTCACGCTGTGTTACTGCCCCCAGGAGCTCTCGGCGCTCCGAGTTCTTAAAGCGCCTCCGGGCACGTTAGTAGTGTAAGTGTTGTGCGCCGCCCCCGGGACTGCTGGGCAGTGTAGTCCTGCCGTTCCCCTCACGGCGCTCTGGATAATGCAAGGGGTGAGTGATTACTGCCGTTGCCCTCACGGCTCATGCTGTGTTACTGCCCCCAGCAATAAAGTAGTTCTCTAGCTGTCCAATCCATTTGTGCCATCGCGGCACGGCCATCGCCGGGTCAGCCAGCTGTTTGAACGGGGCAGTGCGTTCAACGATGTGCGCAAACTCTAGGGCACCTCCCTCAGCTTACACCGACATCCTTCTGCGTGCTCTGGTTACTTGCAGGCTGCGCAGGGCGTCCTTGACTTCACTCCGGGACTCTGTGTTTCCTCCGCCCCTTTTTCAGAAACTGGTAGCCCAAGCCCAGCTGCCAGACAGAAGATCCTGCCACCTGAAGATGATCCGTGTCAGCTCAGCAGCCCTGTTCCACTTTTCTGCTGGTACAGCTCCATGCGGCTGCAGTGTGTGACACACACGTTGCTTCCTCTCGGGGCACTAGCAGTTTCCCCCGGATCAGGGCCTCCGATCTTCACATTGGCGCACGCACGCCAGGGCTGCACCACCACACGCTGGTCTCAGCCTCCTGGCTGCACATGCTCTGGTACACAGCCTCCACGCCACAATCTCTAGGCTCCCTTCCAGGCCTGGGGCACGAACACACTCAGCGCTCACTCACTCGGGTTGGCAGCTCAAACATGGGGCCTCCAGCGATGAGGTACGGTGGCGCTCGCATGTGGCCACACACACACCCCCAGGGCTACAGCCACCGCACGCGTCTCTGCCGCGTTGGTGCCAGCTCCACTTCCAATCGTGCGCCGCCCACAGCCGTACACCTCGAAGCCGTCATTGGGCCCACGGGACCCACCATCTCCGAAACGGACACCCTCAACGCCGACACACCATTGCACCGGCACACCGTGAGTCTCTTCTTTAGTCTGCCTCATCGCCAATGTGGTATTCGGGGGCGCAGGGGGTTGCTAGGGGTTGAATTACAGTGCTAGGGGCAATGGGGCCTAATACTGCAGCGAACACAATAACACATGACCACACTCCAGTACGGGTCTGTGCCGCCAGCCACGAGTGCTGACATCACATTTATTAAATACTCCCCGGTCCGCACCCGGCCCAGGGAGTTGAGGTGGTTACATTGTAGTGTATGATTCAGGTGGCTCACTACAGATCACAATGGCATAGAGAGGGCTAAAGTTCGCAATATGGAAATCTGTATTTGTCATTAAGTATACAGAAAAATCTCTTTAAAATTAACTCAGCGTTTCAACCTTGTATTGGTGTTAAAAAGACTACCAGTGATATTGGTGCAAATAGCACCATATTTATCACCTAAGGGTGACAATGTTGTTAGCATATATACGTAACACACTAAAACTAAAGACTATAAACTTGGAAACCATGCCACTTGTAATGATTTGTTTCCGTGTCTGTAATTTATCCCGAATTCTTCATAAAGTTGAATATGGGGAGAGGAGCTGAGTAAGGGCTTTCCAGGACCGAAATGTGGAGCAAAATGTAACTCGGTATCCGATAGAAAGAGAAAAACATCCTTCATTGGTTTGGCTTTCAATTATAGATAGAAAAAGAGGCACAACTCATTTTTGGCAGTGATTATATATTTGTCGCAGCGTTTTCATATTCCAATTTTTCCCACATAGACATGCAAAGTTTCCGCACTAGTGTGCTCACAGCATTATTACCAAATGATGTTCTGCCATATTTTAAAATGCTATGCATATATATTATGGCAGCATTCTTTTTTTAGGACAGACCGCACGAAATGAAATAAAAAAAAGAGTCTGGGTAATTTCGCTAGAGAGAGAAATATGTGTGCATTATTCATCGCACAATGGGATATTAATCAAAAGTTTCTTTTTTCACTTAGTTAACTGACAAGACTATATATCACAGAGCTAAAACGATAGAATGCCATTCCTCATGCTTCTGAGATGTGTGCTGGCTCAGAGCAGTGCAGTCCCTGGGTGTAGTAATCAGCCGCATTCTACCATAGGCAGCAAACAATACTAACTTGGCTTGTCTCTCCTTTGTGATGTGAAAATGATTGAAAACATACTGCCGGTATCACGCGATGAAAGAGCTCTGCTGAAAAAGATAGCCAGGGTGTCACTGTGGAACATTACCCGCTGGGCTTCACAGACCAAGCTTCAAAATCTCTTTTCAGTCAAATAGAACTTTCCTAAACTGTATTATATTTCACACTGACAGAAGGAAAGGTAGGTACCATGCAACGTAAACAGGAAGCAGAGGAATTTGCAGTATGTTCGGTAACACACAGGACTGTTATGTACAACACTCATTCAATATCTATGAACTGAGATACAGCAGGTTTATGACAAACAGTCTACTTTGTGTTCAATTTGTCATGAGTTTTAGACTGCAGTCTCATTCAAGAGTGCTGAAATGGTGGCTGATGCTAAATGCAGTAGATCATGGTGTCACATATAACATACAGATGAAAAACTACTAGGGATAGGCTGACAACCGATAGAGTGAATTCTATTTGAATTACAGCGACAGCATAAGTCATCTTAGGTCCAAAATGTTGAGCATATACTTTATTGTACAGCTAGCTCGATATTTACTTGACTGTGGTTTTATTCACTTATCCATTTGCCCTCCAAAACAGCAGTTTATTTTGAGAGATTTGTTGTGGACCTACAACAAAACAAGCATATAGCAAAATATCACTTCCACCCGGCTCCCCACAGGAAGCAGGGAGTAAACTTGACTAAGGAACATTATAACCTATTATACTGGATAACAATGCCACGGGTAACTGGCCATTATGAAAGGATGTAGAATGAATAGGAATAGTGCATTTGGTGATCAATTATGGCTTCCATGGACCAGGCATGAGTTATAGTTTGTGGAACTAAACATATGCTACCAATTCTATTGTTTTTCAGTTGTATTCCAAACCCCTTACTGGATTTTTTGCTACGATTTTAAGTGAATTTCAGAGGTTATTTTAATCATGATATCATATGTCCTCATTTTCGCTGAATTTCTTTTTTTATGATATAATATTTCATCCTTCAACATCCATGTCTGTAAACAGGATCATCTCTAAAGCACAGGAAAATATATATATTTTTTTTACAAAACCATAACTGTTAATGTATCACAAACACGAAGAATGATGTGGGCCACTTGTATATAACGTTCCCTTCCCCCTCCCCTATTTGATGGCACCAAAGGCAAGCCCATCTGTGCCCGTCTGCGACCAGACTGTGTCCAGTGCCAGGAACCCTGGCACTCCGTCCCGCCAGACCTACAGCCCCTCGGCTCTCCATGAACTCAATGTCGGTAAGAACAATAACTGCAACCTCTCCTCACCTCTCGACACACACGGACCCTTTACCTGCCATCACTGCCGCCATTCCTTCACCTTTGCCGAGACCCAGGACCATCCACCTCCCTCCAGCAACAACTCCATCGCACCCCAAACCCTGCAATGCATCCTCCTCAACGTCTGCTCCCTCCAAAGACACGCCATGGAAATCTAAGCCCTCCTCAACAACTCCTCCGCGGACATCGCCTTCCTCACTTAAACCTGGACGAACGCCACCTCCGGACCAGACATCGTGATCGCCATCCTCGAAGGGTACACATTCATCTGTAAGGATTGCCCCAACTGCCCCGGAGGAGGCATCGCCATCGCCCACAAGGCCAATCTCCGTCTGAGCACCTAGACCGACCGGCCCACAGACCTGATGGAAAACCTCCATTTCAAGATACAGACCAACCCATCCACCACCATCAGAGGCATACTCACCTACAGACCCCCCAGACCCTGTGCACCTTTCTCCGATTCCATCACAGACATCATCACGCCACATGCCATCACCTCCACCGACTACACGCTGCTAGGAGAACTCAGCTTCCACCTCAACAACCGCCGGGACCCCAACTCCACCTCCCTCCTGGACAATCTTCACATTATAGGACTCAAGCAGATCGTACCCGAACCAACACACTCATCAGGACGCACCATCGATCCCATCTTCACATCAGGGAACTCCATCACCTTCAGCCACACCTCTGAACTCCCATGGATGGACCACCGCTGTGCCCACCTCACTTCAAAATCAGCATCTCCCGCAGATGTCCACACCAGCTCAAGCGCAGGAACTGGAACAAGATCTCCAATGACCAGCTCGCCGCCCCCCTCAGCAGCTCCGCTCCCACCATCACAACCGATGACCCCACCACCGCCGCCCGCACTCTACACAACTCGATCACTGATTACGCTAACACTATCGCCCCCCTCAAGAAAGTCTCTAAAACTCACGCCAAGAAAGTCAGCTGATTCTCCACTGAACTCCGAGACTCTAGACGCACCTGCAAACGATTCAAAAAGCTATGGAGGAACTCAAAAAACCCTACAGAGCTTGACAATTTCAAAAGAGCCCCCACTGCCCACCACAAACTCATCGGACTCTCTAAGAAGAAAGCACTGCAGGACAGAATCTCAACCCATGCACACAAAAGCAAGGAACTCTTTGGCATCATCAAAGAGTTGTCCCTACCTAACAGCGAGTCTACAGACATCACACCCTCCCAGGACCTCTGCAACAGACACAGCACTTTCTTTCATCACAAAATCAAGACCATATATGACACCTTCGACGACAACAACCCCCACGAGAAACCCCCTGCACCGCGCAGCCAACACTAGACAGCTGGACTGCCCTCAGCATCGAAGACACCCTGAATATGATGAAGACCACCTACTCCGGGGCCCCCACGGACCCCTGCCCCCACAACATCTGCCACAGATCAGTGAACATTATCGCCCCTGAGCTACAACGAATCATCAACCGCTCCTTCAAGACCGACTCCTTCTTGGACTGGAAACGCGCCAAGATCAATCCGCTCCTGAAAAACCCTGCGGTGGACCCCACCGACCTCAAGAATTTCAGACCGATCTCCCTACTGCCTTATCCAGCCAATGTCATGGAAAAGCCATCAACAGTCAACTCACCGCCTTCATAGAAGAAAACCACATCCTCGACTCCTCTCAATCAGGTTTCAGGAAGAACCACAGCACCGAAACCACCCTTCTCGTGGCAACAGACGACATCCGCCCCCTCCTCGACAGAGGAGAGACTGTGGCCCTCATCCTCCTTGACCTCTCCACGGCCTTCACCGCTGTCTCTCATCGCAGCCTAGCCCCCAGACTCTACGACGCGGGAATCTGGAACAAGGCCCTCGATTGGATTCTTTCTTTCCTCCGGCAGAGCGCAACGGGTCAGACTCCCTTCCTTTCACTCAAAACCCACTCCAACCACCTGAGGAGTCCCTCAAGGATCTTCAATCAGCCCAACCATGTTCAACATCTACATGGCCCCACTCGCATCCATTGTCATATCACACCGACTCAACATCACATCTTATGCAGATGACACCCAACTCATCCTCTCCCTATCCAACGAACCCAACATCACCAAACGCAACTTTCAAGACGGTATGCAAGCTATCCCAAGATGGATTGAGAACAGCTGCCTACAACTCAACACGGACAAAACCGAGGTGCTCATCATGGGCCCACGCCCCTGGGACCATCCTCCCCCACAAATTATGCGTGCAACCTCAGAATCATCCTGGACTTCGAACTCTAAATGGACCGGCAGATCAACGCCATCACCTTGGCCTGCTACCTCACACTCTGCCTACTCCAAAAGACCTTCAACTGGATCCCCCCTACACAGGAAAACCATCACACACACCCTCATCAGTAGCAGACTGGACTATGGTAATGCACTCCACGCCAGGATCAACAAGAACCCCACCTGAAAACTCCAGAAAATCCAGAACGCTGCCGCCTGACTAGTCCTCAACCTACCGTGCCACTGCCACATCAGCCCACACCTACGGAATCTACACTGGCTCCCCATCGAGAAGAGAATCACCTTCAAGCTTCTCACCCATGCACACAAGGCCCTCCATAACACCGGACCCACCACCCTGAACCACCACCTCACGTTCCACGCTCCCCAGCGTTTTGTCCGTTTGGCCCAGCTTTCACTCGAAAACCAGAGCAGGAGGATGCTCCTGCTCCCTCCTTGCTGCCAAGGCATGGAATTCCCTCCCTCTCCACCTCCGACAGACTCCATCACTCCCTAAGTTCTTAAAGGACCTTAAGATCTGGCTCTTTGATGGAACTCCGTGACCTTCCCAGAATTGCGCCCCTCCTTTCTTCTCCCCACCCGTCAGTAACTTCAGACCCATTCAGGTAAGTAGCTTGCTCTGTACAAACTCATGATTGATTGATTGAATGTTGTACAGTGCCTGAGATGATGGTTGTACATATGGATAGTACAAACACAAGAAAGATACCATCTTAGCACGCTAGCAGGCATCTCAAACGGAATTGCAGTATGAAATACACAAGCATCTGAATTTAGCGAACTTAAACCCAACCATTTAGCCTTTGAATATAAGCTCATTTGAGAACAATTGTTAAAGGATATATTTTTTATTTTCTAAAAAACTGTGGCTTTTTGCCAGTAGTTACATCCTATATATTATTGCTCTGCTTAATGTCTTTCAGCCAAGCAGGAGTCCTCTGTAATAAGCGCTTATGATTTTAATGTCGTCAATACATTTTAAACATGTCTGAAAGAGAAAAAGTTATTAATGGACTGATGCTTCTGTGCCCTCCTTTCTCCTGACCTTGGTGTCCTTCCTTATTGAACTTCCTCCATATAGGCTGTCCTTGAAATTTGTTTGTGGTCTAAAAAGCTCTGCACACCTGTCTAGCTGGACAATTGGTCTAAAGATATGATTGTTTATAAAAGGATTGTCACAGACTCTAACTTGTTTTGAATGATATTATTAGGTTAACGAGGTTGTTTAAACATAGTTAAAAATAAGATTGACACCATTGAGTTTTTCATACTAGAAACAGGTAAACAGCTAATGAGAAATTAAAAAACATTAAATACTGACACTACTGTGCCAAATTCACATTCAATATTTACAGTACAGGCTGGAGGAAGGTAAACGTGGTGGTGTGTAAAACAAAATAAATGAACTCTGGTGTGAGAGTGTGTAAGTTGGACATCTCCCAGGGGGGTGTAGAGAGTTTCACCGCTGATAAAATAAAAAAAAATCTTTTACCCTGTAATGATGTTTCCTAACTCTGTTCGATATCCTACACCCTGGAGTGCCTCAGGGTGCAATTTTACGAGAGGAACTTGGGACCTCATCTCTCTCACATTAAACTCCATCAGTAGTGGTTTGTGGTCAGAGAGAAAAATGACCAGGCACCTTACAACCCCTGTTTTAAGTGTGATGCTAGATGTCAGCAACAATCTGTCCAATCTGCTGTAAGCATCATGGGCCAGTGTATGTTATGAGAATTCTCTACTGTCCAGGTGTAGCTCCGTTCAGATATCTATGCAACTACAAAAATCCAATAAGATGAACCAGAGATATGAGTTTTAAATGTTTTAGGTAAAAATAGAGCTAAAATTGCAAAGCACCAATGGTAGTCAGAGGTCCCGGTAGAGCGGGACCTAGTTTTGTTGGTTTGACTCCAACTACGATTAAATGAGGTTTGGATACACCAAGTGGATTGATCTCGATAAAAGTCTGGAAATCAAAAAAGTTCTAAAAGTAGCCCAAGGTCCACATTAGAAAGGGGACTTTGTCCCTATTAAACCCACACATGATACCATTTAAATTGTAGCTGCTGCTGGGGAACTGTAGGTTATATACCTGAAGTAGGTTATTCCTGCTCGTGCTATGGAGAGTTGAGATTTCTTACATACATTTTCCAACTCCCAATGCAGCATGAGATTTTGTCACTTTTTCCGAGGTGTGGAGGTCACTGAGTAGAATACAGCTGACATGTTCTCTGATGCTGTATAACTATAAGTTGGATACTTTTCTCGGCGGGTCACACTGAAGGTCTGGGGCTCATAAGGAAAAAATTTCAAAAGTTGAAAAACTCTCATGTGGTGCCCAAACAACCATAGAAGTACACTCCTAAGGTCCCCGGACCTGAGGAAAAGGCACTTAGAGACTCTCAGATTGCCATGCACAGGCCAAAAGCAAAGTCCAATCCTGGTCCAGTTGAAACTGGTCCGCAGGGCACTTCAGGAAAATTGACTCCTCCATTATATTGTGTCCCTGTAGGAACATAGGAGATCATCCAATTGACCCTTGGAGTCAACTTCTACATCCTGGGAATGAGGAGGGCAGCTGCAGTCCTTCAGAATTCCTCTTGGGTAACAGATAGCAAGTCGAGGTCACTTCTGATCTTTTGCAAGTGTGCAAAGTTTTCTGAGAAGAGTTCCTTGTGGTCCCACATTTATGGTTAACATTAGCAAGTAGGTTGGGGCAACTCCAGGGCACTTCCTAACCAATGGGGTAAATATTCCATGTCCCTAGCCTACCCCCTTTTTTCACCTGTTCCTGTTTGTCTTACTGCAAACAGGCCCAAAATACAGTGGGACAGGCCCAATACATGATTGCCAAAGTGTATACCTAAACTTGGACTCAGAGCTCTTGCTTTGCGGAGTGGACTGTTCTATGGAAATTACTACTGTCCTCCCACAGCTAACACTAAAATTCAGTTCTAAGCAGGCAGTGGATCAACAACAAAAATGAGACAGAAGTCTGGTAAGACAAAGCAGGATCCTTCAGCAACTAGAGAGGAGATACACAAGAATTGTGATCTGGTCCTGTTTGATCCCTTTCAAGCATGCAAATGTTTTACATGGGTCTCAGTCAGTCCTTTTAGGCAGGAAGTGACCCGTTGTGCCAACAGGATTTGCATTAGGCCCTACCCTGCATGTCCAACTGAGCTTAGAGGAATCATTCCTACCCATTCAAGATGACCTGTCAATCAAAGTGGCCTATTGTATGTCTCCTGTAAGAAATTTCACAGCTCAATAAAGGCTAAGCACAGGCTGGGCAGCTGCTGGAGAGCTAACGGAAATTATCCACCAGGAGTTTCAGGCATGGTAAATGTTAACTTTCTTTAAGATACTTTTCCATAGTACTTATTGAAAATCTCACTTCACTATTGAAATGGATTCTTAATATCTGTTAAAAAAATGTGGCTTTATTTTTTTTCCAACTGCTCCCAAACCCAAGATAGCATAATTTATATTTAAATCTGTATTCTAGTTTTTTTTATATAGGACATACAAGACTGAAAGTCAATATAGCCTTTGGGCCTTGTCACTGTAGGGACATGGTGATATGAATTTTCTGCATGTTCCACTTTTAAATATCAGGGGCCTCACCCAGTGGGCTACAAGGCCTATAGACGGGTAAACTAATATTATTTAGAAGTGAGGTCTTGGCCTCTCAAAAAGAGTTATTTTGACAGGTCACACTGCAGGTTTTACACTGCAGCAATCAGGCTACAAAGGTAGGCATGAAGCCATGTTTTGTGAGCCCACTTTGCGGATGGTATAATAGGTGGTGCAGTCCACAGGTGTCATTTAACGTCCAGGCCCTATGTATATTTCCTACACCATATATTAGGGACTTAAAGGTAAGGTAAATATGTCAATCATGTATAAGCCAAATTAACCATGTTTAAAAGGAAAGTACTCATGTGCTCACATTTGAAAAAGTGGACGACATTTCCAGAACATTCCTAACGAAGAACAAAAGAATCTACAAACACTGGCTAATGACGAAACAATCACAATCAAGTCGGCAGACAAGGGTGGTGCGACTGTCATCGTGAGTACATCATCTTATCGCACAGAATGCCGGCGCCACAGAGGTTTCTATCGACCATTGAAAGCAGACCCCACAAAGAGATTGACTCAAGAGATAGCCAAATTGACAGAAGAAGCTAAAGACAAAGGGGAGATCACACCTAAAGAGGCAGCATTTCTAACCACCTCTCACCCAGTGACTCTCTATTTTTATGTATTGCCCAAAATACATAAGGTACAAAGGCCCCCTCCTGGGCGACTCATTATTTCTGGTATTGGGTCCCTCCTAGAGCCACTCTCTACCTTTGTGGATCATTTCCTTCACCCCATTGTGCGTGAGATGTCAACCTGTCTCCAGGACACTAAAGACATCCGGACACTGTTAACAGACACTCCGTTTGATGCCACCATATACTACCTTATCTCATTTGACGTTGAGTCGCTTTACACCTGCATCCCTCAAGATGAGACTCTTGCCGCAATACAAACATTACTCAACAACAGGGACCTGGACAACATCTCTCCAGTGCATTTCATTATGGAATGCGCCCGAATAGCCCTGAAGGAGAACTTCTTTCACTTTTAGGATACCCTATATTTACAGACATCGGGCACTTCCATGGGCAGTGTTTTAGCGCCCAGCCTAGCTAACCTGTACGTACACTTGTTTGAACAAGAACACATCTTGAGAAAGAGTAATCCCCATAGGACCCAAATTCTCCTTTGGAAGCGTTATATTGATGATGTGTTCATCATCTGGTGGAGAGAACCAGACACCATCAACAACTTCCACCGATGGCTTAACACAGGGAGGGAATTTTTAAAATTCACATTTGAGTCCAGCAACACCAGCTTGCCTTTCTTGGACATACACATTTTTCCTACAGGTGATGGACTTGGGACTGAGCTTCAGAGAAAACCAATGGCCCGGAACTCTTTCCTGTCCTACAATAGCTACCACCCTAAATCGTTACGTGACAATCTGCCGTACAGGCAATTTCTGCGCATTAGAAGGAATTGTTCCTCCAGGGAGAAATTCAATGAACATGCCAGGACACTTTCCACCCAACTTAAGGAAAGGCATTATCTGGCTAAATTTATTCTACGCTCTCTGAAGGGGTCAGCGAACAATAACAGAGAGGCGTTGATTGAGATAGCTGTACAGAATGAAGAGCCTTCCAGGATCACTTGTGTCAACACATTCTGTACTCTCTCCAACCAAATACAGAGGAGTATCCGGAAAAATTGGAAGATTCAGAGCATAGGTTTCTGAACCTTTGTTCGCCTTTAAAAGGAGCACCAACCTTAGAGACAAATTGGTCCACACAAGACCAAGTAATAAAAAACCCTTAATCAGGACACACTGTGGGTCTGCCAGCGATCAAAGGACATTTTCCATGTGGTGCTTGCGCTGTGTGCCCACAGACTTGACATACCACCTCAATTGACATAGGTATGGACAGACCTTGGATGCTAGTTGGCCATGCCAACTGCAACAGTGAGAGGCTCATCTAGCTGGTGACATACCCATGTGGACTTCAGTATGTGGGAATGACCACGCATAAGATCAAAACGAGAATCAAAGAACACAAGAGCACCATTTGTTGCAAGAAACAGGCAACCAAACTTTCAAACCACTTCCTTGAACAAATTCATACAGCAGAAGAGCTAAGCTGGACAGTGCTGGAACAACATCATATCCCCACTCACATATCTGACATAGCTAGATACCTATTCATCAGGGAACAAAGATGGGTCCATAAACTACACAATGAAACAAGGGGGTTGAATGACGTCATCCCTTGGACTGCACTGTAATCACAGCAGCCCCTAGGAGGTTCATTGACTAGGGGGTGGGTCCTCCATGTTGAATGAGATTTAGGTGGCAGAGTTCCACTCCGGCGCAACAACAAACTATGTTTCGCACTGATTGAACACTGCGCACCACCCTTGGCAGCCCTCAGACCAAGGCTTAGTGTGACCAGATTATAGGTCTACTATGTTGATAGATCAGTCACTTGACATATTGTGTACGCTGTTTATTGCCTCAGGTACGCACTTTTACTGCCACTAGCCTTATCAGCTACACGCAGTGGGGTTAATGTGGAGCCCCGTGATTTAGGCACTCTTACACATCCCATTTAACATCTGATTAGAACTCACTTCATCATCACCCAGGAGGTGTGTCTCATGCTCTGCGAGACAGAGGTATCATTCCCCTAGAAAGCTAGTAACCTAAATGCCGTCTTATAGGCATACTTTCCATCTGCATGTAGCACTATGTAACACGAGCACTAGTAGCTAGGCTGTAACAAGATCTCTTAGTTTCACTTTTTAGCCTTTCTTACACTTAGATGCTTTCCTCTGTAAGCATGTGCATTGCATTATGTGTAAGGTTAACTTTGTGTATGCAGCACCCACCTCGGAGTTTTCAGAACTACTTTGTGTGTATGCAGCACCCACCGCGGTGTATTCAGAACTACTCCTCCCAGCATGCTTAGCCATCGCATAACGTCTGTGCATCATGACGTTTACGCACCATGGCGATCAGGGCGGAGGATTTAATCCTCAGAAAAGTAAAAGTATACCACCATGGGTACCGACGGATAGGTGAGTGGCTCAATTGAGCCTTACAACGCCCATAGATAAAGCTTGTATGTTTACCCAGGTTCATGGAACCTTTGATTACCATGGCAGTGTTTTGGTATGTGGCACCTTACTAAGACCGGCCTCCATGTTTATGTTTCATTTCTTTAACATGATTTAGGTACCAAGGTCCACTGAACCCCTGATAACGACTGCAGCGTTTCAGTAGGTGGCACTTTACCAAACCTGGCGTCCATGTTTGCGTTTATGTTTCGCTCCTTTAACATGTTTTAAAAGGCCACAGGCTTAGTGAGTGTAGGTGTTTGAGGTCCACTGAACCCTTGGTAATGACGTATAACTTTAATTTTACATGCCTTCTTTACTAGCAGGGGAATTACGATAGGCCCTATTTGGCTGTTATTATTGACTTCCGTGATGTCCAGGCCTATGCGATACTGGTGCACGTTGCTGCTACTATTGGCTACTTCTGACACATTACTGAGTTTTAAAATGCTCATACTTTTTTACTGAGGGGTCATAACTGGTTCTCCCGGCTTTTCATGGACACTAAGTATCGCGGCATCAAAGGTCTGGGAGTATGTAATAAAGATTCTATTAGGCATTTGCATAGAAAAAACATAGAGGGCAGGAATACCTATACTACAGATATGCAGACCCTAGAGTTGCCACTGGAAATCAAGCAGAGCCTAGCTCCAAGGGCACGGAATAACTCACGCGTATACAGGCTGTTCTCAGCTGTGTTACGGAAAATTGTGATTTTTTTATGGCGCACTCAGATTATGTCACATAGGCATGTGCCCATGTACCGGGTTTACCATGATAAATCATGGACTCTGTGTGTCTTACTCTTGCACATTATCTACTGTGTGATCACTACTATGGGTTGTCCATTCTACCCAGTTAGCTCCTCAGGGGCAGGTTCACCTACTCTGCAAGGTCTCTCTGACCAAGTTCTGGGCTAGTTTTAATACCACCAATATCTGGGGTCGCGCACGCAGTGCATAGTCTGTGTTTTACCTGCTGAGAAAGTGCTAAACCAACATTACTCACAAGGTATTGCATAGGGTTTCATCCAGGCAGATAATGCCTGATAACACTAGATAGCTAAGTTACTGGCACATATGTGCTTTGGTTGACTATGTGAACAGTTATTTTCTATAAAAATTGCATTAATGGAGGTGTGTCGAATTAAGTATCGCAATATTTTTGACACGTTCAACATCCTTTTTTCAGAGCAGTGCCTCTCCCCTGAGCTGTTGCCAGGTTGAGGTGAGGCTTCTTATCCGTAAACAACGGGTAAGCTACTTCTTTACTTTACACTCACTATGATTTCTACAGGTACGACCAATAAATCAAGTACACCAAGAGTGGGATTACTGGTGTTGTATTTATCTTTCATTATTTATCACCTTTCACTTCTTTTTCCGCAGTAGCACTTTTTCTAAGGTCCTGACGAAAGCCTTGACACCTTTTTAGGTCTATTAGGCTGAAATATGTATACCTGGTTTCGCCTGTCACATCCAGTTATTATTTCACACTGCAGGTGCACTGTTTTAATCCTGGCACCAGAAACGAGCAAATAAAGTTTTTGTCACTCTTGGTAGCTAGTTTTTGCATCACTATCCCCACATTTCTAATTAGTTTGTTTGCACTGCGCCCTTTACCTAACTAGTTCAGTGTCTTATCATCTGCAGGGTTTAGTATATCCTGAACAAAGTAGGAATAAAACATTCCTGAGCTCCTCCCTTACAGTGAGGGATTTGTAGCCTTTGGCAGGGCTAGGTGTCCCCGTCAAGGGGAGAATCCCAGATGATGGAGCATGCCACCTCGGTGGGTGATGGGATTTCTTCCTAATTAAGGGACTCCACCATAAGTACCTGGAGATAATCTTTGGTGTCTCTTTCTTGTTCAGTTTGGTACTTTAGACCCGAGGATTTCTTTTGTTTATTCATTATTGTTTGGGGATCTAATCCTTCCCTTGGACCCCCCCCTTCTCTTCTGTATTTATTGACTTCAGATCACGCCATCCACTCAGGGTACAGTTCTGAAGGTATTTTTCCGCTATGTCGACGATGTACTTCCCTTGTTAAAATATGTCCTTGGTTCCCAGGCCTTCTCCTGTGTGAAGCAGAATGACCTTTCTTTATGGAATCAAGCTACACGATTGTCACTACTTCTCTCCTGGCCTAACTAGTAAAACAAATACATTATTCTATCTAACTGGAGCACTTCTCTCACCTGCAAAACAAAACGTGAGAAAGAACAGATTCCACAGCACACATGAAATTCAAACTGTTCATTCTAAAGTGAGAGTTTTCAGGGACTTGCATTTCAGGCCTATGAATTTCAGCTAACGTGAGAAAAGCATGTATAGACTTTGTGAATTCACATAATATTAATGAAATTCCAAATAATGATTTACCTACAAATAAAGTTACATGATGAATATGCGCATCTAGTACATGAATTGTTGTCAGTTGCACAACATGAGTTTTTCATGTTAATGTTTTCAAATATTTACGTTCATTTTCTACGTTGATTCTCCATGTCAATAGTCTAAAATACGTCACGTTTCAGGTTAATACATTTCAAAATTCTAACACTTCACATTATTACAACAATTGATTGTATGCAGGTGTGCTCTCAGTGTGATTATAATTTACTCCTACAAATGAAATAAGATCTCCACGGTATCAGCGGGGTAGGGTCACTGATGCTTACTGACTCTTATTACTCCAAATGTCAAAGAAAGGTTGCCGGTGCTCAAAGCTTTACTCAGAAGCCTGCACTCGGTGCAATTACACATCAGTGCATGAATTCCAAAGACTGATAGTCTTATAGCCACCTCATACCTCTTTAATCCACTGACAGACACTTCCTGCCCCTTTATCTCACTTTTGCAAGTTCCCACTTATTCCCTTTGTGACGGGTTTCCGTCTTTCTGTTCCTCCCTCTTTTGGATTTGTGTGTTTTCTCCTTTCTTGCTTTCGGTAAGGACCTGATGAGGGCACTCAAAAATATGCGCTGGTGGCCCCCTCTGATAACACCTCAAATCAAGAACTAACGACTCCACCCCACCATGTACAACTTAGGAAAAGGTGGCACTGGCGAGGCAGCGACGACTGACACGCAGCCCTGAGAAGTACAGCGCTGATGCCCAAAATGCTGGGGGCTGCATGAAAAAGTGACACTGCCGCACATAAACTGGGGTGGATGCCGAAGATTCCTCATAAAGGCAGGTCAGGCTTGTGTGAATTAAGCCCTTGGGCCTTGAAAGTGGCTGGTATGTACACAGGCCCATGTGCTCGTAGAAGGTGTCTTCCTCTTGTAAGCGACGGTCGAAGAGTGAAAGTCAGGCACTGGCAAATTTGCAACACAACATGTATAGCTTTTAATTCCAAATGGATGGATGATGTGCCAGGGAAATTCGAAGGCTGGATTTCAAACACCCAAACCTCCTAGTCATTTAAAACAAGCATTTGCAATGCAATAGGTCTCGCATTACTGAAAGTTTGAGCTACTGGCGTTGCATAATTATTTGCAACGCCAATAGCTCAAAATGTTAGTAATGAAAGACCTATTGCATTGCAAATGCTTGTTTTTGGGGGGGGGTACATTAGATTTTGCTGACAGCACATCCCCGTTTTCAGGTGCAAGCTAAAAAGGAGCTCAGCCGTGCCCCTGGTTGCCATCTCATGTGACACTAGCTAATGTTGAGCCACTGCACTTCAACTCAGGCCGCTATATGTGCACTGTATTTACACAGAAGGGTATTTAATGGCCCCCGCGCAACCCCAGGTAAAATTAAGAGTGGAAGGAATGCTTGAATGAACTAGCAGGCCACGTTTTATGGATTGAGCAAGTTGGGCAGCAGTGATTAAAAGTCTAATTTAACAACAAGAAAGCTCCTGCGATGGATGTTTATTTTATTTGTAACTGATGATCAGGTCCCTGCAGTGCAGCCTCGGAGCAGGTCAGATTTCCCAGGGGATCTGCGGCATCTCTGCAACCAAACACGAATCCTGCAGGGAGAAAGATTTATTGGAATCCCTGGTCTGCAAAGCAGCCACTTCCATAAAGCACCGGGAGCTGAGTGAATTCTCCTGAACCCCATTTTGAGACCCTCGTGAAAGGCGTTTGATTGTTGAAGTCCTCGGGCTCAGCTGGCGGCATCGGGGCCCTTCACGAGGGCTGCGCCGGCGATGGCCACTCTGCACTGTCGCCTGCACCAGCAGACCGCCGTTTTAGCGGCAGTCTTCTGCCACTAAAGCGGCGATAATTTTATCGCCTGTCTTGATAATATGCCCCTAACTTATTCATTCTCGTCTCAAATTTGGGAGGATTTTGCTCTGTGCAGGTTCATTGCCGATTTGCAGTGCAATAGGTCTCCCATTTACGCGAGTTTAAGCTATTGATATTGTAAATTACAATGCCTTTTATTTATGTTTTAAACACGAAAACCAAAATAAAAGGCATTGTCATTTGCAATGTCAATAGCTCAAACTCGCATAAATACGAGACCTATTGCATTGCAAATGTTTTTTTTTTTTTTGCTTTGTCTCCGAGAAAGGTGATCAATCTTTTCCTTGAACGTTGATGCTGCTAATCAGAAGACAGCCTTCTCTGGTAGGAAATTATAAAAACTTTTTGAGCTTATTTTGTCTAAAACGGATGATCGGGTTGTATTTTGCAAAATTAAAAAAATTGTGTGAGTTTTTAGTCCATGGAATGGCAGTACTTCAAAATGTTTGCAATCTAAAAGGAGTAAACAACAACTCCCTGAATGGGCACACACAAAAGAGATAAGCTACGTGAATGTGTGGGTGTCAAGACACTTCCCACAAATAGCTTTAGAGGTTGTATACTTGTAGCTGGTAACACAGCTGACTGTGCTAAAAACATAGCTCACTTGGTTACTGCATGTATTGCAGAGATCTATGTGTAACCTGCAAGTTACATGCTAGAAGTGGAATGCCAGTGAACGTGATAAACGCAAGCAATACTCGGATTACAATAAACAAACACAGAATGTCTTTTTTGGCCGCAGCGGGATTGCAGCATTGAAAACTTAGGTTGTTCTATAACCAAAATGACTCACGTTGCCGCACAAGGCACGCTCTTACCAAAAGTTGACGGAACCCTTTGCGTTGCGTATCGCTGCATTTGGGTGTTAAACTGGCGCTAAAGATGCAGTACGTGCTCAGACAGGGTTAACATGCAAGAAATCAGCAACACAGCGAAGCGATGCTACCACAATCCGCCTGTTGACCAAATCGTTTAGTCAACTCTGCTGCACAATATGTTCCTCCTGTGCCGCATAATTCCAGTGGTCCGGTCAGTAGGTAAACGTGACGTTCTATACGACTTTGAACCATGCAGGAAGTGGAAAAACCCACTTCATGTAAGCACCCCTAGTGCACTATTCCTGCTTCAGAAAGTTCATTTACCCCATTTCTGAGGTGAATGACCAGGGAACATGCGGCCGGGTTTGGGGCATAATCGCTTTGGGGTCTCTGAGGTTGAAATCGTAAGCAAGGAAACAGCGTTTTCTTTAGGGGAAAAGCTATTCTAGAACGAGAATTTTTTTTTACATGTTTGCAATAGTGTCTCAATTGGTTTCCTCTATTCGCTGGTTCAAATTCAAATTGTGTTATGTAACATGGACTACAACAAAATTGTTTCCCCTCCCCAGAAGCACACTGCCCCCCTTTCCCATCACTACAAACTCTCACGCTACGCTTGCCCCTCCTCGTCTTCAGAGCCCTGTTACCCAGTTTTTATGGGGACCACCGATTCACACATGTCGCCCCAGGCTGGAGAGCTACAATAATTTCCCGTCTACGTTTTGGAGCCCAGCCTTCCTCCCTGGTTGATACCGTGCAGGTCCGGCCCATAAATCCCACATGTGCGTCCATAACCCTACATACCAACTCATTAGTTTTAACGAGGATAAAGCGGCCAGTCTGCATGCAGCCGGTCGGACCATTGTGTGTTAGACAGCAAGGCAACTCAGTGGGTTAAAAACGGTCTTAAGGACGCAGGTGCAGAGTCTGCAGGGCTGGCAAGCCTTCCATCCTTCCAAGGTCAAGCAGACGTGTTTGATAAGAACAGTATATAATTCCGAAGCACAGCGGTGGCAAACAGGCACAGAGGCCACTGCAATGAGCACGTCATTGCTGTGTTTTAAGTGCTTTGCTCTGCATAGACAACCTCTTCCATTTAAATTTCAAAGGTCGATAGGGTCGGGGCAGAGCAGTCACGGTGCGTGGGGAGGTTGATAAGGCCAGAGTAGAGCGCATTACAGGCCAATGGTACCAAACAAAATAAACAACATTTTATCAAATTAAAAAGTAAAATAGAATGGAAGCCATGGAGACGCATATAGTTTCAAGTAGGAAATCTTCAAACACAAATGAGAGAATAAACCAGCCAAAACCACGCCATGATTGCGTTTCTGTATGTTTGGGGTGAGTGACAGGCGCTTTGTGAGTTGGTGCAAGTGATCTTTACTGGGGGAGAGTAAAGGGGGCTTTGAGTGGATTTTTGAGGGCTTGAAAGACGCCAGAGTACCTACAACGGAGCCTCAAACCCGCCCCTATGCAAACATTAATGCGCGGCCCTAGCTAACAAGCTGTACGGAGTCTGCAGCAGAACTCAAACACAAAGGGAAGCTGGGGGGGGCTCCAAGAAGAAGGCCTGTTACTGTACCGAAATACTATGGGCCCTGCACTCATGCAGTACACACAGGGCCCTACCGAACAGTTGACGCCCTCGCCTACCTTGACATCTGTAACAGACAAGCACCTCCAATTACGGCATTGTTGCTGTGCGCAGAATACAAGCGCTACAAGGCCTTACCATGGACAGAATAAGCGCTATATAAATCGCTGCAACATAAGAAACATGTACAGTATTTTACTCAATGGCCTGTGCGCAAATGGAGTGATCACTGCAAACCTGGACGGGATAAAGACCTGTGGGTTCTGCGGGCCCACCTGAGGCTTTTATCACTGACTACTTATCCACGCCCAAGCTGTACTTAAATCTCTCTTATCCACTAGAGCAATTTTTAATCAAAATTAATATTATTAACACTAAATATAAACATCGGAGTTTATAATCCAAGGCAAGGGTCCTATGGCCGCCGCACAGATGAAAGGCGGAGTTGGCCTCAGACACGTGAAACACAGATCACCGCGGCGGGGGTACAGCCTCCTTATGCACCTTCCCGTGTTTCCACCTTACAGTCTGCCATCACCAAAAAGAAGCCAGGCAGAAGGCTCTAACTTGTAAGCGTGAGCTAGTGGCTGCTTGGCGAAACAAGTTTTTCATAGCGCATACTAGAATTTGAGTTGCGAGTAGGCGCTTTGATGGATTTATACTGTGGCTCAGGCTAAAGGTTAGGGCGGTTCATCGCAGCCGATACAGGCAGCCTCCCCCAAAGCAATCCGCCCCACAGCCAAACACAGGGCTGAAGCATTGGAGATCATAGCGTCAATCCTGCTTGTTCCCGTCTGCCTTATGCACGAAGGGGGTTACCCTAAGAGACGGCCTTCTGCCTTCAGAAGGGCTCCGGTTTGAAGCACCAGAGGAAGGAATTAAACACCAAAGCCGCATAAATCTCTTCCAGTTGAGAGATGTTTGATGGCTTCTTTGTTTTAGGCAGTGTTCATGTTCGGCAGCGCTGGGATCAGTCACCTCCCTGTCAGGCTCTCTCCTGACTGAACCTGTCAGCTGTTAACCTAGATACAGAAATTTGGATATAAAAAAAAAGGCAAAAAATCGTAAATAAATAAAAGGCTAACACTGTACCTCTGATTGCCCATCTTTGGAACCTTCTTCGGACATTCTTGTTGTTTTTTCGACCTAATTTGACATGGTTTTATTAGCGTTTGCTTCAATGCGTTTGCTTCAATAACAAAGCGAGGACGGAGAGGAGGGAGGCCACGCCCCCAACAACGACCGGCGCTTACATTTGTCGGCGGGGTCTGGCACGTCTGTCGGGGAGGGGTTAAAAACAGATGTCACACTGCAGCAATTAAGTGCGAGTGAAGCGGAGGAAAACTGTAGTTAGGCGCCGCTGCTTCGGGACTTCACGGAAGTTACCATAGGATCAACAGCCAACAGAAATCAAGAAAACAACAGCAATGCCAGACTTGAACCAATCACAAGGGGCAGGAGAAATTACACGGAGTTGAAGCCAATATAGAGATTACTTTAAGTCTCGCTGAGACAGTGCATGCAGTGCATGCACTGCTAACGCGAGACCTAAAAATCAGAGAGTCAGGTCAGAACACGAATGAAATGAATTAACATATAGATACACTCTGCATTTAAGAAACCAGACAGCATCAACCTGCTGCGGCTCAGTTTATTTACTGAAAGGTGACAAGATGGAGGAAGCTCAAAAAGTGACGTATTTTCCTGATGGACACTGCGATTCCACACTTTCTGTTTTGTCCTTGTTCATTATATAGTGTAAAATATGAGCTCTCAAACAAGTGTCAAAGAAATCCATCGCCTCTACTATTCACTGTTGCAAACATTACACATTTCTGAAATGTCTATATAAAGAAACATTGTTGTACAAAAACCAAGAAAAATCAGGCGTATTAGAATCACATTTGGAAAGCTCTCAGAATTAATAGAAAATATCAAGGGAAACAGATTGAACTATTTCTTCTTCAACTTCTATAACAGATTGTGAAAATTGCTGCACTTAACAGTGATGTAAATTGATTGTAAAATAAATGATAATCATGTCGGTGACTAAGTGTATAAAAATCAGACATTCAAGACAACTACTGCACTATTATTTGATTATGCATGCAAGCTGAGTATGCTGAGCTGTGATATTAAAAGGCCTTGAAACATTGAGGCCATGAAAAGCATTACTTTAAAAGAAAATTGGAAAAGTGGGCTGCAGATGTGACTAAACTACTTTTTGTTTCTGACAGATGGGAATTTTTTAAAAAAGGAAACCGAAATTTAAAATGCATTTTCGTCTACCGCCTCATACCGTGAAATTGACCTGCCTCTTCACAGAGTTCCTATACCAATGGTCATAAACCTCCTAGGCACCCACTTATTGCCTGCCTTCCCACACCTCAGATCCCACTATCTAGTGCATCTTTTCCCTAGTCATGCAGGACGCCATTGCTTTTAGGGGTTAGGCTTGCATTTAATGACAGATTAACATAAAAAATTAACATACGAAATGAAGGCAGGGTAGTTCCAGAAACCATAAGGCCAGTTGCGAGGTGGAGGTAGAGGGCTGGGAAAACTGTCTGCACATATTTACATGCATCTTAGGTTTAGGGGAAATCATTGAAAGGTTTGACTTTAGCTGCCAAAAAAGTGAACACATTTAGGAGTTGAAGGATATCAGTAATAAGAACGTTAATGAACCTGGGGTATTTGTTAAGGAGGCTGAGTTTGTCTGTATGGCCTAGACTATCAAGTTAATATATAACTTTGGAGTGGTTGGAAATATGCTGTGTTTTATTCTGGGTTTAGGAAGTTTGGAGGATACAAATACATTCCCACAGAACAGGTTAAATTGAATAGGAGCATGGCGTGAAAGCTCATTTAGGTCAGTTGAGACAGATAAAAACGAGCCAAATGATCTTTATAGGGGAGAAGGAGACGATGAATGAGAACTGAGCCTCATAACATAATTTAGAGATGGCACTGAACAATCGCATCCAAATCAGATGGATAACTAGTTTACTTTTATTGACTAGTTAAATTGTTATGGTCTAAGGATAATGCAGCATCGTCCTCTGTTGGATAAACATGTTCTACTGGAAACAAGAAATTGCAAGGGATTGTTATTTCTGCCTATCCTTCTGCCATAGGCTTTCGTGTTTATTTTTAAAATCAATATTTCCCTGCAAATGTGTATTTCTTATGCTGTATTCAAATTATCATTCTTTACACTATATAATTTTGTTGTTTAAATGCAAAGCGTCTGTATAAGGAAATAGACCTAAATATGTGTTAATCCCCAGTTTAGAAAGGTATAGTTCTGGCAAAATAGTTCTCAAATACAAATATGTAATTCGATCATTTTAACACAGATCCACTGCTTCTTAGATTAAATATCCAGGAATCCATCTTCTTTGAAGAGGAAGTTTAACATGTAATTGGCCAGGATAATAGATCACCAATGTGCTATTTGGTACTGGAAGTCATTCTATAGGAAGTATCAAGGTATAGTTTAGTAGTTGTTCTATGATCAGCCTTGATTTTTCCTCAAATTTAGATGGTCAGTAAAATGTTCTTGAGGGTCCAGCCCGGTCTTTACATATCAAAAGATCAAATGCAAAATGAAGTGAGACCTTAACCCTAAAGTTCAAGCTTGGACCATTAAAGCCGATGTTCAGTCTTAGATACATCTAAGTCATGTATCATTAAGTACTTTTGGAAACTTATGCAAAGTTTGATTGATCTCAGACTCAATTTCATTTCAGAGATTACATTTAGGTATACAAGTAGATGCAAAGCTCAGAATTGAATGGTGGGGTAAGAAGGAGGTAGCATTCCTATAGTGTTTGTGTACAGAAGTAATGTTATAACAAGGCAAATTCTAGAGTTCAAATCCGTTGCTCATGAGCTGTTACAGGCAGTGTCTCAAGGCATTGCATAGCAGCTGAGCCCCACTGTGGTCTTCTTTTAACCTAATAAGGAATAAGACATATTCGATTGACTCTAAATAAATGTGTACTAAACCAAAGAACAGAGTCAAATAGGCACTTGCAAGTAGCAAGGATTCTCTTCAGAATGTGGGGCATCTGAGTTTTACCCCCAATTAGGGGTAGGGACAGTCCTATCTTTTTATGTGCTAAGTTCTCCGCCTCAACTGCAGACTCTCCGCAGTCAAGAATTCACCATTTATTTGTGGCTTGTCTATACCAAACTAAAAATCGAAACTTACTCAATAGTCAGGCCCTATGTGTTTCTGAACTAATAACCACAGCGGCAAAGTATAATGCGTAATATTTTCAGATGTAAGATGTGTGCTCTCCACTGCTCCAACTTGTTCTGGCTTCTGTTGGTTTGTAGACTCAATCCTAATTAGTGGATTAGCCCCATTCCACAAATTCCCTAAAGCTCCAGAGTCAATAGGTGTCAAATGGGGAAAAGCGCATTATTTTCCTATTAAGTAGACATATACATATACTTGGTCTTAGGTGAACAATGTCGTTTCTTTTCTCCTGTACTATTCCTATCTTTTATTCTACCTCTAAATTCTCCTTGTCTGTCTCCTTTCCTCTCAGTAAATCGATGGTACATTTTCAAAACGAAATCTATCATCTCTTCTATGTCCTTTAGCCTAGTTTGAGTCTGAGCTTCATTTAAATATATGTTACAAATGGTTAGCTGGAATTCTAATAATTAATTGTCTACAATTTGTGTCAAAGTTCTTTTGTAACTCTCTCTAAATCATAAAGTGAAGGGCTGCCTTCTTTCACTGAGGCCATTGACCATGCTAGTGTCTCCCTTGCTGACAATGTGAAGGCTACCGTTCATTCTGGAGATGAAACGCACCATGTATACATAAAAAAATGCAAATTACACAGATTAATAAAAAATTGCAATCTTTGATGCTCACTGCCATATATTTCTGGACCAGAAACACTCCTAATGGCATAGTAGTATTTGACCTAGGTATTGCCTGATTCCTTCTCAGACTAGAATCAGATAAAAGAGAATGGGAGACACAGTTAATCAGTCCTATGTGGCATGCATCCCATTTGTAGATGGAGGTGTCAATTATTTTTATTGCTGCTGATTTAGTGGAATATTTAAACACGAATACCATGTGGTTCTGCGATGTTTTGGTTGTGGTTGTAAGCAAGTTATGTCTCTGAATAGCAGAAATTCTAGTCTCGGCTTCATTTATTATGGGAAGGGGATAACCCCTTTGTTGGAAATTGCGTTTTTGAATCTCTATGGCTGTCCCAAATAAATATTCCACTAAATCAGCAGCAATAAAAAAAATTATAAGGGAACAATGAGAATTATTACAGCACATGCCTGACTTCCACAATTTGTTTGATAAACAACCCTTATTTGCACACACCAGAAGTCGGAACATCAAAGACATGCTGACACAACCCAGATCTACACAAAGCACTGCTGAACTAGGCACACGTAAATGTCATAACTGCATCCATTGCAACAATGTTAGTTTGGGGAATACCATCTCCCACCTCAGACAGGGAAACATTCAAAATACGACACTCAGGTGATTTTAACTCGACCTTCTTGATTTACTGCATAAAAGGCTCTTGTGGCTTAATGTATATAGGCAAAACAGAATGTAAGATCAAGATTATAATAACTGAGCACAAGAGCATGAGTCGGAACAAAAACACCTAATCCAATTTGGCTGCACATTAGCTTGAACATAAACATAACATAGTTCAACTCAGGTTTCAAATTCTGGAGATTTTACAAACTAGCGCAGATCAAAAAAAATCTAAACTTTTATACCAACGAGAGATCTGGTTGGTAAAGAAATTCAATACCATGACCCCAAATGGGCTGAACGATAAAATGGATATTATTTGTTTGTTATAACTGTGGCGCTCATTACATGTGTATTGCACTGTGTTCATTTATGTTAATTCAATGTGTAGCATGATTTTGGCACTTCATGTACACTGTGTTTCTTTGGCACGGTTTTGTATTTACATACAAATAAGTCTACCAGGTACTTGCGGCACGCAGTGTCCTGCAATATCGCTTTCCTTGACTTCCACTTTGCATACCCCCCAGAATGGGAAATATGAGATTCAACTTCACTATTTGGGTGATTATCTTTGTCTTTATTTTTTTACGTGTGGTTCTGTTTCTTTTGTTTCTCTTTTTTTCTCTCTTATAAGTCACTTTCTTTCAGTGTTCTTTCTCCCAGCTTTTTTACGTTTTCAGGTCGCCTAGTATGTAACTAAGTGCTTTGCTGTGTGCTGCATTTTTGTTTTACTCTACGCGCTTGCAAGCGCGCTTCACAGATGCAGGCTCACGGTCTTTTGTCATGCCGTGGAATTCACAGTACGTGCATTTCACACTTGGGGCCTTATGTAGGTGGGCTGGCATTTACCACTTCATAAATACTGAATCATACCGATTCGGTATTTATGAAGTGGTAAATGCAATGTAGGTAATGAGTCGGTAAACATTACCGAATCGGAGAAATTCGGTAATTACCGAATCGGTATTTACCGATTCGGTAATGAGGCATACCTTCCCATTGATGGGAAGGTATGCCTCATTACCGAATCGGTAAATACCGATTCGGTAATGGGGGAGAACATGCAAGGGTGGCAGGGTGTCACATTGACACCCTGTTGCACCCCTGATTCGGCCATGTGTGCACATGTGGCGCACATACATGCCCTAAGGGCATGTATGTCTGCCACATTGCACACTTAAACGTGCACAAAAATGCTTTTTTTCACCTATTCGTCATTTACCACCAACCTTTAGTTGGTGGTAAATAACGAATCCCCACACCCCCCACACACTCCCCCTACATCTCATTTCATGATTCGGTATTTACCGAATCGGTAAATTTACCGAATCGGTAATATTACCGATTCGGTAATTTTACCGATTCGGTAAATACCGAATCATGAAATTCTCCCCCTACATCTCAAAAGCCAAAATACCGGTCGGTAACGGTATAATTACCGAAAATCGGCCGTTACCGACCGGTATTTGGCTTCCTACATGAGGCCCTTGGTCACATATTTTCCAGTTGTGATACTCGGAGGACTTTTTTTTCACCGTCAGTAAAGGCTGCCCCCGCGTGCACATCTTCTGTCCCTCCCATGATGGGCCGCGCTTGTTCTCCTTGTGTTTGGTCTCTCTGTGCTTTGCCTTTTTTCCCCAGTGACAGCCTCACGCCCGCAGTCCTGATGATGCTGTACAGTTAACCTTTTAGTTTAGTTGTATTTCAGAGTGAGAAATGAATTATTGTAGCAACCCGTTTCAGTGCTTTAACGAAAAGCCGGTCACAATATGTGTCTTAATTGTATCACTTTTTAGTTACGTGATTGCAACCACGTGCATTTAATATAAATCACCAGCGGGAACGGGTATATTATGATTCACATTGCCGATTTTTTTGGTACTGTGTAGAGCTTTACTTGCAATGTTAATACACCACATTTACCTTATCAGCTTGATAAACAATGTAAATTATTCTGCCCAAGATTCACGAGATTGCTCAGCCAGAAGATTTATGATTTACACATGCATGGCCAGGTGCCATGTTAAGAAGTGGTTACTCTGGCCGCTCTTGTTCGAGCCTCTCTGCTCCAGAGGCATTAATCGCCTAGGTCAGGCCTTTAAGTTGGATGAAAAAATCTGGGGGTCTCTCAAAGGGGCTTGGCCGATATAATTAAGGGCGTGGCATAAAATACGTAAGTTAGAAATCTGTGCTTAGTTTAGCGTGCCGCTTGACTGGTATTTTGCTGCTTTTTTCTGTCTTTGCATCCAGATATATAATACAACAAGTAACATGCCACCTGCATAAAGCCAGGACTACTGGCTTTGTCAATTGCTGAAGCATAAGATAAATAAGCAACAGTAACGGCATTTTATATAAAAAGTTAAAATGCTTCAGTTCTGAAATGAGACTGAAAGAACTGTAACAAGACCCTTTATAGATACATGAAAGGCAGTGAATGGTGGCACCGCTGCCAAGTTAAGATTTTTTTTTCACCCTGAGGGTGAGGTAATAATGGACAGTTAAAAGACTCGTTTGTCAGAAATCAGGAATTCTGCCAACGGTAGGAGCTTTCTACGTTGCAGGTAGGCAAGGTTTAGAATAAAAATAGGAAACAGACGCAGAGTTTTGGAAATGAAGATATATGTGTATTTGTAAAGTAGGTAGTTATATTTAGGACCTATTATCCATAAGAAATCCGCAACATTCTATTTGGAATAACTTTGGCGCCGGTTGACGAATCTTCGTGAACTTTTCAAAATTGGTGGGGCGCTCCGGTCCGCTCCTATCCTTAAAGTCTCGGGGTGATTCGTCAAGCGGGGGCCGAAAAAAAAGGGGGGTCCCAAAACGTGTTTTCCCCATGCAATTTTCCATAGGAACCGTTAATCGCAGCTGCAGCCGAAACTGCTGAATGGAATTACACGAAAGTTGGCAAAGAGGCAGACCTTGGTTCACACTCGTGCCTTTTCATTAAATGGTGTAAATCCTTTCAGTAGTTGCTGAGAAAATCAAAAGTAAAATCATAGATATTTCTGGGCCGAGCCTAACCACACATCTCATTGTGAGATCTGATTGGCTGTCAGCACTTCATCCAAGAAGTGTTGGCAGCCGTCTTGGGACCAATATACATGATAGCACCTCATTAAAAAGCATTGCAGTTAATAGAAGGTTTTAAGACTTTAGTTACATTATAAATCATTTGTTTATGGTACCATACTCATTTTAGGAATTGTGGTGTGTTCTAAGGTGATTTTACCATGTGAAAAAGCCTTCTGCTGGGATATCATGAATCATGTTTGAGAGAAATCTATTTTCTTATGCTTTTCTCACAGAGGTTTGGAAGGTGATCTATAAGCTGAACTGAGAGTATATTTTCTGTAAATTCACATTATCTTTCTCAGTCATGTGAGAATGAAGTCTGACATTCTCAGTAAAACATGTACATCCAACAAGGGCAGAGACTGTCAGTTGATTCCTTTGTGTTCTACTGCAGCTTCCCAGAGTGTTCTAAAGAACAACTAGAGCGTTAACAGTCCGACTTATGACAAACGTATGGCACACCTGAAGCCATCTTGATTGGAATAAAGTGTTAACTCTTAAAACATTTAATTTAAAAAGAAACAAAATGAGGGGGTTTATTTTGCCATAGTAAGTATGATTAGTGCTGCAGAAAGAAAAATTAGGGCACATTTTGAGTGACTTCTCAAATCCTCTTCTACCTCATTAAAATATTCTGCCATGCAGACTGAAACATGCACTTTCAATACCAGCAGCAGACTTCCCTGGTGAGCAGCAGCTTTACTACCGTGATCTAATGAGCAACTAGAGTGCTAAAATTCTGAATGTATGGCAAATGTGTGACACATCTGAATGCCTTCTTGATGGAATCAAAGTAAAAAACTGAAAGTATTTCCTACTGAGGAGACTGTAGTAAATGAGGAAATTAGGAAACTTCATAACAACTAAGTCTCCCAAGAAGGCCATCGCAGACAAAAGAGCCCAAATGTAGCACAGATATCACCCAGATGTAGCCCAAGTATAGCCCAATGACAGAATGTCCCAGAGTGTTCTAAACAACAACTAGAGCGCTAACAGTCTTACTTATGACAAAAGTATGGCACACCTGAAGCCATCTTGATTGGAATAAAGTGGCAACACTTAAAACATTTAATTTGCAAAGGAACAAAATGAGGGGGTTCCTTTTGCCATAGAAATTACGATTAATGCTGCAGAAAGAAAAAATAGGGCACATTTTGACTTCTCAAATCCTCTTCTATTTCCTAAAAAGTTCTGACATGCAGACTGAAACAGGCACTTTGAATACCAGCAGCAGGCTTCCCTGGTGAGCAGTAGCTTTACTACAGTGATCTAATTAGCAACTAGAGTGCTAACATTCAGAATATGTATGTATATATATACACATACATATATATATGCATTTGCATATATATGCATATATTATCTACTGGCGATCGCCAGTAGATAGTTATAGTTAGGAGCGTGTTTCCATAGGAAATCTGAAAATTCTATTTTGAATAACTTTGGTGCCGGTTGACGAATCCTCGCGAAACTTTCAAAACTAATGGGGCGCTCCGCTCAGCTCCTACCCTGAAAGTCTCGGGGTGATAGGTCAAGCAGGGGCTGAGAAAAAAGAGGGGTCCCAAAACGCGTTTTCCCCATGCATTTTCCCATAGGACCTTTAGTCGAAGGTACAGCCCGAACGGCTGAACATAATTACTTGAAATTTGGCAAAGAGGTAGTCCTCAGGTCAGGCATGTGCCTTTTGCATATATGGAGTCAATCTGTTCAGTATTTCCTGAGAAAATTGCAGTTAAACGTACATAAATATCTATATGCGCGCACCGTGCGCGCACCGTGAGCGCACCCTAACGTGCGCTAGCGTAATTCTGATTGGTGGTTACATGTCAGTCAACGTTCGAATCGGTCGAAATCAGGAAGTGTCGTCCGCCATTTTGTTTGTTTTGGCTGCGACAGTGAAAAAGAGAGGTGGCGAACGTGAGAAGGGGGCAGGGTAGAGAGTTCCTGACCCCCTAGCCTTTGTCAGGGGGTCCCTGAAGGACCCCGAAGGGTGAAAAAAACATTTTTTTTTTTTTAAATCGCGGGGTGCGCGCACCGTGCGCGCACGGTGCACGCACAGTGAAAAACCTTAAAAAATATATATAATATTAATACATACATAACTTAGCATTTAAAAAAACGTACACATTCCCTTAAAAAACCATAGGTTTCACACACGTTATAGTTAGGAATTAGCATTTAAAAAACCTTGCAAATTCACTTAAAAAACCATAGGTTTCACACATGTTATAGTTAGGTGGACATTTCACTCGTAAAAAACCAATGAAATTCCCCCGTTATAGTTAGTTCAGATAACTATAACTCGCGCGACCGCCACTCTCTCTCAAGGATGAGGTCATCAGTGATGTCATGAGTGATGCCACTGACCATGTCATGAGTGATGTAATATGTGACGTCATGAGCAGTGGATTGCCGGCGCGCGGGTTATAGTTATCTGAACTAACTATAACGGGGGAATTTCATTGTTTTTTTTACGAGTGAAATGTCCACCTAACTATAACATGTGTGAAACCTATGGTTTTTTAAGTGAATATATATATATATATATGTGCATATGTGTGCGTGTAGAGAGAGGCAGAGAGAGGTAGAGAGGTAAAGGTGTAGTGGTAGAGGAGTAGAGGTAGATAGGTAGAGGTAGAGAGGTAGAGGTAGAGAGGTAGAGAGTAGTAGAGAGAGAGGTGGAGAGAGGTAGAGAGTGAGTACTAGAGAGTAGAGAGTGAGTAGTAGAGAGTAGTAGAGAGTAGTAGAGAGAGTAGCAGAGAGTGATTAGTAGAGAGTAGTAGAGTGAGTAGTAGAGAGTGAGCAGTAGAGAGTAGTAGAGAGTAGTAGAGAGTGAGTAGTAGAGTGAGTAGTAGAGAGTAGTAGTAGAGAGTGAGTAGTAGAGAGTAGTAGAGAGTGAGCAGTAGAGAGTGAGTAGCAGAGAGAGAGTAGCAGAGAGAGAGTAGCAGAGAGAGAGTAGCAGAGAGTAGTAGAGAGTGAGTAGTAGAGAGTGAGAGAGTGAGTAGTAGAGAGTGAGTAGTAGAGAGTAGTAGAGAGTGAGTAGTAGAGAGAGAGTAGTAGAGAGTAGTAGAGTAGTAGAGAGTGAGTAGTAGAGAGTAGTGGAGTAGTAGAGAGTGAGTAGTAGAGAGTAGTAGAGCGTGAGTAGTAGAGAGTAGTAGAGATTAGTAGAGAGTGAGTAGTAGAGTGAGTAGTAGAGAGTAGTAGAAAGCGAGTAGTAGAGAGCAAGTAGTAGAGAGTGTGTAGTAGAGAGTGAGTAGTAGAGAGTAGTAGAGAGTGTAGTAGAGAGAGTAGTAGAGAGTGAGAAGTAAAGAGAGTAGTAGAGAGTAGTAGAGTAGTTGAGAGTGAGTAGTAGAGAGTGAGTAGTGGAGAGTGAGTAGTAGAGAGTTGTAGAGAGTGAGTAGTAGAGAGTGAGCAGTAGAGAGTGAGTAGAGAGTGAGTAGTAGAGAGAGAGTAGTAGAGAGTGAGTAGTAGAGAGAGTAGTAGAGAGTAGTAGAGTAGTAGAGTAGTAGAGAGTGAGTAGTGGAGTGAGTAGTAGAGAGTGAGTAGTAGAGAGAGTAGTAGATAGTAGTAGAGTAGTAGAGAGTGAGTAGTAGAGAGAGAGTAGTAGAGAGTAGTAGAGTAGTAGAGTAGTAGAGAGTGAGTAGTAGAAAGTGAGTAGGAGAGAGTAGTAGAGAGCGAGTAGTAGAGAGTGAGTAGTGGAGAGTGAGTAGTAGAGAGTAGTATAGAGCGAGTAGTAGAGAGTGAGGAGTAGAGCGTGAGTAGTAGAGAGAAAGTAGTAGAGAGTGAGTAGTAGAGAGTAGTAGAGTGAGTAGCAGAGAGTGAGTAGTAGAGAGTGAGTAGTAGAGTAGTAGAGAGTGAGTAGTAGAGAGTGAGTAGTAGAGAGTAGTAGGGAGGGCGTAGTAGAGAGTGAGTAGTAGAGAGAAGTAGAGAGTGAGTAGTAGAGAGTGAATGGTAGAGAGTGGTAGAGAGTGAGTAGTAGAGAGTGAGTAGTAGAGAGTAGTAGGGAGTAAGTAGTAGAGAGTAGTAGAGAGTGAGTAGTAGGGAGTGAGTAGTAGAGTAGTAGATAGTAGTCAATCAGTGTCAGTCAGTCATTGTCAGTCAATCAGTGTCAGTCAGTGTCAGTCAATCAGTGTCAGTCAATCAGTGTCAGTGTCAGTCAGTCAGTGTCAGTCAATCAGTGTCAGTCAGTGTCAGTCAGTGAGTCAGTGTCAGTCAGTCAGTGTCAGTCAGTCACTGTCAATCAGTGTCAGTGTCAGTCAGTGTCAGTGCCAATCAATTAGTGTCAGTCAGTGTCAATCCGTCAGTGTCAGTCAGTCAGTGTCAGTCAGTCAGTGTCAGCTAGAGCAACTCTGCTGACCTGGTTCTCTGGCTCTAAAGCAGCTCTGCTGACCTGGTTCTCTCACTCTAAAGCAACTCTGCTGACCTGGTTTCTCTGGCTCTACAGCAGGTCTGCTGACCTAATTCTCTGGCTCTAGAGCAGCTCTGCTGACCTAGTTCTTAGGCTACAGAGCAGCTCTGCTGATCTGGTTCTCTGGCTCTACAACAGCTCTGCTGACCTGGTTCTCTGGCTCTAAAGCAGCTCTGCTGACCCGGTTCTATGGCTCTAAAGCAGTTATGCTGACATGGTTCTCTGGCTCTAGAGCAGCTCTGCTGACCTGGTTCTAGAGCAGCTCTGCTGACCTGGTTCTCTCCCTCTAAAGCAGCTCTACTGACCTGGTTCTCTGGCTCTAAAGCAGCTCTGATGACCTGGTTCTCTGGCTCTAGAGCAGCTCTGCTGACTTGGTTCTCTGGCTCTAAAGCAGCTCTGCTGACCTGGTTCTCAGGCTCTAAAGCAGCTCTGCTGACCTGATTCTCTGACTCTAAAGCAGCTCTGCTGACCTGGTTCTTTATCACTAAAGCAGCTCTGCTGACCTGGTTTCTCTGGCTCTACAGCAGCTCTGCTGACCTGGTTCTCTGGCTCTAGAGCAGCTCTGCTGACCTAGTTCTTAGGCTCTAGAGCAGCACTGCTGACCTGGTTCTCTGGCTCTACAACAGCTCTGCTGACCTGGTTCTGTGGCTCTAAAGCAGCTCTGCTGACCCGATTCTATGGCTCTAAAGCAGCTCTGCTGACCTGGTTCTCTCCCTCTACTGCAGTTCTGCTGACCTGGTTCTCTCGCTCTAAAGCAGCTCTACTGGCCTGGGTTCTCTGGCTCTACAGCAGCTCTGCTGACCTGGTTCTCTGGCTCTAAAGAAGCTCTGCTGACCTGGTTCTATGGCTCTACAGCAGCTCTGCTGACCTGGTTCTCTGGCTCTAGAACAGCTCTGCTGACCTGGTTCTCTGGCTCTAAAGCAGCTCTGCTGACCTGGTTTCCCTGGCTCTAGAGCAGCTCTGCTGACCTGGTTCTCTGGCTCTAAAGCAGCTCTGCTGACCTGGTTCTCTCCCTCTAAAGCAGCTCTGCTGACCTGGTTGTCTGCCTCTAGAGCAGCTCTTCTGACCTGGTTCTCTGGCTCTAAAGCAGCTCTGCTGACCTGGTTCTATGGCTCTAAAGCAGCTCTGCTGACCTGTTTCTCGGGCTCTAGAGCAGCTCTGCTGACCTGGTTCTATGGCTCTAAAGCAGCTCTGCTGACCTGGCTCTCTCCCTCTAGAGAGCTCTGCTGACCTGGTTCTCTGGCTCTAAAGCAGTTCTGCTGACCTGGCTCTCTGCTGACCTGGTTCTCTGGCTCTAAAGCAGTTCTGCTGACCTGGTTCTCTGCCTCTAGAGTAGCTCTGCTGACCTGGTTCTATGGCTCTAAAGCAGCTCTGCTGACCTGGTTCTCTGGCTCTAGAGCAGCTCTGCTGACCTGGTTCTCTGGCTCTAAAGCAGTTCTGCTGACCTGGTTCTCTCCCTCTAAAGCAGCTCTGCTGACCTGGTTTCTCTGGCTCTACAGCAGCTCTGCTGACCTGGTTCTCTGGCTCTAAAGCAGTTCTGCTGACCTGGTTCTCAGCCTCTAGAATAGCTCTGCTGACCTGGTTCTATGGCTCTAAAGCAGCTCTGCTGACCTGGTTCTCTGGCTCTAGAGCAGCTCTGCTGACCTGGTTCTCTGGCTCTAAAGCAGTTCTGCTGACCTGGTTCTCTCCCTCTAAAGCAGCTCTGCTGACCTGGTTTCTCTGGCTCTACAGCAGCTCTGCTGACCTGGTTCTCGGCCTCTAGGTCAGCTCTGCTGACCTGGGTCTCTGGCTGTAGAGCAGCTCTTCTGACCTGGGTCTCTGGTTCTAGAGAAGCTCTGCTGACCTGCTTCTTAGGCTCTAGAGCAGCTCTGCTGACCAGGTTCTCTGTCACTACTACGGCTCTGCTGATCTGGTTTCTCTAGCTCAACAGCAGCTCTGTTGACCTGGTTCTCTGCGCTCACGACGCACGCACCCGACTTCGCGAAAATATATTTAAAAATAATATAAGTTTATTATAAGTACAAATATAATATTTTTATGAATATCTTAGATAATCTCTTGCCCTAATATGTATATTAAAGACACATACATATAATTTTGGAACATACAATTTTTTTGCGGGAGTCACGCATCCAGCACACCCCAGCACGTATATGACGTCATGCGCCACTGCGCAAGCTTCTCGTACCGTAATGCGCATGTGTCGCGAATGCGCGGGAGCAGGAGTCGCATACCAATCGCGCACATCACGTAATATTAAATGTATATGATGTAACTGAAAAACACGCAGCCATCGCACACCGTACGCGCATCCTTCACAATTTTTCTAAAATGGTGGCTGTGATGTGTACGATTTGAGTGTGCGACCCCGAAAAAAAATTGGACATTTTTTTTAAAGAAAATAATATAAATATATTAAAATAAAAAATGAAAACAAAAAAATGTATCAATATTTCAGTATGAATTAAAAAAAAACATTTGCGGGGCAATTTTCCCAAAAATATATAATGCTATTTATGAATAAATTATTTATAAATAAACAGTTTAAAAACTGTAGAAAATCAGTACAAAAAAATAGGTATAACTACTATCACACTTAAAAATTAGCATTTAAAAAAACCATTGAAATTCACTGAAAAAAAACATAGATTTCAGAGACGTTATAGTTAGAAATTAGCATTTAAAAAAGCTTTGAAATTCTCTGAAAAAACCATAGGTTTCAGAGACGTTATAGTTAGAAATTAGCATTTAAAAATCCTTAGAAATTCACAGAAAAAAAACATAGGTTTCAGGGGTGTTATAGTTAGCTGGCCATTTCACTCGTACAAAACCATAGAAATTCCTCCGTTATAGTTTGTTCTGCTAACTATAACTCGTGCGCCCGCAATGCACTGCTGATGATGTCACATATTGCATCATTCATTACATGGTCAGTGACATCACTGATGACATCTCAAATGACATCACTGATGACATCACTGATGACATCATCCACGTGAACTTCTAATAGACCTCATCATACACTAGTATAACCTTTCATCACTCACTGTAAAATACAGAGAACCATATTTGAAACCATTGACACACCAATACCAGGTACTACATACCCTCTCACTGATTCCTAAGTCTACACACACAACTCCCCATTCAACAACATAATCATTTATACATGCAGTCACTAATTAATAGAACACTATCAAATTCACTTATACACATATATAGGTCATTGACACATCAGCAGTCATCTTAGTAGGTTATGCAGTCATCCCACTCACTCATGAAAAAAACTTAATCACACTTACATTTACTCAATTACACAATTATTCAACAACACCTCATTTATTCAAACACATAGTAACTCATAGTTAATATGTTAAAAAATCACCATTACAATTATACACTCATTCATATAGTTACTCTCACAATCACTGACTCTTACACATACTTCTTTATATGCACCAACTCTCACATACAATGCCTTTTATTTTTTTACTTTGTTGAAGATGTACAACTAAAACATATATTCGCTCACCAACACACAAATAAATACACTGTCACCCAAACAACTGTTTCCACATGCACTCTTAAACCTATACACCTAGTCAATCAACCATTCACACATCTATGCATAGAGTTACACACACCCCATCCAACCACAAACAAATTCAGTGTCCCATACAAATACTCACCCAACTAATCAATAACTAATATACACACTCATTTAGTTAGTGACCAACTGATGCAGCATGTTATACAACAACAGAGACTGTGATGCACACATTCACATAGTTTTGTTACTAGTCCATGTATTAAATGAGACACTTTTAATTACTCACTTAAACAGACAGTCAGACAGCTACTAAATCCTCCATCCAGACAGTTATATATCCACTCAATCTTCAATACAGATTGGTATATATATAATACATTTTTAAATTTCAAACTATACCACATTCACTGGATGATGTCATCAGTGATGTCATCAGTGATGTCACTGACCATGACATGAATGATGCAATATGTGACATCATCAGCAGTGCATTGTGGGCGTGCGAGTTATAGAAAAAGTTATAGAAAAAAGAGGGGTCCCAAAACGCGTTTTCCCCATGCATTTTCCCATAGGACCTTTAGTCGAAGGTACAGCCCGAACGGCTGAACATAATTACTTGAAATTTGGCAAAGAGGTAGTCCTCAGGTCAGGCATGTGCCTTTTGCATATATGGAGTCAATCTGTTAAGTATTTCCTGAGAAAATTGCAGTTAAACGTACATAAATATCTATATGCGCGCACCGTGCGCGCACCGTGAGCGCACCCTAACGTGCGCTAGCGTAATTCTGATTGGTGGTTACATGTCAGTCAACGTTCGAATCGGTCGAAATCAGGAAGTGTCGTCCGCCATTTTGTTTGTTTTGGCTGCGACAGTGAAAAAGAGAGGTGGCGAACGTGAGAAGGGGGCAGGGTAGAGAGTTCCTGACCCCCTAGCCTTTGTCAGGGGGTCCCTGAAGGACCCCGAAGGGTGAAAAAAATTTTTTTTTTTTTTTTAAATCGCGGGGTGCGCGCACCGTGCGCGCACGGTGCACGCACAGTGAAAAACCTTAAAAAATATATATAATATTAATACATACATAACTTAGCATTTAAAAAAACGTACACATTTCCTTAAAAAACCATAGGTTTCACACACGTTATAGTTAGGAATTAGCATTTAAAAAACCTTGCAAATTCACTTAAAAAACCATAGGTTTCACACATGTTATAGTTAGGTGGACATTTCACTCGTAAAAAACCAATGAAATTCCCCCGTTATAGTTAGTTCAGATAACTATAACTCGCGCGACCGCCACTCTCTCTCAAGGATGAGGTCATCAGTGATGTCATGAGTGATGCCACTGACCATGTCATGAGTGATGTAATATGTGACGTCATGAGCAGTGGATTGCCGGCGCGCGGGTTATAGTTATCTGAACTAACTATAACGGGGGAATTTCATTGTTTTTTTTACGAGTGAAATGTCCACCTAACTATAACATGTGTGAAACCTATGGTTTTTTAAGTGAATATATATATATATATGTGCATATGTGTGCGTGTAGAGAGAGGCAGAGAGAGGTAGAGAGGAAAAGGTGTAGTGGTAGAGGAGTAGAGGTAGATAGGTAGAGGTAGAGAGGTAGAGGTAGAGAGGTAGAGAGTAGTAGAGCGAGAGGTGGAGAGAGGTAGAGAGTGAGTAATAGAGAGTAGAGAGTGAGTAGTAGAGAGTAGTAGAGAGTAGTAGAGAGAGTAGCAGAGAGTGATTAGTAGAGAGTAGTAGAGTGAGTAGTAGAGAGTGAGCAGTAGAGAGTAGTAGAGAGTAGTAGAGAGTGAGTAGTAGAGTGAGTAGTAGAGAGTAGTAGTAGAGAGTGAGTAGTAGAGAGTAGTAGAGAGTGAGCAGTAGAGAGTGAGAAGCAGAGAGAGAGTAGCAGAGAGAGAGTAGCAGAGAGAGAGTAGCAGAGAGTAGTAGAGAGTGAGTAGTAGAGAGTGAGAGAGTGAGTAGTAGAGAGTCAGTAGTAGAGAGTAGTAGAGAGTGAGTAGTAGAGAGAGAGTAGTAGAGAGTAGTAGAGTAGTAGAGAGTGAGTAGTAGAGAGTAGTGGAGTAGTAGAGAGTGAGTAGTAGAGAGTAGTAGAGCGTGAGTAGTAGAGAGTAGTAGAGATTAGTAGAGAGTGAGTAGTAGAGTGAGTAGTAGAGAGTAGTAGAAAGCGAGTAGTAGAGAGCAAGTAGTAGAGAGTGTGTAGTAGAGAGTGAGTAGTAGAGAGTAGTAGAGAGTGTAGTAGAGAGAGTAGTAGAGAGTGAGAAGTAAAGAGAGTAGTAGAGAGTAGTAGAGTAGTTGAGAGTGAGTAGTAGAGAGTGAGTAGTGGAGAGTGAGTAGTAGAGAGTTGTAGAGAGTGAGTAGTAGAGAGTGAGCAGTAGAGAGTGAGTAGAGAGTGAGTAGTAGAGAGAGAGTAGTAGAGAGTGAGTAGTAGAGAGAGTAGTAGAGAGTAGTAGAGTAGTAGAGTAGTTGAGAGTGAGTAGTGGAGTGAGTAGTAGAGAGTGAGTAGTAGAGAGAGAGTAATAGAGTGAGTAGTAGAGAGTGAGTAGTAGAGAGAGTAGTAGAGAGTAGTAGAGTAGTAGAGAGTGAGTAGTAGAGAGAGAGTAGTAGAGAGTAGTAGAGTAGTAGAGTAGTAGAGAGTGAGTAGTAGAAAGTGAGTAGGAGAGAGTAGTAGAGAGCGAGTAGTAGAGAGTGAGTAGTGGAGAGTGAGTAGTAGAGAGTAGTATAGAGCGAGTAGTAGAGAGTGAGGAGTAGAGCGTGAGTAGTAGAGAGAAAGTAGTAGAGAGTGAGTAGTAGAGAGTAGTAGAGTGAGTAGCAGAGAGTCAGTAGTAGAGAGTGAGTAGTAGAGTAGTAGAGAGTGAGTAGTAGAGAGTGAGTAGTAGAGAGTAGTAGGGAGGGCGTAGTAGAGAGTGAGTAGTAGAGAGAAGTAGAGAGTGAGTAGTAGAGAGTGAATGGTTGTCAGGTCCCCAACCAAGAGGTCACATGTCAAGAAAGGAATGATGGTGGCTGTGTTGTCAAGACTGTGCAAACAGCATTTGGTGCGAGGTCGAATGCAACATGGCGGCAGAGCGTTCCATAATCCGAAACGGGTTAGCGCTCTAGTTGATCGGGCAGAATTGCGTGATACCGGTGAGGCGCGCGGAGAGCTGCGCACTTCACCTGAACCGTGAGAGGAGTAGGAGGTACCTTCAACGCGTCGCGTTTAGTCAGGGAAAAGAAGATACGCGTCGCGAGAATTCTGAGGAGAATTAGAGATTGGAAGCAGCCAACAACCCCAAGTAAGACTGTTCCATATTTTCTACCACAGAAAACGTTCCGAACTTCGCAGCAGCGGAAGTTTAACTGAAGCACCGGTTCATGTGAATGAAATTACAGCGTACAAAAGACAACACAAGTTCTGACGTAGCATAGTTTTTTGGGTTCGAGTTGAGTTAGCTCAAGTCAAAGAATATAACAGGTTTTCTGGTACACTGAGTAGTTCCGATTCCTGTCAATAAGAAAACATAGGGAGTGGATACTCTTGAGGGCAGAATACAAATGACACAGAAAAGTAAGAACAAAACTACAGAGAAGCAACAGTAGTTAGAACAACCAATAAGAGGTGAAGAAGAATAAGAAAATAAACCAAGGCTTCCGTTCTCTGTCCAGTAAGTGAGTTTAGAGAAAAAGGGGCTAGAGAGAGATCAGGAAGGGAGAAGGAAATATAATAACACCAGATTTTTATCTTACAGCGAAAAAACATAAGAACAGAAGAACGAGTAGCATAGAAGAGAAGCAAAGGCACACAGCAATCAGGGTGGGTACAATAGAGAATAAGGAAAGACACAGGAAGGAAGAAAAGGGAAGTAGAAAGTGATTTACATGTAATTGTTTATTACAGCTCACGAACAACAGCAAGAGCCTGAGAAAAGATAGACTACATAAGAAGAAGCAGAAAAGAAGACCACCAGTGTGTGCATTCTCTTCTCTGTCCAATTCCCCTTTCCCCCTTGGGGCTCTTCTGGCTACGCATTTAGAAATTGTGGAGGCCGGGGAGTTCAGAGGAGGAATTGGGAGCTTGCGTCATCCTGCTCCTGTGTCAACCACCAGCGAGAGAAGAGCTGGTTCTGACAGAGTGAAGTGCCCACGAGGTATTGGCACCTGAGCAGAATGGCGGAAGGTTTGGATTTGAAGAAGCTAGGAAACATTTTGGATGAGATACAAAGAGAACTAATTACCGTTAGAGAAGAAAACAGGGAACTCAAAAAGGACACCACAGAATTGGCGCAAAGAATAGGGAGTTTGGTTGCGGGAGATGAGTATAAGATATCTTCCCCAGTTTTGGGTTCATTTGAGGAAGCAACTCCGTCCCAGTCAAGGGGTAACACACAAGTAATACATTCTTTATCCCCGGTGATTCCCTTAGCACCTCCAGAACGCTTTAGTGGAGACCCCCAGAAGGCCCAAGTCTTTTTAACTCAATGTTCCTTGCACTTTATGTGCAGACCAGCCTTGTTTCCTGATGCTCAGTCTCGAGTGGCATTTATCCTTTCCTACTTAAGTGGGGATGCCGCAGCTTGGTCAATGCCTTTGGTCACCAGAAACGACCCTGTGCTATTCAATTTAGAAGACTTCAAGAAAGAGTTCATGCGAATTTTTGACCGTCGGAAGGTGTCTCAAGCTACCGACAATGAACTTTTAGAGATCCGACAAGGAAACAGAGAGTTAGTTGCATACTTGGCCCAATTCAACAAGTTGGTGTTAGAAACGGAATGGCCAGAGAACAAACGAGCCGCAGTATTTTATCGGGGGCTAAAGGATGAGTTAAAGGATGCCTTAGCACAAGTTCCCAATCGTCCCACAGACATCTCTGCTTTGGTGGATCTAGTGTTGGAGATCGATTTTCGCCAGAGCGAGAGAAGAGGCGAGAAGAAACGAGATTATCGACCCAGTGTACCGCGTTTTGATAGAGCCAGATATGAACCTCACAAGGAGCTAGATACCAATCGCGGAACCGAGCCTATGCAAATAGGAACTATCCGTGGACCTCTTACAAAGGAGGAGAAGGAGAAGAGGCGGAATAATAAGTTGTGTCTCTATTGTGGAGGAAGTGGGCATTTTGTTCGAGATTGCCCCAAGAAGCCCAAGACGCAGTCGGCGGAAAACGCCACGCGCCACCAGTAGCTGGAGTTGGACTGGTGGTTGCAGAAACAAAGTCAGCTCCAATGAATCATGCTTTGGCAAATACGTTACAAGCAGACACTCCTCATTTGGTGATATCTGTCACTCTGAGCTATCGAGAACAAAAGAGAAATCAAATAGCTGTGATGATAGACTCGGGAGCGACAGGTAATTTCTGCGATTTACAATTCGCAAGGAGAATAGGATTACTAGCAATCCGAAAGGAGAAGAGTGAGCCCGTCAGAGCAGTGGACGGTACTAATCTGTCATCAGGCCCCATTGTGAGTCACACAGAGCCAGTGCATCTAGAAACCACAGAAGGTCATCATGAAATATTACAATTCAATCTAATAGACGCTCCGCAATTTCAATTGATCTTAGGGTTACCATGGCTCACGGAGCATAACCCCACCATAGATTGGGCCGCAAGAACAATGACCTTGAACTCGGATTACTGCAAGGAAAATTGTTTCAAAGACTGCAAAATTGAAATAAAAGAATCACCTGCTTATCATTTAAGTGTAAACGAAAATTCAGTTTGTTTGATAGACACGGTAACCTTGCCAAAGAAATATGGAGAATATCAGGATGTCTTTAATGAAGCTGAAGCAAAGAAATTACCTCCTCACAGGGAGTATGATTGTAAAATAGACTTGGAACCAGGAGTGAACTTACCCTGCAGTAGAATCTATGCTTTGACCGAACAAGAGGATAAACATTTAAAGAAGTATCTGGCGGAATACTTAGAGAATGGGTTCATCCGACCTTCGCAGTCTCCAGTATCCTCCCCTTTGTTTTTCATTCCAAAGAAAAATGGAGAATTACGCACGTGCATAGACTACAGGGCAATAAATCGAATAACAATCAAGAATCGTTACCCTTTACCTCTGATTTCCACTCTTCTGGACCAGGTGAAAGAAGCTAAAATCTATACCAAGCTTGATCTGCGAGGGGCTTATCACCTGGTTCGAATCAGAGAAGGCGATGAGTGGAAGACGGCGTTTAGAACGAAGCAAGGTCTATTCGAATACCAGGTGATGCCATATGGGCTATGCAACGCGCCAGCTGCATTTCAACATTTTATCAATGATGTATTGAAGGATTGCATAGACCAAATAGCAATTGTGTATATTGACGACATATTGATTTACTCGACAGAAGTAGAGACACATGAAGAACATGTCAAGAAGGTACTACAAAGACTTCGTGAGAATGGGTTATTTGTCAAATTGGACAAATGTGCATTTGATGTAACCACAGTCGAGTTCTTGGGATTTGTACTTGCTCCAGGAGGAATCACCATGGATGAACATAAGATAAAGGCTGTGACTGAGTGGAAATCCCCTACCTCAGTTAAAGAAATCCAAAGTTTCATAGGATTTGCCAACTTCTATAGAAGGTTTATTCAGTCTTTCTCAAAAAAGTTAATCCCAATCACACGTTTATTGAAGAAAGGAGTTCCTTTCCAGTGGGATGCGGAAGCAGAGGCAGCATTTGAGCAATTAAAGAAGGATTTCACCACAGCGCCTATTTTGTTGCATCCAGATCCTGCAGAACCATTCTTTGTTGAAACGGATGCGTCAAATCTGGCCTTGGGAGGAGTGTTATCGCAGAGACACAAAACTACAGGTCAGCTCCATCCAGTGGCCTTCCGCTCTCGAAAATTAACACCTCCAGAAATTAATTATACAATCACTGAAAAAGAATTACTGGCCATAAAGGATGCTTTCAAGGAGTGGAGGCATTATTTGATGGGAGCTCGACATGTAGTAACAGTGTATACTGATCATCGAAATTTGAAGTTCCTAAAATCAGCCCGAACTTTAACTCCCAGACAGCTACGCTGGTCCTTGTATTTCTCTGAATATGATTTTGTAATCACCTTTCGACCTGGAGCCCAGAATGGAAAAGCGGATGCCCTATCTAGATTAGAGACGGAAGGAGTCACGGAAAAGGTTCTGGATCAGGCAATAATTCCAGCGGAAAAGGTGATCAATGCCGTCTTGCAAGAAACCGTAGAAAATCAAGAGAAAGAAGATCCTTTGAGTTGCGAAGAGATGAGGAGTTGGTTAAAAGAAGATTCCAAAAGAGAAATTCGAGAAGGACTACCCTATCACCATGGAGCATTATACTTGCCCACTCCAGAGATGCAGTTAAAGGCCTTAAAAGAATGTCATGATAGCATCTTATCAGGACACAAGGGAATTAACAAGACTAAAGAATTGGTACGCAGACGATTCTGGTGGCCAAATATGATCAAGGATATACATCAGTATGTGGCGACTTGTGAGACTTGTGCAAGAGGAAAATCAGAAAGGAAACGTCCACAAGGCCTGTTACAGCCCTTGCCCACCCCTCCGTTTCCCTGGCACACTGTGACCTTAGATCTCATAGTAGATTTACCCTCTAGTCATGGTTATGATTCCATTCTAGTGTGTGTGGACGCCTTTACAAAGATGGCGCATTTTGTGCCCTTGAAGGGGGTACCTTCTGCCCAGGAGTTAGCAGATGCTTTCAGTCAGCATGTAGTTCGTGCACATGGTATACCTAAGGTTTTGGTGTCAGATAGGGGCTCTCAGTTTCTGTCACATTTTTGGAAGGCATTCACCAAGCGTTTAAACATAGAGAATCGATACTCCACTAGCTTCCACCCAGAGTCAGATGGGCAAACAGAACGCACAAATCAGGAACTGGAGCAATATCTGAGATTGTGTCTTTTAGAACAGGAGGGAGATTGGCCTGATTATTTATGGGCAGCAGAATTTGCACATAATAACACTACAAATGCATCAACTGGATACACTCCATTCTTTCTGAATACAGGTAGACATCCACAACATTCCTTAAACTTCCAAGAAGTGGGTGTTCCAGCAGTATCCAATTGGGTAGAACAACTGACACAAGCCCATAGTAGAGCTATCAAGAATCTGACAGTAGCGAAGGCAAAATATAAACACTACGCAGACAAAAAGAGAAGAAAAGAACCAGAATTGTTGGTAGGAGACAAGGTTTGGTTAAGTACAAAAAATATTAGATTAAAAGGGGTTAGGAAGTTCCAACCACGATACATTGGACCTTATCCAATTGCAAAAAAGCTTAGCACCTTAAATTATCAGCTAAAATTACCTAAGAGGTTGCGGATACACCCAGTTTTTCATGTTTCTTTATTAAAGAAGGCAGAACCAGAAGTTAGATTGAGTAAGACCCCAAAGCCAATTCAGACTGAGAAAGGAAGCGAGTTTGAAGTTCAACAAATTTTAGATTCCAAACTACAGAATGGAAAGTTGTATTACTTATTAGATTGGAAGGGTTACGGTCCGGAGGAAAGATCCTGGGAGCCAGAGTCTGAAGTGAATGCTCCACGACTAGTAGCAGAATTCCACAGAAGATTTCCAAGCAAGGTCCGGAAGGAAGGAAGATCTTTGAGGGAGGGTACTGTCAGGTCCCCAACCAAGAGGTCACATGTCAAGAAAGGAATGATGGTGGCTGTGTTGTCAAGACTGTGCAAACAGCATTTGGTGCGAGGTCGAATGCAACATGGCGGCAGAGCGTTCCATAATCCGAAACGGGTTAGCGCTCTAGTTGATCGGGCAGAATAGCGTGATACCGGTGAGGCGCGCGGAGAGCTGCGCACTTCACCTGAACCGTGAGAGGAGTAGGAGGTACCTTCAACGCGTCGCGTTTAGTCAGGGAAAAGAAGATACGCGTCGCGAGAATTCTGAGGAGAATTAGAGATTGGAAGCAGCCAACAACCCCAAGTAAGACTGTTCCATATTTTCTACCACAGAAAACGTTCCGAACTTCGCAGCAGCGGAAGTTTAACTGAAGCACCGGTTCATGTGAATGAAATTACAGCGTACAAAAGACAACACAAGTTCTGACGTAGCATAGTTTTTTGGGTTCGAGTTGAGTTAGCTCAAGTCAAAGAATATAACAGGTTTTCTGGTACACTGAGTAGTTCCGATTCCTGTCAATAAGAAAACATAGGGAGTGGATACTCTTGAGGGCAGAATACAAATGACACAGAAAAGTAAGAACAAAACTACAGAGAAGCAACAGTAGTTAGAACAACCAATAAGAGGTGAAGAAGAATAAGAAAATAAACCAAGGCTTCCGTTCTCTGTCCAGTAAGTGAGTTTAGAGAAAAAGGGGCTAGAGAGAGATCAGGAAGGGAGAAGGAAATATAATAACACCAGATTTTTATCTTACAGCGAAAAAACATAAGAACAGAAGAACGAGTAGCATAGAAGAGAAGCAAAGGCACACAGCAATCAGGGTGGGTACAATAGAGAATAAGGAAAGACACAGGAAGGAAGAAAAGGGAAGTAGAAAGTGATTTACATGTAATTGTTTATTACAGCTCACGAACAACAGCAAGAGCCTGAGAAAAGATAGACTACATAAGAAGAAGCAGAAAAGAAGACCACCAGTGTGTGCATTCTCTTCTCTGTCCAATTCCCCTTTCCCCCTTGGGGCTCTTCTGGCTACGCATTTAGAAATTGTGGAGGCCGGGGAGTTCAGAGGAGGAATTGGGAGCTTGCGTCATCCTGCTCCTGTGTCAACCACCAGCGAGAGAAGAGCTGGTTCTGACAATGGTAGAGAGTGGTAGAGAGTGAGTAGTAGAGAGTGAGTAGTAGAGAGTGAGTAGTAGAGAGTAGTAGAGAGTAAGTAGTAGAGAGTAGTAGAGAGTGAGTAGTAGGGAGTGAGTAGTAGAGTAGTAGATAGTAGTCAATCAGTGTCAGTCAGTCATTGTCAGTCAATCAGTGTCAGTCAGTGTCAGTCAATCAGTGTCAGTCAATCAGTGTCAGTGTCAGTCAGTCAGTGTCAGTCAATCAGTGTCAGTCAGTGTCAGTCAGTGAGTGAGTGTCAGTCAGTCAGTGTCAGTCAGTCACTGTCAATCAGTGTCAGTGTCAGTCAGTGTCAGTGCCAATCAATTAGTGTCAGTCAGTGTCAATCCGTCAGTGTCAGTCAGTCAGTGTCAGTCAGTCAGTGTCAGCTAGAGCAACTCTGCTGACCTGGTTCTCTGGCTCTAAAGCAGCTCTGCTGACCTGGTTCTCTCACTCTAAAGCAACTCTGCTGACCTGGTTTCTCTGGCTCTACAGCAGGTCTGCTGACCTAATTCTCTGGCTCTAGAGCAGCTCTGCTGACCTAGTTCTTAGGCTACAGAGCAGCTCTGCTGATCTGGTTCTCTGGCTCTACAACAGCTCTGCTGACCTGGTTCTCTGGCTCTAAAGCAGCTCTGCTGACCCGGTTCTATGGCTCTAAAGCAGTTATGCTGACATGGTTCTCTGGCTCTAGAGCAGCTCTGCTGACCTGGTTCTAGAGCAGCTCTGCTGACCTGGTTCTCTCCCTCTAAAGCAGCTCTACTGACCTGGTTCTCTGGCTCTAAAGCAGCTCTGATGATCTGGTTCTCTGGCTCTAGAGCAGCTCTGCTGACTTGGTTCTCTGGCTCTAGAGCAGCTCTGCTGACCTGGTTCTCAGGCTCTAAAGCAGCTCTGCTGACCTGATTCTCTGACTCTAAAGCAGCTCTGCTGACCTGGTTCTTTATCACTAAAGCAGCTCTGCTGACCTGGTTTCTCTGGCTCTACAGCAGCTCTGCTGACCTGGTTCTCTGGCTCTAGAGCAGCTCTGCTGACCTAGTTCTTAGGCTCTAGAGCAGCACTGCTGACCTGGTTCTCTGGCTCTACAACAGCTCTGCTGACCTGGTTCTGTGGCTCTAAAGCAGCTCTGCTGACCCGATTCTATGGCTCTAAAGCAGCTCTGCTGACCTGGTTCTCTCCCTCTACTGCAGCTCTGCTGACCTGGTTCTCTCGCTCTAAAGCAGCTCTACTGGCCTGGGTTCTCTGGCTCTACAGCAGCTCTGCTGACCTGGTTCTCTGGCTCTAAAGAAGCTCTGCTGACCTGGTTCTATGGCTCTACAGCAGCTCTGCTGACCTGGTTCTCTGGCTCTAGAACAGCTCTGCTGACCTGGTTCTCTGGCTCTAAAGCAGCTCTGCTGACCTGGTTTCCCTGGCTCTAGAGCAGCTCTGCTGACCTGGTTCTCTGGCTCTAAAGCAGCTCTGCTGACCTGGTTCTCTCCCTCTAAAGCAGCTCTGCTGACCTGGTTGTCTGCCTCTAGAGCAGCTCTTCTGACCTGGTTCTCTGGCTCTAAAGCAGCTCTGCTGACCTGGTTCTATGGCTCTAAAGCAGCTCTGCTGACCTGTTTCTCGGGCTCTAGAGCAGCTCTGCTGACCTGGTTCTATGGCTCTAAAGCAGCTCTGCTGACCTGGCTCTCTCCCTCTAGAGAGCTCTGCTGACCTGGTTCTCTGGCTCTAAAGCAGTTCTGCTGACCTGGCTCTCTGCTGACCTGGTTCTCTGGATCTAAAGCAGTTCTGCTGACCTGGTTCTCTGCCTCTAGAGTAGCTCTGCTGACCTGGTTCTATGGCTCTAAAGCAGCTCTGCTGACCTGGTTCTCTGGCTCTAGAGCAGATCTGCTGACCTGGTTCTCTGGCTCTAAAGCAGTTCTGCTGACCTGGTTCTCTCCCTCTAAAGCAGCTCTGCTGACCTGGTTTCTCTGGCTCTACAGCAGCTCTGCTGACCTGGTTCTCTGGCTCTAAAGCAGTTCTGCTGACCTGGTTCTCAGCCTCTAGAGTAGCTCTGCTGACCTGGTTCTATGGCTCTAAAGCAGCTCTGCTGACCTGGTTCTCTGGCTCTAGAGCAGCTCTGCTGACCTGGTTCTCTGGCTCTAAAGCAGTTCTGCTGACCTGGTTCTCTCCCTCTAAAGCAGCTCTGCTGACCTGGTTTCTCTGGCTCTACAGCAGCTCTGCTGACCTGGTTCTCGGCCTCTAGGTCAGCTCTGCTGACCTGGGTCTCTGGCTGTAGAGCAGCTCTTCTGACCTGGGTCTCTGGTTCTAGAGAAGCTCTGCTGACCTGCTTCTTAGGCTCTAGAGCAGCTCTGCTGACCAGGTTCTCTGTCACTACTACGGCTCTGCTGATCTGGTTTCTCTAGCTCAACAGCAGCTCTGTTGACCTGGTTCTCTGCGCTCACGACACACGCACCCGACTTCGCGAAAATATATTTAAAAATAATATAAGTTTATTATAAGTACAAATATAATATTTTTATGAATATCTTAGATAATCTCTTGCCCTAATATGTATATTAAAGACACATACATATAATTTTGGAACATACGATTTTTTTGCGGGAGTCACGCATCCAGCACGCCCCAGCACGTATATGACGTCATGCGCCACTGCGCAAGCTTCTCGTACCGTAATGCGCATGTGTCGCGAATGCGCGGGAGCAGGAGTCGCATACCAATCGCGCACATCACGTAATATTAAATGTATATGATGTAACTGAAAAACACGCAGCCATCGCACACCGTACGCGCATCCTTCACAATTTTTCTAAAATGGTGGCTGTGATGTGTACGCTTTGAGTGTGCGACCCCGAAAAAAAATTGGACATTTTTTTTTAAAGAAAATAATATAAATATATTAAAATAAAAAATGAAAACAAAAAAATGTATCAATATTTCAGTATGAATTAAAAAAAAACATTTGCGGGGCAATTTTCCCAAAAATATATAATGCTATTTATGAATAAATTATTTATAAATAAACAGTTTAAAAACTGTAGAAAATCAGTACAAAAAAATAGGTATAACTACTATCACACTTAAAAATTAGCATTTAAAAAAACCATTGAAATTCACTGAAAAAAAACATAGATTTCAGAGACGTTATAGTTAGAAATTAGCATTTAAAAAAGCTTTGAAATTCTATGAAAAAACCATAGGTTTCAGAGACGTTATAGTTAGAAATTAGCATTTAAAAATCCTTAGAAATTCACAGAAAAAAACCATAGGTTTCAGGGGTGTTATAGTTAGCTGGCCATTTCACTCGTACAAAACCATAGAAATTCCTCCGTTATAGTTTGTTCTGCTAACTATAACTCGTGCGCCCGCAATGCACTGCTGATGATGTCACATATTGCATCATTCATTACATGGTCAGTGACATCACTGATGACATCTCAAATGACATCACTGATGACATCACTGATGACATCATCCACGTGAACATCTAATAGACCTCATCATACACTAGTATAACCTTTCATCACTCACTGTAAAATACAGAGAACCATATTTGAAACCATTGACACACCAATACCAGTTACTACATACCCTCTCACTGATTCCTAAGTCTACACACACAACTCCCCATTCAACAACATAATCATTTATACATGCAGTCACTAATTAATAGAACACTATCAAATTCACTTATACACATATATAGGTCATTGACACATCAGCAGTCATCTTAGTAGGTTATACAGTCATCCCACTCACTCATGAAAAAAACTTAATCACACTTACATTTACTCAATTACACAATTATTCAACAACACCTCATTTATTCAAACACATAGTAACTCATAGTTAATATGTTAAAAAATCACCATTACAATTATACACTCATTCATATAGTTACTCTCACAATCACTGACTCTTACACATACTTCTTTATATACACCAACTCTCACATACAATGCCTTTTATTTTTTTACTTTGTTGAAGATGTACAACTAAAACATATATTCGCTCACCAACACACAAATAAATACACTGTCACCCAAACAACTGTTTCCACATGCACTCTTAAACCTATACACCTAGTCAATCAACCATTCACACATCTATGCATAGAGTTACACACACCCCATCCAACCACAAACAAATTCAGTGTCCCATACAAATACTCACCCAACTAATCAATAACTAATATACACACTCATGTAGTTAGTGACCAACTGATGCAGCATGTTATACAACAACAGAGACTGTGATGCACACATTCACATAGTTTTGTTACTAGTCCATGTATTAAATGAGACACTTTTAATTACTCACTTAAACAGACAGTCAGACAGCTACTAAATCCTCCATCCAGACAGTTATATATCCACTCAATCTTCAATACAGATTGGTATATATATAATACATTTTTAAATTTCAAACTATACCACATTCACTGGATGATGTCATCAGTGATGTCATCAGTGATGTCACTGACCATGACATGAATGATGCAATATGTGACATCATCAGCAGTGCATTGTGGGCGTGCGAGTTATAGTTAGCAGAACTAACTATAACCAAGGAATTTCTATGGTTTTGTACGAGTGAAATGGCCAGCTGCCTATAACACCCCTGAAAAACCTATGGTTTTCTTCTGTGAATACATATATATATCTTGATACGGCGAGTCCTTGTTATAAGGTGGCCATTTGGTCTGAAACACGGATTGCATTTTCAAATCAATTGCTTTGATTCAGATTGCGTTATCGGCAGCGTCTACACAGTCGGCCTGTGAAAGGTCACCTGTGGACTCCAAGGCCTTAGATGGGTCGTGCTCTCCCATTGTGAGCCTGATGTCACGTGACACATGTGTTGCAATGGGTGCTTGGCACCGTCGTTGTTCTCCACGTACTTGCATTGTTTGACTACCTACTGGCGAAAAATTGCGCACAACTAGAGGCAGGCGGTTGAGGGTTAAAACACGTGCCGGGCAGTGCTCCAGGAATTCCGGGGTTGCGGCCTTTTTGGGGTATATGCCTGAAGAATGGTTTGGGCCCATTCTCGAAGGGGTTCAGGGGTCTCACAGGCCTCATGGGGCGATATTGGGGTGACTCAGTGCATAGGGAGATGATACTCTCTGACATGGACCCCGAAGAGGCCCCTTCCTGCACTCCTGCAGCAGACAGTCGAAGGAGGTGGACACCTCCAATAGGTCTCGCCTTTTATTAAGTTAAAGCCATTTGCTTTGCTATACAATACCATTAGCAAAGCAAATGGCTTTAACTTAATCAAAGGCGAGACCTATTGCATTTTTAATGCTTGCTTTCCCTGCGTTTTTCCCTTTTTTCCCAGCGTTGCTTTCAAATCGGCGTGCATGCACCGCAGTTTCTACAGGGACAGGTTTTAGGGCAGCTAGCTTCAACTCTGGACTTCAAGTTACCGCAAATCATCCAGCTTTTCGCTCACATCGATTTGTTTAATGTACCTTCACTCTGCTAGACACTTGTGGTAACACACTCTAGGTGCTTGATTAAGTTGGTCACAGACATGCTATTCTTTTGCCGTTAACCCTAGATCACTTTCGTGCATATCTACCTATGTAGCAAAACTATTTATTGATACCAGGAAATCGTTCAGAGACATTCTGTAAGTGTTTTCACACACCTAGCTTTTTATACATCACAGCGGTGTGTGTGACGTTTGGTGCACCTATTTTTATTTACATAGATCCACAATCTGCATCCAATTGAATGTTATTGTCAGGATCTCAGGGGAATCTTGTCACACATGGTTTCAGTAATACTAGCTTTCATTTACCTTTGGGAGCACAAATCACCCATCAGTGAACTTTGATCTCATTTTCCGCTATTCTCTCTGGATTCATAATATTTGGTTGGGGTATTGTTCCCTGTATATTTCACAGTATATTGTACATGCAGTTTTGTTCTTTTGTATTTATAAAGGCCCCTGAAGAAGGGATTCCATATCCCGAAATGCATTGGGCATCTTCATCTACAGTATGTTCTAGAAATTTATGCTTTTAAAGAACATTTACAAGATATTCTGTTCATAAACCCTTGGGAAAAATTGGATGTCATTAAACATTTATATTTAATTGCTTTTTCCTGTTTAATTTAAACTACAAATGAATCTTTAATGAAATAAACTACAGAACGATATATCGAGAATTCTACAACAGTTTATAAACATTGATTAAGTGTTGAATTTGATTTGCAGTTGTGCGGCTAGGCATCAGGTGCAGTTTCACTTGTCTAGGTTTTCAATTCATAGTAGAGGCCGGCAGCCTCTTCCTGACCTGCACACATACTTGAGAAAATATAGTGTTGCTCTTATTTCAGTAAAAACATCTGGTGTGCAGCCGCGGCCCGTGGAGGGAGTTCCGTGGGGCGGAAAGGCGGGGCGGGGGAGGGGCAGCGTAGGGGGTACTAAAAACCGGAATATGGATAATTGGAGGTAAGTAAACAATTAAATAAATAAAACGAATTTCGTAGTGCGCCCTGCATCGAAATTAGTTTTATTTATTTAATTGTTTACTTACCTCCAATTATCCATATTCCGGTTTTTAGTACCCCCCACCCTGCCCCTCCCAGGCCCGCCTTTCCGCCACACAGAACTCCCTCCACGGGCTGCGGCTGCCGGTGTGTGCAACAAATCCTATGTTACAGCGGCAAATAATGACATAATATATTATTAAGACAAGAAAGTGCACCTTTGTGCGTAGTCACCACCATTTTTTGAAATGATGCTGCTATTTTGTGATTCTGTGCACTGGGAAACAGCTGTCTGGGCCCCATTGCATGTGCACTGCCCCTCTAAGCCATGGTTAAATTAGCTAACTCCTAATTGTCTCAGCTAATTTTCTTGTAAGGTCATATATATGCTGCAGAAACTTCACCTTTGGCATAGGAAGTTAAATGTCACCATGAACTGCAGCTGTCACTTTTTGTGACATTCAATAGTGTGGAAAGAAGCCCATGATTTCCGACCTACCATTGTAGCCCGACTGTTGCAGTTTAAACCTGCTGCCAGACTTGTCACAGTAACCCCTTGACAGGGGAAAACATTTCTTTTAAAGGGCAGATTATGATGTCAGTCAGAAAGGCTCCAAACGGCAGTCGGATTCTTCTAAACCCTTTCGGAACCTATGTTTCCAACTGACTCAGAAACCTTTCCGACCGACTGATTACGATAGAAGTTAACCATTCGCGCTGTCCGAATCCCTTCCGATCGGCACTTGGTGCCCCTAAGTCGGTCGGAGCTGATTCATACAGTTCTATGGATACCGTTTGTTACCAATAAAGACAACAAAGGTTCCCCCTAATTTAATTTCAGGTCCAAGAGGAGGGGGACAGAAACAAACAAGAACTAAAGGAAAACCTCTAGCTGACCTATATTTCTTTTAAGTATAGCCAATAGCTTAGAAGCTCCCCACAAAAAAGAAAGATTTACTTTTTTATAATGAAATACATATAGAAATAACAATAGCTTTTAAATAGCTGTAATTTATTATTTTTTATTTTTTATACATTGTTTTTCATTTTCAAGAACAATAACAATTCATTTATAAACACATGAAATTCTTAAGTAACATCATTAGATAATGATATTCATTTAAATTACACAATTAGCAAAAATAAAGTCAAAGAACGGATCAAACACTATTACTACTGTACCCCAGCACACTCATGCATAACCACAACATACTATCTCCATATCATACCACTCATTCCACCTAGCATACACAATGTGATGTAAAAGTACAATTCGACAAAAAACCATGGGGGTCCGGCAGTGAAGGAAGATAAGCAGATTTATTTAAAATGAAAATCATTTCATAAATGCATTCCTTAGATTACAACAGTGTATCTAAATCACTGTATAGTTTCGTTGTCATATGCGTTCATCACAATTTTCTAATTATATCTTCACTGAGAGGGTCCCCAGAAAGAAATGGTCGACGTACGTTTCGGTGGAACATACATTCTTTTTGTCACCTTCATCAGGACCAATATATATATAATTGTACTGAGATGCTAAAATCTAGGAGCAGGGGTATCTGTAAACACAAGGAAAATAGTTTTGGTCATCAAATATGTATATGTTTATTTAATAATGGGGGGCTGATACATGCTTTAATCATGTCACCACGTAGATTTGCAAAAGTTAATTAACAAATTAATATCTGCCAAAACATAGATAGGGTTATGTACAACATGTGTCTCTCCTAATGATTAATTTATGGAACCTACTGAGATAATAAGATTCTCTCGTAGCTCTAATTAACTAAGTATCACCAACCAAAGTGTTCAAAGATATATTATTAGAATAGATCGAATATTTGTTCGTGAATCTCAGATTGGCATCACTATGGTTAAGCCATGCTACAAACTCCAGTAATTCCTGCTCCATCACTGTCCAGATGAAGAAAATATCATCTATAAACCTATGCCAAAAGGTAATGTTTTCATAAAGGGGCGCTGCCTCATTGAAAATGTGTTTACACTCATACTCTCCCATGGATATATTCGCCACACTGGGCGCACAAGATGCGCCCATGCTAGTACCCTTAGTTTGTTGGTATAGGGTATCTTGGAACTGAAAATAGTTATGATGTAAGACAATCTCAAGGCAATCTAAAATGAATTGGTCAGGTCTTTCCCCAGGTATCCTGGCCAAAAGAGCTGCTACAGACTCTATGGCCAGGTCCTGGGGTATGTTGGTATATAAAGACTCGATATCTAGAGTCACATGATAACATCCGTTTTTGGGATGCCATAGAGAACTGGCGTTACTGCATTTGGCTTACTGAGAAAGTCTAGCTCCTTTTGACAGATGTACCCGTCAGCAAAGGTTTTTGAGGTGATCGTCTCTATTTGTGTTTTTAGTCTGGTATGAGCTGAGATCCTAGCCTTTTGGTAATGCTCTGTTACTTGCAGCATGGTCTCTATTTTCTTTGTATAGTTATCCGTGTCCATCATAACTATCCCACTGGCTTTATCACACGGTTTGATGGTTATGGATTGGTTCTCTTGTAAGTCGCACAACGCCTTTCTCTCATTATAAGTCAAGTTCGGTGTCGCCTTGGGGACATATTTAGTCATCCTCGTTACCTCCTTTAAAACAGATTTTTCAAAAATCTCCACTTCAAGCCCAACCATGTCAAGAGTGGGGGTGAATGTTGAGGGGGGCTTACAACCCGAGTAATTAACATCTTCCTCTAAAGGATCTCTTAATGTCATATATTTGTTGAGTCTGATTTTCCTAAAAAATGCAAAGAGATCTTGATGTAACCTAAACAAATTGAGCTGAGTATTTGGAACAAAAGAAAGTCCCTTACTCAGAAGGCTCGTCTCCTCTTGTGAAAGTTAATGTCTCGACAAATTATAAATAGGTATCAGTTCTTTTTATTCTTGATTGTTGACTACGTTTGTTACCAAGCAATTTAGTTGTCAGAGTCTGATTGCCATTCCAAGTCCCCCTGCCCGACATGAAACAACTGTCGGAAAGTGACTTTAGCGGCCTGTTGCAAGCCCCCCTTCATCCTTAGGCCCCCAGTTGGGGTCTGTGGGGGTACCCAAGGGGCCCCCTTTAAAACCATGCACTGTGTAGCAGGCACCATGGGGTGCCTGTGATAGGGTGCAGGGTTTTCCGCAACCACCCCTTTTTACAATGGGAGCCTGTGTTCTCGTACGGAACACAGACTCCCATTGAAGTCAATGGGAGTACGACCAAACGGTGTTTGGAAACACTGCAGTCGGTCGGAGTCACCTAACCCGAGTCGGTCGAAGAGTTTCCGACCGGCATTGTAACCGGCCCCTAAATAATATTAAGTCCTTGCTAAGCAGGCCTTGAATTGCACAAAGTAAGTTGCATAGTATTTATCAATGGAAGATGTAGAAATGTAATGTCACCATGACCCTGCAGTGACAAGCCTCCAAAACTATTTTTTCACTGTTTCACAGATTGAAATAATAATTCTGCTATTTTGAGTTTGAGACCACCTAGAAAAATAATAAATCCACTTTTTTTAGTATGTATTAAAATCCCAATTCAACAGTGAAGACATATTTGTAATAAATACTGAGGAATGGTAACTTTTGGAAGTTATCTTCTTAATGTCTGACCCTCCTACAGGCTAACTCATATTAGCTCTCCTGCATGTGCTTAACTTTACTGGGATGTGAAAACTGGTTCAAGAGCAGGGACAATGGCCTGGGTGTTCAGAGCTCTTTATGTCCCCTGGCAGGAAGATGAGTTGGGGTGATCCCAGGAACTTAATTAACTTCAAAAGGGTCTGTCCGGTCACAAGTAAATATCAAGTGACATCTGGGTAGGACCAGCCCTTATCCCCAAGTCGGGATGACAGCAAACCCAGTTGGAGGTGAACTACCCCCAGAACCAGGTGTGAGTGACCCCAAAGGACGAGACTCTTCATTGTCCTGGCACAGAAGCTCTGCACAAGGGGACAAGAGTAATCCCATCTTGGATGTTAGAAGTAAGATGCATTGTGGGACAGCAGTTGGGTAAACAGGAACTGCTGCAAAAGAGGGTAGGGTTGCCCCAGGGAACTTTTACCTAATTGGTCAGGGAGGAGACAGGAGTCACCTCCGGCTCATTAGCTTCTGCCAAGCATAAATGTGACCCAGTGCACCCTCCTTAGACACTCTTGGTGTACTATATCTGTTGTTTGAGACTGATAACGGCTGAACCCGCTCCTCTTTTACTCAGGACAAAGAAGTGGACTCCAAGGATTGGTTGGCTGACCTCCTGTGAGGCTTCAGGGACTCAACAATTAGCAAAAGCCTTTCCTCTGAAGTGCCCACCTGATCTGTACCAACTGGACTTGACCTGGACCCAGCTGATGGCCTCTGCTGGAATGAGTCTTGACTCCCAAGTGCTGTTCCTGTGGTCCTTAGAACCTTGACTCTGTCGAACTGGACTTCTCCTAACACCTCTGAAAACTTGGTACTTAGAACATTTTTGGAATTCCAGACCAGCGAAGGACAGGGACCAACCACTCTAGCCAATTTGTCCAAAGTACAACTCTACTGTATTATAGAAACATACTTCTCCTACTTGGAGTCTCTCCATAGCAGCAAATCCATTCCTGTGTGCCCTCAGCATGAAGGTATCTGACCTCGTGGAACTCATCATCAGATACACGTGCACCCTTATCCCACTGGAGCATTCAGAGCTCAGAAAAAGAGACTACCACTGAACATGGAAATCCTGATCCGGCAAAGGTGTGAAAAGTATTCAGCCAATAAGAGGACTTCTCTAGGCATGAAATTTGAATATTCCCACTCTGAGCTTGTCTTTGTCAAACCAACATCTTAAACAGGACCTCATCCAGTGGCTATCCAGCCATGTGGAACTCTCCACGTATACAGCCTGCAGCAGTGTGTTGCTGGAGGATTTCGACTTCCACTTCAGAAACTTAGGGCCAGATGTACAAACATTAGGAATACCGATTATCCAAGTTGCGATTCTTTACAAAACTCAATTAGGAAATCAGTATTCCTAACGTATAAAACTTATTGAAATCGTGTGTAGGTCCCTTCTACCGCAACCATAGACTGTCATTGGTGCTTTACTTTTTTGTGAAACTTTTTCACATAAATCTTTAAAAACTCATATCTCTGGTTCCTTTATTGGATTTTTGTCTTTTTGTTGCCCTTTTTCGAATTAAGGGGCATATTATCAAGCACGGCGTTAAAATTATCGCCGCTTTAGCGCCAGAAAACTGCCGCTAAAGCAGCGATAATGGGCTTGATAATATGCCGTATTGAATTCCAATAGAAGCCCATGTTGACACCAGAACATGGGCTTCTATGGGAATTCTCTGCGGCATATTATCAAGCCCATTATCGCCGTTTTAGCGGCAGTTTTCTGCCGCTAAAGCGGCGATAATTTTAACGCCGTTTCTTGATAATATGCCCCTAAATGTTGCTCTATGTTCATAAATTGGAGTGGGAGTTTTAGTGTATTTTTTTTTTAACTTGTTAACTGTTTTGGTACTTTTACATGTTTTATATATTTACTTCAAGTTAAGCCTCTTTGCTTTGTGCCATACCTAGAAGGTGTTTAGGTTAGGTTTAAGTTATAAAAACCATTGCATGGACAGAACAGGTTACTGACTTTATTGCATGCAGTGGACTTTCATCCACCCCAATTAATAATTAACTTTCTCACAATTATTGAGTTGACACTGGTCAATGATTTTGATAGATATTTAATAGAGTTATCTCACTTCTAGGTATCATATACTAGTTTTAACATATGCTTATGTCCCAATTAATATACAGACCTAAACAATACTACTCACTGTCAAAATAGTTATCATAGTTTTAGTTTGAGAGGGTTGATTTTCAAGAAAACCCAGAATTCAATAATACAACACTATTTCTGAACACTTAAAGAAACAGACTCAGAACTATAAAGAACCATGAGACTGCAGCATTCCACACTTTCTCTCTTTCCAATGCTGCTCCTCAGACCTACAAGTATTGTTTTCTTTTTCTTTAATGAACCTATGCTATTGCATAAGTGATGTCAATATTTTGAAGATACTGCATACTTTTGTTTTATTACTTTTTCTTTTGTATTCAAGGATTTTCATTTATTTGGAAGTCTGTGCCAAAAGAAAATTGTTTGAAAATGTGGGTAGTGGGTTTATTTATTGAAGATGGGGCTCATATGAACTTAGTGTAGTGAAAATTGACTTTTAAAAGATTGGTGGAGGATGTCTGCTTTAGTGAATCATGTTAGGTTCAAACAGTCAGCTATTGCCCCTATGGGTATGTGTGTACCAGGACAGGTGTTTTTGCTGTAATTATCATGGGTGGCTGGTCTTCCACTGACACCGCCAGTCGTAGAAGCAGTACCAACTCTCTTTCATTGTTCTCCATATGAAAGCTGAGGCTGAGTTCACACTTGTCATGCTTGCTCAAACTTTTTGGATGGATGAGGGGTCCACAACAGTTTACTGCAGTAAGAAAATGGTCTAAAATCAGTGCAGTTCATACTTGTCTGTCGTTTCCAAACACCTACGTTTTTAAACATTTTCCATGTTCCTTAGTGCACTCACTGTGACCAAACGTTTAGGCCTAACACTGTTACACAATCCAAGTCAAATATTACTGTCAAAATTATAAAAATTTAGCAGAGTTAGATACTCCTCATTATCATGTCCCTTAAGGTACTATTTCATGAGTATATTTCGCATACTAAAGTTTCCCAAATGGCCTTCCAAATTGCATGGCATTAAAGCATTTTTGTTACTTATGAGATCTGGCAACTTTTGACGTATTTTCCACTGACGTTTTGCTTTCTATCCTCTTGTGTGTGACTTTGTGTTTGCTACCTTTAGGACTCTGAGCACTTTACCATTGCTGACCAGTGCTAAAGTTGATATGCCCTGTATCTAAAATGTGATGACAATTGGTTTATCCAAGTTTGGCATATTTGGTTTACTTAAATTTCCCTTGTAAAGTGCACTACCTGTGTCCAAGACCTATAAATCGAATGCTATTAGTGGGCCAGCAGCACTGGTTGTGCCACCCACCGAAGTAGCCCTTTAACCATATCTCAGGCCTGCCACTGCAGAGGATGTGTGTGTATTTTTGTTGACTGACATTTTGACCTGGCATTTTCACCTACTTGCCAGGCCCAAACTCTCCTTTTTATTACATATAAGTCACCCTTGGAGTAGGCCTTGGACAGCCCATGGGCAGGGTGCAGTGTACTGGAAAGGTAGGACATATATTTTAAAGTGTTACATGTCCTGGTAGTGAAAAACTCTGAAAGTTATATTTTGCTACTGCGAGGCCTATCTCTCCCATAAGGTGTTATTGGAGCTGCTTTGTAACCTTTTACAACTGTAACTTTCAATTGGGAAAAGATATTGTTAAACCCAGCAGTTTCCAACTGTCAGGGACTCATCTAAGCCAGTCAGAATCCACTGTTCTATATAGGATGAGTACTATACACATGTCCAATAACCTGTGCGCAGCCTTAGGTAGCTTGGCACTGAGCAGTGAGGCTTATCCTCAGGGCCCAAGTGTACAGTATTGGTACAACACCACCCTCGTAACATCCTGAGTATGCCACAAAAAGATTCTACACTCGATGTGTTGTACTTGGCCCTTTTTGCAGGGTCATCCTTGAACTTTTTGCCTTCCTGCTGTATTGTTTCTGACCTGTTTTTGTTGGTTTTAGGACTCTGGGCACTTTACTACTGCTGATCAGTGCTAAAGTGCATATGATCCCTGTAAAAAGTGTTATGGTAATTGGTTGTCCATAATTGGTATGTTTGCCTTACTAGTAAAGTCCATAGCAAAGTGCACTATGTGTGCCTGGGCTGGTAACACAACTGCTACTAGTGGGCCTGCAGCACTAATTGTGCCACCCGCACCAGTAGCCTTAAAGAGAGATCTGAGGCCTGACACTGCAGTGCCTGCGCACAGTTTGTTAAACTGCCTTGTTGTCCTGACAAGTGCACACACTTGCCAGGCCTTACCCTTCCCTTTTTAGGCACATCAGACACCCCTATGGTAGGCCCAAGGTACCCCCCTGGGCAGGGTGCAGTGTATGTGAAAGGTAGGACATGTACTAAGGTGTGTAACATATCCTGACAGTGAAATACCCTCCATTTCGTTTTTCACTGTTGCAAGGCCATCTTGCCCATAGGACAGAATGGGGGAGGCTGTGTAATATGCTTCCAGCCTATCTTATCATAGGCGTAAGATGGAGAGGTGATGTTTAGTGTGCCTGAACTCACAATTTAATAACACATCTTTTTGTGAAGGTGGTTTTTGAATTGCGTGTTTAGAAACCACACTTTTAGAAGTGGCTGTTTTTTTTGTTCTAACAATTCTGTGTGTCTCTGCCTGGTTGTGCATTGACTGTCTGGATTTGAATGTGATAGGATCTGGAAAATGTCCTGACCCAGGGCAGGAGGTGAGACACCAACAGGCTGACCTGCATCTGGAGTGTAGGGGGGAGAAGTAGCCCCTGGAGGTGAAGAGGCCTGGGCTGCCGCCATAAAACAATTATTCCATCTCCTGCTGAGTGATTGAGGACACAGACGCCTACTACCAAAAGAAGAAGGTGTCACTGGCAGGGAGACACCCTGAACTGGTATGGTCATGGGTCAGTGCCCCCTGAACATAAAGACTTAAAAGACATTTAGGGGTATAACTATGAGAGCTGAAACCCCTGAAAGTTGGACTGATCAGGACTGAAAATGATTGAAACTACTTCATGGTCAAGAGGAACCTCTGCCAAGGAAGAAACAGCTGAAGAGACTGAAAGTACTGACCCTTGCTGTGTGTTCTGCGGCTGGCCTGCAGTTTGCTGATTTAACCAAGGAGAGGCTAAGGGACTTTGCTATGTGATGTGTCCCCTGCTTGAAAGGACTTTGCTGTGTGCTGTGTTCTGAAGTAACTTGTCCCAAAGGGCCCGAGGAGAGCTGGCTTCCTGTTGTGGAAACTCAGGAACACACAAGTTTCGAGGAGGGTCTCAGCGACGCTTTGTGCTTGTGCTTTTTGCAGCCTGAGACCTGTGTAAGAACTGCCCCGTGATCGTGTGCACCAGGAGTCCAAGTGAGTCTCAGCGACGCTGTGTGCGTGTGCTTCGTGCAGGCTGAGACCTTTGTGAGGATTGCCCTGTGATAGTGTGCACCCGGAGTCCAAGTGAGTCTCAGCAACGCTATGTGCGTGTGCTTTGTGCAGCCTGAGCCCTTCATGAGGATTGCCCTGTGATCGTGTGCACCTGGAGTCCAAGTGAGTCTCAGCAGCGCTGTGTGCATGTGCTTCATGCTGCCTGAGACCTTTGCGAGGATTGCCCTGTGACCGTGTTTTATCGACAGCGTGACCAGAAGTGCTGCGATCGTCATTGCCATCGGCCCGGACCAACATCCCCAGAGGAGCTGTGCCGCCGGCCCGAGCCTGCCTTTGCCAATGAGGGACCTCGAACCATCACCATCGGGGGGGGCCAAGTTCCACGGCCCAAGATCAACGAAGTCGCACTGGAGGCCCGAGTCGAAAGGAGAGGAGAGTGAGATTGCACCCCCCAGGTAATGCTCAGCGAGCATGCAAGTGTCGCCGCCTGGAGTGGGGTGCCGGCTACTAGAGAAACGCTCTTGACCTTTCCCATATTTGCAGCCCGAGCCTCTGCTCAAGTTCGTATCGTGACCCGTAGGTGCTGAGGAGTGGCAGTACCGGGGCCGGAGTGTGGAACCGCACTTTGTTTTCCATCATGACAATGTTGGGGGCATGTTTTGGCAGTAGTTGACCGCGAGTCAGTAAGAGTGGCATAGAGACCGCCGAGAGCACCGCGATCAGTGCCGAAATATCTTATTTTTGCATCACGAACTGACTGATTGTTGCATTACGAAGTGTCTTATTTTTGCATTACGAACTGCCTGATTGTTGCATTACGAATTGCATTATTTTCACATTACGAACTGCCTGATTGGTGCATTACGAATTGCCTGATTTTTGCATTACGAACTGCATAGTATTGCATTAGGACTGCATTTGATCACCGAGAATGGCTCATTAATACTGCCAGCACCTACCAGTACTTGCTGGCCTAATAACCGGCAAGGTGAAATATTACAAATACGCATATGTTGGATGTTTTTCATGTGGTCTCATCCATATATCTTCTTTTTATATAAACATATAATTGTTTTTATGAAACTTGTATGGAGTCCATTTGTGGTGTTATCACAGTGTTACTGAGAGAGTGGTTGCAAATACTTTACACATTTGCCTTGGAGATAAGCCTGGCTGCTCGTGCAAAGCTACCGAAGGGGTGAGCAGGGGCTATCTGAGAAGTTGTCCTTCCTTTCCCTGACTTAGATGCAAGGGTCCCTATTTGGCCTAAGATCCCTACCTCAGACAACTAGAGACTCCCAGTTCTAACAGTATGTATAAAACAATTGTCTTTGTATCACACACACACGCTACAATCAAAACCAGATACACATTATATATACCCTTCACAGTTATATGCAATTGTCAAACTTCTCTATTGAAATCAAATTGAGATACACATTGTATATACTCTTCACAGTTATTTGCAATTGTTGAACTTTCCCAATCGCAGAAAGGTCAAACAGTCACAGGTCTTTGACTACGACTCATGACCCAGCCCCTCAGTCATTTAACTACTCCAGCAAATGATACACGTTGCCCCTGCTGGCGCCCTATTGACTAGATGGTTGGAACCACTCAACATGGAAATAAACAGTTAATTAGCCTTGTCCATCCGGATTAGACCTCCAGATGCCCGACGGCACTTGCACAAGTGCGGGATCGCAATGCCCTAGTTTGCAAAAGTTTGTGATCCAGGAAGATGCAGAGCTTTCAAGTCTGGAGAAATGTTTCCCCTCAGGTGGTGTGAACTGCTGTAGTCCCCAACAGTCACCTTCAGGTGCCCCCAAGGTTAAAAAAAATCTTTCATGCTTTTTATTGATGTTCTCCACAAAAAAGTACCTTGTGGTGTGGGTCTAGGGAGAGGGAGCCAACGACCTTGAAAAGAGTCCGCAAAGTCAGCCACTGTCATCCTCCCGATCCGGAGGTTGTAGATAGTCTTAGCTCCTGGCTCAGGTTCCCCCAACACCCCTCGGACACCACGTGCTCTGGGGCGCAAGCTAGCACAGGTCCCCTTGGTATTGAGCACAGATCCCTCAGACTCTGCAAGATTTCCCCGTACCCCTTGAACTCCTCATTACTTGGCACCTCAGTGGTTGCTGATCTTCATGAACACACCCCTGTGCACAGGATGATGATGGTGCACATCAGGATGATCCTTGTGCCAACCAACGATCCCTTTCACCCATATCTGCAGTGCGGTCCTTATGGTCTCATGCAAATGGTGAGATCCTTTTTGGAACAGCTAACTGGCCCTTGGATAATACTTTGGGACCCGGGCCATGACAATTGGCACTTAGCTGCAGGCCAGCAACGTCAAGGCAAAATCCATCAGTGATAGTCCTCCCTCTAGAGCATGACAAGCACCAGGCCACCACAAGTCTGCAGATAATCCAGTTGCAGTCCTTCCTGCCCTAAAGATCCCTTACATCGAGATCCCCTGGGCGAACCAGCATAGTATGGTTTCAAATCAAAAAGTGTTTATAACTGCTGAGGCCAAAACCCCAGTAGTTATATCCACAATGGCCCTTGAATATGCATTCAGTTCAAAAGGCCACTGTTGAAATGCACAGGTCCTCTTTAAATTCTATCATGTCTACGACTCTATCACCGTAAGTTAGATCAGTATCTTTAGTGGGGCTTACCCTGCCCCTTGGAATGCAGGTGTCAATTCCACTCCCACATAAACATCCCAGAAAGGCTCCTCAGAGTCAGGGGTCCACAGTTTCCCTTGAGCTCCTAGCCAATAGTCTTCAATCAGGAATGCACAGATGTACTTGTCCCTATAGCATTCAGTTGTGAACTGGAGACAGGCCCGAAAGGTGCACAGAGATATGACAATCAAAATGCCAATTTTCCCAAAAGTGAAATTTCCACCCACGTAATGTCGGATCCACTAGCACTACCAGAGAGGATTCGCCATTACAAAATAATTGATATTAAACACAAAACTGCTACTACTCTGGCCATAGGAAATACTGCTCAATAGCCATTCCCTACATTCCCCCATGCTAATCCAATGCAAGAAGCAGGCCCGTCGTACCAAACACACCACCAGGTACCATTCATGACCCTTGTATGTAGCACACAAACGGTCATGCCTCACCTCTTCCCAATACCGCACTCTGTCCCCAGGACAGGGTGCGTATGGGGAATGCCAACCAGAGTAACAGTAACCTGTGCACACAAGCCCCACCAGGGCAAAACTTTGGCACAATTGATGAGTTACATCTGTGAATGCAGAATCAGTGCTGCAGGCCCAGAGAGGAGCATTCGAAATACATGCCATGGGTATATGTCTTACCCCTTGACAAGGGACTCATAGCTAACTCAAATCATCCAATCATGTATATGATGAGCACAGCGCTTTGGCACTTAATGGAAGTGTTAAGCTTGCTCAAAATCCTATGGCCAGCATCCAGACCATCGGAAAACTGGGAAGGAGAAGAGCAAAAAGTTGAGGGCAGGTACCCTAGAAAGGGCACAGTAAGTTTGTTGTCTCTGGACTCACAATTTAAAAACACATCTTTACCTGAAGTTGGTTTTTAAATTGCAGGTCTAAAAATGTCACTTTTAGAAAGATGGCATTTTCCTACTTAAACTCGTTAGTGCTTTCTGTCTGTCTCTAGAATACACTTCTGAGCTAGGCGACTTCTGGCTTCCTGCATTCCCTCTAGACAGACGCAAATGAAGGATTGGTGTGCTTGAGTGGTCATTTGTATGTTGATGGGTTAGCCTGAGCAGGTTCAGTGGGAGGGGTTGACACTTCTACCTGAAAGGGCTAGGTCCTGTCCCCACACAAAGGGCTGTATAAGCCTCTGTTGTGAGTCTGGAGCAGGGGAAGGGGAAGGGCAGGGGCTTGTGCACAACAAAGGCTTTTCTTTGAGGTCTCCCTACTTCAAAGACTAAAATGAGTATAAGTTCTGAACCTCTGACACCATGTACTCAGTTCACTTTTGGGACTTGAGGAGACTCTGCCAAGTAGAAAAGCTGTGCTGCAGGAGCAACTACCACTTTGCTAACTGCTTTGCTGTGTTGGCCTGCTGATTGATGTTCTGTAGGAGGGACTGCCACTTTACACTTGCTTTGCTGTGTTGGCCTGCTGCCTCTTGTTAGGGCAGTAAGAAGGACTGAACATTATTTCTAAAACCTCTAGAAGAAGATTAAGTAACTCCAAGGGCTTGTTGACTTGCCCCCTCTTTACGAAGTCTCTGGGCCATCAAAGACTTCCTTTTAATCTACAATTCAACCAGACTGTGCCATCTGTGAGCCCGGTAGCTGAGCCATGCAAAGATCAGTGCTTGAAACTTCCAAATGTAGTGACTCCTACCTGGCCCGCTGCGGAGCTCGGCACTCCGTAAACCAAGATCAATGTGTGCCCTGATCTGCAGTTGAGCTCTGGGCATTCCAGAAGCTGTGCTTCACTCGGTGTGTTGGCGGAGCCCAGACCAAAAAACAGCATGTCACTCACGATCACTGCATTCCTTTCCCTAAGTGTTGTCGGGGCAACGCCTATGCCAGGAGAGTCTGCATCAAGAGCAGCACCACCTCTTTTCCTCACACATCGCCAGGCAACAACGATGCCGAGCGTAAACCAGCACGGGTCCCCGAACCTGAGGCTGACAATCTCGCCAACAAAAGGTGCTTTGTGCATCCAGGACCCATGAGGTTCCCATAGCCGACCTGTGCACTATCGTGGGTAGCTGAAATCCCTTAATTGCACTGTACCGAGAGACCTGCTAAGTTCCTCAGTTATTGTGCCTGCCGTGGCAAGTGGGAATGTTGATGAGACATTTATATTGATCCCCCAAGGATCTGTGCCCGTGAAACCTAATTACATTTATTTTTAAAACTCTGATTATCTTAAGACTTTTACAAAGTACATATCTTGAAATTCCTAAATGGGATGTTTGTTTTGTTGATTTTTCTATCTGTGTGAAGTCTTTTTCTGGTGTATTCTCTGTATTACTGTGTGTTGTGGTGCACAAATACTTTACACATTGCCTCTTTAGTTTAGCCTGTCTGCTCTGTGCCTAGTTACCAGAGGGTGAGCACAGGTAAACGTTTAGGGCCATATTTACAAGAAAGTGCAGCAGCCCTTTGGCTGCCCCACACTATGGCACTCTCAAACCACAGGAATGTGTCATATTTTCCACAATAGGATGCATGCCTGTGCATTCCCCTGAACTGGGGCACAATCGGCTGCCATACACCATGGAGGCACCCTTGCACCATGGTACAAGGGTGCCTGCATTGCAGGGACATTGTTTTTGTGCAGGAAGGGAAACCTTCCTGCACATCAACAATCCCAAGGGGTGATTTCCCCATTATGTGTGTGCTGCAGAATGCAGCATGCATAGAAAGAGGAAAACAAGGATAAATGTAAATGTTAATCCTTGTTGCACCTCGTTACACCCCCCTGAGGTGGCGTAGTATTCTGATGCATTTCCAGGTTTATGAATTCTCGAAAATCTGGAAATGCTACAGAATTCATGGGTGTTGCTTGGAAACACCCAGAGCAACACCCATGTCACTCCCCTTTCATACAATGTGTTGTGTGAGATGGGGCCATATTTACAAGGACACAAAAAGACACGCAGGGTGGCTTTACGTGTCCTTGTAAATATGGGGCTGCAGGTTGCACCGCCGGTGCGTCACAAAAAATGACAGACTGGTGGTGCAGAGGCTTGTAAATAAGCCCCTTAGTGTGTACTTCACTTACCCTAACTAGTGTGGTGGCTCCTGTCTGGCCTCGGTGTATCCCTCAGCTAATCAGAAACCCCATTTCTAATGTTGGTCATTAGCAGTGAGGATAGAGCTTTTATTTGTGCGTTGCATAAACTGATTGGTGTACACTACTTCCACATCTCATACCAAATAACTATTAACATATTTTGTTTCTCTCTTTGACAACTTTTAGACTTTTTGCAACAATCATGTCTCAGTTTAGAGAGCTAGTGGCTTCCCCTGCAGTAGCGAAGTTTGGGAGGGAAAAATTGGAAACCTACACAGTGAGCTCAGCTCGAAGGATTCTGCAGGAATTTCAAATGTTCTTTTAAAGGCCTCACTAAAAAGGAGGAGCTGAGGGCCTGGGTAGCAGGCAGGGATTCAGCTGTGAACTCAGAGGAAGGGGATGATTTTGTGGATGATTAGAAGGATCTAAACCTGGAGATTCCGGGACTGCCTGTGGGGTGTGGGGCCAACCTGAGTAGAGAGGTGGCTCCTCCAGAGCTGGCAGGAGTATTTCCTCTAAAAGCCTGTACCCAGAGGAGCTGGAGGACAGGTGGGAAGAAAGGAAGCTCAAGTTGTAGCTTGCAAAGCTCAAATTGGCTAAGGAGAGAGCTTTTGGAGGAGAAAAGATTAGCTATTGAGGAGAGAAAGATTGATTTAGCTCAGAAGCTGAGCCTGAGAGAGCAGCACTTAAAAGCAAAGAGAGCTGAGTTCAGAACAGTGTCTTCTGAGAAGAGAGTATACAATCATAGCCAAGTGTCTGGTACCTGATTATGCAGTGGGGGATGACATAGACTGGTGGTTCAAAGCCTATGAGATTGCTTTGCAGATGCACAAAATCCCCGAGGGGATTGGGGGGAAGCTTGCGGAAGCATATCACAGCTGAAGGGAGGGATACCTTACTGGCCCTAGAAGGTACCTGGAGGAGATCCTGCCAAGGGAGAGCAGGGTCCCTACCAGAAGAAGGTAAAGGATGGACAAAAATAAGAGTAAGGAGTTCTCTGAAGGGCCCAAAACTAGTTCCCAGGGCAAAGATTTGCAACCACCTGTTGAAAAGAAGGAATGGTTCCCTACAGGTAAGACTGCAGGTAAGGTACCCCTGAAGTGTTTTGAGTGTAATGAGGAAGGGCACTTCAAGGGAGATTACAATTGTCCTTAGAAGACACAGCATCCCACTGGTAGGCATCCACTGGGGTTCACTAGTGTAGCGCTTGGGGTGGAATTGGTCCCAGCTAGTGGATGGGATACAGCTGAGGTTACCCTATTGTCCCTGGGTGATAACGAAATGGTATAAAGAATCTGCATTCCTGACACTAAAAGAAAGTATAGGCAGGGGGTTACCATTAATAGGCAAAGAGTGGAGGCTCTGAGACCCTCCATCCATATGATGACCATCCGGTGTCATCTGGTGTCTTCAGAGAAGGTAGTCCCTAATGCGGTCCAAGAAGTTGCTGCTGTTAACAACCATGAGAATCACTATTTAGTGGCTTTAGTTCCCCTTGAAAGGGGGGGTATGAGGTTCCTTGAGGGTAGCTGTGAGTCCATCCATGCCTGTGGACTGTCTGCTGGGCAATTACCTAGAGAATACCACCTGGTAGTAGTAGGAGCTCAGGTCACACCTGGAGATGTTAGGGTTGCCTGATGGGTGTGCCTGACCACACGATCCGTGACAGCACGTGAGAGTGGTCAGAAAACCCTGGAGCCTGAAACAGTGGCCCAGGGATCTGCTTAAAAGAGGAAGGGCAAGGAGTGCGGGTAACCCACTCCTGAAATTTGCACGGTCATGGAGTAGACTGATCCTGAGTGGAATGCTCCAGAAACTAGGGGGAAAGATTTGGCCGAATTGGGGAACCTGCTTGAGCTGTCCAACTTGAAGCAGGATGGAGGTTTCTCCAGGGAGGAATTTTGTCAAGCGCAAAAGGAATGCCCTTCTCTTGTGGATCTTCAGCAACAGGCTGAGGCTCAGGCAGCTGGTAATCCCTCTGGCATACACCTGATTTATTGGGAGAATGGTGGCCTGTAGAGTGAGCCTAAGGCTCCAAAACCTGGTGCAACACGCATGTTGGTGATACCCCAGGAATTCAGGACCTTCCTACTTGGTCTGGCTCATGTTGTGCCACTGGCACGTCATTTGGGGCAAGACCTGTGACAAGCGTATCACCCACTTCTATTGGCCCCAAATGAGGAAGTCCTTAGATCATTCTGCAGGTTCTGTCCTACCTACCAGGCGAGTGACAAGCAAAGTCCCCCTGCAACTGTTGACTATCGTGAGCGCCCCTTTCAAGTGGGTGGGCATTGATATTGTGGGGCCTCTGGATCCCAAGAGAGCCTTGGGCAACAGATTTATTCTGCTCTTGGTTGATGATGCCAACCAGGACCTGGAAGCTATCCCTCTGAGGACTGTGACTTCTCCCGTCATGGACAGGGCATTGATGGGGATCTTTACTCATGTTGGTCTCCCCAAGGAGGTGGTATCTGACCAGGATACCAACTTCATATCCTTGTGCATGAAGGCCATGTGGAAGGAGTGTGGTGTAATCAACAATATATTCACTGCTTACCACCCCAAAACCAATGGGTTGGTTGAAAGATTCAACTGTACCCTGAAAGGCATGATTATGAGTCTACAGGACCCTATGATGCATAAATGGAGGTGCCGCAGAAGGAGGTTGGCTTCAGCCCCTTTAAACTTCTGTATAGGCACCCTGTGAGAAGTCCTCTCAGTTTGGTGAAGGATGGCTAGGAGCAAGCACCCAGAAAGGCAGCCCAGGATGAAGTGAACTACATGCTGGCCTTCAGAAACCAGACTGCCTGCATTCCGGAAACTTGCACAGGAGAATCTAGAAGCTAGCTAGGATAACAGGAACACTGGTATGACCAGAATGCTGCTTTGGTTGAGTTTTATCCTAGACAAAAAGTGTGGGTAATGGGGCCAGTGAAGCCCTGGGCCATGCTAGACCATTGGTCTTGGCCTTATGAGGTGGTGAAGCAGAAGAGTGGTGAGCCCCATCTGGTGAACCTCAAAACTCCAAGGATTCCTTTAAGGGTCCTACATGTGAACTGCCTCAAACTACAGTTTGAGAGGTCTGAATTGACCATGCACTTAGTCTCTAATGATGGGGTAGAAGAGGAGAGTGAACCTCTCTCCAACGTCCTAGCTCTAAAAAAGCAGGAAAGGTCAGTAGAGGGTGTGAGCCTCTCCCCTAGTTTGATTCTAGATTAGAAGAGAGGATACAGCCAGTTGCTAGGACAGTTTGCACCTCTGTTCTCACTCACCCCAAGAGTCGCCCATTGGTGAACTCATGATGTGCATACTGGGGAAAGCCTGCCTATTAATCACAAAGTGTACAGGTTGCCTGACAGATTGGGAGCCAGTATCAAAGTTTTAGGGGTTATTGAGCCCTCAAACAGTTCTTGGTCCAGCCCAGTGGTTTTGGTCCCCAAGGCTGCTCTGCCCGGTGACACTCCCAAACTATGGTTGTGAGTGGAGTACTCTGTGAGTCTGGCCTGGTATATGATGTCCACTAATGTAAGTGGGTACCCTGCACCCGTCCAGACAACGCTTATGGTGATTTAAGAGATTTTAGACAACCTTAGAAAGCTCTCTAAGTGATACCTTTGGAGAGCAACCTTCTGGCTTAGTCCAGAAGAAGTGTAAAGCAGCTTGCTTTACCAGAGTGCAATCTTATATGTATAGAATAAGTGAAAACAAAACATGAAAAAGTGTATTTATTGTAGAAAACTCACTCATATGTACAAATATTTCCTACCCGGAGATTTACACAATGCATACAATACTTTGCATACTAATCAAGTAAATAGCACAGAATACACAGTGGACCCCAGAGGGGGACTAAACCATATACTAGGAAGGTGATACAAGAACCAAGACTTGTGTCAAGATAATGTCCACAGGACGTAGAAGTGCTGAGAACCAAAGGAACCACTGAGGTGAGTGACTAGGCGTCCCGCAGAGAACATGTGCAGTGTGGGAACACGACCGCGTTCTCCGTAAAAATCAGCGTGTAAGTCTCGGTTGCGATATTAAAGATTAAGAACCATTCCAAGTGGACCCTGAAGAAACCCTGTGGAAGACAGAAGATTGGAGAGCCATCCCACTTGTGGATACCTTAGTACTCATGTTACCTACTCCAGGGAAGCCAGGTGCATAGTTGTGAAGTAGTGTCGGAAACCACAGTCAAACCCAATGGAGGACTTCAGGAAGATGCTGCTGCTGGAAAAGGAGGAAGTGTCCGGTGGAATCCAAAGGTAGATTCAGGATGAGAAGTACCTGCAAGCAGAGGAGACTTACTCAATGTCACTCAGGAGTAACCTGGAGACCTGGAAGACAAATGCCCACTGATGTTGGGAGTTGCATGAGTGTTGATGGTGACCTTGACTCTTCAGCTGTGAGGAACAGGCGATGCTGGGTAAGACCAGGAGCCATGCACAAGCTTTCCCATGTTGGATGTCGCGAGTTGAATGCTCGGTGTCCGTCGGGAGCACCAACAAGCCTTGGCAACTGCAAACAATGTAGAAGTAAAAAAAAGGTGCAATGTCGGGACCAGCACGGTCCAGGGGACTCACCCCAAGCAGGAGAGTGAGGGCAGGACCGAAGCGATTAGGGGAAGCCAAAAGAAATAAAGTTGACCCTCAGCAGGACCCACAGGCTGGAGGCACTGGAGTCGCATGAGGACCTCGAGCAACTCATCAAAAGATGCAGGCCAGGGTGCAAATGATGTGGTGTGGACAAAGATTCTGGTCACTGGAGATGCTTGAGTCTGGGGCTACTTGGAGTCCAAAGATCTTGGTGGAAGGAAGCCAACAAGCCTTTGCAACGGCAAGTCAATGCTGTGCTCAGGGGTTTCCATTCCTGCAGCTCCCATTAGGGATACTGGGCTCAAACTTGGTGAGAGGACAGGGCAGGCCTCAAGAGCTGTGGAGAACTAAAACTTGTGTTGTTGAACCTTTCGGAGTCCATAGGACCTCAGGATCAGCAGACCAGTCAGCTTAGTTGCGGTGCCTGCAGATGCAGGGAAGTGACTCCTTCACTTCAAGGGAGATTCCTTCAGGTGTCTTGGATGCCCACAGGCCTTTGAGGGTTCTGTGTGGTGCACAGGCACAGACGATGCAGCAGACTGAAAGGGGGATGAAGCAGAGCCCACATGAAGTCCAGCGAAGTCCAGAGTACCCAGACGGTAGAAGTTGAAGTGGTGTGTAAATTAAACTGTGTCCCATGACAAATCTAGGGACCTACACCCAGGTAAGCCCTTAAGTACCCTAAAGAAAGGGTTGCGACAATTTAGGGGACCCTCCCAGGGGAGGGTTTGGACAGGGGGGAGGTTACTCCCATGTCCTTTGTCCAGTTTCGCGCCAGAGTGTTGGCTCTCAGAGCTAATTTGAACTGGACTATGCAAGGAGACACTAAATGTGCCTCTCATGCAGACTGAGTGGAGCTGGCAAGCGCACCCACCCGGCCCCAGTACACTAAATCCTATCTGGGGGGTGATCACACCTCCCTGTGACAGGATACCTATTGTTCTGCCTTCCCCTGATCGAGCTTGGCTCAGCAGCAGGAGGGCAGAATCCAGCCGCGGCTGCTGCAGGTAAGAGCGGTGGGGCCGGCTGGGGGAGGATTGTGAGAGACAACCACAAGGGTAATAATACATTTTCCCTCATGGTCGTCTCTAGAAATCCCCCCCAGCTGGCCCCATCGCTCTTATCTGCAGCGGCCGCGGCTGGCAGAATCGTGTGTCTGGTCGGCAGCACCCATGTTGTGCTGTCCGGGTCTAGATGACTGGTACCGGGAGAGCTAGGCCTGGGCGGTAAATTCCGCTCCACTCTCGTGATTTGCAAAATTTTGGCAATTCCGCATTCCGCTGGAGAATGCGGAATGGCCCAAAATTCCGCAATCCACGGCGTAGCGGAATTTTTTTCTTGTTCGCACTTTCAAAATGCCTGTTCGAGCACGCGGGAGCGACTTACCAATGAGTTTTCCTATCCATTCGCGTGCGCCACGAGATCCCGCGAGAGTGTGGGATTTCGAACACATCATTCGGACGCGCCATCGGACATCCGCGTTCGCGAACAGGAAACACGCATCGCGAGCGGGCAGGACAAGTGAAACAAGATGGCCGCACCAATTGGCGACCGCATGGGCAATTTTGCAAGATATTTCCCCCGAGCACGCAAACAGCATCCCAGAACAGGTAAAATGCATCACGAACGGGTGGAAAAAGCAATTCCGCCTGCTCACGGAATTCTGCATAGCTCGCAGAGATTTTTTACAGGATTCGTTGCAGCCAATTTCGAGGTGGTCATCCCTTCTTTACGCGGTTCCCCTCTATATGGTATATGGCTGTTTCACTTACATCCCGGGAGGATGGACTCCATAGGTTGTAGGGGTGTCCTGCTCATGCAGGGGCACCCTCACACTGAGAACCAAGAACCTTGCCTTCAGGATTGAAAAGGCATCCTATAGGGATGACTTATATTTTTTAAGTGCAGTGACCCAAGATATAGGAAACCTATATCTTTCGTAAGTGGTGCTAGCACCAGCTTACACAGGCTGCAATGGCAGGCCTGTAGTTGCATTTAGAATGGCCTCCCATGGGTGGCATAATGCATTCTTCAGCCCATGGAGGACCTCTGGGGTACCTATGTCCTGGGTACCTTAGTACCATTACCTAGAGACTGATAAGGGTACCCCAGTATCCAATCTGGGAAGTACTTAAGTACTGACCACAACAATTTAAGGGAGAAAACAGAGAGACTGGGGTCCTGGATAGCAGGTTCCCAGTCAGACGAGTCAAAAACAGCTTAGCACCAGGGAAAAAGTGGGGGTAACCATAAAAGCAGATCCTACTTTCCTACATACCCCCCAAACGTTAGGAGATGAGACTGACCTTGCCCAGTTGAGTCTTCAATTTCTAAGTGCAAATATCTGGAGAGTCTATATACATTGGCATGGTTACTCCCAGGTCTATGTTCCACTATATAGTCCATCCCCTGTAGGGAAATGGACCACCTCAAAAGTTTGAGGTTTTCATCCTTCATCCGTTTAAGCTACAAAAGGGACTTATGGTCTGTCTGAACAATGAATTGAGTGCCAAACAAGTATGGCCTCAACTTCCTCAGGGCATAGATCACAGCAAAGGCCTCCCTCTCAATGGGAGCAGTGCACATGGCCTGCTTGAGGTAATCAAATGCCTTTTGACAGTTTACAGTCCACTGAACTTTCTTGGGCATTTTCTTGGATATCAGATCATTCAGGGGAGTCACCATGGACCCATATCCTTCACAAATCTTCTGTAATACCCGGTCAGACCCAAGAAAGCTCTGACCTGAGTCTGGATTTTGCTCTGTAGTGGTTGAACCTGGCCTCCACCTACCAGGTGTCTCAAATACACAACCTTGCTCTGCCCTATCTGGCACTTAGTGGCCTTAATAGTGAGGCCTGATTACTGCAGAGCCTCCAAAACATTATTGAAGTGGACCAGGTGATCTTCCCAGATGGAGCTAAAGACAGCTATGTCATCTAGATATGCTGCACTATAGGCTTCCAGACCTGTTAGAACTTTGTTCACCAACCTCTGGAACGTGGCGGGTGCATTCTTCAAACCAATAGGCTTTACAGTAAGGGGTTGAGAATGCTGTTTTTCGCTTGCCATCCTCAGCTAGTCTGATCTGCCAGTAGCCAGCAGTCAGGTCAAATGTACTCAGAAATTTGTCTGAGGCCAAAGTATCTATATGTTCGTCTGCCCTGGGAATTGGATAAGCATCAGTCCTAGGGGCATATGTATGAAAGAATGCATTTGCGATTCTCAAATAGCGAATTTTAGAGACTCGATATTTGAGAATCGCAAAACGATATGTAAATAAAAATTCACAATTTTTTTTCGATTCCCTCACATTCCTTAATTGTGACTCGCAAATGGCGAGTCGCAATTAAGGAATACCTTCCCATTCATTCCTATGGCCCAAGAGACCCATAGGAATGAATGGAAATTGCATGCCCAAATTGTGAGAACCCAATAGGCACTCGCAAATTGCGCACACAATTTCAAGAGTGCAAGGGTTCCAAAAGGACACCCTGTTGCACCCCTGAAATGTGCATGTGTGCACATGAGACGCACATACATGCCCTAAAGGCATGTATGTGTGCCACATGGTACATTGAAAAAAGCAAAAAAGTGCTTTTTTCAAAGTATTCACAAATTACCACCAAATGTATGTTCGTGGTAATTTGCAATTTCTTATGCCAAATTCACACAACTTAGGTGCTTTCTACATCGCATTTAAGGAATCGCAATTTGCGATTCCTTAAATGCATTCGCAAAATAGGGAATCGCAAATTTTCCGATTCTCTAATTTACTATGCCCTTTTGGGATGATACATCCCAAAAGGCCTTTTCCCGTTCCGTTTTCGAACAGGAAAAGGGCTTGATACATATGCCCCCTAGTGACTGCACTGAGACCTCTGTAGTCTACTCAAAACCTCATTTGTCTTTTTCCACCCTTGGTGTGAGGTTTGGACACTAGGACTACTGGGCAAGCCCAAGGGATATCTGAGGGTTCAATTGCTCCCCAAACCAGCATCTTCTTGACCTCTGTCCTGATGCAATCTCTGACACGGCCAGGCTGCCTGTAGATTTTATTCTTAACAGGTAGACTATCACCTGTGTCAGCTTCATGGGTAAACCAGGTGATTTGACAGGGGGTCAGGAAAAACATATGCCTGAAATAATTGAGGCCTTTTCTGCAGTCAATCTGCTGTTGATGAGTGAGGTTGCCTGCCAAGGCCACTCCATCTACTAATTCATCATAAGGGTTCTGAGAGTGGAGATCAGGGAGAGGGTCACTCTCTTCCTCCGGTCCCTCATCAGTTGCCATGAGCAAGCCCATGTCAGCCCTGTCAACAAAGGATTTTAGCCTGGTCACATGAAGTGCCCTCTGGGGACTTATGGGAGTGCCAAGGTACACCAGGTAGGTGGCCTCACCCATTTTTTTCAAGTATAGTGTGGGGTCCATCCCATTTTTTCCGGAGAGCTGCTGGGGCCACAGGCTCCAACACCCATACTTTCTTCCCTTGCTGGTAAACGTCAGGACAGCCTTCTGGTCATGCTAAGCTTTTTGAAGTTCTTGGTTGGCCTCTAGGTTTTTTTATTTTGCCTTCTTCATGTACTCAGCCATGCGGGAGCACAAACCAAGTACATAGTACACTATGTCCTGTTTGGGAGGAGTTGAGAGGTAACTCCCATCCCTCCTTCACTAGATACAAGGGACCCATAACTGGATGACCAAACAGAAGTTCAAAACGGCTGTAGCCAACCCGTTCTGAGGAACCTCTCTGTAGGCAAAGAGAAGGCAGGGTAGTAGGACAGCCCATTTTTCCCTAAGCTTTTCTGGGAGACCCACGATCATACCCTTTAGGGTCTTGCTGAACGTTGCAACAAGCCCATTGCATTGAGGATGGTACGGTGTGGTGAATTTGTAATTCACTCTGCAATCTTTCCACATTGAAGTTATGTAACTTAATATGAAGTTTGTACCACTGTCAGTCAAGACTTCCTTAGGGAAGCCCACTCAGGAAAAAATTCCCAAGAGGGACCTTGCCACTACAGGAGCTGTAGTGGTTCTAAGGGGAATAGCCTCTGGGTACCTAGTGGCATGGTCCACCACCACTAGGATATAACTGTGCCCACATGCTGTTGAAGTGTTCATGGGACCAATAATGTCGATCCCTACCCTTTCAAATGGAACCCCATCCACTGAAAGTGGAACAAAGGGGGCATTTGTGATGCCACATGACTTACCACTGGCTTGGGAAGTGGCACATGAGCGACAAAACTCCTTCAGACATATGAGGCCTGTGAAAGTGAGGGACAAGCCTGTCCCAAGACTTACTTTGCCCTAAGTGTCCTGCCATGGGAATATCATGTGCTAGGGTGAGTACGTACCCTCTAAACTTCTGGGATATTACCAACCTCCTGGTGGCACAAGGCATGGGGTCTCCACCCTCTGAGTCCTTCATCCCAGTAGATCTTATGGGACCCACTGATTACCCTGTTGTCTCAGCAGCAGCTTGCTGTCTGAGAGGTTCAAGATAGGGGCAGGTCTGCTGCTCCAAACTCAAATCTGCCCTGGAAGGGCCCCCTGCCCCCAAGAACTCAGCCTGATCAAGCCCAAGTTCCTCTGAGGCAGTACCCTTACAGGGACTAAGATCATCTCCCTCAAGAGACTGATCTTCACTCTGAGTCTGTGAGGACGGCACAACCTTACCCTTCCTGCCCCTTCTCTTGGAAGGTACCTGGTCCATTGTTCTAGGATCCATCCAGGGCCTGTTCAGTGGTAAGCTGTTTGACCTGGGCCCTGGTGACAGCAAACACACTTGCATAGATGCCTAACATTTCTGCATGAGTCCTGAACTCTACCTCAGCCCAGGCTAAAGTTTCCAAATAATTTCCCAACAAACAATCTACAGGTAGGTCTGAAGATACCACAACCTTCTTTGGTCCAGTTACCCCTCCCCAGTTGAGATTCACAACTGTCAAGGAATGGTCAGTCCTGACATTGCTCGCATTGGTCACTTGGTATACTTGTACAAGTATGATCTGGTCAGGAGGCACAAGTTTCTCTGTCACCATTGTGACACTGACACCTGTGTCACTGTAGGCCATTGCCTCTTGTCCATTTATTAAAGGCTGTTGTCTGTACTTGCCTAAGTTAGTGCGACTGACTAGTAAGGTGGCATGATCTATGCCACCATCATAGACCAAAACAGCCTGAGCTGGAGTCCTGACTAAGGCAGAAGCCATCTCAGAACCAAAGGATAACCCCACTAATCCCTTGTTTCCTGCACTACCACCTGTACTTGTGCTGGGGGGAGCAGTTGCCTTTGGGGCAGAGGTAGTAGGAGTGGTTTCCGTAATTTTTTTTGACAGTCAGCATCCTTTGTCCAGTGGGGTTTCACCTTAGAAAAGTAACACCAAGGTTTCTTGCCTGTCTTTGAATTTTGTGTCTCCCCACCAGATGCAGGATTTTGGGGTCTTTGGGAGAACTCTTTCATATCTTTGCCCTTGACCCCACCATTATCCTGGGATTTAGAAGAATCTTGCTTCTTATGGTCTCCTCCAATTCCCTTGTTTTTCTGCTTTACCCTATCATGAACCCTTTTGTCTGCCTTCTTTCCATATTCTTGGGGAGAGGTCAGATCAAAGTCCACCAGGTACTGGTGCAAAAGCTGGCTCTGACAATTATTAAGGATCTGCTCCCTTATAATCATTTGTACAATTCTTGGTCATCATGCACTTCCTTCCATGTAGCCATCCTTCCAGAGCCTTAATGGCGCTATCCACAAAATCTACCCAGTCCTGGGTTTGTGATTTCTGGGTGTCGCTGAACTTAATCCTACGCTGTTCAGTGGTTAAGCCAAACCCATGTATGAGAGCACTCTTCAGTACTGAGTAATTATCAGCATCCTCTTCTCTAACAGTGATGAGCTTATCTCTACCTTTGACAACAAAGGAGAGCCACAGGATAGCTGCCCACTGCTCCTGGGGGACCCTCGGATCTTTACAGGCCCTTTCCAAGGCAGTTATCCATTTGTGGATGTCATCCCCAACATGGTAGGGAGGGACTATCTTGTTCTTCCTCTCCGACCACATGAAAATCACCTGCGTAGTCCCACAGGGTTCATCCCTGAGCCCCACCCTCTTCAACATCTACATGGCCCCCCCCGCAGCCATCGTCCGACAACACAGTCTCAACATCGTATCCTACGCCGACGACACCCAGCTCGTCCTCTCCCTCACCAAAGACCCCACGACTGTCAAACTCAACTTCCAGAAAGGAATGCAAGACATCGCAGTCTGGATGACCACCAGCTGCCTTAAGCTCTACGCCGAGAAGACAGAAGTCCTCGTCCTCGGTACCACCCCTTCTGCATGGGACAGCACCTGGTGGCCGACCGCCCTCGGAAGCCCACCTACCCCTCAGACCACGCCAAGAACTTTGGCATCGTACTCGACTCATCACTCACCATGAACCGACAGGTCAACGCCGTCACCTCCAGCTGCTTCAACAGCCTCCGCATCCTCCGCAAGACCTTCAAGTGGATCCCCCCTGAGTCAAGGAAGACAGTCACCCACGCACTCATCACCAGCAGACTGGACTATGGAAACACACTCTACGCCGACATCAACAAGTCCCTACTCCGCAAACTCCAGACAATACAGAGCACCGCTGCCAGAGTCGTCCTCAGCATCCCCCCGACACGAACACATCAGTCAACACCTACGAAGTCTCCACTTGCTTCCCGTGGAGAAAAGAGTCAACAACGGACCCAAATACCTCAACGACAGAATTAACTTCCACATACCCAAAAGAAACCTCCAATCTTCCAACCTCGCACTGGCCGGAACCCTGCGCATACACAGAGCCAGAGCAGGTGGAAGATCGTTCTCTCACATTTCAGCCAAGATCTGGAACAAGCTACCAGCAGACATCAGATGCACCCCCTCACTGAACACCTTCAGGAAGACCCTCAACACTTGGCTCTTCGGCTAAACAGATCAGTGGACCCCCCCTCAGCGCCTTGAGACCCTCACGGGTGAGTAGCGCGCTTACAATTCCCTGATTGCTTGAGGTTCCTATGGTCAAAAGAAGTTTCTCTAACTCTTGACTCTGTTGCTGCCACAGTGGGACACTAGTCCCAATTTCCTCCTAGCTTTCTGTACTTCTAGTGACTCTTTGTCAAGGGCCAACTGCTCTTGCCTGAGCCTCAGCCTTGATTTTTTTTGTTGTTTAAATCTCTTTATTGGTATTTTTCTTTTTATCATGTCTATCATCATGAATTTGTACAAAGATGTTTAGCTGTTCATTACAGAAATACAAGTCCCATATACAGAATAGAATTGTGCATCGCAACAATATATAATCAACACTGATATGCCGACAAACATTGATATCGTTCATGAGCTCACGTTCTAGCATCTCTGCGTGCCGTTGCCCACTGCTTAGCTATATCATTATTTATAACTCAGTGCCATTGCTAACCGCATCATGTTCGTACCACCTCTTATCTGAACAGTTATAACAGGACCAGGAGAGTACGTACCACATACTTGTGCATCTTTATCAGTCATACCTGTTCGTCAATTCACTGTATATGAGGAGAAAGGGTTTGAATGGTGATAGAGCGCAGACAATGATCGTCAGCGAATACCAATAAGTCTCATTTTCCACAAATATACATTTCAAACTGAAACTTGAGAACAGAAAAAGAGCTTCCACCATCTATTACATACAAACACTATCCATTAAGCATGATTAAGGACAAATGTGCATTGTCGGTACATTTTCGCACAACCGTGCACCCAATGAGTGGTTGAAATAGTGCACCTACCAGGACATGATAGCTAGTCAACAAAGAGATCTTTATGCCTGAGGGGAAGTGTGGCATATGTGACTATCCATGGCAGACAAGGGGGGAGCAACATATATTTACTCTGCATACTTTGAGACATGTCAACTCCATTTTTCTGGGTGACTGGGGGCGCTGAAAGGGTATATCCCTGAGTGACTGTTGGGGCGGTGTCAACTGCAATGGAGTTGCTGGTCTGTAAGGTAGTGAGCAAGTTATCCCAGCTCTACGCAATGGGGAACTTACGAAGCCCCGCAGTCTCTTCTCTATGTAGTGTTGTGCTTTCCACCTGAACCCATATTATGAGTGAGCGCTTCCCTGAGCCTAAGCCTTGATGTCTCAAGTTCAAGAAGTTGGTATTCCCTATCCAAAGAGTTTTCCCTCTTACTAGATATGGAGGTCCCTATTGGCTGTCATGAAACATTGGATTCTCTAGAGGGGAATCTAGACCTCCTCGGTCTACTCTGAAACCTCCAAGGGGGAACAAAGGGGGCACCCTCTGGGCCACCTGTAGTGTCCTCTGGGAGATCGGAGTTTTCCAGGTGGGAGTTATTAGGCTCCTTCTGGTCAGGGTTAGATTTCAGGTCATAGAGGGGTTCCCCTCCTGTCCTATCCTATGTACCCTGCCCACCCACTCTTTCCTGTTCATCTGACCCACTAGCTTTCTGTAGAAATAAAAACAAAAAACAAATATGTGAGTTGAAGGGAAAAAATACAAAATTCAATAAGTGCAGCCCTGATGACAGGAATGCATGTGTGCCTATACTGGAGGGAAAGTTTAAGTAAATGCATGAACGACTGCTGGGATGAATTGCTATAGAAAGGAAGGACTTATAGGGAAATATACATTAGCCAAGGAGGGGGCGCTCCATTTTTGTTTTGTGGACCTCACAATCGCCTTTGACCTAGTTAATCATCAAAAACTATGGCAAACATTGAAAGGGCTAGGGGCCCCTATTGAAATAATCTCACTTTTATCCCAAATCTATGCATTTTTAAAGTCTAGGGTATCGTATGGTAAAATGGGGGATTGTACGCCTGATTTTAGGGACATGCATAGCATTAGACAGGGTTGTTGCGTATTAGCGCCCCTCTTATTTTAGTAGTAGTAACATACTTTATTCGATAGCAAAGTATCATAAAAGTAAATGCAATACAACATACGTCAGATAAAATACAATCTAAAGAAGTTAATATAAATTCATAAAACAACACTTGGGCAAATACACTTAAAATTTGTATAAAAAATCACGGGTAAGAATAAAAAGGACGACAAACCCAGAAAAATATAAGCAAGCAAGTACATATCAATTAGGGCGCAAATTCATAAAAATGGCACAGTTACACAATATAGCAATCTAGCCAGTACTTGATTCAACAAGCTTAGTTCGTATTCGCCACGCTATCCCCAGGTATTTAGCAACCCCACAGATTACCGACAGAGATGTAGTATCCGTTGTTAGGATACGTAGGGCCACTGAATACTGTCTAGTTCCCAGATTTCTACATACTGGGCTTAGCCATCTTTTCCTTGGCCCCTTGTATGCCTTACAGGCAAACAGGAAGTGACCCAAGGATTTGGTTGGGTTAGAACACCCCGGGCAAGCTGTTTGATGGGATTTAACATTTTTCCAGCTGTTTGTAAAGACATTCAGAGGTAGCGTACCTAACCTCATTTTAAGGAACAATGCTCTGTCTCTTGGAGTGGAAATAAAATCAAGAAATGGTTCCAGCATCGGTACTGGCTTATGAGTCAAAAATATGTCAGTTAGAGTACCCATCTTAGGATTTCTCAGTTCCATTGCCTCTAAGCTTGCCCAGTATAGTTTCTTGATGGTATCTTTTGGCGGGGGCTGTTGTGATAACCATTCTTCTTTTAACCCCAGATTAATTACCAAGTCACTTAGGTTTTTCAGCCATGGAATCACCCCAAAACCATTCAAAGCAATGAGTTCATCAAGGACCGCGGCATAGTTACTAAGTTCCGCGGTCCTTCTAAGGCGAACCCAAAAAAGTAAAGGGCGGAGCCCAACAATATCTTTAATTGAGCGACGTCCCAAATCATGGAGTAATGGTTTAATGGGGGTAGAGACAGGGAGACCCACTAGCTCTCTCATAAATTTGTGTTCCGCTATGACTAGATCAGTAACTCTTTCTGACCCCCATAATTCAGAGCCATAGGTTGCGGCAGACAGTGCCTTGCCCTCATAAACTAGTAAGACAGGGCTAATAGGCTTACTAGAGGTCAGACGATAATCTCTAACAATTGCTCCTGTCACTCTCTTAAAATTTAGTAACATTTTAGCGATGTGTAAATCCCATTTCATTTTAGAGTTTATCCTGACTCCTAGATAGTCAAAAGCATCCACTTCCTCTAATAAAATGCCATTTAGTGCAATATTAATTTTCTTGGATTTTTTTTTTTTCTGGACAATACCATCAGTTTGGTCTTAGTAGTATTGACAGTAAGGCCACGATTATTGCAAAAGTCGCTGAACCTGTTTAGCAGTTTCTGGAGCCCAGAAGGTGTTTTAGACATAAGAAGAGTGTCATCTGCGAAAAGGAGGGTCGGTATTTTCTCCCCCGCCAGGGCGGGGGCATCCGCTGAGTCCTCCTTCAAATGGTCTGCCACCCCATTAATAAAGAGGGAGAACAAAGTCGGAGCCATCACACATCCCTGGCGGACCCCCCTCTGGACGGGTATCCTATCAGTCAGTTGGCCTTCACTCCCCCATCTGATTCTTGCATACGTGCCATCATGCAATCTTTTAATCAGTTCCAAAAGATATCGTGGGAGTCCCATGTCATGCAGTACCTGCCACAGTTTAGCCCGGGGAACAAGGTCAAAAACGGTTTTAAGGTCAATAAAGGCCAAGTACAGAGATCCCTTGCCAATCAGAACGGTCTTCCAATAGGTAGCTATAAATCTGAATACTTGGTCCATAGTACCTACTTTCTTTCTAAAACCTGCTTGCAAATGTGTTAGAAGGTTTCCCTCTTCTAGCCATGACCCCATTCGTGAGATGAGTACCCTACCAACTACCTTTTGGATGACATCAATTAGACTTATCGGTCTATAATTGGCGGGGTCCTCTCTCGCCCCCTTCTTGTAAACTGTGACGACCTCTGCACCCTTCCAAGAATCTGGAACTGAATGGCCCCGTAACAATAAATTCATCAGATTAAAAATAAGGTTTGCCCATACTGTAGGGTCATGAAGAATCAAATCACCTGGCAGCCCATCTGGACCTGCCGCCTTCCCAGGTGCAATGTTTTTGATAGCTGTCTGTACCTCCACAAGTGTAAAAAAATCTATTGGTTCCGGCTGGAGAGGCGCTGGCTTAGGATCTAAACTAACAGTCGAGGAGAGATCAAACTCTACCTCGCTGGAGTAAAGGTTTGAAAAATGCAAAAACCACTGCTGTTCAGATATATTATTGGGAATGGGATCGGAGCCTCTTTTAGTTAGTTGGGTTATTAAAGACCAAAAAGTACAAGAGTCTTTTAAAAAGGCTGCCTTCTTTAATTCCTGCCAATGATCCTCCTCCCAAGCCCGTTTGGCAACTTCTATGGATTTTTTGTAATCTTGTCTGGCCAACCTTACAGCTACGGGATCTCTTTTCTGTAGGGCTAGTGAAATGGCCTTTCTCCGGGCTCTACATTCAGCAGTAAACCATGGATTACCTCGTTTAGCTGCGGGATTTGTCCCACCCTTTGGCCCTCTTATTTTAAAATGAGAGCCTATGCCTTCTATAAATGCTTTATAAGAGTTGCTAAGCTCTGAACAATTCATCTCAGCCATGGTAGAATTAAGAAGGGCAAATTCATCTGCCATAGAGGCCACTTGGAGAGCTATAGCGGATAAGGTATCCTCATGGCATGACACTTTATGCCATTTAAGCCTTCTGTTGCAGTTTGTAGGGATTACTGCTTTTAAAACTAAATTCGTATTTGCAGTAGTTTCCTTGGTATGCCATTTGACAACTGCACAGAGAGGGTTGTGATCGCTATCTGGCATCTGTTCTACCTTCATGTCGACCACGTACCCCCAAGATTTTGTATCTAGAATAATATAATCAATACGCAAAGGTCCGTTTAATCTATTAAAGGTCATAGCCCCATGAGAGTCAGAGAGAGTTCTTCCATTTAATGCTCGAAGGTTAAATTCCATGGTAAACCCAGTGATCTGCAATGCCCTCGCTGTCCATCTCTTAATGGGACTCAGGTTTAAAGAAGGGATGAGATTTTTAGTATCATCCTCACTAGTCCCTAGGAGATCTTGATCACTTAGCGGTTCATATGTACAATTTAAATGATCCTAAAATAATATTACCTGCTAGAACATTTTCCAGGGAAGAGATAGTGACCGAATTTTGATTTGGAGGGCCACCTCTTGCATACACATTAAAAAGATCAACTCTAATACCATTCCATGGCCCTTTAAAAGATAAATGAAGAATGTCTAGTGATTTGTCATTATGGACTTTAATGTCCAATTTCAGTGCTACCTTGATCTAGATGTGTAGACCCCCCGAAGGACGGCCCGCACCCTGGGTCACTGCCGGTATATAAAAGGTGGAATAGCCGGACATATAGAGGGGATCCAGGCTCCAGGTCTCCTGGAACAGGCAGATTTCATGTTTATTAACGAAATCATGCCAATCCGGATTTACCAGATGTTTCTTGAGGCCTGCAATGTTCCAGGAGAGTATATGGATTATTCCAGAATTACCCCCCCCAGTGTCTGGTGCAGCATTGTTCAGTGGTAGAGAGCAGTGATCACTAATTTCTTGTGCCTTCATTGGGCCACCAGAAGGGCACCTAATATAGATTCCTGGGGAAAGTCAATCCACTTCCTCTAATCCTCTTAATGGGGAAAAAGCGATTAAAAGTAGGTAAATTAAAATTGTAATGAAAGGGCCCTACTTGGGACCGTGAGTACATGTTAGAGTGTGTGAAATTCCTGGTTAGTGTCTGTGGATAAAAATAAGTTAGGTCAAAGGTTCTAATGGTGCTCTGATGTTGGCCTTGGAACCAATTAATTATGTGTGTGGTTGCCCTATGGTCTCTGAAGTTAACAATGATTACATCACCTTCAATATCCTTTGGCCGTGAACCCACCCAACCAAGCCTACGGACGTTCAAAATTTCGCCATTTATATTAGGAGGTAAAGGCCTATTCTTTCCTAACCAGTGCATTACCTTATTTTTTAGGTCATAATAGCCCTCTTTTTTCCCTACCTCTAGTACTGGGACTCCTGTCATAAATACAGCATAAGGGACTGCCTCCGGGGGCAGATCTATATGGTGACAATTAGCACCATATGTTTTACTTGAGAAAAGGACAGCAGATGTATTACGTGTGGGAAGATCGGGCCATCAGAGCTAGAAATGGCGGTTGTCTTGTCATGGTTTGGCTCGGTATTATTCTTTCGATTCAGTGACAAATTAGTTAAATTTAGTGAGGATGAAGAAATTTTAGTTTTAGTTACCTAAGAACTAATTTGTCTGTCGTCTAGGACTAAAGATGGGTTAGGATAAGAGGTACTATTTGATGGTACCGCAGCGTTAGGCGATATTTCTTTTACTTGATCACTATTTTTTGAGATCAGCTTCTCCATTACCCCAAGTTGTTTCGACATGCCCTTCATTCTTTCTAACAATGGCAAAAGAAGTGATTTGACCAGTGTCTCCAATCGACCCACAATCTCGTTTGCTAATGAGTCATAATTGTGGGAATCCGACTCCATTTCTGGGTCAAAAGATTGTTTGACAACTGAAGGGGGACAGATCGCAGTATTTTCCAAATGGTTGCACTTGTTATTACCAAGTTGGATCGTTTTATTATATTTCTTTCCTCCCTTTTTTCTTTTTTTCAAAGGGGGAGGACCTACGTTGTTGCTTCTCCTTCCCTTCTTTTGTGGGCTAGCAATGATGGCAGTAGGAGTAGCCCTAGAAACTTGCGTGTTCGATGGTATACAATCAGAAGAATGATTAACATGAGGATTAGGAGCGGGCGGTGTTGCATTTGTATGAGGATGTGTCACTATATTACAAACACGAGTGGGCGAAGAGGATCTAGAAACAGACTGAGAAGTATTTGTTAAACAGGGAATAGGTGGAACCGACATCGGTGAAACGACCGTCTGAATGTGGCCGAGCGAAGAGCGTTTAGTTTGTAAATGCTCGGCCGATAGACGTCGCTCCACCATGGCAATCTCCTTCTCAAGAACTGAGGCTGCCCTTGTAATGAAATTGTCCAGAGTGACTCTAACTGAGCCTCCCAACAAGGAGGTTCTACGTATTGGTGTGCGTGTTGACATAATGTTAAATAGGTGAGGCAACTGTGCGAGATGATGGAAAAATAGCAATGGCACAAAGCAAAATCTACAGAGCACTCGGTCGAGACCAAAAAAGTCAATAAAGTAGTGTCAATTGAGATACACCATAATACGGACAGTATCTTGGGTGGAGTTACACAGATCTCAGGGAGTGGGCCCAGCCCAGCCTCTTCCTGCCCCGGACGGCCACAGATGGCCCGCCCTTTGCCGGGCTTAGCCCGGCGCCGCCCGCGCGCGTTCCGCGACATGAGGGTAACGCCGATCTTTTGAGCGCCTCCTGGCGCGAAAACGGCGTCAGCGGCTCCCCTGCCGCAAAGGATGCTGGGGTGTGTAGTCCATCCCCACTCCGCGGCCGCTGATGGAAATGGCGGCAGCGGGAGACAGCAACACAACAAGGGGAGAGGCACTGGTGCAACAGGTGAGCAGACACACAGGGTAGATCCGCAAAATAGAGTACAGGAGCCCGCTCTGCCGAGGTAACGGCGATCTTTTGAGCGCCTCCTGGCGCGAAAACGGCATCAGTGGCTCCCCTGCCGCAAAGGATGCTGGGGTGTGTAGTCCGTCCCAACTCCGCGGCCGCTGTTGGAAATGGCGGCGGCGGGAGACAGCAACACAGCAAGGGGAGAGGCACTGGTGCAACAGGTGAGCAGACACACAGGGTAGATCTGCAAAATAGAGTACAGGAGCCCGCTCTGCCGAGGTAACGGCGATCTTTTGAGCGCCTCCTGGCGCGAAAACGGCGTCATCGGCTCCCCTGCCGCAAAGGATGTTGGGGTGTGTAGTCCGTCCCCACTCCGCGGCCGCTGTTGGAAATGGCAGCGGCGGGAGACAGCAACACAGCAAGGGGAGAGGCACTGGTGCAACAGGTGAGCAGACACGCAGGGTAGATCCGCAAAATAGAGTACAGGAGCCCGCTCTGCCGAGGTAACGGCGATCTTTTGAGCGCCTCCTGGCGCGAAAACGGCGTCAGCGGCTCCCCTGCCGCAAAGGATGCTGGGGTGTGTAGTCCGTCCCCACTCTGCGGCCGCTGTTGGAAATGGCGGCAGCGGGAGACAGCAACACAGCAAGGGGAGAGGCACTGGTGCAACAGGTGAGCAGACACACAGGGTAGATCCGCAAAATAGAGTACAGGAGCCCGCTCTGCCGAGGTAACGGCGATCTTTTGAGCGCCTCCTGGCACGAAAACGGCGTCAGCGGCTCCCCTGCCGCAAAGGATGCTGGGGTGTGTAGTCCGTCCCCACTCCGCGGCCGCTGTTGGAAATGGCGGCGGCGGGAGACAGCAACACAGCAAGGGGAGAGGCACTGGTGCAACAGGTGAGCAGACACACAGGGTAGATCCGCAAAATAGAGTACAGGAGCCCGCTCTGCCGAGGTAACGGCGATCTTTTGAGCGCCTCCTGGCGCGAAAACGGCTTCAGCGGCTCCCCTGCCGCAAAGGATGCTGGGGTGTGTAGTCCGTCCCCACTCCGCGGCCGCTGTTGGAAATGGCGGCGGCGGGAGACAGCAACACAGCAAGGGGAGAGGCACTGGTGCAACAGGTGAGCAGACACACAGGGTAGATCCACAAAATAGAGTACAGGAGCCCGCTCTGCCGAGGTAACGGCGATCTTTTGAGCGCCTCCTGACGTGAAAACGGCGTCAGCGGCTCCCCTGCCGCAAAGGATGCTGGGGTGTGTAGTCCGTCCCCACTCCGCGGCCGCTGTTGGAAATGGCGGCGGCGGGAACAGCAACACAGCAAGGGGAGAGGCACTGGTGCAACAGGTGAGCAGACACACAGGGTAGATCCGCAAAATAGAGTACAGGAGCCCGCTCTGCCGAGGTAACGGCGATCTTTTGAGCGCCTCCTGGCGCGAAAACGGCGTCAGCGGCTCCCCTGCCGCAAAGGATGCTGGGGTGTGTAGTCCGTCCCCACTCCGCGGCTGCTGTTGAAAATGGCGGCGGCGGGAGACAGCAACACAGCAAGGGGAGAGGCACTGGTGCAACAGGTGAGCAGACACACAGGGTAGAGCCGCAAAATAGAGTACAGGAGCCCACTCTGCCGAGGTAACGGCGATCTTTTGAGCACCTCCTGGCGCGAAAACGGCGTCAGCGGCTCCCCTGCCGCAAAGGATGCTGGGGTGTGTAGTCCGTCCCCACTCCGCAGCCGCTGTTTGGAAATGGCGGCGGCGGGAGACAGCAACACAGCAAGGGGAGAGGCACTGGTGCAACAGGTGAGCAGACACACAGGGTAGATCCGCAAAATAGAGCACAGGAGCCCACTCTGCCGAGGTAACGGCGATCTTTTGAGCGCCTCCTGGCGCGAAAACGGCGTCAGCGGCTCACCTGCCGCAAAGGATGCTGTGGTGTGTAGTCCGTCCCCACTCCGCGGCCGCTGTTGGAAATGGCGGCGACGGGAGACAGCAACACAGCAAGGGGAGAGGCACTGGTGCAACAGGTGAGCAGACACACAGGGTAGATCCGCAAAATAGAGTACAGGAGCCCCTCTTATTTTCCCTATACATTAATAATGTAGATCTGTTTTTACAAAAAATTACTGCAGATACCACGAAAGTTGGAATACGTCCCTCCCCTGTTTTATTATATGCAGACGATGCTGTCCTAATATCAAGGACAGCAAACGGTCTCCAACGCCTAATAGAAAATTTCGCCCTGTACAGGACTGACAAAGACTTTTCAGCTAAATTTAAAGAAAACATTTGTCATGTCATGCGGGAGCAACAGGCCCAAGAACAGACAGCATCATGTGGGCAGGGTTGTTATCAATAGAGTGCCATCGTTTTCGTATTTGGGGATGCTTTTTAACAAGAAAAGTTAAACATTTTTAGATTCTCCGCAAAAATGGGGAACAAACCTATACGAGAAATTTTAACTTTGTATCGGAGTAAGTGTGTTTCAGGGGTCTGTTATGGGGCTGTGGAATGGGGGAGAGCACATACGGACACCCTTCAAACCAATGAAAATGAATTTTTAAAATGATTACTGGTAGTTCCAAGAGCAACAGCGACCGCCATTGTACATAAAACTCTGTCTGTACCACACTTAAGCGACACAATAAGTATTGCAGCCTTATGTTTGGCAAGGGCTATGGGCAAAAGAAGAAACAAAATGTACAAAAGATTTAATAATGGATTGCCTAGCTCTGGAACACAGTTAAAAAATACCATGGTTGGAGTATATTTTTAACCTTTTAACACGATGCAAAGTAAATGCTGATAAAAAGAACCCCTCACTTATTTTGGAATATAGTAAAAATGATTTGAAATTGAGATACATAACCGCCATGGAATATGAAAGCGAGGCCTGCCACACAAAAACAGAATTTGGTTTCTTACTGTGAACGCCCGCTCATGGGGGGGTTTTCAGCTATATTTGATCCTGGTAAGGAACATTCAGCACAGATTTTATTTAACCAGGCTAAGGATTGGCATATTACATTATTTAGTTGCATTCCCGAGAACAGAAAAGTGGTGCCATAAATTACCAGCCTGTCCGTGCGATCGCAAAACCCCACAATCTACGTTGCATTTTCTCCTTTTTTGTAGTTTTTATAGGGATATCCGGAAATCAGTTTTAAAACCCCTCTTTTTAACAAACATGCTTTATAACTATAAATATGTGTTTCATTTTGTGTGTAGCATGAAAAACATGAAAATTATAAAAACTGTAACCCGAATTATAAAATGATCAATTAAGAAAAGAAAGGACTACGCGCACCTGGATGCATTGTTATATGAAAATCAGAATGATTGTTTTTAGTATATACTTTTTAAAATCTTATTATGATAAGAGGTGGCATTGTGCACTTTATGTACTGTTATGCACTTATAATGTACCAGAACTTTATCGTATAACTTGTGGCAGCTTGTATCTCATGTTTCCTTGGCACCTTATTGCGTTAGCACTTTATAACTGGTTAATAAGCTACGTGAACAGCTCAGTGAGTAAAACCTGATCCAACTTAGACTATCAAGGTTCATTTTTAACAGTACTTCGTACAATAGGCATATTTGTATTTATTTGTATCGGAAATTGGCCTTAATCTCGCCATTGTTTGGCTTGAAGTTGTATAAATTGTTAATTTTTTTTTTTCTTAAACTAATCATGTTGTTATGTAGGAATGTTGTTAGTATATGTGTGTATTAGTATGCTTTTATGGTGTTCTCTTTAACTTGCACCAAATTAAGCTGATTTTGACTTTGACTTATGTGTGATTGAGGTCAGTACTCAATGAACAAGTACGCTATGAATGAGTTAACAGAACTGAATGTGTGCAGCAATTAATGAGTGAAGCCCTTGGTACCAAAAAGAATGTGAGTATGTACAGGAGTAAACAAGTACAATAGGGGATGAGTGAGTACAGGAACGAATGAGTGTACATTGGTGAACAACTGCAGAAATATAAAACGTAATACATTAACGAAAGAGGAACGTGCAAATAAAGGAATGAAAGACTGTATAAGTAAGTGTAAATGATTGAATAGGTTTTGCAGAGATCAAAATAACATAGCGAAAATGGTGAAACAATACAGCAGTGGGAGAAAGCAACAATGTGTGGAATATTGACGCAATGAGAGGGGTGCCGCAAATTAGGTTCAGTCCATTTACTCCCTCCAAATCTTTTGCTTTTAACTCCCCATTTTTATACTTTTTAAGTGAGCGAGTTTCACCACCTGAGTTTCACTCATGGTAAATTCATGGTAATTGGACTGAGAGTACAAACCACCAGTGTCTGCCTTTTAGGACAAGGCTGCTACTTCTGCACTGCTAGGGAAAGAGGCTCTGGGATGGGTATGTGAAACACATAAACACACGCATGTGTAGGCTGCACATACGAGACATCAATGCTGTGCATCCCGGTATCTGTGCTTGAGCAGCCACAGAAGCAACTCTTTCGAGATTGGTACGGACCTGGGGTAAGCCCTATAATGTGAGTGGAAAATCATAATGTATGTCTGTACTGTTTATGGCAGGTTTGTGGTCAGTTCACTGTTCAAACATCATAGGGAAAATCCACACTAAAGCACAGTTTCGCTTTACATAGATCTACCGAGTCCAGTGAGGTATCCATTTTTGGATAAACATCCTTACCAACGGAAGATTTATAGTCCCTAACACTCTTCCTAGACTCAATAAGATACTTTAAAATTTGCCATATTACCCCAGCTCAGCTCAGGACCATATTCCAAGACTCTTCCTCCCCTTTGCATGCCAGCAGAAGGATCAACAGCCTCTCCAAACAATAGAGCAAATTAACAGTGCTTGCTGCAGTTCCTGGAAAAAGGAATGGGTGGGAAGGTAATCTGCATCTATTGATGGGACATCCCAGGTGCACTGGAATAAAGTGACAGGGTCATACCTCTGGAGCCAAGACAGGAGGGCCTCGCCTTTGAACATTTGGTAGGAAGCGGACAGGCAGTTATGTCATTGAGGGGTACAGCTGAGTCTATCAAAGGGGTTCATTCCACAGACAACCTGAAATCAACATATTGAAATGTCTCAGAATGCTGTGAGAAAGGTTGGAACAGGGATGGGGTGATGATGTGGCATCCTAGGATTGGCCTGGGGTGCCAGGCTTAGAGAACTTACCATACCCATTTAAAAGTTCAGACACAAGGGTGAGCCAGATAAAAAAACAAAGGACCTGGGAATAATAGTGCAAGGATGCCCAGCTGGGAGGGAAAGCCACCTGATGGGAAGAAGACACCCTCAGTAAGGGAGCCAAAACAGGAGACCAGCACCTTTGTGGTGCACAGGGAGAATTGCTATGAGCGGCAGCCTCACCTTGACAAAGTAAGGAGAGAGCGGGGGCAGCTAACGGATGATAATGATAATGGGAAACAAAGCCTAAAAGGGGTTTAATGGCAGTAATATCATAAAACTCTGCCATAAGGTATAACAATGGATAATTTTGGAGTGACCCCTGAAAATTTGGATATATTTTAAACTCACGGGCCAAAGTTAATCAGGGTTTAAAACGGAATCTTGAGAGAAAAAAAGGGAAAAAAAAGATAGAAATGGGGCCAGCAAGAGAAAGGGGTATAATTATATGTATTATCTCCCACTTTAACCAGTGTTTGACTACAAGGAGCTGCAATTGCTCCTTTGCCTTTTCAAGCTTCAACAGCTGTGAAACATTGTATGATACTTAAGTTTGATTTATGTTGAATCATCCACCTACCTATTAAAACACCCCTTTAGATGCCAGGAGACTTTAGCTAGGGTTTTCCACCATGAGCAAAACGAGCCAATTATCTTGAAAACCAGGCGTACAGGGTTGGTGAAATCAGCCTTTAAAGCTCAGGTGCCTTGGGGGACTGAGAGGAGGATAAAGAACATGATGCTTCACCACAAATCCATCACTTTCTTCCAAGAAGGGACAAGCCGCGGGGGTCATTGCAACCTTCCTCATTGAGGCAGGGCCATATGGGGGGCACCCTCCCCGTGCCCAGTTTCACCCCCGATGGGTGGCACATCAACACAGGGTTTTGGGGACTCCATCCTCCAGGACTTAAGATTTATCCAGCCAGACACATTACACAGTCACCCTGGCCACACCTGGGGAGGTGGGCATATTTTTCTCTTGTCCCATGAGGAAGGGCTGTTAACAATGCACAACTCCAACCCGCAGGTGAGAGCAGATGAAATGCTTGCTTCCAATGCAGCTGGAGTAGGAGATTAGATGCTGGCTCTCACATGCAGTCTTGGAAGTGCATGGGTAGCTGGATGGGCAGCAGGGTCCATGGGGCTTCCCTTGTGGCCCACAACGAACCTCACCATCTGGGTGTCTGATTGTGCATGGGCACCCAGTATTGAAAATAAAAAGAGAACTGTAGTACATGGCCGCGTCAAATAAATGAGCAGAAATATGCATAGCCTTTGGTCAGAGGAGAGCCCCTTATTCCATGGGGACCCTTTGTGGTTGGTTATAAAGCTACATGTTGTGATCTAGTTAAAGTAAAAGAAAGACTCAGAGAAAAATGTTTTGATTTTTAATGCTTAATGAATAATGACAATATTGACAATGTAATGGTTCCCTTCATATGGAATGTTATTGAATATTGATACTATCCCAATTAATTCTAATAGAGTTGGTAATGTTGAATCTAACAACTGTTTACTTTTATTGATGTGTGTGACACCGTGACAAACCCAGTAGGTGTGCCTTACTTACGACACCCACTTATATAGGGCTGTCACATTTGGAACAGTTGGAAGTATTGTGTTTATCAAGGGTGTGCGGAGCTCGCAGAGTTGCACTACGCAGAATTCTGAAGAGTTGCATAAAAACTCAGTGGAATTCCGCGGAGTTCCGCTCCGCCCGTAATGACTTCCATGCGTACAATATTCACTCTCTAGGCCAAATGGGCAGTCGCAGCAGTTTGAATGAACTAGTTAGAGTCAAAGGTGCTCTTTGACATTTTCACAATATATACTGTAAACGCATAGTTTTTTCAGATACTAGTAAATTAAAGCTGTCCCCCTGGCATGCATCGGCCCACCGTACCTTCCAGCAGTAAGCACCCGGACACAGCCTTCAACAGGTGTCCTGTATCTTGGTGCTGTGAACTACCTCTTCCAGCTCTCACCTGACCTGGAGCTGGTGGGTGAGGACAGGTTGACTGCCTTCCCTTCAAGTATACAAGAGACTGCTCACAGGCCTGACCCTCCGACAACACCAACAAGCTGCTGGTGGTCAGTGGGCGTGGCCAGTAGTTGGTTGTGTGCGGACAGGTCTTCCAGGGCATCTGCGAGAAGGTCAGCCTGGACTCGGTCCTCTACCACCCTGTGGACTCTGGCATGGCCTGTCTGTTGGCAACTTCCCATCACCATTTGCCAGCTCAACAGATCACTTGTCTTCTCTAGCAAGGCCACGTCTACTTCCTTTTCTTCTGGCGTGGGCCTAAGACATAGCAAACACAAGGAGATGATGGGCGGAGCACTGAAACTTTTCAGACACTCACCCCGTCACAGATCTGGGTTGAATTCATCATCGTTCTTTAGCTCACTTGCCACCCCAGTTCAGACACAGCTATATGCAAATCAGTCTTGACCCTGTTCCTCATGGGAACAGTCCAGCCCGAACTGCCAAGCCATGTCTTCCCAGGACCGGAAACATGCATTCTGGGACCGGTTTCAGGCTAATAGCCCTCATCAGCCAGGCCAGCTTGAATCCACTTCTGGGCATACCCTGCCAACTTGGGGCGCACAAAGCAAACACAAGGAGATGATGAACAAAGCAAACACAAGGAGATAATGAACAAAGCAAACACAAGGAGATGAAAGATGGACCCAAGACATAGCTGGAGTACGCCAGCTACGGGGTGAGGACGTGCACAAAGAGACATGACCCCCCTGAGCTCAGACAATGGTAAGACTTGTCTATTTCTCTATACATGTGATTTGTGCATGATAACTAGTAAGCTCCGCCCATGGCAGGTTTCTGCACCACCCACAGATTATTCTCAGGGAGGAGAGCTGCAGTACCGTGGACAGATTTCCCAATCATCCGTTGCTGCTGGCTATTTGGGCTGTCTCATGACCTCGTGTTTGGCCTTGCTTTCTCTTCTCGAGAACAACATGATACATTTATGAGTGGGTGGTGGGGGCTAACTCCGCCACATGGCAGAGTCATATTTCTTTATCAAATTTGTTTCTCCAAGAGGAGTGCAGAGTTGGCACCGCCCACCTCTTAGGTTTATAGAGTTCAAGAACCACTAGGAGTGTAATGTGATGTGAATCTGCCATCAAAGGTATTTTCATCAACTTGATGTACAAGTTACACACATGTACACACTACTAAATATTATGCATTAAATTTGCAATTTAATGCATAATATTTAGTATTGTGCAAGTAATAAAATTAAATTTCCTTTTTAAAATAAAGACCAATAACTGGACAATTATCTATTTTGTGCTGTTGTTTGTACCAGCGAGCTGGTGTTACTAGCCCACACCACCTCCACTGAGTAAGCCTTGGACTGCTCTAATTTTACTACCCTGTGAAAGTCAAGTTCTACAATGGGGTACTTGGCTCCCAATAAAAAGAAAATTGTGGACTTATTACTTGTGAAGGACTCACATCCTCCTCTATTAATAACCTGATTTCTTACATTGGTTGCCAGTGTTGGGATCAAAAGTATCCAGTTCTGGAATGCAATGATAACATTTGATAAATTTAGATTTGCCAGACATTAATTATGCGTTAATGTGCAAATATTAGAGTGCAAGGCCCTGAGAGAAGTTCAAAGGTTTGGACTCAAGATGTGAAAAAGGAAAGGTCTACGCACATTCCACGTTGAAACATTGATTGTTGTTGTATTAACTGTGTTTAATTTGACTGGTTTGTATTGTGAAATGATGTGATGGCAGATTGTGTTTTAACAGACTGTTTTCATTAGAGGCATCCCAGGCCATTGTGTCCTTTAAACCCCAACAGTGCTTGCACAATTGGCCTGTAAGAGGAAGATGTTTTGCTGCAAATTTAGAGATTGGCACAGGTCCCCATGTCATCGACTGGGATGAAGGGGTGGCTCCTGATTCTTACACTGTAGAAGATGATTGGGGGCTCCAGGAAGTTCTACATGAAAGGCAGATTTCATGTGAGCGAGTCTACATTGAGTGATTCCTTCTGCAGAGATTTTTCTGCCATAGGTGCAGGCCTCAAAACACAGACAGGGTGTGTTGGAGAGTACTCAGAAGTTAGTGGCAGCCCTTGGTGTTCCTACCTCCAAGCTGAAGTGGTCCCTGAGATAATTTCCGCATGGTGGGGGTGCAAAACATAGTTTTTGTTTCTGAGCATGCAATAGGTTGTCTGTTAAGGAGGGGAGCTGTCCAAGGATGGCCGATGGTTGTTGGTAGCGCAGTGAGGGTCTTATTCTCAAAGTAGGAAATGCAGTGATTGTGCCAGAGAAGATCAAGCAAGGGTAGTAAGTGGCCTAGTTTCCACAGGTAGGCTAGTGACTTACCCTGGGGGGATCTGAGAAGGGGAGGTGGATTTCCAAGGTTCCCAGGATGGGTTAGTGGTGGTGAAATGTCAGTGTAGGGTTCTTAAACTGGCAAGCACAGTGAAGGATGTCATCCAAGAGACTGTTCTGCCTGGCAGTTCCAGAGGCAGCAGCCATGGTGATGCCAAGCCAGCTGTCCAATCAGGTGAGTCCTGTGCATTAAGACCCTATAGAGAAGGGGTAGAGGCCCTGTTGATAGAAGGTGCCCTGGAGATAGGTGGTGGGTGAACCTGCCGTGACCCAACCAGGTGCCTTGGCAGTGCCTGCTCCAGATGGAGATTACCCTGAGCATCAGTCAGGGGGCATGTCCTCCATGGGAGCCCCTATGATCTGTCAGAAGGACAGGCTGCAGAGTACCGTGTCTACTCTGGCTTGGTGTATTTTAGGTGTACCAGTGTTGGGATGCGGTTATGAGGACACTTAAGAAGCCCTGGCTTGCCAAACATTGGTTTGGCTTATGGGAATCAGTCAGTTTGGTGCTATAGAAGGTAGGTGCAACCATAATGGCTAAACCAGGTGCCAAAGTGGTGACTGCTTCTGAGAAATGGGATCCTGTGCATTAGTCTCAGTTGATGCTATTCACGTCTGACAGGGATTGTCACTCTGAGCCGTCTCAGCTGCCACCAGACAGGTTGCTTGGAACTTTGCCTTGGCAGACTCCTGCCCAGTGCACTTTAGATGTGTCATGTTTATGGCAGATGCCCATGTGAAGGAGGTAGGGTGGGAGGTAGGTGAACCTGCAGTGATGCAGCCAGGTGACTGGGTGATGTCTCTTTCTGAAGGAGGGGGCATGGAGCAACAGTTTGGTTGATGCTAGATGCTTCTGATTGGGCGTGTCGCTCTGAGCTGTCAGAATAGCAAGATGCACTGGACTTTGCCTCTCATACTCCTGCCTATTGCACTTTAAATGTTCAAGCCTTGGGGTGTGGCCTTATGGTCCGTCTAAGTCCTGGTATGCTAGGCATAGACTCAGCAGGTGTGGGTGGGCTGTCAGCTGAGGGGCTGAAAGGTGGCAGTGTGCAGTTACAGGGTGACCTGTTAAATTTTGCAGAGATTACATTAGGGTTCCTAGATTCACAGAGGAATTTTTAGGGTCCCTAGGTGGCCTCCAACTTGACCGCTTGGAGACTAGGAAGTGGCCTGAGCTTGACCTAGATGTTAAGTGACCTACACAGCTCTCAGAGGTATTTCCAGCTGACCTGGTGGGTCTTGAAAGTCCAAGGATGGGGTACTAGAACACTGTTCTCACTGAAGACAGGTTGGCCAGGTTTCCCAGGGTGGGGATCCCCAGGGGTGACTCTCCATCAGGGAAGTACTCAATTTTGACTGGACTGTTCTTTCCTTAGGAAAAGTCAGTCATCCACCAAAGGTGGTGTGACATGTAGACCACACCATAAGTGAGGTGGATGAAATTAAACATCCTGCTAAGGGACTGTGCCTGCACCTTCACAGTAGAATGACCTGGATGAGGGAAGGTAATGGAGTTGTGTACTCTCCAGAGTTACTGTAGTTCATGAACTGTTGTTACCGGTCTACAGGAGTGTCATAAAGCTAACCCTATTCACCTCGAAAGAGATGCCTTGATCTCTAATTGTCACAGAAATCTCAGCACACATTAGGAGGGGAAAAGATAAGTGGAATGAGAGAGAAATCTTGAAAACTTGATATTACCTGGAACTCTGCAATTATTAACACTGCTATATCAAGTAATCATACCAAGAGGGAGAACCACCAGTGACCTGAGGAACAGGTTTCAGACTTGTGTGTGTTGACAGCATCAGTGCTGTGGCACTCTACCCTTGCCAGGAAGAGTGTGGTGGGTGCAGAGTTGCAAGACCCAGAGCACGCAGGCACTTAGAGATCTGGATGCATCTGACATTGAACAAAAACTTAGTGGTTGTATATGAGCAACTGCCAGCAATAAGACTTTTTGCAAGCATTCGCCATTTGAGTCATTTACGTAATGCCCTAAGTGGGCGAGGGTATGACCAGACATGGGCCCCACACTCACTGTTCCACTGGAACCAAGGAATACCCAACTGACAAACTCTATCAGGGTGAAATCTGTGCTGGGTTGCTTGTGTTTCAGTTATGGGAGGACCCTGGCTCATAGCCTTTGGCTGGACTACACACAATGGAGCTAGTCAAAACTGATGTGCATAGGGCTGTGTTCAAACTGAGGTGGCAATGTGGGCAAAAGAACAATGGGTTGGAATGCTATCCTGATCAATTGCCCGTTGTCAGGCTTATCTCAAACATTTTTCGTATCACATTTTGTATGGTTAAGATGTGAATGGCATCAGACAACTGATGAATGAAGTGTTGGTCAGAACCTGTTGCCCTTTTTGCCGCTGACTAGGCATGAGTACCCATGGGTAATGGCTAGCTTCTTTAACAAGTTTCAGCTGGTGGGAGGATATGTGGTAAATTGGTTTGACCCATTTAGTGCCCCTGAGTTTTTTGCATTTGACTACCTGCTTTTGGTCTTTTGCTGCAAGCGAGTCTCACCACCTGAGTCGCATTCATGATAAATGGACTTAGAGTACAAACCACCAGTGTCTTTTCAGATGAGGTCCCTGATTTGCAGCTAGGGTAAGAGGTTCTGGGCCGGTTAAATGTCAACATGAAAGCACAAGTGTGTGTACTATTTGCACAAATGGGACTACCCTCTTGGGCATTCCAGAATCTTCGGGTATTGGAAATGACATGGGATAAGTCTTATAATGTGAGTCAGGATTCATAATGTAGGTCTGTAGTGCTTACTGGAGGTCTGTTGTGCTGACATTGTTTGGCACATCATAGCGAAAATCTGCGCTAAAATAAAGTTTCACTTAACTTGGGCCTACAGAGTCCAGTGAGGTATCAATCTGGTGATAAACCTGCACCAGAGTATAGACTTATAGTCTATAATACCATATTTACTCTCTAGATGGCACTTACAGATTTGTCATATTTCAGTGGCTCAGTTCGGAATCATATTCCAGGCCTACCCCCCCAAACTAAGTTAAGTTAATTACTCCTCTCCACACAATGGAACAATTAACAGTGCTTCCACAGGTCCTATGAAAGGAAAGGGCAATGAGAAAATTGGCATCTGTTAATTAGCTGCACCTGAGCTGGGACAACCCAGGACCACTAGAACAAAGGAGAAGGGTCAGACTTCTGGAGAAAACACAGGGGGGGGGCGCCTTTTGAAGTGTTGGTGGGTAGTGATCAGATACCTGTGTCATCTAGGTGTGGAGTTGAGGCTCTCAGAAGAGCTCTTTTCATAGACAACTTGAAGTTGCTATATTGGTTGTACTAGAACACTGTGCAGGAGGGCTGGTACAGCGTTGGAGTGAGGATGTAGCATCCTAGAATTGGCCACGGGTGCCTTGTTTACATAATTTTACATCCCCACTTAAAAGCCCCTGCATAAAGGGAGGGACAGATGAGAAGATACTGGATCTGAGAGTGACAATGCCCAGCTGGAAGAAAAGCAACCTGATGCCTTGCAAGGAGGGAGAGAAGAACACCAGCTGAACCCCAGGACTAGGATGGGTCTCCCAGGGGCAGTGGTGCTCGCTGCCTAATGTCTCATGAGGAACAGTTGGGGAAATGGACCTTCTGGGGACCCTGATTGGTTTATCTAGCGTTTCTGTGGACTGCCGCTTGATTCCGCCGACACACATGTGCCTTGAGGAAGCCAGACAGTTTCGGAGCCTGGGGAGGTGCAGCAGGGAGGGTGTTTCACTGTCTGGCTATAGAGGAGCTGCATAGGATGCCTCCACAAGCAAGGGAAGAGCACCAAGAGCCAGGCAGAGGACAGGGCTGGCCCATGCTGGCCCATGAAGCGAGACAATCCAGCTCCCAATGCAAAATACCCCTTTAGCGGTCAGAAGACCCGAAGAAAACACTAGGGCTGGCCACCAGTAGCAAAGACAAATACCCAGATAATCAGTCCAACAGGGGCAGAGAGCTCATCTTTTAAAGCTTGGTCCTCTTGGGTGATCCAAATTAGACCAAAGAATGTGGTTGTTCACCACAATTCCTTGAATATCCCCCTGAAAAACAAAGCCCTTCAGACTGGCCATAGCCTCAGCTTTTAGTTAAATGTGTAGGGGACATGCATTGGTTCCTCCCCATGACCAGCTTCACCCCGTGGGCTCTATTTACCAATGAACCAGCTCATCAACAATGGTTTCACATCAACCAAATGTGCAGATCTGCTCTTGCTGCTTATCAGTTATGCATAGCCCGGTGTTGGAGGAGCGCAGCATAATCCTTCATGAGGGGATTCACATTTTTGTATTTGTTCTTGGTGGTGCCCCATGAAGGGGCAAGGGCACCATCAATCTTATTAAAATGTGCTTTGGACTGCAAGGAACATGGCATCCCTCAATATCAGATTATATCTCGTCCCGGACCTCTGTAGAGGTTTACCTTAATTTTAAGCACTACCAGAGCTGGAGCGTGTGCTGTTGGGCTCCGGACTGCAGGGCCCCTTGTTGCTGGTCCTAAGGTTGCATGTTGTGTCCTAATTAGAGTAAAAGAAAGAGTCAGTGATACATTTTTTCATTCTGAATGCTTTATTTATAATGACAGTGTAATGGTTCCCATTATATTGATTGTTGTTGAATATTGATATTATCCGCATTACTTGCACTGGTGTTGCGACGTTGAACCTAGTTTGTGGATACTGTTATGGATGTGATGATACCCTGACAAAGCCAGTAGGCCTACCTTATTTATAATGACACCTCTTATATTGTGATGTTAGTGGTTTGGGATATTGCGATTAAAGAATTCAGGACTCACTAAGGGCATAATGTGATATGAGGGTGTCATCAAAGTAATTTCCATCTACTTAATGTACATATTTGTAAATTAATTCATAGCATTTAGTAGAGTGTGTAATAAAAGTACTTTTCGTTTTTTAAAGAAACAGTACTGACAGAACAATGATTTTTTGAGTGTTGTTATTGCTTAACAACAAGCTGAAACTACTAACAAACACGACTGCCCTGAGAAAGCCTTGGACTGTCCTGCTTGCTACCAGGAGAGAGATAAGTGCTACAATAGGGTATTTTTTCCCAGTAAAAAGATAATTGTGGACTTGTTACTTGTGATAGACTCACATTCTTCACAACTAATAACCAAATTTCCCACAAGGGGCAATGCTGAGTCAGTGCAGTTGTGAATGTGGCTGATAGATATCCAAGTTTATGAAAATGATCCTTCTTGTGGGATATTGCTGTAGTTAGAAAATAAAAGCATAAGGAGCAAACCAACAATCAGTCAAATTAAACAAAAATAGCTTTAATCTCATACATTAAATTAAATCACCTTCCTACAAAGGGCAATGCTGAGTCAGTGCAGTTGTGAATGTGGCTGATAGCTATCCAAGTTTATGAAAGTGATCCTTCTTGTGGGATATTGCTGTAATTAGAAAATAAAAGCATAAGGAGCAAACCAACAATTAGTCAAACTAAACAAAAATAGCTTTAATCTAATAAATTAAACGAAATCACCTTAGATCAAAACATTTTATCCAGAAAGCATAAATGTATTAGCACCTTTCGTTAGACGAAAATGACCTAATTGTGTTATTGGGTGGGGATGAACCATAACCACAGGCCAGCTTATTCTACTGGCAGCTCAATATAAAGTGTGCAGTCTCACCTCATCAACTTCTCCAGGAGGACTAAACATGTGTGCTGCCATAATGTTTTACCACGCCAAACATCACAAGCTAAACAACTTCAGGTCCTCTACTGTAGCTGTGGAATCAATACAAGATTTTTGGTACCATCAGGGGAGGTCAGATTGGGTCTTCCTATCAGGGTACACATTATGTCAGGGTCAAAGAAATATGTTTTGCGAACAGTGGTTCAAAATAAGCCTGTGGTCAATTATTTGTTCCTTTTCCATGAAAGGAAAACAAATAGAAATAGGTGTCGTACGTTTTTGATCTGGACTCTATAATATGCGATTTAATGAAAATGCAACACTTTATAAAGTAAAGCAAGCTCCAAACAATTTAGTCTATAGTGAAATTAATTTATTCATTTCAGTATATCAAAAGATTTTTGTCTATTCTTTTTTGTTTTAAAAAAATTGATATATATATAAGTAAAAAAACATACACTCTTAGAAACGCATAACAGTGAACTCCTTAACACGAATAGTGAAAACAGGAGTAACCTATAATTGGGAGGTTGACTGTGTTTCGATCTCAAGAATTTGAGATCATCTTCAGGACAGGTGTGTGAGCAGCTGATATCAAAAGGAACCATGCAGATAGCGAGCCTACGCCCTGTAGTGTCTCAAGACGAAATTGGATGATTCCTGTGTCTTTGTAAGGATCAGTTAAAGTATAGTGCAACTAATCCAACTCTCAAGGGACCGTCAAGGTCAGTCAGTCACCCCAATTTTTAAAAAACTTTGAATGAGGAACAGTGGTGCCAAGCATCAAGAATGATGTTGAATCCTAACCGAGGAGACTCACACCAGCAGGAACTCGTGCCCGACCTTTGCATCAATTGACACAGAATAACCTCAGGAGTCGAGTCCACTGAACCTTCATCCTTGATGCTTGGCACATTGGTTCCTCATTGAATGCTTTAAAAAAATGCGGGTGATTGACCGACCACGACGCTCCCTTGAAGCTTGGATAAATAGCGCTTTCCTTTAACTGAACCCTTACAAAGACACAGGAATCATCCAGTTTCGGCGTGAGACACAACAGGGAGTAGGCTCGCACTCTGCATGGTTCTTTATGATATCAGGAGCTCAAACACCTGTCCTGAAGATGATCTCAAATGCTTGAGACCAAATTGCTGTCGACCTCATAACTATGTTTAACACCTGTTTTCACAAAATAAATTCACGTAAAGGAGTTCAATGTTATGCTTTTTTAAGAGTGCAGGTTTTTTACTTCCCTTTCACTCTCTAGAGCACCTTTTTCACGTACCTGTGAGCACTGGATCATTTATATATATATATATATATATATATATATATATATATTAACGCTGCAACTCTCCTCCTCACAATAGACTTCTCTGGAGAAAGAAAGCACTCGCAGGGGGCCGTTTCCGAGATTTTATTATCCGGAAACTTTTACACGTTAGCAAAAACAAACAGACGTGTTTCGGTACAACCTTTCTCTATGTTTACCGAAGCGCCAACGAGCCATGATTTTAAACATCAGTCAATTACATAGACACCAAAAAAGGGACTGTCGAAAATAACGAAGTTCCTTCGCATTTCCTCCACATAGTTTGCGCCATCTTGAAATGTCTAATAAATATACAGACAACTCAAGAAACTGTAGTACTCAAACATATGAGTGCAAAACAAACACATCAAAGGTAATATATTAAACCAATTAAACCCTCTAATGGGTGATGTGTGTAAACTAGCGCCATTTCAAAAACATTTTTAAATCATCAAAATTTAACAGCTCACAACATAAAGCCCTGTATGGGCAAACCCTTAGTGAAAATTTACACTAGTTGATAAAAGATATGATCATGCCTCAAGCAGCATCATTATACGTCCTACTTCATCTTATATAAATCTTCACAATTGTTTACAAATATATACAAATATTTACAAATGGGCTATAGCTACCTCTTCCAAAACAAGTTTCCATGATTATCAAAGGAAATCTAAGATAAAAGAGAGATTAAATTAAATAAGGAGAGATAAGACAAAAGAAAGAATCGAGTAGACAAGCAATCAGGATAAGAAGGAAAAGAGTAGTCGTGAATTCAGGATTCCCGCTATTTAGAAGTAGGCAGAGTCCCGCGTGGACTTCGCATCATGCTAGTCCCCAGTTACGAGAATCCTGACCCTAAAATGTTATCAGAATGGGCAGAGTGTAACTTGGATTCCTCGTGTCGTTTACTGCGAATACTGGTGAAGTATGCGGAGAGCGACAGAGCTGCCTTACAAATCAAGATTAATGATTTGAATGAACAAATAGCCAAAATTGGAGAAGGTGAACAAGAAAAGAAATATCGGGAAGAGATGCATGCCAGATTAATCAAGGAGGAAGACATCATCAAGAAGCGCAAAGCGTTTAAATTTCAAAGGGACAAAATAGATTATCAGAATGGGCAAATATTCACGTTTGCGAAGAAATATGACTTCATGAAGAAGACTAAAATATCAACGCAGGCACAGCCCTCTAGCTCCAACATGGGAGATAGGGTGCAATTGTCTACTTCTGTGTCCGACCTAAGTTCAGCGCCTGGCAGTGAGTCTGAGAATGAGCAAGCAATGACAAACCCTCGGTTGGGGTTTATGAAATTCTCATTGGCCCAGGAGGTGGATTGTCTACGACAAGATCGCAGTCAAACCTTAAGACCCCGAGCAACCAATCAAAAACAAGACAAGGAGCCAATATCAAACGCCGCGAACGCAGACGCTGTCACACAAACAGACAGCAGAAACAGGACACATTACAAGAAGCCACAAAGAAAATGGAACCGCAAGTGATTAGCCCTCCTTCAAAATCCCTGTCAATCATCAACCTTACTGACATGCCACTCACTCCTAGTGAGATCAATACTCTTTCACTGGGATTAACATATTGCCCTACAAACAATTTCAACTACGCTCAAACACGCATTGACTTTTACAAATATATTCGGAAAATCAAATTGCGTAAATTCTTTCTGCTCAACAAAATGAAACAAACTACAGTACAACCATTGAATGCCATTGCTGGTTCGAAGCCCCCGACAATGACTGCAGGGGAATATGAATTATTATGTGATTTACAAGATCTTCACAATGAAGAGACCCTTGATGAAACGACATTTGGTGCCGACATAACACCTAAATTAGACATGCCAGGGCTCACAAACTTTAAACCAAAATCCATTTTCAATCCAATCTTATTACATGATAACATTGATGTTTACAGTGATCTTGTGACCTCTCAATTGAAGATTTTGCATAGAACGACTTTGCGGGCCCATCAAAAACTTCGCAGACAAAACAACTGTTATGGGAGTCTGATGAAGAAGCTACAAAGCAATGATAATGTCATAATACGGCAATCAGACAAGGGCGGTAACATTGTTCTGTGGTCCAGGTCTTTGTACATGGAAGAGGCTTTACAACATTTGAATGATCGGCAATGTTACAAGCGCTGTGACTGGCAAACAGTAAAATCAGCCTGGAACAGCTTCAACACCAAATTACTGTCTTGGAAAAGTCTAGGATTGTTGAGCAGTGATGAATTTAAATTCTTGAAAATCAATCACCCAGTTATTCCTGTTTTTTATCTAATACCCAAGGTGCACAAAAACTCTGAAAAACCTCCGGGAAGACCTATTATTTCCACTAAGAACAGTATTATGGAGAATACTTCTAGGTACATAGACTTTTTTCTCCAGGAACATGTAAAGAAACTACCATCCTATTTACAGGATACGGGGGACTTCTTAAGGAAAATTGAATCAATTTCTTGGCAGGATGATTTTTTGTTGGTGACGTTAGATGTCACAGCTCTATATACCAGCATACACCACCTTGATGGTATAAGAGCTGTGGAATACTTTCTGCGTTCAAGACCTGTTAATATGCTGGAACACAACAGAATGTTGGTAGATATGATTCACACTTGTCTTTACCACAATTATTTTCTGTTTCAAAGACAGGTGTTTCAGCAGATGCGAGGTGTGGCTATGGGGGCTTGCTTCTCCCCCAGTTATGCCTGTCTGCATATGGGTCTGTGGGAGGAGCAGGTCCTCAAAGTTCAATTTGGCCACATCCTCAGCAATCATATTGTAGCATAGCATCATTATATTGACGACCTATTCTTTATCTGGCGGGGATCAGAATCGTCAGTCAACCTGTTTATCGAGGGTATAAATAAGAACAAACTTAATCTCGAGTTCACAGGCCATGTGAGTAGGACCGCTGTGAATCTTTTGGACGTAGAAGTATATGTGGACAATAACAATCTGGAAACTCGATTGCACCGTAAAACAACAGCAGGTAATACGGTTCTGCACGCCACCAGTCACCACCCTGACCATCTGATACGCAGCATCCCCTACGGGGAGATGCTGCGGATTAGACGGATCTGCAGTGTAGAATCAGAATGTACAGAGGCACAGTTGTCTAGTAAAATGAGGTTTTTGGCCAGAGGATATGCTGTGGAAACAATTGACACAGCAATCAGAAAAGCCAATTCAGTTTCCCGTCATGTAACATTGGCAAAAGCCAATGTGCAAATTAGCACATCAGAGGAACCCTCAACAAGTACAGAACCTCCCAGATTGATAACCACCTATAATCGCCAACACAGAGCATTACGCATGATTTTTAACAAAAACTGGCCAATTGTTCAAAATGACCCAATCATCGGTCATCTCCTTAAGAAAAACCTTGAGATGACTTTTCGGAGGGCTAGATCCATGAGTGATATGCTTGTTAAAAGCAGTCCTGAAATTTGCACTAATAACACCTGGTTGCAATCCACCAAAGGCTTCATTAAATGTGCCTCATGCAAAGCCTGTAAATTTGGTAGGAACAAGACTTGCAACACAACACCCTTTAGCGATATCACTGTGCCCATCTGTAAAAAATTGACATGTAAATCTGACTTTGCGGTGTATGTGCTGGAGTGTACGTGTGGCCTGCAATACGTTGGTAGTACCAAGTTGCAGGTTCACAAACGTATACTCCAGCACATGCGGGCCATCAGCAACAACGATGCAACATACCCGGTCGCAAGACATTTTAAAGAGGCACATGGGAGCTGTCTAGACTCTCTCAGTTATTTTGTGGTGGACATGGTTCCACCATTACGCCGAGGGGGAGACCGTGAGGTACAGTTTAGGCAACTCGAAACAAAATACATTCTCGAGTTGGATACCAAAACGCCAAACGGCTTGAATTCTAGTGAAGACCTCTTTACTTGCCTTCATTAAACAGCACCATGATATTCAGTGATGGCAGATGAACAATCAAAATAAAGTAACATACATATACTGCATTATACATTTTTCTAATATATTGGTATTTAAGACAACTCAGAGAATACTGCAGATATGTTATGAATTCTGGAACACTTTTTTAAGTTGTAATTTGCTTTCCCCTTCACCATACCCCTCCCTGCACTATACACTTTATACAGGTGACTCTGTGAGCAGATTAGTCATATATGCTGGTAACATCATATGTATAAGTAGAATTTTTCTTAGTGATATTATTATTATTGTGGATCCCAGCTGGTCAGGGAGGAAAATTTGATTCGCAATATGTAAGAGAGCTAGCGAACTGAATAACAGTTAAAAGCAGACATTTTATCTCAGCAGGCAACAGTCAAACAGTAGCTCATCTATCCCACAGCCATACTAGTCAGTGGAGCAAGTCGGCTCACTTGAGCAGTGACACAGCTTGTGTAAATCAGGTTCTTTGAGGGTCCAAATGGAGTATTAGATAAATAAATGAGCAGTGGTGATTTTATTGACACCAGTTTATCAATCTAAGGGGGTTACATGTATGCAATCTGCACTTGCGTTATTTGCACATATACAACTGCCATTTGCACTTGCATAAAATTTGCACATTTTGGTCTATACCCAGCAACTGCAGTATATTATACAGACAAACGAGCTGTGGTGACATTATTGAGACCACAGTATCAACCTCAGGGGGTTACATGTATGCAATTTGCACTTGCGATTTTTGCACATATGTATCCGTCATTTGCACTTGCACATTTTGCACATTCAGAACTATACTGAATGTGGGTATTTCAGTAGAATCACTTTGCTTGGTACTCATTGTTCCTGTAACAATCAATTCAATAATACTTTATTTCGACCAGTTTCGGCCATAAAAGTAGCAGTTAAAACACAATACAATAAAATACACAATAAGAGCATCATCAGTTAGAAAAGAAATTTTTTTTTACAGCTAACACACCAGATTAGTCTAGGCACTGTTTCGAATTAAAAAACTCCTTTTTATCCAGAATGCATGGAGATACTTAGAAAGTGCAAACACAATGTAAGCTGCTGTATTAGATTTAAAGACTCTAAGTGCATCTGCATATTTACGAAAACCCAGGTTCCTACATACAGGTATAATCCAATGCTTCCGGGCTCTGCTGTACATGGGACAGAAGAAAAGGATGTGGCATTCATTCTCTAAATCCGTGCCACAGCCAGGGCATTTGGAAACCCCGGAGCTAGACCACTTGTTTGTGAAGCATGCAAGGGGGAGGCAGCCAAACCTCCATTGGATGTATAACTTTCTGGCCAGTACAGGATAAATTACATTTAAATAGTCCTCAAAGGAGTATACAGATTTAAACTCTAAAAATGAATTTACCATAGGACCAATACGTGAGTTATGCAGCCATGCACTGGTGCATCTAGCTCTATGTGACTGGGTAAGCTGTTTTCCTGAGATCTCACTGCAGGCAATCGCTGGCTGATGCCACAAATCCACAAGACCCATTAACGTTAATTCCTGTTTGACATAGGAGAGCCAGGGGATGTGCACAGCTTTGCTCAGATTTAATACTTCCTGCAGTTCAGTTCTATATTGTGTGAGTTCAGGGGTTAGCCATAATCTCCTCCAGAATCTGAGGGGTTTAAGAGACAGTTCCTCCTGGATTGGGAGTAGGCCCAGGTCAAGCCGAAGAGGAATAAGGGGGGTACTCTGCGGGAGCATTAGCAGCTGCCTCAAGAATCTATTCTCCGCTTTAGTTAATTCGGGACTCACAACATACCCCCATAGTTCCCCCCCATACAGGGCCGCTGATCTTGCCCTGGTTTAATAAATTTCTAAACCTGGGCTTATGGGCCTATATGATGAGGCATTGTTCATTTTCAAAATTCCACCCGCTGTTTGAGTCAGTTTAAGCTGGGATTTTAAGAGATGAGGCACCCAGGAAAGGTTTTCGCTCAGCGTGACACCTAGGTTTTGAAAGGTCTGCACTCTCTCAAGCGAAACTGTGTCCAATATAGGAGGGGGTCTGGTGCGTCGTGGGGGATTAAAAATCATGAATTTAGTTTTGTCTACGTTGATTTGTAGACCATGATCAATACAGAATTCATGAAACCCAACCAATGTGCGCTGTATCCCCATCGGTGACTTAGCTAATAAGAGAGTATCGTCGGCGAACATTATTGCCGCGATTTTCTTACCTGCCAGCCTGGGTGCATCGTTGTTTAGGACTGCATCCAGGCGAGAGATCAACCCATTCACGTACAGGCAGAACAAGGTGGGGGCAAGGACACACCCTTGCCTAACTCCCTTGTCTACCGGGAACCTTGCGGACAAAACTCCTCCCCTCGCACACCTGACCTGCGCAAAATTCTGTGTATGCAATCTCACTAATATGTTCAACAGAGCATTAGGTACTCCCAGGTCCCGAAGAACAGCCCACAATTTCCCCCTAGGCACGGTGTCAAATGCTGAACGGAGATCAACGAACACCATATAGAGGCTGCCACCCTCTATAGTGACGGTCTTCCAGTATAGCATAGCTAGGCGGAATAGCTGATCCGTGGTGGATGTTTTACTCCTAAAACCAGCCTGATAGGGTGACAAAATATTATTCTCATTGATCCACTCTTGCAGGCGATCTAAAATAAGTCGCCCACAAATATTTTTTGGGGGACATCAATGAGACTGATAGGTCTGTAATTTGCTGGGAGCAGAGGTGACCCCTTTTTATAGATAGGTATAATCTCTGCTCCCAGCCACGACCCGGGGACTTCTGCGCCTCGCAAGATATTATTAAATAGAGCGCACAGATACGGTGCCCAAATCAGGGGCTGGTCCTTAAACATATCTCCTGGTAGTTTATCTAAACCTGGGGCTTTGCCCCACATCATTTTTCCCAGGGCAATGATAATATCATCGTGGGTGAAGGCCAAGTTCTCAACCTCATCATCTCCAGGTACAAGAGGATAAAAATGCAGAACATCTAAGTCGGAAGATCCTGCATAGAGAGACTTAAAATGGGATTCCCAAACCCCTGGGTCTAGATTTACTTCTAAAGCATTGCGGGGTTCAGCAGTCCCATTATTTACAATTGCCCAGAATCTCCGCGAATCCTTACTAGTAAGTGCAGAGGCAAGATCGTGCCAGCGCTCCCAGTCCCAGGCAATTTTTGCCTGTTCCATTACTTCCTTATAGGAGCGTCTGAGGGCGCGAATAGTTGAACTATCCGTACCATCCTTAATTGCATTTACCAAATTGGTTTTTGACTTCCTGCACGCAGCATTATACCAGGAGGAAGGGCGGGGCACCATAGGTTTATTGGAGGTTACAACTGGATTAAAAATATCGGATAATGTGTCCACCAAGTCCTGATGAAGAGTAAGCATGTTCGCAGAGGGAACAGAATGCTCTTCCGCGATCAGGATGTCCCTTGCCTTGGTGAGGAAGGGGAGAATAGTTAAATATAATCTAGGGAGGGCATCCCTCTTATCTTGCAGTTTCGCCCATTTGACTCGCCGCCTATTATTAGATAAAACAAGGCCAGGGTCAGATGACAGTTCGGGTTGTCGCTTTAAAACAAGAGGAGATATCATCTTTAGCGCCAGAGCATTATGATCGCTATCAATCCTGGGCAGTACCTCCAGATCCACGATCTTTGGCCAAAGCCTTGTCTCGACCATAACATAGTCTAGATGAGATTCGTGATCTTTTTTATTGTACGTGCATCTAGACGGAATGTCCGAGGGTTTCCTACCGTTGACCGCCCTAACTGAATTGTGAAGGGTAAGAGACGTAATCTGTGTAGCTAGTGGGGACCAAGCCTTAGCAGGAGCGGAGTTGCATGGAGGAATTCCCCAGAACTCATCCTCTTCCAACAGGGCTCCCTCATCCATCCCTGGTAGGGGCTCATAATGGCAGTTGAAATCACCTGCAATTATAAACTGAATCTCCCGATTCAAAAAGTCGAGAAAAGCTGAGAGTTCTCTGATGGTTTGAGATTCCCTAGCCAGTGCTATGGGGCGGGAATAAACATTGATTAGGGCTAGTTTAAAAGAGGATTGCCATGTCAGTAAGACACATAAAATGTCAACCGAGTTGGTCTCTATTAATTCTGCTTTGCAACCCAGATGGATACCAACCCACGTGGACAGGCCGCCAGACGGCCTCCCAATGCCTCCCCAACGTGCCATGGTATTAAAGGCCACGAACCCCAGTCTGTGGGCTCCCTCCCTAGCCCAAGTCTCTTGAAATAAAATCACATCGTAGGTGTCTACAAAGGAGCCCCATTCAGGGCACTTAAGTTTGGTGCTTATTCCCGCCACGTTCCATGATATTATGGACATGTGCTGGACGTGGCTATTGGGTAGAGATGGAAAGACAGTCGAATGGGGTAGACTCTGCGATGGGTTGTGTTCGATGGGGTCCTCAGGAGCAATGGTGTCATTGGCTAGATTTTCTGTGGGGTGTTGCTCATTGAGACTGCAACCAATACTCTCTAGGGAGTGACCAGAGCTAATCCCTCCTGGGGGAGAAGGTACCTCCCTGCTACAGGGAAGCATGTTGCCTTCATGAATTGACTCAATCTGGTCGGAAGCCTGAGTCCTGTCTAGCGACCATATCAGTCAGTCCACCTGATCTAACTGGCTATATCTGTTGTAAAGGGGGATAAAAGTGCGGGACAAGGTGTGAGCTTCTCGCCTTGGTTGCCCGACACGCCCCCTTCTGGAATGGGGTACGAGGGACCATTCAGTTTCTTGGCTATCTGCAGATTGACTAGGATAGAAGGAAAAAAGAGGGCATGTTGCAATTTTAGTTTCAAGGTGGGAAAATCCTCCCCTGCAAATGTACTCCACTGTTTTGGGGTCCCTAAAATTGACTAAGACACAGTCACCTTGTATAGTTTTACGGGTATGCCCTATCCAGCCCACCCTTCTGACCATGATAATCTCACTGTTGACATGGGGGGGCAAAGGCCTGTGGGTACACAGCCATTGCATCGTCTTATTCTTTAGGGAGATGTAATCTTCTGTGGTGGCTTCACTTATTTCAGGGACACCAGTGAGAACGACCACAAGGGGGCAAGATTCGGGAGGTAAATCAATTGTCAAAAGAGGCCCAAGTACCTCTCCCAGATCTCCCCTTCTTGTCAAACTTCCACTGACACTGCCTTTTGCCACCAGAGCGGATGCTGGAATAATAGGAGCAGATGGTTGGATGTTAATGGCCCTGGCTTCAGTTTGGAGGGGTGCTGGGTTGACAATATGGGCAGAAGCTGCCTGATCTGTAGTAGGGTGGTTAGACAGTTGCTGAGTGTTTAAATTATTTAAATTGTTTAAGGGTGGAGCTGGGGTTATCCCATCCGGCCTGTTATTGTGGTTGCATTTGCAGGAGCATTGCAATTGTGTATTATTATGGACGTTTCCCTGTGCTCCATTGATAATAATCTCAAGCTGTGCCAGGTGAGTTGTTATCCTATCTAACCTAGTAAGAATAGGATCGAGTAGGGTGTGCAACATTGAGTTAAGTTGCAACGATGTTACAACCCCTTCAGTTTGTAGCGGGATGTTGGATGAAGCGTTTGCATCGACCATATCAGTGGGGGGAACTGAGTGCGGGGAGCATAGCTCAAGATCTTCACTTAACCTGATTGGAACTTCGGTGGTTGGATTATCCCGGCGCTTTGAAGTTTTCTTACCCCCAGAATGAATTCTTTTCCCACTAGGAGCTTTAGATTTATTCTTCGAAGGCACTATCAGAGTTTTATCCTTCTTGTTGCGCAGGATAGGGCCTGAGCACGGCGGTGGAGGGGAACTAATTTTCGGTGAAGTTGTTAGTTCATCGCAACTCATGGTGTCACTTTGTGGAGTGTCATCAATAAATTGGGTCAGTGGGAGTGCAGATGATTTGGCGCCTGTACAATTAGGAATACCCTCAATGGCTCGGGGAGTACAAACAGAAGCTATGGGACCCAGAGAAGATCGTCTGGCCTGAGCAAGTTCTTGCGAAACCCTTCGTTCCATAAGGACTATGCCCTGGTCTATCACTGAGTTAGCTCTGATGATGAAGTTATCTAGGGTGCCCGTGAGATTATCATTGCGAGCAGGAATCCTGCCCGTTTTGGAGGCCATTGCGCTAAGCTCGGAGTATGGGGGAAACAATTGCGTTGGAACGTTAGAGTACCCGCAGCTATGACAAGCAATGCCTAACACCCACTGTGCCCACTAAACTCTAACAACCCGCAAACAATACAACAGTATGGATGTAAAGCCCAAATCAAACCTGCACCCAAGTCCGTGAATGAAAGGGACGTGGCCCGGTCCGGACTCTTGCGGGCTCGAACGGGCTACAACGGGCCCGCCCTTGGCCCGGGCTTCGCCCGCGCTGCGATCCGCGCTGCGGATTCACGTGGAGGGGACTAAGTAGTGAGGAGGGCGGGGCTTCAGGAAGAGGAGCAGGTGGTAGAGCCTGCGAGCGGCGCCCGCGCAGCGGGGGCCGCGAGGCGTGGCGTCGGAGTGACCAGCGGGAAGAGGAGCAGGTGAGCTGGATTAACGGAGCGCAATGCTCCCAGGTCCTCGCAGTCCCGTTGTGTTAGGCAGTCCAAGGGCCCCACAAGCAGCGTAGCGTCCTGGGCAGAGAGAGCAAAAGGAAGACCCAACCTTCAATACGCCAGCCGAGTTTTTAAATGGTGGTGGTAGGGCCTAAGAGCGGCTCCCGCGGAGCGGGGGCCGCGAGGCGTGGCGTCGGAGTGACCAGCGGGAAGAGGAGCAGGTGAGCTGGATTAACGGAGCGCAATGCTCCCAGGTCCTCGCAGTCCCGTTGTGTTAGGCAGTCCAAGGGCCCCACAAGCAGCGTGGCATCGGAGTGACCAGCGGGAAGAGGAGCAGGTGAGCTGGATTAACGGAGCGCAATGCTCCCAGGTCCTCGCAGTCCCGTTGTGTTAGGCAGTCCAAGGGCCCCACAAGCAGCGTAGCGTCCTGGGCAGAGAGAGCAAAAGGAAGACCCAACCTTCAATACGCCAGCCGAGTTTTTAAATGGTGGTGGTAGAGCCTGCGAGCGGCGCCCGCGCAGCGGGGGCCGCGAGGCGTGGCGTCGGAGTGACCAGCGGGAAGATGAGCAGGTGAGCTGGATTAACGGAGCGCAATGCTCCCAGGTCCTCGCAGTCCCGTTGTGTTAGGCAGTCCAAGGGCCCCACAAGCAGCGTAGCGTCCTGGGCAGAGACAGCAAAAGGAAGACCCAACCTTCAATACGCCAGCCGAGTTTTTAAATGGTGGTGGTAGGGCCTGCGAGCGGCTCCCGCGCAGCGGGGGCCGCGAGGCGTGGCGTCGGAGTGACCAGCGGGAAGAGGAGCAGGTGAGCTGGATTAACGGAGCGCAATGCTCCCAGGTCCTCGCAGTCCCGTTGTGTTAGGCAGTCCAAGGGCCCCACAAGCAGCGTAGCGTCCCTCCCTTGCCCCTGTTGTCTGTGATTGGACTTGCCCCTGTTTGTCTGTGGGTGCTAGACAGACGTTCCTGGCCTGGTTCCCGCTGCATAAACAGTGGTTTGGCTAGAATTGAAATCGGCAGCTGCTTCCGATTCCCGCAGTCATGGCCCCGGCCCTGAGTCGCTGCTTACGTCACCGCCAATCAATTACGACCTGCAAGCTCATGATTATCGTTCTGTAATCTGACTGGCTGGTGAACATTTGTTTTCCCTTTGCTCTCTCTTTTTTCATGAAAAAAACAATAATTGTGTTTTTCGATTGTATTATCAGCCATTGGTGTACTTGGCTTTGTATATTGCTAAATGTGATGTTTGAATACCAGCATTTGATGTATTGATACAATGTATGTTTTTTATGTCTATTGGCTTAACGATCACCTGACTTGCACCTAACCACTTTATAAACCTATGGGCTGCCTGAGTCAGCATCATGTGATCAAGGCCTTTCTGAGGCCGAAATGCGTCATGGCGGTGCTTGTCATACCTGTGGATTAAATTATTTGCACCGATTATACTGGGTCCGCTTCGTCCTTTTTTACCAGCTTGAATACTGCGGCGAAGTTCCTGTATATATATATATATATATATATATTCACTGAAAAAACCATAGGTTTCACACATGTTATAGTTAGCGGAAATTTTACTGATAAAAAACCAATGAAATTCACGCGACCGCAATCCTCTGCTGATGCTAATACTGTATTTAGACACTTATTTACCCATGTCTTCTTCCATACATTTTTAGCTATACATATATTACAAATATTTTTTTTTCATAAAGACACATATGTCATCAGCAGAAGATTGCGGTCGCGTGAGTTATAGTTGCCTGCACTAACTATAACGGGGGAATTTCATTGGTTTTTTATCAGTAAAATTTCCGCTAACTATAACATGTGTGAAACCTATGGTTTTTTCAGTGAATTTGCAAGGTTTTTTAAATGCTAATTCCTAACTATAACGTGTGTGAAACCTATGGTTTTTTCAGTGAATTTGTACGTTTTTTTAAATGCTAAGTTACTTTACGCCATTCGTGGCGTGCGCGCCCACTTAACGCAGTTCGTTCCGTGCGCGCACGGTGCGCTTCGCGCACCGTGCGCGCACAGTGAGCACGCGGTGCGCTTCGCGCACTGCGCGCCCACTTTACGCAGTTAGTGCCGTGCACGTTACACTAGATGGGCCATGTACGCACGATGCGCTTCGCGCACCGTGCGCACATGGAGGACATATGATGCACTTCGTTTTTAAAGGTAATATTTTAATTTTTCGCAATAGTTATAAGCCATGCACAAATGGTGCCCTTCGGGCACCATTTGCACACGGGGTGGAGAGAGTGTGGATAATTTTTTTTTTAAATATTTTTTTTTTTTAATATTTTCGTTTTTCACTTCTGTGATAATCCATGCACAATTGGTGACCTTCGGTCACCAATGGCACACGGGGTGGGGTTAGTGTGGATAATTTTTTTTTTGTTATATATTTTTACCGTACGCGTACGGTAAGCGTAATCGGCGAAATTAGCGAAAAAATTAAAATTCCGTTTTTGCCCTTGGGGGATCTTTGGGGACTCCCTCTACATGGCTATGTGTGTGGGAGCTGTCAAAACAGCCCCTTTAAATGTTTTTGTGCTTTGTTTGTTAATCATCTCTCTCAGTGCGAGAGAGAAAATGGCGGCCGCCGCTTCCTGGTTTCGGCCGATTCGCATGTTTACTAAGATCTAAGAGCCAATCATAATCGCACACGCGCACGCCACCGTACGCGTACGGTAAGCGTACCGTAAGCGCACCGTAAGCTGGCTCAGATATATAGATTGATTTAAAGGCTATTTTCTCAGAATCTACTGAACAGATTTACACCAAACCTACAAAAGGCACTTCCTTGACCTGAGGACTACCTCTCTGCCAAATTTCTAGTAATTCTGTTCAGCCGTTCGGGCTGTAGCCCTGTCTAAAGGTCCTATGGAAAAATGCATGGGAAAAATACGTTTTGGGACCCCCCTTTTATCTCAGCCCCCGCTTGACGAATCCCCCCGAGACTTTCAGGGTAGGAGCGGAGCGTAGCACCCCACCTATTTTGAAAAATTCGCGAGGATTCGTCGACCGGCGCCAAAGTTATTCAAAATAGAATGTTGCGGATTTCCTATGGAAACGTGGTCCTAACTATAACTACCTACTGGCGACCGCCAGTAGGTAATATATATATATATATATATATATATATCCACCAAAAGAGTGCAGGTAAACCGCGTCTCTCAAGACCGAGAGGGCGTGTCACAAGACCAGCACCTGCAAGCTGGTAAAACATGAAGTCCAGATTCTCTCTTACTAAAGAAAGAGTGTGACACAGCTCCGGGGGAATATACAACAGATTTATTGATTTTCCGTCCCTGAAACAATTGTTTCAGGGACATCTTTTGCCAGCGCGGAAAATCAATAAATCTGTTGTGTATTCCCCCGGAGCTGTGTCACACTCTTTCTTTAGTAAGAGAGAATCTGGACTTCATATATATATATATATATATATATATGCAAAAAACAACACCGCCCCACTCCGTTGCTCTCTGCAGTGCGGGTGCGCCAATTGCGCGGGCGATAGCGCAATTAATTACTACCAAACACCACGTCTCTAGAAAGAACGTGCGGCGCACTCGGGCTCAATCCAAAGAAATTAACTTTATTCGTTCTTCTCCGTGAAGACTAACACACGCGTTCCGGGACCCTGCCCTTCATCAGTGTTAGTTTATCAGGTTCAAAACATACATTTAAATAACAAATACAATCATTGGTCGATTGGACTAGCGAGTGACATCGACATAGGACTTAACAGTTGGTTAACCACAATTTATCGTAACCACAGCGGCCATACTTGAATGACCGCGCAAACATGTAAATCATGTATTGTACCTCTTGACACGTCATTGGATCACAAATCACATCAATGTGTGCATAATGTCATGCAGATAATAATCTACCAAATTAATTAAACATATGCAATTCATGTGCTAAGTTTTCAAAAAAGGATATTCCAGTGACCAACCAATGACATGACAACTAAGTCTGAGGCTGAAGGCATCTTGCTCCCAAAAGCTTAGAATGTGCAATTGCGCCCTCCGATGGGCATAGCCACAGCTCAAATGCTCGCGGTACAAATTAAATTAATTAACTACCGGTCCTGTCGATGGTGCTGTAACAAACTCGATTTTAAGAAAAGAGAAGGACGAAAAGGAGAAAAGGGGCATTCACTCACACTTATATACAGTATGTACAGAAATGCATCGGTAATTCCAGGCAGAACAGGAACACGCAGTATCAATAAATTTCTCAACTGCAATACCAGTTTTGTTGTTTATTGCCTGGTCTGCCCGTGTGGTCTCCAATACATTGGGAGTACGATCCACCCTGCCAAGAAACGTGTTTTGGAGCACACACGGGCTATCACGAACCATGACACAGCTTACCCTGTAGCCAGGCACTTTGCAGACAAACATGAATCCCGTAGTGATAAACTTAGCTATTTTTGTTTGGACCAGGTCCCCATTACTGAAAGAGGAGGAGACAGAGTAAGGGAGCTACGCCAGTTAGAGGCGCGTTTCATCATTGAATTACAGACTCGCACCCCTGGGGGGCTTAACATGGAGGAAGAATTATGGTCCTTCATTGGCTGAGTTTTCCTAGCATAACTTTCAGTTTCCACACTTCTGTATAGCATTATCATATCATTGAGAAATGCCTGTAAACTGAGTGTTCTCCTCCCGTTACCTGTTTGTTTATCAATTGTGTTTATTGAGTATGCCCATTGGAGGGCTCAATTTTGCGTTCTTAGAATTACCGATGCATTTCTGTACATACTGTATATAAGTGTGAGTGAATGCCCCTTTTCTCCTTTTCGTCCTTCTCTTTTCTTAAAATCGAGTTTGTTACAGCACCATCGACAGGACCGGTAGTTAATTAATTTAATTTGTACCGCGAGCATTTGAGCTGTGGCTATGCCCATCGGAGGGCGCAATTGCACATTCTAAGCTTTTGGGAGCAAGATGCCTTCAGCCTCAGACTTAGTTGTCATGTCATTGGTTGGTCACTGGAATATCCTTTTTTGAAAACTTAGCACATGAATTGCATATGTTTAATTCATTTGGTAGATTATTATCTGCATGACATTATGCACACATTGATGTGATTTGTGATCCAATGACGTGTCAAGAGGTACAATACATGATTTACATGTTTGCGCGGTCATTCAAGTATGGCCGCTGTGGTTACGATAAATTGTGGTTAACCAACTGTTAAGTCCTATGTCGATGTCACTCGCTAGTCCAATCGACCAATGATTGTATTTGTTATTTAAATGTATGTTTTGAACCTGATAAACTAACACTGACGAAGGGCAGGGTCCCGGAACGCGTGTGTTAGTCTTCACGGAGAAGAACGAATAAAGTTAATTTCTTTGGATTGAGCCCGAGTGCGCCGCACGTTCTTTCTAGAGACGTGGTGTTTGGCATATATATATATATATATATATATATATATATATATATATATATATATATATATATATATATATATATATATATATATATATATATATATATATATATATATATATATATATATATATATATATATATATATATATATATATATATATATATATATTATTTAAAAACAATATATCAATGAACACATTAATTGCACTATAGAATAAACTGTTTGGAGGTTGTTTACTTTATAAAGTGTTGCCTTTTCATTACATTGCATATTATGGTCCAGATCAAAAACCTGCAGAACCTATTTCCATTTGTTTTCCTTTCATGGAAAACAAACATATACGTGAACAAGGGCTCGTATTGAAACACTGTTCAAAAAACATATTGTATATACCTCAGGTCCTCTACTTGTAGTGTCCCCGTGTCTTAAAAAATATAGGATCAAAGAAATACACAGTTAGCTGCTCACTCACTGGTGGTCTGGATAAGCTGTACCATGAACCGCCTGTCTACTGCTTCCACACACCTTCCATGCACGGCCACTTCAATAATAGTCGTAACAAGCTTTGATGTACAAAAATACATTTATTTTCAACAATTTCAAAACCACTGGCTTTATACAGTAGAAATATTAAAATGGAACAATTAAACTATGAACATTTTGTATGCATATGAATATATGCACACACACATATGAACAGATCTATGTGGATGTGTCTGTGCATATGTGTATATATAATATGACTCATGCATGTATGTCTGACTGTATTTGAGACTGGCCTTGCAATTCTCTATGAATTGGCATTAGAGCAGTATGGAACAGATTTGGATATCCTGTGCAACCGAGCACATTGCTTTTTTTTGTTTTAGGAAGGTGTGTTGTATAATTTCCAGAGATTTCTTTGCATTTCAGATAAGGTGGAGATGGCATTTCCACCTGAAGAAGATTTGCCCTTGACGTGTACATTTTGTTAGCAGTGGTTCTTCATATTCTTACAATATGTATTACATTCAGAAACTTGCAACACATAATGGTGTAACTGTTTCATTATTTCTTTATAACATTACTTGCTGCTTATTTTTATCACTAAACCTCAGTGGCAAATTGCTTGGTTTAATGTGTGGTCTCTCCCTACATGCAAGATGTGGCTCAATCAGCTAGCATGTCTTGATAAAGGAATCTCCATTCAGCATCCACTGAGATAATTTCATCAAAACGAAAAAGTCTGTGATTCTGAGTTTTCAGCAAGCCCAGGCCAATCTGCCTATTGCCCATTGCCAAAGGTTCTGCTGCCAGGCAGTCCTGAACGTTAGCATTTATTTTCTGTGTGCCTTTTAACACCCTTTGAAAGCCAGAACCCTCCAGGGAGGGTGGACAGGCTTCTGCAGTGCTGTACACCCTTCTGTTTTCAATTCTCTTGTTTCTGACATGTGCCCTCTACACAACTAGAAAACTATCTTTATAGCGCAGGCTGGCGCATAAAGGCAGACGTAAATGTAGGCTACTGCGCTTGTGTACATGCTCATCCAAAGACCTCTAGAGCTCTATTCACAAAATATATTTTTCGAAATATTGAAAAATCTAATTTACAGCTGCTGGGGAATAACAAGAGGACGCTTGGTAGAAATAAATCCTTTTACCATTGCGCATTTCTCTGCCAAAAGTGCTGAGGTGTGGGAATCTGGTGGAAAAAGGCATGATTTTCCTTGTAATTTCGTAAATGCCCAAAGATATGTACGTTTGTGTGGATTCACAAACTCTGATCTGGCCCAGCCCCACCCTGAAAATGGTCAGAAAGTTAATCTGGGCAACGTCCCATTTCAGAATGGGAAGGGGAACAGACCACTCTCACATTTGGTGGGTGTATGGTAATTGCTTTCTCCATGAGGAAAAAGGTATTCCTGGAAGATACCATGTGCTTTACCACAGCAGGCTTCATTCCCAATTTACTAAAATCTACACTTTGTAAATGTCCTAACAGGATAAATAGGAGTCAGCAGGAGATATCATATGAGATTTCTAGTAGTACATCTAGAAACCTCCGGCTGGCGTAGCCTTCTCATGGTACTTCCAATAATTTTTTATTTAAAAAGAAAACACAAAAGTAGGATGTAAATCTCCACCCTACGTTTAAATTGTTTTCACTATTCGGGAGCTAATAGTTCTGCTGTAATTATAGCATAAATCAAAGCACAAGCAGATTCATGATAACCTCCTCAACTGTTTCACAGAAAAATGCAAAAGCTAAACTATAAAGCAGTATTACTGTCTCAGGTAACCATGGGGTCAATAATACAAAAATGCATGTAATTCATGCAATTTATGATAACCTGAAAATGTAGGCGATTGAAGACTGTTTCCAAATATTTGCACCGGCTGGTCAAAAATCCTTTGAAACAAGTACAGGGAGAGATGACAGATACATGGGAATGTACCTTATTTTATTGAGAATAGCATTGAAAGAAATCACTGACCATTATTTCCATGTTTTGTTTTAAACAACTAATTGGGGAGGTAGGTGAGGGTTATGAACACTGCTGCGCTGCAAAACTTTGTACCAGTGTTTGGTAATGTTCCAGTTACATCTGAGCTGGTGACCATTGCAAAAATGACAATTGCACTGACATATCAATGTCAAAATGGGATTTTGTATTACTTGATTGGTGTAAATCATGGGGCCTACTTATGAAAAAGTCACTAGTGCAGCACATTAACTCAGCGTGCAGCGCTGCACTGCGTGACAGGGAAAGGGCAGGTATGCTTTGTATTTAACAAAATACAGCACATTCCTGCCTTTTGTCTCTGCGCCGGCACCCATTTGGAAGCCTAGCACCAATGCAACGGTACCTGCATTGCATGAGGGATTGTTTTTGTCCCTTCCTGCACAAAAACAATCCTTAGAGGCATATTCATCTATCTATGTGTGCTGCAGAGTGCAGCACACAAAGAAAGAGAAAGCAACAAGGAGAAATAAAGATATTTCACCTCATTATGCCTCTCCTGAGAAAGCATATATTTTTGGTGCATTCACTGGCTTACCCGGTCTGGTAAATCTGGGTATGAGTCAAAAACCTTAGGAACACCCATGGACTGCCCTCCCAGGGCAAAGTAAGGCAATGCAGCGATTTGCGATGCATTGCCTTTCTCCAGATTGATGTAGCCACTCAGGACCACGCAAAGTGGTCTTGCATGCTTCATAAATCTGAATTAAGGTTTACGTCCCTCTTGCATCATGTTGCGTGGTGAAAGTTTGAGGCGATCTAGCTCATAAATAGACCTCCATGGGTTCAAAACTGACGCAAAATTGCCTGGCATCTGTACAAAGAGGCCCAACACTGATGTAATTTACGTGATCTGTCCCCAGTCTGCAAGTTCCTCCTAATCCTGGGTATTTTATAGTTATATATCACATGAACAGTTTTTAAATCCTCATCTTATGCACAGGTAAGGTTGAAATAGAAATTGGCCCATTTGCAGTACAGCATGTTGATTTTGATAAAAGCGCAGCCCTAAATGAAACCAAAAAATAATTTCCCTTAAAATAGAAAACTAGGAAATGGGTTTGCTGAAGGTACTCTGAAAACTTTCCCTTATAGGATTGGTTGTCCTGATCCTAATTGACAATGTCCGTTTCTGGTTATTTTCCTACCCGCCGAATGGCTTTTTAAGACATACAAAATGTGTGCAGGCTGCAACGCAATCATGACTGACATGGCTTATTTCACAGGTAAAACTGCTGAAACTTTTTTAATTAAAAGCTATTCAAGTTTTCATTTGCCAAATCCCTGTGAATTCTTCTTTGTCTCAGTGATGTTCCTACTTTGAAGGTATCCACACTGATCTGTATCTAGCGCCTCCAAGCCAAAGCGCTCCTTGGATTGTCATCTTGTAGTTCACAGCTGTCCTTGCAGGATCGGATCACCTGCTCTTCTTGGAGTGGGGTGAGTGGGGAGAGTGGGAAGGGTAACAGGTGTTCGCCGAAGAATTGATACCCATAGTTTCTTCACAACAAGCACCTAAATACATTTACAGTTCCTTAACCCCTTCGGTGCTCATGACGGAATGGTTCCGTCATGACCCACGGTTGAGCTGTGCTCATGACGGAACCATTCCGTCATGACCACACCCGCGCAAGATTCCGTCAGCACAGCGGCGGAATCTGCGCAGCATCGAAGGGGTTAATAAGTATTTCAATATCAACAGAATCAACCTTAATTAAGATCCTTGTTTCCATACACAATTTTGTGTTTTATGAACAATATGCTGCTGAACGTTCTGTTTGAAACTTGCTGATTTCACATATTCTTTTTCACAGCCAGAGTAACTATATAACCACTGAAGTTAATAGATAGCATCCAAAATATTTTCTGAAGTGGAATTCAGAGTCTTTAGCCAACTGAGGAATAGAAAAGCTTGAGAGCTGATTGGAGAATCAGCAAGTCTTGTAACTGTACTATCAGTAGAGTAGAAAGAGAGGAATATACAGTAGTTAAAGTGCATTATGAATTCATGGTATCCGGCCCAAAATTGCTCAAAAACGTCTTTATATAAATAGAAACAACCATGTTGCTCAGACAAAGATGAAAGCGTTAAATATGACAGACAACAGAAACACTTCTATAACCTGTTCTTTTTTCACAGGTTCTTACTTGTTTTTTGTTTTTTTTCTCATGAACTAAACATTACAGTATTTCAAAGAAATTAAAAAGCTATTTACATTGTATTATCTACAATATGCCATTGGTATTAACATGCACATATTGAGAGGGCCTCATTCACAAACCTTTCAGTGGCTGTTTGCAGAACAGTTTTAGCATGTAGAATGTACTAGAATTAGAATTTCCTGCACAAGTGCACTCTGGTACTTGTAGGCCTCGTTGATCAATAAAATATTTGGAAGTACCATTATGCTTTGGAGCAAAAGTAATAAACAGCGCATCACACATAATCATTTTGATTAAGATTGGATTCTTGGCTAGATTGGGTTTTGTGAATGTGGCTCTGTAAATACACCCCAAAAGAGAAGAAAAAAATCCCAGCACATTTTCTTTTTTTATCTTTTTGTAAAAAAGTAAGTATTTTCGCAGATCCGTGGTTTTCTCATTTTTAAACACTAGTGCAGTTTGGAATTTCCTTTGTGCTTTCACTGTTTGCAATAGTAGAAATGCCACCTGGGAAAAAAAGGAAAACAAAGTAACTTTTAGGACTATTCCAAATACATATAACGGGTTCAAACGAAGAACACACCAAGGCAATAGATTTCGTGAATGTTATAACTGAAAAGAGTTGGAATTTCATTTCATATTAAGCAAAGGAATTTGAGAATGGAGATGGTGGCTCCTAACTGTACATCTATACATGTGATTAATTTAATGTTTCTTCTCTGAAGCAATATTCCCCTTTTCTAGTCTGAGCCATTTTTTATAAAGTGCGAAAATGGTAATCAAGGTTACAAATATCTCATAACTGCTATGACACCAACGCATAAACACTCCTAACACCCACAGCAATGATAGCATAGGTTCGATTTTTCATTCTTTATCAATGCAGTCACGCGTTTACTGTAAACAACAAAGCAACATCACAGTATACACTAAAGGCAGTTTAAAGCATTACAAGTACTGCTGCAAAGGATGCTACTTACCACTGAAGCACTAGAGATAAAGCATAGTGTGACCTGCTCTTCTGATGTACAAATTGGGGAAGCTCTCAGGGTAGTTTTTCTTCTGTGACCAGGCAATACAGCATGCGTTTTCTGCCTGATCAAATTTATCCTATTTCACCATGCACAATAATTATTCGATATGTTACTAAAATGCCGTAGCTTTGCACGGATTCTTTTATAGGTATACATTCAGGTATGTCATCTTTTACATTATAAATGGGCCCATTAACAGCCTGGCTTATGGTTCGGTGGAGGCCACTGCCTGATAGAGGGCCACCTGCCCCATTAGAGATGCCCTTTTTCCTGGTGGGGTTATGCTTGCTAAAACCAGCTGTTTGTTTCTGAAAAAGGAGCAAAACAATGTGCTTGATGCAGAGTAACTTGACCTATTGTGCATCAGGAAACATTATCTATTTTGCTTCCCCCACCTCCATGCCTCGCACCACGGTCCCTGGTTGGCACAGTACCCTAATTAAAGCAGGGTAGTCAGGCCACACTGACAGATGTCCTGAACGGTTTTCAGCCGGTTGCCAATGCTACAATTCATTTTTCCTGCTTCAACCACCTACCATTTGAGGCATGGCATTCCCACATAGGAAAACAAAAAATGTCCCAGACACACAGTTTCTGATGGCAGAGCAAGCTGAGGTTATACCATATGAAACGTGGAGTTCCCCTACTTGTTAACATGGTGCGACTTATCAAACTATCATATACACATATTTAAGAGCAAAATTACATTTAATGCATGACATACTGGAAATTTAAAAGGAACCATGTACGCCAGAGACAAAAATACCCAATAAACATCTAGCAGAAAAAAATGGAGAACCACAGTAAAAAAAAAGAAAGAAAAAAAATCCTACACATTCAGACGGTCAGTCAGAGTTAACTTTATTCGGTTAATTAAAACCATCAAAGTGCAAATAACAAAACAGGACATATCGAATCTACAAATACATAGATGTAAAATCAGTTAAAATCCCCCATCTTGTGACAGTATGAGACATTACATTTTTAAAAAGAACAATAAGACAATTGTTTCTCTTCGTAGCGTCTTGCTCTACTCAGGGTCATTATTTACAATGGGTTAAAATGCACTTCATAGGTTTACACGACACTTCATGCGAAGAAAAGGACACCCCAAAAATCCATAGCGGGGGGAATAAAAATGCAACCCACCAACACATAAACAAAATAAAAAGAATTAGGCCTGGGAGTTAAATAAATAAGATAAAATTAGGCCATCTTACTCTTATCCAGTGTCACATATAAGAAGGCATTTTAAATAACATGGTTCAAAACAGAGTCCACAGAGTGGTTCAATGGTAACCTATTCCTGTACCTGATTGCTCCTGTTAGAAAACTTGCTACCCCGAAACAGACCTTAGGTGACGCTAGCATTTGCAAGTATGCCAGCGCCGACCTAACTTGTTCAAAGTTACAGCCTCTAAGTAGAGGAATAATACATTTTCTTCGTAGTGAATTATAATATGCACAGAAAAATATTATATGAAGGGTGTTCTGGTCAGAGAAGTTATCACAGGGGCAAGGATTTAATGTTCCTTCTTTGAAATACCCTATGGGAAACGCTAGGAGCCAGGGCACCATGTTATGCCTAAATCTTATTAGAACAAACAGATGGTATGGTTTGTTTATATAGGTTAAGTATGGTTGCAACCGTCTACCCAGGCTCAGTGTGACAAATCGTCTCACCATGGGTTTTTTCAATTCATTCTCCTCCCTTAGTGACATACGTCTAACTAAGAACTGCTGCTTGAGGTCCCTTATGGCTGTTTTACCCAGAGCTATAGGTCTCAAGAATAAATCAGAACAGCCAAGGGTTTCCATCTGGTCCTTAATGTATCTGATCCATGGAATATCTAACACCTTATCTAAGGAGAGGCAGTCTTGGATAATCAAATGGTTAAGATTTGGTGTGGGTTGTGCCCAAATTCTCAGCCAACACAATAAAGGGGCAACCACAATCTGGTCGGAAATAAAACCTACTCCTAGCTCCTCATGTATATTAAAAATTGGCGTTGAAGCCGGGACAGACAGCAATCTACGCAAAAAAGAGTTTTCGGCCCCCTGAATTTCTCTGGCATCTGTGTATCCCCAGATGTCGCTCCCGTATGTCGCCATAGGGAGACACTTGGCGTTGTAAATCTTCATAAGCGCTGGGAGTGGTTTTGATCCAATTCTTTTTGCAAAGTCTAAAATAGCTCTGGCTAATACATTCTTTTTGTGTGTACGCTGTGTACACCATGAGCGCCGGTCATCAAAAAGAACCCCTAACCTCTTCAGTGCCCATGACGAGATAGTCTCGTCATGGAGCACGGTTGCGCTGTGCCCATGACGAGACTATCTCGTCATGAACCCCACCCGATAATGTAACGCCCGGCACAGGGCGGGGAAAGGGCGGGGCACTGAAGGGGCTAAATATGGAAAAGCAGGGACTTTTACTAATTCTAGATCATTGCAATAGAATTTGACCTTCGTTGCCCTCCTTGAACCTATGGACATAGCATGTGACTTTTTAAAATTGGTTACTAAGTCCAAGGACTCCATAAAATCTATAAAACAATTTAAAAGCGTTTGCAGCCCCCTGCAGTCCTTGCCACCAACACCGCATCGTCGGCATGCAAAAGTGTGGGAATCATTTTGGTGCCAACTCTAGGGATATCTTTACAGCAAGAAATCAGGGAGTCCCCTAACTTATTGATATAGAGTGTAAACAGCAAGGGGGCCAAGATGCACCCCTGCCGTACCCCTTTTTTAACTGACCAAGAATCAGTTAGGGTACCATCTTCGTTAAAGCGCACAGCCGCTGTTGTATTTGCGTGGATGGCCGCCAGAAAGGAAATCAAGTCAGCATCTGACGCTATGTCTTGGAGGGTCACACATTTATCACAAAGTAATCCACTAGAATGTTCATTGAGATCTAGATATTTGTAAACAATATCACCTTAGATTCAGTTGGAAGATATTTTACCTGTTCGCCAAAACAATGCATAATGCAGAAGAGCCTTCATATGATCTTCCACCTGAATATTACTGTGAAAAATCACATCTCCCAAAAACTATGAGTTTCACTTGACATTTTAGGGGACTCTATTGCAAAACACATTATTCGAGGAGGCGGGAACTCAAAGGAAATTGTTAGTTAGAGCCATAGAACGTCACACAGATATATTTCAGGTACGCTTAATCATACTCCATTCATAACTACCTGGGAGTGTTCAATCCAGCACTATTGCTTATTTTTTATCCTAGGATGCCACAGTTACCTTGCATTTTAATAAATGGTAATTAAGTAAGAGTTACAATTCCATAGGACCTCAATGATCTCTTTCCCTTAATACTTGGGAAATCTGGGATGTAGACGCATTTTTTAAGTGGTGAATTATCAGATTGTGATGCATGTATTTTGAATGTGTATAATATGAATCCAGCATAAGTCCTGTTTTAGTTTCCTCTAGTGGTCTTCTTTAAAACTAAGAGCCACATTTATACTTTGGCAGAGGGAGTTATCCCCGTTGGCCTGGCGGAAAACATAACAGCCACCAAGCTGAGACTAATTTGCCCGCCATCTTTAGCAATGACCACAAAGCTGCCAGTCATTGCTAAAGCATTGGCAAGTATCGCCGTGACTGTTGCTCCTGTCAGTGCTGTTGAAAGTTTGGTGCAGGGCTCCCTCAACACCCAGAGTAGGATTTTCTTATTGAAAATAAAAAATAAAATGCTCCCCTTGTGCTGAGAGCCATCGAGATGAGCTGCTCTCAGTGGCTGGTGTGCTTTTCTCCCAGGAATTTCTGTCAGAGGGGTATAGAACAGCTTGGTAAAGGGTGAGGCTGAGGCCTAGGCCACTCCCACAGCTGGTTTTAGCTGCTGCACATTGCTTATTCAGGCTGTTTTCCTCATTTATCAGTATTGCTCTGACAATATTTCTTTTGACTGCTCTTTTGTTACTGCCTGCATTTATTTCTCTATTACTTATGGAGGGCAAGCAGTCACACAGTATGTCTTCTAAACGGAAGCAAAGCGTTTCTCCACCACCAGTAAAATCTAAATTAGTGGATATTAATGAGCCTTCATTATCCACTTTATTGGAGGAACTTCAAGCTGTGCATTCTAATACTGATAATATTGCGATTGAGATAAACAATTTACGTAAAGATATGGGGCCTTATGTAGGTGGGCTTGCATTTACCACTTCATAAATACTGAATCATACCGATTCGGTATTCATGAAGTGGTAAATGCAATGTAGGTAATGAGTCGGTAAATATTACCGATTCGGAAAAGTTTGGTAATTACCGAATCGGTATTTACCGATTCGGTAATGAGGCATACCTTCCCATTGATGGGAAGGTATGCCTCATTACCGATTCGGTAAATACCGATTCGGTAATGGGGGAGCACATGCAAGGGTGGCACGGTGTCACATTGACACCCTGTTGCACCCCTGATTCGGCCATGTGTGCACATGTGGCGCACATACATGCCCTAAGGGCATGTATGTCTGCCACATTGCACACTTAAACGTGCACAAAAATGCTTTTTGTCACCTATTCGTCATTTACCACCAACCTTTAGTTGGTGGTAAATGACGAATCCCCACACCCACCACACACTTCCCCTACATCTCATTTCATGATTCGGTATTTACCGAATCGGTAATATTACCGATTCGGTAATTTTACCGATTCGGTAAATACCGAATCATGAAATTCTCCCCCTACATCTCAAAAGCCAAAATACCGGTCGGTAACGGTATAATTACCGAAAATCGGCCGTTACCGACCGGTATTTCGCTTCCTACATGAGGCCCATGGTCTTTCTATGAAGGTCTCTGATAATGCTATTAAAATTCAAGACAATAAAGTTAAAATTGACCATCTTTTGCCCATCGCGGCCAAAATTGAGCCAATGAATAAATTACTATTAGATTTGAAATATCGCAATAGACAATACAATCTGCGGATTTTTAATTTACCAGAGGATGTGGAAGGTAATGACTGCAGGGTTTATCTAGAAAACCTGATTTCTGGTCTTTTGCGTATTAGGTTTCCTGAAAAATTTGAAATTGATAAGGTGCATAGAATACCCTCTCATCGCAATCCAAGACAAGATAAGCCTCGTCAAATGATTTTCAAAGTGCTACGTCACCACCATCTAAATTTAATAAGAAAGGCTGCCAGAGATATCCCTTCATTAATGGTCAATAGGAATAAAATGTACATTCATCAAGACTTTGCTAAAGAGACAGTCAATATTCGTAAGGTTTTTGCAAACCTTTGTCCTAGGCTAAGAAATGCTGGTTATAAATATGGTTTGTTTGATCCGTCTACTATGCGAATCTGGAAGGATGGTTTTTCTGAATCTTTTCAGCATCCTGAAGATCTTCGCCGTTTTCTGGATTTGCAGTCTCAGTCTTCGATGGAAACAAATGCAGATACCAAATGAATTTACTGCTTACCTTTTACTGCCAGTATGTTTAATTGATTGGAGTATTCTATTAGGGCATGTTTAGTGGCTTCCTCTTGATATGCATGTGTTTGGTTATTTTTTTTGATGTCTGTTGGTGTTTTTTGTGTCTTTTATATATCAATTCTCGAGCTACTATTCTTTTTCTAATTTATCTTGTTTACCTATTTTCTTTTCTTCCTTTTTTCTTCTTTCAAATTATCAAGTGGTAATGGTATTAGAATTGTTTCATTCAATTCCAAAGGCTTAAGGCACCCTGTTAAACGTTCTAAAGTTTTGGATTCTTTAGTGAGGTATAAAGCGGATATTTGTTTAATTCAGGAAACTCATGTAGATGATTAAGTTCTATCTTATATGAATAACAAATGGGTTGGGACTGTTATTTAATTTCTGGCTCTCCCTAAGAAAAATGGGGTAGCAATTCTTTTGCAAAAAAATCACATGTTAAAATTTTGCATAAACACACTGATTCAGAAGGTCGTTTTATTATAGCTGAGATTAAAATTGACAGTAAGGTTTTTCACCTCATTAATGTATATGGGCCTATGAATGATGACCCGTGGTTTTTGTTAAGATTTACATCGGAGGTTTTAAACTTGGGTAATTTTCCTCTGATTATTAGAGGTGATTTTAATCTTATTTCTGACCCTTTACTAGACTGAATATATCAAGCTAAATTTTGTCCTCCAAAGGCGTTTTTCACACTAAAAGCATTTTTTAAGAATACCAAAATGGTTGATATTCGGCGTCTTCATAAACCTACGGACAAACAATTCTCTAATCCTCATGACTCTTATTCTAGGTTGGATTATTTTTTTAATTTCTCGTAATTCAATTTCCTTAATTTCTAATCCAGACATTCAGAATATAGATATTTTGGACCATGCTTTAATCTCGTGTATTTCATGCAATGAATCCCAACAGGGTAGTCATAATTGTTGGCGTATGAATACCAATATTGTTCTTAATGGAAATAATAAACCTAGACTTTTATTTTCATTTAATGATGATGATTCCACATCTATTATTAATAGTAGAGACGCATTTAAATCTTATATTAGAGGAGAGTGGATTTCCATTATGGCACATGACAATAAATAATTTAACATGAAAACTGACAATTTAGGAAAGCAGATAGCTAAATACGAATGCCTATATTTCACTTCTAATAAACTCTTATATAAAGAAAAATGACAGAAATTTCCTTATGAATTTAATTCTGTTTTAAGTAATAGAGCCGGAGTACACATTCTAATAATAAAGCTAAATTTAGTTTTAGTGCAAATGGGTCTGGCAGGATGTTAGCTAATTACCTCCGTATTAAAAATGACAAAAATCAAATTAATGCTATACATTCCCCAAATGGCTCAATTGCTTTATCCCATGATGAAATTATTAAAGAATTCATGAATTATTATTCAGACATATAATAAACCACATTCATCAGATACAGCTGTTATAGACAATTTTTAGGAAGGTTGTGGGTTACCTAAGATTTCACAAACTGATAAAAACTAAATTGGAACTTCTGATTACAAGGGAGGAAATACTTTCAACTATTAAATCACTTAAGTTAAAGAAATCTCCAGGTTCGTATGGTATTCCTGCAGAATTTTATAAAGAATTTTCATCTCACCTCTCATCATATCTGCTTTCTTTATTTTCACATTTGAGTGCTACTGAGTCTATGTCTGGGTCATTTTCGGAAGGTCTTATTATTGTCCTCCCAAAACCAGATAAAGACCTTTCATTGGTTACCATTTACAGACCTATTTCTTCGATAAATCAGTACTGTAAACTGTATAAAAAATCCTTGCATCTAAGTTAACTTGTATACTTTCTTCTATTATCCATATAGATCAGTTTGGATTTATGAAAAAGAGACATTCATCAAATAATATTAGACTATTATTTTACGCAATTGAAACTGGAGCATTATTTTCTTTTCCTGCTGGAGGTTTAGCATTAGATGTGAAGAAGGCTTTTTAAAAATTCATTGACAATACCTTTTTCGCTCCTTATATGCATTCAATTCTGGCTCCTTATTTATCCGTATGATTTCAGCACTCTACTATAGTCGTTCGGCTATACTTTTTATTAATGGCAGACTTTCACAGAAGTTTTACCTTTTTAGAGGAACCAGGCAAGTTTGCCCATTATCTCCATTACTTTTTCTTATTTCAATTGAACCCTTGTTAACTTCTATTAAAAATTGCTCTGAAATTGAATGCCTTCAAATCAAATAAACAATGTGCCTATTAAAACGTCAGCTTATGCTGATGATATTCTTTTATATATTGCATATCCTGACTCTTCCATTCCTCATTTGCTGAATCTAATTGGTGTTTTTCATCTTATTTCAGGCTATAAACTTAACACTAACACAACAGAATTTTTCCAGTTAAATGTTCATTGTTCACCTGATATGCTAACTAATAAAGAAATTGTTTGGCAAAAAGATAAACTTAAATACTTGGGCATACAATTTGCCAAAAACATTAAACAAACTGTGTCTCTCAATTTTGAGTCTACTTTGGCATATATTAAGCTCAAAATTCATAAATTGTTTATCTTGGTGGGGTAGAATAGATGCGGTTAAAATGATTTTATTAAATGAGTCCTAAATTGTTTTATATTCTTTCAATGAGTCCTGTTCAAGTTCCTCTCAAATGTTATAAGGATATAGACAAAGTTTTATCTAATTTTATTTGGAATAATAAAAAGCCACGGTTAAGTTACAAAAAATTGAAACGGTCTAAACTCAATGGAGGGTTTGGATTACAAGATTTTCTAAAATACCATAAAGCCTTTATTTTAAAGCACAGTATTTTATGGTTCCAAAATTTCTAGCATAATAACTCACCGGCATGGCTACGTATTGAACAGAATTCAGTATCACCTTTTCCTCTAGCTGCTCTGCTTACAATGTCTGTTCTTCTGGGTTTTTTTTAAAAGAAATCAGTAATATTGAAATCTACTAGATTGATTTTACATGATTCAGATTCTTTTTTTCAGAGTTCTATTTCTAATATATTGAGTTTATCGCTTTGGTATAACCCATCATTAAAATTAGTTTGTCATACAAGTTTTTGGAATTCATGGATAAATGCTGGCATTTTGTACTTTAAAGATATTTCTCATGATAATGCCTTTATGAGTTTTGATGATTTACAACAAAGATTTCATTTATTACCATCAGATATTGTTAAATATGAATTGCTTTGTAACTCTATTCTTGATTCTTTCCCACGGGGCTTTCCTTTCACTGTTTATTCTGATTTAGAAGTGTTTCTCCAAACAATTGCGCCCTTGCCTAATATAGTTTCATTACTATATAAAATATTACATATTTCTGATGGAGATAATATCAACTTTTTTGCTACATTTTGGAATGCAGAATTACAGTCGTTCTTTCCTTTGGACTCATGGAGGAAGATTTGGTTGAATTCTATTTCAGGTTGGTTGCCTGTAACATACCAAACTAACTCCTATGTACTTTTTAATTGTTTATGGACCCCTTTAAAATTATAAAATGCCAAATGTTTAACTTCTTCTACTTGCTGGAATTGTTCTTTAAATGTTGGATCATTAAGACATATGTTATTTGATTGTCCTTTTGTCATGATGTTTTGGAATGAAGTTTGGCAAATAATTTCTTGTAGATTGAATGTATGAGATACTTTGTCATATGAATTAATTATTTGCAAATCCTCTTCCCTCACTACTAAACTGTATTTATTGAATAACAAACCTTTTGATTTTTTAATGTCAGCAGCTGTGAAGTCAATTATTGCTAATTGGAAAGAATCTTCTTCTTTATCTGTTCATGCATGGTGGGCCTGGATTATTTTTACAAGAAAGGGTGCTAATTTGACTTTATCTGGTATTATTCATATTCATTCGAACTATTTGCATTTCTTGAGACCAATTGATGATTATCTATTGTTGAATCCATAGTATGTACAAGTTTAATTAAATCTTTGTGTAGTGTGCCTTCTAAGCTTTAGTAGCGCAGTAATCTGTTCTTATGAGTGTTTGATGTTGTTCTTTATATTTTATCTATAGTGATATAGTTTAGTTATGTAGGTACCTTATAATATAATCTCGAATTTCTTACTTATAAAATTAGAATTTTTATCTTTATTCATAGGAGCTATGTGGGTGGGGTACTTTGTGCCCACTGGATAAGACAGGACCCCTACCCATCCTACACCAAAGGTCAGGAGGGAGGAGGGTTTGGTGCGGGGGAGTTAGGAACAGATAAAATTCATATGCTGAGTAGGGCAGGGGTGATAGTGAAGTGGTGCCACCGACCAAAGTGGGTGGAGGTATAGATAAAGGCAGGTTTCAAACCAAAGGCATGACTGAAGGAAAGGAGGGACTTCGTCCCACCAGGAATGGCATGGAGTGATGGGCGATGATCAGGGTATGTAATGTGAAGAGGGTATCAGGCAGGGTGTGGCATGAGATACAGTGAGAAATTGAAACCAAATACGTATTCATCTTGGAACTTGTAAATACATTTCTTATACAACGCTGTTTTGTACATCTCAATAATGCCGTCATCATGAGTGGGTAACTTGGGGGACTGCCAATGCTTGAGGATAAAATCCTGGCTGTAGTTACTGCCAAGGTCCGCAAACGTGCTTCATGATTTGAAAGCATGGGGTCGTCCAAAACGTTGTGTAGTAATACCAGTCATTCAGGTAAGAACACCGTCACATTCACTGCAGCATCTACATTATGGCCTATCTGAGACTAGTAGTGGAGCAGACCAGGATAATCAAATAGAATCTGGGATTTATCACAGCCGAGCCCCTACACCTCCAATAATTCAAGTGATGTAATTCCCCTATCATGAACAGATTGTGTGGGGTCCTGTGTCAGTCTTGCAGAGATTTATAAAAGGCAGAATTTCATCCTAGATTCCCACACAGTCCTGTCCATTTTCTCCATAGCTTCTTCCCATTAATCGGCCGCAAATGTGATCCCACTAACTCTTTGTCATTTTTATTGTAAATGGAGGAGGAGGCATTTGAAACATTGGTGTTGTACCAGAAAATTATAAAATCCCAACACTCCACCCCCCCTTATTCAGGCCCTAGTGTTTGAGGAATTGCTGGATGGGTGGCTCTGGGAAATGCCATAGTTGTGGCCCCAGGATGTTTAATTAAATCTTTGTGTAGTGTGACTTCTAAGCTTTAGTAGCACAGTAATCTGTTCTTATGAGTGTTTGATGTTGTTCTTTATATTTTATTTATAGTGATATAGTTTAGTTATGTAGGTACCTTATAATATAATCTCGAATTTCTTACTTATAAAATTAGAATTTTTATCTTTATTCATAGGAGCTATGTGGGTGGGGTACTTTGTGCCCACTGGATAAGACAGGACCCCTACCCATCCTACACCAAAGGTCAGGAGGGAGGAGGGTTTGGTGCGGGGGAGTTAGGAACAGATAAAATTCATATGCTGAGTAGAGCAGGGGTGATAGTGAAGTGGTGCCACCGACCAAAGTGGGTGGAGGTATAGATAAAGGCAGGTTTCAAACCAAAGGCATGACTGAAGGAAAGGAGGGACTTCGTCCCACCAGGAATGGCATGGAGTGATGGGCGATGATCAGGGTATGTAATTTGAAGAGGGTATCAGGCAGGGTGTGGCATGAGATACAGTGAGAAATTGAAACCAAATACGTATTGGGCATAGTGTGGGCACCTTTGCCTGTCCCTCTGTTAATGGGAAAAGCAATCCAAGAGAAAATTCCCCAAATCGTCCTGCACAATGGGCTTATCATATAGCCATCGAACTTTAGAGATAAACTCATCCTAAGGCCATTCTCCTATGGGTGGTAAACATGTATTCAATCCAGTCAAACACATTTTCAGTGTCTGGGGAGAGGGCTAGGGAGTCAATATAAGAGTCTTTGGTGAACCAGAGTAAGTGTGTTAATGTAAAAAAGAAAAGGGAAGGTGCACTCGAAATGAAGTCAATCAGTCCAGTCCAATATAATCCAAGAGGTTCCTTCATTTATTTGGTTCAATTTAGAGAAACAGCACACAGCCAACGCGTTTCGTCACAAAAGTGACTTCGTCAGGGCTGTAACAAAAAGATGATATATAGAAACAACAATACCACATATATAATACAGACAATACAACATGAATAAAAACATCTATACATAATCACAAACAATGTTAAAAAAAGTTTTTTTAATTTTATAAAAGTTTATTACTAAGGTGAGTTCATTTAAATTATCGTTTGTCTCGTCCCTTTTTGTTACAGCCCTGACGAAGTCACTTTTGTGACGAAACGCATTGGCTGTGTGCTGTTTCTCTAAATTGAACCAAATAAATGAAGGAACCTCTTGGATTATATTGGACTGGACTGATTCACTTCATTTCGAGTGCACCTTCCCTTTTCTTTTTTCTTGTGATAACTCCTTTGAGTTTTTTTCATCCACGAACGGCGGATGTAGGAAGTGTCCTGCACCATAATCTACTTACTGTAACTTTGGAATGAGATGTGCTTAACCTTGGTCAGACGTTTTGCTTGTTTCTGATACTAAGTGTGTTAATGTGCTCATGTGGTTGCAGTATGTCGTGCACGCAAAAAAAACACCTGCTACTGATGAATTAGGTCCGTTATTATCTGCTTCAGCCTGCCCACCAATATCCCTGCCAGTATCTTATTTTCTACATTCAGCAGGGAAATCAGTGATAGGTCCCACATAACAGAAGGTCCTTACCAGGTTTCAGGCAATCAGAGCCATATTAGCAGTGCTGCGAGCAGTGGCGTAACAAACGTTTAAGGGGCCCCCCTGCATTGAACATGGAGGGGCCCCTGCTCCAGATTTTATCCGGAGCGCTAAGACCTGAGTACTGTGCTGAGGGGGGCCCCTACAGCTGGTGGCCCCACTGCACTGCGGGGATGCGTTGGCCTGTGTTACGCCCCTGGCTGCGAGGCTACCAGAGCAATTTGCTTTATTAAAGACGTCGTAAAAGGTGAATATGAGGTCTTCTTTAGCCCACTTACAGAATTACCCTGGGTAACCATCCTCCCAAGGGGCATTGTTGTAGGAAATGTTTGAGATGGCAAATGCAATTTCCTCCTTCGTTATTTCACCTCCCAAGAGATGTTGACCTGCATCATTAAGATGAGTAAGTTGTATCGGATCAAAGAATCTATTCCCCCAAGACTTATCGTGTATTAGTTCAGTACTGTACAGCTGATCATACAAGGCAGTGAAGGTCTGTGCAATACCATATGGTTCCCAGACTGAGCTGCAAGAATTGACATCATTGCTTTCCTTTGTCTTAATTGCGCTGCCAAGAGGTGTCCTGCTTTTTTACCTTATTGAAAATGACGAACCGTTATCCTCTAAACATGTATTCTGATTTTGAGGTGTAAAGGTCGTTAAGTTCCATTTTCAACCTCAATTGCCATTTCTGTGTGGACTCTATTGGGTGTGCTGTGCATTTCCAAGCAAGAGTGGGAATGATTGTGGCTTTAGCTGCTACCCAGTATATTTGTGCCAACCTGATTGAACCTGCATTTTCCTTGAGATAGGTAAACAAATGGGATTTCAAAAGGGATTTTTCATGGTCCCTCTAATAGTGGGAGGCATTCAGTAACAATGTTTTATAGTAAGATTATTATGCTCCAGACAACACAAGGTGGAGCAGAAATGGGTGTTTTCTATCTTTAGGGGCATACACAGAGCACACACAAGGCACTCTACAGTCGATCCATAGTTTGGCCAGTACCCTCACCTGTCCTAGTCTGAACATGATTGTAGTATTGTACTGCGGCTTATTTTCCTCACCAGAATTGTCACTCCACATCACAGAGAGAGAGAGTAAAGTGAGAAAGTGTAGCAACACAGAGAAAGCGCCAGAGATAAGGTTGAACATGCAAAGAGTACTCATACAGCCTGCCAGCTATTGTTCATTGGCAGGCATCTGAGGAGTGTGTTTAGCAAAGAAGGGTGTGGCCTTCAGAGGGGATATAGATGTATCTCTCAGTTAGACATGCATAAGCTCCTCCACTGTCTGAAATGCTTTTTCCCATTCTGACCGTTTTATGAAGGAGAGCTCCGGTAGCCGGCCATGGTGGATCATAAGTTTGTCTGGGGACGACGTAATAAAAAATTAGATAGAGGTGGCATGGTAGTGTCCATATGCGAGTTTCCCATAATTGCTTGGAATTGCCCAAGTTCATCCAGATCTGTGTTGTCCTTAGATTCGCCTTCCATCGTTATGCACATTGTTGCATGGTCGAAGGGGTCATATTTGCTGTTCTATTTCGTAGTTGAGGTTGAAGAGAAAGAAATATCTTCCTCTTGGCATTAGATCTGTGGAATAATTATATTGATATGGATCTTGTGTCTATCAAGTTCCTATGGGCCAGGTTTGTGCACCATCATCAAATTCTGCCACACCTTTTCATGGGGAAGAAGACATGCGATGAGGGTATGGGATCTGTCGGCGTCCACAGTTAGAGACTTCCTATTTCTGATCTGGAGAAGGTAAGGCACATGAGACGAGGTAGGAGGCCAACTAGAAATCCTTTATCATCATCCTTCTCCATCCATTCCAGGACACCATACAATCTTATTTTGTCGCTTTGGGGTGATCCTCAAAGTCTGTCACCTTTTGACACAGGTACCAAAAGTCCGGGCACCACTGTGTCATCTACTTCTGTGTGTTTCGACCATGCCATCTAGCCCTTCCTATCAGCTGTGAAAGCACCCATCCCCAGTCTGACGACAGGGATTTGAATTCCGTTGTCAAGGGTGGTCATGGAAGACTCCATAGAACTAGTCCTGATCCCACAATTGTGATTTCTTTTTGCATGCCTCTGATGAAACCCTTAAAGGATGGGGGCATGGCTGCTGCTTTACCTCTTTAAGGAGTAATTGGCGTGAAAATATGCCTGATTCCATGATAGCAGAGGTCAAAGCAGCAATAATAGAGGAGAAAAGGCAGTCAAGAGGTGAAACGGTGCCCCGCCCCAACAGGGAACAAGTGTCCCTTGCTCCAGGTTGGCCATTTTGGCCAGGAGTCTTCCCATCTGTGGCAGGACTCAAGACAGAGGCTCTTGCTTGGTCCATCGGTGCACTTCTGAAGAATGGATGGACAAGGGCAATTAGATGTGTGGGGTATTGCCACCCATCCAGGGAGTAATGGAGCAATTGGTGTTACAGGGGGTTGGTAAGTGTCAGTAAGACAGATAATTTATGATAATAGGGAATTAGAAATACCTAAACCACATGTCCAGGTAGAGCGGTTCCATCCCATTATAGTGCGCCTTGAGGATATCTGTTTCATAAACAATGGGGTGACCCTGTGTCCCTCAGAACCTGGGTATGAGTTATATAAAGTACAATGGTTCTGTCGGGTAAAACCACACAATTACTTTGCTTTACAAAAAAATTTAACAGAAAACTGAATATATCAATCGACAAAAAAATAAATTATATTGAGACAGAACACATGAAAAGCAAACAAAAACGCACAAACTAGCGTAGAGTCAGATATGTCGGGTGATAAGATATTTTTTATATATAAATTCCATCATTTATATTAGCACCCATATACTTCTTTTTAGCAAAGGAAGGCTGCCAAAAGTGTAAGCATTAAAGTGAATTTGTGGAAAAGTGACATAGTGACATATGTGACACAATTAGTGCGTGATATATACACAGTGATTAGAAACAATATATGTACATAGTAAAACAGGCCAGTATAAAGAAAGGCAATGATAATGTTTCCATGACTTAGTGCAAAGTAATCTTTCTGTTTGATCAGTGCTTGCATACATGTAGCGCTTAAACTTTCGAGCTTGCTAAAGATGTCTTTTCGTGATCCGGTCAGTACATGCCTACTTGGTTAGGTGCTGCATGTGTCATTCTTTACTGCACAACCTGTGGGGGCTGGATGATTAACCACCGTTCATTATGGAGTGTTTGCACAGAGGGCAAATGATCAGACAACTTATTGTATTCCAACTTTGTCTGTAGAACTCGATTGGATGAGTGATTCTTTCCATACCGTGCCAACTCAAGGCCCACCTAGACTGTCCGTTAGGTGAGTCATGGTTATCCAATCTTGCTTCCATATTTTGGTGGCTTGTGGAACACATGAACTTTTATAGAGGATCACTTTTGATATGTGCTTCATTTGCATTTTCAGGTTGCCATTGTGTAGCTTTAGTCCTGATGAAGACCCGCATGACGATCTAGGATCGCTTTTATAGGGTTCAAACGTCGACATTACTGAGGCCCAGTTCAAAACCTTGTTTCATAACGAATTTAAGTCATCTTTGGAAACATTGTCATTGAAACTTTTCAGACACTCATCCTCAGTCACAGATCGGGGTTTGAATCCATCATCATTCTCTAGCTCACTTCGCCACCTCAGTTTAGACTCAGCTATATGCAAATCAGTCTTGACCCTGTGCCTCATGGGAAAAGTCCAGCCTGACCTGCCAAGCCAGGTCTTCCCTGAACCAGAAACAAGCATCCTGGGACCGGTTTCTGCGTAACACCCTTCATGAGCCAGGCTAGCTTGAATCCAGTGGCAAAGTGAGTAAGGGACCCACGTCTGGGCATACCCTGCCAAATTAGGGCAAACAAAGCAAACACAAGGAGATGATGGATGGAGCACTAAAACCTTTCACACACTCACCCCCAGTCACAGATCTGGGTTTGAATCCATCATTAATCTTTAGCTCACTTCGCCACCTCAGTTCAGACCTAGCTATACGCAACGGGAGAAGACCTACATGGGTCACCATAGGGAAAGAAGGGGGGAAATAACAAAAAACATTGCAACATAGCAGTTTCCTGTCTGGGAGCATAAGTAGTCAAACTTTGAGGTCTATGTCATCTGTCCGGAGTCTCCATTCCATCATCACAGTGCTTCAGGGGAAGCTCCGCTGTCAAGAAAATCAGCTACTATGTCAAAGAAGGTGTAGGATCTCCATATTGTGGAATCTATAGAGCAGCTGGCTGCTGGGAGGGAGCCTGAAGGCGTCAATGCATTAATGCTCACAGTCTGCATCAGAGTCACTTTCCTTTCGTTGCAGTTGGCATATCAGCGCAGCCTGCACCCTGCAACTCTCATTTTCCAAGGGCTTGCGAATATTTGCTTTTCTTTGGGCAAGCAGAGTGGCAGAGGCCTGCAGAAGTGGGAGTAAAATCCTACATAGATGGCTGGGCCAAAGGGGGCCTGTGGAGCTTTGGCATATCTATCCAAAGTCCTCCAAAGTCGAACACTCTGAGTCTCATTGTTCTACAAAAATGACACTCTTGAAGACTCAATTTAGAGTGTTCTAGGAAGAGATATGCAACCAAAGTAGGTTGTAAAATTTCCATACTTAGTGTGTTTTCACTTTTGGGGATTGCACATAATTAGAGCAGTAGCTAAGTTCAAAGGTCCCGATGAAAGCCTGATCACCTTATGATCGATAGGCTGAAACATGTAGACCCACTTTTTTCTAACTGGACTTGAGCAGTTATTTTTTCAAAACAGCTCTCGCACTGTTATTTTATTTTATTCTCGTCACTAGAACAGTAATAATAAAGTACTAGATTTGTTCTGGTAGATGATTTTAATGCTTTTCACTTCACATTGCACTGCTTTCTACCATCAGCATTAATCACACCACATCATTGTAAGTTCTGGTTGATAGTATATTTCATACTGCAGGTATCCATTGGTGCTATTGCCCCGATTGCCATGGGGCGTACATCAGGGGACACCTAATCCCAAATGATGATGGTTACCACCTAGGTAGCTGATGGGATTCATTTTTATGATTACTATATTCCATTTGCCTAGGTAATTATCAGTTTTATCATGAGCTCGTTGTCCTGACCCTAGGTTTCGCTGTTTTGTTGTTGGACAAAGAGAATATCAACACTAAAGAACTATATCAAAAAATAAAATATTGTGAATGATCAATATTTTATTACATGTATCTGACCTTAATAGAAATCCACAACTTTTCTATCTCTAGTGGAGTTTAATCACTCTGTCTCAATTTGATGTAATTGTTTAGTCTAGAAACCTCCTTTAATTTGCTATTCTGACAAAATATCGAGTCTGAAATATCTTGTGCCATTCATATTGAGATTTTAATATTGTGTCACAGAAATATCGTGATGCAGATATATTGTTGACAAAAATATCGATTAAGGTAAGTAATAAAGCTTCCAAGGAATATCGTTGTTAATATCATGTACAATAATATTGTTGTAAAAAATATTGTTTTTTAATTATCTTTATGTGTTTTAAATAATATTGTAATTGTATATGTTATATATTAGTTTCATAATTGTTGTTAATGTTTTTTAATACAGTTTGTAAGATTTAAGTTAATTACATTTTTATTGTAATTTATAGTGCCGTAGTAGACGTAAATTAAATATAATTCTTAATTCATTATTTTTAATTATTTTCTAACAGTAGTTATTTAATTGATAATTATTTATGTAAATTGTGTAATTATTATTTTTTAAAGTTATGTTTTAGGTGCGGGTAGTTAATTAAGTAAAAATGTATTAGTTATTTAATTGATAATTATGTCAATTGTGATTATTATTTTTTTTAAAGTTATGTTTTAGGTATGTGTTGTTGGGTTTGCAGAGGTATGGGGTGGACAGTTAGGTAATAGTTAATTAATTACTTAATATTTATTTGATAATTAATTATGTAAATTGTGTAGTAATTATTATTCAAAGTTATATTTTAGGTACACGTTGTTGGGTTTGTAAAGGTATAGCTTGGGTAGTAATTTTAGTGATAATTGATTAATTAATAATTAATTATTAATCACTTAATTACTAATTGATCGTGTAATTTGTGTAAATATGTTTTTTTTTAAAGTTGTGCTTTATGTGAATGATGTTGTGTCTGTAGCGGTATAGAGTGGGAAGCTAATTAAGTAATAATGTATTAATTAATAATTATTTTTTTAATTATTTAATTGATAATTCATTATGTAATTTGTGTATGGTAGTTCATTTAAAAAAGAAAATTATAATTAATATTTTAAATTTGTATTTCAAATGATATATGTGTACATCAACACACACAAATATATGTATGTGTGTTTTTAAATGAGTATATTTTATATACATATATTTAAATATTATTTAAAAATGTTTAATTAAATTAATGTTATATTAATGCTACAAGTAAAAAAAAAATTACTAACTATATATATATATATATATATATATTACCTACTGGCGGTCGCCAGTAGGTAGTTATAGTTAGGACCCCTTTTCCATAGGAAATCCGCAACATTCTATTTTGAATAACTTTGGCGCCGGTCGACGAATCCTCGCAAATTTTTCAAAATAGGTGGGGCGCTACGCTCCGCTCCTACCCTGAAAGTCTCGGGGGGATTCGTCAAGCGGGGGCTGAGATAAAAGGGGGGTCCCAAAACGCGTTTTTCCCATGCATTTTTCCATAGGACCTTTAGACAGGGCTACAGCCCGAACAGCTGAACAGATTTATTTGAAATTTGGCAGAGAGGTAGTCCTCATGTCAAGGAAGTGCCTTTTGTAGGTTTGGTGTAAATCTGTTCAGTATTTCCTGAGAAAATAGCATTTAAAAGCATATATATATATGTGGGCGGAGCCTAACCACACATCTCATCCTGAGATCTGATTGGCTGTCAGCACTTCATCCAAGAAGTGTTGGCAGCCATCTTGGGACCAATATACATGATAGCACCTCATTAAAAAGCATTGCAGTTAATAGAAGGTTTTAAGACTTTAGTTACATTATAAATCATTTGTTGATGGTACCATACTCATTTTAGGAATTGTGGTATGTTCTAAGGTGATTTCACCATGTGAAAAAGCCTTCTGCTGGGATATCATGATTGAGAGAAAAATATTTTCTCATGCTTTTACCACAGAGGTTTGGAAGGTGATCTATAAGCTAAACTGAGAGCTTATTTTCTGTAAATTCACATTATCTTTCTCAGTCATGTGAGAATGAAGTCTGACATTCTCAGTAAAACATGTACATCCAACAAGGGCAGAGACTGTCAGTTGATTCCTTTGTGTTCTACTGCAGCTTCCCAGAGTGTTCCAAAGAACTACTAGAGCGCTAACAGTCCTACCTATGATAAACGTATGGCACACCTGAAGCCATCTTGCTTGGAATAAAGTGGTAACTCTTAAAACATTTAATTTCAAAAGGAACAAAATGAGGGGGTTCATTTTTCCATAAAAAGTATGATTAGTGCTGCAGAAAGAAAAATTAGGGCACATTTTGAGTGACTTCTCAAATCCTCTTCTATTTCATTAAAAAATTCTGACATGCAGACTGAAACATGAACTTTCAATACCAGCAGCAGACTTCCATGGTGAACAGTAGTTTTACTTCAGTGATCTAATGAGCAACTAGAGTGCTAACATTCAGAATTGATGGCAAATGTGTGACATATCTGAATACCTTCATGATGGAATCAACGTAAAAAACTGAAAGCATTTCCTACTGAGGAGACTGCAGTACATGAGGAAATTAGGAAACTTCATAACAAATAAATCTCCCAAGATGGCCACCGGAGACAAAAGAGCCCAAATGTAGCCCAAAATCACCCAGATGTAGCCCAAATATAGCCCAATGACAGAAGTGTGCAAAACACTTATTATTTAGTGTTTTTGCAGTGTTATATAGTGCAGACTTGTCAGGTATTGGAGTGCTTTACATGAGCATTGGTTACATCACACAAGCACATATTCATTTTGGTAGTAGACATGGGGAGACTAAGTGATTTGACCAGAATCACAGAATGTCGAGCTGAAGCAGAAACTTCAACCTGGTTCCCCAGTTGCAAAGTCTGCAGTTCTGGAAGTAACACCACATCCTCTCCCCTAAGTGCAACATTTAATCAAGTGGTCAACTGGATAAAAAAACATAAAGATAACAAATAATTTAAAAGTGCTTTGTCGCTATTTGAAAACTCAGACAAAATGTCCTTATTTTAGTCTTTTAGAGCACTAACCATAATTTTGATGCAAATAAGACCCTCTCATATATGTAATTTCTAAAGGAAATGCTCTAGGTATTACAGTTTTGATTACATCAAGATGATGTCAGGCGTTCCACACTTTTGTAATAAATATAGAATGTTAGCAATCTAGTTGTTCATTGGGATACTGTTGAGAGGCAAAGGCCAGGGGCACGGACTCTGAAAATTGAAGGCAGGTAGGAGAGTGCAAAGGCAACAATTTAACCACACTGAGCAGGCAGGAAGGGCCGTGGAAGCACAACAGACTATGGAGGGCAGTGGAAAGGGGGGCAGGGGCAACAAACCAACAATACAGGACTTGCAAGAGAGGCTGTTGGAGGGAAGATCTATTACGGGTCAAGGAAGCTAGAGGCGGTCCCCAGAGCCCCGGGAGCCACCACAGAACTGAGCAGGAGAGTGAGTCAGGGACAAAAGGGGCACCTTAATTTGAGCCGGGGTGCCTAGAAACGCTTGCTCCAAAAATGAAGAAAACAGACATATGAGACATGGAATTGGTGGCAGAATACAATGGCAGTTTAATGAGAAGATACAACTTCAAAGAAACCGCAGAATAGAGACATAAAGTACAAAATACAGAATCCAGATAATCATACAGCTGTCATGATATTCTCTGTATCTCAATTAATGTACTGACAGAGAGAGAGAGAAAACACATCTATAAATGCATCATGAGAAACAAGTTACACCAAGGAAAATGTTACCTAGGAACACTCACGTTTACTCTTAGAGCAAGCATTCCTGCAATTACAATACAAAATCTTTTAAATGCAAAAGTAAAGAGAACAATGGTTAAACATAACATGACATTTCATATAGGTAAAATAGAATAAGATACTTCAAGCAAAGCAGAGCAAGACATTTTAAGCAAAGGAAGACAAGAGCTCCCAGCTCTTGGGGAAAACCTGCACAGCCTGTTAACCTACATACAGACGGCGAGGTAGTCCGTCGATATCTGTGGGTGCTCCCTTTTTATATCATTTTGTGGGCTCCTTTGCACGCTACATCTACCTACGTATGCTACCCAAAAGCTTCGTCTGCAGATTTTACCAGACATTTCGTCATTTACCCACTTAATGCTGACAATGGACTGGGTGAAAAGGTCAGTCTCTCAGGCCAATCGCTTATCGTAAGTTCCATAGAGCAAGCAGAAAATAATGGGTATTGTACGGGAATTCAATATATTCATGTACAAAACCTCCTCAGTTCTCCTAACTTGACGCTCTGCGGTTGCCACTTCCTTAAAAGCGGGAAACCTGCCCAGGAAGCAAGTACCAGTCCAGGATGCAGCCTACTGTATGTCGACAGCTTCAGTGGGATGTTGAACTTTGATACCGAGCACGGAGCACTCGGGTAGGGTGGGGGCTACTAGTTTGGAGCAGAAGGCCTCGCAGACCTGCCTTCAGACTGCTATACACTAAAATTGCAGAGCTATGGTCAATTTAACAAAGAGGCCTACATATTGAACAGAAGGGCCTACACAGGGGTTTTATGCTGGCTGAGTGGTAAGGATGTCTCAGGATAATTATATAGCAACACAGGACCCGCTGGTCAATTTAATACGGCCTACAAATGCGGCTGGCAGGGCAAGGACAAGGGTCTCATACTTCAGGTGTGGACAGAACGGGCCAGGGGCCCCCTGTGATACAAAATCTACCCTCCTTCAAGGCTGTGGCAATGTAATAGACCATTGTGGGCAGAAGGAAGAGGCAATGGTAGTACAACCATACATGCCAACAGACCCTATTCAGCCAGGAAACGTCCAATGTTTTTAAGCTCAAATGGGCTTTATTTGATCTGTCTCCTGTCTACAATATCCTCTTTTTCAATGTAACTCAAAGGGGAAAATCAATACCCCAGTTTTTTTTCAAAATCTCCCTCTTACCAAGTTCAAAATGTTGGCAAGTATGGTACATTGGATCATGGAAGGAAATGGGATAGGGACATGGACTTGGATAACAGAGGACAAGAGGGACATGGAGAGGTGCACCAAACTGACCCTGCAGGGCAGGCATCAGGGTTTGCAGCAGCACAATACACCACACAGGGCATGCAGGACGGGAGTGCAGCACAACAATCCATAGAAAGCAAGAGGGAGGGGACAGGACCATGCACATGGACAACAGAGAACAGAGGGGCAAGAGGCAATGGTAGCTAGCTGACCATAATGGACAGACAGGAGAGAAAGCTGCAGCATTACAGACCATAAAGGGCAGTAGGGACGGATCAGGGGTATTACAATGGAACAGACAAGCCAGGAGGGAGGGAGTAGGGGTCTTCACATGTAAACAGAGGGCTGGGGGCAAGGGGGCAGGGCAGGAGCAGCAAGATAGCCATGGAGGTCAGGCAGGATGGGCACTAGAAGCAAGACACACCATGAAGAGCAACAGTGAGACTGTGATGGCATACACACAGACCATGGAGGGAAGGTGGGAGGGGGTCAGGGGCAGCTAACTGACCACACAGGGAAGGTGGGAGGGGCCATGGCAGCACAGAAGACCAATGGCTATGATGGGCAAGAAGGAGGGTGCAGGGACATGCACAAAGGACGATGGAGGATAGAAGGGAGGGTCAGGACCTGTGCACAGACAAGAAAGTTCAGGGGAAGGGACCTCACAACAGACCACACGGGGCAGGCAGGAGGAGCAGTTGCAGCACAACAGACCAGGGAGGGCAGAAGGGTGTGGCAGTACAATGGACCATGTAGGACAGGAGGAAGAGGATAGGGGCATGGCATGTGGACAGGCAGGGTGGAGGTGGCAGGGACAGGTTACAGTCATCTGACAATGCTAGGCAGGTGGGAGGGGAGTGGCAGCTCAACAGAACACTCAGAGTAGATAGGAGTGGCAGGTCCATGGGACATGGTGGGCAAAAAGGATGGAGCAGGGGCATGCACAAAGACATCGGAGGGCAGGGGGAAGGAGAATAGGGGCAGCAAGCTAAGCACAGAGTTTAAGCAGGAGGTCAATGATGGGGCATAGAATTGGGCAATGGAGGGCAGGAGGAGTGGACTGGTACATCATACTAAATTGAGGGCAGTGGCAGCACATCAGACCATGCATGGCAGGAGGGAGGAGGCTATTCCATGGATTCACACAACAGAGGATAGGGAGGAGGGGGATGGGGCAGCAAGCTAACTGTTCAGAGAAGGCGGGTATTAGGAACTTTATTGTTTTTAAAACGTGTGTCTGTGCGAACTACTTAAAATATGAACAAGTATGCAGCATAATCTCACTTTTATTCAGGAAGAAGAAGACGTTTGTGACTGTGAATCCGGGCTCACTTGGCAGAAGAACCTCCTGACCCTCCACCCCCTATCGCAAAATGTAATGCCCGTGAAAAGGGTAGGTGAACACAGTGTTATATAGAACATAGTCCTGAGAGCACGATTGAAAATGAAAACTAGATATAGTGTATGGTATAAACTATGCACCAAAAAGTGTGATATAAGATGAACCGGGCGTGAAATATAATATGCAATATATTGTGCGCAATGACAGATTCATTGGAGATAGCACAGGCACTAGTGGCAGCATGTGCAATGTATATATATGTATATATATATTCACTGAAAAAAACATAGGTTTCACACACGTTATAGTTAGGAATTAGCATTTAAAAAACCTTGCAAATTCACTGAAAAAAACATAGGTTTCACACATGTTATAGTTAGCGGAAATTTTACTGATAAAAAACCAATGAAATTCCCCCGTTATAGTTACTGCAGGCAACTATAACTCACGCGACCGCAATCTTCTGCTGATGACATATGTGTCTTTATGAAAAAAAAATATTTGTAATATATGTATAGCTAAAAATGTATGGAAGAAGACATGGGCAAATAAGTGTCTAAATACAGTATTAGCATCAGCAGAGGATTGCGGTCGCGTGAGTTATAGTTGCCTGCAGTAACTATAACGGGGGAATTTCATTGGTTTTTTATCAGTAAAATTTCCGCTAACTATAACATGTGTGAAACCTATGTTTTTTTCAGTGAATATATATATATATATATATATATATGTGATATTTTGTGTATATTTTTTCGATATGAGTGTATAATAATATTATTTTTTTCAATAGTATTGTACTAACCATTATATGTTTAGAAAAACAATATTTTTGTGAATTATATATATTTTTTTTGTCAAAATTGTTTTTATTAGCATCAAAACGAATGACAATCAGGACATACCATGACAATTGCATTACAACTGAGTAGACCAGCAAGCGAAGATGTAGGAAAGAATAGAGTACCGACCCTAAGCCATACACAGAAGAGGCAAACTTCCCCAATAGTAACACACGCTAATGGAGGGGTACAGTAGTGCGAAAAAAGGAGGGGAAGCAAGCCCTGAAACTACGCCCTGGAGGACTCCAGTGGGCTTCAACCGGAATCTAATAGTCCGGCGCCGGTCAGCTATGCAGAAAGGTAAAGTCCAAACAACCCGCCGTCTCTGTGCCACGGAACTGCAAATTCGTTTTGTAAACACCCCAACTCCCCAAAATCCCTCCCTCCCCACCCCACAAACCCCATAAAACATGAGAGAGAAAAAGAGAAAAGGAGAGAGAAGGAAAAGCAAGAGAGAGAGAGAGAGAGGAGGGACTCAAGGAGGGAGCTCAGAAGCCTAGGGCCGGAGAGTGAATTATATTTTTGACACAATATTTTGGTAGAACGATATTTAAGGTTTCGATATTCTGTCACTAAACTCTTTAGTTCACATGAGTACCATACACCTAGGTATTTAATTATTAGATACTGCTGTATGGTATCCTCCTAACATATAAGTGACAGTAAAACTGTTTTAGTTGATTCATTAATATCGATATTGATATTGTGTATAGAGAGCACAAATGCCTAAAGGCATCTTGGCGCTGGCATTTGCTAGATGTAACAGTATATGAAATGAATTGGGCAGCATAGATGAAAAAAGCCAGGTTTCAAGTTGTTTCCTAAAACAGGTACATTAGACTGGGCTTTGAAATGCAAAGGCATTTTGTTCCAGAGTTTGCAAGTTGAGGAAATAAAGCTTCTGCCACCCCAGGATGCTTTGTTTATTTTAGGTGTTTCCACTTTTCTCAGGGTGGCTGATCGAAGAGCACTCCAAGGTGTGTACCATTTGAACTTTCTCATAAGATACTCATGAGCTATGTAATGAAGGAATTTGTGAGCAATACAAGGTGCATTTAAGGCTACTCTCTTCCTAATGGGAAGCTGGTGTAGCTGCAACAATACACATGAGACAGATGTGAACTTTAAAAATTTGTATTAGGCAACAAGCTGCTGCATTTTGTAAAATGTGCAGTTTATTCAGATATTGTTGATTGATGCCCTTGTAAAGGGCATTTCAGTAATGTAACTTGGAAAGCACCAGGGCAATGATTACCAATTACTGAAGATTGAATGTAATGAATGGACAAATCTTTTTCAGAGTTCTAAGCAGAAAAAAGCAGGAAGAGGTTTACTTGTTTATCTTATCGGAGAAGGTGAGACTTACATCGAAGATCACTCCTAGATTCCTAACTTTATGGACTGGCAAGGGAAGGGGACCCAGATCTTTGGGCCACCAGGACATGTTCCATAAGGTGGTCTCTTTTGGAACAGGAGGACCTCTGAATTTATTTTGAGGCAGTTTTCTCTTATCCATTTACATTCTTCACACATACAGTTATTGAAATGTTTGGCATTGTCATCAACATCGTTTGAAATTAACACCACAATTTGTGTATTGTCTGCATATGAAATTGTAGAGAATCCAAAGTAGTGAATAAGCCTGGCCAAGGGGACAACATAAATTTAAATAGGGTGGGACACAAAGAGGATCCTTGCAGGGGCGTAACACAGGCACCCGCAGCCCCCGCGGTGTGGGGGGGCCCAAGCTCCAGGGGGCCCCCTCAGCTCAGCCGGAGAGGTCTTGATTGAGCTCGGAGGGGGCCCCTTCACGTTCCTTGCAGGGAGGCCCCCTCAATTTTCGTTATACCAGTGGATCCTTGTGGAACACCACAAGACAGTGGGAAGGATTTTGTTGTATACTCACCAAGAGAGACCAATTGTTCTTTCCCAGAGAGAAAAGAGCGTAGCAGATTGAGTGCCAACCCTCCTATACCTATGTTGTCTGAACAATCTCCTAGCACAGTGTGACTCACAGTGTCGAAGGCTGCGAAAAGATCCAGCAGGACCACCACTCTGTTGTCCACAATTGATCTAATCTCCTCAGTGGTGACTATCAAAGGGCACTCTGTACTATGTTTCCTCCTGAACCCATATTGCTCACCATCCAGTACTTCAGTTTTATCTAGAAATATTGACAGTTCTGTGTTAAGATGTATTTCTAAGATTTTGGCTGGCATTGACTGAGGTGAGATAAGGTGGTAACTTTTTGCCTTGTTAGGGTAGAAAGAGAGTTTTTTTATCAATGGAAGAATGGATGCCTTTTTCCAAACCTTGGGAAACTGTCCCATAAGAATGAGTTCAGAGCATACCAGGAACTAGTATGTTTTCTCATACAAGACTTGGAAGCATAAAAAAGGACTAGAGTTCACAAATTTATATTTAGAAAAATGAACTTCATTATGGTAACATATTACCCTCAATACAAGGCTCTGAGAAAATATTTTAAAGCTTTGGCTCCTTGTGCTTCCCTACAGGCTTCCTGTGCTTCAGCTGTAGAAGTTATTACAGCATAGCTTATTATAATCAAAGTTGTGGTGTTGTAATACAGGGCCTGTGTATATTACATTGAGGTGAGAAACCCTCAATTTTTACAGGACCCATTTAATACCTTCAACAGACATGATAACATGTCTCCCTTGAATCAGTATTGAGGGCATGGAGTCATGGTGCTTGCATGTTGTATGCATTACAGGTTCAATATTAAAGCATGGTCATGTAAATTCTATCCGGGAACAAAAGTCATGCTGGTCTTCCAAAGAATAATTTTCAACAATTACATATCATTTAGCATATTAACTAGTATATTTTCATAGGGATCTGCCTTCATTTTAAAGAGCATCTACTTTGGAGAATATTGGCCTTGTACCAAAATGCTGGCATATATCCACATGGCAAAGTTCACATAACGAGGACAATCCATTTCCGAAAAACCCTTAAAAGAATAAGATTTTCTGTCAAAACATATACCTCACTTGGGATAGAATCCTGGGTTTTTAATTACATTCAAAAATCCTTCAAAGCATTTTAGAATTCCAAATATATTTTGAGCAGTAAGAACTCCTACATTAAGAAAAAAATGGGAATGTGTTGTTTAGGAAGTCTTTCTTTTTAATACTTTAACCATGACATATCGGAAACGGGCAGTATAAACAAGGATGACAAAAGGAAACAGGAAGGAAGGGTACATAAAAGAAAGACCAGAGGGGTAATTTTAGATGGTAGAAGAAACTGAGCTACAACAAAAACAGGAAGAGGGATTATGCAGCTTCCTTCTGATGGAAACACAAAGAAGATTTGGAGAGAAGAGTTTCTAGGGAAGCAGGAAGAGTGTAATGTTGGGGCTTCCTCAGAAAACAGTAGTTGCATGGCATTTAGATAAAGGCATCCTTAGGAAAACAGTTTCACAAGACAAGAAATCATTAGGGTAGTTTGTCAGCTTGCTGGATGACATTTATTGTGAGACAAATGAAGGCGGTGACAAATCTTATCTCACTAGGATGGTATTTCTATAATTTCCTATATAATCCCTCAAACCATTATTAAACACTTGTATTTACCTCTACTACCCATATAAATCTTATGTTTGGTCTTTGAGCATCACTAAAATGTTGGTAACTTGTCAAGAGATTTAGGTAAAACCAGCACTGTGTCCTGCCAAGACAATGTTTATATGTATATAATAGGTAGTAAAGCTATTATACTGCTTTATGAACTTCAGAATAAGAGGATTTTCTACATTTAATAATTTTGAAAGATTTCTCAACTTTCTTTAATGTAAATAACCCACATAATTACTAATTCTGGTCATTAGTTATTTGTTTTACATTGATTGGCTCTGAATAACTTTGAGTTTCCTCAGTCTCAACCCTGGAAGAACGTGTGGATAGGTCAACATACTTTCTTGCATTTTATACCCTCCACAGCTATGCTCCAGCACGTCTTCTCTCTGCTTAATGATGTGTTTAAGTGTATCCTTTTGAGATATCCTAGCTAAAGTGTGAATAATTTTAGCACTATAATCATTAACCTTTTGTTCTCTTCCTAGAATGTTTGATGTTTTCCTGATAAATAATTTTCCTTAACGTTTGTGGTACATCATATTTTTGCATTAATTTAATCTTTTTCTGCATCAGTGCTCACCAGTCTGTCTTATTAACCTCCACCGAAATTCACTATAACCCCTGTAGATTGTGCCTAATATAATTATAAAAGCCTTACATATAGTCAAAATGGGATATATAAGTATCACTGATATTGATTTCAAATAATTATTTGCAACATGAACTATCTACACCAGGACCAACGGATCCCTTACTGATTATTTACTCATCATTCATTACTGTAGATTTCTATGTTGCAGTCATTAAGAAGCTATAATAGGTTCGCACATGGAGACATACCGCTAAGCCAACAGTATGTTCTAAGCGTAATTTATCTGCTGATTAAGAGGAAACGTAGTTATACATAATTTCTGTGTTTAGCAGAAAAGGTAAAATATAAAAATTTTCTCTCAAGCATAGAACTGTAAGTTCACTAGGTTCCATGAATATTTTTTTACTATTAAAGGTTATCAAACAAGTAATTATTTCATACTTAACTGAGTCATCTGACTTCAGATTCATGGAAATCTTAAACTCCCACCAAGACAAAGGTCAGGGGAAGTTACCAGTGTCTCCATAAATTAAATCAGTGAATCGCTATAATGTTCATTGTAACCATACACATGTACTCACATGCATAGGTTTCATAGACACATTATTTGACCTATAACTCTTCCTTGGATTCAAGGTGAACCAAATTTGCCTTTTCCTCATGGTCACTCCAGATGATTCACCTTTCTGTGGACACTCTTTTTGCTGGTATTAGGATTGTGTTCACTGTGACACTGCTATTCAGGTTTCACAGTGCATATGTTCTGTCCCTAAGATGGTATTGGTAAAATTGATATACTCTCATTATCCTGAAACATCATTGTAGATGGTGTCGAAACTGCACCTATTGCATGGAAGTTTAATATCAGGAGGGCAGAATTGTGTATTTACAGCACCCACATATAAGGCAAAATATATGTCTATCAGTAACATCATTGTGTTATGCCTGGGCTGCAGATGAAATGCATTGTGGTGATACACTGCAGAGGAAAGTGTTTTTGCCTTGCAGAAAAAGCTTATATTTATGGATTGTAAATTCACCTCTGAAGTGTGCTTTTAAGCCCCGATGTCAGAGTGCTAATATATAAAAATAGGGCACACTGAATGCTGGGGTTATCGTGCTCCTAAAGTGAAATAAAGCGAAAAGCTATGTTGATGAGTAGACTTTGCCTGAACATGACTAAATGGGATGAACATCTTTATTTCCTATTTTCACCTGGCAAATGTCTTGAAGTCATTTCTTAATTTTCAAAATCTGATTTAATGGCAAGTTCAGGTTTTTGACAACTTAACTTAAAAAGAAACTTCATAAAAATGTACTTTGTGCTGGCTGAGCCAAAACTGGCCTAAAACAGTTTTACTACTTAGCCCAACCAGTGCTGCAATACAATTCCTGGGCTGCCAGAGTTAAAAACTCTGGCTCAGAGCATCATAGCCTGCCTATGAGCCCGGAAACAGCAGATGGGAGTTAACTGCTAACCACTTAGAAGTCATTAGTTAATTGTCACTGCACAGTAACAGTTGGCAGAACAAATAGCACATTTAGCACTATCTCTTTTGGCTTGGAGATTCCAAGAATGCTTACTGAGGAAGGTCACATCCTAGGGGGCAAATAAAACATTTTTGTCGTACTCTGAGATTTCTGATGCACTAAAAACTTGTTCAGTGGGACCTCCAGGGAAAAGGTATCAGACCTTGTGGAGTTCTGCCTGGCTACAACTTCCAACCTTGCCCCACTAGGATGAGGCAGCAAATCTACTGAACCTATGAAGCAATCTTGGTGGCTACAAAATCCAGGTTTGTCACACTCTGCGTCTTTGGCACCAAAACTAACAACTTAAGTGGGAGCTCAACAATGAAGTATGCAACTTTGAGGCACCCTGGTCAAACACAGTCTTGGATCTTGTCCCACTGCAAGAGTTTGATCTTCATTTCAGAGACTAAGTTAAAAGATAATAACTTTGACTGGGATGACCAACTTTGTGTATCCGACCTCTGCTCTATCGCTGTCAGTCTAAAGTCAAACCTAAGTCCTACACAATCATAAACAGTACCTATTGAATAAAGGCATTTTTTTTTTCTTTAGCACTTTTTGCATTAAAACTTTACAAATTCATATCTCGGCTTACCTTTAACATATTATGATGATCTTGCACATTAAATCTATCTCTATTTTCCAACCAGGGATTGAGCAGAAATTATTTTAGAACTGTGGTTTCGCCAAGTAGATTAATTGCTTAGGCAGGAGCACTCCCTCCCAAAGGAATAACCCCATTCTTGACACTAAATATAAGACCAAAAGGAATTTGCTATCCTCTAAAGTGATTACTTTCTTTCTGAAATGACTTTGGTACAAGGTTAGCAAATCTCAAACAAAGCAAATATTTGTTACTAGTAGTGATTTAAGTGTTTGCCTATTATGCTGGAATAGTATTTACAGTAGTTTGTATTGTATTATGGCTCATATGGTAATATTGTTTTTTTGCTTCAGTGTATAGTACTGGATAGCCGATAGGCATGTGTGGATTTTTCATTATGCAGATGTGATCTCGCATAAGCTCTTAATTTCACATGACAAGAAACATAGACATTCTTGCCATTTGCATAAAGCCAAATTTCACATGAATGTTGCTCATTGGAGCCTGATTTATATAGTAAATGCCTCTCTAAGAGACAGTTCCTTCTCAGACTAGACATTTTCTGCTTTACCCAGTTTGCTCTTGATCTCAAGCAACTTTTCTGTGCGAGATATATGCTTACCTCACACATGATGGGGAAAAATACTTTTTAGGCACCTCATTTAGGGTTTCATAATATTGCTGGAATAAGCTCTTTACAGGAAAAATTTAGGCAAACGATGCCCACCCCTGAAATGTGTACAGCTGCATACGTATACAAGTGTAAACAATAAATCATCTCGGAAATTATACTCACAAAGGTTTTTTCTAGCTTGATTACTTTGAATTTAATATCCACTTGTCAGATGCCTCTTCGGGGTTAAGTTGTACTGTCACACTCACGTACAAAATATCCACAACAGCAGAGGCAAGGATTGATTGATTATGGGAAGTAATGCTAGAAGCAGCAAAAGGCAGCACCTGCTACATATCAGTGCACCAATTCACATCCATAAAGTGTACCAAAATCTCACTTCACTAAACAGGGCATAGAAGTTCATGATCAATTGAGGATGCAATGGAATTTTACCTGATGTGTAACATTCATGTCTATACTCAAGTGCGTCAAAGAATGTATGCTTGTCCACTGATCATGGAAAATGTCTTCCATAATATACTTCAAGCTATACATATATTGGAGTGTGCAATTTTAAGGTCCTACTGGTAAAAATTGAGCAAGGTTTATAAAGTCGAGCCTTCATAAAATATGCCATAGGAGAATTTTTCCCCCAGTTAAGCCTTGGTCAACGTTTTCTAGCACCAACATCTGTTTTGCTGAAAAACTCTACTTCAAATAGTTCCTCACTGTTTTTTCTCCCAACATATTTTTTATAGAATCCTCATCACACAATGTTTCACATATTTCAGGATACATTGAAATTTGCAAGGTTCTTCCAGACCTATGAAGTTTCATAAAGCACTGAAACTTTTCCCACTCCTCTTTATGATAAATTTATTGCAATTCACTGATTATTTCTCATTAACCCCTTCGCCGCGGCACAAATTCCGCCTCGGCGCTGGCGGGGTTTGGGGTCAGCGCGGCGCTGCCATGCTCATGACGGAACCACGCCGTCATGAGTCACGGGCGAGCTGTGCTCATGACGGCGTGGTTCCGTCATGACTCCGCCCACTTGCATTGATCGCCCGCACAGGCGGGGAATCAGTGCCGCTTGGGCGGAGCGGCCGCCAACGGCCGCAGCATGACGGAACCACTCCGTTATGAGCACACGGTGCCCGTGGCTCATGACGGAGTGGTTCCGTCATGAGCAGGGAACGGGTTAATGCATGAGCAAATAGCACTTTGAGCAGTTTGCTCTGGCGAGTATTGCTCGGGTTTCCCCAGGTGCAAGGATGTGAGTTTTGATCACAGAGCATATTGCCATTTGTTTGTTCAGAAAATAGCATAATCATGTTCATCATGATCAAGGACTGAGTGTTCCGATGCTTATCTTATTAGGTTGTATCATGCGTGTCCTGTTCTACAATCAAGATATAGTAAATCTTCACCAGCATAATCTAAAATTATCTTTGTGTCTTGCACCTCTTTCAAATATCTTCATTGTGCTATTTTCGCCTGAGTTCTGGCTGTTCTTGATACTTCTTGAGGTCAACAGGCACACTTTGATGTTACAGCAGAGGCGGGACCACATTATCTGCAACATGAAAGCACCAATGCAGATCCTCTAGTCACATAGAGGTATGCCTCATGCAGGAATAAATCACGTCATCCTTTGTGCTTGCCCAAATGCAAAACATGCAGCAAGTAAGCCATACTCCTGATGGAGGGCAAAATAAAGGCCGCTTTTGGTCAGCCACGTGGTTGCAGTCACGTTCTTAGCACACATTGGCAACAGGTCCCTTTCTAAAGCTATTCCAGGCTTTCCTGGAATAGATACAGGTAGCATGGCTTGATCAAACTGCATGTATCTGAACAAGTGTACCCCTCTATCACATACTCTATCTTTGCAGGGGAGCCTGAGGACTCTTTCAAGATGGATTCTGTTTTAGACTGCTCACCTTTCTAGGGACCTCAGTACTTCTGAAAAAGCATGTGGGCATACATTGACGCACAGATGTAGGAATTAGCTTAACTGGCCGTTGGTAGGGCAGCTGCACAGCGCTGGTATAGGCACCTGACCTCCCCCAGGGACAGAATATTTGTATGACAGTTTTAATGACCCTGTATTTTCAGGTCACATTGAGAATGCACCCTGGGCCATCACAATGTTGGGGATATCACACAATATGTGATACACGTCTGTGTACTGCGCTCTCCAGCAAAGGTGAAAATGTACCTACTATCCACCTTAAGTATTCCAGGCAAAATCCTACTTGATTTTATTCGTGTTGACGATAATCCCTTTCATTAGTTGGACCCCTGAAAGTGCAAGCAGTGACCATGCATATGCACTCTCCCCACTGTACACGTAGGAAGTCACTTATGTTGATGCATACTCACTAATACTGCTTCTGCATAAGCAGAAAACAAATGACTTTTATGATTTCCTGTAATAACTGAAGAAATACTGTTTATACGGTATGATTGAATAAATAAAATATAAAACAAAATGAAGCAAATATGACCAGAGGGGAGAATTTATCTTGCAAGCAAGTTCTCCTGCACAAGGGACACAGAGTATCTTGTTGCAGGCTGCAGCCTGTGCAGGAGTCTAGATTAATTAATGAAGTACCCAGAAACACTGCTTACATGGGAATACCACTTCCGGTGAACCCCCCTGTTTCTTACCCGAAGCAGTAGTTACTCGAAATGAAGGACTAAATGCAGAAGTGGAGCACCTCTGCTTGTTTATCGTAGGACTAATGGAGACTAATATCAAACACTCTAGACAATAAAAACTGGCAAATGATATTTCACAAGTTCGAATGTTTAGGTGCATTTAGCATTATGCCTCTTCCATTCAGGATATTTTCTATATACTTATATCTGCCCGTAAAGGTAATTCATAAGGAGCCCACTAATTGCCCTCTACTTAGCAATGTGCTGCTGAGCATGAAATGCAGTTTTATATTTATTTCACCTCCACGCTTCTGCTGTCAGCAGCACCGCATGCTGCAAGGAATTAGCACGTGCCCCTACTGTGAGAATTTAGCATACACGCGCAGCATTGCTCTTCAGCTCACAGCGTACTTAAATGAGGAACAAATGAAGGAATGATGGAAGTACTGATTCTGCATGATTACCCCACAAAGGACATGGAGGGATGCACAAATAATCATACAGTTCATGAAATGAGGCATCTGTATATATTGCATACGTTTTAAAAGATACGCCATTACTCAGTATAGACCCATATATGTCAACGCATTCTCCCCCGACACAGAATGGGTAAAAAAGCTGTAATACGTCAGGTACATAGTTCTTTGAAAGAATGATACCCTCATAATCAAATGGTCGTGCTTATTTACCTATAACTCGCGTATCGCGCTCTTTCTCTGATAGTTCCTCTGGTGCTGTGAAGTCGCTGAGGGTAATTTTGGGGGCATTTTCACTTTGGCTGACAGAGCCAATCATCTCTTGTTCCTTGTCATGCTGCACTTGGGCATAAATATTAATCCATGGGATTTTCCTGTATCAAAGAGAATAAAATAATGTTAGATTTTGGACTGTGGTTTTAGAGTAAAGATCCAGCGCATTGTAATCACAGCACATGCAAAGGCCGATTACAGCCATGGCGTCTATTAAAATAGGCCTGGTATGACATCTCGGGCTGGAATACCAATCCAACTGGCCCAGTATTTCCCGCACTAGGGATCACCTGCAGTGGAAACATTGGGCCCAGCCAATTTATAACATAGCGGCTGATTATGATGTCGGTGGGACTGACACAGCCGGCTCATCAGTGTCGTTACCACCGACATCTGCCCCTGTGGACCTCCCGCCACATTATAATGCGGTGGTTGTAGGCATTGGGTGGAGGGACTGTCCGCGGCGCTTCCGACGTGCTAAAGGAGCCCATCGGTAAGTAAGAATGCACCATAATCCCCTCCCTTGGCCCGGCTCGACTCCTCTGTCAGGATTATGATGGCAGATTCTGCCTGTCCTTTCATGGCGGTCTCCCTGCCATGAAAAGGTAGGTGGAAAGTAACTTTGGGGCCCCTAGCAGGGTCCCCTTCCCCCCTGCCCCCCTCTATGGTGTCTTGGGAGCACCTATTGCACTCCTCAACATCCCTGTACCATGTGGTGCCTGCCACATGGTGCAGGGATGCTTCAAAACATCCATTTTACAATGAAAGCTTGTTCTGGGGGCCTTTACCGCCCACCACACTAGCTTCCATTGTACAATGCATGTTTGCGACCGCCCTATGGGCAGTTGCACCGTAATCCTGCAGTCAGAACTGCCAACCTAAGGTCGGGCGGTACCAGACCGATACAGTGTCAGTCGGACGTGTGTCCACCCGACATCGTACTCAGCCCCATAGTCTGTGGTGTACGTCTGGACAGAGGCTATAGTAACAAGAGCAGCCTGACCCCATCCCACTTCCTCATAAAGGAAGGATGGACCATGCAATCCCCCCCCCCCCAAAAAAAGAAGTCCCACAGCATGCCAGGAAACGTGTTTTGGCAGTGATAACCTATGGAACCGGGCACTGGGAGGAAGGGGTGCTAGCCACAGGTCAACTGAATAGACAGTAAAAGCTTTATTGAGCTGAGTTATAAAGAATGGGAAAGCTGGGTAATTTTGTGGCTATTTGGCTGGTAGCATTAACTATAATATGGAAAGCCTAAGGAAACAACAAACTATTGGTAGGTTTTATTGTGGAAGGGATTATGGTAGGCTGAGGAAGGTTTGAGACATAGGGGCTGTTGAAATGATTTTCTTCACAAAATTAAATGTTTTTGTATACTTGCAACAGTTTCAGAAAAGTACTAGGCGGTATCTCAAACCCAGCTCCCGTGTGTGAAAAGCAAGTGAAACTTTGAGCTTTTATGCTTGTGAAAGCTTATGAAATATTGTGAAATTCAAGTATCACAAAGGTTATGACATTTTCTAGATTTCATCCCATGTAAAAAAAAGGTTCTCCAAGGTCTAGTAAATAGTTACAAAGGTTTGAAAGGGATGGGTCGCTTCCTAGGAGTTGTAGAGCATTACTGACGTGTTACCACATGTATGTGCCTATGTTTATAGACATACATGTCTTATTTTTGCCTGAATGTCGATATTGCCATTGTATGGGACACTGAGAGTGAGAGTGAGCAAGTCAGCAGTGGGTAGAAAGAATGAAATGGCAATAGAATGCCGCCGTTTAGGATTGACTCATGGAGGAGGGCAGAATAGGCTCTAAATTCTTAAACAGAAACTGACCACATGGGTAAGAATCATTTGGTGGTTTTAAAGGCTACTACCAAAAGCACTTCAGCAGTGCCTGATCAGAGGGGGAGGTGGATTATTTAAAATTTCCTGGTGCTATTGGGCACATTGTGGGTCTTTTTGCCGGCAAGGCTTAATTAAGAACAGTTGGTTCATATGTGGTGACAAGTGCCACATATTTAGGCGTCATTCATTGGTTAAACATGGTAAACTAGGACGACTAAATGACTGAGAATGAGGGACTTTCAACAATGTCAAGCTAATGTAATAAGACTATCAGACAACATGGGGACTTGAGTTCTCATAACATATTTTATGAGAATATGTCAGAGAATAGGAGAGACTATATCATACATGACAGCAATATGCATATGACCTTTTTATTTTTTGGTATAAATCGAGTTATTTCAAATGAGTTGCTTATAATGTTTCCTTTTGCTATCTCTCAGATAAATAATTATTTTAAAGAACAGGCATTCACAAGGTATTTGTAGTGGCACAGTATAACGCAGTATCTATTATTCGGTTTAATTTCTTCATTGGGGATTTTATTTTATGGGCTACCAGAATTGTATTTGTATCTTTTCATGATTAAAAACATAACTGTATACCTTTCTAAACATTCATAAACAATATTTAACAGATAGTAAAAAGATTTTCAATACATAAAAAAAATAATCAAATGATCCTTGCAATTCTTTAAACCACTTACTATTTTTTGAACATGTACCAGTAATCTGTTTCTTGCCTGCACCAGAACTCACTATTAGCTCTTGTTAAACAGTACAATCATACAACACACGGTGACATGGTCCAAATACAGGCATTATCCGATGGTTTTTCGGACTATCTAAATCCAATGCTTTTACTTTCGTTGTGATATTGGTATCACACAGGATGGTGAACATTTCCAAATATGCCTCGGTCTGCTCATTTTGAGTTTTGCTGCACAGGGTCCAAGGTTTTTTTCCAATTGTTATCCTACTGCTGATGTTTGGCTGCTCTGTTATTTTCTAACACACCTTTCATATTCAAATCAGCCAGGGCTGAAGTGAAGATTGTATATCTTGCCATCTATTCTCTTGATCATTCTTTTTAATAAGTTAACTGCACACATTTTCCTTTAACCCCGTGTTAGACCTGTCTGCTTCTGAGAGTCCCCTCACACCATGATTTATTTTGTTCCCCCGTGCCTCCTAAAATTTGTCGCTTTTTATTTGTCTACCAGGACCTTTTTGTGTGTTGTCCCATGGGGCTAGATGCTCCTTGACGCTCAGTTGCTCACCAAGTTCCTGGCACCTATGTACAAGGCGCCTGACGGAACCGGTGGCATTACACACTGAGGTTGTCAACCCTAAAATGGTGGACACCATTGTCCCCTATGAGAGTGACTCCCATTGGAGTCCTTCTGACCTCTGACCCTTGGGAGGTTTTGGCGCACTTTGTGTAACCTGCAAACCTGACAGGAATCCCCTCAGAAGTTACAAGTACACAAAATGGCTGCCTTAGGAAGCCCAGTATGGTGGCTCCTAATGACCAAAAAGACACCTTGGAAGGGCCATGTCATTGACACAGCCAGGGAAGGTTCTAGAACCTTCTGGCTCGTGCTGGCACCCCAGGGCACTGGCTATAAAAGGCCCAGTCCCTGGCGGCCATGATGAGAAAAAGTGGAGAAGAGAAGAAACATAGAAGAGGACTTGACACCAGATTGACACCTGCCCTGTTCCCCCCCCCTGAGGCAGCTGATAGCGCAGGCAGAAGTACAGCCGAGGATGTTGGCGTGGACCCTGACTGGCGTTCCAGTCAGAAGCGCGAGCAGTGACCTCTCGCCTTCAGCGCCTGGCCAGCGAGTGCCCAACTGCCCCTCGGAGACTTTGGCCATAGTTAGAGCCTCCCCGCCTCCCCCAGTGGTGAGACGCGACTGCGACCCTTGACAGGGCCCCTTCAACTTAAGTGCCTCCTGGCGGGCGTTCGGACGTCTCCGAACCCACCGCCGTCGAAGCGCTGATTGTGGACAGAAGGTGAGGTGCTGCGCTGGGGCGGGGAAAGGCTGGCCTTCATTTGGGCGAGAGTACCGTCTCTGCCCTGCCCGAGTGACTTGGGGACTGTTGTTGTGGGCGGGAGCCCCCCGTGAGTGAGATCTGAGGGAGGATCGCGGAGCCCCTGGAACCCCCCTTCGCCCTTGGGAGAAGGGCCATACTGACTGGAGCGCTTACTGGCGCAGCTAAAGTGAGGTGGGACCGTCTCTTCCCCTGAAGTTGCCGCATTGTTCCGGGACTGAGGTGCGGCTCCAATTTTGAACTGTGCGCGCAGGTAGTTTGACCCCTCCGGCAGCCCGTTCGACGGTCTGAGGACTCGTGAACTGAAGCCACCTTCGGAGACCCCGCCTGCGTTGACAGAAGCGCACAGACTCCTCCGGCCGCAGTAGTATTAAACCGGCTGGCCGCGGAGTGTAATTGCCGTAGTCATTGTATGTCTTTATCTTCCAGATACACGCGCAATATGCTTTAAGTGCAACTAAAGGATTATCACGAGTATCTTGTGCCCAGAGAGCCTGAACCCGTGAACACTTCAAAAACTGTAAGAGCGCGCATTCCGCATTAAATGGCAATCTAAATGTGTTTACCCTGAAAGTGATTAATTGGTGGCAGCGATACCAGTATGACCCTGAGATATTTATGTGAAACGATCGGTATCTAACTTGCTATGCAACTGTGATGTTTTGCTGATATTTATTCCAGTCATTGCTGATATTTATTCCAAATGTATTGAATCCTGATATTTATCCAGTATATTTATTTATTAGAGTCCAACCATTTATTCCTACGCAACCAGTACACAGCTAATCAAACCCATGTAAGAAAGGTGAATGTGATTAACTAATTGAACTTCTTCCAACCCAGAGAACTTTTACATTAACGAAACGTATTTTTCTATAACAGTGGTGTGGTGTCCTTCTTTTTATGTGGTGTGCAGGGAGTTATTATTTGGTCATAGCCGGCTTAACACAACAGCCTTCTACCGCCTTGTCACTCGAGCCAAGCTACCCCCCTTTGTGCTGGGCTTGCCCATCGCAGGTCCAACACCCCGATAAGCACATATTTTTTCTTAAGCCATCTTTTTTTCCAGTCCTAGGCATTGTAAAGGCCAGCGATGTCTATACAGAGTGCTATTAAAACATAAAATGGTGTCTAGGAGAAGTAAAAAGAAAACCTTTAAGATACTCAAGTCTGTACCTTTAGACATATTCCTTTACCTTAAAAGTGAATCGTTACAAATAAATGAATGAAGGCAATGACATTTATGTAGCACCGTCAGTGGAGAACCGCATCACTTACAAGCTTGGAAGATTCTGCAACAACCTTCCTTGCCCTCTGCCGATACCTACAAACCTTCAGTGTGGAAAACTAATCTACAGTCTCCTACGTGATAACCTGAGAAGAGGAGGAATTTTATGTTGAGCCTGTAATGGTGCTAAGGCAGCAGTGTTTTCAATAAACTGACAGTTAATGTTACCAAGGACTTTCCTGGCCACCTATCTGGCTCTCTGATTCCAAAACGCATTTTGTATAGCAACAACTCATTTCTACCGTTCCTGAGAGAGATGAGATTACATATATAGGTCAATTTACCTCACAAAGTACAGGAGAAGGCTTTTTATTCACTCTAGGCAACACAATGTTTGCTGATGAAGTGTTCTTCGGTTGTTATGAAAACAGACTTTTCGGTTGTTTTCTTATACTTTGGTGCCACTTATAGGGTACCCTAATATATAGAACTTGCTAAATCTCATATATGTGCCTGACCTGAACTCTCATCTTGCACCATCAACAATTCTAATTGGATAATATCCCCTTGCATTACCTAATTTTATCCAGCTAGTAGCTGCTCTTTATGTTAATATGTCCTGTTTCTATAATATGTCGCTGAATCTAATTATTAAGATTAAACAGAAGCAAATTGAAATGAGATGGCATTACGTAACATTAGAACTTTCTCCAATGATGACAAATAATAAAACGACACTCAAACTAACAACTGCAAAAAACAGAACCAAAGTGGTATGGAGAGTGCAATGCACAAGCCTCTTGCTCTCCTACTCACAAGCCACTGCACAAGAAATCTGTTCTGGCAGATTATACTCAAGGTTGCTGACAGATAATAGCATGGCCAAACACTGCACACCAAAGCAATATATGATATGATATTTTATGAAAAAGTACTTGCTGTTAAACTCACTTGGCTTGGTGAAAACAATCTGCCCTAGTAATGGCCCTTTTCAGATACCCCCATTTAGTCCTAAAAATCCGCCATTCTCCTTTAAGTGAGGTTCAACTTGCTCCAAGCCACCTCCAAATAGCTCATAGTAACCATCCTAGGCACTTAGCGGTCTGTCAGACACACACCCGTCTGATCTTAAAACATTCCATGGCATTTATGCTCCAAGAAGCCTCATGTACTCAATTGCAAAAGGTATTCAGAGAACCCTTGATCATGCCATAGGGACCCATCGTATCCCTTTCAGATAGACCTGACAACTGTGACAGACCCCTGACCCTTCCTCAGACACCCTGGACAATCTCTCGGAGACCCTCAAGATTCCCTCAAAGACATTTAAGGCTCAACCAGCCAGTGCTTAGAGGCCCTCAGTGTGCCCTCAGTTACTTCCAGTAGAACCTAAAGCAGCCCCTGACCATAATAAGCTCTCAGCCTAGCCTCAGAACTGCCCTGCTAGCGGCCCTTCTGAGAGCATCAGCCAACCTTTAGACATCATCATTTGTCCTTAGGTGCAAGTACGCAGAGCCCACATACACTGTTGGAGATCTGGTCTTCAACTGGCCAAAAATGTCCTTGTCTTAAATCACCCTCGGTGGGGGATGGGACAAGTTGACACATCTGTTCCTTATAGCTAGTCCCCTGTCCCTGGAGTACTTTGGTAGTCACCAGTAATTCCTGCACGTTAGAAAAGGAAGCATGAAGGATCTTTTGGTCCACATGAATAGCACACCATTGAACATTTATCAATTTAGGAGAATTATGAAGGTTATGTTGGTGAAATGTGGTTTGGGACAAAGGCAGAACACTACCCTTTCATTTAGATTTGAGGCACCTTTGGGGGCTGAAGTGAATGGGATGAGTCAGAAGGGTGATCATATAGACTAGGTGCTGCTGTCTAAATATTACCGGCTGTACATCAAACATCTGCAATACTTTTAAGGGGCTGGGACAGACCTCAGAATTGATACTCCTGACATTTACTGTCAGGTTTCATCATAGTAGTTATAGGCGATGGCTGCAAGCATTGCAAAAGAACTAAAGCAGAAGTGGGCAAAGTATTGTGCAGCTGGTTTGATGTCACGGCCTGCTTAAGCACATATAATAAGAAGTTCACACCAATGTTTTTTACAATGTTTGGCTAATCTGAGGGCAGCTATGTGAGATTTCCTTGGCTTATGCCTGTGGCATTATTAGACATGCATTTTCAGAGACCAGGCAGTTAAACAAGTTTGATAAGAAATTAGCTATGTATTCACAAACATTGTGATAGGTATCTATAGAGGTCTACATGCAAGAAAGCATTTCACAAAGACACTGAACAGCTTCTTGTAGGCATTAATGATATCAATGATTCTGCATAGTATGATTTAGTACAGCATTGTTTTAGAGTGGATAGATGTAATAAAGAAATGTCTGCCATGCATTCCAGTGATCTGGGTTTGGACATGATTAGGGAAATCGAGAGATTTGGAAATGGATTTCTTGTAAATAGTTTTAGAAAGCATGATGGAGTTGAGCACTTTAATGTCAAAGGATAATTACTTAGGAACTGCAATATATGAGATATGTTTCTGGGTCGGGATCAGACAGAAAGATGAAAGAGAGGGTTTCGCAAATGGAAATCACTATCATTGCATTTCATATTTTGAGAACCTGGAAATGTGGATGTAAGTGGAGACAAAGGAGTGCGATGGGGAAACAATGTGATCACACCCTGTGACTGAGTATTGGCTAGAGTCAGGTATTCATTCCTTTGAGGAAACGAAGATATTCAGGGACAGATTTACAAGTGCCTTGCGTGACTTTTGCACCACCATTGCGTCACTTTTGTGACGCAGCCGCGGCGTAAATGTTGCAGCCCATTTAGGGAGATGCGTCACATTGTAAAGCCCTGTGTCACATTAGACCTGCGTCAGGTATAATGTATTCAGGGTGGGCGTTCCCACGCAAAAAGCCATGTAGAACTGACGCAGTGAAATCTACAAGGATTCACTGCATCACTCTACGCCTTCAGTGTGTCAAAATCCCTACACATGCTCAGACCAGGCGTAAAGAATGACGCAGGGCTTTTTGAGTGGGCCTCACCTATCTATTGTGGCGCATTGCTGGAGTTGCGTCACTTTCATGAGCAACTCCAGCAATGCGTCACTTTTGCGTCAACAGATGAGTCCGAATTTCTGACGCATTTGTTAATCCTTGCGCCATGGAGCACTGTATTGTAAATACAGCGCACCCATGGTGGCGCAAGGACATTCAACGTTGACACAAGGAAACTGGCGCATCTATGCAGATGGGTCAGTTCCTTGTAAATCTGCCCCTCAGCATTTTATTTTGTTGCAGACAAAAAATGAAGTAAATTATGGTAAGTCAGGTTTTGAGATCAAGCAGTCTTCAAGGACCTCAGTTATGCAGGGTGGACCAACCAAGTTGTCTGAATTTCCCAGCTAGGGTCAGGTAGGAACGGTAAAGAAGCATGAACATTGACTTCTCAATAAGCAAATGCGTTATTAAAGACTGAGGCATTATCAGATGGGTGTGAACTTCCAGCAATATTCATGGTGAACTACCAGTGTCACAGTATTAGTGCAACAAGAAAAGAGAGCACATATATAACAACGAAAGAAGCAACAAAGGAATCATATTAGATGCAGAAAAATCCAACATCAATGTCTTGTGAGTTGAGTATAGCTGGGGTTCCTGTTTTTTTGGTAGTTATTATTTTGAGCAATTCCGTCTGTACTTAGCCATATTTATTTTGTACTTAGTGTAAAAAATGAAGCTGCAATGGATATATTTCCATATTGATTTAACTCACAAATGTTTACTCATGTGTATATGTCCAATAGGGTTAAGACATTTACAGTACAGTACAGTTATTTGAAGCCATTTGCATTATAGAACAGCTTAAATCATCGAGCTGCTGCAGTTATACAAGCTTCACTAGGAAATCTTAATTTTTTTTAACTCCCCTACCTGCCAACCTGCACAACTATTGACCTAGCACTCATCTTTGAGACTCATCAAAAAGAAATCCTATTTTCTGTATTTATCCATTCTTAAAAAGAAATACAGACAGGAAAATATGGTTTCCGGTTTGTAAAAATCAGTAACAACGAAAACTGGAAGCCTTAAATAATCGACGAGTGCATCTATTAGTCATGATTGAATGAGGCGGAGATCAATGATGTGACAGCAAAGGTGGTTGAAGGCTTCCGAGACTTGTTTGAACGCAGACACTGGATTGAGAAGTAAAAGAGTGTGAATCCCAGTGGGCGAGGCAGACATTGTAGGAAGTAAAAGAAAGCAATTAGGGAAAGAGGAGAAAAGTAAAGGGTATGGCTTGCAGGACTGGAGGAGGTCGTTGGAGCTGGCAGCTATTGAGTGATTATATACAAGGGGATACAAAAGGAATTGGCAGGAAGTAGCATATTGCACAGCTTGTGCAAATGTGAAAAACTTGAATAACAAAGAGTGAAGAAGAGTTATGAACCTGAATGAGATCTCTCAGAGCCAATGATGTGTGAAACAGGCATCCGCATCACAGCCGAGCCTGACCCTCCATAGCAAAGTTTTCATTGCAACAAAGTCATTATTTGCACTGCCTCTTTTTTTGCTCACACATTCTTCATAACAAGAACAGACCTACAATGTAAACTAAGTTTCAAATTGTATGCAAGTTGCACTATGCATAAAGTATACTCAATGCCCAAGGAGAAATGTAATAATTGAACAGCTCTTCTTGGTCTTGTAGTGATGTACAATGCTTCAGCCAAGCCAATGCTCTGGCCAGCAAAGCTTAACAATGCCACTAATATTCTTGTGAGCATTACAACATTTATTATTGAGTTTTCACCTCCAATGGAAAGGGTCTTATTGCAGGTTTGCCAGTCCTTCTGTCGGCCGTCCACCGTCGCACTGACAAGAAGACTGCCAAACTTGTCTTGCACCTGCCCACCAGATTCTGAGTTGAATCCAGGGCAGGCGGACAGCGCTGCGGCAGTCTCCCGGCAGTGGCTGTATAAGGATCATACGAGAGCCTTAAGAGCAGACCCCCGCTGTGACAGGGCCTGCAGCACGTTTCTGCTCGGTGTGGCTATACAGGAATGGGGTGCACTTCCAGGGTGGCACAACAAGTGCAGCCCGCATGCAACCCCATGCCCAGATCCGGCCAGTGGGTCCTGTTAGGGCCCCTTTCCTGCATGTCCGCCCTTTCATGGTGAAAAGGGCGGTGGATATGTAGGTTGGAATATGCTGTGGGGGCGCTGGCATCAGCACTGCCAGCATATTGATGCCGATTGCAGACCTCCGGTGCAGCGGGATCCTGGCTCCTGGCAGAGCCAGCTTGTTAGACGGCGACCTCAGAGGAGCCCGGAAAGGGGTCCTGACTTCCCTGAGTCCCACCCGTGTAGTATTGTAGCCGGGCACTGGCGAGAGATTCCCCAGGGGGAGGAATCTCGCAACTAGGATCGTACTTCTGGCACCACACGACACAGAGAGACCACACGGGGTATTCTCAGAACAAGCTTTATCAAATAGGTATCACTGCAAATATGTACAAGGTGAGCACGGGCTCAAGAGTCTCGGAAAGGTAGGGGGTAGCGGGACTGTCTCTGGTAACGGTTCAAAGCAGGGACGTATCCGGCGCACAGCTCACAATCCTCGAGCTGGGGGATACGTGGTCGGAGTCGGGGTCCGGCGGGACCGTGAGAGTCTGGGGGAGCCGCGAGTCACTCAGCAGGGCTCAGGTGCAAGTTCGGAGGTCTTACGATCTTCAGGGAGCCGCGAGTCACTCAGCAGGGCTCAGGTACAAGTTCGGAGGTCTTACGATCTTTAGGGAGCCGCGAGTCACTCAGCAGGGCTCAGGTACACGTTCGGAGGTCTTACGATCTTCAGGGAGCCGCGAGTCACTCAGCAGGGCTCAGGTGAGTTCCAGTTCCAGGAGCCGCGACCACGTCAGCAGGCTCTCGTTGTTCCAGCGTCGAATCTGGCGGACAGTCCCAGAGCACCCCTTGTTATAGGTCGACCCCGCTTTGATGTCCGGAGTCTGCACAGGCAGGGGTCTTGTCACCTGGGGGCCGCTTATCGGGGTTTCCTGCTATTGTCTTTTGATCCTTTCAGGGCCGGGTCGGGAGGAGTCCCAGACACCCAGCAGGCACGGAGCCAGCCCGCAGGGAGGCCGGAGGGCCGATCGAAACCCATCGTCCCAGGGGAGTTCAGAGGTGCGATAGAAACTGCTCCTCCCTCTCTCATCCCCTGGAAGCGTGATGTCCTCCAGCCGGAGTGGCGCCTCGAGGCCCGGGTCGCGCTGGAGCCGGGCGGCCATCTTGTTGCAGGGAGTGGGCACGCGGGCCCGGGGTGGCCGAAAGGAGAGAGGCCATGGACGGGGATGTCCGGGGTTGGTGCAGGTGTCCTGGTGGGAAAGGTCGGCTGGGCCGCGTGCTAGGGCTGCAGGCACCAGGTTTCGGTGGTGCGGGGGCACGGAGGGCCATTCTACGAGGCCGGGTCCAACACGCGTCCCCCCCAGCTGAAAGCCGGAGAGAACTGCCCATCACCTTGGGGGGTTCTCTACGCTGAGGCGGAAGAACCGGGAGAGGCCGTCAGCGTTGGCGTGGTCCGTACCAGGGCGGTGTTCTACGGTGAAGTCCATTCCCTGGAGGGAGATTGACCACCGCAGTAGCTTGGGGTTTTCTCCTCGCATCTGCATGAGCCATCGCAAGGGCCGATGGTCAGTTTGGACCCTGAAATGAGTGCCGAACAGGTAGGGTCGTAGTTTTTTGAGTGCCCAGACCACGGCAAAGGCTTCGCGCTCTATGGTGCTCCACTTCTGTTCTCGGGGTAGCAGCCGCCGACTGAGGAAGGCGACGGGCTGGTCTAAGCCTTGATCATTCACCTGGGACAGGACGGCCCCAATGCCATGCTCGGAGGCATCGGTCTGGACTATGAACTCCTTGGTGTAGTCGGGAGCCTGGAGGACGGGGGCCGTGCACATGGCCTTTTTTAGAGCATCGAAAGCTTCCTGGCAGGCAGCCGTCCATTGCACCTTCTTTGGCTGTTTTTTAGACGTGAGTTCAGTGAGAGGGCCGACCAGGCTGCCATACCCCCGAATGAATCGGCGGTAGTAGCCCGTGAGTCCCAGAAAGGCCCGGACTTCCGTTTGGGTGATGGGTGGGTCCCAGGCCAGGATGGCGTCGATCTTTGGCTGTAGAGGAGCGACCTGGCCACTCCCGACTTGGTGCCCCAGGTAGACTACGGATCCTTGCCCGATCTGGCACTTGCTGGCTTTTACGGTGAGGCCGGCCTGGCGCAGGGCGGTTAGCACTCTCCGGAGGTGTTGGAGGTGCTCACTCCACTCTGAACTGAAGACAGCGATGTCGTCCAGATAGGCCGCGCTGAACTGTTCTAGCCCGGCCAGGACCCTATTTACCAGTCTCTGGAAAGTGGCCGGGGCATTTTTCATCCCGAAGGGCATCACGCGGAAGCGGTAGTGCCCATCGGGGGTGGAGAAAGCAGACCTCTCCTTGGCCCCTTCGGTGAGCGCAATCTGCCAGTAGCCGCAGGTGAGGTCGAAAGTGCTGAGGAACCGGGCGGCCCCTAGTCGGTCAATGAGCTCGTCGGCTCGTGGAATGGGGTGGGCATCGGCTCGGGTAACGTCATTGAGCCCCCGGTAATCCACGCAGAACCGGAGCTCGGGGGCGACACCGGGGGCTGCTGCCTTCGGAACCAGGACCACGGGGCTGGCCCAGGGACTGTCAGAGGGCTCGATCACCCCCAGGGTCAACATCTTCGAGACTTCGGCTTGAATACAGGACCGGACCCGGTCAGGAACCCGGTAGGCTCGGTGTCTCACCGGCGGGCTGTCCCCGGTGTCCACATCGTGAACACACCAGTTAGTGACCCGGGGGGGTCAGGGAGAAGAGGTCAGAAAATTGTCTGAGGAGCTGGCGGCAGTCCGCTTGTTGCTGGGCAGTGAGGGCTGGGGAGAGGTTCACTCCCTCCACGGAGCCATCCTGCTCCTTGACACACAGGAGGTCCGGGAGGGGATCCGACTCATCTTCGGCCCCGTCATCGGTGGCCAGCAGGAGGCTCAGTTCTGTCCGCACGAAGTGAGGCTTGAGGCGGTTTACGTGCAGGACCCGGAGGGGATCCCGAGGCGACTGGACGTCCACCAAGTAGGTGACTTGGCTCTTCCTCTCAACCACTTTGTAGGGCCCAGTCCATCGGTCCTGGAGAGCGCCAGGCTTCACGGGGGCCATGACCCACACCTGCTGGCCCGGCTGGAACTCGACCAGAGTAGCATTCTGGTCATACCAGCGCTTCATTTCTTCTTGACTCGCCTCCAGGTTGGCCTCGGCCAGTTCTCGGAACCTCCTGGTCTGGTTCCGGAGGGCCAGGACATATTGGAACACATCTCGGGGGGTGGTCTGGGGTGCTGCCTCCCACCCTTCCTTAACCAAACTGAGGGGACCTCGGACGGGGTGCCCATAGAGTAATTCAAACGGGCTGAACCCTAAGGACTTCTGGGGGACTTCCCGGTAAGCGAACAAGAGGCAGGGGAGCAGGACGTCCCACTTACGCCGGAGGGGCTCTTCTAGGCCAGCGATCATCCCTTTCAAAGTCCTATTAAACCTCTCTACTAGGCCGTTCCCTTGGGGATGGTACGGGGTGGTGAACTTATAGGACACCCCACATTGTTGCCACAGGGACGTCATATACCTTGATATAAAATTAGTGCCGCGATCGCTCACGACCTCGCAGGGAAAACCCACCCTGGAAAAGATCCCCATCAGGGCCCGGCCCACCACGGGGGCCGTAATGGTGCGCAGGGGAATAGCCTCTGGGTAGCGGGTGGCGTGGTCCACTAGGACCAAGATGAAACGGTGACCTTGGGAGGTGGGGGGGTCCAGTGGCCCCACGATGTCGATTCCGACTCGTTCGAAGGGGGTACTGACGACCGGGAAGGGTTGGAGGGGAGCCTTGCGCTTCCCCCCACTCTTCCCACTGGCTTGGCACGTGGGGCAGGACTTGCAGTGTGCCTCTACCGCTGCTTTCATCTTAGGCCAATAAAAATGGGTCACGAGACGGCTGTAGGTCTTGTCCTGACCCAGGTGACCAGCGAGGGGGACATCGTGGGCTAAGCCCAGGAGGAAATCCCGGAAGCGGAGGGGTACCACCAGTACCCGTCCGGATCCCAGCTCCACTGATTTCTGCTCACTATACAGGATGTTATTCTCCCAATAGATTCGGTGCGTTCCGGTCTGGTCACCTGCGGCTTGGCCCTCGGCCTGGCGCCGCAGCCCGACCAGGGAAGGACAGGTGGCTTGCTCCCGGCAAAATTCTTCCCGGGTGGGCCCGCCCTCGTGGCCCCAATGGGCCAACTCGGGTAGATCCCCCAACTCGGGGACCGGGGCGGGGTCGGATGGTGCGGGTTCGTCGCTGGCGACGGACCCTTCTGATGGGGGAACGGGAGGACCCTCGGCGGGGACGGTGCGGGCTTCTTCGACCGGGGGGCTCTCGACTTCTCTCTGGGGAGTGAGTCGGGCTGTCATAGATCGGGTGGTGGCACACACCCACTCGGGGAGTCCCATCATTCCTAGGTGGGCCTTGCGCTCTACGTGCTTCCAGGGAGAACTCTCCAGGTCGTTCCCTAAGAGGCAGTCGACCGGCTGGGAGGTTCTTACGGCCACCTTGAGTTTACCTATCACCCCTCCCCACTCAAATGGCACCAGGGCTACCTGACACATACTTTCCCTATTGTCTGCAGATATTACGGGGCAAAAGACATTGGGGAGGATCTGCTCCTCGGGAACTAGGTGCCTGAGGACACCGGTGATACTGGCCCCGGTGTCCCGCAGGGCCTCTACCTGGTGGCCATTGATCTTGACGAGCTGCCCATATTTCTGCGTGTTGGACGGTAGGAGGCTACCAGGGATCATTTCCCTATCTCCCAGGGACACTAGGGCCATAGCGGCGGGTTCCCACTCCTCGGCTTCCTCAACCTCCTCCCCCAGGGCTACATTGGCTATCTGTCTCGCAGGGGTGACTTGGGTGGCCATGGGGCACTCTGGGTCATTGGCGTAGTGCCCGGGTTTCTGGCAACGAAAACATGTGACGGTCACCCGGTGTCCTCGTCTCCCAGGGGGCCCTGTTACTGGTGGGGGGGGCGCCGGGAAAGGTGGAGGTGGTGTCTTCGGGGGGCTAGGCTGGGACTCTCTCGGCCCTCCCTGGTTCCCTCCCCCTCTCTGGCGGGGTGGTCCCTGACTGGTTCTGGGGTATTCTCCTACCATGCCCCGGGAGACCCGGGTGTTGGTCCAGCGGTCGGCCTCCACAGCCAGCTTCCGGGGATCTGTGAGCTTGCTATCCAGCAGATGTTGACGTAGCTCTACGAAGCAGTTCGCAGCCAGATGTTCCCATAACATGAGGTCAGTGAGTTCGGCAAGGGTGGTGACCTTGCTGCCCTTGACCCACCCATCGAAGGCCCGACTAAAAAAGTTTACATACTCCACCCAGGTGGTGCCCGGGATCTTCCTGCAGTCCCGGAACCGTTGGCGGTACATTTCTGGGGTGAGGCCGTATCTTGTGAGGAGAGCCTCTTTCATGTGGCTGTAGGAGGTCTGCAAGGAGAGGGGTAGGTCGAGCAGGGTGTCCCTTCCTTCGCTCAGAAACCGCCCCCACAACCCCGCCCCCCAGTCCTTCTGTGGAATCCGATGGGAGGTCATGGCGACCTCGTAGGCCCGAAACCATTGCTGAATGTCATCGTTTTTATAATATTCTTTGACCACATCCTTGGGGATGTGGACCTTCTGTTCCGCTGGGGGGGCCGTCTCTCGGTTCCCCGAGGGCCTCCCGTCCTCATTTCGGGCCTTGAGCTCGAGTTCTTTTAAGCTGCGTTCGTGCTCTAGTTGGAGCTTTCTTCCTTCGTGCTCCCGTTGGAGCTTCTTTTCTTCCAGTTCGCCTTGTACGCGCATTTGCTCTACCGCTAGCTTTTTCTCTGCTAACTTCAATTCGCCCTCGATTTTGAGTTTGGCTAACTCGAGTTCATGACTGCGGCTTCTCTCTCTGTCCGCGAGTTCTCCCGGGGATAGGCCCCCGTCTGGTACAATGCCTTGCACCTGATTGTCGCTGCTTTCACTTGGAGGGGGTTCGGCTTCGTCGGGGCGCTCCCCCGTGCCTTCCGGGCGGGATGCCCCGGTCTCCACCCAAGTTTTCAGTGCTTTCTGCAAGTCTTCCTTAGTGTTGAGGCCAGTGGTAGCTATTTTAAGTTCTTTGCAAAATTGTTTTAGCTCTTTGTGTGTGTATTCTTCCAGATGCTCCACCTGGAACACTCTGTTGGCGTTGGTTTCTGCGGAGCTCATGGCGCTTCCTTCTGCCATCTTTGTTGGTCGTGCGTCCGTTGTTCACTGTACGATCTCTAGGTGATGGGCCCGAATCCCGTCGCTTGCCACCAATGTTAGACGGCGACCTCAGAGGAGCCCGGAAAGGGGTCCTGACTTCCCTGAGTCCCACCCGTGTAGTATTGTAGCCGGGCACTGGCGAGAGATTCCCCAGGGGGAGGAATCTCGCAACTAGGATCGTACTTCTGGCACCACACGACACAGAGAGACCACACGGGGTATTCTCAGAACAAGCTTTATCAAATAGGTATCACTGCAAATATGTACAAGGTGAGCACGGGCTCAAGAGTCTCGGAAAGGTAGGGGGTAGCGGGACTGTCTCTGGTAACGGTTCAAAGCAGGGACGTATCCGGCGCACAGCTCACAATCCTCGAGCTGGGGGATACGTGGTCGGAGTCGGGGTCCGGCGGGACCGTGAGAGTCTGGGGGAGCCGCGAGTCACTCAGCAGGGCTCAGGTACAAGTTCGGAGGTCTTACGATCTTCAGGGAGCCGCGAGTCACTCAGCAGGGCTCAGGTACAAGTTCGGAGGTCTTACGATCTTCAGGGAGCCGCGAGTCACTCAGCAGGGCTCAGGTACACGTTCGGAGGTCTTACGATCTTCAGGGAGCCGCGAGTCACTCAGCAGGGCTCAGGTGAGTTCCAGTTCCAGGAGCCGCGACCACGTCAGCAGGCTCTCGTTGTTCCAGCGTCGAATCTGGCGGACAGTCCCAGAGCACCCCTTGTTATAGGTCGACCCCGCTTTGATGTCCGGAGTCTGCACAGGCAGGGGTCTTGTCACCTGGGGGCCGCTTGTCGGGGTTTCCTGCTATTGTCTTTTGATCCTTTCAGGGCCGGGTCGGGAGGAGTCCCAGACACCCAGCAGGCACGGAGCCAGCCCGCAGGGAGGCCGGAGGGCCGATCGAAACCCATCGTCCCAGGGGAGTTCAGAGGTGCGATAGAAACTGCTCCTCCCTCTCTCATCCCCTGGAAGCGTGATGTCCTCCAGCCGGAGTGGCGCCTCGAGGCCCGGGTCGCGCTGGAGCCGGGCGGCCATCTTGTTGCAGGGAGTGGGCACGCGGGCCCGGGGTGGCCGAAAGGAGAGAGGCCATGGACGGGGATGTCCGGGGTTGGTGCAGGTGTCCTGGTGGGAAAGGTCGGCTGGGCCGCGTGCTAGGGCTGCAGGCACCAGGTTTCGGTGGTGCGGGGGCACGGAGGGCCATTCTACGAGGCCGGGTCCAACACAGCTGTCTCGTGGCGGTCCGACGCCACATTCAGAATACTGCAGACAGACCCACAGTGGTGGCGGTGGACAGACCGCCACCAAGAGTACGGTGGTCCTGAGGACTGCCGTACTCAGAATAAGCCCTAAGTCAATCTTTTAACTGGCATTTTGGAATGGGGCATAACAGAGTCTAAGTACCACGAATAAAGATATAAATATCTGAGATAGTTGTAAGGTAAGTAATTATTGTAAATTACAGTCTGTAATACATTTGGTCTGGGTATTGCTATAGCCATTAAAATATATTTAGCATAAAGAGAACTTTCCATATCATGTCCACGAGGACCCATAACTGGAAGGCCATTTCAGCTGAGGTATTGCACCAGTATTGATCCCTTGAGCATTGTTATAATGTCTCTGACTCGTAATCTCTGCTGGATAACTAATATACCAAGCTTAGTTATTCACTGGACCCGATCATTCTGCAATCTTGCGATGCCATAGCAAATGGTACACTAAGAAATTTGCTGAGTTGAGCCTCTCTTTGCATGTAATGGAATGCCAATGGGTTCTGAAATATGATCTAACCATGAGGATGGCATAGCAAAGATCCATTTACATTTATAAAATGTGTCATAAGGACAGTACAGACTCTGTTTTTGTAAGCACATACTCTTAAGAACTCAAATACGGTAGTGGCTACTTTTCTTCTATCCGAAAATTAAGAGATAATCCATCCTCATCAGTTACGAGGGGCGTAGATTAAAAGTGCAATTGTTTGAGGACAAAGTTCCAGCAATAACTGTGTGTGTGCCATCTTATGCACCATTTTCTCAATGATCTCAGCCTGCCTTCTTCAGCAGCGATACTGGAAGTCGTTTATTACAATTTCGTCTGCTATCTGATGATAAGCTCTTGTCCTGAGGGGCGTAACCCAGGCCCATGCATTCCCTTCAGGGAGCTGTCAACCCTTCTGAGGCTCCTGTTCATCCAAAGGCCAATGATTATCTGAGAGATGTGAGAGACTCAGGGACACATCATATTCTACAGGGGGCTCCAGTATTTTGCATTACACCATTGCATCACTGAACAGAATTAGTAAATCCTTTGGTTCTCCCAAAGGCCATCTTCCTGTGCAGCTTTTAAAGAGTTTAGTGCGGTGAGAATTTTCTATCTTCCAATTCTTTATTTAATACATCTTCAACATCAGGTCTGGTCCCCGCAAGTTTCAAGATTTTCTTAAAGAAATTGTCTCTAATTCCTTATGACCTGATTTACTGTTGGCTGATCTTGCAGCAGTCCTACCTGGGTAAGTTATTGGAAAAAGCAGTTTTCTATCAGACGTTATTGAGATAGTTACTACATCCCCTCCAAGTAGGGGTTGTCAATCACACAGTTTACTACACCCCCTCCAAGTAGGGTTTTGTCCCAGTAGCACAATCTTCCAGCTACTTTAATTTTGCTAGATCTATCAGCCGCATTTAATACTGTCAACATCTGATTTTCCTCGACTGCCTAAAAAACTAGGTATCTGAAGCTGTGCATAAACTTGGTTCTTGGGCTTCTTATACAAAAAGATCATTCAAGTAGCAATTACATCTTTTTCTTCATCTGGAGTCCCAGAGGGCTTGATCTTGTCTCCCCTCCTATTTGGTCTGTACATGATCCTCATGGATTAGTTGAATCAGTGCCAAAGGTTTGACCTATTCATTGAACTATTCTAAATAGGGCAGCTGTTCAACTTCAGTCTTGCCTATCACAAGTTGAACATTAAATGTACCACATCATCTGAAGTTGAACTGCAAAAATTCGATCCTATTCCCCTTTTCCTTTTTGGAGCCTTGCATTCTGGCATGCCTCACTGGTCTCTAACCATTCGGGTACCCAATGTAAAGAACCTATATATGATATTTGAGTCTGCTCTGTCCACGACTGACCAAGTCTGTGTTTAGCTCTTGTTTCTTTAAGCTGCGAACCCTGAAGAGATTCTAACAGCTATATTCTCTCAAGGTCATGTTCTTGAATGGCTTTATATTGGCTCAACAAGACTATTGTAATTCTGTCTACATTAACCTCCCTGCTTATTTCATTCATAGACTCCAGCTGGATTAAAATGTATGCTGCAAGGCTGGGATTAAGGTACAGAGAACACATCTCATGTGCCCTGGCCTTTCTCTAGTGGCTTGCTGTCAAACAGCGCATTATTTTGGAATCTCTCTACATGGTCTATAAAGCAGTGAATTCTCTAAACCACATTCTGATTACAAACAATATCAAATTGTACCTGTTATCACCGGCCCTAACATCATCTAATCATTCACTGCTTGTGATTCCTCTGGCCCCCAGTTCTTCAATCAGATGCTGGGCCGTCTCATTATCTATAGTATAAAGTGTAGCTCCTTCCTTATACATCTAAGGACAAATTGAATCCCTTCAGATTTAGGAAGGCGTGAGAAACCTGGCTTTTCCCTCAGTCATTGTAGAAAGGTATTGGCTGCACACTTTTCTTAGTAGGGGTCTTACTGCTGGGTTAGTGCAAGGACGCCCTTCACATGAGTGGTAGTTTACGTTCTAACAGCACCATAACATGGGCGCACTTGGACAAGTGGTGTGAAAAGTATTCATAGTAAAACATATATTATTATGATGCCTCATCTTTAAGACAGCGCTTACTTATTGTGGTTATATTATCACAGGGTGAGGTTCCTTAATCAACATACAAAGACTAAAAACTGCCTGCACTGTGGTATTGTTCTTGAGATAAGGTCTGTTCCTCTGTGCTCTGGACAGAAACTAATCCTTCCTGCAGGCCTGGTCCTACTCTTATTTGTAGTCTCATAAGGAATGGAAAAGCCCCACCACCTCAGTGGGTGCTGAATACCTGGTCTGAAAGGTCATGGGTAAGTAAGAGCTTTATAGAACCTGTACAGGGAACCCACACATACAAAATGTTACCTTCTAAATCAATATCTTCACCCTACCATTTCAATGAATATTTTAGAGGGACTTTCCTCAGGTGAAAGTGAGGAGATTAAGTTACAGAGTATGGGTGTGGTTTGGGAGGTCACATGTCATTCAACATCATTTTGGTTGAGCATTTCGTGAGAGACAAGGCAGTTGAGCTACTTTGAAGCTAATCTAATTTTAGCCAAGTGTTTTTGCAGGCAGGATATTTGACTGAATGTGGACTTTAGTCCAGAAACAATATTAGATTAAACATGTATGTCTCTTCTGGTGCAGGCCTGATTGGCCGCTCTGAAAAAAGGAAAGCCAAGATAAACTTAACTCCAAAACTGGAATCCCCATCTTGTGCTGCATGTGTTTTACCCTCAACCCACTCAGCACTCAGAGTAAATATGTAAAACACACAATATAGCCAGAATAGAGACGGGCAAGGGGAGTGAAGGGCTACAGTATGGGACTAAGGCATACAATTAAAAGATGATTGTCCTTGACTAACAATCAGCTGCAAACAACCGTATGGCTCCAAATATTCTCTTTAGTTGTCAGAAGCCAAGTTGAACTATGGGTGAGGTTACAGTGTTGGAAACAAACCCAGTCTAGCAGAGGCTTGTGCACTGCTGGTGTGGCAATCCTAACGATTGTGGAGTTACTTCAGCAGACTAAAATATGCAAAGACTACAGGATGGCAATTGGATCAGTCGGAAAAGCTAAGGGAGGTGTATGATGGCATAGCTGTCTATACAGTTTGGAGACTTGATTCTTTTTGACATGTTTTAGTTTGGCAAACTCAAGGAGAACCAAGACTACCTTACTTGTTTGGTTAATGGCTTCACTAGTGTCAGTTATACGTATGCTTTTTGTCTGCAGCAAGACCTTATTGTAACTTCAAATGTGTGGGCAACAGTGTTGTCTGTTTTCTTCATCAGTGACATTTCAGAAGATAACCACTTCACTTTACCGTTGACATTTCCCGCTGTATCAGTTGTTCCTTGCTTTGAGTCCTACTTTGTACTCTTTGGTATTCTTCAGTTTAAGTACTAAGGTATCAGGGCCTCTAAAGTTCCTCGAGTTTATCTTGAAGCAGTTCTGGGTAAGAATTTAGTTTATGGATCATCCTGTTTTGTGAGGGTCCATAAACTGGTGTATGGAAAATCTCTTGAAGCATCTGGTCAATATTCTATTGGATTATCTAGATCAGGAGTCTCTAACATTTCCTGTAACAAGAGCTACTTATGCTCAATGAAAATTATCCTGAGCTACTAGGTTACTAGCATTATTAATGTTGTAATAGTGACCACATCAGTATAATTACATTAGTTACCATCCTATGAAACATTACCAGCAATGACCAACTCTGTGCATCACGCAGGCTTGCCAGTAGATATGTAAAAGAAGCCGTAGTCAGTCTGGAATGCCTTCACGTAGGTACTAGAGATGCAATGCTCATAGCACCAAGGAAATATTATTAGTAATACGTTTCTCCAATGCCACATGATTTATCATTCAAATATTAGCTTTATAAATATTTTGGAAATTCAAGCATTTTCCTCTGGGATTATCTTCTGAGTTCTGACAATACACCCATTTTCGTATCAAATACACACATTTCAATTGTCTTATAAATATATTCATCTAAGTAAAAGCATCTAATTAAGTAGGATGGACTGCAAACAGGAGAGCTACTTACTGGTATCTGGAGTGGTACCTGTATCTCTTGAGCTACTGGTTGGAGAAGCAGGATGTAGATAATATGACAGGAATGCAAGGATGATAAAAGTAATGAATTTCTAAGACTGTGGATGTATGTTCATGGTTGCCGTGTCTAAATTCCAAGATAGAAGAAGGTCTATTGTTTGATAGTACTTGAATGTAGATATGTTAACTAGTTATGCAAATCATAGTATGGTCAAGTGGTCTATCACTTTAGAGGCTGGTACATACCCTGATATGTAAAACATAGGCTCTAAACTTTCATGTGGATCACTCAGTGCCCTGGTTAAAGATATCCCAAATAAAGAGAGGATCATAGCCTTTTGGAGTTAACAGAACACTAGATTTCAAAGAGCCATTCACTTCTTTTCCTCTAGTAGGTTGTACATCTTAAGAGAGTGTTTTGCTGATAGTTGGTTGACTAAACAGCCTTTCATCCATAAATGCCATTTTAGGATAGAATTATGAATGACAAGCTTTTATACTTGCTTAAGCCTAGATTTGGTGATATGCACCTGCGGATCCTTTCCCCCCAACTGATATCTCATTTGCAGGTTTTACCTTGGAAATGCTTTTGCACCACTAAAGTAGTGGATCATGTCAAGAACTTAGGGAGAACCAATTCCTTCCTTTGGATGCTGACTTGGGCTTGCATGTTCAATAAAAGATTATTCACCTGGTAAGCTATTTTTTATTTTGACACCAGGCTTTACTATGTGAGAAAGATCATTACCATTGTCTTGTATGCACTGAATCTCAGAAGACATATATTGGACAGGTGTCCCACCATGTCATACGCATTCACTGACAACTTGTGTTCAAGTTTACTGGTTCCTTTTTCTTTGCAGGATATTTAAGTCTAACCAGTATGCATACAAGAATCTGTTTTTGGGTATACTGTCATCTATGATGTTGACATTAACTCGTATGTCTGTGGTATAGTATGGAATATGCATGCAGGTAAAATATCTAATACAGTGTCATATTTGCTAAAAGAACTGCAAGCAAGTTTAGGAATAGTAGTTTGTATGTAACCCATCTCCTAATTTTTTGTCATATTTTCAGGGAAATCATCATATCATATGAATAGCAAATGAGTTATACTCTCAGATCTCAATTACCATTACTTCAACGTTAAGGGAAATTATGCTACCATCTTGCAACACGGTGGATGTTTTCATAGGGTTGCATTATACAAAATTGTGAAATTTGTTTGGAATGGTTTCCCAATGGTATGGAAATGGCAGACTACTTGGAAAGCACTAATGACTAGTGAATGGTCATCCACCAAATAGTTGTGTATTCTGTCTGCAGATTAGATTTGTGTTTCGACTTGTCTCAAACCCAATACTTGTTTAGGTGTGTTTCAATAGGATGGAATCCTTTCAAATGTGTTTACATTTTTTCTGAATAACAGACAGACTCTATGGGAATAGATGTTTCTTACTTATCTGGCGATAACAGGGTGTGTGACTTTTTCTGCACATTATTCATAATGTGGTGTACTTTCTTTTTCTTTTTTAAGGTAATCACAGATGTGAACCTTGCAGTCAACCACTCTGCTACAGTTGTTGTGACCCTGACAAATGGTGTGATATTTCATCACAGATTCTATTTTTATACCCTGCCCTTCAACAACAACTGTGTCATGTCAGCGATGTCAAGGATAATGTCTTCTTAATTGATCGATATGCATTGACACACAATATGGTTTATAATGTAAGTGTTGCCTCATTCAGTAAAGTGTGGAACTCAGCTTTAAAGCCTCTGGACCATAGTCTGAGCGCCACATGCTATATGGTCTAAAGGGTTTGTATCAGTTCTTTTTATGTCAAATTAGTTATTTAAGAAGAACACTACACTATCAGCAATGGTCAGAAGCATTAAGAAAGAAGCGATCCAAGACAAGAACCCCATATTTCATCAAATATTTTCTCCAGTGAAGGTAAGACTTCTTAAATCCCTAATCATAACCATTTGTTTACGTATACTCATTGTTACTGACTTTGAAAGTTCCCTGGGCTATGCTAACTAGGCTCAGGGCCAGTGCTCTGTCCTTAAAGGTATAAGGTAATTGGTGAAATTATAATTGGTTAAGACAACCTACCTGTAAGTCCTTAGTATATGGTAGGGCATGTAGGTTTAACTACCCCAGTGGACTTAATGCACTTAAGTGTGTGCTACTATGGTGTCTGGTATCATTTTATAGCCAGTTTTGCAGGTTGGATTTTAAACAAAACTATGTGCAAATTTATATTTGGAATTAAAAGTACTTCCAAAGCCCAAAACTACTTTTCTATTACATATAAGTCACGCGGTGGGGTCTGCTCTACGTCTCCAAATTGTAGGATGCCTTGTTATAAAAAGCAGGGACATAATAAAATATTTTTATGTACCCTGTTCAGGGAAAAACAGCCAAAGTTGTTTATACCCCTTTTCGTGCTACTTGCTCCATAGGCTAAAATGGGAAGGCTTTATTAAACTTTAATAAAGTCTAACTTTTGATTGGAGTTAGCTAGCAACATAATACCATGTATCAAAATGATAGTTACAATAAATTCAACAATTTCCAAGGTTGAATTTATTATAACTACTGTAGGACAGCAGTTTTAAAACTTACTATCCTGATGTTTCCTAAAACAGCCATGTAGCAGCCTCTTCGGATTGACCAGTCCCTGACAGCCTGAGCCAAACTGCTCCCTGAGTAGATGTGAAGAGGCATGCGGCTGAAACAATACAGCCATTTGGGGGGAGGAGGTTAGCTTCCTGGAGAAGCAAGGGACAGACAGGAAGTTAGCCGGAGAGATAAATTGGACTTCAAAGACACACAGATGTCGTAGGACCCAGGCCAGCCCCCACTTCTTTGATCCCCAGCCAGATGGGAGCCTTCCTAATTAGATTAGGAGAGGGGCTGGAAGGAGATTGTAGGAAAAAGATAGCCTTACCTGTGTGTTGGGTTAGCCAGACATGCACTTCAGGGAGAGAATTTGCTCCATTTAGATTTTTGTAGGAATGTGATTTCTGGGACAAAAATATGCCACACTTCCCAAGAGGTGGTCATAGCAGAGAGTGGCATCTTGAACCCAATTTGTTGGGGTGTTCCCTCCTCTTGTCAGCCCAGAATGAGGAAGGAATATAGGAGATCTGCAGGAGCACCTCAGATCCCTGCCTGAAACATCTGGAGAAGAAGGACTGCCTTGCTGGACCCTTGGACTGCTCCACAGAAGGCTTGCACTGAGAAGGACTGCACGCTCCTGCTGCACTCTCAAGGCTCCACTCAAGAAAGGACTGTGCCTGTCTTAAAGGATAAGGAGTAAACTTCCAGGGCTGCAATAGGTAGAAATGTGCAGGAAGAAGCCACCTGCACCAGCCCCAAGAGAGTACTACTCCAGCTGACAAGCTACACTTCGATTTTCCTGGACTGCACAGGTGTATTGTGGGAGATTGAGTCCTAGTCCCCAAGTGGCAATCCAGAGCTCCTGAACCCTTGGCCAGCGCTAGATGACACTGATCCCCCCAAAGGAACCAAGCTCCTGGATCCATCTGCAATGAGTTCCTGACCTCTATGAGTCGCCTCTCGGGTCTCGGACCCTTGAAGTGCTTTCTGGGTCCTTAAATTCAAGCTTTTGGTCTCTTCACAAACAGGGCCATTCACTCCAGAACGGTGCCGCTCACACAAATCATCAATGCGACTGGACGCACGAACGTCTCTTCGTACAGCAAGTATTGCCGCTACGAACACGAGTCTCCAGGCCTACTGTTCTCAATGCCCGGCGGCTCTTCATGCCCCATGAACCACCGCCAGTGATGCTCTCCTTGCTGCAGGCAACCATCTTTCCCATAAATGGGACTCTTGCCACAATTATTGAGAAGACAAAACTTCAGCAAGACTAACCTAGAATTGGATCCAATCCACGCTGCATCACGGTCAGCTTGAACTTTTAGATTTGACCCGATCCAATGTGACCAGATAGCCGTGGTTGGTGCCTTATGCTTTCAGTTGTTTTGGTGTCATTTGAACTACACAAATCTTCTCTATTTTTATAACTTGGTGTTGGATTTTTATTCTGATGGGCCTTTTACTAATCAACTGTTTTGCTGATATTAAATGCTTTATACACCTGTCTCTTAAGTTAAGCCTAACTGCTTGCCAGCCAAGGTACCAAGAATTAAGCAGGGATTAATTTATTGGGACTTGACTAGACCTTATTAGTGATTGTAGTATTACTAGCTGTTGGTACCTACCTGCACCTACTAATAGCCTACCTTCCGACACTCATTATTTAGGTTGTACAGAGTTATTTAATTAGCAGTTAATTTTCTTAATTTGGGCATGCATTGTTTGGATTTAGGACCTGAAACCGGTCTTCATGTACATAAAAAAACAAGGCATGGGCCTCATGTATACATAGATCATTCACCTTCATTCTTATATCTTTTGAAGTTGTTACACTCCTGGGAAATGTTGAAGTAGACTAGACTACTCGTTCTTGGGATAAGAATTACCATATTCTGCTGAATTTTAATCTATATATAATTTATATTCTGATCCATACTTGATTTGTGAATAAGAAAATAATTCTGCAGTCTCAAGAGCATATAATATGCTGTAGTGTTAATAATACAATATTTCAAAGTGTCTAGCAGCCTAATAGCATCGCTACGAACCTCACAGTAGAATTCCAGTAGTTTACTGCATTTTTAACAATGTGCAATCCAACATCAGCTTCCATGTTGATTGTAGGCCCACCAAGACAGTATACGAAAGCATAACCAATGGAGACTGACTGGATGGATGCAACAAGACTCTTGACCTTGTCCAACGTCCACACAAGTACTGCGACCAGGAAGCAGCTAAAACAATATTTTGGTCACTGCATAGCTGTTGGGAGGAACTATTGAAAATGCAAATGTATATCTCCGACAGTCAATGTATGTCAGCAGGAATAATTCTTTCTGCTCCTGAAAGGGGGTGACCATTAGCCTTCTATTTTCAACTTGAATGGTTTCTTCTCGATTTGCCTGTTGTAACACTTTGTTCCAGAGAATTAGGATCAGGATTGGCTTTCATTTGTAAGTCAGAATTAGTCGACCTTCAGTAATTTGCAGATTCTCAAAAAATCCAGAGCAGGCAATTCATAGCAAAGAACTCTAATCAAATCTTTTTTGCAAATTCTTGGCCCTTCTGGTTGATTTGAACCTTTTACAGGTTAACTGCTACAACAGTTTGTATATCAAAATATCATTGATAAAAAATATCATAACTGAAATATTGTTTTCTAAGTATCGTTTAATAAAATATTGTCCCAATGGGTGTAGATTGTAAAATATGAAATACAATGGGTGATATTTATGTAAACAGTATTTAGGAAACAATATTTTACCAGATATTCTGGTACTGCACTCTGAATCGTGCAATTCTACTTGTGCAGTAGGTCTCGCTGAATAGTTTTTTTGTTTCAGTTACAAACTGCACATTTTCCCAGGTACAGTTTACAAGCAAGTACTAAATCAGATTATCACATCAAAGATGAGAGAACCATAACAAAACATTTGGGAAACTGAGGGGGGCATTGCTATAGAAAAACATGGGAACCACGCACACAAGATTCAAGTAAAATACTACTCAATGCCACAGAAATTATTATAATCCCTAACCAAGGTAGGCAAAACATTTAGTCATATATCTAAGTAAAGGATCAAGACACTTTACTGAAATTACAGCTCTTTCCTTAGCTGAAGATCATTTATCAGCAATGTTCACTGCCTCTCAACCATTAGCACTATCACTCACCAAAGAAAAAGAAAGCCAGTAAACATTGTGTGCAGTGCGGACCCCCAACAGGTACCCAAGCTTCTTGTTAAAGTTTGATGGAAAGCCCTGCAAGACACACGCCCACTTATGCAGTAATACAAACTGCAGAGGCCAACCAAACTTCTACAACATGTTATTTGGATGACAGGTTAGCAGACCCAGCCACCCAATGTACCCCATCTAACGAGAAAACCCTACACTTATTTCACACCACACGTACACATTAGAGCAAGTTCATGGACATTAAGTATATTGAGTTCCTCCCTCCAAGAGGCTCACAACTGTCCGATGGAATATATCTCTTTACCACAAATGTGCTACAATGCATTCCATTACAAAGTGGTCATTACAACGACTGCGTTGTTAAAACGCGAACCTTAACATCACAAGTTGTTACAAGGACTTGCAGTAGGGGGCGGGCTGGACTTAGCATAGTATAATTTACTATTCCTACTCCAGTTTGTGCAACAGCAGGGAAGGTGTTGGATTACTTGTGATGTAATGGTCCGCGTTGTAACAACACGGTCATTGTAACAACCGCGTTGAAGCACATTCTTTGTAAACAATGTGTCCCGTCCAATGCTACCCAATACCATTCAATTAAAACACTTGGCACCATGCCCTCTTAGCCAGCTCTGAACTTTTCTGCCAATGGAGCATCAAAATCCGCCCCTATCCTGAACCGAGGTACCCCCACACTGGCACTTCCACCACTATTGCCGCAAAGTGCCTGCCAGCCCCCGGTTGAAAAAAGTCTTAGGCTGTATTCAGTTCTAAAAAGCGCCCAAGGCCAGACAGTCACTAAAGCAAATTCTTGGGCCACCCTCTTCACATCAAATCCAGAGTAAGATTGTTTTGTCCTCCAAAAGACAGTCTTGACATTACGCACAGCCTCCACATCAGGTAATTTTCACTACAATTATTGATAACAACGGGTTTCATTTACACTCCAAATCTGCTATCACCAAGCCCCAGCAAAACCCATCAACCAAATGTTCTTGGAACATTAGCTGTCTGCATCACAAAATAAACTCCCTAGAGATTTGTGCATTTATTTCTGGACACAACTTTCTTATATTCCAGGAAACCTGTACCACACAAAAACATCCTTTAAAAAGCTACCTAGAACACTGGAAGCCGGCTGTAAGAGACCAGAAATTTGGCAGGCCCAAAGGGGGGTTTGTCAATACATATCGCCTACAGCTTAAAAGGTTGAATTGAAACATTATATTTCCATTTGAACTGGCTCCTTGGAATCAAAATCATCTTGTGGAGATCAAAGCACGCCTTGCTACTTCTCACCGCCTATATTAATCCGAATTCTAGAACAAAAAGGTCCCAGTTTGACTACTTATCCACAGTTCTGTGCAGACTGCTTCCTCATGGGGGACTTTAATACCAACCTTTACCAAGGGACCCCGGAGAATTAAAGACACAGGCAAAACCCTTAAATCAAAAATTCTGTAGCCTAGGGGAACACTGGGTCCTACAACTCTACAGTGCAGGCTTCATTTCCCTGAATGGGAGGTTTCCACAGGACACTCCCCCGAAATGGACATAGACATATTGCCACAAGTGTACCTATCTTGACTATTCTATCTGTAACTCCATACATAGAAAATTACAGTACCATAACACACTCAGAAAGTGATCATGGACCTTAGGTCACTACCATCGCACTGAAGTTAGAGCACCATGACCCTACCAAACCCACAAATACGGGTATACACTCCGAGAACCTAAAACATCTAAGATGGTCCAACGCCATCAGTACAACGATTATGGGAGAATTTGAGCAATTAATAAAACAGATCAACCAGTGGTCAATCTCCCTTGTAAATGACTGGGCAATTTTCTGCGATCACCTTTTGCAATTTAACCTGCCACAACAACATTTCATCGGTTCAAACCCTAAGCAGGCACTGCTTTCCCCTCAGACAAGAGGACTAAAGAACATCAGAAACACCTCTCTCAGGGCAGCCAGGAGACATCCAGAATCGGATTCCTTGTTGAAGAGCTACAAATCTGCTCAAATCAATTATAGACGGGCATGTTGAATCGACAAACAACAACAACATTAACAACTCTGGTGCTCCTTCCTTCACACAAGCAAGAGCTGGAACCCCAGAAAATTCTGGCCGTTAGTAAACAACCAATCTGATGGAAACCACAGTCTGGGAAGCACAAATATCACTGAGAACGACTGAATAACCTTCCTTGCCAGTCACTTTCAGGCGGAAGTGTGGAAGGCATCACCAGCAACAATGCCACCCCAGAAATGGCAGGACATCCCGCAAACCATGCTGGAAAACTCAATGGAAGAAGTCTCCTTCCCTCCAACAAAGCTGCCCAAAACTCTTTCTAAATCCAGATCGGACGGTGCTCCAGCACAAGCAGCCTGCCACAGGCCCTGTTCAAAAAGAACATACCCTTCTGGTCCAAGCAGTAAGTCAGCCTGTTTGGTTACTGATTACAGAGTTGAATAATACCACACTCTTTGCACGGTGCGATCATTCAGCCTCTCCATAAATCCAGGTCAAAATCAGCCCCAAGTAACTAAAGGCTGATAGCACTTTTGAATATTGAGACAAAGCTTTTCGCCAGCTTGCTTCTGGAGGACCTGAAGAGTTGGGCTGACTCAAAAGTACTGTTACCTAAGAATGAAACGGAATTCATGACAAACTCAGGCACACTGACCAACCTCCTAGCTTTATCCATTCTCATTGATAAATCGATCACATCTGCCACAGCACTCTTCTACTGCTTTGTGGACTTAAAAGCTGCTTTTGACCACGTACCAAGGGAGTCCCTTTTGGCTAAGCTATCCAATTAGGGAATACCGGACAAATTATTGAAGTCAATCATCCAGCTTCACACCAACACCTGGATAGAAGTTAAGATTGGCACTGGATCGCACCTATTAGAAAAATCTAGAAGACAAGGGGGGTGAAAAAGAGATGTATGCTAGCCCTGCTGCTTTTTAATCTTTTTACAGCTGACCTCTCAGCAGACCTGGACACAATAAATAGTCATCCCCCCAGGATTGGAGGCGCACAGATCTGTAATCTCTTATATACTGACGATCTCGCTCTTTTTATTCGTACAAGAGTCGGACTGCAATGGCTGTTAAACACCCCACACGTGTATGCCACCACAAACAAATTGTCGGTAAATCTCAAGAAAACCCAAGTGACCATACTTGGTAGGAAGCAATACAGAGTTGGTGGCTGGTCACATAACAACGTTCAAATTCCAGTTGGCAAAACTTACAGGTAACTTTTCCATATCGACTCAAAGGTTACACTAACAAAACGTTGACAGGAAATTGCCATGGAAGCCACGACTCTCCAGGTCAGCCTCTCTAAACCCTCCAAAAAGCTTACCAGTTCCAACTTAGCTGCATTGTTGGAAGTAATGTGGGTTACAATAAATATCAGCATATGATCTCTGGACTCTCAATCCTGGGAAAAAAGCTTTCAAAGTAAGTATAAAAAAGTACACCCAACTATGCTCCAGATTGTTAGACATAGAAATAAAAGCTATAAGGAAGTACGCATGGGCAGTAATCAATTCATATCAGCTGGCCCCTCTCCTGCCCCACTTGGTTTTCTCTTATTTCTTACATTTAAAACAAAGATTATTGGGCCATAGGATGAGTGAGTGGCTTTTCTTGCAACGTCTACCTTTATGGCGGTGCCCCTCAGTCAAACTTGTGTGTAGAGGATGTGGCAAATCAGATGAATCCCTGTACTACATTGTATGTATTTGCCCAGTACTGCTGTCCCTGCGCAGAACAAAGTTGAGGATCAAGTGGAACAAAATTGGGAGTCCGAACCTGCAGGCAGGGCATCATAGCTGCCTTGAATCAAGAGAACATGGCTTTAAACATTAACTTCACGATGTGTATCCACTTGGCTTATGTTCAATTCAAGGTCCCCCAAGCCTCCAGTTTAATTAAGTCATTCTAAGGCACCCCCCACTGTTTGTTCCAACTAAAGGATCATAAAGGCAGGAGTCATGGATGCCAGCTGACTTCTCGAACTGTCATATTGATTTAAAAGGGGTGCAGTTTCTTTTTGTTACTTTTTCACAGTGATGAATTTTGCCATTTTACTTTTAAATGTTTTTAAGCATGTTCTTATGAAGAAAGTTTGTACCATGTGCTTTCATGATTTACTTTTAAATCGAATAAAGCTTGCTGTTATTATTATTATTTTTATTAGGTGATCTGGCTCACCCAGTGTATGAGATATGTTCAATAAATTCAAAATGAATTGATCAAAGGATTAATGTGTTATGTTGTAATGATTAGAATTGTTGCACATCAATCCATTTGATATCTGCATCAATATATTATTTAAAAGCTATTTGGAATGAGGGCTGATTTAAAGATTGTATAACATATTCCATCCACAATGAGCAGAAACGTTGACACCCATCACATTAGTGGAGGATGACACTGTTATTAGGATGATGCAAGGATTGTGTTTGAGCGAGGTTCCGTGGATGCAGCTGCCTCCACATGGGAGGAGGAACTTGATAGAGAAAGAGACTTCTTAACTGAAGCTGGACCATGCACTTGTGGCGTGGTAATATGACTGTCACCATGAGCGGCTATGAGAAGGTACATTGCCAGTACATTGAATTCAAGAGTTTATTACAAGCTTGGAGGTTTTCCACCTTGAATGCAAAATTTGTTGACTCACCTTAGATGAAGTGTTTCGTCTCCTGCTTTTTTCTTAAACACTTATACGTGACAGTCCCACGGGTGGAGGAGGCTCTACTACTGCCTTCAAGATAGGGTGGAGTAATGCCACGGAGGATGGAAAGCACCACTGCCAATTTTTTGCAAGAAGTCCCAATTCTGTTTATCCCTAGATCAGGCCCTTAAATGTTCAGAACCTTCCTGTTCATGACCCTTGCAATGGTATGCTTCTCCTCTCCATTTCAAGAGAAGCGAGAAGTAGCAAATGCCTGTATAACATGAATGCATGAAACTAATCAGCTTACAAGGCGCGCGTAGTCCTCCATTTTAACAGTATGCAAAATACTGCCCAATCTGACAGAGAACTCCCATTTACGGAATTTAAATTGATAGAAGCATTGTGCAGTTAAACTGCTACTCGATTTTGATCTACCGCTGAGCTTCATTAACATCATCCTGCAAATGGCTGTCCCAAGCATATAAGTTAATGCAGAGATATATCTGCAGACAGTTAATAATGTATTTTCAATGTGACTGCCAAGGGGCCATGTATCAGTCTGCAGTTGGCAGCATAGAAGGCACAAAAAATGTAATAGCGATTAGGGGTTTGAGAAGGAACAGGGAATCTTGCTTCCTTGCAAAGACAGTCTGACTTTCCTCATGACAGCGCATATCTGTGAATGCCACGGGTGTGGTGCACCCCGACATTTCTAGGACACGTGGGATGTGTTGTTTCGTCCAAGCCATTTGTTGCATATAAATACATCATTCATAAGTACAGTCAGTTTGAGTAGACAAAGAAAACAAGTGGAAAGCAATCTAAAAACGAATAATGAATAAAAATCACCATTTAAACACATGTAAGAAAATATCCCATATTTGTTAAAATAAAGAAATCCCACTGTGTCGGAATACAAAGAGTGTTTTGCAGAAATAGAAGAGTTTTGCAGAGGAATACATCCTTAGAACTAAAGTCCTTTGGAATGAGCTTTTCTTTCATATAGTAATATAACCTTTGCTTTACACAACCATGGAGTACAATTAACAGCTTAATTACTGTATATATTTGTATGTGCAATGGAGCTTATAAGCAAACGAACAAGTGGTTGCAATAATTTTTATAATGCATGGGATTCTCTAATCCCCGTATGAACGTCAGTCTCTAATTGCTTTATAATCAGCGACTTGTGTCACACTCTGTCACTGATTACAAAGAAAAGTCGACCATTCACAATGCCTGCTTCCAGAGCCAGCAGTCTAGGTGAAAGGCAAGTCAGGTCAGAGATCATAATTGAAGCAGCTGTTTACAGCAAGGAAAACAGAACCTTGCTTTTCTTTCTTCTGCTCCATTTTAATAGCTTACAATGACAAGCAGATAATCTGATTTTTTTGCACTCCTTAGATAGAGAAAAGCTAGAATATTTCTCAATTTTTCTACACATCTCGAGCAAATACAGCTTTTTTTTAAAACGGACTTGTATTAAACTGTTTCTAATATCTGTTTGCAACAAATATGTCACATGTTTCTGGTGTGTTTAATTTTGCATTAGAAGTTTTATTTTTATTCTTCATGTTTTCAAATATGCTCGCTCTTTCATATGAAAGAGGCACGCACCAAGGTTTTAAGTAGTTTGTGGGAAAGGTGATGGTGTGACCATGCATTACATGGGCTAAAGTACCCCCTGGCATACATGATAAGGATATTGAAAGTCACCTTGGATTTACATAACCTTATAAAGGAACTCAGCCTTTAGCCTCATTCCAATTTATAATTATGAAACTCCTCAGTGAATTACAATACCCATATAATGTATGGCAGGAGGTACTTCATCACTTTTATGATTTTTATATTGAATTTTTGATAAATACACAATATTCTGATGAATAACAATGGGCAAAACCTTTTTGAATAATGTACTATAGGGAAATGCCTACATGACTGCTAATAGCCTTTTCTCAGTGTGTCCGAATATAGGAGAGAACTTTAAGTTATTTTTTTTCTAAGGGCGCTGCATGATGTCAGCATGATGTATACATGCATTAATTCTGAGTATAAGCATGTACCTAAAAACATGTAAATTATTCCACGTGAAGTCAGTCTTCTCTGTCGAAGCCAGGTGCCTTTTGACTATTTCGTGTTAATGGCCACTTGAAGCATGAGGAACGGGTCGGCAGGGGTACCTCTCAATCCTGCAGTCCGTGGATTTGCCACTTTCTGGACGTGTGAGATGTCCACTGCACCAGCTGCTTCGGTCTTGGCTGCCAGTTGATCCTATGGCTATGAGGCAATTTTCTTTCTTTCCTTAGAGCTTACGATAACCTTGGCAATACTAATCAGACGCAAGGACCGGAGACTATTTCAATGCTTGTTTGACTGCTTCTCATGTTTTTAAGCTGTTTCTTTTGCAGCTTACAATGCAGTTAGCATGCAGCTAGGTCTGTTGCCGATGATGAGACACACACACGCTCAAGTAAGCTTTCATGGGAATCTCATTTGTACACACTTTACAGCAGACCCGCATTTTTACGCTAGAACAACCGAACACATGCGTTCTCTCACCTACCTCTTGAATTTATAGATTAGAAAAACTGCCAAGCCAACAAACACCACCGACAAAAGCATGAGCATCGCAGAGCTGCTGTGTCCTGAGCTGGAGTCCACCAGTGGTGCTGCAAGGCAAAATGAATCACTTAGTTATATTTTGTTCAACTAATCACTTTACATTAGGCTTTTAAGCCATGTTAAAGTTATTTTCTGGACGTATCCTTGGTTTGCACTCTTTACATTGGAGGTCACGTACAATGCAGCAGCCTATGAAGCACTCATCAGTGGGTTGAGCAAATTACTGAACATTATAGGAAGACATTGTGTGGCATAATGGACTGTTTTTGTCAGTATGGAAGTGTCCTTTTGCTTCCTGTAGGAACTGAATCTGATTTACTGTTCAGGCGTTTTGCTAATCACACAATAACTTATCGTACATTGAAGATAGATCAGCTACCATCTGCAAAGAGCAATACATCATTTTCAACTTCACACTTTTTGTTACAGTACAGCAGGAATTAATAATAATCTCATTCAACAAATATAATCAATTTAGTTTACAAATACTGTGTTTCGTATATGTAAGATTGTAAAAATCTAAAAAAAAAAAGTCAAAAGGAAGCACTGCTTCTTATGCACAATGTTGTTCTGTGTATACGGTTGAAACTCTCGAATGCTACCGAGAATGTTTTTACCAATTGTTATAAAAAATATGTGCGATATGTGCAAAGATGGCATTGTTATCTGAATAATAGACATAGGCTAATGCAAGAAGCCCTGAATAAATTCTTCTTTTTTTTTTTTTTAAATCTACGGTTAAAAAATCTTTGTGGATACTTTTATGTCAAATCTGGTTGAACTACATTATAAATTAGACAGACTATTGGTGCCAGGATAGTAAAGAGAAAACGAGGAGACCCCACCCCCCTGCAACGTACATGGAGGGATACCCCATGCTCCAGACCTAGTCAGGAACTCTCAGGACGGGGGACTGACACCCGTGCACAGTGACAGAGAGGGCTCCCATGAGCTTGCCCCTCCCCCCCTGAAACGCGAGGCTGCGGCGGCTATGCTTACGGCACTGGTTTGACAATGCATGTTTTGTACATTGAGAAACACAATACAAAAGCATTGGCAAACCTTATTATTCCAGACTTGTCAAGCTAGTGATTGCGGGCTGTGTTTTGTTTCTGCTTTATTTTACAAGCATGTGCAAGATAAATTGATATGTGAAAAGAAAAGGCAAAAATCTACCACCTACATGTGGTGGCCATATAATTGCAAGAAAAAATAGCCCAAAAAATAGACATTGCAAATGTTACGACAACAGTAGCCATGAAGAATGTGCTTCATTCCATAGGAAGTGAGTAACTCATGAGCATAGGGTGTGGCAGAACACTCAGAAAAATAATCGAGATAAACAATAATCACATTTTAACGAAGGTCCTAAGTGGTCTGAATAAATAAATAAGGGAGAGAAATGAAAAAGGAAATGTAGAAGGAGAAAGGACATCTAAAGGAATGGCCCACCAGTCCTGACTCCAATGCAAATTCATTTTCAGGTGGATGTGCAAAATATTGTTTCTCACAAGCAAACAGAGCCAGTTCCTGAAGTTGGTCCCAGGGCATGGCTTCTGATCATGTCCTCTTCCCAACCCCAAGGGTGACCTACATTCAACCTCGCACTCTGCCAATCCTCCACTGTATACGGCCTCTGGCCAGACCCTGCATCCAACCCCTCGCAGGTGACCTGTGCCTAACCCCTTACAGGCAGACAATCCCCTACTGCACACAGCCTTTAGCTGTGCACAAACGGGGGTTGGCCATAGCGCCTGGGAGTTGTCCTGCACCCTGCACTGAACCCACAGCAGGTGCCCAACCCCCATTGTGCAGGTTCTACATTTTATATTTTGTGTTACTGTGGTACTGGGTTTGAACCTTATTACCACACAGGAGAGCCTCACTGCTACCATGGATCCAGCCATTGGAACCACAGTCCCTGTAACCAAAATGTATTTTAACATGTTTTTGAGCTAAGGTTCTGTAATTGGGCCTGCAATATTTTCTGTAATGTTGTGGCCAGCCAATCATATGGTTCAGTAATGTAGCTCCTTCTCAAGATCCTCAGGACCTAAATGACTGACAGGATTAAAAGGTCCTGAAGCCAAGCAAATGTAAATCATTTTTTAAAAATGTTTGATACTGCAGGTATTAGCTCAGTACCTAATGCTTCAGATGTCTCTAACGTTTTCTGAGGGTTAACCCCTTCATGCCCAACTCGAGACTCTCTTTCAATGCTAATTTCTCAAAAGTGACTGAAGGGATTTAGTGTAGTTACATTAAGCTGCTTTGTCTGTATCAAAGAGCAAAACAATCATAATGGAATTCAAATTGGAAATGTCACTTTTGCCACTATTCCCAATCATCCCCCACCCCAGGCTCCTTTCCTTGGTTTGGTTCCTTGCAGATCAGCACACAATTTTTTATGAACAAGCCAAAGGGGTTGAAATTACTTTTGAAATCTTTTGTGTAGACTAGTCAAATAGCGCACCAAAGTTATTAAGAAAGCATAAAATACCTGTAATTAATACAGAAACCTAACTATAACTACACTGATGGTAGTACCACTCAAGGTAAACAACCTTTACAATGCAACTTTTACAACGCACTACCATTATAACGAAACTTTTACAACGCAAGTGGATTTACAACGCATGCCATTACAACGCAAGTCTTTACATCGACTTGCGCTAGATGGCGTGCTAACATTACAAATAGTGTAGTTTACTATCCCAACACCTTCCCTACTATTAAGTGGACTGGAGTTGGAATAGTAAATTACGCTTTTCTAATGTTAGCACGCCATCTAGCGCAAGTCGATGTAAAGACTTGCGTTGTAATGGCATAGCGTAGTAACATCGCAGTCGTTGTAACGACCGCGATGTAACTGCACGTGATGTAATGACTCGCGTTGTTACGTCATACATCCCCACTCAATGAAGTGGTTTATATATTGGAGCTGCCGGAGCCTCTGAGGAAGGAGTTTGAATTACACTCTGAAACGCGTCAGGCATGATAAGGCAGCGCTGTGATTGATATTGGTGTACGGGACTGTGTGCATACCTATTAAAAGCGTCAAGCTGCAACTAGAGTCAGAGTGCTTCTTACCGGAAGGGTAAACCTTGGAGCATGATATATAAATATATATATCCTCCAACTGCATCAGATTCTGGCAGCGGTCTCTATAGGTGTGGTGTCCTGCGGCAGAACCACGCCGCTACATATTTCCCAAAGATTCCTTTGAACACAGATGAATACTCGGATTGCACTCCTGCAGGTTTTGCAATTTTTTCTTTTTCTTTTATCTGATCATTAACAGGGATACAGGCGATATAGATCAACGCGTTTCGGTATTACCCAATGCCTTGATCATGATCTTGCAAGATCGCGATCAAGGTATTGGGTAATACTGAAATGCGTTGATCTATATCGCCTGTATCCCTGTTAATGATCAGATAAAATAAAAATTGCAAAACCTGCGGGAGTGCGATCCGAGTATTCATAGGAATCTTTGGGAAATATATATATATATATATATATATATATATATATATATATATATTCACTGAAAAAACCATAGGTTTCACACAAGTTAAAGTTAGGAATTAGCATATAAAAAACCTTGCAAATTCACTTAAAAAACCATAGGTTTCACACATGTTATAGTTAGGTGGATATTTCACTCGTAAAAAACCAATGAAATTCCCCCGTTATAGTTAGTTCAGATAACTATAACTCGCGCGCCCGCAATCCTGCTCATGACGTCACATATTACATCACTCATGACATGGTCAGTGGCATCACTCATGACATCACTGATGACATCATCCTTGTGATAGAGTGGCGGTCGCGCGAGTTATAGTTATCTGAACTAACTATAACGGGGGAATTTCATTGGTTTTTTACGAGTGAAGTATCCACCTAACTATAACATGTGTGAAACCTATGGTTTTTTAAGTGAATTTGCAAGGTTTTTTAAATGCTAATTCCTAACTATAACGTGTGTGAAACCTATGGTTTTTTCAGTGAATTTGTACGTTTTTTAAAATTCTAAGTTATGTGTGTATTATTATTTTTTTAATATATTTAGGTATTAAAAAATATATATTTTTTTGGGGGGGGGTTTTCACCGTGCGCGCACGGTGCGCGCACCCCCGCGATTTATAAAAAAAAATAATTAAAAAATGTTCTGCCTTGGGGGTCCTTCAGGGACCCCCTGACAAAGGCTAGGGGGTCAGGAACTCTCTACCCTGCCCCCTTTTCACGTTTGCCACCTTCTTTTTTCACTCTCGCACTGAAAACTAACAAAATGGCGGCCAACACTTCCTGATTACGACCGATTCGAACGTTGACTAACATGTAACCACCAATCAGAATTACGCTTGCGCGCGTTACGCCAGTAGATAATATATATATATATATATATATATATATATATATATATATATATATATATATATATATATATATATTACCTACTGGCGGTCGCCAGTAGGTAGTTATAGTTAGGACCCTGTTTCCATAGGAAATCCGCAACATTCTATTTTGAATAACTTTGGCGCCGGTCGACGAATCCTCGCGAATTTCTCAAAATAGGTGGGGCGCTACGCTCCGCTCCTACCCTGAAAGTCTCGGGGGGATTCGTCAAGCGGGGGCTGAGATAAAAGGGGGGTCCCAAAACGCGTTTTTCCCATGCATTTTTCCATAGGACCTTTAGACAGGCTACAGCCCGAACGGCTGAACAGAATTACTAGAAATTTGGCAGAGAGGTAGTCCTCAGGTCAAGGAAGTGCCTTTTGTAGGTTTGGTGTAAATCTGTTCAGTAGATTCTGAGAAAATAGCCTTTAAATCAATATATATATCTGAGCCAGCTTACGGTGCGCTTACGGTACGCTTACCGTACGCGTACGGTGGCGTGCGCGAGCGCGATTCTGATTGGCTGTTAGATCTTAGTAAACATTCCAATCGGCCGAAACCAGGAAGCGGCGGCCGCCATTTTGTGTATTTCACTCCGGTAAAAAAGAGTGATATCTTGAAAAGGGGGCAAGGGAGAGAGTTACAGACCCCCTAACATTTGTAAGGGGGTCAAAGAAGGACAGAAAAGTACAAAGAAAACATTTATTGATTTAAAAAAAAAATCGCGGGGTACGCGTACGGTAAGCTTACGGTAAGCGTACGGTAAAAAAAAAAATAAAAAAAAAAATGAAATTCAGATTTAAGTGTTTAGATATTAGGGGGCTCTAAAAAGAGCCGTTGTGTTTATTAAGTGATTTTTTAGTGGTACCTACAAGTAAGTACCGATGCAGAGTCTAAGGTTCAAGAGGAAGACTCTGTTCCCTTCATCATTGAAGTGCACACCATCTCCTCTATAAATGTCTTGCATGTCGTAACGCAAGTTGTTGTGGTAAATGGAACCCATACCATAGTCACGGAGGAAAGAAGAAACAGATTTGTTGACGTGCTTTCTTGCTTTGTCAATCTGCGGACAGAAATGATTGGACCAGTTCCATTTTTGCCTTTGGCATATGTTAGAAAACACAAAGGCAGTTTTAGGGAAAAGTGAAAACAGTTGTGCAAAGGTGTCCTTCATAAGCATTTCCAGACCTACCCCAGTCAAAGTGCCTAGGTCATTGCCACCACAGTGCACTATTATGAGGTCAGGGTGTTGGATTTGCATGAAGGATTTCACCAATGGCATCAATTGGTGCCACTTTAACCCTCTCTGACCAATCCATTTAATGTCTACATTTGGCAAAGCAAGGTCTCTCACCATACCTGTTTTCTCTGCAAACTTTTCACTCCAGAAGACATAGCTGTGCCCTACAATCCACACTGTGAACATCTTCAAAGGAGAACTGTATGCACTCAGGAGGTGTCTTTCAGTAGAATGGCAATATGAAAAGAAAGACAGTTTGGAAATGGAGGCATACATATTTTTTTCAACAAAAAAAAGAACTGATTGGCTGTTTCATACCATTCTAGAATAAAAACTAGGCTGTATGTGTAAATTAATAGAAGCATGTTTTGTATTGGTACAGAAAAATGTGTTACCAAAGAACAGTACTATGGATTTGCTGTTAGGTTTGAAAAGTCAAGCACTCTTGCTCTGTGGAATTGAAACATTGTTTGGCGAACTTCTGACCTGACTCCACACAGCAGTGTTCAATGAGCTGTTGCTATGGTAGCAGGCAGAAGTCAAGTTGGGGGAAGGGTACTAGGCAGAAGTCAAGTTGGGGGAAGGGTACTTTTGGAAAAGGGTTGGTTTTCAACCAATAGAAATGTGTGATTACATTTGAAAAAAAGGGGGAAGCACTGAGATTTGAAACTTACATGTATATGTGTGGAAAAATAGAGGGAAACTTTGCCATTATCTGGTTCTGCTGAGAGGAGAGAGGTGTAGAGAACAGCGATCCTGGCTCTGATAATCTGCTGTTTGAGTGCCACATTTCTTTCACAACTAACTAATTTTAAAGGTGAGTTTAGAGTTTGAGAGGAGATGTATATGGTAAATTAAGCAATGAATAATAGAAATGTAATTCTTTTTGTTGAAGTTGTGTTTATTATTTTCTGTTTTGGGAGAAATTTAAATGTGAGGAACATGTAAAATAATATGGACTATGTTTTCACGATAAATTAAGGTGTATTGGTATAAAAAAAGAATAGTTTAAGGGTTTGCGGTTGGACTCAATAATGCAAATACATTCAGCATCACTAAGGCTGGTTGCCCTTGCTGGAGTGTAGGCAGTCACCCAGGATACACATGGTGGTGGTCTGAAAAAGCAGTCTGGACATGGGCTTTTTAAAAAATCTGAAAAGTGGATTCATAATGTGTCAGTCTGTAAAAGTGATTATCACTTGCCAAAAAAAAAGAGCAGTAAGTGTGCTTTCAAATTGGCAAAGAAATTTCGTTTTGTGACTAATGTGAAAACATGACTCTGTGTGCAAATAGGAATTACAGGCAGAGATTTATTGCGTTTTGCTCTGGTGATTTCACAGTTGCATTAGTAGGAAAAAGGGGGAGCGATTTTTTGGTGCAGAAGCAGACTCTTAGCACACACCCAGCTCCTTTCCATGTATAATCATGCACAGTATTTACAAGCGAGTGGGGTTTGAGGTTTCAGTCTGTAATGCAAATACATTCAGCATCACTAAGGCTGGTTGCCCTTGCTGGAGTGTAGGCAGTCACCCAGGATACACATGGTGGTGGTCTGAAAAAGCAGTCTGGACATGGGCTTTTTAAAAAATCTGAAAAGTGGATTCATAATGTGTCAGTCTGTAAAAGTGATTATCACTTGCCAAAAAAAAAGAGCAGTAAGTGTGCTTTCAAATTGGCAAAGAAATTTCGTTTTGTGACTAATGTGAAAACATGACTCTGTGTGCAAATAGGAATTAATGGCAGAGATTTATTGCGTTTTGCTCTGGTGATTTCACAGTTGCATTAGTAGGAAAAAGGGGGAGCGATTTTTTGGTGCAGAAGCAGACTCTTAGCACACACCCAGCTCCTTTCCATGTATAATCATGCACAGTATTTACAAGCGAGTGGGGTTTGAGGTTTCAGTCTGTAATGCAAATACATTCAGCATCACTAAGGCTGGTTGCCCTTGCTGGAGTGTAGGCAGTCACCCAGAATACACATGGTGGTGGTCTGAAAAAGCAGTCTGGACATGGGCTTTAAAAAAAATCTGAAAAGTGGATTCATAATGTGTCAGTCTGTAAAAGTGATTATCACTTGCCAAAAAAAAAGAGCAGTAAGTGTGCTTTCAAATTGGCAAAGAAATTTCGTTTTGTGACTAATGTGAAAACATGACTCTGTGTGCAAATAGGAATTACAGGCAGAGATTTATTGCGTTTTGCTCTGGTGATTTCACAGTTGCATTAGTAGGAAAAAGGGGGAGCGATTTTTTGTTGCAGAAGCAGACTCTTAGCACACACCCAGCTGCTTTCCATGTATAATCATGCACAGTATTTACAAGCGAGTGGGGTTTGAGGTTTCAGTCTGTAATGCAAATACATTCAGCATCACTAAGGCTGGTTGCCCTTGCTGGAGTGGAGGCAGTCACCCAGGATACACATGGTGGTGGTCTGAAAAAGCAGTCTGGACATGGGCTTTTTAAAAAATCTGAAAAGTGGATTCATAATGTGTCAGTCTGTAAAAGTGATTATCACTTGCCAAAAAAAAGAGTAATAAGTGTGCTTTCAAATTGGCAAAGAAATTTCGTTTTCTGCCTAATATCAAACCATGACTCTTTAAAAAAATTTTAGAAAAATATGTAAATATGTGTACTGTATTATAAAATGTTTTATTAAATATTAATACTTTTTTCTTTTTTTTCAGATTGAGATAAAAAAAAATTCGAAAACTAGAACCATTTTTAAAGCAATTAAAATTAAATTTAAATTAATAAATATTTTTTTGAGTGGGTATGGTAAGTCAAAAATTTCATGGTCCCTTTTTTCCACTTCTCTACAATCACATTTTCAATTTTTAATTGTAGTCTCTCAAGGATCTTGTAATGTGATAATTGATTTTTAGTGTTTTTAAAAAAAAACAAAAAAAAATTACGCGCACCGGTAAAAAAAAAAGTTTTTAAAAACATATATAAAAAAAAGATGAAAGATAAGGTTGGCTCTTAAAAGAGCCGTTGTGTTCATGCAGGGACAGAGGAAAGAAAGATTGGGAAAATTAGTCTCTGCGACAAGTGTGCTGATCTATTTTGTTGTTCACTAGGGAAACACTGGTCTCCCTATGACAAATTAGATCATGACAAGAGGCGCATCGAATATCAACCCTCAGAAATCGAGGGTTAATTTCCTGAGGGCCAGCAAAAGGAGATGCACCCCCCACAGATGAAGGGCTCACCTGACCTGCAGAAGAAGGACTCGGCACTGCAGATGATGGTCCAGGCTGAGCTGCTGTGGATGTGCTTGGTTGACTTACTGAAGGGTTACCTCCAGTAAGTCGAGCATGTGTCCTTTTGTGTACATCCTTGAGGTGTCTCATCATGGTATGATTCCCAAAGGAATACTTCCTGTCAGGATTACCTCTTGAAAGTACACGCTTACACAGTTTACAAGTTACTAAGGGTGCATTTACCTTTTGCTGGCCTTCAGGAAAAGTAAAATAATCCCATACATAAGAGGTCTTTTGTTTCCTCGCTCTCTGCCTCAAGGTAGTGCTGCTAGTGCTAGCCTCACTCTCAGAAGGGCTCTGCTGTTCTGCCATCGTATCACAAAGACAACCCAGCTCCTTCTCCTAAGGGATCACAAGCAGAAATGAGGGGAATGGGTGTGGTGTAGGAGAGTTCTAGAACTGAAAGTAGTTTCAACCAATCAAAAGTTGTGTTTCATGATCACATGACCTACCGTACGCTTACGGTACGCTTACGGTACGCTTACGGAAAAAGTACGCATGCGCGTAAAAAAGACACGCGCTTGCGCGCATGCGCTTAACAGTCACTCCCCGACACTTCCGCGTAACGTGCGCGTGTAGCGTACACGCGTACACGCCCACGCAGTGTACGCGCAACTACGCAAATTGCGTAAATATGCGCTAACAGCGTAGATAAATTACGGACGTTGCGTAAACCGTACGCTTACCGTAAGCTTACGGTACGCGTACTAAAAAAAATAAAAAAAAGGAAAAAATGTATTGCAAATAAATTTTACATGTTTATTTTATAAAATATATTAAAAAAACATATTAGAGAATTTTAAAAATTTAACCATAGACAATAAAAAAAGGATAGAAAATTAAAATAAAAATATGTTTAAAAAAATAGAAGAAAAAAAACAAAATTAGCATTTAAAAAACCTTGCAAATTCACTGAAAAAACCATGGGTTTCACACACGTTATAGTTAGGAATTAGCATTTAAAAAACCTTGCCAATTCACAGAAAAAACCATGGGTTTCACACACGTTATAGTTAGGAATTAGCATTTAAAAAACCTTGCCAATTCACAGAAAAACCATGGGTTTCACACACGTTATAGTTAGGAATTAGCATTTAAAAAACCTTAGAAATTCAATGAAAAAACCAAAGGTTTCACACATGTTATAGTTAGCTGGACATTTCACTCGTAAAAAACCACTGAAATTCCCCCGTTATAGTTAGTTCAGCTAACTATAACTCGCGCGCCCGCAATGCACTGCTGATGACGTCACATATTACATCACTCATGACATGGTCAGTGACATCACTCATGACATCACTGATGACATCTCAAATGACATCACTGATGACATCACTGATGACATCATCCAGTGAATGTGTGTGTTTCTGAAAATTAAATATGTTTTATATATGTATATCTCAAGGTCGATGGAAGAATAAATGGGTATATAAGTGTCTAAATGGATGATTTGTTTAATAAAAATTGATTGTGTAACTGACTGATTAAGTGTATCATAGTGAATACATGGCTTAGTGAGTAATGTTTAAATATGTAAATATCTGTATCAGTCTCTCACTTTGTGTATAAGTGGCTGCATGGGTTGGTGAGTAGCTACATGGGTGTCTATATAGGTTATTAGTTGGTTTTATGAGTATCAGTCTGAGTGTCTGCATGGTTCGGTGGGGGTATTACGTAGTGCATAGGTGCATGAATGAATGACTCACTCTTTGTATGTGTTGAAGACAGCATGTGTGCAGGACTCTATGGGTGGATGAGTGAGTGTATGGGTGTGTTAGTGAGTGAATGACTGTCTCAATAGTGTCTTTATGAGTAACTACATATGTTTTAAACTAGTATATGTGACTATTGGTGTATATAAGCGAGTATATGTGAGAGTGAGAGATTGAAAGAGTTCCTGTATGAATAAGTATGTGTTTCTATAAGTGATTGTTTAAAAGACTAAGTATGTGTAAGTTTCCGTAGACGTAAGTGTGGTGGTGTGTGTATAACTGTATATGCAAATAAATGTATGTTTGTTTCTTTATTAGCATGAGTGACTATGTGTGTGAGTAACTCTATGGATGAGTGGCGTTGTGTAACAGGATGTATAGGTGTATGAGTACATATGATGTGTGAGTACATGTATGAGTGACTGTATAGGACTGTTGGTGAATGAGTGGATGTGTATTTGGATCTTAGAATTACTGTATAGGTTGTTGTAACTGGTATTGGTATGTCCATTGTTTTTAAAATTTTAATTTCTATTTTTGAATGTGTGTATCAAAGGTTATATTAGGATGAGAGGAGGTCTGCCACTCTATCACAAGGATGATGTCATCAGTGATGTCATCAGTGATGTCATTTGAGATGTCATCAGTGATGTCATGAGTGATGTCACTGACCATGTCATGAGTGATGTAATATGTGACGTCATCAGCAGTGCATTGCGGGCGCGCGAGTTATAGTTAGCTGAACTAACTATAACGGGGGAATTTCAATGTTTTTTTACGAGGGAAATGTCCAGCTAACTATAACATGTGTGAAACCTTTGGTTTTTTCATTGAATTTCTAAGGTTTTTTAAATGCTAATTCCTAACTATAACGTGTGTGAAACCCATGGTTTTTTCTGTGAATATATATATATATATATCATCCCTATGTCATAAACTAAACAAGCTAACACGAGGCAGGCTCCTTCATCTTCTACCATAATTAATTTTGGTAGTACGGTGGACGAAAACTAAAAAGCTGTAGAATTCTAGAAACCCTAGACGCAAAAATAGCTATGAAAAATGTGAAAATCCTCTGTAGACCTTCGCCCCCTGGTCCCTGAAAATGCTAAAACAAGCATGTAAGAAATCTGAAGGTGGCACAGCTCTTATAAAGAAGGGGGACAGAAAGGTCCTAAATAATTTTTTATATGAATACAAGAGGGAGACTGGCAGGGCAAAAGCAGATTACTGTGCCATTGCGATTCTTGCTGCTCCAAAAAATGTTTCAAATCCGTATTGCCTGAATCACAATATCATACAGGCACTCTATGATACCCTCGGTGAGGTATTTGAGGAAAAGATCAGTAATATTTTAGAGGACATCAGTCACTCTCATCGATTGTTTAATCCCAGTTTTGTTGCTTCTCGTCCTGAAGGCAGTACGGATATAGATGTCTGAAACATCTACATGAAAACTACATGTTTCTGCCCTCGCCAGGAGCCCAACTGGATCTGGAGCCTTCTGCAGGGTTGTCTTGTCAATGTCCCTCCTACCGGCGGATCGTAGCGGCAGGGCTTAGGTAATTCAGAGGTGCCTGCTCTTTGAGGAATGTGTGTCTATAAGACGGCACCATCCCGCACGTACCGCATGACCCTTAAAGAGACACCATAGAGCAAAATCCTCTGTAAAAAGTAAAGAAAAACAAAGGTAGAATGAGAGGTGAGAGCATTAGGCCTCATATTTTTGCATGGAGTGCGTGCACTAATAACAGGCAGGGACATGGACGAGACAGCCTGACTAAGGCCCCAGACCCAGTTGGGCTCCTGGTGAGGGCCAAAACATGTTGGCAGTAAAGTGAGGGTATAACTGAACAATTGTCTTTCAATAGAATCCTCAATATTCATGGTTGTAATTGTACCCCAGGTACCCATTGAATAAAATAACATTTGGGGTATAGCTTGAGGTATTTTTAACATATCATCTTTCTGGGTCCCGGCATATCCTGTTTTGCTTAATCTAAGAACTCCCATTACCTACTATGGTTGAGTCCTCCCTGGTCGTATCATTTTACCAGGGTGTGGATGGCGCCAATGATGAAGCATGTCACGATAAGTGAGTGAAGCGTCTACTCCAAAATCTTTGGATACCCCATCAGAAAAAAATAATCAAGCAGAGAGTATACCTGACATCCTATTATGAAGAGGGACCTGGATACATTTCGAGTAAACCCTTGTTTAATCTGTTGCTTACGTGATTTAAATGTTCAGTAGTGGGAGAGTGCAACTGATTTCACTTTCTCTTGCTCTCCAGTAGTGATTACAACTAGTAATACAGTCAACGGTTCTTGGGCCTTTCCCATGGCGGTGCCTTGAAAACAGCCACCAAAATGGTAATGGCCCAAAGAGTTCCAGCACGGCATGGGCGGTGATGTCCATGCTGTGCTGAAACTGGGGGGAATAGAGACAGGGGGGCACATGTTTTGCCACCCTGAATGTATCCCCATGAGAGGGGGACACGGGGGCCCTGTAATGGGTCACCTTTGTTTCTGCACCACCAGCCTTTTCATGGTAGGGCTCCACCATGAAAAGGCTGGCAGTCCAGTAACTCAAAATATGCTGAGCTTAACTGCGTCAGTCCCTGCTCAGCAAAATGCCTTGTGGTGCTCCTGCGCCACTGCCATGGAATGACTGTTCCCTGGCGCAGCCGGAAGTCCAACGCCAAGAAAATTTAGTCTTAATCGGCAAAATGGTGGATTGCCACTCCTGCACCACCGCCAGACTCATAATCGGGCCCTAAGTCACTGCACCATTCCTCACTATAGACAGTTTCATTCTAAGTATTCTGGGCGACCTGGGCAATACATATTTTTGGGGCCTCTTTTTTTTAACAACTTGGAATTTTATTAACCTGTTGTTGCTAATTTCAGGTCCTCTGTTGCCTAACAATATTAAAATATATATTAAGAATTAAGAAACAAAAATATACAAAAGTGAGCTAGAGAGAAAGTTCACTTGCCTAGGGGGGCCCTTGGAAGGTGGGAGCCTTGGGGAATTGACCACTTTATCCATGCCTTAAAACCTCTCGGACTATAGAATAAGTTTCTAATACATGCATGATGTGTCTTATGTCAAATATCTTTTATTCTCCTTTACTACATACAATGAGTTGTGCTTCGAAATATATTCCTTATTTACAACATAATCATGATGCTTTCATGAGCAGATACCTCTGTTTCATTATATTAAGGTTCATTATTATATAGTTTAGAGCTTTAAAAATGGTAATCCGTTCTCACCATTAGCAAATGAGGAAAGCAGCTGGGCGTTTTGATTACAGGAATAAAAAAACAAGAGTGAGCAACAGTCCTGAATATTAGAGATACTCTGTTCAAGGTACAAGTGGTGCTAGTCACCTAGAGGCACAGCATACTAGAGACACAAAAAGGTTATGCCTAATATGGCAAAGCTGAGAACAGCATTATGAATGGTCTTGGCAGCAGAATTCTGGGCAAGCAGCATTTCTGGAATGGTATGAATGCCAGAGAATTCTGATCATCCAGTGGCTATCTCTACTTTGTTTGTAGACACCTTGCTAGAAATATGTGCTCAAAATCACTAAAATGAGGTCACGTACCATTTTTCTAAAAGGCCATTGTTATTCTATTTGCTGTGAACTAGATACTTATCTGTGAACTAGAAACTAGGAATATCAGAAAGTGGGGTGAACCTTTTTCTGTATAGCCACACACTGAAGCACGCCTCACACTGCTGCACGCCGCACACTGCTGCAGGCCGCACACTGCTGCACGCCTCACACTGCTGCACGCCGCACACCGCTGCACGCCGCACACTGCTGCACGCCACACACTGCTACACGAAACACTGCTGCACACCACACACTGCTGCACGCCACACACTGCTGCAATTCGCACAATGCTAAACGAAACACTGCTGCACGGCACACACTGCTGCACGCCGCACACTGCTGCACGCCACACACTGCTGCACACTGCTGCATAACTCACTGCTGCATGCTGCACGACACTGCTGCACGCAGCACACTGCTGCACGCCGCACATCTTCCTACAGAATTCACCATCAATTTTTCTGTTTGATAAGCCATTATATGTAGCATCCTGTTCTTGTCACATGTACTTTGTTTGAAACTCTAATTTGTGCCAGTAACGTCCAATCTATGCTGCTGCTAGCCTTATTGTCTCCTTGTACATATTGTTTGATGTTTTACTGAATACAAATAAAATACGCTAAACTAATTATTTGTCCGTAGTGAGAGTACACTGTTTTAATTTAACAGAATTTTGACATTGTTTCATAATTCTATTAGCTATGTTCACTGCCTAGAAATGTTATTTTGTTCTTGAACTATTCCCTGTTCTAGAAGTACCTATTATTTACAGGGGGCCCTTATTTATTTGTTAGACAGTGCTGTGTGTACATCTTCTAAGGAGCTATATTCCCATTTAGCGGTAGGTTCTATAATCAGGTGGTTACAGACATATGGGTTAATTAGCACTTAACATTACTATGTGGGAAATTAGGAATAGGAAGAGTAAAATAATTCTTTCTGTTTTTGTGGGATTTACCAACAGCCTTATCAGCAGCATTTGACTAGCAGTAAATAAGAGTGCATAAATCATACAACGCATTATGAATGTTGAGAACAAAAACAGGCTGCGATTCTGTAACACTACATTTTATACTCAGCTTAAATGTCTGAATGAACTACCATACTTTCATGAACTGTATCATGTTATTGGAAGGCCTGGGCGAAAATGTCCTTCCGTTCGCGGAAATTGCGATAATTTGACATTTTCGCGTACCGCGGAAAGCGCGAAAATGTCAAAATTTCCGCATTCCGCAGCTTAGCGATAATTTGGTTCTTGCTCGCCCTGTAAAATAATACATTCTCACGCGCGCGCGAACGCCTTACCTGAATCCCTGCGTTCGCCGACAAGTTTTCTTGATCCGGTCGCGTTCTCCATGAGATGTTGTATTGTTTTTAGCCATTTGAGCTGTCTCGCGACAGTTCGCACCCGCAGTGACGTCATGCATCGCGCGATCACGTCTTTCTTCTCGCGATCAAGCACCGCGAGGCAACTGAAAACAAGATGGCCGCGCCCGCGAGCAACCACATGGGTAAGTTGGCGAGCCGCAACCATACAGAAAATCTAGCGAACATGCGGGAAAAAAACTTCTGCATCTTCACGATATTTCCGCGTGTTTGCGATAATTTTTAACATTTTCGCGATAATTTGCGAAAGTGGATTTCACAAATCCGCCCACCCCTAGTTATTGGGTGGCCAGCCACCAAGCAATTTGGGCAGCAGAGGCCTCTTCCATGCCTATATTAACTGAAGTGGATCTTTTACTACTTATGTAGAAGAAGAAATCAACAAAAAAACCTCCAGTTGTAATTGTATTATTATAGCGCATATTACCCCTTACAAGGCAGTGAAGCGCTTCTCCAAGAGTAGCACACTACTCTGGAACCCCAAGTGGGTTAGCGGTCGATTAGTATTAGGATATAAAAGTTGTTAGTTTCAGCAGTGAACATATTACTCTGTAAGTTTGATTGAACAGGTTAAAGGAGGGATAAAAAAGGGAAGAGTTTCTAGAAATCTTTATTTTGGAGATAATTGTACTAAAAAGGAAAGAGTCTAGAAAGAGTTATTAGGGAGATCATAATAGTGAAAGGAGGTTTAGGATGAGTCAAAGGAGGGATACAGGGGGAAGAATATAGAAAGGGTTATTAGGGAGATCATGGTAATACAATGACTTTTGGGATCAGTCAGAGAGTGGAGGTAGAAGATACATTGAAAGAGGTATAGGATGAGACAGATTAGTGAACTGAAGAGAGTTGAATGTTTTTTTTACAGTTGGAGTAAAGTTATAAATGATGAAAAGTGGTTCTATGTATTGCTTTGTGGATGATACAAAGCAGAGTGAAGCTGGAGCTTCCGGCAACCAGTAGCCAATATACAGCCCTCAAGGTATGGGAGATATGGGCTTGTGGCTTTATATGTAGGAGTAGTCTGGCAGCAGAGTTATGAATGTGTTGTGGTCTAATCACAGTTGATAAAGATGATCTGTTTTAGAGACCATTGGCGTACTCAAGTTTAGGCAATACAAGATAGATGGTGGCTTGGACCTTGTGTGGAAATCCTAGGTGGTGGAAGATGTGTCGTAGAGTTTTCATAGTAAATTAGCTTGATCTTGCTCATTTACCCACTTGGGCGTTCATTGATAGCTTGGAGTCCATGGTAGTTCCAAGATTTGTTACTTCCTTGGATACTGGTGGTATTAGAGTATCATGCCAGGTGCAGAGTAGGTTTTATTGTTTCCATTCACCACATGTGAGCATTTCAGTTTTGGACGTATTCATTTTGAGATGGCTCCTTGCCCTCCACTGATCTATGCCTCTGAGGCAACTGAAGATTTTTGAGTTTTCAATGTCTTTGGGCCTTTCTAGTTTAACCCCTTCAGTGCCCATGATGAGCTGGACTCGTCATGGAGCACAGTCGCGCTGTGCCCATGACGAGTCCAGCTCGTCATGGGACCCACCCTTGGGGGAAGCGCTGGCGCTCCCCCCGTGATTCCGCGATCTTTTTTTTTTTTGCTTGGGAGGCAGGGGAAGACCTTCCCCTGCCTGCCCCCGCCCCCCCCCGCCCGCGTCATCAATGACGTCAGCGCGGGAGCCGCGCTGACGTCACCGGAGGCTTCCCCTTTGCTCTCCGAGGCGCTGGAAGCCATTTGCTTCCTGCGCGTCGGAGAGTAAAGGTCAGTTTTGGGGCTGGGGAGGGGGTATCAGTGGATGTGTGCAGTAGGTAGGGTGGGGGCACAATGTTGGGGGGGGTGTAAGTGGGTTTTTGAGATCTCTGCTTTGTTTCTGCTCTTTGATCGTCAAAGCGCAGGCGATTTGATGCGAATTTCGAAAAAAAAAAAACGCTCGTTTTCGTTTCTTTGTCTGTTTCACCTGGGGGGTGCTGCTAGCGTGGGATGGGGGTGGGGGGCGTAATAAAGTCAGTCCTAGGGGTTCCAAAGTGTCCAGATTGATTTTATTTGCTTATAAAAACACCAGCATCCGAGTTTGCCAGTGCAGTGTGACTTTCGTTTTCTCGTGTAACTTTGAACTGCATTGTTGTACCAAGGGGGGGCGAAAGAAAGTGAGACAGGGGTTGCAAAGTGGCCAGATTGATTTTATTTGCTTCCAAGTACACCAGCATCAGAGTTTGCCAGTGATGTGCTTTTTTCGTTTTTTTGTCTTCCTTTGAACTGTATTGTTGTTCCCAGGGGGCAAAGTAAAGTTAGACAGAGGGATTGCAAAGTGGCCAGATTGATTTCATTTGCATCCAAGCACACCAGCATCAGAGTTTGCCAGTGCAGTGCGACTTTCGTTTTCTCAGCCTAACTTTGAACAGTATTCTTGTTCCCTGGGTGGGCGAAATAAAGTAAGACAGAGGGGTTGCCAAGTGGCCAGATTATTTTTATTTGGATCCAAGTACACCAGCATCAGAGTTTGCCAGTGATGTGCTTCTTTCGTTTTTTTGTCTTCTTTTGAACACTGTTGTTGTTTCCAGGGGGGGCGAAATAAAGTTAGACTGAGGGATTGCAAAGTGGCCAGATTGATTTTATTTGCATCCAAGTACACCAGCATCAGAGTTTGCCAGTGATGTGCTTCTTTTGTTTTTTTGTCTTCCTTTGAACAGTGTTGTTGTTCCCAGGGGGGGCGAAATAAAGTTAGACTGAGGGATTGCAAAGTGGCCAGATTGATTTTATTTGCACCCAAGCACACCAGCATCAGAGTTTGCCAGTGCAGTGCGTCTTTAGTTTTTTCGCCTAACTTTGACCAGTATTGTTGTTCCCAGGGGGGGCGAAATAAAGTTAGACAGAGGGATTGCAAAGTGCCCAGATTGATTTTATTTGCATCCAAGCACACCAGCATCTGAGTTTGCCAGTGCAGTGCGTCTTTAGTTTTTTCGCCTAACTTTGAACAGTATTGTTGTTCCCAGGGGGGGGCGAAATAAAGTTAGACAGAGGGATTGCAAAGTGGCCAGATTGATTTTATTTGCATCCAAGCACACCAGCATCAGATTTTGCCAGTGCAGTGCGTCTTTAGTTTTTTCGCCTAACTTTGAACAGTATTGTTGTTCCCAGGGGGGGCGAAATAAAGTTAGACAGAGGGATTGCAAAGTGGCCAGATTGATTTTATTTGCATCCAAGCACACCAGCATCAGAGTTTGCCAGTGCAGTGCGTCTTTAGTTTTCTCGCCTAACTTTGAACAGTATTGTTGTTCCCAGGGGGGGCGAAATAAAGTTAGACAGAGGGATTGCAAAGTGGCCAGATTGATTTTATTTGCATCCAAGCACACCAGCATCAGAGTTTGCCAGTGCAGTGCGTCTTTAGTTTTCTCGCCTAACTTTGAACAGTATTGTTGTTCCCAGGGGGGGCGAAATAAAGTTAGACAGAGGGATTGCAAAGTGGCCAGATTGATTTTATTTGCATCCAAGCACACCAGCATCTGAGTTTGCCAGTGCAGTGCGTCTTTAGTTTTTTCGCCTAACTTTGAACAGTATTGTTGTTCCCAGGGGGGAAGAAATAAAGTTAGACAGAGGGATTGCAAAGTGGCCAGATTGATTTTATTTGCATCCAAGCACACCAGCATCTGAGTTTGCCAGTGCAGTGCGTCTTTAGTTTTCTCGCCTAACTTTGAACAGTATTGTTGTTCCCAGGGGGGGCGAAATAAAGTTAGACAGAGGGATTGCAAAGTGGCCAGATTGATTTTATTTGCATCCAAGCACACCAGCATCAGAGTTTGCCAGTGCAGTGTGTCTTTAGTTTTTTCACCTAACTTTGAACAGTATTGTTGTTCCCAGGGGGGGCGAAATAAAATTAGACAGAGGGATTGCAAAGTGGCCAGATTGATTTTATTTGCATCCAAGCACACCAGCATCAGAGTTTGCCAGTGCAGTGCGTCTTTAGTTTTCTCGCCTAACTTTGACCAGTATTGTTGTTCCCTGGGGGGGGCGAAATAAAGTTAGACAGAGGGATTGCAAAGTGGCCAGATTGATTTTATTTGCACCAAAGCACACCAGCATCAGAGTTTGCCAGTGCAGTGCGTCTTTAGTTTTCTCGCCTAACTTTGACCAGTATTGTTGTTCCCTGGGGGGGGCGAAATAAAGTTAGACAGAGGGATTGCAAAGTGGCCAGATTGATTTTATTTGCACCAAAGCACACCAGCAGCAGAGTTTGCCAGTGCAGTGCGTCTTTAGTTTTTTCGCCTAACTTTGAACAGTATTGTTGTTCCCAGGGGGGGGCGAAATAAAGTTAGACAGAGGGATTGCAAAGTGGCCAGATTGATTTTATTTGCATCCAAGCACACCAGCATCAGAGTTTGCCAGTGCAGTGCGTCTTTAGTTTTCTCGCCTAACTTTGAACAGTATTGTTGTTCCCAGGGGGGGGCAAAATAAAGTTAGACAGAGGGATTGCAAAGTGGCCAGATTGATTTTATTTGCATCCAAGCACACCAGCATCAGAGTTTGCCAGTGCAGTGCGTCTTTAGTTTTCTCGCCTAACTTTGAACAGTATTGTTGTTCCCAGGGGGGGCGAAATAAAGTTAGACAGAGGGATTGCAAAGTGGCCAGATTGATTTTATTTGCACCAAAGCACACCAGCATCAGAGTTTGCCAGTGCAGTGCGTCTTTAGTTTTCTCGCCTAACTTTGACCAGTATTGTTGTTCCCTGGGGGGGCGAAATAAAGTTAGACAGAGGGATTGCAAAGTGGCCAGATTGATTTTATTTGCACCAAAGCACACCAGCATCAGAGTTTGCCAGTGCAGTGCGTCTTTAGTTTTCTCGCCTAACTTTGACCAGTATTGTTGTTCCCTGGGGGGGTGAAATAAAGTTAGACAGAGGGATTGCAAAGTGGCCAGATTTATTTTATTTTTACCAAAGCACACCAGCATCAGAGTTTGCCAGTGCAGTGCGTCTTTAGTTTTTTCGCCTAACTTTGAACAGTATTGTTGTTCTCAGGGTGGGGCGAAATAAAGTTAGACAGAGGGATTGCAAAGTGGCCAGATTGATTTTATTTGCATCCAAGCACACCAGCATCAGAGTTTGCCAGTGCAGTGCGTCTTTAGTTTTTTCGCCTAACTTTGAACAGTATTGTTGTTCCCAGGGGGGGCGAAATAAAGTAAGACTTAGGGGTTGCCAAGTTGCCAGATTGTTTTTATTTGCATCCAAGTACACCAGCTTCAGAGTTTGCCAGTGTATTGCTACTTTCGTTTTCTCATCTAACTTTGAACAGCATTGTTGTTTCCAGGGGGGGCGAAATAGTGTAAGACAGAGGGGTTGCAAAGTGGCCAGATTGATTTCATTTGCATCCAAGTACACCAGCGTCAGAGTTTGCCAGTGTTTTGCTACTTTCGTTTTCTCGTCTTCCTTTGAACAGCATTGTTGTTTCTAGGGTGGGAGAGGTTACCATTTCTGTAGGTACTGCAATACCTGGTTGATGGGTGAATTGGAAAACACAATGTGCACCATGGTTCTGTGTTTATGGATGTGGTCTACCATACTGCTTATGTTTTGTAAGGATGTAAGCAATGGACAGTGAAACGTTTCCCTTCAGGGCCCTCTAGTCATGTCCATAACTCTTCCGGTGAAACCACTCGCTGATTTCTGAATAGGTAGTGAGAGATCGTTTAGGTAACCATGTTGTTTCTGCTTACATTTCACATGCTTGGCATTCCCTAGGAGTTTTTTTTTTTTGTCTGCGTATTACTCTTATCAAGTGCATAATTTGAATTGTGCCACATCCAAGTGTTTGTAGCGGGCACAATTAGGTTATAGCTGAAGGCAGTGCGAGTTTCTCTCAGTGGGCAAGTATGGCGTTCAGTGGGGATGTGGCACTATGGCCGGAGCTGTTGGATTTGGAAATGGGGAACCGGGTTCAGCATTCATGACCAGTCCACCACACCACTGTACTGAGGGAGCGCATTCCCATGCTACACCGTAGAAGGCCCCAATGGACCTTAGAAGGCTTGATGTCTTAGCACAAGCAGGTGTAATGTAGTGGTGTCAACTTACAAAGAGTATAAAGTACAAGTAGAGGTATAAAAGTGCAATAAATGGCAGACACGCAAAACACAGGAACACACTGGGTAGGCACTTCTACGGGCATGGAGAACAGAATTTCCTATAATGTAAAGACTTACTTCACACAATGGAGAGGGTGTGAATTAAGTTTGGAAGTGTCTTTGCAGGAGGAGAAATTTGAGGTTAGTTTTGAAGGACTGGGAAGAGGGAGGGGTGGTCCGGAGCTGAGGCTCAGTTCCAGAATCTTGCCGCGTTGCTTGTAAAGGATTGGGCCATCAATCTTTCCTTTTTGAAAGTGGGAGGGTCAAGCAATACATTTTGCGCAGTACGTGATGGTCTAGAGCATTATATGTATATGTTACAATAAAGTTTTTTTTCCTCTTTTTTTTCTAGACTAAAGCTTTTCAACGGTGGCTGTTCTGCAGTTTTGTGTAGTTGCATTGTGTTGGTAAGAATTTTTTTGTTGTTGTATTTACACCAAATGAGTAATAATGTAATGTCCGAATGATTTTTTTTGTAAGTGATGTCATAATGGCGGCATATTTAGTTAGTGGTTTGAGCATGAAAATCTTTGCGATGTGTTTTGCATAGTCTTATGTGTAATTGTTTTTCTCTTTCTTTTTTAGTGGGATATTGTTGATCCATACTGTGTCTGTACAGAGTAGGTGGTGGTGAGTAGTTTTGCTGCCTCTGGCAAGTGAGTGGTATTGTTTTGGAGTATATTTGAGTTTTTGATAAAGGTGCTTTTTGCTTATTACTTATTTTACAAAGAGTTTGTTGTTGTTGACAAGTTACATTTATTAGTAAGCAATATGGCTAGCCGTAGAATGACTGCTCAACAGGTGGTCGGTATGCTTCTTGAATCTTCCTCTGATCATGATTATGAGACTGACAGTGCGTCTGAGGGAGAGGAGGGAGGGGAAGATTCTGGCAGTGAGTTTTCACTCAACATGGAATCATCGGATGATGAAGGTACTCTCAGTGCAGATGAAGGTACTCTTGGTGTGGATGAAGCAACTCTCAGTGCGGATGAAGTGCCTGTCTTAGAGGAGGAAACTGCTGTGCCGATGGTGCAAGAGGCATCTGGATTGCAGTCTGAGGCTGCTAGGCTTCCTACTGGAAGTGCTGGACTTTGGGTTGATCCAAACATGGTGCAGCCGGTGTTGCCTGCCTTTAGTGGTGTTGCAGGGTGTACAGTGAATTGTGAAAACTTTTTGCCTATTCAGTTTTTTCAGTTGTTTATGGATGATGTATTTTTGGGTGAGATTGTTGAGCAGACGAATTTGTATGCTGAACAGTTTTTGAGGATCAACAGTGACAAACTTAGGCCCCAGTCTAGAGCTACCCGGTGGACTCCCACATATCTGGAAGAGATTAAGAAGTTTTTGGGTTTGACTTTATTGATGGGTGTGGTAAGGAAGCCAACCTTGGCTTCATATTGGTCTACTAGCCCCTTGTTGGCAACTGCCATATTTCCTGCAGTTATGACTCGTAATCGGTATTTACTTTTGCTACGTATGCTGCATTTTGTTGATAATTCAATGGCGTTGCCACGAGATCACCCTGACTGTGACCGTCTTTTTAAGATTCGGCCCGTTCTTGATCACTTTGTGGATCGGTTTTCTGAGATCTATACTCCCGGGAAAGAAATATCTATTGATGAGTCTTTGGTCTTGTTCAAGGGCCGTTTGGTTTTTAGGCAGTACATCCCTAGCAAGAGGGCACGCTATGGAATTAAGCTGTATATGTTGTCTGAGAGTAGGACAGGATATGTATTTAATTTTCGTGTGTATACTGGTAGAGATTCTGCCATTGACCCCCCAGGATGTCCGTCCACTTTTGGAATTGCAGAGAAAATTGTGTGGGATCTTGCTAGGAGACTGTTTAACAGAGGCCACCATTTGTACCTGGATAACTTCTATACTGCTGTGCAATTATTTAAGGAATTGTATAAAGTGGACACTTTTGCATGTGGCACAATCCGCTCTAACCGTAAAGCTTATCCGAAAGAGCTTGTTTGCAAAAAACTTCAGAGGGGGCAGTGCAGTTCCTTGCGTAGTGATGAACTACTAGCTGTGAAATTTGTGGACAGGAGGGATGTGTACATGCTGACTACCATCCATGATGAGAGTACTTCACCTGTGGCTGTTTGGGGTCAGGTTGCTGAAGTGCGCAAACCTGTGTGCATTCTAGACTACAATAAGCACATGGGTGGTGTTGACAGAGTAGATCAGAGGTTGGAACCTTACTCTGCTATTCGTAAGGCTTATGTTTGGTATAAGGAGTTGGCCATCCATTTCTTCGAATTAGCAATGTTCAATGCTTTTATTGTGTTCAAGGAGTGTTCTCCTGCGTCAAAGTTGACATTTATTCAGTTTCAGCACTCTGTGATAGCTAGCCTTGTTGTTGTGGAACAGGCAAGTGTTCCTAGATTTGGAGTGGTGGAGGATGTGGTTCGATTGAAAGATCGCCACTTTCCTGATTTCATCCCTCCCACACCGGCAAAAGATTTTCCCACTAGGAGATGTAGAGTCTGTTGGCGAAGAGATAAGCGGAAGGAGACTCGTATGTACTGCTCCGACTGTCCATCTAAACCTGGGCTGTGTGTCCCTGCTTGTTTTAGAGCGTACTGTGGTAAATAAAATCTTCTTTACCGGACTGAATTTCATACGGAATCTTAAAATGAAGTAAAATAGCTCAGAATAACAAGAGGCAGAATCCGTGGTATAAGAGGTTTTTCTAAATGGGCTTTATTCCATTCAAAATGGCCGACTCGAGTCGCGGCCTTCAGGTTCCGTCACCAAGAAGGTTCAGGAAGTGAAGTACAATACTTTATTGACAGACATGCATTTTTATAATAAGTACATTACAATGAAACGAATGTAGAAGGCGTAACATTTGATAAGAAAAGTGACATGACAGGTACGTAATCGAAACTAGGCGTAATAAGGAATTAAAGAAACATGATTGGTTAGGATTATCAGACATAGGTGGATCTATAAGATAATACTTGGCATAGATGCGCGCGCAGCAGCATGACGTGTAATTGACGTGCAACTAGGAGGTGAAGGGGACTTGACATTAACTCTACATATGGAGACGAAAAGTCTGAGGGGTCAAGTCAACCTAATCCCCAAATCATATCTAACATCCTATGTTTAAAGAACTATGTTATCCACAAGGAAGGACTTTCGGACATAATCTAGTCTATACTGACTGTGTGCGTGCACAAACGCCTAAATGTCTATGTGAGATGCGAGAGGCAGAAAACCTTCCATGGCAGCAGGGCTATGAATCATTTGCAGGAGGACGGAAAGGCTGAGTCCCTTGCTTGTGAGCTAGAGGAAATGTTTACCTAAATCACTAGACAGGAATGCATCGGCTGAAGAGAAAAATAGATAATTCGAAGGTGAAATACAGCTTCTTGGCAGGCAGGCGAAAACTGGCCGAGGCAGGCACCGTTAGCTGCACAGGGAGTAGGACAAAGTTCATGGATACGGATGCGAGCTCAAGCTGAAGCTGTCAAAGACAGAGAGCAGGGAAAGGCTTTAAGGACAGAATCGGGCCTACTTGCCTGAACTGAAAAAAATGGAGTAACTGAGCCATATAAAGTCGGTGGCCTTTCATGCTTAGGAATCGAATATCCAGCCCATTGATGGCGGATCTGACAGAGAACATGTTGACGGTAGACACACATGTGTTTGCGTCTTAGAAATTGGGACTGGAGGGAACATACATGTACTTGTAACATGCATACAGAACCGTTGGGGTCCAAGATAGGGGACATAACTGATCAGGAAAATCCACATTTCCACATTCCCTCCTTGTCCCCTACTTGCCCTTCAAGAGATATCAATCTTCATCATTCCATCGATTTGCTCATGGAGCATCATTTCTTCTTCCTTCTTCTTCCGGCATTTTGAACGAGAACTTTGATATGGAATGCATGATGTGGCACACAGACCACAAATCGCTGGTCCACATTGCAGGCATAAACAACAACTGAAGAGCATAAGAAGGCCAATACCTAGGAAGGATAGAACTCTCCATCCCCAGGCTGATATCACACTCCAAAACCACCCGGACCACGTCCAAGTGCCTGGATTCTCGTGTATCTGGCTTACAATCTTATGAAGGCGCGTTATAGCTTTATATACAGATGGCGAATTTTCTGGTATGAATATGCAGCAGCTGGATCCGATGATCCTGCAAGCTCCGCCCCTATCGGCCAGGATGACGTCGAGGACAAGACGATTCTGGAGAACAACAATTCTCATCACTGATTGTTCCTCTGTCAGATTGCCTAGGGCGGCTATAGTCTCGTTTACTACAGCTTCAAGAGTCTTGGTTAGTCTGCGTATCAGCTTACTATTTGATATTGTACCTATATAGGGAAAGATACCTTTATTGAAATCTACATACTTGTCCCATGCCGTTTCAGTATAATCGACAACTGGGAGATCTCTACGCTCTCTTTTGTGTACTAAATGAACATTTCGATAATAATCAGGGGGAGCTAGGAAAACAGGTGGCAAAAGGAATGCTATGTAACAGGTACCATCCCAATCTAGAGGCAGACGCATATATGCCGTCTGATCACATATAAAGTAAGAATGACGAGAAGCTCTAAATGAAGATTTACCTTGATCACTATATTCTACTGTAGTAACGCATTGGCTATGGCCCATATGTATGGAACCAACTTTTCTTACACATAATTCACCCTTAACTGGAAATACTGACATAGTGGGCAGAATTAGTTCAACTTCGGTTTTGACATTCAAAATCATAAGATTAGGCGTAAAATTACCTAATTTATACACTTCATTTTCTAAATCAGTTCCTGTTCTACTGGGGTGACCCTCCTTATTAGGGTGACAGATTTTGAATAAAACTAGATTCAGATTTCCCCATATCCAATGTTGTTGATAAACTGCTGTGTCTGGGTCTATGGAATTTAATAAACTAAACCAGGCTCCACAGGAGCCATTGTGTGTGAACGGATGTGGAAAGAAAGGCAGAACTCCTTTGTTATTCTGATAGGGAGGGAGTCGGCCACACACCCAACAATTGGTAGCATTACTAGTCTGATGGGAATGATGTAACATACTAATGAAGGTGTTGTTGCGCAGCGCAAGTCTATAGGACAACTCATGTGGGGGTAGGTCACTAAAAGAATGTTCATCAGTTATATTGAAAGCACGTTTAGAAACAGGATAATACATATGCAACAATATACTTGTAGTAACTATTAAAAAACTCAAGGAAAATAAAATTAATAAAATCACAATACAGTGGCTACGCAGTAATTTACAATAAGCATGTCGTTTCATTATGATTCTGGACTCTACGTCATTCAGACCTAAGGGATACATGTCGGGACAGATTCAACCGCTTCACCTTGGAGAGGACTTAAACAATCAAATCGTCCGACAGTTTGGATCTGGACCTGAGTTTCTGCTTATAGAGTTCGGTGCTACTGGCCTCAGCCAAAGGTAGTTTTGAGTCAATGGGGGAAGACACACGGGGAGTACCGTTTGTGTCAGGAGGAAGTCCATGAAATTTTTTGATATGGCTGGAATGCACCCAGCCTTTTCTCCCTTCGATCTTCACAGCTGTTCTGGTCGTCAGCAGGACCAACTTAGGAAGCCTCCACCTTGGCTCCAGTTGGGTTTTCCGATCAAAATTCCTGACGAGAACATAATCGCCGGGAATTACGTCATGAGGTTTCACCTCGGTGTTGTCGGGAAAAGCTGCGACTACCTGTGAACGACAAGATTGTAGTGCAGACATCAAAGAAGCCAGGTAATCTGTCAGCATATTACAGTCAACATCAGTTATTTTACGGGGTATAGGCGTCCCCCACATATTCGGTGGTCTACCAAAGATCACCTCATAAGGGGATAGCCCTGTTCGAGAGTGTGCTACCATCCTCATGTAAAATAGCGCAACTGGTAAGGCTACTATCCAGTCCACACCTTTTTCCTGACATATTTTAGACAATCTGATTTTTAAAAGTTGATTATGTCGTTCCACGAGACCTGCTGCCTCGGGGTGTCGGACACAGTGGAATTTCCACTGATATCCCAACAAAAGTGAGACATGTTTCATTAATTCGGATGAGAAAGGCTGGCCGTTATCTGAATATACAACACGTGGTAAACCGTACCGTGGGAAGAATTCTCGAACTAGCTGCTTGGCAGTAGTCGGGGCAGTGTAATCTGATACGGGATACGCCTCTGTCCAACGGGAGAGAGCGCAGACAACTACGAGAACATATTTGAATCCTCGACAACGTTCCATCTGAATATAATCCATCTGGAGGACTTCAAAAGGATGGTCAGGAGGCTGAAATCCACCCTGCTCTACGGGAACACTCTTTCCTGGATTAAACTGACAACATATCATACAGGTACGAACCTTTTGTTTAGCTGCTGCTCGTAAATGTTTGTTAAACCAAATGTGCTGAATGCTGTCTAGCATAGCCTTCTCTCCTAAATGTGCTGGACTGTGAACTGTAGCTATAATGGCTTGAACCATGGAATCAGGGAGAAACCATACAGATTTCTCCTTCGTCATCCATCCCTGATCTGTCTGGATCCCTCCTAGTTCAGTCCACTTCTTTATTTCTTCTGCTGTGGCGTGTGTCTGTATGTCAATTACGTCAAGTGCGGGATCCTTAATTGTCATACACTGTGTTGGTGTCTGAACTATTGGCTTTGTCATGTCTAATGTGCGATTCTGAGCAGTCTGTTTAGCTGTTCTATCAGCTAAATCATTGCCTTGAGAAATGATATCAGTAACCTTCGTGTGTGCTTTACATTTCATAATCGATATAGCAGTGGGTAGATGTATTGCGTCTAACAAGGCATGAATGAGAGGTCCGTGCTGAATGTGGGCACCATGGGAAGTTAAATAACCTCTCTCTCGCCACAGCACGCCGAAGTCGTGTACAACTCCGAATGCATAACGTGAGTCAGTGTATACATTAACTTTCTTATTTGTGGCTTGAATACAGGCTTGTGTTAGAGCAATAAGTTCTGCTGCTTGGGCTGACAAAGTATCTATACAATTTGTCTCAATAACTTCAGTGTCTGTTGTGACTGCATACGCGGCCACTAAATCTCCTGTACTTGTTCTCATGCACGATCCGTCTACATACAACGTCAGGTCTGGATCTAACAACGGAACGTCTGTCAGGTCTTGTCTGGGTTTCGTCTTTATTTCAATGATTTCAACACAATCATGAGCTAGTGGGTCTGTTCCAATTACAGGTAATAGTGTAGCAGGATTCAATGTATTACACCGTCGGATCTCTATGTGTGGTTGAAACAATGTCAGTTCATAACCGGTAAGTCTTGCTATGGTCAAGTGTTGTGTTTGTGTTCGGTTCACAAGAACCTCTACTGCATGTGGTACTTGTACTGTCAATGGGTGTCCTAATACTATGGCATCGCTTTGTCTGATTGCTAAAGCTGTCGCTGCCACTGATTTCAGGCATGCAGGCAAAGCCTGAGCTACGGGATCTAATGTACTGGAAAAATAAGCACATGGCTTGCGGGATCCTGCTTGATCCTGAGTGAGTACTGACAAGGCAGTACCTTCACGTTCTGTAACAAAAAGTGTAAAATGTTTGCTATAACATGGTGTTGCTAAAACAGGTGCTTGACATAAAGCTTCCTTTAGGCTTTCAAAAGCTTGTGTATGTTCCTGAGTCCAAGGGAGAACAGTCGATGTGGCTGCCTCCTGTGTGGTTAACTGAATGAGTGGTTTTGCTAGAAATGCGTACTGAGGGATCCACTGCCTACAATATGAAGTGAGGCCTATGAAAGCTCGCACCTCCTTTTGTGTCTGGGGTATTGATATGTTAGCAATTAACTGGATGCGATCTGGTGTAAGCTGCCTTCCCTCCTTGGACAGCGAGTGACCAAGATAAATAACTCGCTGGACACAGAATTGCAGCTTAGAAGGAGACACCTTGTGCCCCTTGTCGGCTAGAAAATGTAAAACTGTCAGAGAAGCCTTTTCACATTCAGGTTCGCTTCTCGCGGTGATCAACAGATCATCGACATATTGAAGCAGTGCAGTATTGACTGGCATGTGGATACTGTCAAGTTCTCGTTTCAGTGCTTGGCTGTAGATGCTGGGGCTTTCTGTGAATCCTTGGGGAGCGCGCGAGAATTTAAAACTGCGCCCATTTAAACTGAATCCGAACAAGTATTGGCTTTCCGGATCTATTGGGACGCTGAAAAAGGCATTCTTGAGATCAATTACAGTAAAGAATGTTGCTTCGGAATCAATTGCTGTCAATAATGATGATATATCAGGGACCACAGGAAATTGTGGTACAATGCACTTGTTTAGTTCACGCAAATCAATAACCAATCGGTACACTGGTGTGGCAGTAGGATCAGTTCGTTTAAGAATCGGAATTATCGGTGAATTACATATATTGGAGTCTGTTTCTACAACTACTCCCTGGGCAATCAGCTCATCAATGATTTTCAGCAAAGCCTCTACAGCATCATGCGGTAACTTGTATTGTCGCATTCGTGGTAGTACCACTCCTGCTTTCAATGTGACTCGATAGGGTGTAATGTTCATGCAGCCAACATCCGTAGGGCCTTGTGCCCATAGATGTACTGGTAAAGTCTGTAGTCGGGGATCCATGTATCTAGACACATAGTGACCTTTAAAATCACGTAAAAACAACCTTACTCCTTCCGGAGAACAACATATTATGGCTCCTAGTGCTTTCAGAGTTTTAATTCCTAACAGATTTTCTGGGCATGATTTAGTAAGCAATAAATCTGTAGTTCGTGTCAAAGGTCCTATCGTAAGTGGTAGAGGCTGTGATACTTCATTAACAATAGGTTTTCCTGAAAAACCAAGGGAAACATTTTGAGAGCCTGAGAGGGGTGCCCCTGGAACTTCACTACGTTTTATGGTTGTTCGACTTGCCCCTGTATCGAGTAAGAATTTTCTATCTTGACCTAATAATTCACTATGTACATAAGGTCCTTCTTGATCTACAGGAATCTCGATAAGCGGTAAGTCAACTTCCCTCTCTAGGCTGGTTCATGCGTAACGCTGATACTCAGGGTATTCATACTGTGCAGTCTGATACATTTGTCGTGTTGTGGTTTGTGTGGCAGTAGCAGGCAACGGTGGTGCAGCTGGCACAAACTGTATGGGTTGCTGTGAGGCTGGCATGGACTGTTGCTGGACTGGCATGGACTGTCCATGCTGCATAGCTCCTTGTTCATTCTGATCGTGTCTAACTAATCGTGGTCTCTCTTTTGCAATACCTGTAGCTATATTACGTTTCAGGACTGGACAATCGTGTACATAATGGCCTAGTTGTTTACAGTAATTGCAGGTTCCTTTTACAGGAACTGCAGAATCACCAGAATGTGTCACACCCTTTTTGTGACCATCTGCTGGTACTGTCTGAGAAACTAGCATTTTCATTTTTGTATCTTTCATGCGTCTATGCTCGTGTTCTTGTTCATCCCTAATTCTATTGTGATGATACTGTAACATTTGTAGCATTTGCGACGGAGTGTTACTTTGCCAGGTACTCTCGAATTTCAATATTCTATTCTTTACTGGAGGTAATGCATTTTCCACTAATTTTGTCACAAATAAATGTGGATATGAGTCACTACTTGCTTTTATACCACTATTTATACCAAAACATTTTTCAAATCGAGCATAATAATCGCTTGTGTCTTCATCTTGCTTTTGTTTGCAGGCTGTGATTGCACCCCAATCTTCCTTTTTTGTAGTTAATAAACGTGGCAGTACCTGTACTAGTAAACCTGGTAACAGTTTAACTTTATCCCCGAGCCCTGAACCTGCAGTTCGGCCCCTTTCTTCCTCTGCTAATGCTGTCCAGTCTATCTTTTGGTCTCCCACTTCCCACTCTTTTTCTTTCAGTTTTTCATAAATGCCAGCAGGCAAAAGCACCTTTAATATCGTCATAATATCAGGAAAGGTGTACTCTCCCATCAGTAACATGTCTTTAATTTCTCGGTGGAAACCCGCTGGGTCTTTGTCATGACTAGGTACTACTTTTTTCATTTCCAATAATTCCATTTTTGATATGGGTGTGTAAACAAATACACGGTGAAACTCATTGTCTTCGCCTTTTATTGGGTGCACTTCTCGTAAGGGATTTTGTCTATCCATATAGTACGGCGCTCTTTCTCTGCGGGGCAGCGAGAGAGAATCCGGACTTACAAAAAGGACATACTGTTTACGTGACACTAATATCTCTTTAATTAGCTTGTTACTAGAACCTCTCCATCTGTTCATGAGTAGTTCCGTTAATATATCAGGTAAAGGACCAGGGTCAGCATGTTGGCTCTTATATAATATAAGGAGTTGCTGAATCATATAGATTCCAGCTAAACGTTGTTCATCTGTACTGAGATTAAAAAACGTGTGTGCTACGGTCTCATCACCGTATTTTTCAGGACTGTCAATCCAGTGAACGGCTGATCTGGCTAATTCTTGCTCATCCATGGAATCGAGGAGGTGGTAACCCCTTCGTTCTCGTAGTATTTTATCTGCGGCTTGAAATGAATGTTCAGGAGATTTCAGATTTATTACGGGCGTCGGATATGTTCTGCTATTATTTGGGCATACAGAGTGTATGGGATCAGAAAAACATCGAGTATTTTCACAGGATCTTCCTCTGCCTACATAGGCTATGGTCTCTGACTGTCTTGCGGAATTCCCTGATTCGGACACTTCATCTTGCTCAAACTCGTCTGTTCCCAATCTTTCTTCATGAATACGTTCTATTTCTTTACGTATTTTTCGGCACATGGCTATTATACAATTTTGTTTATCGTGTCTCCCTTCTGATATATTCTGACTCCATCTTGTAAGAATAAGCATTGCATTCGGGTCTACCCCCGGACGGTCTTGATTTCTGATTACACAGTTTATGAGGAAACGTAACAGTTCCCCCTGTATCTCTACTTTCTGGAATTCCATAGCTCTGTTAATACATCCTGGATCTCGTCCTGTTTGAACAAAATGATATATGTTATCTAGATGCGTAGTCATTCCTGGTAACCTTGCTAAATACTCTGCGGCTCGCCTGATACGTAATGATGCCAGGACCATTTCGTCCTCTTTACCAACCACCGGGTCATATCTACAATTAACAAGGAGTTCCTTAAGCGTACGTTCACTTACGAATTTTGGTGTACGTGAATGTGCTGACTCTTGAAAGACAAGTTTATTTATTCTAGGTGATGTAAAGGTACTGCTAGCACCTCCCGTGGCCCCATCTGGGGCGTCGGGTGTGAATGGGTTCGTTGAACGTGACACAGCAACTATGGGTGTCGATACCTCTGTAGAGTCGACTGCGGAGACAGATGCGGAAACAGATGTGCTTGCCGAAGCTTGTGTCGGGACTTGCTGTTGCACGGGAACAGATACCTGATCCTGACGTTGAACCCCTCCGCCAGACGGTCTATGTGGTGTGGCGTTAGCATACTCGGGAGCTGCGTCGTCTAGATATGAGGAAAGAAAGACATCTTCTGCGGTTCTGGGATGCCCTTTTGGATGTACCTTAATTGGAAATAATGGGGGTGGCAAGTCTTTTGGTATCTCTGGAGCAGCCTTAGGTAGTCCTTCGGCTAGGAGGGGATACATACCATTCATAAGAGCATTTCTCTGTCTATTTTCTTGTTCTGATTTCACTCGGATACCTTCCTCAATTAATAGATTTTCTTGAGCTTTATTTGAACTTTCTTTACTCCTCTCTTCTTGTCTACGTGCTTTTTCTGTTCGTCTATGAGATTCTTTACGCCATAACTCAACAGCGTCTTTCTGTGACTGTCTGACCTTTCTTTTCCATAACTCTTCCTCCACTTTCATGATGCACTCTGCATCCCAGGTTCCCGCTGCGGGCCACCTTTGACTTTCCGGCAATCCCTTGGTATAATCTACCCATAGATCAAGAAACAATATGGCATCTAAGCCATGCTTATGGTACATAAAATGCCCTGGAGTGTCCCTAGGAGGAATAGGAACTGCTTCTTCAAGCACCCCTTTTCTGGTAGTAATCTGTCTTAACTTCGAGAAGAGCGGCATATTGACAACTGATCTGATACTTACTCTTGAATTTTCTTAATACGAAAAAACACAATAATGAACAGTGAACAATGAACAATCATTCATACCACAATTTTTGAATACTTTAAACATTAAACATTAAACATTGTAACAATGACCGACAATGATGACAGTCTGCCTAACTAATCACCACGCTGAATTCTTGACAATAACTGAATACTTCGGAATACTTGATATACTGCTAAACAGTACATATACACTGCTAAACAGTGCAGACCGGATTTGTGTACCCAAATCCGTCTTGACCGGCACAACCTATGTGCGCGTCAACACGCCTCCCCGGCGATGGTACTCACCGAGTAGCTCCTTGAAACGGAAGGCCTCAGAGAATGGACAGGACTCGATGACTGCGGACAGCGGACCCTCTGGACATCGGGATTTCAAAAAACCTGGTGGGCCTCTGTATACCTCGGATCTTGCTCTCTCAGCTAGGCTCTGGTCGGGATACCTTGCACTTCTCACCGCCTCGTCTGGGTTGATCGCAGCCTCAGTCGCCCCCGCTTGACCGGAGGGAGCTTACAGGAAATCCTGCTGGTACGCGTTTATGGTCCGTCCAGCTGTGGCAGGAGACCGGGCCTGCAACGCACCGCCGGCGCGTGAGATGAGAAAGTGTCCCTGTTCGGGCGCCATTATGTGGTAAATAAAATCTTCTTTACCGGACTGAATTTCATACGGAATCTTAAAATGAAGTAAAATAGCTCAGAATAACAAGAGGCAGAATCCGTGGTATAAGAGGTTTTTCTAAATGGGCTTTATTCCATTCAAAATGGCCGACTCGAGTCGCGGCCTTCAGGTTCCGTCACCAAGAAGGTTCAGGAAGTGAAGTACAATACTTTATTGACAGACATGCATTTTTATAATAAGTACATTACAATGAAACGAATGTAGAAGGCGTAACATTTGATAAGAAAAGTGACATGACAGGTACGTAATCGAAACTAGGCGTAATAAGGAATTAAAGAAACATGATTGGTTAGGATTATCAGACATAGGTGGATCTATAAGATAATACTTGGCATAGATGCGCGCGCAGCAGCATGACGTGTAATTGACGTGCAACTAGGAGGTGAAGGGGACTTGACATTAACTCTACATATGGAGACGAAAAGTCTGAGGGGTCAAGTCAACCTAATCCCCAAATCATATCTAACATCCTATGTTTAAAGAACTATGTTATCCACAAGGAAGGACTTTCGGACATAATCTAGTCTATACTGACTGTGTGCGTGCACAAACGCCTAAATGTCTATGTGAGATGCGAGAGGCAGAAAACCTTCCATGGCAGCAGGGCTATGAATCATTTGCAGGAGGACGGAAAGGCTGAGTCCCTTGCTTGTGAGCTAGAGGAAATGTTTACCTAAATCACTAGACAGGAATGCATCGGCTGAAGAGAAAAATAGATAATTCGAAGGTGAAATACAGCTTCTTGGCAGGCAGGCGAAAACTGGCCGAGGCAGGCACCGTTAGCTGCACAGGGAGTAGGACAAAGTTCATGGATACGGATGCGAGCTCAAGCTGAAGCTGTCAAAGACAGAGAGCAGGGAAAGGCTTTAAGGACAGAATCGGGCCTACTTGCCTGAACTGAAAAAAATGGAGTAACTGAGCCATATAAAGTCGGTGGCCTTTCATGCTTAGGAATCGAATATCCAGCCCATTGATGGCGGATCTGACAGAGAACATGTTGACGGTAGACACACATGTGTTTGCGTCTTAGAAATTGGGACTGGAGGGAACATACATGTACTTGTAACATGCATACAGAACCGTTGGGGTCCAAGATAGGGGACATAACTGATCAGGAAAATCCACATTTCCACAGTACCATACCCAAAAGAAGTTTTGGGAGCAATCATGAGTGGTAAAGTTAACTGATTGGTTTGTTTTCTTTGGAAAATGTGATTCTGTTTCAAGGTTGGCTTTAGTGCAATGTGTTAAGTTTCTGATTTTGTGTTTGTAGATTTTTATGTATTTGTGATTTGTTTGTGTTTTTATTTTTGGCTAAAAAAATCCTAAATGTGTTGGCAGTGTGTGTGGACTGGCACTTCTTTGGCGGTGTACGTGGAATGGTGCTTGGCTGGCGGTGTGCGTGGACTGGTGCTTGGCTGTTGGCGTGCGTGGCCTGGTGCTTGGCTGGCGGTGTGTGTGGACTGGTGCTTGGCCGGCGGTGTGCGTGGACTGGTGCTTGGCTGGCGGTGTGTGTGGACTGGTGCTTGGCTGGCGGTGTGCGTGGACTGGTGCTTGGCTGGCGGTGTGCGTGGACTGGTGCTTGGCTGGCGGTGTGCGTGGACTGGTGCTTGGCTGGCGGTGTGCGTGGACTGGTGCTTGGCTGGCGGTGTGCGTGGACTGGTGCTTGGCTGGCGGTGTGCGTGGACTGGTGTTTAGCTGGCGGTGTGCGTGAACTGGTGCTCGGCTAGCGGTGTGCGTGGACTGGCGCTCGGCTGGCTGTGTGAGTAGTGACTTGCTGCTGGTCACTACACACACTGCTAGCTGAGTGCCACTCCACGCAATCCATCTACTTGTGTAGTTTCTGTTTCAGGAATGTGGGCGTGTGAAAGTGATGGGCCCTTGAATGGCGCTGTGTGCTGGTGGGAGTTTTGTTATGTGATGGGCCCGCGGCTGGCGGTATGAATGGTTTTGTATGTCTCACGCGTATGAAAGGTGTATGAATGGCCTGTAAAGAGGTTGGTGCCTTGTCGTGGCTTTACAGCTCACGAGCTGTGAGTCAATGGTTCAGTTTCTCGCCCTTTCAATTATTAACAGTGCATTTCATTGTTGTGAAATCACTTGCTAATACAATTGTATATTCTAAACCATCACTCACTCTCGTGCCAAATCCAACCAGTATGTGTGTGTGCTTGAGGTTTAGATGGCTGTGCAGTAATATTTGCCTTTCTGAAGCAGGGTGTACCTTGTCCCTTTTGTGAATTTTGTAATGTGTTTTTTTTGTGCCTGGTGGTGTGAATGGTCTTGTGTGTATCACGTATGAAAGATGTGTGAATGGCCTGTAAAGCGGTTGGTGCCTTGCCGTGGCTTTACAGCTCACGAGCTGCGAGTCATTGGTTCAGTTTTTTCTCCATTGAATTATTGACAGTGCATTTCATTTTTGTGAAATCTCTTGTTAATAAAATTTAATATACTGAACCATCACTCGCCCTCGTGCCAAATCCAACCAGTATGTGTGTGTGTTTGAGGAATAGGTGGCTGTGCAGGATTCTTTGTCTGTTTAGTTTCTCTGCCAAAGTGTATGTTCCATGTAAAAATAACCCACCGACTGTAGATATTGTGGTAAACCCATGGGAGTTCATGGTGATGTCTCTCTTGTGAATTTCAAAAAGGTTTTTTATCCTCAATGTCCTGCAAACCTCAAAATATCGATCACATTGTCCATGCAATTTTGTTCCAAAATTCTCACGTTGTAGAAACAATGTCGAAACTTTCTTGTTTTGCAAGGGGGTCAACTGTCTTTTTGGCCCGTGCTCGGCGGCCATCTAGGGAAACCTACCAAACCCACCATTTCTGAAAACTAGACACCCGGCGGATTCCAGGGAGGTATGGCTTGCGTGGATCCCCCAACGTTTCCTTACCCAGAATCCCCTGCAAACCTCAATTTTTGCTGGAAAAATCACTTTTTTCACACATTTTGGGGTGGGAAAGTAGTGGCATCACCGGGCTCACACAAATTTACCACCACCCAGCGTTCCCCCAGGTCTCCCGGTAAAAATGGTGCCTCACTTGTGTGGGAGGCCCAAGTACCCGCCGCAGGCAAGGGCCCAAAACGCAGTGAGGCGACATCAAAATGGCCTGTCGCAAAACCACCTGGTTTTGCAAGGGGGGTCACTTGGGTTTTTGGCCCGGTGCTCGGCGGCCATCTAGGGAAACCTACCAAACCCACGCATTTCTGAAAACTAGACACCCGGCGGCTTCCAGGGAGGTATGGCTTGCGTGGATCCCCCAACGTTTCCTTACCCAGAATCCCCTGCAAACCTCAATTTTTGCTGGAAAAAGCACTTTTTTCACACATTTTGGGGTGGGAAAGTAGTGGCATCACCGGGCTCACACAAATTTACCACCACCCAGCGTTCCCCCAGGTCTCCCGGTAAAAATGGTGCCTCACTTGTGTGGGAGGCCCAAGTACCCGCCGCAGGCAAGGGCCCAAAACGCAGTGAGGCGACATCAAAATGGCCTGTCGCAAAACCACCTGGTTTTGCAAGGGGGGTCACTTGGGTTTTTGGCCCGGTGCTCGGCGGCCATCTAGGGAAACCTACCAAACCCACGCATTTCTGAAAACTAGACACCCGGCGGCTTCCAGGGAGGTATGGCTTGCGTGGATCCCCCAACGTTTCCTTACCCAGAATCCCCTGCAAACCTAAATTTTTGCTGAAAAAAGCACTTTTTTCACACATTTTGGGGTGGGAAAGTAGTGGCATCACCGGGCTCACACAAATTTACCTCCACCCAGCGTTCCCCCAGGTCTCCCGGTAAAAATGGTGCCTCACTTGTGTGGGAGGCCCAAGTACCCGCCGCAGGCAAGGGCCCAAAACGCAGTGAGGCGACATCAAAAGGGCCTGTCGCAAAACCACCTGGTTTTGCAAGGGGGGTCACTTGGGTTTTTGGCCCGGTGCTCGGCGGCCATCTAGGGAAACCTACCAAACCCACACATTTCTGAAAACTAGACACCCGGCGGCTTCCAGGGAGGTATGGCTTGCGTGGATCCCCCAACGTTTCCTTACCCAGAATCCCCTGCAAACCTCAATTTTTGCTGGAAAAATCACTTTTTTCACACATTTTGGGGTGGGAAAGTAGTGGCATCACTGGGCTCACACAAATTTACCACCACCCAGCGTTCCCCCAGGTCTCCCGGTAAAAATGGTGCCTCACTTGTGTGGGAGGCCCAAGTACCCGCCGCAGGCAAGGGCAACAAACGTAGTGATGCAACATTTGGGATAGGCAATGTTGATGTCGCCTCACTGCGTTTTGGGCCCTTGCCTGCGGCGGGTACTTGGGCCTCCCACACAAGTGAGGCACCATTTTTACCGGGAGACCTGGGGGAACGCTGGGTGGTGGTAAATTTGTGTGAGCCCGGTGATGCCACTACTTTCCCACCCCAAAATGTGTGAAAAAAGTGCTTTTTTCAGCAAAAATTTAGGTTTGCAGGGGATTCTGGGTAAGGAAACGTTGGGGGATCCACGCAAGCCATACCTCCCTGGAAGCCGCCGGGTGTCTAGTTTTCAGAAATGCGTGGGTTTGGTAGGTTTCCCTAGATGGCCGCCGAGCACCGGGCCAAAAACCCAAGTGACCCCCCTTGCAAAACCAGGTGGTTTTGCGACAGGCCATTTTGATGTCGCCTCACTGCGTTTTGGGCCCTTGCCTGCGGCGGGTACTTGGGCCTCCCACACAAGTGAGGCACCATTGTTACCGGGAGACCTGGGGGAACGCTGGGTGGTGGTAAATTTGTGTGAGCCCGGTGATGCCACTACTTTCCCACCCCAAAATGTGTGAAAAAAGTGCTTTTTCCAGCAAAAATTGAGGTTTGCAGGGGATTCTGGGTAAGGAAACGTTGGGGGATCCACGCAAGCCATACCTCCCTGGAAGCCGCCGGGTGTCTAGTTTTCAGAAATGCGTGGGTTTGGTAGGTTTCCCTAGATGGCCGCCGAGCACCGGGCCAAAAACCCAAGTGACCCCCCTTGCAAAACCAGGTGGTTTTGCGACAGGCCCTTTTGATGTCGCCTCACTGCGTTTTGGGCCCTTGCCTGCGGTGGGTACTTGGGCCTCCCACACAAGTGAGGCACCATTTTTACCGGGAGACCTGGGGGAACGCTGGGTGGTGGTAAATTTGTGTGAGCCCGGTGATGCCACTACTTTCCCACCCCAAAATGTGTGAAAAAAGTGATTTTTCCAGCAAAAATTGAGGTTTGCAGGGGATTCTGGGTAAGGAAACGTTGGGGGATCCACGCAAGCCATACCTCCCTGGAAGCCGCCGGGTGTCTAGTTCTCAGAAATGTGTGGGTTTGGTAGGTTTCCCTAGATGGCCGCCGAGCACCGGGCCAAAAACCCAAGTGACCCCCCTTGCAAAACCAGGTGGTTTTGCAACAGGCCCTTTTGATGTCGCCTCACTGCGTTTTGGGCCCTTGCCTGCGGCGGGTACTTGGGCCTCCCACACAAGTGAGGCACCATTTTTACTGGGAGACCTGGGGGAACGCTGGGTGGTGGTAAATTTGTGTGAGCCCGGTGATGCCACTACTTTCCCACCCCAAAATGTGTGAAAAAAGTGCTTTTTTCAGCAAAAATTTAGGTTTGCAGGGGATTCTGGGTAAGGAAACGTTGGGGGATCCACGCAAGCCATACCTCCCTGGAAGCCGCCGGGTGTCTAGTTTTCAGAAATGCGTGGGTTTGGTAGGTTTCCCTAGATGGCCGCCGTGCCCAGGGCCAAAAAGCCAAGAGACCCCCCTTGCAAAACCAGGTGGTTTTGAGATAGGCAATTTTGATGTCACCTCACTATGTTTTGCGCCGTTTCCTGTCGCGGGCACTAGGCCGACCCACACAAGTGAGGTACCGTTTTTCTCGAAAGACTTTGGGGAACGCAGGGTGGGTGGAAATTTGTGGATCCACGCAGATTCCGGAACTTTCCACGACAGAATTGTGGGGATAATGTGTTTTTTTTCCCAATTTTTTAGGTTTGCAAGGGATTCTGGGTAACAGACCCTGGTGGGAGGCAGTCAAGTCACCCCATCCTGGATTCCCCTGGGTGTCTAGTTTTCAAAAATGTATAGGTTTGCTAGGTTTACCCAGGTGCCCGCAGAGCTAGGGTTCAAAAACTACAGCTAGTCATTTTTCCAAAAAAGGGTCATTTTTCACTGCGAAATTGAGGTGTGACCAGGTTGCGTTTTGCGCTGTTTCCTGTCGCGGGCACTAGGCCGACCCACACAAGTGAGGTACCGTTTTTCTCGTAAGACTTTGGGGAACGCGGGGTGGGTGGAAATTTGTGGATCCACGCAGATTCCGGAACTTTCCACGACCGAAATGTGGGGAAAATGTGTTTTTTTGCCAATTTTTTAGGTTTGCAAGGGATTCTGGGTAACAGACCCTGGTGGGAGGCAGTCAAGTCACCCCATCCTGGATTCCCCTGGGTGTCTAGTTTTCAAAAATGTATAGGTTTGCTAGGTTTCCCCAGGTGCCCGCAGAGCTAGGGTTCAAAAACTACAGCTAGTCATTTTTCCAAAAAAGGGTCATTTTTCACTGCGAAATTGAGGTGTGACCAGGTTGCGTTTTGCGCCGTTTCCTGTCGCGGGCACTAGGCCGAGCCACACAAGTGAGGTACCGTTTTTCTCGTAAGACTTTGGGGAACGCGGGGTGGGTGGAAATTTGTGGATCCACGCAGACTCCGGAACTTTCCACGACCGAAATGTGGGGAAAATGTGTTTTTTTGCCAATTTTTTAGGTTTGCAAGGGATTCTGGGTAACAGACCCTGGTGGGAGGCAGTCAAGTCACCCCATCCTGGATTCCCCTGGGTGTCTAGTTTTCAAAAATGTATAGGTTTGCTAGGTTTCCCCAGGTGCCCGCAGAGCTAGGGTTCAAAAACTACAGCTAGTCATTTTTCCAAAAAAGGGTCATTTTTCACTGCGAAATTGAGGTGTGACCAGGTTGCGTTTTGCGCCGTTTACTGTCGCGGGCACTAGGCCGACCCACACAAGTGAGGTACCGTTTTTCTCGTAAGACTTTGGGGAACGCGGGGTGGGTGGAAATTTGTGGATCCACGCAGATTCCGGAACTTTCCACGACAGATTTGTGGGGAAAATGTGTTTTTTTTGCCAATTTTTTAGGTTTGCAAGGGATTCTGGGTAACAGACCCTGGTGGGAGACAGTCAAGTCACCCCATCCTGGATTCCCCTGGGTGTCTAGTTTTCAAAAATGTATAGGTTTGCTAGGTTTCCCCAGGTGCCCGCAGAGCTAGGGTTCAAAAACTACAGCTAGTCATTTTTCCAAAAAAGGGTCATTTTTCACTGCGAAATTGAGGTGTGACCAGGTTGCGTTTTGCGCCGTTTCCTGTCGCGGGCACTAGGCCGATCCACACAAGTGAGGTACCGTTTTTCTCGTAAGACTTTGGGGAACGCGGGGTGGGTGGAAATTTGTGGATCCACGCAGATTCTGGAACTTTCCACGACAGAAATGTGTGGAAAATGTGTTTTTTTTGCCAATTTTTTAGGTTTGCAAGGGATTCTGGGTAACAGACCATGGTGGGAGGCAGTCAAGTCACCCCATCCAGGATTCCCCTGGGTGTCTAGTTTTCAAAAATGTATAGGTTTGCTAGGTTTCCCCAGGTGCCCGCAGAGCTAGGGTTCAAAAACTACAGCTAGTCATTTTTCTAAAAAAGGGTCATTTTTCACTGCGAAATTGAGTTGTGACCAGGTTGCGTTTTGCGCCGTTTCCTGTCGCGGGCACTAGGCCGATCCACACAAGTGAGGTACCGTTTTTCTCGTAAGACTTTGGGGAACGCGGGGTGGGTGGAAATTTGTGGATCCACGCAGATTCCGGAACTTTCCACGACAGAAATGTGTGGAAAATGTGTTTTTTTTGCCAATTTTTTAAGTTTGCAAGGGATTCTGGGTAACAGACCCTGGTGGGAGGCAGTCAAGTCACCCCATCCTGGATTCCCCTGGGTGTCTAGTTTTCAAAAATGTATAGGTTTGCTAGGTTTCCCCAGGTGCCCGCAGAGCTAGGGTTCAAAAACTACAGCTAGTCATTTTTCCAAAAAAGGGTCATTTTTCACTGCGAAATTGAGGTGTGACCAGGTTGCGTTTTGTGCCGTTTCCTGTCGCGGGCACTAGGCCGATCCACACAAGTGAGGTACCGTTTTTCTCGTAAGACTTTGGGGAATGCGGGGTGGGTGGAAATTTGTGGAACCACGCAGATTCCGGAACTTTCCACGACAGAAATGTGTGGAAAATGTGTTTTTTTTGCCAATTTTTTAGGTTTGCAAGGGATTCTGGGTAACAGACCCTGGTGGGAGGCAGTCAAGTCACCCCATCCTGGATTCCCCTGGGTGTCTAGTTTTCAAAAATGTATAGGTTTGCTAGGTTTCCCCAGGTGCCCGCAGAGCTAGGGTTCAAAAACTACAGCTAGTCATTTTTCCAAAAAAGGGTCATTTTTCACTGCGAAATTGAGGTGTGACCAGGTTGCGTTTTGTGCCGTTTCCTGTCGCGGGCACTAGGCCGATCCACACAAGTGAGGTACCGTTTTTCTCGTAAGACTTTGGGGAATGCGGGGTGGGTGGAAATTTGTGGAACCACGCAGATTCCGGAACTTTCCACGACAGAAATGTGTGGAAAATGTGTTTTTTTTGCCAATTTTTTAGGTTTGCAAGGGATTCTGGGTAACAGACCCTGGTGGGAGGCAGTCAAGTCACCCCATCCTGGATTCCCCTGGGTGTCTAGTTTTCAAAAATGTATAGGTTTGCTAGGTTTCCCCAGGTGCCCGCAGAGCTAGGGTTCAAAAACTACAGCTAGTCATTTTTCCAAAAAAGGGTCATTTTTCACTGCGAAATTGAGGTGTGACCAGGTTGCGTTTTGCGCCGTTTCCTGTCGCGGGCACTAGGCCTATCCACACAAGTGAGGTACCGTTTTTCTCGTAAGACTTTGGGGAACGCGGGGTGGGTGGAAATTTGTGGATCCACGCAGATTCCGGAACTTTCCACGACCGAAATGTGGGGAAAATGTGTTTTTTTTGCCAATTTTTTAGGTTTGCAAGGGATTCTGGGTAACAGACCCTGGTGGGAGGCAGTCAAGTCACCCCATCCTGGATTCCCCTGGGTGTCTAGTTTTCAGAAATGTATAGGTTTGCTAGGTTTCCCCAGGTGCCCGCAGAGCTAGGGTTCAAAAACTACAGCTAGTCATTTTTCCAAAAAAGGGTCATTTTTCACTGCGAAATTGAGGTGTGACCAGGTTGCGTTTTGCGCCGTTTCCTGTCGCGGGCACTAGGCCGAGCCACACAAGTGAGGTACCGTTTTTCTCGTAAGACTTTGGGGAATGCGGGGTGGGTGGAAATTTGTGGGACCACGCAGATTCCGGAACTTTCCACGACAGAAATGTGTGGAAAATGTGGTTTTTTTGCCAATTTTTTAGGTTTGCAAGGGATTCTGGGTAACAGACCCTGGTGGGAGGCAGTCAAGTCACCCCATCCTGGATTCCCCTGGGTGTCTAGTTTTCAAAAATGTATAGGTTTGCTAGGTTTCCCCAGGTGCCCGCAGAGCTAGGGTTCAAAAACTACAGCTAGTCATTTTTCCAAAAAAGGGTCATTTTTCACTGCGAAATTGAGGTGTGACCAGGTTGCGTTTTGCGCCGTTTCCTGTCGCGGGCACTAGGCCGATCCACACAAGTGAGGTACCGTTTTTCTCGTAAGACTTTGGGGAACGCGGGGTGGGTGGAAATTTGTGGATCCACGCAGATTCCGGAACTTTCCACGACCAAAATGTGGGGAAAATGTGTTTTTTTTGCCAATTTTTTAGGTTTGCAAGGGATTCTGGGTAACAGACCCTGGTGGGAGGCAGTCAAGTCACCCCATCCTGGATTCCCCTGGGTGTCTAGTTTTCAAAAATGTATAGGTTTGCTAGGTTTCCCCAGGTGCCCGCAGAGCTAGGGTTCAAAAACTACAGCTAGTCATTTTTCCAAAAAAGGGTCATTATTCACTGCGAAATTGAGGTGTGACCAGGTTGCGTTTTGCGCCGTTTCCTGTCGCGGGCACTAGGCCGAGCCACACAAGTGAGGTACCGTTTTTCTCGTAAGACTCTGGGGAACGCGGGGTGGGTGGAAATTTGTGGATCCACACAGATTCCGGAACTTTCCACGACCGAAATGTGGGGAAAATGTGGTTTTTTTGCCAATTTTTTAGGTTTGCAAGGGATTCTGGGTAACAGACCCTGGTGGGAGGCAGTCAAGTCACCCCATCCTGGATTCCCCTGGGTGTCTAGTTTTCAAAAATGTATAGGTTTGCTAGGTTTCCCCAGGTGCCCGCAGAGCTAGGGTTCAAAAACTACAGCTAGTCATTTGTCCAAAAAAGGGTCATTTTTCACTGCGAAATTGAGGTGTGACCAGGTTGCGTTTTGCGCCGTTTCCTGTCGCGGGCACTAGGCCGAGCCACACAAGTGAGGTACCGTTTTTCTCGTAAGACTTTGGGGAACGCGGGGTGGGTGGAAATTTGTGGATCCACGCAGATTCCGGAACTTTCCACGACCGAAATGTGGGGAAAATGTGTTTTTTTTGCCAATTTTTTAGGTTTGCAAGGGATTCTGGGTAACAGACCCTGGTGGGAGGCAGTCAAGTCACCCCATCCTGGATTCCCCTGGGTGTCTAGTTTTCAAAAATGTATAGGTTTGCTAGGTTTCCCCAGGTGCCCGCAGAGCTAGGGTTCAAAAACTACAGCTAGTCATTTTTCCAAAAAAGGGTCATTTTTCACTGCGAAATTGAGGTGTGACCAGGTTGCGTTTTGCGCCGTTTCCTGTCGCGGGCACTAGGCCGAGCCACACAAGTGAGGTACCGTTTTTCTTGTAAGACTCTGGGGAACGCGGGGTGGGTGGAAATTTGTGGATCCACGCAGATTCCGGAACTTTCCACGACAGAAATGTGGGGAAAATGTGTTTTTTTTGCCAATTGTTTAGGTTTGCAAGGGATTCTGGGTAACAGACCCTGGTGGGAGGCAGTCAAGTCACCCCATCCTGGATTCCCCTGGGTGTCTAGTTTTCAAAAATGTATAGGTTTGCTAGGTTTCCCCAGGTGCCCGCAGAGCTAGGGTTCAAAAACTACAGCTAGTCATTTGTCCAAAAAAGGGTCATTTTTCACTGCGAAATTGAGGTGTGACCAGGTTGCGTTTTGCGCCGTTTCCTGTCGCGGGCACTAGGCCGAGCCACACAAGTGAGGTACCGTTTTTCTCGTAAGACTCTGGGGAACGCGGGGTGGGTGGAAATCTGTGGATCCACGCAGATTCCGGAACTTTCCACGACCGAAATGTGGGGAAAATGTGTTTTTTTTGCCAATTTTTTAGGTTTGCAAGGGATTCTGGGTAACAGACCCTGGTGGGAGGCAGTCAAGTCACCCCATCCTGGATTCCCCTGGGTGTCTAGTTTTCAAAAATGTATAGGTTTGCTAGGTTTCCCCAGGTGCCCGCAGAGCTAGGGTTCAAAAACTACAGCTAGTCATTTGTCCAAAAAAGTGTCATTTTTCACTTCGAAATTGAGGTGTGACCAGGTTGCGTTTTGCGCCGTTTCCTGTCGCGGGCACTAGGCCGAGCCACACAAGTGAGGTACCGTTTTTCTCGTAAGACTTTGGGGAACGCGGGGTGGGTGGACATTTGTGGATCCACGCAGATTCCGGAACTTTCCACGACCGAAATGTGGGGAAAATGTGTTTTTTTTGCCAATTTTTTAGGTTTGCAAGGGATTCTGGGTAACAGACCCTGGTGGGAGGCAGTCAAGTCACCCCATCCTGGATTCCCCTGGGTGTCTAGTTTTCAAAAATGTATAGGTTTGCTAGGTTTCCCCAGGTGCCCGCAGAGCTAGGGTTCAAAAACTACAGCTAGTCATTTTTCCAAAAAAGGGTCATTTTTCACTGCGAAATTGAGGTGTGACCAGGTTGCGTTTTGCGCCGTTTCCTGTCGCGGGCACTAGGCCGACCCACACAAGTGAGGTACCGTTTTTCTCGTAAGACTTTGGGGAACGCGGGGTGGGTGGAAATTTGTGGATCCACGCAGATTCCGGAACTTTCCACGACAGAAATGTGGGGAAAATGTGTTTTTTTTGCCAATTTTTTAGGTTTGCAAGGGATTCTGGGTAACAGACCCTGGTGGGAGGCAGTCAAGTCACCCCATCCTGGATTCCCCTGGGTATCTAGTTTTCAAAAATGTATAGGTTTGCTAGGTTTCCCCAGGTGCCCGCAGAGCTAGGGTTCAAAAACTACAGCTAGTCATTTGTCCAAAAAAGGGTCATTTTTCACTGCGAAATTGAGGTGTGACCAGGTTGCGTTTTGCGCCGTTTCCTGTCACGGGCACTAGGCCGACCCACACAAGTGAGGTACCGTTTTTCTCGTAAGACTTTGGGGAACGCGGGGTGGGTGGAAATTTGTGGATCCACGCAGATTCCGGAACTTTCCACGACAGAATTGTGGGGAAAATGTGGTTTTTTTGCCAATTTTTTAGGTTTGCAAGGGATTCTGGGTAACAGACCCTGGTGGGAGGCAGTCAAGTCACCCCATCCTGGATTCCCCTGGGTGTCTAGTTTTCAAAAATGTATAGGTTTGCTAGGTTTCCCCAGGTGCCCGCAGAGCCAGGGTTCAAAAACTACAGCTAGTCATTTGTCCAAAAAAGGGCCATTTTTCACTGCGAAATTGAGGTGTGACCAGGTTGCGTTTTGCGCCGTTTCCTGTCGCGGGCACTAGGCCGAGCCACACAAGTGAGGTACCGTTTTTCTCATAAGACTCTGGGGAACGCGGGGTGGGTGGAAATTTGTGGATCCACGCAGATTCCGGAACTTTCCACGACCGAAATGTGGGGAAAATGTGTTTTTTTTGCCAATTTTTTAGGTTTGCAAGGGATTCTGGGTAACAGACCCTGGTGGGAGGCAGTCAAGTCACCCCATCCTGGATTCCCCTGGGTGTCTAGTTTTCAAAAATGTATAGGTTTGCTAGGTTTCCCCAGGTGCCCGCAGAGCTAGGGTTCAAAAACTACAGCTAGTCATTTGTCCAAAAAAGTGTCATTTTTCACTGCGAAATTGAGGTGTGACCAGGTTGCGTTTTGCGCCGTTTCCTGTCGCGGGCACTAGGCCGAGCCACACAAGTGAGGTACCGTTTTTCTCGTAAGACTTTGGGGAACGCGGGGTGGGTGGAAATTTGTGGATCCACGCAGATTCCGGAACTTTCCACGACCGAAATGTGGGGAAAATGTGGTTTTTTTGCCAATTTTTTAGGTTTGCAAGGGATTCTGGGTAACAGACCCTGGTGGGAGGCAGTCAAGTCACCCCATCCTGGATTCCCCTGGGTGTCTAGTTTTCAAAAATGTATAGGTTTGCTAGGTTTCCCCAGGTGCCCGCAGAGCTAGGGTTCAAAAACTACAGCTAGTCATTTTTCCAAAAAAGGGTCATTTTTCACTGCGAAATTGAGGTGTGACCAGGTTGCGTTTTGCGCCGTTTCCTGTCGCGGGCACTAGGCCGATCCACACAAGTGAGGTACCGTTTTTCTCGTAAGACTTTGGGGAACGCGGGGTGGGTGGAAATTTGTGGATCCACGCAGATTCCGGAACTTTCCACGACCAAAATGTGGGGAAAATGTGGTTTTTTTGCCAATTTTTTAGGTTTGCAAGGGATTCTGGGTAACAGACCCTGGTGGGAGGCAGTCAAGTCACCCCATCCTGGATTCCCCTGGGTGTCTAGTTTTCAAAAATGTATAGGTTTGCTAGGTTTCCCCAGGTGCCCGCAGAGCTAGGGTTCAAAAACTACAGCTAGTCATTTTTCCAAAAAAGGGTCATTTTTCACTGCGAAATTGAGGTGTGACCAGGTTGCGTTTTGCGCCGTTTCCTGTCGCGGGCACTAGGCCGAGCCACACAAGTGAGGTACCATTTTTCTCGTAAGACTCTGGGGAACGCGGGGTGGGTGGAAATTTGTGGATCCACGCAGATTCCGGAACTTTCCACGACCGAAATGTGGGGAAAATGTGGTTTTTTTGCCAATTTTTTAGGTTTGCAAGGGATTCTGGGTAACAGACCCTGGTGGGAGGCAGTCAAGTCACCCCATCCTGGATTCCCCTGGGTGTCTAGTTTTCAAAAATGTATAGGTTTGCTAGGTTTCCCCAGGTGCCCGCAGAGCTAGGGTTCAAAAACTACAGCTAGTCATTTGTCCAAAAAAGGGTCATTTTTCACTGCGAAATTGAGGTGTGACCAGGTTGCGTTTTGCGCCGTTTCCTGTCGCGGGCACTAGGCCGAGCCACACAAGTGAGGTACCGTTTTTCTTGTAAGACTTTGGGGAACACGGGGTGGGTGGAAATTTGTGGATCCACGCAGATTCCGGAACTTTCCACGACCGAAATGTGGGGAAAATGTGTTTTTTTTGCCAATTTTTTAGGTTTGCAAGGGATTCTGGGTAACAGACCCTGGTGGGAGGCAGTCAAGTCACCCCATCCTGGATTCCCCTGGGTGTCTAGTTTTCAAAAATGTATAGGTTTGCTAGGTTTCCCCAGGTGCCCGCAGAGCTAGGGTTCAAAAACTACAGCTAGTCATTTTTCCAAAAAAGGGTCATTTTTCACTGCGAAATTGAGGTGTGACCAGGTTGCGTTTTGCGCCGTTTCCTGTCGCGGGCACTAGGCCGAGCCACACAAGTGAGGTACCGTTTTTCTCGTAAGACTCTGGGGAACGCGGGGTGGGTGGAAATTTGTGGATCCACGCAGATTCCGGAACTTTCCACGACAGAAATGTGGGGAAAATGTGGTTTTTTTGACCAATTTTTTAGGTTTGCAAGGGATTCTGGGTAACAGACCCTGGTGGGAGGCAGTCAAGTCACCCCATCCTGGATTCCCCTGGGTGTCTAGTTTTCAAAAATGTATAGGTTTGCTAGGTTTCCCCAGGTGCCCGCAGAGCTAGGGTTCAAAAACTACAGCTAGTCATTTGTCCAAAAAAGGGTCATTTTTCACTGCGAAATTGAGGTGTGACCAGGTTGCGTTTTGCGCCGTTTCCTGTCGCGGGCACTAGGCCGAGCCACACAAGTGAGGTACCGTTTTTCTCGTAAGACTCTGGGGAACGCGGGGTGGGTGGAAATTTGTGGATCCACGCAGATTCCGGAACTTTCCACGACCGAAATGTGGGGAAAATGTGTTTTTTTTGCCAATTTTTTAGGTTTGCAAGGGATTCTGGATAACAGACCCTGGTGGGAGGCAGTCAAGTCACCCCATCCTGGATTCCCCTGGGTGTCTAGTTTTCAAAAATGTATAGGTTTGCTAGGTTTCCCCAGGTGCCCGCAGAGCTAGGGTTCAAAAACTACAGCTAGTCATTTGTCCAAAAAAGTGTCATTTTTCACTGCGAAATTGAGGTGTGACCAGGTTGCGTTTTGCGCCGTTTCCTGTCGCGGGCACTAGGCCGAGCCACACAAGTGAGGTACCGTTTTTCTCGTAAGACTTTGGGGATCGCGGGGTCGGTGGAAATTTGTGGATCCACGCAGATTCCGGAACTTTCCACGACCGAAATGTGGGGAAAATGTGTTTTTTTTGCCAATTTTTTAGGTTTGCAAGGGATTCTGGGTAACAGCCCCTGGTGGGAGGCAGTCAGGTCACCCCATCCAGGATTCCCCTGGGTGTCTAGTTTTCAAAAATGTATAGGTTTGCTAGGTTTCCCCAGGTGCCTGCAGAGCTAGGGTTCAAAAACTACAGCTAGTCATTTTTCCAAAAAAGGGTCATTTTTCACTGCGAAATTGAGGTGTGACCAGGTTGCGTTTTGCGCCGTTTCCTGTCGCGGGCACTAGGCCGACCCACACAAGTGAGGTACCATTTTTCTCGTAAGACTCTGGGGAACGCGGGGTGGGTGGAAATTTGTGGATCCACGCAGATTCCAGAACTTTCCACGACAGAAATGTGGGGAAAATGTGGTTTTTTTGCCAATTTTTTAGGTTTGCAAGGGATTCTGGGTAACAGACCCTGGTGGGAGGCAGTCAAGTCACCCCATCCTGGATTCCCCTGGGTGTCTAGTTTTCAAAAATGTATAGGTTTGCTAGGTTTCCCCAGGTGCCCGCAGAGCTAGGGTTCAAAAACTACAGCTAGTCATTTTTCCAAAAAAGGGTCATTTTTCACTGCGAAATTGAGGTGTGACCAGGTTGCGTTTTGCGCCATTTCCTGTCGCGGGCACTAGGCCGACCCACACAAGTGAGGTACCGTTTTTCTCGTAAGACTTTGGGGAACGCGGGGTGGGTGGAAATTTGTGGATCCACGCAGATTCCGGAACTTTCCACGACAGAAATGTGGGGAAAATGTGTTTTTTTTTGCCAATTTTTTAGGTTTGCAAGGGATTCTGGGTAACAGACCCTGGTGGGAGGCAGTCAAGTCACCCCATCCTGGATTCCCCTGGGTGTCTAGTTTTCAAAAATGTATAGGTTTGCTAGGTTTCCCCAGGTGCCCGCAGAGCTAGGGTTCAAAAACTACAGCTAGTCATTTTTCCAAAAAAGGGTCATTTTTCACTGCGAAATTGAGGTGTGACCAGGTTGCGTTTTGCGCCGTTTCCTGTCGCGGGCACTAGGCCGATCCACACAAGTGAGGTACCGTTTTTCTCGTAAGACTTTGGGGAACGCGGGGTGGGTGGAAATTTGTGGATCCACGCAGATTCCGGAACTTTCCACGACAGAAATGTGTGGAAAATGTGGTTTTTTTGCCAATTTTTTAGGTTTGCAAGGGATTCTGGGTAACAGACCCTGGTGGGAGGCAGTCAAGTCACCCCATCCTGGATTCCCCTGGGTGTCTAGTTTTCAAAAATGTATAGGTTTGCTAGGTTTCCCCAGGTGCCCGCAGAGCTAGGGTTCAAAAACTACAGCTAGTCATTTTTCCAAAAAAGGGTCATTTTTCACTGCGAAATTGAGTTGTGACCAGGTTGCGTTTTGCGCCGTTTCCTGTCGCGGGCACTAGGCCGATCCACACAAGTGAGGTACCGTTTTTCTCGTAAGACTTTGGGGAACGCGGGGTGGGTGGAAATTTGTGGATCCACGCAGATTCTGGAACTTTCCACGACAGAAATGTGTGGAAAATGTGTTTTTTTTGCCAATTTTTTAGGTTTGCAAGGGATTCTGGGTAACAGACCCTGGTGAGAGGCAGTCAAGTCACCCCATCCTGGATTCCCCTGGTTGTCTAGTTTTCAAAAATGTATAGGTTTGCTAGGTTTCCCAAGGTGCCCGCAGAGCTAGGGTTAAAAAACTAGAGCTAGGCACTTTGCAAAAAAAGGGTAATTTTGCATTGTGAAAATGTGGTGTGACCACGTTGCGTTTTGCGCCGTTTCCTGTCGTGGGCACTATGCCTACCCACACAAGTGAGGTACCATTTTTATCGGGAGACTTAGGGTAATTCAGATTTGTAAAGGAACTGTTATTATCTATTGACTTTCCATGCATTTCTGCTTTCCAAATGAAAGATATTGTGTAAAAAAGAAGTCATTCTAAAAAATGACTGATAATTCTAATGCTAGTATGAGTATTCCCAATTTCAGAAATGTGCAAATATCTACTGTTTCTAAACTCTATATTTTGTTCCCAAATCAGAAATACATAGGTGTCTTTCATACCGTTTTTTCCATGTACACTTTTTTACAGAATAATTACTATATACCCGATACATAATAAAAAACCCTTGCAAGTTACTACTCAGTTTTTGGCTCTGGGTTCGTCGGGTTCTTGGTGAACCTACAAGTCCTATATATCCCCACAACCAGTAATGTCCAGCGGATGCAACGGTAAATTGCTTTCAAAGAGCTGTCATAATTAGAAGAAGTTACAGGTGAAAACGTTGACACAAAAGGCTGTTTTTTTCAACTGAATTTCAATTTATCCTACATTTAACTGTTTGTTTCTATAAAAAAACCTTGATGGATCTACACAAATGACCCCTTGCTGAATTCAGAATGTTGTCTTCTTTTCAAAAATGTATAGCTTTCCAGGATCCACTATTGCTTTTGTACCCATTTCAGCCACTAACTGGAAGGAGGTCAAAAGCACAAAAAATTGCAAAAATAGGCTATGTCCCAGAAAAATGCCAAAACTGTGTAAAAAATGTTGGATTTCTATCAAAAGTCAAGTATCACCGAAAAGCTGGGAAAATGGTGATTTCAACCCCACAAACCCTTTTTTGATAACATTTGCAGGGAAAATCCCAGATGCTTTCATTTGCAGCCCGTTTTTCCAATTTTTCCAAAAAAACCCAAAATTTTGCTGTATTTTGGCTCTTTTCTGTGACCCCTCCAGGGGAATCCACAAACCCTGGGTACCTTTAGAATACCCATGATGTTGGAAGAAAAGGACGCAAATTTGGCGTGGCTACCTAATGCGGTCAAAAAGTTACAGGGGCCTAAGCGCGCACTACCCCAAATAGCCAAAAAAAGGCCTGGCACAGGAGGGGGAAAAGGCCTGGCAGCGAAGGGGTTAAGAAGTATTTGTGTGTCATCAGCATAGTTATAGCATGTGAGCTGATAAGTTAGTTGATCATTGCAGTAATGACTTCATGTAGATGTTGAAAAGCATGGGTGAGATGATAGAGTCTTGATGGACCCCTGCTTTTGTGAGGTATGGTTTGGCAGCTGAAAGGTCTAAGATAAATAGTGCAGCGACCCGGTTCCACTCTACTGTGTTTTTAAGGTCATCCCGGATGACGATGAGGGCAGATTCTGTGCCTCTTCCTTGACCAAATCCTGTTTGGAAGTCGGATAGTATGGAGGTATTTACAATGAATTGTAACATCTGGGCGCATGCTACTCTTTCTATCAGTTTTCTCAGAAATGGTCCATTTGTAATCAGTCTGTAGTTGTTTGGGTCCTGCGTCTCCAGGTCTATTTTCTTTATTAATGGGTGTACATATGCCTCTTTTAAATATTCTGGAAAGAGCCCTGTACTTAACGAATTATTGATAATTGTTCTGACTGGTGTTGCAGCACAGGTTGTTAAAATAATGTGCTTGAAGATTTGTGGTGGACTAAGATTAGAAGGGCAGCCGGATGACCTGCTAGCTTTGACGTGATCCATGAATTCACTTTTTGATAGTTGTTTTAAGGGATGTAGAGGCTGGGTTAGCCTTCCTTTGGAGGGGATTGATGGAAATGGGTTGGTGCTAGTGGTTTTCCTTTGTTTTCAATCCAATTCAATAATTGTTTTTCAATCATACCCAGGCTGGTCTTATAAGATGCACAGGTTAAAAGACAACAATAAAAATGTAAAATATTTAAAATATGTTAAAAAAGTACATGCTGGGAGCTGGGGGAAAACATGGCGGCCAGCTAGTTAGCGGGTCGCAGGTGAGCCCGGAAAGCGCATCGGGAAAATGAGTCTAGCATGAAATGAAAATGAACAGGCGGTACGCACCAGTACATTGTGACGATCGGCAACGGGGATAGCTGGGTTCACAGTGCCGGCGGTGGTTACATTCTTCCTTTCATTCATTGGAACGTGACAATTAGGTTTGGCAGCACAGCGGCAGATCAGCTGTGGGCGAGGGCAGCACTGGAGCTGCGCAGGGGATGATGCGCTGCTTCCAGGATTATTTTCCGGGGTGGAGGAGGCAGGGACAGCATAACCGGCTGCAGAGGGGTCTGCACCAACGTCCAGACAGAAATCAGCTTAAGCTCTGGGGGCAGTGCTGGACTCCCATCACAACCACCACTTCAGGAGCCACTCCAGGAAGTGGCTGTAGAGATGGACTCTATCAAAATAAAAACGGGTAAGGGCAGGAAAAGATCTCAAGGGGGGGGACCGGCGGAGTGGAGCCAAAGGAAGTTTCCAGACATACTGTCAGGAGTACAGGGAAAGGCAGTTGTTTGGTAGCTCCTGGTTTAACGAGGGCTATATTTATACGTTGAGGAGGAGGAAGGGGAGGAGGAGGAGAGCAAGATAAGAGAAGGAAGCAGGGTAGGGCAGATAAAATAAACGTCAGTCAAAGAGACTGCAGTACACAGGAAAATACAAACAAAAAAAAACAGTACGGAGCAAAAAATTAAGGTTACTCCCTCACTCAGGACTTACTTCAAGATCCTGCCAAAAACCCTTATACTAAAAGAAAGTAGTAAGATGGAGACAAAGGGGTATCAGGAAGAACTGAGCAACAAGGGATGCTAGGCAAGACCGTGGAGTTGCCAAACTTGGGAGATTGGTCTAAGGACGTAAGTCCAACCCGTTATCAGGTCCTTGCCACGGACACATTGGACACCCCAGTAGCTGCTGGGAGAGCCTACCCAACCTCTTGTCCAGAGGTCTCAATCAAGCCCTATAGCAGCCAAGAGGGGAAATTACTAACTCCAGGGAGGTTCTGAGTGAGAGGGAGGCGACGGAGAGAGAATTTAGTGAGGAGGCAGGCACTGTTTCCAAAAACTCGGACAGGGAGAACTTTTCCATCAGTGCTCTTTTTACAATCCTTACTTTGGAAACAAAGAATAGATTTGAAACCTCAGAAGTAAATCAGAAAGAGATCAGGTCGGTCTGTGAAAGTCTGGAGAGGAAAATTGATGATCTGAGTACTAGAACAGTCACCCTAGAAGGGGAAGTAAGGGACCTCAAGGAGGCGGTGAAAGTCCATGCTGCTGTAATTGAGGGGCTAAAAACAAATGAGAGTGAACAGCAGGAGAGGGTAGAAAGGTTGGAAAACTTTCAGAGGAGGAACAATTTGAAGATCTTAAAAATTCCCTGAAAGCAAGGAGGGGGATGACATCAAAACTTATATAGTTCAGTTGATTAAAAATGAGCTACCCTGGAGGAAACAGAAGAGGAGATCATTAAAGACATTCAGAGGATTCATAGAGACCCCTTTAGACTCAACACAAATAGGATTAAGCCCAGGAGAATTTTAGTAAATTTCCTTACCTACACTTTAAAGGAAAAGATCTTGTCCAATGCTCTGAGTAAAAAGGTGTTGGAGGTCGACGGAGTTAATTTTCAAGTCGGGTCAGATGTGTCAAGTGTAACCTCCAACAGGCAGTGGGAGTTCAGGAAGAGAATTAAACCACTAAGGAAGCTAGGTGCATCTGTACAGCCTAAGTTCCTGGCTCTTCTGAAGGTGATGCTTAATAATAAAATGCATACCTTCTGCTTTGTCAAAGAGGTAGATAAGTTCATTGAAACTCTGCATCCTGGGGGTTAGTAAAATAGGTCACATGACGAATTAGTCCCTGATATACTGGGGGTTAGTATCGATGACACTGAAACTAATCAGACCTGGGTCTGTCAATGTTATGTTATTTCTTTTCTTTTCTGGGATTTACTGTTGCTCTTTATAGAGCCATAGGTTTTGGTATATTAGGTGCATTATTCTTTCATGTTTACGTTTCACTATTGGTGTTCAATGCGCACTCAGATGGGCACCCACAGGGCTTTAGCCATGAAAACCAGGGTAGGGTTTTCCATGGGGGGAGGGTGTAGGGAGCACGCGGTGGGGAGCATGTGGGAGAAAAAAAATCCTCTTTCGTCTTGTTGGCATTATATTTGCATCTAACTGCTGATCCTATAGGGGATGGTTGAGAAAGGAACAAATGAGATAACATTTTTATCTTGGAATGTGAATGGTCTGCAGGTAAGGGGTAGACGGTGGAAGATACTGCAGTACTTAAGGGGTTATTCCGCACAGATTATCATTATTCAGGAGACTCATTTAACGGAAAATGCGAGTCGAGAATTTTTTAAAGCCAAATGATGGATCTCCCAAGCAATCTATACAAAGCAGTCGGCAGTTACAAAAGGCGTGGCAGTCCTGGTGAAATGGCGGACGAATATCTCCGTAGTGGGTAGTGTTTCAAATATAGCGGGTTGATAGCTAGTGGCAAAATTAAAAATGTTTGGATAAAAATACACTTTGGTGGGTTATTATGGCCCAAATCAAGAGGACATGGGCCCGATAGAAGAACTATCCACCGAGCTATTAAATTTCCCAGACCCAATCATCATGGCAGGAGATTTAAATGTGGTATTGGTCCACAGGATAGATAGATCCCTGAACATTAGAGCAGTGGTAAATCCCAAAATGTCTGGCTTGATAAAAAAAAAAGTGATGGTTCAAATTGGACTCTGAGATATTTGGCGACTTAGGGCAAGGTCTCAGAAAGGTTTTACATTTTATAATAAGAAATATAGACATCAGTCTAGGATTGACTATTTCTTAATAGATAACAAACTCAAGGACCATGTACTAGATATCAAACACATAGGGGTTCATCTCTCAGATCATTCAGCAATATTACTTCATATAAGGCTCGGTGAGGGGTTGGCTCAGTCAAGATGGACATTGGATCGTACGATTTTATTAGATGAAGAGATTCTAGTCATCTTAAAACACGAGACAAAGCTGGCCAACACACTGGCCAACACACTAGCGACATTAGCTAATACAATTACATAAGGGCATGAGGCTGGGGCGGGTCAATCACAGGGAGATGATCCAGAAATTGGTGTTTTCTTTCTTCCTGCTGCTTGGCCGCAACAGTTAAACCTGGTCCGCTCCCATCTCTATCCGTTGGTGTAATCAAGGCTGTTCCTGTGATAACAGTCAAGGGATGAGTGTAGGTATCACCTCTGGCCCTTTTATTTTCATTGCAGGCCAGTTACTGCATTGCTGGAATTGCAGGATTCGTCAAAAGATTAGTATAAGCAGCTGGCAGTCTCTGTGGCTTCTGGGTGCAAACAGAATCAACCTCCCCGATTTCAGACAGTTTGCTCAAATTGGCCCCGATGGCAGCAGAGAATTGACTCAGTTTGATATCCAGCAGAGGAGTGCACTCAAGCTATCCCAAAGTTCAGCAGTTGGTGGAGACATGATGCCTAAGTCATCCAACCTTTGTGCCATCATTTTAGCTTTAGGCTCCGTTGGCGTTGATGTGTGAGCCTTTTTTCTTTTGCGGAAGGCCCCGGGTCCGGGTTATGTGAGAAAACATTTACCAGAGATCTGTCATTTAGCTCGACCCCGTCCTTTGAACCCATACGAGCAGGGCACTATCCCTATCTCTTTCCAACAGAGTCGAATCCAGCAAATTAAGAGTAATACATTTAAAAGTTTTGATCACACAGTACCTGAACAGGGATGGGTGGATGGATTTTCCAGGCAGCGGGGTCACAAAACTAGAGAGCCAAGAGAGTTGGTCCAGCCCGGTCTCTGTCGGGCTATGATGGGCCCGTCTTGGACCTGTCTATGCCTGGGCATGTGCCCAGGCTCATTCCGTGCGCATTCCGCATTGCCGGATGTAACAAGTACTTTTCAGCATGTCTTGAGCAGCCAGCCCCTCCTCTGCCACACGGTGTGCTGCAGGACGAAGTCTCCCCCCAGCAGGGCCACAGGGAAAGTCTTTGGCAGTGCGGGCAAATGCAGGCAAACAGCCGGTGAAGTTTGGCATTGTTTTAAATAGGCCTGCTTTGGTTGTGTAATGATTTGCCAGTTTGTCAGTAAATTCTTGAGAAATGGGATGAGTTCCTTACTATAGATTTAGGTTTAGAGAATTCTTAATTTGAACATTTAGCATTTTGAATTCTGTTTAAATAGTACCTTTTTTTAGCTTTTTTGATTTTTGACTTGTATATTCTGTTATGGTTCTGTAGGTGAAGTTTTCCTGGATTGTTATTTGTTTTGAGCCAGGGGAACTACAGCTTTGCAATTTGTTGTGTTATCTTCTGCATTCATCCAAGGTGCTTGTTTTCTTGTGTCCTGTCTTGTTGTTCTTAGTGGTATTAGGATATCAAAAGTTTCCTGTTTGTTCCATGCATTTTATTATTACTTTTTGTGAAGGCAACAAGTAGAAATCATTACTCAACTAAGGACCATCTAGTGGCACTTAACACTGTATAGCAGCAAATTTAAAAATGAAATAGACAATAAATCACCATCTAACTTTGCATCTGAAGTTCAGGAAAAATAATTAGATAGCTTTTTTTAAAGATACTATAAAGAAAACAAATTTAAAAGGACCTATCTTTAAGTGGAATTGACCAATGGTACAAGCTTGTGCAGTCCCTCAAATTGAAGGGAGCCATTGGGTAAAGTGGAATGACCCATTGCTCCATGTTGTATGATGTGGTGGGTGGAAGCAAAATGTGAAAGACAATCCATCAGACAATTGGATGAAACCTGCAGACCAAAAGCCCCCTGTAAATTTGTATATTATCCATGATTTATGTATGATTATGTAGGATTCTTTATGGAAAATAATAGGAAGCTGAGACAGCTAAAGCTGCCTCAAAAGCAAGTCCAAAAAAGATGGATTTTCCTCCATACCCATATCCAAATTATCATGAAACCTCCACTACAACTTCAGGTGTGCCACATTTATTGCAAAAGGAGCAACAAGATCCACATGATCAGGAGACTAAGGCATCTCAGAGAATCTAGAATCTGACAGTGGAATAAGCAGTGCAAGAGAAAAAACAATATAACTGGATGAAGTCTTTAGGAACAGTCTAGAAAATGATTTAGGTCAGGAATACGAATGTAAAAAGACAATCAGTATAATGTAGGTTCCAGGCGCAGTGCCAATGAAGCTAGAATTGAAAGAAAAGAGGGGACATTGAGCAGAACCACGCCTGCAGAGAATTCCTTGACAAAGCAACAATAATGACATTTCTGGTATCAGAGGTGACCAACTGTAATTCCTGCAGTGTTTTCAATCAGAAATCTTCTAACTGTATAAGAGTTGAAGAGGAAGAAGAGGAAGAAGATAAAGCTACAAATGTAGCAGCAGCTCACAAAACGAGCTAGGGATGTTATCCCAGTCTGTGCCTCTAGGATCTGGGTGCGGGTTAGTATTTCAACAAGAATGAGGCACCCAAGAATTAAATCACATTTTTCACATATCATCTTTGTTTCTGTAGAGGTATTCAATAGATGTGAGGTCCTTTTTCCTTAGATGGAAATGATGACAGGAGAGTGATCAAACCGGTGTCCTCTTCCAGCTTTTGGCAAAGCAGCCTACCACACAAGCATCATTGGGTGCCATACATTTTTTTTACAACAGTTTCTTTCAATCCCTATAAGAGAATTCTCTTCATACTGAATTTGTCATAGATAATTAACATGAGCGTGCTGGGACAAAAACATCTCCTTATAGGCAACTATGAATGTAGTAGCTGCAAATTGAGTTTTCACATTGACCTCCAAAAATATTGATCCATAATATGTGTGTGTTTTTTTTCTCCTGCTCCAGTTCCACCAGGGGGGGGGGGGGGGGGGAACGTCACAACTGGAGGAGCATGGAAGCCCAATTTCGATAGCCACAAAAGACTGTCATGGCTGAAACATGCCATCAAGTCTGTGTATGCTACTAAAGAATTTCTAGGACACTGTTCTTCTCAGAGTGAGCATCCTTTTGGAGAATTGGATTTCATGGCTATTTAAGTATATAAGTTCCGCTTCCTACATACGCTGACAAAAGATACCAGGGCTCCACCTTTCACCTCTGGTCGTATGCTAAATTCAAACCTCATTGCAAAATCCAAACCTAAATATCTTACCCACCTCAAGGGTGCAGTCAGTGGGAGCCTTTACACCGTGCCCCGGTCCTTTAGGATAAGAACGTTTACCCAAATGTACAGATTATCTTCCTTGTGGTCACTTTTAAAGTTCCCAGACTTCTAAGGACAGCTTCCATGATACAGGCAGATCCAGCAGTGATGAATGTGATCAAACTTTCTTAAGCCAGGTCCCAGCTAAGGTTAACTTCAAAACTGGTCTGCTGGTGCTTCTCCAAAACTGCCCTTCTCTGACATTTGTCTTCTTTATGTCTTCTCAAAGTCCAGCTGTGTTCTGATGGTGGGAAATCCAAATCCCCAAAAATAAGGGAAACTAAATAGCAGTTAGTAGAATGCAAATGAACCTTTTCTCACAAATTTCCCACACTGAGCCCTTCCCAAAATTTCAGACTTTACTCTGAATTATGGCTCAAGCCATCCCACAAGGCACTATTCCAGTTGTTTTGTTTTAAAAAGAGAAAGAAAGCCTAACTCGGCTGTGTGGACTGCTCAGTCCTGAGCATTTCATCGTCACTTTAAATGGGTTATCTCCCTCTCCTCATCAAAGGAAACCCTTTTGAATCTGGTCCTCTTCTTATGGTCCACTCCTACATAACAGAAGCCACTGAGCTCATAATAAGGCTTCCTATAATGCCCAATACTCCTGTCTCGTACCCTTTTCATGCTGCTGCTAAATTCTATAGGGCTCTGCACTTCTTTGAGCGTACAGCTTAGCTCAATTTACCATTCTTCCAACAACAATCTGGGGAGATGCGGGTGCTACTTCATAAAGGTGTGAAGTCCAGCAGTCATATTATACCTCAAGACCTACAGCTCTACAGGCAGTGTACTAACTAACTTACTTAATATATTTTCACGAGCTGAGATTTTCTTGAGGATAATGAGTTGCAGGGGTAGGAGCTGGACAGAACCAGTTTAGTAACTGCCAGGATTTGAGCAACATTTTTAACATTAATTTTCTGGCATTTGTACAAAAAATCCAAATCCACAATGAAGCGGATTTCTGTATTTAGGAGCATGCTTTAAAGACGAATGATCTACCTTATTCCTAAGATAAGTCAGTGATGTGACTACTTTGCCTTGCTCGTATACAGTGTCTTCGATGCCTGGTACCACAGGAAAAAAGCAAACTAACATACATCAGTTCCAAACATTGTTTTACCATGTGTTGTGAACTTCACAGCACACTTTGCAGATGATATTCATTTTTAGAACTAAGGTCAAATTTGTAACAAAGGTTTTACTTTTACCACAGCTTGACCTGCAGTGATAAAGAGCCCTTGTGCAGTTCTAATGCATAGTTTGATGTCTCTCATGTGGGTGCTGAAAGACCAGTGCTTAATTTGTAAAATAATAAATGCCAGGGGCCTTACCAGGAGGCCACTGTAGCTTGCACCACCCATCGCCCCGGTCATCGCTGTCAAAACAACATTAACCATCTCTCTCACCTGCAAGAGCGACAGTTAAGATTATTCCAGGTCGCTAAAGGAATGGCTGGGGAGACAGGAATTCGTAATTGTTTATATATATTGTATTCACAAACAACCATTGTTCTGCTCATCTCTAAATTACATGAGCAGTGCCACCATGTGGCAGACTGTCATAAGTGTGGAGTTGACAATTAAGTGCAGGTGCCGAGCAAGGGAAACCAATTAAGTACCAGTGGCGAGCCCTGGAAACCACCAGTTCAAATTAAGCACTCGGTAAGACCAGTGACGGCCCGTGTAGGGGGTTTTACCGGGGCGGTGACGTGGCACAGAGGAGGGGCAGGGTGGGGGGTTGCAAAATGCGGCATACGGCCGAGTTCAGGTAAGTTACGAAAAAAATTAATAAAACGAATTTCGTTGCGCGCGCTGCATCGCCAAATACGATGCAGCGTGCGCAACGAAATTCGTTTTATTAATTTTTTCGTAACTTACCTGAACTCGCCGTATGCTGCATTTTGCAACCCCCCACCCTGCCCCTCCTCTGTGCCACGTCACCGCCCCGGTAAAACGCCCTACACGGGCCGTCACTGGGTAAGACCATACTGCATACTGCAGCCAGGGTAGAAACTGTGCCTCAATTGCATCACATTTTTACTTGGAAATAAAATAAAAACTCAAATATGGCAATTGGTGCTTAGCAAGCAGCTACCATGTTTATGGAATAACGAGCCCGTGTATTTTTGGCAGCCTCACATCTCCCTAGGGTGCAAACAGAGTAACAAATCAATAAAACATGTGGCAACCATGCAAAATGTGCACTTTAGTTAGGCACTGCTATTACAAAGTCTAAGATATCAGCAGCGGCGGCTCCTCCACTAAGGTGGAGGAGCTTCGCCCCACTGCTGTTCAGCAGTGCAAAAAAGGAAAAATAAAATGACAATAACTCGCTGTTATTATCATTTTATTTTTCCTTGCTGAAGCCAGTTTTGGGGCAGGGCTGAGCAGGGCTTGGCTGTCGTCACAGCCAGCAGGGGGAGGAGTGGTATTTGTACTCAAGTGTGCCCAGCGGTTTGGCCGACTATCTTGGGCTTGCCAAACAGTCATGCACACTTTGCATGCTCTCCACGGACTGCAATGCAGAGCCTGGGTGGAGATCATGCACAGGCTTTCATTCCCCATCTGAGTGCCAAACCACGGTGCTCAGACCAATCATGACGCTGCTGTCATGATGACAGCAGTGTCGTGATTGTCTTAGGGGAGCCTGTGTGCTTCTGGGAAAAGAAGGGAGGACAGACGATGGAGGAAGACGGTGGCTGTGGAAAGGTAAGTTCATTTTCATTTTTTATCCCCCCCCCCCCTCACCACCACCATTACCTATCGACCACCACTGGATATCAGTGCTGATATCTCAAAACACATCTCAAATGACCACTCATGAACCAATGTTTCCACGCCTGACTGACACTAAGTTAAGGTCAACTTGAAGTTTACCCAACCACCATCAGTGTACCACACCCATTAAAGACCAGATCAGGACCCATCGATCCGAATGCCATAATACAGAGAGGGTGCATCCAATCCAAAACAGATGTTACAGAACATCGTGATCTGCACGTTCAGACTCTAATGGGGGCAGATGATCAGCCATGCAATATGTCCCAGAGGTGAGATTTGTGCATTTTATTAATTCAAATTAATCTGAATGCATAACAACTATCAACTCTGTACATACAGAACTTCAAGATACTTAAAATATACAAGGATAATACGTAATGGGAAAACACACAGCTAAAGAAGTATTTTCTCTACACCTCAAAATATGTTTCCTTCTCAACTTACCCAATGTTAACTGGGTGACGTATACAATGACTTGAACTCCAGGTTTGAGCTCGAACTGGACCAAGTTCTGGTTGAGAGCATTGAAAAGAATTTCCACAAGCTGAGGAGAAATAATCAATACATCAATATTTCAATATGCATTGTTTTTCAGCACTATGTATTAGTAGTTGACCTGATAGCTGGTGTCAACATCATATAGTTGAAGGGTAAGAAAGGACAGTGGGAGAAAGTGTGAGCTGTTAATAGATAGGAAGGATAAAATACCTCTAATCCAAGTCCAAAAACTACATTGGGTGTATTGACAATTCAAATATTTATAGCAAATTGATGCGAGTGAGCATGCCTACAAATGACAAAAATACTGGGTTATGTAAGAAAAATTACGCATAAAACAACATGTTGGTGCACAGGAATGCCTTTAATGGAATGCCGTTTGCATATCAGCCTATCTCAATTCCCAAAAGAAACCCTTAAAAAGCCAAAGTATGTCCTTCTAGATAGAATTCAAGTGACTAGCACTGAGGGAAGAGGTGTGCTTTCATTTGTTTTTTCAAAATGATATGTTTACATTTTAAGGAATAGGCCTCAGCATAATTGACTGAACTAATGCAACACTTGACGCGTGCCAAAGTTAGATATTGTGGTTCCAAGGCTAGCAATCTAGCGTCAGCATCATTCCTCGGGAATATTCTTTGCTGCTATTACAGCTGTTCAGTGAAGGTGCAATAGCGCTTAGATTACCTAATGAAAAGGGCATTATCACAACATTTCAAATTTTGTTTTAATAACATAAACCCTTCCTTTTATTCTGTCACCTATGGAAAACGCGATGGCATGAATATGCTCTAACTAACAGAAGTGCCCCTTCGAGCTCTCTCTAAAAGTTGCGAAGGTTGGCTAAACAATTTTATTTTTCTTAAAGCAGCCACTCACGTTGGAAGCTTGCACGCAAGCACGCGCTAAGCAGTCACAGCCTGCCTGACTTTGGCCGCGCGCTGCTGTGCTAAACAGTGTGTGACGGCCTCGCGCTGCTTGTGGGAGCCAGATTACAGTAAAAGGCAGCGTGCACATCTGATAGACGTCGTACTCCTGGGGAACAGTGCCCTTGCTGCTCTGACGAGAAGCCATGCTGCTGTGACAGAGGGTATGCTGATGTGACAGGTGTTTTGCTAATGTGACACCTAATAGATGGCAGCGGCAGATGTTAAGCTCAGCACACGGAGGGCTGTCACGATTCAGTATACAGAGCGCTGTGAGCAAAGGAGCAGACGCAGTTAGAGCTGGCCTGCTACCACATTACATTTTACTATCTGTGTTCTTGTGTCACACGTCAGCGCATCTGCGACGAGGAGGGGATCATAAGTCCGCAACTTTCAAAAGTTATTAAATTATCCTAATAAATTAGCCAACATGCATTGTAGTTGTAGTGGTCGTTGTTGGCCGCAGTTTATTAAGATTATGTACATACTCATTTTTGGTCATAATTAGTATGACCCCTGGTCATCTTTGTCATTTGTGAACTGCCATATCTTGGGTCATAAATCATACATATCCTTAGCATGTTATGCATATCACATTGCGGTACATTCTGTACACTTCCCCAGTTCGTAAATGGCACCAAAAAGTTATTTCATTAGTTCTTGGTAGTCCTTTTCTTGTCCCTTCTGGGACCACGATTTGGTTGGTCTCCACGCCCTTTGCGTGTAGGGGGGTACCTTCTCCCCGGAATTAGGCCCCAACTCGCTACCGATATGTGCCCTGCCATCTAGCCAGGTCTGGGCTGCGAGTGCCATCTCCGTTTGCTACCCCCTCCTTTGCTCGGCCAACTCACCCTGCCGTGCAGCATCCCAAAGTGAGTGGCCCTCCTCCTACACACTGCCCTGTCGGTGGATCCGAAAAAACAAAGTGCGCCGCTCACCCGCTCCACGAAGATAGGACCTACCTTGGTGGGAGCGGTGTCTTATATCCACCCCCCACCCGTTTCCCACCTTTCCGGGTGTTGTCCCCCCATTGAGGGGTTTGTATCTCGCCAGGCTCCCTATTGGACTGGGGCCTTGCGCCATTGTGGCGCTCGTGGGTGGGGGGGCGTGAGACACCTGGCTCTGTTTCTGGGCCAGTTCTCCTCCGGGCTCAGGGTAGGTTATGGTGCCGGCCCCTGAGCCTCTCCCCCTTCAGGGGAGTGGCGGCCTCTGCAAAATCATTTGAGATGGTCTAGCTGCAAACATAGCTGTTCTTTGAGGTCCGATATTCAGGCACATATAAATGCTTTCAACAATGTACCCTCTTTTATTATGGCCACCCAGTTTATATTGTTTCCCAAAAATAATACATAATTAGCTTTGTGTGCCACTTTTCCATCTTGAGTCTGAGGCCACAGCTAAGCTCAGTATCTTGGAAAAAGCTCATCACCACCCCATTGAAGATGCTGTGGACCGTCTCCTGGAAAACTGCTTAGGCAGAGGTCATCCAAAACTTGAACTGGTTAGTCAAAAAGAGCCTAAAAAGGGATGTAAGGTGACAGGATTATGGGTAACTCTTGCTTTGATGATACGCATTGAGGAAATAAAATCTAGTTAACCACTCAGTCTATTGCAACATTAAAAGACTATCAAGGAAATTTGGCAATTGAGGTCTACCCATCAAAATATTAGTATTTATGTTCCTTAAGTCTGAATATGAATAAAACCATCTAGAGTTCATGGTACCAAAATAGGGACCATTCACTTGGAATCTGCAATATTTTTTTTTTACTCAAGACGCACACATACTGTTGAATAGATTTCTCAGTAGATCTTTCCGATTCACTCTTTTACATTTCATACGTTGTACATCTTAGGCACATCACCTTTCTTTTAATACAGCCTTTTAACAGTCACCCAGCAGCATATCCACCTGATTAGTAAACAACTTCAGGTGTACAAGTTCATTATCCTGCAAGCTGGATACTGCACAACCCCAACCTTACCTTTTGCTTAGAACATGTGTATTTGTAAAGCACACGTTCATCCCCAAAGGGGTATCTTGGCACTGAATAACAGATGTTTATTGCTACCCAACGGTACTCATTTTATCGACATCAGATGGATGAAAGGCTGAGTGGGCCATCCAGGATCTGAACCTGTGACCATGAGGTGAACACAGGCCCCTTCAGTGGATCGATTAGTCCACTGAGCCACCAGACCTGGCTTATTACACTAGCACCATCTACATATAGGCTTAGTGAGGCCATCTCAAGATGGCCACCTATGTTCTTGCGCATACCCTACTTCTAAAACACACCCTTGTCTTCAAAGCTCCTGGTTGATGGACAATGTAGCAAAATTGCCTGTCTCTAATAATTTGAATAACTGCCACACCCGCCCTTTCTTCCCAGGTCAATCAATAAATTGCAAATAATTTGAGATTTTTTCACAGCCCTGCCTGCAACTATCAAAAAAGTATTCCGTATGAGTGAGTATTCTAGCTGCATTTTCAAACAGAATGGTTTATGAAAGAAGTATCTCTTTGTAAAGCTATCAGTTCATGTAATAATAGTACTTTATTGTGTGATTAATTAAAACCATTAAAAAAACTTTTTTTTAAAAGGACATACGGTGCTTGTTTACAAAAACCAGAGCTTTAAAAGATTCAGATTAATAGTAGGACAATCTAAAATAGGGAGATGGATAAAATATCCTCATAATAATTAATTACCTATGACTATCAGAGACTGAGGTATCAGATGGATCGAAGCGTCGCTTTTTTTAGAATCTAGAGAGGAGCAACTAAACATACATTTAAAAAAAGCCATATAAGGAAAAGTAAACAGTTAATATTAGGCAAATTCCAGTGGTCCAAAAGACTGTTCTGGGCGGTGAGAAATTCATGAATTAAGCCTTAGGTGACATAGTGGCACGGCCTGGTTGAGGGAGATTTGCTGCCGTTTTTGACCAACAATTTGGCCGCTCGGTCAACAAATCTAGTGAACCGAATGTTCAGCTTCGTATTGTCTGAGTTCAAGGCAGCAATAATGGCTTGTCGACAGGTACGAACACCAAGTTTTTTCCATTCGTCCCACAGTGAGGACCTTCTGTCGATCAGCAGAGCGGGACAAGCACAGGCTATATGCTCCATTGCTTCCGAGTGATAACCACACTCCCTGCATTTGATGCTAGCGCTGGTGCAGTGCCATTTGGGCAAATTATTTAAAAAAGGCCCTTCTCCCATCCTCAGGGCCATAAATTTTAGCTTCCAAAAAAGTGCAAATGTGCTTGATAAATACGATGGTTCGACCCCCGGTTTAAAATCGGAGATTGCCACCTAGGCGTGTTTCCTTCTGGACAATGTTGCCCTATCGGAGTGAAAGGACCACAACCGGACACTTGACTTGATGACTGCTTTTAGCACCGGCTAAGATGGGTTTGTTCCCCAATATTCCATGACACCGAGTAGTTGCAGGGAATTGTCCAGGTGATGCCGATATTTATGGCTGAATTGGCTGGTCGAAATTTCGGTCCAAAGTCTGGCCTCAAGGCTGCCCTCCCGGGCATTACACATTTTGTTGCAGAGCTTTATGAACGCACTGCCTCGACGCTGTGATAGTCCAGTAAGCCGAGTTCTAGTCTAACTTGGGCCGGAGATGCGTTTCTTGGCCGACGAAAAGCTCGTTTGAAGATTTTGGTGGTTAGTTTATTTAATAAAATACTTATTGCGCCCTTCATGATCTCATGCCCGTATGACAAGGAGTTGGAAATCTTTGCCTTCATTACCTTTAGCATTGGGGTTGGACTAGGGCCAAGTGGACGTTTCGATAGCATTCCGGAGGCAGCCTCAAGTGACAGAGCTTTGGCCCTTAATGCCTCTTTCTGCTTTACAAAAGAGCCTCTGGTGTCAAGATGAATTTCCAAGTATTTGTAGGGGGATACTGATTCAATCTTATTGTTATGGAAGATCCACCATCCGTTCTGCCGCTTTTGCTTCCCAAAAGAAATGTTTTTTGTTTTTGACACATTTCAGCTCAAGGCTGTTTTTGTTGTATAGGGGAGCAGCTGAGCGAGTAGCCTCTGTAGGCCTACCTTTGTGTGACTTAATAACATGAGGTCATCGGCATACAACAAATTACTAATGCGGGTTCCGTCTATTTGGGGGGGTAGCTGTTAACACTGTCAAGTGTGGGGGATAAATCCAGAATAAACAGATTAAAAAGAAGTGGGGCCAACACGCAGCCTTGTTTGACACCGCTTTTGGTCTCGATCTTCCTGGAAACACAGGAGCCTTCTCCCAACTTTATTCTGATCCAAGTTTCCGAGTGGTGTTGAATTATGGCATTTAAAAGAGCTGAGTGTATGCCCCAGAGCTCTAGTTTTTTCCATACTCGACCCCGGGGCACTCGGTCAAACGCCACTTTTAAATCGACGAAGCAGCAGTGAAGTTGGTTACCGTGAACTGCCGCTTTCTCTATCAAGACAGATAGGGTGAGTAAATTGCTTGTTGTTCCGGAGTTAGCCACAAAACCGGTCTGGTTGAAAGGGAGACGCTTTGTTGTTTCTGCCCAGGCCAAGAGTTCCTCCAATAAAATGTTGGCGTACTATTTAGTTTCGATGTCTAGGAGGGCTATCATTCTGTAATTTTTAGGATCGTTCTCTCCCCACTTTTATAGATTGAAAGAATGATAGGGCCTTTCCAGGACTCCGGGATGGTATGATATAGCCGACAGTGGAGAATCAAGGGGGCCAGGTATTCTGATCACAGGTCCACGTCCCATTTGAACAGGGCCTGGGGAAGACCATTAGGCCCTGGGGGTCCTTCTGCCCTAGCTTTCCTGATTGAGCGTGCAATGTTGTTTTTAGCGCTTCTAATGTTTTAGGAGTCTCCATCGTTGGGTCGTCGTACTTCTCCTGTCCCTCACTTGTTGTTTCTGCCATGACATGATTAACTATCAAAAAAGTATTCAGTATGAGTGAGTATTCTAGCTGTATTTTCTAACAGAATGGTTTATGAAAGAAGTTATCTCTTTGTAAAGCTATCAGTTCATGTAGATTGGGTCTGTATGCAACAATGTTAAAGGATTCCAGTTTCACTCATGCAAAACGCCTGTTTGTCCTCTGCATCTTGTTTCCTCAGTAGAAAAGGTAATACTTTTTTTAAATGGCCTGATCAGTGACAGTCTATGTGTCTATTGTACTAAAGACAAGTCATTGTGGAGCCTTACTCAAACAGGGGAATTAAGTGTCAGATAGGCTGAAGCAGCCAAAGAAGAGAAACACTTGAGACAGAGAAAGCTTTTCAAGGAAACTTAGTCAATACATTCTGGCATCTCGGACTCTGCAATATGAGTCCTGGTTTGCCAGAAAGCAACTTTCATTTGAATGTCTAGAGACCACATTGTTGCAACATGTGAGTTGTAGCAACACACATGGATTCCTTGGTTGTTTCAATGGCTTGAGATTCCTACAGATTATGAGTTAGGATTTATCTCAATAATACCAAGCTGGGTTCACATCCTCAAGCATCTTCAAGGTAGATTACCTCTTCAAGCCAATGTATTTGTTGGTACATTTGCCAACTGCTATTGCCAGGACCAACAGACCTTTCTTCTAACTCCTAAAGCCAATGGACTGCCTTTATATATGAGCCCAGTTGGTTGTAGGCTCTGTTGTACAATTAGGAGCAGAACTCACCAGATACAGAGGTCTGGTTTCTTGACCTCACATCTATGAATGGTGAAGCAGCACATCTCCGGTTCTGAGGTGAGAAATTTTACTCTGCCCTGTTTTGGGAAGCTCAGCCCCTGGTAGCTACTGCAGAGAGCAGACAAGCTTAACTTAAGAAAATGGGAAAAGCATTTAGAAGTACCAAAACTGTTGAAACAATTGAAAACACAAAGCTATAAAAGCCATCCCCAATTTATAACAATTGAAAATAAATATTTTAATCAACAATATAACACCTCAAAGACAAAAATACTGAAGAATGGGAACTAGAGATAGGAATGTTTTACATTTTAAATGAAAAAACAATTTCAAGAAGGTAAATTCCTCAGCGGGGCAGGAATGCAGACTGGATCAGAAGAAAGGCTTGTCAATGATGGATTGACAAAGGATGAGGTTTCAGTGAAGCCGTCAACAAAGGTGGGAAGAGCTCTGAGCAAAGCAAGTTCTGGGGACATGCCCAGAAAGTCATTGACGTGGACTGGATGCTGCTCCACGTTGGGCTTGGTGAAGATTTATTCCTGTGAACTTAGAATCTTTTCTAGAAGTTGGATTTTCTCAGCCAAGGAGGGTTTGGCATTGTTAGATGCCCGTCGGCGTAGGTCACACTGAATCCGATGTCCTGCTATGGGGGAGAATGTAGAGGGAACTACGGCGGAGTTAGGCCCACTGGCGATGCACCCTTCACGGATCGGCTGTCATATTGGTCCCAGTACCTCGATGGTTCTCCAGGCAAAAATTTGCCGAACAGTTTCCACGTCCCAGGTTTCGGGGATAGGCAGGAGGAGTACACTCTGACACGTACCAGGGGTTCCAGGACCTCAGGAACAGAACCCGCGGGTCAGACTTCACTCCAACAAAAAGCCACAAGCAGGGACCAGGGCAGGTCCAGTTGGACGTTGATAGCTGGGCTCTTCAGGAAAGAGGGCTTCTAGCCATTTGTGTGTCCCTGTAGCTTAACAGGAGGTCAGACAACTGCCCCTAGCAATCCATGACTTTTCCTGAGTACAAGTGGGTGCGGAAACAGTGTTTAGGGTTCTCCTTAATGGTCTCAACAACACGTGCAGTCATTCTTCTGTCTTCCATAGGTGCACTAGTTTTCTGAAAAGGGTGCTCATGGGTGCCATATGTATACCCGTCTCTAACCTGTGGGTGGGTGTGAATCCTGGTCCAATCCTAGCCAATTTGGAGAAAGTTCCCACTGGCAACCATTACTCATTTTTTCAGCAGTTCTTCAGTCTCCTAATCCTAAAAAAGGCCATGGTTCCCGTCTCTGCCTAAATCTATCACAGCAGAACCTTTCTCCTACTGCACAGAGCTACTGTACCCGTCCCAGAACAGAACACCTACCAACACCCAAGGCCTTTGTCTCAGCTCTGGGAGCAAGTTCACACCTCATCAAAGGGTTATTTGACTCCCAGTTGACAGTTGAAAGTTCATGCCAGTGAACTTTTAGAGGCTTTAGGCAACTGTAGGCTTCTTTTACCTTATGTAAAATATTTAGAATAAATCTGACTTTGCCAGTGAATTTGGCTAGTAATATATATTTTAAAAGTCCAATAATTATCTTTGCATCTCATGCCTAGGCGAAGATAACATTATTTCATTTTAATATTGTATCCCATTGCTTTTGTATGTAACAACTAACCCTGCTAGAGTAAAAACAGCTTTTGAGGCTTTGTTACTGTAAGGATATGTTTCACAATCAACTTTTACATGTTGTCCCTTTAAATATCATGAGCCCTGCCTTATTTGGCATTAAGGCCTAGTTAGGGTTGGCTTATTAATAATTAGAAGGAGGGTGTTAGACCTGCCAAAAGAGGGTATTTTGACAGGTCGAAAAGCAGTTTTAAACAGCTCAGACAGGCTACAGTGGTATGCCGGCAGCCATGTTTTGCACTGTATATCCAGTGGTGTCACTATGTGTGCTGCAGTTCCCTAGTGATATTTAACTTACAAGCCCTGGGTACACTTAAACCCATATTCTAGGGACTTATATGTTGGTTAAATATACCAATTAGCAGTACAGCCAATTTCGATATGCTTTAGGGGTTAGAGCAAATGCACTTGGGCCTGGTTAGCAGTGTCCCAGGGCATAGAGTAAAAAAAAAAAGGCAGCATCAGTCAAATAAATGGGGGTGATCATAAAAAATGAAGCATTTTCCTACATATGCTACATAATAATCTTCGTTTGGACTATTGGAGACATGATATCATGGCTCGAATCGGTTTAAAGCTGGCTTACTGTAATGCACAAGGCATAGGCATCAAGCGATCCTCAATTCAACAACTCCAGACCATTCCAAATCAGGCAGCCGGAACTGGTCGTGTGGCTCATAATTTCAACCACTTGGAACCTTTGCTACTGATTCAATCTCTAATTTTATGCATTACTCTTCATTCTCTTTTGGAACAACACCTAAAATTATTGCGAGAGAACTGACCAGAAACGTGCCAAGGAGACAGTTGACTTTCCTCTAATCAGCCTCCACTGAAGGTTCAACATTTCTGTAAATCAAAATGCAGAGGCTGTGCTTTCCCTATGTATGCCCATTCTTTATAGAACTTTCTTATGCTTGAGTTAAGTCCCATACCTTCATACCTCTCATTAATGACACAACTGAAAACGTCACTTTGAATGAACATACAGCTTCTCCTGTGGGGTCTCTTTGTTGATCTTTGTAGTGCCAGGAGAACTTCAGGTGACACCTACTCTACAATAAATTGTCTATCATAACGACAGGAATCTCCAGTAAACAAAGTCCCCACGTGAACTAAATATAAGAAAACACATCTGCACAACCTGATGTGTATAATATCATTTTTACGAGAGTTGGTAAATAGAGATCCCCACATTTTTCTCATGAATTGCCACCATTTTCGGCCAATGGCAGTGTCTCCTCCCCTTAGCACAGTCAACTGGGCAAGGAAACGTTATCTTCATAACACAAAAATGACTTTTTATTAACGTATACCTTCCTCATTAAACAAACAGGGAATGGAGTTTAATTTAGTAAACACAGTTTATTGCTCACATTGTTCTTAACAAGGATTCATTATTCAAACATATTTTAACTTACTGGTTCTAAATCGACTTCATTTCCTTTCCTTCTCTCTGTCACATTTTTGTGTGGTAAAACAAACAGTTCAGCAGAGGTTGGTACTCCAGGAAACACTGCCACCAAAATCTGTTCATGAGCAATATTAGTCACCTGGAGAGTAAAAACACACAATACCTCATCCTCAAAGAACAAGTTAAATTTTCATTCACTAGCTGTAATTTATCATGCGGTCAATGGAACTGCTACATCTAGCATGCAACGACTAGATAGCTCTTGTTGATGTTCTTGTGGTTGCGTTGAAACCTGACATGCTAACAGTTTAGTTTTTATCCACATCTATTGCATCTTTTCATCAGCCTGAATTGTCCTTGGAGGCAGCTAGCAATCGAATTCTGTGCATTAGGGAAGCGAATTCCTAGTTTACATGACAGAGGAACTCCATGAGCCCCCGAGAGAAACAAACTCCAAACTGGAATACTTGCAAACTATAATGCAAGCTGTAGTGTAAGGCATCGTTAGCAAATACTTTTCTAGATTTTATCACTAAACATTATTTGATTGTCTCCTTTTCAGCTTTGTAAGCACATCAGAGGTATCCTTCACATTTCTGTAAATTTAATGAATGGTTTCAAAGTGTTCTAAGACTTTCATTGAGAACAAAAATATTTAAATGTTCTTTATTTATTAAGACGGATTTATTAGGCTTTGATATTTGACAGACACGTGTTAGTCGGGGACAATATTATCTCCATCCATTTTAGTTGTGAGTCAAATGCCCAGCTAAAGAATATGACTTAATATAAATACCATAGATCAATTAATAGGGATCCCTGTAAGTGTGCGTTTTCTTTTAAACAATCTAAAGTATTCTCATCTTAACTTGTTAAAAATGCTATTTACATATGTGTGCTCTGTGAGCACAATTTATTCCTAGTTACAATGTGAGATATTGGGGAAGAAATGTATAGCTTACTGTAAGTACATTCGGTGTGCTGGCTGAAGTAGCCCACTTACAAACACACCAGTGATTCTCTTTGCAGTATTCATTTAAGAAGGCTATTGCTATTAGTGCTTGACCAGTAAAGGCCCAGGACATTGAGGGAAAGGGCGAAGAAAAAAAAGTAGACATTCCTAAATGACAATTTATGTGCAAACAGGGATATATGTGCTTGCATTTCATAATGTGTAAATGCCTGAGAAAAGAAAGAGGGATGTTTGCTATTTTGTGAATTACAACACAATGGAGCTGATTTCAAAAGAAGTCACTCAAATCATTAATCAAAGTTGCTGTACTGCATTGTGAAAGAGGGAAAGAGAAGGAAAATACCATATCTCCTTCTCTCTCTCTACCAAAGGCTCACAATCAGGCTGACTAGTGACATGCGCACACACTTGCAGCATTGTCCAAGAGAATATGCGTGTGATGTCTAGCATAGGTTTTGTGATCTAAGTGAACCCTCCCAGTACAAAATATCATGCCTAGACACACTTTAAAACTTTTTCTACTTGCATATGTGCTATACAGTGTAGCACACATGTAAAGTCAGAAAGGTTCGGAGAAATTAAAGCATTTCTCAAAGTTAACACCACTCTCAAAAAGACAATATTGTTTTATGCAAAATCCTGTCTTTTGTTGTTTGTAGATAGGGCTAGTTCATATTTATCTTGACACATCTGCTGTGTGTTCAAAGACAGAGGTTAGTGTTTATTTTTATTTCTCTAACTGCAAAGTTACAGAATTTGTCAAGTGAACTATCTGGCAATCTTACTGGGGTGCAGGAAGTTTGAAAGGAAAGACTGTAGGATGTCAGTTTTTTCCCTAACACACATCAACTTTAACATTACACATTAAACTTTAAATAGCTGTAAAATAACTACAAATATTTCATAATACACTAGCAGCTAGGAGAGGATAAATGGACAAATTAATTTTATACATTTGAAGTGTGATGGGAACAAAGCAAATCCAGACACCTGACTTGAATGGTAAATATTTGCTGAAATCAGTTTTCCACGCGTTATTTACGTTATATAGTTTTATCAGTAAAAATACATTTGTTGAGAATTTTTTGGCCATTTCCCCAAATGAAAAAATACAGTCTGTAAACGGCAGTGTGCTACCAAACCATGGTTTAGTAATAATTGCGGGACAGTGTGCTTCAAAATATACCACCAGCTACATACTACAGCTTAAAATCACTCTTGGTGAATGAGCGTGGCTCATTTCCGACCGTTGTTCTCTGTGTGATGCTAGGAGCTTGCACAATCCCTATGTCTTCCGTGAAGTAACATTGATGGCAGCACCCTCACTCTGAAAATTGTCAGCATGCCAAAGTATACCAAAAAAATCAAATAAACAACAGAATAGCTGTGACCCTGATGAGAGCGTCTTCACAATAAAGTGAAAGGTTTGCCTCTCGTCTAACATCTACTGAATGAGCGACTGACATGTTGTTTGCTCCATGAAAAGCAAGTATATAATGCACTTGATTTATAAAGGGAAACCCAGATTGTCTGCTCCGATTGCCTTTTTTAAGTAGAAGCGCAGCCATGAAAAATAAATCCTTAAAGTGAAAATTGTTTGATGATAGCTTACTTGTAAAAGGGCTCGCTTGATGATTTTGCTGATATCCTGCCTCCACTCGGGGATGTCGGGGTTATGATAATCCAGATTAGGCGAAAATGAAAGCAGCTGCGACTGGAAGTATTCTGGAGTGAGAAAGGATGGATTCATCATACAGATTGGACACACTTCAGTTTTCCCAGAAATTATATAGTTGTGAGCAGCATGTCTCATACATTTATCATAGTTAGGTGCCAAACTCGCCATAATATCATCTCCTACCTCAAAATCTATTCACCGGTTCCTGTCTGAAGATAGGAATGCTTTAATATGAGTTCTTTCACGAACTCGTATTGAAGCATGTCACACCCTGGACTACATCACGTAAAATGGCGCGGAATTGACAGTGGGCCTTTCTGGTCTAGTTAAAGCCACAATTGGGTGAGCAGGGGCTTTGCAACATATTTCACATACAATGTGCTATTCCACTGCTTACACAATTTTGTGGCCACACTAAAGGCCATATTTATGATAAAGTGGCAGAGCAAGTCACCTTGCTGCACGTCATCACTGGGAAAGGGCAGGAATGAGCTGTATATAAGGAAATATGAGGAATTCCTGTCCTTTCCCCTACGCTGGTGCACAATGGACTGGCTAGCCCCAATTTGGGCACCCTTGCACATGGTGCAAGGGTGCTTGCACTGCATGCAGGATTGTTTTTGTGCAGGAAAAGACACCTCACTGAGCAAAACAAATCCTGAGGGGCTTTTTCCTCTTTCTATGTGTGCTGCAGAATGCAGCACACATAGATAGAGGAAACAATACGGAGAAATAAAGATATTTTTCCTCATTAGGCCTCTTTTTGGCACATTCACAGGTTTACCTGTTCTTGTTAATCTGGTAGTTCACATAAAAATCCATGGATGTTGTGTGGGAACATCCATGGAAATGCCTCCCTGGTAATGCAATGCACCAATTTGCGCTACATTACATTGCTCAAGATTTATGAAGACTCACAGAGCCTTGCAATGCAATTAGACTCCTAAATATGCACCTGAGAGTATAGTGCTTTAAGGTGGACCTGCGGTTTAACACCTCCAATCCACCTTTCAATACAGCAGTATGTTTAGGAAGTGGTAGAGATAGCAATGCAAGCTGGTTGACTATGCATGTGCATCTGCCTGCAGCAGGAAGTAAAGTTTGTTCCTTGGATCCACATACTGCACTGCCAAGGGGTGCTCTTGTGGGTCATCCTGACAATGCACCACTTAATACATAGTGCACTTCCAGATGGAGTGTTTGTCCTTGTGTTGGCACCTGCCACATAGAACTTGAGTATGAGCAAATTTATACACTCATTTCCAAAGAGACTTGCCCTCAGGCAAATGAGGCTACCACTTGAAATCGCACAGGCACAATATGTGTGCCAGACAAGATTCTGCGGCTGCTTCTATAATAACACAGTACACTGTGATACAAAAAGAATTCACTTAAACACCTCTGGTACCCTACGTAATATGGCTACTGGTGTCAGTGTATGTCAGTTAATAGGAACGTCATCATCTATGAGTGTCTAATGGTGTAGACATGTAATGCAAACTGACAAGATTGGAAATGAACACTAACTACAAAAACATTCACTCACATTGATTATGTGCTCTCCTTTATCCATTAATTCAGAATTGGAGTTAGAAAATTGAGTTATGTTTCATAAATGAAACAAGACCAAAATGACAAAAATCCAATCAGTAGAACCGGCGATATGCAATTTTAAAGATGTCAGTAAGAAAAACACCAAAAAGCACCAAGCACCAACCATGGATATCTGGTGGTTCTGGACAGGGACAACATCACAAGTTCAGGCCAACCACAATGGATCTTGGGCAGGCTACAGGGACACAGTTAGGCCCGCTGAGCAAAGTACCTTAAACCCTGGTTTGCAGAGCATTGTGAAGGTCTGTGTCGGAGATGCTGAGGTGAGACGTTGGTTTTGAGATGCTGCAAGGCTGTGATGTGGGGTCCTGCATCCTCATCGAGGATACCATCAATGATGGTTTGCAACGTGAAGTCCGGTGGTGTTGATGTGTCGCCCAGTAGGAGTGATGTGTCAGTTCCAAGGAGCTGCAAAGCTGCGATGTGGAGTCCGCGGTCGTCATTGAGGCTGCAGTCGACGACCATCACAAGGGCCTGTGCTGGAGATGCATCATGCAGTAGCAGTTCTGAAGAGGTGATGGGCTGCAATGTGATATGGGGTCCGTGTGAAGGTACAGATAGATGCAGCAGTGGCAATGTATGGGTTTTGCTCGGGGTTCTGCCATGCAGCAGATGAGATGCCTTGGTTTCGCTGAGTCCATAGAGCCTGAAAGAGCACCTTAGGCCCACTTCCAAGGGCCCAAGACTGGAATGGCATCACCTAGTTGTGTAGATTCACAGATGGCAGAGTCCAAGTGCTGGTTTAACAGTTGTTGGAGTCTGCCGACCCTTAGGCTCATGTCAGAAGGCCAGCAAACTAGCCCTTGATTTCACTCTGGGCTCCTGGGTTCAACAGATGCAGGACCCGTCATTCTCACCCAGGCAAGGGGGCAGCAGGTAGCAGGCCTGCACAGCAGTGCAACAGTCCTTCAAAGGAGCAATCCAACAGAGTGGCAGTCCTTTCAGCAGCACAGCAGTCTTTCTTCCTATCAGAGTATCCAAAGGGCCAGAAGTGTACTGACGAGGCAATGTTTATACCTGGTGCCCTTACTTTGGAAGGTATGAGAAGTTTATAGAAATTCCCTTTGAAGTCCCCAGGCATCCTGCCTTTCCTCTCCTGACTCCAGACTAACTACAGGGGTCTGCAGTCCTTTGTCTGGATGCAGGACATAGCCTTATCAAGTGTAAGTGGGGCTGTACACAGCTCCTCCTTCCCATCCTGCCAGTGATGGCCCATCCAGGCACATATAAGCTCTCTATTGTCGAGGCTGGCCACTAGGCACACATTAAACTCAACTGTCAACTACACTCAATCATGAGACCCAGAGACAGGTTGCAGGCCCTAAATGGCTAATGCAGGAAATGCCAACTTTCTAAAAGTGCCATTTTAAAAATTGCAAATTACAATACAGCTTCCCCATGAGTTATGATTTTCCATTACAATTCCAAACACACCTAACAAACTGGTTACCTGCTCCCATTTGGAAATTACAGCGTATTCAATGTAATAGGTAACTCCAATGTTATCCTATGGAAGAGGTGGGCCTCGCAGTAGTGGAAAAATAATTTAAGAGCACATGCCCTACTTTTTAAATACATTGCACACTGAATCTAGGCTGTCCAGGGCCTAACCGAAGTGTGTATTATTCACATTGAAACAGAATGTTTGCACCTGGCAAAAGGCTTATTTTGGCAGGTCAAAATTGCAGTTTCAAACTGCACACACAGCCTGCAATAGCAGGCCTGAGACATGGTTAAAGTACTACTTAAATGTGCTGCACAATCAGTGTTGCAGGCCCACTTGCAGTATTTATTTCACAGACCCTTGGTACTGGTAGGGCTACTATGGACTTACAAGCAAATTAAGTATGCTATTTGGTTGTAAGCCAATGTTACCATGTTTTAAGGCATAAGCACATGCACTTTAGCAATGGTTAGTTGCGGGAACATGCCCAGATTCCTAAGGCCAGCAGAATGAGATCAGCAGAAACAGTGGGCATCAAGAAAAACAATTTGGGGGGGGACACCACCCTTAGCCTAACAGGCCTAACAACACAAACATTACAAATTATATAGTTATATCTTACATTTATATGTTACGTACCACCTCTAAATTAATCTAACTTTATTTATTGTTTAACTACAAACCAAACTTAAACTACACAGAAATGGTAAATTGTAAACTTACACTTATACCTTTTATTTATAATTTATGCAACACCTTCAAGCTATTTGAACTCACACACCTCCATAAAAAGCGTATTCAACTCCATAGCTAAACTGCATTAACTATAACTCTCCACTGTACCATGTGCAGTGTTCCTACAAAATATATAATTTGGGATGTCATAACCATTGTTTTAAATAACATTATTTTAGGTGGTATAAGTGGTATAATATAAAAGGGTATAGGCAGTGCACAGAGAAGGTGCAAGTTAGTTATTTTTAGTGTAGCTACCAAGGTGAATGTCATTCTATGTAATTTCTCTTTGCCTTGAAATAATAAATGTGAATTGTTTAGAGGTCTAAACTTTTCCATTGCTGGTCACATTAAGACTGGGAATTGTAAATTTGACTTCCAATTGGAGCTTCTACTCCAAAGGCTTACATTTCCCAATTTTGCCAGAATGTACTGTTGTAATGAATACTTCTCTCACTCTAACATGAAAATATTGAGCAGAAAATCTGCACTCCCTCAGAGTAACATGCATAGATGTACATTCAATCTATTTGCCCCTCTAACATTTACCATACACACGCCAGATAACTGGTTTATCATTTTGACCTTTCCAGTTAAAGGAACATGGGCAAAAAAGTCCAACATAGCATAATATTGTCTTTGCAGTATATGCTCTATACGAAAATTTACTGGGAATCACCAATCTGCAAGTAAACCAGCAAACACACGGCCCGCAGTTAGGAAATCAATATGACAAATTAGTGATTGGTTTGAAATCATGCTGTCACTTGACTGTTCTGCCTATGATTTCTTGTTATATTAGAGTAGCAAAGAGATATAGGTGTTAGTTTTTTTGCCTATATTGATGGTATTTCAAAGTAATGGTAGATTTTCCAGAAAATGCATTTTCTATTTTCTTGAAATTATTTTAAAATGTTTATATTTTTTGATTAATATATATTAATAATTCTATTCATTTTATAATTTAAAGGTGGTTTGATGGGTTTGTAGTGCAATAAGGTGGGAGGTGTTTCAAAATATATTTTATAATATTTGAAAAATTGTTAATGGATCATGTGTTGTTTTATGGTTAGCAAATTCCCTTGCCCAACAACAGAAAAACAATTCTCAGAAACAGCACAGAGAAGGTTTCAAGAGGTTTACAGTGCAGTCCAGAGACATTTGACACTCTGCCAACAAGTGGCAAGACTCCTTTGTTTTCATAGTGGTAAGTGTCTGGAAAATGATAGAAATGAGATATCCCAGCTTATTTAGCAGTAGAAATAGGATGCTCCAGCTTTTTTATGAGCAATTTAACAAAACACAAAATATCTGTACACTGAAGGTTCTGTCCTTGTCTGGGAGCATCTCTTCTCTTGAGCAGTTCAGCAACAGATTTTCCAGATAGGAAGCATCAAAAGGGTTTGACAGAAATTACAGCTTCCGAAGTCCTGGTCAAACATCAAAATACTACCTTATCCAGTGCATAATATATATACTGAAAAGAGGGGAGAAGGAGGAGCATCAAATGATCAAACAGGGTGCATATAGGAAAGTCTCTAGACAGCTTAAGTATCAACACATAGGATAGCCAGCATACTGTGTACTAAAGGAGGCACAATCCAGATGGTTTGAGCTGTCACAGGGAACATCCAGGAGAGGTGTTGCCCAGGCAAGAAATCCGGTTTGGTCAAGTACTTTACCAGAGCTTCTACATAGAAACATGGGAAAGCAAATTCCAACATCGCTTTCATATGCAAAGCAGGACTTTAAGGGCAAAAGCTTGTTGCATATTGTCATACAGTCAAACGAAACCCTAAAAGACCATTCTGTGAGACCACTCCGCAGACCATCCAATTAAAAAAATGTAGCATACTGCACAGGGACAGTAGGCATGATTTAGCCATACATTGCAAAAGATACAAAGAGGCTAATGATGGACCACAGTTATGTTGCCTAGGTTGCTTTTCCGTGTATTGGCATGTCAGCAGAACATCTCTCAGTTTTAAAGATTTATGCTCATGGATTAAAGACGAAAACAGCACCAAAGGTCAGTCTGCCGACAGCCTGATAACATATCTGTGCACCACATCTCTCCTGTATTTTTGCAGTTTGACCCCTGAAATTATTATTATTATGTTTTTTTTCCATTTTTGGTTTTGCCTTTAGCCGAATAAAAAGGTTCCAGGCCCATGTGTTCTTCTAATCTTTTATTATCTTCTTGACACCCATGATGACACCAGAAAAGTGGAATTGGCTTGCATGTATCAGGTGAGAAGTTTAACACTGGAAGCAACAAAATTATTAATAACACCATGCCAGCCTATTCTATCAGAGTTACACCACCGTGGGGCATGTATGGTGGTGCCAAGTAATAAGGTTAAATGGCAAGAACAGTTGCGCTACTGCCTATGATGATGTTTCCTATGTCTATGGTCGCAGAAAAGATGGGATCTGGTTTTCATCTTGCATATCTTCAAAAGTATCTCAAATGTGATGATGAGTTAGAATCTATGATGTGAAGGCAGCTGCCAAGATCAGAACTGCAACATACTTTCAAAGAAATGTGAAACGTAAAATATAAATTGCTATGTTGTTTAATTAAAAATGGGAAAGAAATGTTAGATTTGTTACTCTGCCAGTCAGGGGATAATTAGTGCAGCAAATGTCCACTGGGGATGAAAAAGAATACAACCAGCTTCTACAAATGACCAATATTGGCTATCTGCTCAGCTACCAAGCTTCAAAAGGGTATTGTTTCGAAAAATGCGAAAGGATAATTGGATGTCTTTATTGGTATTAATATCCATGCAGATTTCCAGTCATCATCTCTGGGTGATGGCTTAATACAGTCTCCATACTGCTAGTTGCAAGATACCACAGCAATAGTAACCAAGTGTTGGTGAGCCAGTAGGTGAAGCGATCGTACATATAGTGGATGATGCACTACAGGCTCTGGATCTCAATGAAACATGTCTACAATTTCTTCTTGACCTGCCTTCTGCGTTTGATACGGTAAATCATGAAAAATTACTAGCCCAGCTTGAAAACAGGATGGGACTATCTGGAATTGTACTGAAATGGTTTAAATCCTTCCTACAGAACAGAACACAAAGATTCTTGGTAAACCAGGCACTATCCCTGCCATGCCCTAATTCAATTGGAGTTCCACAAGGATCAACATTATCTCCCATCACTATTCAACCTATATGTCGAACCTCTTACAGAAATTCTCCGGCACGCAAACATCTCCTATCACATGTACTCAGATGACACTCAGATCTACATCAAGATCTCGTCGCTGGAAGAGATCAAGACAATGGATGAGGCCTTAAAAGTGTCATTACAATGGTTAACTAGCAATCATCTTAAATTAAATGCACAAAAAACGGAATTCCTATTAAATATCCCCTCCAAAAAAGTCTGCAGATGTGAAGGAATGGACCAAATTGATCACAGCGCTAAACTGCACCCCTATCCTAGTTGACTTGACTAAATCACTAGGAATCACACTTGATAAGAACCTAGACATGAAAGCCCACATCAAATCAATGGCAAAACGTGCCCATTTTCACCTGAACTATCTTAGAAAAGTGAAACCACTCATTACTACGTCGGACCTCAAATTGGCAGTTCAGTCCTTAGTCATATCAAGGATTGAATATGGATGTACAACATTAACAGGTCGCAAGACTCATTACAGGTTCAAGAAAATATGACCACATTTCCCCACACCTGAAGACATTAAACTGGCTACCATATGAAGCCAAAATTCAACTTAAACTGGCATGTATTACCCAGAAAGCGCTCCACTACAAAACGCCAATGTACTTAGCCCAGAAAATTGAGCTATCCGGTGGAAGTAGACCATCCCGGAATGGCAGAGACCTGTTGCTGAAACCTCCCATCTTTCAGAAGAAAAAGTATGACAGAGCATTCTCCGGAGCGGCCCCCAGAATCTGGAATTCACTCCCTTCAAACATTAGAAAAATTCCAAACATGTCACCCTTCAAGAGGGAAGCAAAGATCTTCCTAATGAGCATGTTCCCGCCCTAAACAATGATTGATCATCATCTGCATTGTGGTTAATTGCCAAACGCTGCATAGTCCTGTCAGATATGGATGAGTCCTGCACAAGAAAGGTCACAAAGACACCAAAACAACCCAAAGAGTGGTGCCAAATAGATCTGATGTAGGTGTTTACCTCAACAGGTCAATGACGAATGTAAGGATAAACTCACCAGTTAGCTGCGAAGACACCTTAGACTCTACATGACTACAATTAATGGATCTTATTTTTAATATTGATGTAAAAGATATGAAAGGTACACATCGGAACCATATGTATAATACTACTGTTATTCCTTTTGTACACCAAACCAATCCTAATCTTGTTATTGTTGAAACTGACACGAAAGGCACGTACCAGAACCATATGTATATTACCTTTGCTATAGCCGTTGTATTCTAAACGATTTACCTCATGTAACTATGAAGCGCTCTGATACCCATGGGTCATGTTCGCCCTATATAAAACTCTATAAATATAAATAAATAGGCTGAAGAAGTGGAGAGACATCTTCTCAGGAAAGGAAGCATTACACCATTATCGGATTTTCCAGGATACCCTTCTGAGACATTGATCCTGAAAGCAGCTCTCACTGGTTTGGGACACATAGTAATGGTGAAAAAGTGGGGCATTTTTGGTTAGGATTGTACACTTTATTTGCCTCTTTAAGGGTGATTTTACTTCAGAGTTGTTTTAAAAAAGGAGAAGAAAGTTTCTCTCCCCAGCTAAAGACACTCACACAATCTGTCTGCAAGGAATATAGGGAGACTTCAACCTACTTGAATTATGACACGAAAACATTTTTCATAGACTGCTGATGTCAATATCCTTGTGATCCAAGTGGCTAAAGGTTATTAAGAGCAATCTGGGTCAAAGGTGAAGTGTGTCCTTGAACACAGTAAACTTCTGACTTCCAGGAAGAATTTTAATTTACTGGTAGAAGTTGGAATTTTTCGTGTACCAGTAAACAAGGTTGTGGTAACCCTATAAAAGTAGTAGAGCATGGACTGCAGTCAATGGATTCCATTCCGAAGATCTGTATACTTACCTCAAGGTTGTCTTTCTGCAAGAAACCTTCTTTCAAATGTTATATTTTGGAACAAAACCTACATTGGAAGACCTAGAGCAGCATGTGGATTATATGTAACAAAAATGCCACATTGGTGGATTCAACTATGTCATCTTCCCAATCAAATGTTTTTGGAACAGAAATGAAGGCTGTAGAGGCATCTTTTGAAACATCAACCATGTACTAGTGAGTGGGGTGCCTTACTGCAAGGTAATATTTTAAAGGACAAGGGAACCCAATGTTTCTGAGACGGACCTTGGGTACAATTAGCTATAAGAAAACAGTGGTCCCTTTCAACAATTTAGAAATTTGAGCAATTCAATACAGAAATGTAATAACAACTGTATTATGTACTCGTAAAAGAGCATGTAATATTTAATTAAACATCATGAAAAACATAGAAAAAAGTGGGGCAGTGTCTACAATATTAGGAAATGGGAAAACGAAAAAACTCAGGCATAAGCAAGGGGGTAATCAAATAATTAGGACAAACAACATATCTGGAGCACCATTGCACCTATATGAAATCATTATTATACAATTTGTGTGTCAGGATGCTAAGGTCAATGGCGTTTCGATCCCACAGCAAATAATTGGATCATCATCAGGACTAAAAGAATGTCTAGCCTGAGAAAAATCACAATTTTGTAGATTTTGCCTGCTTGCATAAAACAAGCGAAGTGTGAGGCCCCGAAGGGGTCTGGTATCATCCTAAACGATTCAGGTAATGCTGTCGCCAAACCGTAATGGGAAACCCCCAAACATTTCTGGGGGGTACCAAGAGCCGGTGTATCAGAGCTGCCGGGACAATTATGTAGGCGGCTCAAGTGCGCCCCAATTTGAGAGTCCTCGGGCAGAAGCTGAGTAGCATAGGGATGGAGGAAGATGACGCGTTATGTCAGGGTAGTTTGATCTGATTCATGGCAGTGGTAGTGTTGTGATCAGCACGAGTACTAAGGTGTGCGGTCAGCTTCAAGCGAGGCAATTGCATTCGGAAAAAGAATCAGAGTGAGGACTAGTGGAGTCTGAAATGAAGGCTGCAGAGGCATCTTTTGAAAAGTCAACCATGTACTATTGGGTGGAGTGCCTTACTGCAAGGTAAGGCTCTGGATGATTTCATCTTGTATAAGCAATATGAAAAAGATGCCAAAGTAACCTTGCATTGAGAGCTAGCCACTTAAAGCATTTTGGCACTATGTTTGAAACTACACCAACGCTACTCGATCAAACTTTCATAAATCTTGTATAGCCCATCAGCCACAGCTTTCATGTTTAGCCAACTCAAAATATTTCTCTTGCAGAAAACATTTAAAGCCTGAAGTTATATACATTTACCTAGCCATATCACCATGTTAGATTTTACATTATTCAATTTACTGTATTGTTGTCTGTCTTGTTTGTGCAAGCTTGCAAAGCACAATACATCAAACATTTTCTCTGAGGATTGTTTGCTGTTCAGGCTATTTTTGAGGGGAGGGTATCCACAAGATACAATAATTGAATTCAGATTTTTCTTGTGGGTAATTCTGGTTGGGCTGTGCAGAATGTCTGTCACACAGTGGGCCATTCGGACTCCTCACAGCTCTACCCTACAGCTCCATTACTTAAATGTTTTCTTAGCCTGAGAAGCAAAATCAAACTGTGAAGTGCATGTATTCTAATATATTGAGTGCATTGGGAAAATATTCACATACCAGTCTGGCGGAGCACATGTGTGATGCATATTAAGCCTTGTCATTTATAGTGCATTAAAACTGACTAATTGTGGTATTAAACGTCTTTTTTAAAAGAAAACTTTGAGGTCCTTTCGTACAAAGACCTTTTATGACCACCAACCCTGTGATTGGAAGGTCACAAGGTTTGCAACTGCAAAAGTGCTATTCTTTATGTTCAAAAGCCCTTTCATAAGTCTTAAACTTCTTTCTGATTAGTAAAAGGGCTTTTGTGCCCCTGTACATATTGCAAATAGTAGTTGTTGTGAAGGGACATCTCCTACTATTTTAGAGTTGGAGAGGAATGCATAAATGGTGTTTCACTGCATTTGAAAAACACTGAGGAACATCTTCCCCTTTGGCAATCATGACAGCAGCCTCTTGGGGGAGCAGGCAGAGGTCCGTAGGACCACTGTCTCCCCTCCCTGATGTATTTTCAAACAGAATACTTGAATACTTAAAAGTAGCACCAATTGGTGCTTTAATGGATATGGGATGCCTTTAAAAAAAGGTTTTGTGTTTGCAAATGCAGTCCTTTGAAGACCTTCATCTCTTCATTAGTAACCAATCACAGAGGGTCAGAAACTGTGACCTGCCTAATTAATATTAATTAGGCATCTCATTCCACTACACTCCCCTCACAGTTGTGTGTTTTGTGAACCGACCTATTAGTACATAGGTCGGTTCACAATTTCAAACTACAGTCACAAAAAGTCTGTGCTCAATTTTTGACCACTTCTTGAGAATCTAATGTTTGCACATGTGGCCCTATATATTATTCTTTATTACATCACCCCGCCTGAATCCCTCAAAAGCAGCTTGTGGCTTACATATACACCCATCATCATCTACTTTTATTCACCTGAACTATTCCCACCACATGTGATGCTGTCATATGGTTCATCATAATGTTTTGATGGACTATTTATTGGAGGGTGGGGTACAAGGCAATGCCTGTAATCTCTTGAAATCGTTCCTCACAGATAGAACTCAAACGGTGGACCTAGATAAGGACAGTTTCAAACATTTTTCCCTTCCATGTGGAGTGCCACAGGGCTCATCCCTCAGCACAACACTTTTTAATGTTTATGTACACCCCTGGCGGCCCTGATAAGATCCTTTGGGTTCCAATTGACATCGTATGCGGCTGACACGCAAATAGTGCTGTCATTCGAGGTTGAAACAGGAAAATTATTTCATGACAGTATGAAAGCCATCATGGGGTGGATGTCCTCAAATTGCCTGAAACTAACCTCGACAAAATGGAGGTCATCATATTTGGTAACAACTTGAACCTTTGGACGCCTGATCGGTGGCGGAACCGACTAAGAAAGCAATGAACCTGGGATTATATTGGACAACAGACTCACTTTTTGGGACCAGATAAGTGGAGTTGTCTCAGCGAGTTTCTTTCTTCTTAGAATCATAAGGAAAATAAAGTCTTTTCTACCGGCAGACAGTCTTAGGACAGGGGTCACGGCACTTATTATGTCGCGGTTAGACTACTGCAACAGTCTTTACCTGAGTATCCAAAGAAAACACCTACACAGACTCCAAATCGTCCAAAATGCGGCAGCCAGATTGTTGACTGGGACACCTAAGTTTGTCTCAGTTAAGAAAGAATTAAAACAACTACACCGGCTCCCAGTTAAACAATGGATGCAAGTTAAAGTCCTCTGCACAGTTTTTAAGGCCCTCAAGGGAGTGGACCCAGACCATCTGAAACAGCGGTTCGAATAGTATGTTCCCTGAAGGACCCTTCGCTCCATGAGAGCAAAAATAGTGATCATTCCCCCAGTCAAAAAAGCAAACTGGGGTGGTGGGAGCTTTATTACATGTGCCTCAATGCCCAGGAACGAATTACCACTCCACCTTATAAACTCTACCGAGCTCATCTCTTTCAGGAAGGGGTTGAAAACGTGGCTTTTCACCACATAGTCACCTTACCCCCTCAGTAACTTGATAGGCAGTGCTCAGCGCCAGGACACCCTAGGGTAACCGCTGCGCTTAATAAATTAAATTAACATAACTTAACATAACATAACATAACATGACGCTAGGGCACAGAATTACCCCCTTCAGTGTAGAGACTACCTCCAACTGTCAATCCAATACTAACAGCTCCATTTGATTATTTTTTATATCCTCCGCTTTCGTCTCCATCACCAAGTCCTCCTCTTTCAATTTCCTATGCCCATATTGTAACATAGCCACAACAGTTATTTGTAAGTAGCAGCTAATTGCCAAAATAACCACCTTCCAAACTTCTTTAAAAGAAGGTGGTCCAGCATAAAACACTTGAAAACATGCCACAATAACAACGCAAAATAATGCCCCGTGCATCTCCTAGAACCTAAAGAAAGCCAAACATTTTCTGCTGTCAGACCTCACATTTTGCAGGGATCACTCATTTCCATACATCAATATAGCATTTACAAATTCAATTACAGTTGCTTTCAATTCCTAGCAAAGTGTGTAAAACTGTCCCTGACCTTTATAGGCCGTGCCATTATGACTTGTGCCAACTCTGTGTAGAGCCAAGCATCTGTTTTCATTTCTTTTGCATCTGAGGCGACTAGACTTCATATATAAAATTCACAATTTCTCTGAGTGAGCATTATTAGACAGAGAAAGTCGGAAATGATTAGCATAAATTAACTCTCTCTGTTTCCTATTTGTTCCCTGTAATTTTGTAATTTGATGCATTAACTTGGAGAAATTCAGAGTGAAGACACAAACAAAAAAGGTGTGGGGCTCTGTGCTGAGGCAACAGAGCTCATCATGATATGGTCCCAAGTGGGTGTGTCTGTCCGAAAAGAGGTGCTTTTCTAGCTCAGGTTTTGGCTAGTGCACAGTGCTGACTGACCCTTTCACCAAGGATGTATCCCTAGCTTCAAGAACATTATTCAGGCCTGTGGTACTCAAAATGTCACACCACATCATGCAATTTTTTTCTTGAGTGGACGTGCCTTTTTTCATGATGCTTTCCTTTCTTACAATTCTAAACTTAAAAGAAAAATGAACATCAAAGACAGACCGATGTGGTGCACACACATGGCATTAGTGGCCTTACAACGCTAATTTATTTCACATATGGCAATTAATCCTACTTGCAATGAATTGATTGGTGGAAAGTAATAAAAAAGTGTATAATTTCATGAGTAACCTATTCATTTGTTTCAGTAACCAGTTTCTTGGGAGCCTGTGGAGCAGCCACGGGCATCTAATATCCTAACAAATCACTCCCCATCAGTTCTAAAGACACATTAATCGGAAAGCAGCTATTAATGCAATGAAAAGAAATGGCTTTATTTTAACTAACTCATATTAGTGGAATTGGTTTCAGACAAGTATAATTATTAGAATACTGTGAGCCAAATTTGTGAAAGCTTAAAGGTGCAGCATGAATTACCATTGGAACACACAATGCTTTATTTGAAAGGTTCCTGTTGTGAATAAAAGAGGTCTGGAAGCCGAGGTGTAAGTTCTGTAAAACGGTTTATTGTCTTGGTTGCATGTAAGTAACAAGTTCCAATAATAAGCTTGAATGATAAGCCCCACCAGGAGAAGCCTCCCTGCTGTTCAGCCCATACTCCAACTTCCTCTCCAGCACCACACAGGTACCTAACATTCCAACGCATCACCATGCACCAACATTCCACACAGCACACACATACTAGCTGAGCAGCAGGTATTCCACATATCCCCTTTTTACAGAAGACAAGAACAACATTGCGACTACCAGATGAACATATCACTATTGCATAAAGAGGCAAAAGAAACATGCATGAAAACAAATTAAATCTGAAGAAGATATGGTATCTAAAATACATAAGACACTATGCATGAAAGAGCAATACATAAAAGACATAATAATGAGAATAACAGCTGGACATATGCAATCTCCTAAAGAAACAAAAGAAACATGCATGAAAACATAGTAGATGTAACCATGAAAACATATTCGATGTAAAGATGATAAAAGACCAAAAAGACAAATGACACATGCATGGAAACATATTAGATATAAATATGATAAAATAGCATGTATGCAAAGCACATCGCATACCGAACCCCACAGGAAGTAACAAGCAACCCCAGTTAGACCAAGAAACACACCAACTGGCCAGTCCAGCAATAAAAGTAGCATTCTGAGGAAACCAACACAAAAGTGGTGTGGCAGACAACACAGAGCATAACATAAACATGAACTCACACACCATAAAAGTAATACCACACTCAATCACCCACAAAATAACTCTCACAACAAAACATAAAGTGTACAACAGCAGGAAATGGTTCAAATACACACTACTTTTCATCCAATAAACAACAAGACAAGGCAAACATGAGTGACTTAACCCCTGGCACTTAATCCACACAAAACATCTGAGGCAGCAACTGGCGACTTACTCACTCACAGGCATCCCAAACAACAACAAGAAATTGGTGACTCACACCCCACACGTCTTCCCTAGCACAAGGGCATATAGGGGAAACACCTTCCAAGCCATCCCTGCTAACAAAGCAACTAGTGAACAGCAAGAAATGGGCGACATACTCACAGCCATCCCACACAACAGCAAGGAATAGGTGACTTACTTACTCATAGTAATCCCACCAACATAACATCTGAAGCAAAAATATATAGGTGACCTAACCCCTCATAGTCATCCTTCAAGATAAAAAACACATCCATTATATAGAAAACAATGGGTGACTAATTCCCCAACAGTCATCCCCCTAACAAAGTCATCACTTGTATGGAAAACTATGGGTGATTTACTCCTTAACAGTCATGCCTCAAACACACAACTAGTGTAGCAATGGGTGACTTATTATCACGCAGTCATTCCTCACACCACATATGTAGGATAAAACAATAAATGCCGCAACTACACCATAAACTGCAAAATGGACATAGGTAGCAAAAATGATTCTGAGTATGAAACATGACTTTAGCTTAACAGGCAAAAGACACACACATAACCCTATTGTTGAGATGCTATCCCACAAATTATAAATACATCAGTTTCACCCAAAGTCACACATGCCTCCCAAGAATGGATAATGCCTTACATCAAGAACCACCAAGTTCACAGTGTCTGCTAACCAGAGCACATTTCTGCTTCTCAGAAACACGTGTTTGGAGCCGTGCTACAGAATGTTCATTTACCTACTGTTATTATAGCTCCTCAAGGCAGCACTTCCAGCAAAAGCACAAGAGTTGCTCTAAATGAAGGCCATGCACAGGGCTCCAGAGCGTCGCGGGACACCACTGCTGAGACAGTTGATGAACGCATATTTCCCTCTAGCTTCCATTCTAACTTCTCTCTTTCCCTGTATCAGTGGTAGGAAGAAATCACATCCACATTCACCAATCACCTCACCGATCACAGTGATGAGAATGGAGTTTGAGTGGGCAGACCCACAGTAAGCGCTATAAGTCTGCTTCGGGCCTCCACCATTGAGAGTCATTGCCAAAACGCACAATACAAGAAAAAAACCTTGACCAGCTACCTCCACATTCTGGTAGTATAATAAAATGCTGTAACTTCACACAGTGATAGGCAAAGAAGGGAAACGTTAAAGAAAACAAAGGTGACGGCACATACGGATGATCTGTGCCGAGTGGCTCTAAGACCATGCGTGCTCCAAATGTCCATTAGCAGCCCACATTCCTAGACGGCATCTGAGAGATGCCTCATGCCTCCCACAGCTCCACCGCGTGACCGAAAGATAAAGGTAAGGAAATGCGCGCTAGGCCTTGCTGCCCATTCAAATGCTGCATAACAGTAATTTCACCGCTGTGTGGCACATTAAAATGCCGCACAACGGTACCGACAGGGGCCTACTCAGCAGCAACTGGGAAAGGCACCCACAACATGTAGCTTACCAGCAGTGCCAATTTTCTTCAATTTGTACCGATGTAACACTGCCAGTCCATTTGTATTAACACAGCAGCTAAATCTCGTCTCAGCTGCTGCTCTCTTCTGTCTCCTTGAAATTAAAACTCCTCTGACAACTGCTGGATGTAAACAGTATACAAACTTCCAACTGTTTGAAAAAACAATTTGAGGCAGACAGAAGCACGCCCTGCTAGTAGGCTGTCCGATGAGACATGGCGCTGGTGGGGCTGCAGGGCGGCCTGAAACTTAATCTTCACATCATCTACACCTTCATTTTCTTCTGTAGATCCCAAATTTAGTAGTAAATGCTCTTCACGCCTAGTTTCTAATGAAGCTTCATTTCCCTGTATTCTTGGTTACACAGTTTCTCTTAGTAACTTATCTTCTTCAGCTTACAAACATAGGTTCTTCCTTAAAAATCATCGCCAACATTTTGTAAATAAAAGAGGTCTGGAAGCTGTGGTGTAAGTTCTGTAAAATGGTTTATTGACTTGGTTGCAGGTGAGTAATAAGTCTAAAAAATAAGCTTCAATGATAAGCCCCACCAGGAGCAGCCTCCCTGCTGCACAGCCTATACTCCAACGGCCTCTTGAGCTCCACACAGGCAACAAACATTCCAACGCATCACCATGCACCAACATTCCACACAGCACACTCATACTGGCTGAGCAGCAGGTATAACAGTTCCTAAAGTAAAATTGCACCAATAATAATATCAAAACTAGTAATAATAATATGACTGCTAACCCCATTTCAACAATAAGTGTACTACTAATAATAATAATATCAAAACTACTACTAATATTAGTAATTTCACCATTACAAGTGGTACTACTACAAATAAAAATAGAGGAAATTGAATCAGGAGACATAAACGTGATTCCATTAAATGTTCTGTAATTTCTGGTGCTTTTGAAAATCAAAACATGCCCATTTGTTTCTATATATGTTTGTAATCTTTAAAGAATTATGTGTCTGTGATGTAAGCAAAAGGTTTCCACTTCTAAGTTTGACTTACGCCCTGGGTAAGGTACAAATTGTACTTGTGCAATGTTCTTGCAATTAACAAATGCACAATATGAGTCTATTGCCCTGCTACTGGGGTTGCACCTATTCTTCCAGACCCTGAGAAAACTTCTGTTGGCATGAGTTGGGTGGATTTAACGCACCCAGTAATCTTAACCTCGCCAACCTTAACGAAATTTACCAGGGGAAAACAATACAGTATTAGTAGTAAGCACCAAAATCTGCATGTTATTCCACAAAAACTAGGAATAGGTGGCATTTTTCCAACTAATTTTATCGGGAGAAATAAATAGGACCTTTGTTCCAACAAACATGGAATGAGGCACTAAGACGCATATTTATAAGGGCCTTGCATCATGATTGCAGCACGCAACATGGTGCATAACGACGCAAAGCCCCGAGTCATACTTGTGAAGCCACGCAAAGCCACCTTGCATAGCTTTACATGTCTTCCCAAATATGGAGTAACGCAATGCAGAGCAAAACCAAAGGGGATGATGGACGGAGTGTTGAACATTGCAAGCACTCACCCCCAGTCAACTGATCTGGGTTTAATCCATCATCATTCTTTAGCTCACTCCGCCACCCCAGTTCAGACATGGCCATATGCAAATCAGTCTGACCCTGTGCCTCATTGGAACAGTACAGCCCGAACTGCCAAGCCATGTCTTCCCTGGACCGGAAACAAGCATCCTGGGACCGGTTTCGGGTTCATAACCCTCATCAGCCAGGCTATCTTGAATCCAGTGGCAAAGTGAGCAAGGGACCCACGTCTGGGCATACCCTGCCAACTTAGGGCAAACAAAGCAAAACCGAAGTGGATGATGGACGGAGTGTTGAACATTGCAAGCACTCACCCCCAGTCAACTGATCTGGGTTTAATCCATCATTATTCTTTAGCTCAAACCGGTCCTAGGATGCTTATTTACAGTCCAGGGAGGACCTGGCTTGACAGTTTGGGCTGGACTGTTCCCATGAAGCACAGGGTCAAGACTGATTTGCATATGACTGGGTTCAAACTGGAATGGCATGGTGAGAAAAAAAACAATGGAATTAGGCCAAGATCTCTGCACTGGCGTGAATGTATGACATTGTTCTGCATTCTGGCCATCAACTGTTGTTTTTGCATTTGTCACCCCGAGTGGGACGGGTATGCCCAGACATGGGTCCCGTGCTCTCCATGCCACTGAAATCAAGCTATCCTGGCTGAAAGGTGAAATCCCGAAACCGGTCCTAGGATGCTTGTTTCCTGTTCAGGGAGGACCTGGCTTGGCAGATCGGGCTGGACGGTTCCCATGAGGCACAGGGTCAAGACTGATTTGCATATGGCTGGGTTCAAACTGGAATGGCATGGTGAGCAAAAAAACGATGGAATTAGGCCAAGATCTCTGCACTGGCGTGAATGTATGACATTGTTCTGCATTCTGGCCATCAACTGTTGTTTTTGCATTTGTCACCCAGAGTGGGACGGGTATGCCCAGACATGGGTCCCGTGCTCTCCATGCCACTGAAATCAAGCTATCCTGGCTGAAGAGGGGTGAAACCCCGAAACCGGTCCTAGGATGCTTGTTTCCTGTTCAGGGAGGACCTGGCTTGGCAGTTCGGGCTGGACGGTTCCCATGAGGCACAGGGTCAAGACTGATTTGCATATGGCTGGGTTCAAACTGGAATGGCATGGTGAGCAAAAAACGATGGGTTTAGGACCAGATCTCTGCACTGGGGTGAATGTATGACATTGTTCTGCATTCTGTCCATCAACTGTTGTTTTTGAGTAATGCGATGCAGCACAAATCAATGCGTTGCCTAACTCTGCATAAGGGAGGCGTTCCATGGGCGTTGCAGTGGGTGTTCCCATGCAACTCCCATGATTTTGATGCATTCACAGATTTACAAGGAATTGTAAACCTGGTAATGTGTCAAAATCTTATATCTCCCGAGGTGAGGTGTAATAAGGAGAAATATCTGTATTTCTCCCCTTTCTTTCCTCTTTCTATGTGTGCTGCATTCTCTGCAGCACACATAGAAAGAGGAAAACACCTCTATGCCCCTTCCTGCCCCAAAACAATCCTGCCTACAACACAGGCACCTTTGAAATCATGGTGAAATGGCTCCAGCACAGGGGGAAAGGCCAGGAATGCACTGTGTTGGATAACTATGGTGCTTTCCTGACATTTCCCCGTGGCGCAGGACAGTGCAGCAAAGTAACGTGCTACACTGCCTTGTGCCAGCAACCCCATAAAAATGCCCCTAATTGTATTATGAACCAATGCATATATTAGACACTTACAGGTTCCATATGGATTTGTCGATGTGGGCATTCCAAACAGAGGTGTTGCCAAGCAGAGGCAATGCAATTAGGTAAATACCCACAAGTAGTATTGTCCCGAATAACAAAAGTAAGATATCTATTTACAACAATTAACAGAGCAACTAAGTTACATCTAAATAAACTATGGGATAATAATGCAGATGGTGCTGTAGATGTCAATGTATGTAAAATAATATGATATTACCATACATTAATAAGGTTTTATGAATGTGCTATTTTTCCTAACCCTGTAAGTGTGCTATACATTTTAATGTATTAGGGTAATTAATGAGGCATACGTCTAGCCATCTTTGTAAATACATGCAGATGCAGACAAAAGCTGTTGGCCAGAAGGAAATATCAGCATACACATAAACATTTGAAAAAGTATGTATGCATATGTACAGAAATAAACAACACTGTCATAATTTATAACTACTAGGTGCATTGAGCCTAAAATGTTTGGACAAAAGTGGCAATACTGTAACAATATTCAAGATACCAGGTGTGGGATATGTGTACCCTTAGGATAACAAGGTCAAATCCTGTTAAGGTTCACCTTTCCCAGGTACATTTTGAATGAGTAAACGTATGTATCTGTTTCTACAACATAATCAAATAAGGGTTATTTCTCTCATTGGAAAGTTCATATAGACGTGTAATTTCCTACATGTTATTTAAATTGGTCCAAAATAGTTATCACAGACACAGTATCTATCTATCTATCTATCTATCTATCTATCTATCTATCTATCTATCTATCTATCTATCTATCTATCTATCTATCTATCTATCTATCTATCTATCTATCTATCTATCTGTCTGTCTGTCTGTCTGTCTGTCTGTCTGTCTGTCTGTCTGTCTGTCTGTCTGTCTATCTATCTATCTATCTATCTATCTATCTATCTATCTATCAAGGTACTGTGCCTTTATTTTGAAAGTGAATCTTGCAATATTTCTCCACAGGAACCTGAAATGGGAGAAAGGCAATTAAACTGACGGGAGTACCAACAACAAAATCAGTGTGAAGCCTAATGTTCACAGTTTCAAATTCCAGTACAGTATGCTAACCCAAACTTTTATTGCTCCTTAAGGTATATAAAATGAACACCAGTTTAAATGAATTCATCAGCAGTAACACGTTTAACTGCTTAGTAAAATGGTGCTGCCAATTTAAGACTGAACAGAGATTCATTCATTTTTTAGGTAATGCATTGTCCAAATATGCATAACTTCATATCCTGCCTACATAACCTTCTAAGTACTTTTGAACGCAAATAGAGGGAAATATTTATATAGGGCATAGTTGTGCACACAGTATCTAGGACAGCAGTTATAGGTTCTTTTTAAAATAAACCTTTTGCCAGGCCTAAATATGCTTTTAGGTCTCGCGCCTAGCATTGCAGTGCGCAGTACTACTCGCGCAGTGACAGACCACTTGTAAGGGGGTTTTGAAAGCTGGCCACATGCTCATGCGTGTGAACAGGCTTTCGCCGGCAGGCATTGGCTTTCGCGTGTTTTTTTTTTTTTTAAAGGCATGCGATTGGGCAAAGGCGGGCGCATGTCCCACCTTTGCAACAACCATTCCCGTCCGTTTCTAGCACGCGCAGCAGCGCGCGTTCGCCTCTCTGCCGCTGCCGTGCTCCCTCCCCCCACTCCTCTGTGGTTCGTGCGCACCACTACTTTCGATTCCCGGCTTATTTTCAGGGCCATGGTCGCTTTCACTTTCCAAGCGCAGCTGGGACAATAGCGTTTTTTTTTTTTTATATGCGTTCGGCTGTTTGTTTTTTTAGTTTATATGCATGCGGCCGTTTGTCTATAATGCGCGCCCACTTTTATGTTGGTAATAGGAGGACACATGAGGTTAAATCGTAACGCTCTCTATACGCACACAATACGAAAAAATTCCCCAAACTTGCAAGTTGCAATGTTTTTCATGGACTTTTGCTCACGTTGCAAAACAAATGAAACATGTGTTGCTGCTCCATAGTTATATTAGAATCTGTCACGACTGCTGTATCACGGGCCCGGTGCTTTGTTTTGGGTGCTTAATCCTCCCTGGTTCGGATAGCCATACCGCGTACCAGCAGTTATAAGCGCGACTGTGCCTAATGAAATCCTCCTTGCATTAGCAAATGTCACAACTATCCCTATCTCTGGCTAGTACAAGGAGGTCTGGGCTGGGAGAGACGCCGCAAGTGCCCTCAGCGCCCCCTGCTTATGCCTTATTTTCCTCTAGCCTAAGCATTGATGGGGCCAGCCCCCTGTGTGACGGGCCATGCAGAGCGACGACTGAACCTGCTGGTAGTGGGCACAGAGCTTCTGCCCTCCCGAGTAAATAAGGCTGTGTGCAGATCCCTCCTGTCAGTCAGGGGATGGCCGGGCCAGAGTGTGAGAGGACAAGGATGGATCAAGGAAGGGCCGCATGTCTGCTGCTGCTCCTGCATGAGGTGCTCAGCAGGCCTCGCCAGATGAGTGAGGGTGTCTGTATAGCACACAGTGTCAGCTGAGCGTGCTCTTGTTCTCAATGGACCTGGCCGGCTTCGGAATGAGACACAAATCGCTTTTGTTTCTGTAAACTCTGCAGGAATCTTGTGGCTGGTGTACTGTTTTCTATCGGTCTGCGATAAAAGGCAGGGGCTGCGCCACTCCCTTGCGGTTCGGTGTTATTTTCTGCTTCGTGACTGCTGGCGGATTTTAGAGTCCTGGTGATTGTAGTGTGAAATTGAGTACTCATTTCTGTTCTTATTGAGATTGCCAAATTCTGAACATTCGCAGTGGGCGGAGTCTAAATGGCCGCTGAGCAGGGGATGGTACTAATCTCTATATTTTATGCATCACATTTGTATTTCAGTGACACAAAAATATAGGACACACATCCAGGGCGCTTACACCAGCCGCAGGGGTCACATGACCATGTCACGGTACGTTTCTGAGTTTGTCGCTCACGAGCAGCATTTGAACAGCTTGTTTTGTTACCGATGGCGGCAAGGCGGGATGTTTATAAAATGCGAGGCTCGCCCAACTAAGATTGGTTGGTCCCCGTTACATGAAATGAGGCAACTCTATTTTATCAACAGTTCTGCGGTCTCCATGTTCAGAAGACACAGCACGCCCCCGGGCAGGTCGACGCCATGCACGCTTCATCGGCACCCAAAGCGGCAATTTCCACTATAACAAGGCTTTGGCTTGTTATATCTGGCTGCAGCCTCTCACTGATGCCTATTGACTGGGAACAGGTGTGCAGGAAAACGGATTGAGTCCTTTTTGGGGAGTAACACTCTGCAAATGTTTAATGTGTCTGAATCAGGTTCCCGCGGTGTTGCCAACAGGAGGCAAAAGACTGGATGAAACCGCTTCCACTCACTCAGGTATTGGTGCACAGTTTTTAATCACTGGCAATTTATCTGGCTGTGAACAATGTGTCAATGAAACCTCTGAGTGGCAGTTTGCCTCTCTGCGGTTATTTTCTACCGCTGTGCTGTTATCGGCTGTGCCTCTATTCAGCGCCAGTTGTTCTGTTCCAACAACTGGATACACTTAGCATGCACTGCACAGCCAACTTCTTCAAAGTGCAGCTCCGCAACAATAGCAGTTTACTTAAATCGTAACGACGTGTCAGTAAACAGTCACACCTTTCTGCAAGCTGATTACAATGTTTGCAAGTGTGATTATTCATTCTGTGCCATAGAATGTGATTCGTTTCATTTTCGGTTGCTTCCCATGTAACAGTGTAAGGAACACTGCTTGTTAAACTTCGTACATCACCCTCGCACCGAACTAATTATTTGCAGCCTGAATGGCATTGGAGTGTTTCCTTTGTCAGCAGCACAGCACACACTGAAAAAACAGCGTCTGAAAACATAAAGAGTGGGGCGTATTACAGTTTTGCGAAGAAGCCCCGTGTGGTGTGATCAATAAATGTCGAAACCATAAAAGGCACGATCATACATGTGCCATACCAACGACACTGTACCTACCGTTGTGAGAGCGCCGTAAACTACGCCCGTCTCGCTCCCCCACCCCTTGCTCTCACTAAAACATCCAGCTCGTTTTGGACGGAGACACACCTGCCCCTAACCCTCCACTGAATAGTGATGCAAAATATATATATCACTTTATATGCAAATAACAACTGGGAAGTGCCCTCGACTGCGAACTGGAGGTAGGAGACTCTGGATGGCCACAGACCCCCCTCCCCCTCATCCAACCAACCCCACCACCAACACTTCAGCCACCGGAGTTATGCCAGGCTCTCATTTTTTAAACTTCGTACATCACCCTCACACTAAACTCATTATTTAAAAGCCTGATTGGCATCGGAGTGTTTCCTTTGTCAGCAGCACAGCACACACTAAAAAAAACAAGCATTTGCAATGCAATAGGTCTCGCATTACTGAAAGTTTGAGCTATTGTTGTTGCATTATTATTTGAAAGCCAATAGCTCAAACGTTCAGTAATGCGAGACCTATTGCATTGCAAATGCTTGTTTATTCTTGTAAGTAACCTTTAGAGTAGGCCCTAAATGTGAATAAAGGAGGGTACATGATATTTAAAAAGTAGGACATGTGTTATAAACTTTTACAAGTCCTGGCAGTAAAAAACCTCCAAAGTTATTTTTTACTGTGGCATAGCTGGCTCTCCCTAAGAAAAGCACTGGGTTGCATTGAAATACCTTATAATGTATAACTTCAGTTTGGGAATACCTAGAAGTAATACTAATTTGAAATCCAATCTACTGGTCAAGTTGGATTTTAAATTTCAATTTTAAAAATGCCACTTTTGGAAAGTTGGAATTTTTCTACCTAACTCTTCAGTTGCATTTTCAAAGTCAAAAGGAAGAGGGAATGGCTCCCACGAAAGGAACCAAAAACTCCTTGGATGGGAGGAAGTGTGACCTCTTCCCGACATGATTGCCTAGGGTATTTGCCCACCAAATGCACAAGCTTCAAAGGGGCATCCCCTATCACAGGCATATGTACCTGACACCTAGGCATGCCCTTTCCATTGTACAAGTATTGTATTGTATTTTAATTGTATTTATATAGCTCTTACTACCCCTGACAAGGCGTCAAAGTGCTTTTTCCGCAAATAGCACGTTACCCATAAAGGGTTAGTGTTGAATTAGTATAGTGAAATAGGAAAGTAATTTGAGTGGTGGATAGGTTAGTCAGTTATTTGGATTCGGAAGGATAGCGGAAGGATAAAAGAGGATAAGAGGTTTGCATTTATATAGCGCTTGCTACCCCTGATGGGGTGTTGAAGCACTTTTTAGGTGAGTAGCACGCTACTCTGGAATCCATAAAGGATTAGTGTTGAATTAGTATAGTTAAATGTGAAAGTAATTTGAGTGGTGAATATGTTATTCATTTATTTGGATTGAGAAGGGTAGTGGAGGGATAAAAAAGGGGAAAAGGTTTGCATTTATATAGTGCTTGCTACTCCTGATGAGATGTTAAAGCAAGTAGCACACTACTCTGGAACCGATAAAGGATTAGTGGTGAATAAGTATAGTGAAATATGAAATTTGAGAAGTGGACATGTTAGCCTGTTATTTTGATTGAACAGGATAGTGGAGGGATAGAAGAGTAAAGGATTTAGACTTTTTTTGTTTGTTTTGGAGGTCACAGCTGTAGGAGGAGGCTTGGGATGAGTAAAAAAGGGATGTGGAGGGAGAGAGTCAGAGGGAAGGGTTTAGAAAGGCTTGTTTTGGGGGATCGATATAGTAAACGAAGTGTCAGATGATACAAGGAGGGGTAGAGTAGGGGAGAGTCTAGAAAGTGTTATTTTGGGGACCATAGTAGTGGTATGGGGTTTGGGATAAGTGAGAGACTGGATATAGAGGATATAGTGATAGAGGTATTGGGTGAGAACTATGGTAGTGCATTGGAAAGAGTAGTAGAAAGAGGTTTGAGATGAGTCAGAAAGTCGGGGTAGAAGATATATTGAGAGAGATATAGGGTGAGAAATAGGGTAGTGCATTGGATATGCTGAATTAAAAGAAAGTAATGAATATATAGATCCATAAGTAGATGGAAAGTATATAGATGCATAAAGGAGGAAAGTATATGTAGATTAAAGATATTGATAGAGGTATAAGATGAGAAAGAGGGTAGTGCATTGAATATGCTTTTTTAGGAGAAAAGTAATAAATATATAGAGCTAAGTACATGGAAGGTATATAGATGCATAAAGGAAGGAAGTATATGTAGATTAAAGATGCATTAGATAAACTCAAGTGTTGTACTTAAAAAAAAATCAATTTACCAGTATAATTATTCTACGTTTAAACAAAGCAATTTACAAAGATAGGTATACATCTATAGTACACATAAATGCTTATATACAGAGGGATATGTTGTATATTTCTGTTTGCGTATGGTGCTTATGTGCGAAGAGCCAATTCTTGAGTAGTTTTCTGAAGACAAGGTGGTTGTCCGTGGATCTTTTGTTGGGGGGGGAAGAGTTTCGCTGCTTGAACAGAGAAGGATGTGCCACCCATGTTTTTTTTCTTGTATCTCGGGATTTTGAGGTGAGCTGCCACTCTAGAGCTTAGGTTCCTTTGCTGAATGCATTTGGTGATTTTATTCCTGATGAAGAGCGGTCCCATTCCATGTATCGCTTTGTGGGTGATACAATAAAGATTGAACATGGATCTTCTGGCTACCGGTAACCAATGTAGGGCTTTCAAGGCAGGTGAGATGTGATCTTGCGGTTTGATAAATAAGAGTAGTCTGGCAGCCAAGTTCTGAATCCGTTAAATGCACCTGTGAATGCTCAATACACGATGTACATTTCTTTAATGCATAGTTTCAACTTCTTTCTATTTGCCTTTAAGCATAGAAAGCTCCTGAATGTGTCCTCCAAAGCTAAGTCACAACACAATTTAGTTTGAGTTCTCCCAATATGATACTGGAATTGTATGTTATGTTTATTTGTATAGAACACTATTCACCCTTCATGATATACTGGCACTAAAGCAAGAACTGTATGGGCTGTGCTAGGAGTTGGCTTAGGTGTAAAACCAGGTTCCTACCTAGAATTTCAAGAACTGAGGAGGCAGCCCTTCTGTGTGGTTGTTCCCGGCTTCAGAAGGAAGGTAGGAGAAGGCACGACTGCTGGATCTGGTTCTGCATATGCAAATGGTGAGTTGAGTGTGCTAGTTGGAGTCCAAATAAGTGGAAGTGTCTAGTTGGTTTGTGAAAGTTTATGCAGAATGGGGCCCAATCTTGTGTAAGGCTTTGTATGTGTATGAGGATTTTGAAGAGTGCTTATTTGTTTATTGGGAGCTACTCGAGCTCCTCAAGATGTGGGGTGGGGAAATGAGCGTGATCCTGGAATCTGAGTCCGGTGATGATGGCTTGGGTGATTGTTCTGCTAGACTTGGTGGAGAGCTATTCGAAGATTTTCTTAAGCATCTTGAGTGTGTGGAAGCAGGAGACTGGGATTGTGTTTCCTTGGCCGAGCATGGTGTGTTGGCTGCCGATTACTATTTTGAGGTTCTTGGAAGTGGTGTGGTTCCGAGTTTGGCAGTCCCCAGGTGGAGTCAGAGAGTTAGGTGTTTTTGCCGAATATTGCTACTTCTGTCTTGTCCGTGTTGAGCTTGCGGCAGTTGGTTTTCATCCATCTTTAGAATTAGGTCATGTAGGCAGAGAAATTGGTCTGAGCATTTCGTGTCTTGTCAAAGGAATAGATAAGAGCTGGGTGTCATCAGCATAGGATATGATGTTGATTCCATGGGCGCAGATGATGTTGGTGAGTGGGGTCATGTAAGAATTGAACAGAGTGGGGCTTGGTGAGGATCACTGTGGAATTCTGCAGAGGAGTTTGATGGTAACTGAGGTGAAAGGGGCCAGGCTGACCGACTGAGTGTGGCCTGTCAAGAAGGAGAAAATCCAATGAAGTGCAGGTTTCAGTTTTCAATGAAAATGTGGATAGGGCAGTGGTTTGCGAGTGTGCCAGAGTGTGTGGACTGCATGGACATTCTGGTTTCTTGAGTGGAGATAGTGGGCCAGGTGGTTAGGGAGGTCCTTTGAGTGTTGGTTGAGATGGGCAGAAGGGTGGAAGGATCTGATTGAGGATTGAAGTTGTCATAAATGCTAGTGATCTGTTTGCTGAAGGATAGGGACAGCTGGGTGCAGAGGTCTTGGAAGGGGGTTATATTTGTGGAGCTTACTGCTGCAGATGTGAAGTTCTTTCACAATTGCAAAGAGTTCCTTGGCACTGTTGGTATGGCTTTCGATGTAGTTGGTGAGTGTGGAAAATGTGGTGGCTCTGATTTGCTGATGGTCGCATCTGAGGTGAATTTGTAGGTGCTCTTGTTGGTGTTGTCCTTACTTTGTCTCCATTTACATTCAAGTTGCTTGCAGTTGCATTTAGTGAGCTTGAGCTCTTCTGTGTGCCAGGTTACTTGTGGTCTCATGGCTTCGTTGGCTTTGATAGAAACCAGGGAGTCTGTGCAGGCAGTGATCTAGGGGTTAAAGATTGCGATTGATTTGAGGAGGTATAGGAGTTTGGAAGACCAGGATGCTTCTGAGACCTTGTTCCACTCCCTTTGTGAAGATTTGGCAAAGGTGTTTATGCAGTGGTGTGGGATGGGTATCCTAAAGTTGATGACAGTGTGGTTGGACCAGGTGATCAGTATATATCCAACGTTTGTTTCATGACTTGGGGCATTTGAGAAGCCCGAAACAATGGAATTCACTAGTAGAAAAACTCTGAAAATTGAAGGCATGACGCATTTGGAAAATTCCAAAGCCTAGTGTTTTAAAGAAAACAGCTCATTTTTAACCACAGTCGCAATGCAACCCTTTCTTAAAGTTGTATTAAACCCAGGAATATGTTTGTCCTGACCTGCTTAAGACTGGGCATTTTCCATTGTTGAATTAATTTTCTAAAAATGAACGATTGGTCTACAAACCTAACTCACCGTCCCAGCAATTCTTCGATGGTCCAGAACACCATACATGTGTTTTTTTCTGTAAATGTGATTGTCATTTAAGGAAGCCCTATATTTTACCAAATGGGGCTTATTTTCACACAATGTCACCCTGCATATTTTTATCTGCAATCATTACGTACTATGGAGGTCCTTTACGCTAGAAGTAAAACTTCTCTTGCCCTCGATTAGTATCGGGACAAAGCATTTAAACCATTTATGGATTTATGGTATGTGACTTATGCTTTTAACAAGCAACCTTTAATTAACGTGTAATTTATTGTACCTTTACTCTTTTATAATTGAAATTGAATAAAACACTTTTGGATTGGATAGGATTGGATTACATGGCGGACAATATTTGAGGTTTTTGTTCTCCTCTCTTTCATTATTTCCGTTCAATCTAGGCCAACTGTGACATGGAAAATTGTGCTTATGTTCCGTTTTAATTTGGACGTATGATGAACATGGTGACTTAATTTACACTAATGTGGACTTCAACTATGTATTCTTAAACTTTGTACACTTGTACTTATATTATTGCTATATCATGGATCTGTATTAGATTTTAAGTGCTTTTATGGTCCATTTTTAATCAGACCAAATAAAGATTTTTGAATGAATGAATGAGTGTTGAGGAGTATGCAGGACAGGAAGGGGTGTGGTGTACTGTGGGTCGGGTCTCTGTGGTCATGTGTGTTTATAGTGCTGGATGTTTGATTGCAGAGGCGAGTGAGGTGTGGGCGAGAGGGTGTATGCAAAATAGCAGGTTGGCAGGAGAAGGTACCCTTAGTGTTGAGTGACGAGGTGCAGCAGCAGCAATGTGATATGTGAGCGGGGTTCATGCTGCAGAGGGTCTCAGTAGAGTAGTGATTGGATGGGGTAGGGTGACCAGGGATCCTGGTACTGGGCATGCAAAGGTATTGTTCTCGGAGAAAAAAAACTGAAAAAACCAAATCAATTAGGTAGCATATCAAGGCAGTCTTAACCGGTATAAAATCTTGATTCCCTATCTTAGCGCCCCATGTAACATACAATGATACATCTCCTGTTGTAGCTGCCCCATCATGAAGTATGCCACAACAAGTTGGGGCATTTCTTAAAACAAATGTGGGATCATACTAGAGGGTGGAAAACCCATAATATCAATCTTTTTGTGTTTTGTGACTCTCTTTGGAGGATGACTGATGTTCTTTCCTCTCTTCTCTTCTTTGTGGATATGGTTAAAGGTCACTACAGGTTCTTGAACTTAACTGCTTATGTGCATAAAAAAAGAGGTTTGCAACATACTTCCTTCAGTAGGATAAGCGCCTGCTTCACATTTGTTTATTGAGAAAGCCGCAGGTTAAAACCAGCAGCCCTCATTATCAGTTTGTGGGAACTTTTTTGATATTGCTTCACTTTTAACTCAGTGGTGCTCATTTTATCCACTTCAGAAAATTTCCACATTGAATTATCTATACCCAGATTCAAATCATGGTTCCCCTCACCTCCGTGATTTCCCACACCTCTGGCTCATATGGAGTGCGGTATTTCCACCCGGGATTTCGATCTTTCATTATGACGCGGTCTCCCACTAGTAAGTCTACCACTTGCACTCTTCATGCCTGGCTTGCCTTCTCATAAGAGATAGCCCTCAGGGCCTGCGCAGCCACTGAATCAAGTTCTTTTGGGTGCCAGTATGGGTCGGCGGGATTGGAATCCCTGGGAGCTCTCCTGAATAGCAGGTGTGATGGAGCACACTGTGTCGTACAGTGAGGCGTTTGACGATATGCGCTCAGGAACTGGTGCAGGCACTATTCGTTGTTCTCGCCTCTCTCCACGCCGATTCGCAGGGCCCAGTTCAGAGTCTGCATAAAGCGTTCTACCTCACCATTGGACTGAGGCCTCTGCGGCGTGATCTTGCGGGGCTTGTTCCCAGAGACGTCAGGTACTCTTGAAAATCTCTGCCCTGCAAGGGGGGTCCATTGTCTGATCTGATCTCCAACGGAAGCCCCATCATCGCAAAGATCCTCTCCAGGGTGGTCTTGACCTGGGGAAACGCAGTGGATCCCATTACCTCCATGACCGGGAACTTGGAGTGTGAATCAAGGAGTGCAAGTATGCTCCGCCCATCCAGAAACGATCCGAAGTCGATGCTAACTTGAGCCCACGTGTCGTGGCAGGGGTCTTCCGGGATGACGGGATGAGGGGTCGGGTCACTGCTGGTGATGTTGCATGAGTGGCAGCTGTGACAGGTGTCTTCCACCAGGGCGTCCATTCCAGGAAACCACACCTTGCTTCTGAGACGAGCCTTTGTTTTGGCAATCACCTGATGCCCTGCATGCGCAGGGTCAATGACTCTCTTCTGCAAGCTTCCAGGAACTACTATCGTTGACCCTCGCAGAACCTCTCCGTGTGACCCTTCATTCAACTCACTTCAAACCCTTCACAGTTTTTGGCATGACATTCTCTCATTATCCCTCAAGCAGCATGCTCCATCCAGGAAGTGTTGCCAGCTGCGGTCAAGCAGCGTCTTCTTCACCTTGGCCAGGCTTTCATCATCCATGGTGGCTATCCCGACCTACTCCAACGTGAGCGATATTGGGCACACTTCTTGAGACACCAACCGAATGAACTCCTCTGTGTGTTCTTCATCGACGGACTGCCCAGCCGGTGCAGTCCTAAAAGGGTGGCGTGACAGGAAGTATGCGGGGTTGTTGACACCCGGATGGAATACTACCTCGAACTGGTAAACCTGCAACTGGACTGCCCATCTCTCGATTCGGGGAGGTGCCAGCGGGGCGGTGCTTGCAAAGAGAGGGATCAGCGGCTTATGATCCTCCACCACAAAAAACTCCGGCCTAAGAGGTACAGATGGAAATGATGGCATGCCCACTTAATGGCCAGAGCATCCCTTTCAATTTGAGCATACCGCGTCTCAGTGTCTGTCAGGGCTCTGCTGGCATGGGCTACCGGGACCCACTCTCTGGCTGATGTTTCTTGGAGAAGAACAGCTCCTAGTTCCACCGGACTGGGATCTATTATTACTTCGGTGCATCTGTTGGGCTGGAAGTAAGCCATGATTGTCTTGCCCATGAGGGCTTCGCTGATGGCTTGGAACACCGCATCTTTTTTTCCGGTCCACTCCCATGGAGTGCCGGTCTTCGTCAGTCTCCTGAGGGGTTCGGAGGGCGACGCCAAGTTGGGGATGAAACGCCCACTGTACGTGGCCATCCCCAGGAAGCTGCGGACCTCGGTGGGGGAAGTCGGCCTAGGAGCGGAGCGTATAGCGGTAGTCTTCTTGGGGTCGACTTGAAGGCAGTTGCCTAAGAAGATGTACCCAAAGAATTCCATGGACTCCTGATAGAAAGAGCACTTGCCTCGATGCAGGGTCAGCACATTGTCTGCGAGCCGCTGGAGAGTGTTTCTCAAATGGACGTGGTGATCCTCCAGAGTCTTCGAGAACACCAGGATGTCATCACTCAAGTTGATGACCACCTGCAGCCCTGAGAGTGACTCTCGGATTACGTTTTGAAACACCTCAGCTGCTGACGACACCCCAAAACTCAGCCTTCTGTATCTTCGCAGCCCCATATGCATAGAGAACGTTGTGATGTTCCTGCTCTCTGGTGTAGTTCCAATTGATGGTAGCCGGCATTGAGATCCAAGTTCATGAACCACTTGGTCATGCCCCCCCTTTTATTTATACCTTTGGGCGTGCCTGCCCTCCAGGTGACTGCACTAGCAACAATGTATAGTGCGGGCCGGGTGCCTCCGTCACTACACCAGTCTATGATGTGGTAAACCCAGAGACGTAAAACTCGAATCTGCAACTGTACAGGTTTGTGATTCCAGTTTCAAGTGTCCGAAGTTGAAAGAAGCAGCAGGAGTTCAAACAAGACCTGCACAAACAGCAAGGTAATTAAAAAATGCTTTTAAATACTGTGTATGTATGAGTGAGAGTGTGTGTCAGTGAGAGTGTGTCTGTATGTGAGTATATTTGTGTGTCAATGTTTGTATGCGAGTAAAAGTGACAGTGTCTGTGAAGGAGAGAGTCAAAATGACGACAAAGAGGTGTTGAGAAGAGTGAATGCAAAGTGAATGAATGAGTGAGTGAGAGAGAATGAAAGGGAATGTATCTGAATGTTACTGTGTGTGAGACTAAGTGAGTCAAGTTTGAGCGAGTCTTAGTGAATCAGAGAATGAGTGAGACAGAGTGAGTCAGTGTACGAGTGAGTATGATGGACTGAAGCAGACTGAGTGAGAATGATTCTGTCTAGGTGAGTTTGAGTCAGAAAGAGTGTCACTGAGTGAGTCTTAGTGAGTATGAGTGAGTCAGAGTGAATCTGAATGAGTATTACAAGCACATCTGTGAGACTGAGTGAGAATGTCTGTGGCTGGCTGTGAATGAGTAAGACTAAGTCATAGTGAGATGGAGTGAGTCAGAATGAGTGAGACAGTGGGACTGGGTGTGAATGAGTGAGACTGATTGAATATGAATGAGTTACAGTGAGATTGAATCCGAATTAGTAAGACTGAGTGAATCAGGGAGGATGAGTGTGTTATGGGGAGACTCAGAGAAAATAGGTGGGAATGAGTAAGACTGAGTTGGAAGGAGTGAGTCAGAGTGAACCTGAGTGAGTCTTAGTGAGAATGAGCGAGTTAGAGTGACATGGTGTGAGTCAGAATCAGTGGGACTGATTGAGTAGGAGTGGGTCACAGTGAAATTGAGTAAATCAGAATGAGTGTGACTGTGTGAATCAGGAAGAATTAGAAAGTCATTGGAAGACTCAAGAAAACTAGAAGAGAATGACTGAGACTGAGTGAGAATGAGTGAGTCAGAGTGACACTGAGTGAAACTGAGTAAATCTAGTTGAGACTAAGGGAGCCAACATAAGATTGAATCAATCATAATGGCAGAATAAGTGGGATTGAGTGAGAATAACTAAGAATGAGAGAGACTTAGTGAGTCAGAGTGAGAATGAGCAAGAATGCATGATTCAGTGAAACTGAGTCAGACTAAGTAAAAGTGACTGCAAATTCAAATGAGAGTAAATGACTAAGGAGCACATGCATCAAAGAATTCAATAGCAATTCTTTAATTGCGATTTTTAAGGACCCGCAATTAAAGGATCTATATTGCCGATGCATGTATGAATCGCTAATAAAATTGTGATTCCTACAAATTCCTTAATTGAGAATCGCAAAATGGAGTCACAATTAAGGAATTGCTTCCCATTCATTCCTATGGGGCTAGAGGCCCATAGGAATGAATGTGAATTGCATGTGCAATTTGGGAATGCCCAAAAGGTACTCGCAAATTGAGCATGCAATTTCAAGCGTGCCAAAAGGACACCATGTTGCACCCCTGAAATTGTAATGTGAACACATGTTGCGCACACACATGCCCAAAGGGTATGTGTGTGTGTAACCAGGAATTTTGAAAAATGCACTTTAGTGCATTTTTTAAAGTTTTTGCAAATTACGATCAATTTTGATTTGAGCGGTAATTTGCGTCCCCTAATAGCGCAATCGCTATTTTCAATGGCATCATGCATTTCATTTGAGGCATCGCAATGTGCGATTCCTTAAATGCAATTGCAATATAAGTAATCGCAAATTTCCAATTCCTTAAATTGCGATTTTTGCATTTGGGATGCTGCATCCCAAATGCAAAAATACCGGTTGCAAAGGGGCAGATTCTAAGATTCTGCCCGTTTGCGTCCGTTTTTTCTTTTGGTGGATGTGGCCCTAAGTGAGAATAAGTGAGCGATTAAGACTGACTAAGCATGTATGAGTGAACACCCTGCCTGAACCTTCCACGTAAGTGATTCAGTATCACTCACTGGAATTTAAGCCGATTATACCTCACCACTTGTAATGGTCACCAGCTGCCACTGCCGCTAAACTATCTTCGCAAAGAATCTGTTTAATAAGTCATGAGAAATTTCAAAGAGTCACAGACAAAACAAGTTACATCCATTTACTATTTTTGGGAACTTCTCAAAAGGAGCAATGATAAACTAGTGAAATCTATGACCTTCATCAGGGACACTGGAAATATGCAATTTTGTGACCATGGCATTTTCCCTACACTTATGGATTTACCATACTTGCAACAGAATTCACCATGTGCAGCAAATGTATGTTACTTTAGGAAAAACCATGTGTGGTGCTGCTCAGTGGCAGACCTTTTGCAGAGGTTAACTTTTGACCTTTTAGATGCTGATTGCTCTATCCAATTATTGAACTGATAAAAATTAGATATAATGTTTTCCCATAACAGTGTTAATGTGTGCAAAAACAGAAAACATATCACAATCGTACTGCTACAAATGCAAATTTGCCTTTTTTTAACGCATAATTTAGACACCCTATTGCATAAATTGTTTCTCCATTGCCACATAATTTCATTTTCACAGATATCCAGACAAACGTCTGGTTCTACTAATTCCTACTATTCCTACTGATATCTTGGGAGTGGACAATGAACAGATACCGAGTTAGGGGAAATTAGTATTTGTACATTCTGTTGTGAGGTTCTCTTTCTGCCAACGCACAGCACCCAGATTACCTGTCCATGCAATACAATTTTATAATATGTGGTTGCTGCCAAATGTAATATTTCTCCTAGCCGGGCAGTGTCAATAATGTTTTTTTCACTCGAGGCAAGGGCAAATGGTAGTACAAAATGTAATTGCATATTAGTAATATTTCTGGTTTTGTTAGACTGTCAATAGGGCCTTTGCAGTTACACATTACACAGTCAGATCAGAAATGTCTTTCTTGGTCACAAACAAAATGGGGCCATCACCCATCGCTCCCGATATTAGGAGTTATTTGCAGGATGTTGTGTGTTGCACTTTTAGAATCAGCTGTCTCTTCATACACACTTTTAACACAATTCTAACTCACTCCATTTCTTTTTCTTGACACCATGTAGATGAATGCTCCTAAGTACAGAACTAAAAAAGTTGTCAATTACATCTCTCACAATTTTAATTTATTCAGTCAAAGCCTCTTTCCTATGCTTTTGTCAAATATCTGGGTTCTGCTGTGCGAAACAAAGTGATAGACTACACCGTTTTTTCATAATGTATACATGTGAGTGGCTAACAATAAATATGAGGAGCCAACAGGTTTTTCATTTTCAATTTACTTTGTCCCTTCAGTGAAAACGCTTTTGGCATAAATGCCTCTTGTTCTACACACCTCAGCCCTCATTTATGGGTTTTTGGGCATAGGGCAGCGCAGCAAAAGAAAAGGGCAGTACTGTGCTATATCTATTAGATACAGCACATTCCTGTCCTTTTCCCTAGCGCTGGTGCACAATGGGCTGCAGTGTGCCAATGCAGGCACCTTTGCACCATGGTGTAAGGGTGCCTGCGTTGCAGGATGATTATTTTTGTGCAGGATGGGAATCCTTCCTCCACAAAACACAAGCACAAGAGGCTTATTCCTCTTTCTATGTGTGGTGCAGAATAAAGATATTTCTCCTTGTTGTGCCTCCCTTATACCTCCCCTTGGGAGGCGTACGTTTTTGGCACTGCCTCAAACTTACGATTTCTCGTAAATCTGGGGCAGTGTCAAAAAGCCATTAATGTTGCTGGGAACACCCCAGCAACACCCATGGAATGCTCCTCCCATGCAGTTTTATGCGTGAAAGGGACACATATTTATAAGGCCATGAAATGCCACGTAACGTGGCTTTACGTGGCCTTATAAATATGCCAGTCGCACATTGCGCCACTGGTAAATTTTTAAAAAGTGACGTTCCGGCGGCCCAATAGTGTCAAAAAGCCATTAATGTTGCTGGGAACACCCCAGCAACACCCATGGAATGCTCCTCTCATGCAGTTTTATGCGTGAAAGGGACACATATTTATAAGGCCATGAAATGCCACGTAACGTGGCTTTACGTGGCCTTCTAAATATGCCAGTCGCACATTGCGCCACTTGTAAATTTTAAAAAAGTGACGTTCCGGCGGCCCAATAGTGTCAAAAAGACATTAATGTTGCTGGGAACACCCCAGCAACACCCATGGAATGCTCCTCTCATGCAGTTTTATGCGTGAAAGGGGCACATATTTATAAGGCCATGAAAAGCCAAATAACGTGGCTTTACGTGGCCTTATAAATATGCCAGTGGCACATTGCGCCACTGGTAATTTAAAAAAAAGTGACGTTCCGGTGGCCCAATAGTGTCAAAAAGACATTAATGTTGCTGGGAACACCCCAGCAACACCCATGGAATGCTCCTCTCATGCAGTTTTATGCGTGAAAGGGGCACATATTTATAAGGCCATGAAAAGCCAAATAACGTGGCTTTACGTGGCCTTATAAATATGCCAGTGGCACATTGCGCCACTGGTAATTTAAAAAAAAGTGACGTTCCGGTGGCCCAATAGTGTCAAAAAGACATTAATGTTGCTGGGAACACCCCAGCAACACCCATGGAATGCTCCTCTCATGCAGTTTTAGGCGTGAAAGGGGCACATATTTATAAGGCCATGAAAAGCCAAATAACGTGGCTTTACGTGGCCTTATAAATATGCCAGTGGCACATTGCGCCACTGGTAATTTAAAAAAAAGTGACGTTCCGGCGGCCCAATAGTGGAAAGTTGAAATATTGGAGTGGTTTCTGTGTAACACTTGTGCTCTTTTCTGAAAGGTGTGATTTTAAAATGTTAGTGAATAGACAAAAAGTTTGACAATATATGAATGACAAACTCCATCAAGATAATAAAATGTGTGTGTGACACTACCAGCATCCGGGTTAAAAACATGATTCATTAGAACGCGCTTGAATGTACCGTGTATGGCGATGTCCTTTGTGTCCTGAATAAGGCCATTTCCTCCGGATACTTGGACGGTAATGGTGTGCATTCCTTCTGTGTGGAAAGTGAAAGAGAAGCTGCTCTCCAGGGTAATCAAAGGCTGAAAGAATCAAACACAAATGCCAGCTATAACTCGCGTGACAGCAACAAGCAACATCTTTTCATATTCATCTCTGAGGCAGAATAAAGCAGCATGAAAAAATAATTATTACCTTTCCTTAGTAGTCCAGACTATCTTAGGTTCTCCCTTCAGTGTACCTGAATCCCATTATTCATATGCCTGTGTGAGATCAAAGCGCTGATTTTCAAAAATTCTATCCCTGCCTTCATGTTTTATTCCTTTGGAGAAATTATTCCGCTATTCATGCAGATTAGAGGCTTTGTCTCAGCTACTCACCTCACAAAACAACTGATCCGGGCTGTATTTCTTGCCAAACATGACATGTGATGCCTAAATACAAAGCTAATTCACACACATTAAAGGCATTGTCTTTGTTTTATATTTGGAAACACATGTTACTGTTATCGGATACCCTCATTATTATTAAGTGAGAAGATTTCATCTTAAACATATGGAAAATAAAAGATTATTCTGTAGTTGCATAATGTAGAAGGATACACCAAATACAGAGAAATGTATTTTATGATTCCAGCGTGCCACTACTCCTGATACAAAGGGGAGAACTGAGCCTGTGCTATGCCCAGTAGACAGGTAAAATGGAGTAGCAGGAGAAGAGCACGGGTGGGTGCACTGAGGAACATGCATTATGGCAGAAAAGAAGACAGAAACATGTCAGAACGAGCTGAGGTAGCTGTTAGACCTGGCATCCTTGGTGTGTTTTTCCCTGACGTTTTGCCTTGTGACCACTTGTTTTGCTGATTTCATTTTTTTGCTGGCTTTAGGTTTCTGGGCACTCTACCACTGATAACCAGTGCTAAAGTGCATATGCTCTGTACTCAAAACATGGAAAAGTTGGCTTATCCACAATTGGCATATATTGAATTTACTTGTAAGTCCCTAGTAAAGCGCACAAGATGTGCCCATGGCCAGTAAATTAAATACTAGTGGGCCTGCAGCACTGATTGTTCCATCCACTCAGCAGCTCTTTAAACATGGCTAAGGCCTGCCACTGCAGAGCCTGTGCATGCAGTTTAAACTGCCATTTTGACCTGGCAAGTTACCCTACTTGCCAGGCCCAACCCTTTACTCTTAAAACATATGTCACCCCTAAGGTAGGCCCAAGGCACCCCTATGAGCCGGGTGCAGTGTATTTAAAAGGTAGGACATGTATATTTGAGTTTTATATGTCCTGGTAGTGAAACACATCTAAATTCATTTCTCACTACTGCAAGGACTATATCTCCCATATGTTAACATTGGGATTGCCTTAAAACATCTATTAAGTGTAATTTCTAATTGGAAAAAGATAGAGATTTGGAGTTTGGAATCTCTCGGCTCACAATTTAAAATCACAACTGATGGTGAAGTCGGATTTTAAATTTTAAGTGTGAAAATGACACTTTTAGATAGTTGGCATGTTCTTACATAAAACATTCTGTTCCTCTGCCTGTCTCGGAAAACACATCTGGGCTGGATGACAGCTGGGCTTCATGAATTCCCTCTAGACAGTAACACAAATGAAGAAGGGATGTGACATTTGCATCCTGACGGCCAATCACTAGGCTGATGGGCCTTCCTGAGGTAGATTGGGAGGGTGGAGCTGACACTTGCACCTGAATAGGACTGTGTCTGTCCCCACAGAAAGAACTGGATACCTCCCGCAGTGAGTCTAGAACCAGGGCAGGGAAGGCAGAGACACTATGATCTTCAAAGGACTCTTTAAAGTCCCCTGACTGCAAAGGCACATTTGGGTGTAAGTACTGGACCTCTGACACCATCAATTCAGAACTTTGCTGGAACCAAAGACATTCAGCCTGGAAGAAGAGCTGCTTTGCTCTAGGAGGGACTGGCACTTTGCTAACTGCATTGCTGTGTTAGCCAGCTGACTGTTGTGCTGTAGGAGTGACTGCCACTTTGCTACCTGCTGTCTGCTGCTTCATGCCTGAGAGTGAGAAGGACTAGATCTGTTTGCTAAATTCTTGAAGCCAAGTTTCTCCAAGGGCTTGCTCTTTTGCCTCCTGCTTTCTGAAGTCTCTGGGTCATAAAAGTCTGCTTGCATTTCTGCTTGACTCTGCCATCTGTGAGGCCTACCCTTGCCTGAGGTTCCCGCTCCAGTCTTGGGCCTCAGAAGTGTGACTCTGGGCAATAGCTCACTTAATTTTCCCGACCGCCCCCATTGCCTTGAGACACCAAGGGGTGATTAGTTTACTCTTTACAAATACCGGGTTAACTGGGTTGTGCAGCAGCTGTTTTCTGCAAAAATCAATGCAGTGACAGCTTTGCGCCGATCGGAAATGGTGCAGTGCCCTCCCACGCCAATGCAGTGATGATTCTTTTACGACACGGGTCCCGACTGCTAGGTTCGACAACGACACTTCGCTGAATACATCACTGCGAGGCTCGACTTTGACACAGTGCCAATCCTTTGATACTAACTGTGAGGCCCGACTCTGATGCATTGACTCTACTTTGTGAATCGGAACTGACGCAGAGAGTCTTCAACGTCAACACTTGCTCCATACAAAGGTATTCTTACAGCAGGCCCTGCATGAGTCCTGACTCAGGCCAGTCCTCCATGAAGGTTGGCCTGAACTTTGGATTTACCCTGGTCTAGTGCAACCTCAAGTAACCTTTTAGGGCCATTGACTTCTAAGCACTTTTTTAGCATTAAATATTTAAAAGTTCATATCTCGACTACTACTTATTGGATGTTTGTTGTTTTGCTCTTGTTTTACTTAGATAAATATTCTCCATTGTTCTAAACGAGTGTGGAGTATTTTTGTGGTGTTTTCACTGTGTTACTGTAATTACTTTACACATTGCCTCTAAAATTAAGCCTTACAGCTATGTGTTAAGTTACCAGAGGGTGAGCACAGGTTAGTTTGGGTTTTGTATCTGATTTACCCTGACTAGGATTTTGGCTCCTGCTCTGACAGGGTGTATACTCTGCCAACAAAAAACCTCAATTTCTAACAGTATGGAAGAGGTAAATGGTATGGAGGGTCAGGGACAAGACAAAGGGCACCAAATGGGGATAGGACAGGTCAGGCCACATGTCAATTTTTGAAATGCAGGATTCTAATAAGGCAAGGAAAAAAGTTTAGCACAAAAACGTTAACTTAATCAAACATATTGTTGTCCCTTTTTAGTACTTTTAATTTGCTTACTTGTAAACTATGTCAGGAATGTATGACTGATAACAATCTCTCGATAAAAACAAGAAGCGGAGGTACACAAAACATTTTCTATCAAATGGGATCACACGCAAACATCTGGTGATGTGTTAAGTTGTCTTTAATTTGAGCCTACAAGAAAGTGTATTGGCATTCACTGGGACGGCAGTAAGAGTTCATCCAAGGTCTGATAACACAACATGTGGCAGGTTACGATGTATAACAAAACGTTGTTTTCTCCACAAATAAAAACATGAGAATTACAAGACCAAGCTAATTGTCACTTCTCATTACCAAATGCAGAGGAACAACAAGTGTGCCTGTGGGGATTAAAAATGGGTCGGTCACAACTACAGGTCCATTACAAATGTACGGGTAACCTTAGATTAAAATGATAGAGGTAGTTTTTGGACTGATTGTCCTTGTATGAACAGATTCCACTTTAGATGCAGCAGACTTCCAAGCTACAAACTTCAAATAAAATACTCAGCATTGGGGCAAAAAAAGTCTCAGCAACTAAGGGGAGAATATACTTCAGTCAGCATTGCATCTACCTGTACTGGCAACCCAGGAAGTCAGTGAATACATTAGGCTAGCCAATGTGTTTCACTAGGAAAGGCAATGAGTATGTGACACACAAGCAGTGTTTCAATGTATTCCTACCACCATAAGAACTATTCTTGTGTGCTTGAGTAAGTAATTATTTGGAAAGTACTTTGTTGGACTGGTCTCTCCTTCTCCATGTCCTCCTTTACCCAACTATTGTACCTTGTTTGGTTTTATGACTGTATGATGAATCACATCTACAGCATTCAGCAACTACAAATGCTTATGTTGTAACCTAAACCTTGATATCGCAGAGATGTATTAACCTCGTTCTACCAACATCCCTCCATCCATAGTGGATCCATCAATTAAAGGCTGAAGCATAGGCAAGAATCCTCTCAATTGAATGATGAAATTCATGCCTCTGCCAGCAGCCTGACAAACACCCTACATTTTGGAATAGGGAACCTGTTCTTGTTGCCTCATTCCAATACATTCACAATAAAGATGGATAGTGGACCATATCTGTGAACCGTCAATAGCAGCCAGGCTTCACATGCCTCAGAGAATCACTAAATACTATGCTGGTTGCCTCACATGCATGATACACGGACGGGTAAGCCCAGCAAGTCCCAGAGCCTTGGGTGTGGGGAGTCATAGATCCTGTGCAAACTGCACTCAGAAGCATCTAGTGATATATATGACTATCTTTACTGAGATTCTGGGGATCCTTTTACAGAACTGTACATGAGCAGACCCAGTGAGATGAAAACTGTGGTTCCCCTTTTCTTCATTAAATACTTGCACACACCACGAAAGGTAATCTGAAGATCGACTGTCCTGGAAAATCCTCAGGATCTCACTCATGCTGATGTTCAGGTACAGCAGAGTTGTGTTAATTATGGAGATTGCTGAAGTCTCAAGAAAACAAATTGTCTCAAATAATGTCCTCTATCGCCTAGTTCTGATGAAATAGACTATGGACTTAAGCATGGCTAAAAATTTGGTTTCTGGTTGGCAGAGGTATGCACCTTGTCCCAGCAGGAACCACAATCCTAGTCAGGGTAAGTCAGATACACACCCTAAATTGTCTGTGCTCATCCTGTGGTAGCTTGGCACAGAGCAGTCAGGCTTAACTTTAGGGGCAATCTGTAAAGTATTTGGGCAAAACTTTAAAGAGTAAAACAGTGAAAACACCATGCAAATAGATACCACACCTAGTTAGAAAAATAGAGCTTAATTTATTGAACAGAACAAGACCAAACTGACAAAAATTCAATAAGTATGACCGGAGTAACGAATTTTGAAAGAATACACTGGAATGTAGTGCTTAAAAGCATAAAGCGCCACCCGAGGCTATCTGGTTGAGCTAGACCAGGTCAAATCCAAAAGTTCAGGATGACCGCAATGGAGCGTGAGGGTCAGATACAGGTACCAGCCTTGGCCTGCTGAAATAGTGCCCTGGTTTGCAGTTGCATGGACATTGAGGATGAGATGCGAGGAGCAAAGGAGGAGAAGCGTCGACCCATAGAATGTAGGCAATGCATTGGCTACGAGACGCGCAAATGTATCGGGACTAGAGGCGATGCACCGTCGGTGACACGATGTCCTCGATCCTCACAGCAGCGGCGATGCAACAGAGTCAATGGAGATGTGCCAGTACCGAGCGGCACAATGATGGTAATGCCTGCATTTTGGTAGTTGCAGCACTTTATACCCACTTCCAATGGTCCAGGACTGGATTGGCACCAGTTGGCAGAGTAGGACTCTCAGATGGCAGAGTCCAGTTGCTGTAGGTGGGTGACTGGAAGTCTTTAATGTCCCTGAGACTTCAAACAGCGGGCAGGCCAGCAAGCCCTTGGAGTCATTCTGGTTCTGGGTTGGAGAGATGCATGTCCAGTCCTTCTCACTTCCAGGAAAGAGGGCAGCAGCTCAGCAGGGCAGGATACTGGCAGAGTAGCAGTCCAGCAGAGTGGCTGTCCTTTCAGCAGCAGAGCAGTCCTCCATCCTGGCAATGTATCCACAGGTCCAGTGTACTGAGTTGGTGGTGTCAGAGGTCCAATACAAAGTTCTGCCTTTGAAGTGGAGGAGACTTCAAAGAGAGGTCTTTGAAGTGCACTGCGTCCCTGCCCTTACTGCCCTGGCTCCATACTCACTACAGGCGGGGGGAGGTAGGCAGCCCTTTGTGTGGGGAAAGACAAAGACTATTCAGGTTTAAGTGTCAGCCCCTCCCTCCCATCCTGCCCGGGATGACCCCTTATGATGTGGATGGCCCATCAGGTTGTGCATAGCCCATCAGTCACATCTAACCTCCCTTTGTGGGTAGCTGTCTAGAAGGAATGCACAAAGCCCAGCTGTCACCCACACCAATGATGGTAATGCCTGCATTTTGGTAGTTGCAGCACTTTATACCCACTTCCAATGGTCCAGGACTGGATTGGCACCAGTTGGCAGAGTAGGACTCTCAGATGGCAGAGTCCAGGTGCTGTAGGTGGGTGACTGGAAGTCTCTAATGTCCCTGAGACTTCAAACAGGAGGCAGGTCAGCAAGTCCTTGGAGTCATTCTGGTTCTGGGTTGGAGAGATGCATGTCCAGTCCTTCTCACTTCCAGGCAAGAGGGCAGCAGCTCAGCAGGGTAGGATACAGGCAGAGTAGCAGTCCAGCAGAGTGGCTGTCCTTTCAGCAGCAGAGCAGTCCTCCATCCTGGCAATGTATCCACAGGTCCAGTGTACTGAGTTGGTGGTGTCAGAGGTCCAATACAAAGTTCTGCCTTTGAAGTGGAGGAGACTTCAAAGAGAGGTCTTTGAAGTGCACTGCGTCCCTGCCCTTACTGCCCTGGCTCCATACTCACTACAGGCGGGGGGAGGTAGGCAGCCCTTTGTGTGAGGAAAGACAAAGACTATTCAGGTTTAAGTGTCAGCCCCTCCCTCCCATCCTGCCCGGGATGACCCATTATGATGTGGATGGCCCATCAGGTTGTGCATAGCCCATCAGTCACATCTAACCTCCCTTTGTGGGTAGCTGTCTAGAAGGAATGCACAAAGCCCAGCTGTCACCCACACCAATGATGGTAATGCCTGCATTTTGGTAGTTGCAGCACTTTATACCCACTTCCAATGGTCCAGGACTGGATTGGCACCAGTTGGCAGAGTAGGACTCTCAGATGGCAGAGTCCAGGTGCTGTAGGTGGGTGACTGGAAGTCTCTAATGTCCCTGAGACTTCAAACAGGAGGCAGGTCAGCAAGCCCTTGGAGTCATTCTGGTTCTGGGTTGGAGAGATGCATGTCCAGTCCTTCTCACTTCCAGGCAAGAGGGCAGCAGCTCAGCAGGGCAGGATACTGGCAGAGTAGCAGTCCAGCAGAGTGGCTGTCCTTTCAGCATCAGAGCAGTCCTCCATCCTGGCAATGTATCCACAGGTCCAGTGTACTGAGTTGGTGGTGTCAGAGGTCCAATACAAAGTTGTGCCTTTGAAGTGGAGGAGACTTCAAAGAGAGGTCTTTGAAGTGCACTGCGTCCCTGCCCTTACTGCCCTGGCTCCATACTCACTACAGGCGGGGGGAGGTAGGCAGCCCTTTGTGTGGGGAAAGACAAAGACTTTTCAGGTTTAAGTGTCAGCCTCTCCCTCCCATCCTGCCCGGGATGACCCATTATGATGTGGATGGCCCATCAGGTTGTGCATAGCCCATCAGTCACATCTAACCTCCCTTTGTGGGTAGCTGTCTAGAAGGAATGCACAAAGCCCAGCTGTCACCCACACCAATGATGGTAATGCCTGCATTTTGGTAGTTGCAGCACTTTATACCCACTTCCAATGGTCCAGGACTGGATTGGCACCAGTTGGCAGAGTAGGACTCTCAGATGGCAGAGTCCAGGTGCTGTAGGTGGGTGACTGGAAGTCTCTAATGTCCCTGAGACTTCAAACAGGAGGCAGGTCAGCAAGCCCTTGGAGTCATTCTGGTTCTGGGTTGGAGAGATGCATGTCCAGTCCTTCTCACTTCCAGGCAAGAGGGCAGCAGCTCAGCAGGGTAGGATACTGGCAGAGTAGCAGTCCAGCAGAGTGGCTGTCCTTTCAGCAGCAGAGCAGTCCTCCATCCTGGCAATGTATCCACAGGTCCAGTGTACTGAGTTGGTGGTGTCAGAGGTCCAATACAAAGTTGTGCCTTTGAAGTGGAGGAGACTTCAAAGAGAGGTCTTTGAAGTGCACTGCGTCCCTGCCCTTACTGCCCTGGCTCCATACTCACTACAGGCGGGGGGAGGTAGGCAGCCCTTTGTGTGGGGAAAGACAAAGACTTTTCAGGTTTAAGTGTCAGCCTCTCCATCCCATCCTGCCCGGGATGACCCATTATGATGTGGATGGCCCATCAGGTTGTGCATTGCCCATCAGTCACATCTAACCTCCCTTTGTGGGTAGCTGTCTAGAAGGAATGCACAAAGCCCAGCTGTCACCCACACTAAATGTATTTTCAGAGACAGGCAGAAGGCACCAAATGATTAAAGTAAGAAAATGCCAACTTTCGAAATGTCAAACTCTTTGGATGAGCGCTTTAATGGTGCAAGATGGTACTTTTATCCGTCATTTTATGATGCAACGATGTTATCAGCCGGTCCTCATGTGGGAAAACTTCAACATCTAGCAACGTAAGGCTTGTTTTGGTTTTATTGAGGCAGACTTTAATATCCTTATGTCGTGAGTTTAGCCATCCAAGGAAAGTGTCTAATTCTTCCTGTGATCCTTGCCAGAGGCATCAGATATCATCTACGTATCGCAGCCACTGTAAAATACCATCTTGCACCATAAAAGCGCTCATCCAAAGAGTTTGAAAGAAAATCTTCCGTATGGTCAACTACTACGGATACGAAGGAATTGTACCAGGAAAAGGGATTTTAAGCAGCATGCATCAATTTTCTGTGAACAAATAATCCAAAGGGGCTACCCTAAAAAAATGCTAAAACATTCAACAAAAAGAGCATGGTATACTCCTCGTGAGGATCTTCTCCAAATAAAAGCGAAACCACCACTTGAGAGTTTGGTCTGTGTTTCAACATTCAGTACAGACACTAATAAATTCCGACAAATTGTTTTAAAGAACTGGCACTTGTTGCAAAATGTAGATTGTCCGTTTAAGAAGCCATTATTTGCTATGAAGAAAAATTAAAGCATTGGACAACAAATTATAAGGTCTGACATATTTCCTCCACAATCAAAAAGCAACTTACGCACTCAGTGGCAATTAAAACCTGTAGCAGGCCACCATAAGTGTGGGACTTGTGTTGCATGCGACTCTGCCATTGAAGGATCTGAATTTATACATAACGCTATTAAATGGAGACACACAGATTTTACGAACTGTAAAACAAAAAATGTTGCATATTCTGTGGTATGTCCGTGTCCCAAGGTCTACATAGGTAAGACCAACCAGCAAATAAACCAAAGAATCACGCAACACCGATCAAGAATAAAGAAAAAAGTAATAACTGCACCTATGGTCGAGCTTTTTTAGTCGAAATCCCATAGTGAGAATGAATTCAAATGGACGGTGTTGTTTGTTTTAAATACAACAAAGTGCCTGATTGATATTGATACAGCCTTACTACAAAAGGAGGCATATCTCATTTTGAAATGTAACAGTGCGGCTTCTGGGCTAAAATGAATGACCGAATTATCAAGAACATAATTTTTGGTTGTGTCCAGAAATTACAAAGTTGTTAAAGAACCAAATCCTGATTTCTGCCAAAAAAACTACATCTCCCATAATACACTGGGGTTGTGCTGTTGTGAGCCTTTGAGGAATAATGCTGCTATTGGTTGTTTTCCAGTCACATATCAATCCCAATGAGTCATTGCACAGTTAGGTGCTTTTATTCAGGCTACCAGGGAATGCCTGAAGCTGTCCGACTTCGAATCGTGTGGTTGTGATAAAAGGAAGGATTCGTTTTTTAAACCCAATTCAAGTAAGTTGACACAGATGCGGCCGTTTAGTTAATCGGTTCGTGGTTGTGTGAATATTTACATTAAACAGATGGCTTTTTGTCATTTTAGGAATGCAAAGCAATTAGAACAAGACGGAAATAATATCTACTCGAGAGGCAAGCACCAGTTCTGGTACTCTGTTTTTAGCTTTTAAAATCCTTCTTGACATCTGATATTAATGTCAAAGAGCAAGGTCAAGTGACAGCCTTATGGGGCTCTTGAATTTTTCAGATAAATTGACAATCCTTTGAAGATTCGGCTCGCACGGCCTGTGTCAACAACATTTCACTTGTGCAGGTATGCATGGAAACTTGACACTTAAATCATTTAGATAAACGTTACAAACATAAGAAAATGACAGTTTATTTCATTTTTTACTGAAATAGGGTAGGAAATTCACCTCAAGATCCCCTGTGAGCGTTAGACTTGTGAGACCTGCTTCCACCAGATAATGCTGCTCACATAAATATGTTAGTCTCAGAAGTCATTGTAGACTGGAAGTATTGATTTAAAAGATTATTTTAAAACGACCCCCCCCCCCCTTTTTTGCACCTTTTAGCTTATATCAACATTTGACAAACATGAAGCCCTGATGAGAGCCCCAGTACTTCTTGCCTGGGATTCGAAACGCGTTGGCATTTAGTGTTGGCATTTAGCAACACCGAGGAGCTGTGAATTAACATTAATTTTATTAGAGGGAAATACAATGAAAAGTATTTCCCCCGTTTGTAGTAATTGTTCCCAATGTTTAGCATTCCTTTGAGGCAGACTGGTGGTAGCATCGAGGTTTTGCTTTGTTTAGAAATATGATATGGTGCATTGTAATGTTAGCCATTTGTTTTATGTAGTAATGTCACATGTTTTAATGTTTGTTGTTTATGAATATTGTTGAATCTTTGAATGTTTTGCTTGTAAATTGTTCATGTCTTTGGAATGAACAAGCATTATTCTTTTCATATATTTTAATTATGGTGAAAAAAAGCATAAAATACTAACGAATGATAAGGGTAAATAAATAACCAGATCAAACTAAAATAATTGTTGTTTGACCATTGCTATAAAGAAACAGCACAGAAGTTAAGCAGGTTTCAGGTCCCCCCTCCCTTTTTTAATGAGTTATATGGCCCTACCTGATCCTGGTTCTTTGGGCCTAACCCCACTTGTTGGTTGAACTTTCTAAATGTGGCATTTTCAGAATTACAATTTAAAATCTAACTTCACCATAAATTGTGATTTTAAATTGTGATTTCAGAAACACCACACTTGGAGGTCCCAACCTTTTCCAATTGAAAATTACACGCATACGGTTAAATAAAGTAATCCCACTGTTAACCAATGGGAGAGATAGGCCTTGCAATAGTGGGAAGCAAATGTAAGTGTTTTTCACTACTAGGACATGAAAAACTTAAAAGTACATGGCCTACATTTCAAACACACTGCACCCTGCCCTTGGGCTGCCCAGGGCCTAACTTAAGGGTGACCTATATGTATTAAAAAGGAGGTTTTGGGCCTGGCAAAAGGGTTAACTTGCCAGGTCATTATTGCAGTTTAGAACTGCATACACAGGCTCTGCAATGGCAGACCGGAGACATGTTTAAAGGGCTACTGAAGTGGGTGGCACAATCATTGCTACTGGACCATTATAGTTTTTCATTTACAGGCTCTGGGCACATGGGATGCACTTTACTAGGGACTTGAACGTAAAATAAATATGCCATTTGTGGATAAGCCAATGTTACCATGTTTAAAGAAGAGATCACCTGCACTCTAGAACTGGTCAGCAGTGGTAAATTGCCCAGAGTCCTAAAGCCAGCAAAAGTGAAGTCAGCAAAAAACAGGAGATCTGAAGGCAAAATGTCAAGGAAAATCATGCCAAGTCTAACAATGGTTCTCTGCCTTGCAGATGGTTGCTATTGATCTGCATTATCCTGCTACAGCCTGACCGCAGTGGGAACTGAGGGTTAATCCCACTAACAGCCACAGATGGAGAATGTTTGGGATGTGTTGGTATTAAAATGGACAGAGACATCCCCATTTAAATAGGGACCTAGGGATGAGTTTCTTATCAGTAATTTTACATTGTCTCTGTATGATCCTTCTAAGAGCTATTGCTGTACATTGTCTGTAAATAAAGCCAGGAAAATGTATTGCATATGAGTGACTCAACAACTGTTACTGAGAAAATGTGAGATTTATTTGAAACTGTAAATTTCATTTTTATTGCTGCTCAAATATCATTATGCCTATTAAATTCCGTACAGAATTGGCTCAGATGATCAAAAGTGAACTTCAATGTAAAATCAGCCCAAAAGTGCTTCATTATCTAGGATTATACTTCTGTTCTTTGATAGATTAATATATACATATGAATATATGCTGCTTAAAATGTTGGAATAATTTCCACATTACTGGTAGATCTGCTTTGAAGTTGTGCACTATACACATATTTGAAATCAAACCATATCATTACCAGCAATAAGAAAGAGGTTCACTACTTTGATTAAAAACAAGTATTCTAACAAACAATTCATCTCTTTGAAATGCCTCCTTCATTGGTAAAATCACTGTCAAGTTATGTCTTTTGATGAAGGTTGTGCAGAACTTATTCCGCATGGCAAAAGCCTTTAATAATTTTTTGCAGGTTTGAGAAGCCTAAAATAACTGAGCAGGCTAAAATTGTTTTCAGTGAAAAATGAAAACAGAAAAATGATAAATGGGCAGAATGCATTTTAGCTTTCTTTTACACACAATTTTAATTATATTTAAATATTGAACTGAATATTTGGCCTACTAACTATAATAAGATGTCCTGTATTATCTAAAACCCGAAATAAAACCGAGCTAAATATTTGTATAAAAAAATCACCTAAAATGGATCACGATTTTGGCGTCCAAAATGCACTAACCAGAGAAATGTTAAAGCAAAAATACTTGTAATATTAATATAGGTATCGGCTTTAATCATCATATTTCCATTTATTGGTTTATTTGGATTCAAAAATCAATACGGCATTCCACAGCACAAATTCAATTGGAAGCTCAAAAAACTAAAAAGAATCAAAATGAGTGATCCTAGAATACAACATAGATTTCCTAATTTAACAATCACAAGTTGTTACAAATTTCTGTTCTGCCAAGCAGAGTTTAAAAACAAAGAAGCAACAAAGAAGTTCGGGTGGGGTGGTACTTCCTTACAGCAGCAAAGCACAAACGCACTACTTGCCCTTCTTACATTTAGGACCTCAATGAGAGACAAGGGCTATTGCCTGCTAACGTTGTCATAATGATGAAAGCTTGTGTCCATAACATTTTCATTACAAAGGCCACTACCAAGGGCACCGGGCTCTAGTGTTGCTTAATTTCCTGTTCACAACACGAATTGTTAATAATCCAGCCTAAATTTGGCATAAAGTCAACAGGTGCTGGAGAGGGGAATATGGAGTTTAGGTGGTTCTGAGATAAGACTCACCACCTCACAACTTTTTGCAGGCAAGATAGGTGCTGCCTTTAGGTGCTAATTTGAGGGGTTACACATTTTTTTAACTATATCCACACTCCACACTCACCTTAGCCACATGCCAACCTCTAGTATGCAGAGTGTCAGTGGAGAGACAAATCTAAGGGATAGCTAGGTTATAAAATAAACCTTTTATGTGAATAATCCATGGGATCAAACCTGGGCTTTTGCAAAATGTCGCTGAATATTGCTTCATAAGGATTAGTCTAGCGTCATATCCAGAACAGTGAAAGTCTCAGTTGGGCTAAAGTGACAGACACTCAAAATACCTCGCTCCTTATGCTACATCAGCGTGTCAGTAGCATGGGGAAAGACAATAATTGCTTAAAAATATATATTTTCGTGCTACAGAGTTCAAACCTGTATAATGTGCCGCTAAGAGACCTAGCATGGTAGACAGTAAAGTCAACTGACATGTCAAGACACAGCTTCCAAGCCTCCAGTTAAAGTTTGAGATTAAACTATTTCCATATGTATTTGATCTGCTTAGCCCATATGCTGCATCCAGCAGGGATATCTAAAGATATTGGGGGCCCTGGGCCAAATATATTTTGGGGGCCCCTGTTTGGACCATCTTTAAATTCATGATTCAGTTTCAGCTCTTTCATGCCCTCTTTGTCCAGTTCACTGACAATGCTCAGGCGCACTAGCCAACATTCTAAATGTGTTTACATCTAATATTCAGAGATGGTAATGCGTGTTTTCAATATTGCAACAGAGCAGCAGCATAACTGCAAATAATCTCTGGGACACGCTGCCACTTCGCAAATGTGAAGTCCTGGTTTGATCTAAAAGAAACTTTGTTATGGATGTTGCATGACACTTAAACACAATTCTCTGCAAAATGTCTGTAACAGACTCTCGCACATCACCCACAATAAAATGCATTAAAAGAAAACGGTATTTCTAACGATCTGTTTATGAATTATTTAAAGTCATCAGGGCAAGACTCTCACCAGAACAGAGCTGGCTATATCAGGTGGCCCCCTGAAATGCTTGGGTCCTGGGCCAGAGCCCACTTTACCCATACCTTAAAACATCCCTGATACACACATAAATGATCAAATATCTTGATTAAGCCATGGCTTTTCCATTCAAGGAGAACCTCTTTCTCAAATTTTGTTTAAGGACTACTGGGAATACTTTAGACCTCTGGACATTAATGATGACTTTTGATTCCTTGTAGAATTTTTCAAATATAGCCAAGAGCCACTTCAGGCCTTTTTCTCTGCACACATATACATTTCATCATCAGCATATAGTAAAAGGTCAACTTGATCAGATTCCACAGCATCAATAGCCATGTTTCTTGAAGACACATCCCCATAACCAGACTTAGAAATTCCTCAAAATCTATGTCACCTAGTGTTTACCCAAAGATGGTAATGGTTGAGCTCAACAATGTGGGGTACCCATGGTAAACAGTGGAAGGCTGATTAAAGTTTAAAGAAAGTTTTTGGGCAATGTAGATATAAACTTTCTTGGGCAGGACCAGTATAAGAATGAAAACCATCATTGACGCAAGAGCAAGACATGGAATCCTCCATCATTGAAGTACCGTTGTTTAGAATAATTTTCTGTGTATTCCTCCTCGAGTTTTAGTGGAAGAGTGCTTATTTTCTTCATCAGCATAATTCAAAATTAACTTCTTAGTGTGCTGGGACTTAAATTAAACATCTGCTTGTGGGCCATATAAATACCAATCAGCTTTCCCGATGAAACCCTTCTATTATCCTTATAAACATACAGCTTTCCTTGACGCCAGTATAGGTAGATGTAATGCTGAGTGAAGCAATCCAATACTTTACCTGCTTAGACTTTCCGCCCCATGGCTGAGCCGTTTATTTCAGTGCCGGCTCGCAGAGGGAGTGCTGTGGGGCAGTGGAGCGGGGCGGGAGAGGGGCAGGGTGGGGGGTAGTGGACTCCGACATACGGCGGAACGGAGTAAAGTAAGTAAATTACCTTGCGCACGCTGCATCGCCGAGTTGGCGATGCAGCGCCTTCAAGGTAAATTGTTTTATTTATATATTTACTTACTTTACTCTGTTCCGCCGTATGTCGGAGTCCACTACCCCCCTGCCCCTCCCCGCAGCCCCCCTCTACCGCCCTGCAACACTCCCTCTGCGAGCGGCCACTGATTTATTTGATGTTCTTATCTCTTGGCATCTGAGTCTCCATGACGTTTTTTCCACATTACATATTCTGGATACATTTGCATCTTTTTTTCCCTGTATATCAAGGATTTTAAAGTTAGGCAAGGTTTGCAGAATCCTTAAGAGAAAATCCAGAAAATTGCCAAAATATAGTTTTGGGTGATTTTGACTATTTTCAGTTTTTCACGAAAACAAGCTATGTATTGGACCTGGCCATTGGACAGGATCTACCCGGAGCTTCTCACCTTTACCCTCCTCTGTTTTTTGCTGAATTTGTTTTATTTTGCCCTTAGGACTCTGTGCACTTTACCACTGCTAACCAGTTCCAAAGTGCTTCTGCTCACTCCACTAAAACTTGGTTAAATTGGTTTATACCCAATTGGCTTATTTAATTTACTTACAAGTCTCTTATCGAGTGGTATATCAGTGAGCTTGCAGCAGTCATTTGCCACCCACTTAAGTAGCACCTGTAAACATGTCCCAGGCCTGCCAATGCACCCTGAATGGAGTTTTAAACTGCTAAGTCGACTTAACATTTAAATCCCCTTACTAAGACTTAAATTCCCCTTTTATTACATATAAGTCACCCTCAAGAGAGGCCCTTGGTAGCCCACAGGGCAGGGTGCTGTGTAATTAAAAGGTTGGACATGTACTTTTATATTTTACATGTCCTAGTAGAGAAAAACTCCTACATTTCATTTTTCACTGTTGTGATGTCTACCCCTTCCGTAGGATAACACTAGGGATTTCTTATTACATTTATTTAGCTGTAAATTTCAATTGGTAGCATGTTTGGTGTCTTTTGAACAGTAATGAAAACCCTTTTTAATGGTCTTTTTTTTAATTACGATTTTGAAAGTTCCACTTTTAGAAAGGTGCTGTTTGTCTGCCCTTAGCTCTTTTGTGGCGGTAGCCTGTCTTGGGTCACATGACTTGGTGTAACTGAGAGTAAGGCTGTGATTATAAGTTGGAAGGTTAAATCTGTCTTGTGTGTAAACTCCTGTTTACACCCAGTACAGAATCACGAGGTTGGTTTTATTTAATACACCCTATAATTATCAGATGCATTAAATAGCCCAAAATTGGTTGCATTTCAGGAGGTCAATACTGCTGAACTTTTACAGGGGGAATATGTACTGAATTTACCATACCATGTGGAGTTTGGTGTATTAAACACTAAAATGTGCATGTTATTCCCCAATAACTCGTAATAGGTGCTATTTAAAACACCTGGTAAAAAACTAACCTAAAGATATTGTTATTTACCAGGTGCGATAAATAGCACCTTTTCATGTAATCAGACCCTTACTTTTTCCAAATTCCTCCCAGACAGTCATGCAATAGCAAGATTAGGTTTGCCTTAATGGGCCATGTGCTGACAGGATGAGGGTGTGGACATGAGCACAGCCCCACTTGTAACTGATTATGGAGTTCTCTGCCCTGACACAAAGGACCTATTGAGCACTGCTCGGGAATCGAGCATCACTCAAATTGATCGGTGTGAAGTGCTTGCTGGAAGAGTGCTTGCCGGAGGGCTCATCAGAGGGCTTCTCGGACACTGCAGAAGTGGCTGGAGCACCTGCGCCCTCACTCCGGGACTCGGTGGTTGTTGGCTCCCAGAGGGTCTATCAACTGTTCAACTGTTCTCAGAGATGGAGGGGATCTAACCAACTAGATTTAAATTAAACTGGCCTGTACATTACAACAGCTAAAAACTTCTTAACCACATCACCACTATATACGCTGCATGTCAGACTGGCCCAAGTGCAGAAAAAGACAAGCATTACACTGGATGTTTTAAATGTGTACCTGAACCCAAGCTGATGCAATAAACTTGAGGAACACCTTGGGGACTTTAAAATAATTGTATGCGACATAAGGAATAAGGCACACAGCAATTGCAAGCACCATCTCCTCATCCTTGGTGACTTTAACATCTACCCACCTGAAGACCTAAGGGAGACCACAAAAAAGTGACAAGGAGATTAGTTTGGTTATCCCATCACCTGAAATGGGAAATTCCCTTCCCCTTAGCAGGAACAAGAAAAGGAAATTATTCAGTGATTTTCTTTTCAAACTGTATCTAACCTTTCTGAATGGTCAAATCATATCAGGCAGCCCTACAGATCCACATTTCGGAACAACATAAGAACTAGTGTGATCGATTACATTCTTTATCCAAATGAGCACTGGGACCTGGTGTTGGACATGGAAATAATTCAAAAACCCAAGAATGACCATGATACCTTCTGCTTCAAGTGCAAAGCCACTGACTAAGCAGAAAATCGCCAACCTCTTTACTACTAGTATCATTCCAAGCAACAGCAGAAGAGTGGTAAAATGGACCAGAGAAAACTATTTGAATGACAGGATTGTGCTAATGGCATGACTGGAGCAATTTCTGACCAGTATTGTGGATAGTGATGAGCATGAGGCAATATTACCAAATTATAATAAACTCACAAGAGAGCTTACGCATCATTAGTCTGCAATATGACCATCAAGGAGAAAAAGCAGGAAACCTGATAAAGAGTGCAGAGCTGCCAAGCAGATGCTGATATGCGTGCATAATGACTAGCACGCCTCCCCAGGAAATTAGCAGACTTTTAGGGCCACTAGAAAGGAATAGAAAGCCTTACTTGGAGTGAAGAAATTTAATTAAGAGCAAGAAGTGTGGGAAGATCTGATCAAAACAGCAGAGGGAAAAATATAAAATCTTTCTGGGGGAAATTGCCAAAATATTTTGACAAGGCCCAAAATCCAGGGACCTCCATATTCCAGTACAGACCTGGGAAGATCACTACAAGAGTGTATACTCCAGTGGTGACTGTAAACCAGCACTGGTAAAATGCAATGCCCCCCCCCCCCCCCCAACAAGGCATTTTATCATCTTGCACCCTGAAGTGGAAACAGCAATCCTGCAACAGAAGGCTTACAAAGGACCCTGCCCAAACTGTGTACCAGTTGGAGCAAAGAAAAACAGATATAAGTCAAGCATTACATAAGAATGAACAACGAGTATTCCGCCTTCATACTGACACCCAGGGATTAAATGATAATATTCCTTGGGGCCTCTAGGCAGGTAAATCAAACTGGATCCTTTAACAACAGTAGGTTGCCAGTAAAACTCCGTATACTTATTTTTGAGTCGCCCTGTGGTGTTTTTACAGTAGCCATTCGGAATTCCCTGGCAAACATTTTCTGTGTCTTTGCATCAGGCTTTTACTATGCTTATTGCATCACAATAGTACCCCTCACCCCCTAACAAGAGTTGACTGTCAGTAACCTCTAGACTCATATCAACCGGGGTGCTTTTATAATAACCACAGAGATTCCCCAGCCTGCAACGTTTCTTGCCTTTCCAAGCAGATGTCTACTATACATGGTATGCTACAATATTTTCTTTCCACTCAACGGGAGGGGATCATACATCGACCCAGAATTATGGCTCATGACGATTTCTGGGTTGATGACTACGATTCACAGAACCCTTTGTCAACAGAGAAAGCCAGCGTCTGGTCTAAACACAAGAATGTACCGCACGTGACCTAACATGTTATGCTACCCAGAGAAAGCTGGAGCCCGGCTTTTGCCAATCCGGCACCTGTCCTGGACTCTCACGTCAGAGTGGAAGCCGGGCCGGGATACAATATGAATGTGTGGGCAAACATTTCACGAATGGGGACACGCTCAGTAGGAGGGCCAAGTATGAAGACCCGAGCACCAAAGTTTTCAGCGCTTCGGGGCTCGATACAGGTGATACGAGTTGCGGTGAATGTCAAGCAGATTGAGAAAAAACATGCCCACAATTTGGCTTCAAATAACAATACATGCCAGCACGACCTTGTCATACAAGTTGGTTGTCCTCTGGGGCATCTTAGGGGCATAGTGGTCGTGCTACCTTGAGAAATTAAGTTTGAATATTTTGATTGCACTTTCAAGAACAAGAAATACACAGACTTTACAACACATAACATAAATGCCTTCTATACAAAGAGTGCAGATAATATATCAATATGGTTTCTCACTCGTTATTCCCTTGTTTCCTTTTTTCCCTCACTACTATGGATCCCACCTATCCGAGTGTGACAACTCCGACCAGACCATGTGCAAACTAGCATTTTAAAACCAGGTAAAAAAGCTGCTCTGGTACTATATGTATCTCTATACCCTTGTATGCTGTGTGTCACTCATGTATGTGCTGTGATTGAATGTTTTTAGTACCACTGTATCACGTTCATTACTGTCTTTTAAGCTAGTGTTTTAATTGTATGGGGGCTGTCCATGCACAGTCCTCTGACCTACTCTCATAATGGGAAACTATACCATTATGAGCTTCACAATGATTTTTTTAATTACTACCATTACTATATTTAACTCTGCTTGCTATCTGCCTCTGTATTTCCTTTCTTTTAAATAACCTGGAATCTCTACACATCTTCTGAGGGACTCCTAACTAACGCTACTGTAGTGTAGGGACACATAGATCTCGCCCTGATGAATGGCTAAGACTGTTTGGCTAAAAACTATAGGCAGAAACATGTTGGCATGATAGTGTTACCAATTCAGTGACGCATATAGGTCATTATAACCACATGTGCCTCCTGATAGTACCCTGTGGTGTTTTCGAGCCTAGGATACCACCTGAATAAAGGATGTTTTGTGGTTTATCCTAAGGCTTTTCTTCACTTTGAAACTGGATCCAAGTATTTTATCCAGAACAGGACCATCTTGCCAGGATGGGACAAGGTGGCAAATTTTGAAGAATGTCACATTACATTATGAGTGAGCATACCTTGTCCAATTCTTGGAATTGCCCTCTTTCTGGGAGTTAGATTAAACTTAGTTAACTATGAAGACAATAGTGCATGTTTGCTTGTGAACAACCAGCTTTAAGCAATAACAGGGTGTCACACCAATTTGTGTGATTGTGATTCTATGAGTAAGAGCATGTGTGAGCCCATTGGTGCCCTTTTTTCTATTTTTGTGTGTTATGGCCTCCAAAATTCCCATTTGGCCCAGGCCTGTGTACCATCAGATATGCCTGGCATCGGATGCCTCAGCCATTTTTCCTAGTGCAGTGTATCTTTAGTTTATCAAGTTTCATAACATTTTTCCCTTAGCCTTTACAGGAACTCTCCAATTCCAACCAATTACGTTCCACGCTCCCGACTCACGATCAGCAGTCTATCATACCCACCTTGTTCACTTATCGAGGTGAACCTTCCTTACATTCCTCTCTGCATTTCATTGAATGAATTAGGTCTCTCTCACTTCTTTCTATTCCTTTTTGAGTTTTTATTTCAGTGGCTTTGACTCCACCTTGACGTAAGTTCATTGTTAGTGCCCGATTAGAACTGTTTAGCTTGTAACTCTTCTTTTCCTCTCCTTTTCTTTTAGAATATTCCATCTCACTCTTGGACTCCCTATCAGTGCTTCTGATGATCCCATATTTGAGAATGGGATTGAAACGTCATTGACCTATGTTGTGGAGAGTTTGGAGCACATTCTCACCGGTATGCAATTTGTCGTAATTCAATTGTGCTTTCATTTAATTACAATTTTGTTGTAACTATTGTCTTATTTAGTTTTAGGGACCATTGTTTCTTCACTTTAGTTTTTTGACATGGTATGGTATTGTATGTTGAGGCTAGGAAGAGTTTTGCATATTAGTAGCACACTACTCCATGGGAGCCCACCATAGTGATTCTATAATACAATAGTTAAAAGATTATACTTGTCAAGCCATTTCGTGCAGATGTCATGCACTTTTTGGTAGCTTTGTCATGCAACTTTAAGCAATGTGTTACTACAGATATCGAATCGGACGTGGGTCATATGAGATGCTTCACAGCAATAGTAACCTTGTCATGCATATTAAATTGAAGTTGGCATGTTGCTTGTCACAATATTTGCCATTTTGTTTACTAACTGGACCCACATCACCACCCACCTCAGAAAACTCCACTGGCTCGCCATCCAGAAGAGATGCCTGTTGAAGATCAACACGCACGCACACAAAGCTCTGCACAATGAAGGCCCAGCCTCCAGCAACCATCTCCTGAACTTTCACCTCCCAGCAAGACTCCTAAGCTCCTCCTCAGTAGCCCATGCACACACTCCCACATACATCACAGCTGTAGCAGTGGCTGGTCCTTCTCCTACCTCGCCGCCAAGACCTGGAACGACCTACCCCTCAAACTTCGAACAGCACTCTCCCTGGCGGACTTCAGGAAGAAACTCAAGACCTGGCTCTTTGAAAGAGATGTTGCATCCACACTGCCCAGATACCCCAAGGGTTGACAGTGCTGCGCAGTACAAATGTGTATTTGATTGATTGACATGCCAGAGTGAATGTCAGAAAATATGAAGCTCACATCACCCCAATTTTACTGGCCAAGCTATGCTCTAGGGATTGCATTAATATGCCTTAAATTCTTAGTATATGTGACAAGTGGGTTTATAGTGAAGGAGGATCAAATTAGCCAGGGATCAGAAGTTCAAAATAACTCCTTACAAAATCGTTTGCAACTCCCAAAATCACCTCTTAACTCCTAAAACACATGCATGCACAATAGAGCTTTCACAACGTTTAATTACTTCCAAAATGCTACAGTAGTTAGCTGATATATAGTTCTTCCTCATTTAGGCCCCGTGTGTGCTACATCATGCCTCTATTTTCCCTTGAGAAGGGCGGGATATGCCCAGAATGCATCTCTCTATTACTGAGGTTACGATGCCGGGCCTATTCCCACCATACGCATAGCAATATTTAATGAAAAATACCTTTCTTTTGGGGAAACGCTCCTCCACTGAATATGCTACATTAAATAAAATAATTATTCACAGTGTTTATTTCTTCTGTTCGCCCCCTGTACATTGAAGCATCTGTCCACTAAGGTGCATGTTTTGCTTTTAAGTACGCACAGGTTACCAATAGAAAACGCAGCACGTTTAATTTGTTTAGTCGAGTTAATTTTATCCATGCATGAATGGTTTACTGAAAACCAGTTTGTGGCACAAATCCACTCTAGCTCGTATCACGCAGTGAATTAGAACCAATTTAATCATAAGCGTGTCCTAGTTCAACAAATTATTTCAGTATGATTGCTTGAATAACATTCTTTATAATGGATTGTACAAAGAAGCCCCGACTACCTACTCAGCATCGTGTTTTTTATATTTTGGCTGATTAAAAAGTATGCTTACTGCTAATGCAGTTTCTTTCAGCTTCACTAAACCTGCCTCAAACATACTCGCTGGCAAGCTTTCCATGCAACCTTTTTGTTGTGCCATAATGAAGGTTTAGTGGTAATCTGGCATTGAAAGTTATATGCCTAACAATGTGTTCAACATTTTGAATGTGTGATGTTTGTTGGGCGAGCGAAGGCTGACATTTGCTGTTATTCAATTTTTACGCAGCATGTGTGTTGTATCCAACTGTAAACAATGAATGCATTTGTAACTGAAATGTTTCATTGAGGCTTTGTAGTGGTAGCCATTTTGGGACTGGTTTAAAAAGGCTTTCGCTCACGTTAGCGTGAAACAAAGCAATAAGAAGCAGCGGAAAGAGGCAGCAGCCATTGATTTACTATCCAGTTCAAAAGACGCTTTGCATTGGAAAGTTGAGCATTTCCCAGCACAAAAAGGCTCTATGTCAAAGAGGTATTTGGGGTGCGGATCAGCGCAAATAGCCACATAGCCAACGTGCAAGCAGTGTGTGCAGTGCAGAGCAAACGTCGAAACCTATGTGTTTGTCTGTGTTTACAAAATTGCCATTGAAGTGTATGCCTTCAGAACAAATCCAATGTTAGACAGCACACACTAGCCTCGTCGCCATGATGTGATGCTGTGAGTTGGGCAAGGCAGCTTGTTTGTGAGCCAGCAAAGTAGATAAAACCAGCAGCCGTCCAATCTTTGTACATACGGGTGTTTCACCATGTGTTGATTTTTATGCAACGTGGAGCAGCAAATTTGGACTCTGGACTGTATTGTGTGAAATCTTAATAAATTGGACCATTGTTTACAAATAATTGACCTCCTCTTCAAACCTTGGACTCTTGCAGCATTAAAGAGGCCCTAGGGACTTTAAAGGTAATAGTGTTGCTGGAGACCCTTTCGAGCAGAAAATGTCTACTGGGAACCTGTCAAAATGGACGTGCGCGCTTTACTGCTGGGGCTGCATGACTTTTGTATGTGAACATATTTTATTGGTTGTACAAAAAAAAAGTTAATTGCGCAATTGTGCATTATTTGCTCATTCCCACATATTAATACTAGAAAATCCCTATGACTCAATTTTCACAAATAAAATACTGGAAGTCTACAACTGTCACAGATTTCCTGGAGAAATTCTAAGAATCTTTGAGAATCCCAAACATTGGAAATGTTATCCAAATCCAGAACTAAAGTTACAACTGTACACTTCTAACCTTGTGAGTCAGACCCATTAAGTTAAAGAGATTTTCGTGATGCCAAAATTGAGGTCATATCCTCTTACTTTTTATTGCAAGATGTGTCGAAATGTATTAGTGTGTTGTAGAAAGTCTAAGCCTACAATTCGCCTCAAATTGTGAGCGAACGTGAGCATGCAACGGAGAGTTGTAGGGAAGAGGTTTAGTGAAGGTTGATGATGGATCAGTGCCATCTATTAGCTGTTGGAGCCATTTGATGGGGGTTTCGAGGGGCAGAGAAATGTACATTAATGGGAATTATAAAACTAATTTACCTAATATAGTGTTTTTTGAAAAGGGGTTCAGGTTGAATATTTGCCTATGCAATTTATTCACTTCACTGAAAGTGCTCCATGTTTCAAGATTAAATTAACTTTGCTATGATTCAGACCTGCAGTTGCTGGTCTTAGTTGAAATTGGTAACATGCAATATTATTTTACCTATACTTTAAGGGATGCAGCCTCCACTAAAACCTCATGATCTTTTTCCCTAATCAAATTCCAGTGTGATTGAGTTAACCAGCTGTTCACTGAGTGAGTATTCACACTGTCCAATATCTTGTGCTCATGCCTCAGTGACAGATAATTTCCCTGCGATGGGTCACCGTGTGATGTTGTTTGCCCTGTAAATAAAAAAGTTATTACTGTCTCATTGAAGCATACATCAATGCACTATAGACTGATTATTTTTTCTTAGTCTTACAATGAGCTATCCTTATGGACTGCAAGATACAACCCTAAGGCATGCGTTCTTCATATTTATGATACTGTCAAAGCTACTCGTACTTCAAAATGTTATTATAATACGAAGAAAGTGATGACCTAACAAAAAGGTTGATGTTAAGAAAGATTTGTTGGATAGGAAATTCAGCCACTGTTGTGCAGTAAGGATTGAATGACCAAGGAAATATAACTTATTTTGTGAAACTTGGTAGCAAAAGATGGACTTTAACTTCAAGTATTCTACCAGAAACTGTAGAGAATATGTGGATCCAATAAAAAGAGGGAGATCAAATTGAGCTGAGAAGTCTTGAGTAAACGTTTGACAATAGGAAATACTCCGCTACTCAGTTGTAACAAATACTTCCTGACGTTTTATCTTATGCCATTTCGAATGGATTGGCTGCTGTATTTAATTTATTATAATTGCATAGTGCTTTGTTGCCCCTTCAAATATTTCTCGCACTTCAAAATATAACAATTCGTGCTAATAGCCAAATGATAAAATGTATACAACAGGGATAAGTGAACACAAACAGCTAGCTCACAAGTTTTCGGTCTTCGATGGACAAAAACAGTTAGCCAGTCAGCTTTTGCTTTCTGCCTTCATTACATTGATTCTACATTAAGTGATTGTCAATAATACATTCCCAAAATGCCTTACCTTTGTATTATTTCCAATCCACCAAAAGTACGTGAGTGTTCCCGCCTGGATAGGCCATACCACGGCAGTGATATTAATTTCTTTGCTTTTGATAGCGACAAATGGAACACTCAGATGAACATGTTCGATTGGACCTAAAGAGGAAGGAAAAGGGCGCATTACTTCCAGCATTATTCTGAATGCCCAGAATTGGATAAAGACGCATAGATATTCATTTTAAATTATAAAAAATAGCCATACCACGGTCTTAACTGATTGTTAACTTGCATTGAAAATACAATTATATTCGACTAACCATGTTTTAAATATAAACACGCAGAATGATAATACCGGGCAAGCATTTTGGCAAGTGCATATAAACACACAAAAATCCACTTATTCAAATAATTCCTCCATACCTTGCACCGAAGATATGCATTTCTACATTTCAGACTTGAAATAATATATCACTTCTCCAATAAACAGGACAAACTGACTCACCACTTTGTTTGTTTGGCCTACCAAAACGGTGCTCACTTCCACTAGATTTATAATCTGGCCATGAATTGCCCCAATATTAATTGATCCGAGGATACGAGAAATATTAGCACTTCTTGAATATATTCTAAGAATGGATGCTGTTCTCCTTGGCCCTAAGTATATTTTAGTTTCGCTCTCTTTTCAGGTCAGCAGAGTAGTTAATTTCTCTAGATCAAAGGTGATCAACGTAGGGCCATGACCTTAACATATCTCTAGGTTAGATACATATCTTAAATATACAAGCAAGCAATCTAAATGAAGTAATTTATAAGCATAATAGCATCCTAAAATCGGAAATTGATCGGACCATTCTGGATCTAGGATGTACCCCTTTGGTTTTACACTTTCGGGAAATCTGGGAATCCTGTTTTTTATTTATTTTTTTATTTGAAGTACTTTAGCGACGTACAAAAAAAATTAATCAACAATACATGAGATCAGATACAACGAAAACAGGTTCAGCCTAGAATACAGCCAAACAAAGAAGTTTTAAACATCGACTATCGAAGAAATCAGTCGGAATCAAAATAAAGCCTCCAGATTCTATCAAATTTTCTTATACCTCCCACCCGCATAGCATAAATTTGTTAATTTTTCCTAACTCTCCTCATTTTCTGTATCCTTTCTACTTTAGATGGAATTTGTTCTGACCGCCAGTTCTGCAATAACAAAGATCATGCGACTCCATTGCTATGAACAGTAATTTAACAGATTGGGTAGGGATTTTAAGATCCGGGTCAAAACCATAAAGCATCAATTTTTCTTTAAAAGGAACCGTAATTTTATAATAGACCTGGAAAAAAAACAAAAATCTCTCCGCAGGAGTACGATATAATAACCATTTCCCAATGAATAACATTCTGCGCCAATTAGCTCCTCTAAGTATACTAAAATTAAGCTGATTAATGGTCTTCCAAGTATTCGTAGATAGTACATGATATTCCTGTTCCTGCCATTTTTTAATTGCTTTTTGACCTAAATCCATTTCTTTGCTAGCCGTTAAGCAACGCTTCCACTCCCCAGGTCTCCTTACACATTCATTCAGAAAGATGTCCTTAATCAGTTGGGTTGGTTGATTAAGCTGTTCAATATCAAGTTGTTCCAAAAATTTGAAGATAGTATTGTAAGACCACAACAACAAAAAATTCCTCTGAATAAGACATGCCATCTCTGTTGGAGTTATCCATACTCCATTTTTTAACAAATCGACTATTTTAATAAATCCTACTCTGGCCCAATTATCTACTGTCTCAGATCCAATTTTAATGCCTATCAGTGGGAAGATACTAGACTGCGGAGTTGTTACATTAATTAATGGGAGAGAATATCTTTTAAACATAGCAGTGCAGTTTTTTAAGAAACCATATCAAGGTCTTATAGCGGACTAATTTGGGAGATTTGAAAATCTGCAGGGGGGGGGGGGTGGTATCTCATTTTCTAAACAAATTAGGTAAAAAAAAGTTTATAAATAAGGTTTGCCCTTGAGTTTGATTCTTCAACCTCGACAAATATTGTATAAAATATGCGTTATAATAATCTCTAATATTTGGTAAAGAGAGTCCTCCTTGATCTAAATCCGCATAAAGAGTATTGAATGCTATACGAGGTGGCTTTTTTGCCCAGACGAAAGCAGAAAACAAAGATTCTACCCTAGAAAAATAGGTACCTGGCAAGAAACAAGGAATAGTGGAAAACAAAAAATTAAATAAAGGAAGAACGGACATTTTTATCAGGGCGACCCGACCCTGAATCGAGAGTGGCAAAGAATTCCAGGGTGTAAACATTGACCGGATCTTTAAAAGAAGGGGATCGAAGTTAAGCGTGGATAAATCCTTAACTGTGTGTGAGAAAAAGAGCCAGAGATATCTTTTCAGTTAAGTATTTAGACAGCACCTTAAATCGGGATGTATTTCTAGCTCTCTATTCCCACACTTCAGAATCTCAGTTTTCTTTTTATTAATCCGATAGCCCCCTAAAGCTTCGAATTCCTCAAAAATCTGAAAAATCCTCATTTGCGAATAAAGTTTGGGTTTAATTAATAACATAATATCATCCGCATAGAGTTTGATCTTCGCCATTGAAGGAACTGGGGAAAGAATACTAGTGCAATTTCTTATTGCAGCAGCAAGGGGCTCAATAAAAAATGCAAACAAAACGGGGGATAAAGGGCAGCCCTGTCGTGTGCCGCGCTTGACTGAAATAGTACCGACCATTACCGTATTTATGATGATATTTGCTTTGGCAGTAGAATAAAGATTTCAAATTAAATTTACTATTTTATCAGAAATCCCAAAGTGCTCTAAGATAATAAAAAGTGTCTCCCATACCACCAAATCAAAAGCTTTTTCTGCATCCAATAACAAAATCAATGCAGGGATTCCTCGTGTCTCAAAATAATCTAAAGCTTCAATTAAATAATGCGTGTTCGTAAACAAATGTCTCCCTGGAATAAAGCCGTTCTGATCCAAATGGATCAACTCTGTTGAAATACGATTCAAACGCATTGATATTAATTTTGTAACGATTTTATAATCTATATTTAGTAAGGTAATAGGTCGGTACGAGATCAGATCTTTGGCTTCTTTCCCCTTCTTCAAAAAACTAACCACAGTTCCTTCCCGAAAAGAGTCCGGAATCGGGCCTCCTTCTAGCATCGAGTTCAATAATTGCAAAAAAAGGTTAGAGAGTGCAAAAAAAAGTTTTAAAAAATTCAGCTGACAGTCCGTCTGGGCCACAAGCCTTGCCATTTGGGAGATTTTTAACTACCAGTTCAAATTCTTCCAGGGAAAATGGGCGCATCAATGTTAATTGGTCAGTTTGAGAAAGGCGCGGCAATGCACAGTTTTCTAAGAAATCTGATAACTTTTCCTGATCAATATTATGTTGCTGACTGTAGATATTATTGTAATGGGAAAGCATTATCTTTCCTATCCCGACCGAATCTATTACGTCTGTTTGGGTTACTGGGCATTTTAATCCTCTAATCAGATTTGCGGCAGCTTGTTCTTTCACCTGCCAAGCCAGAAATTTCCCAGTAAAATTACTCTCTTCGTAAATTTTTTGGGATTGTCTATAGAAAATCTCCTCACTTTGGGCATAGTAATACGAGCTAAGTGCCCTTTTGGCTTCATCTAATTGATGTGAAATAATGCTGGAGGGATTCAGCTGTCTTAATTCATTTAAGACTTGTATTCTTTGTTCCAAAGTATCTTTTTTACATTTAGCTACTTTCAATACTGCTGCATCTTTACTGTAACGGAGAAAGGGTAGGATATAGGGAACAGATTTGCTTTGGTGGAAAGTTTACCTTCTGAGTTAGAAACTTTTATGGTGGAGAAGGGGTTTGTGACAAGTTGTTGGCAGGGCAAGCTTCAAGCTGAAACCGAAGTGGGGCTTGACAATAATGGATTACTGAAGAATGGGGTTTCGGTGAAGTTGTCGCTAAAGGTGGGAAAGCACTGAGCAGGCAAAGTCCATGCTCAGGAAGGTCTCAATCTCGATCAGATGCTGCTTAACGTTGGTCCCGATGAAGCTCCACTGGGCCTGGGGTCACATCTGATGCTGGCTTTAATTCTGACTCTCACCCCCGAGCTGTCAGATCAAAGCCCCCCTTTGGCACCAGTCACCCTTCCGTGTAGGTATGCATACATCAATTATATATAGCGCCAACCTGGCGGCGAGCATTTGTGCGCTGTGCTGCGAGAGCGGAGACCAGGCCTGAGCTCCCTGGCCTTGGCTCAACCCTCTGACTACAGGCTGGCTGGAAACATCACATCACAGGCTCTTAACGCACACCTCACCTGCCCTCTGTCAGCTCACCTGGCTCTAACACCCTGCTGTCCTCTGTCACCCCACCCCGCGTGCGTGGCTGCCCGGGCTGAGACAGCTTCCCGTGCACACACACAGCCGCACCCGAGTACTTCACAGGTCTTTAAAAGACCGTTTACTTGTTAATGAGGCTTTGTTGTATTTCACCTCTTCTTAGCGCCCCTGCATCTCCACTCTGACTATCGCTGGAATCGCCCGGCCCCCCATAGAGCAGAGTCTCTCTGAGTCAGCACTGCTGCAACCGGCGGTGTTTGCTGACACTCTTTAAAAAAACAAAAAAAAACACACACCGGTACAATGTCTACAAGGTCCGCGGGCTGACAAGGAAGCCTTGCCAGGCCGCTGGCGGCCCGCGGGCCGTCCTATGAGTACCCGTGCCCCAGGCCATACTGTCAATGGTGGAGGCCCCATGCCCAGTGCCCTTTGTCCACTGTCTGGGAGTCGTACACATTTCATCACAATGGAGCCAGCAGAGGTCAGGTAACAGCTGGACACTGGTATGAAAGCCGTTTTGTTCTAGGCAAGAAATTGACATCTTTCAAAAAGCATCACTTCCAAAATAATATTATAAAATCAAAATTGACCATTAAGTTGGACTTTAAATTACAACTATAATGAGTTATTGAATCATTCTTTCAACTATCCCCTTCCCTTCAAACTGAATAAAGCACTTATTTAATGTAGTAGTGTAAACCAGCATTAACTAGTAGGAGAGACAACTATGCCACAGCAAAAAATCCCTTTGTAAGTTTTTCACTGCCAAGATATATAAAACATACATTAAACATGCCAGACTTTTTAAATACCAAGCACCCTGCCCTACTGTCAATTCTGGTTCTCCCTTTCAGATGATTCAGAAGTATAACAAGCATTGGCATAGCCAATAGATAGTGCCTTTGGGACCGTATAAGTGTTTAGTCAGAGATATTGACTTTGCCTATGTCTTTAAGCATTTTTGTTACCTTATATATGACCAAGAAAGCATTATGTACAACTGAACGACCATATTAAACAAGGTCTTTGTAATGTATAAACTATAGCGCTACGAAGCTGTGCTGGGCATCTGGTGTTTTTACAAGATCTCATTAAAACATTTTCCAGTGGAATCCGCAGTAAGAAGCACCATGTTAAAAACCTGCCCCATTGTTCCCCGCTTGGTGTGCAGTCAGCAAAGCGCCCAAAGGCTGCCCTCTTGGTGATTCTCACAGTCGCACAAGCTTCGCTCTCTGAGCTCCCAATGCAGAGGGAGGGTGCGGAGAGGGTGTGCCTGTACCAGTGAATTCTACATTGAAATTTCCAAATGAGACTGGGGACGAAGCAAATAAGTAATAATGTCACTGGTGTTTATTAATAATTTTTTCGGAGTTTTTTATATAGCGCGGATTTGATCAAACGTATCTAAGCGCTTTACATGAGCACCAGTGGCGTTAAAGACGGAACATTGATTTTGTTAGGCACGGGGAGATTAACTAATTTGCCCTGGACCACAGGATGTTGAGGGTTTCTACCAAGACTGGAACCCAGTCCCCCAACTTCAAGGTCCACCGCTCTAGCCGTTTGGCCACATCCTATTGCTGTGGGTAGGCCGAGCAAGACATGTTAATCACAAGAGCTCATGCTGTATATATCCATCCTAAACCACAACAAGGTCTTTGTAATGTATAAACTATAGTGCTACAAAGCTGTGCTGAGCACCTGGTGTTTTTACAAGATCTCATTAAAACATTTTCCAGTGGAATCCGCCGTAAGAAGCACCGTGTTAAAAACCTGCCCCATTCTTCCCCGCTTGGTGTGTAGTCAGCAAAGCGCCCAAAGGTTGCCCTCTTGGCGATTCTCACAGCCGCACGAGCTTCGCTCTCTGAGCTTCCAATGCAGAGGGAGGGTGCAGCGAGCGTGTGCTTGATTCCATGTGACTTTACCAGTGAATTCTACATTCAAATTTCCAAATGAGACTGGGGACGTGGCAAATAAGTAATAATGTCACCGGTGTTTATTAAAAAAAGAATCGGAGTTTTTTACATAGCTGGGCATCTGGTGTTTTTACAAGATCTCATTAAAACATTTTCCAGTGGAATCCGCAGTAAGAAGCACCGTGTTAAAAACCTGCCCCATTCTTCCCCGCTTGGTGTGCAGTCAGCAAAGCGCCCAAAGGTTGCCCTCTTGGCGATTCTCACAGTCCCTCCAATGTAGAGGGAGGGTGCGGAGAGCGTGTGCTTGAGTCCGTTTGACTTTACCAGTGAATTTTACATTCAAATTTCCAAATGACACTGGGGACAATGCAAATAAGTAATAATGTCACTGGTGTTTATAAATTTTTTTAGGAGATTTTTATATAGCGCGGACTCGACCGAAAGTATGTGAGCACTTTACATGAGCACCATTGGCGTTACAGATGGAACATTGATTTTGTTAGGCACGAGGAGAACAACTATTTTGCCCAGGACCACAGGATGTTGAGGGTTTCTACAGGGTGCAGAGAGTGTGTGCTTCATGTGCACCCCGAGAACAAATAACACCCGGACACGAATCAGAGGAGCATCATTGTGCACAGTACGTTATATTGAGAGGCTGTAGTGAAAAAACAGCCGCTGGCAGCCTGCAAATGAAAAACAAGGCATCACAGCAAACAGTAATATCTGTAATGTTGTTTGTTTATTCTTTAGAGACTTAGGTGTCTGCAGTCTTGTGGGAAATGCGTAATTAGTCCGTGTTCCTTCTTTGTGCCTAAAGACGACTTTGCTCCTTTTCACTCGCAGAGGTAAACAGCACAAGGAAAGGAAAGGAAACTGACACGACCTGCCAGACACACAGCGTTTCCCTAGCAGGGACGAGCAGGGGCACCATCTGTTTGCAAGATAATTACAAACCGATGTCGCCATAACTCGCTCTTGCAAGGGAAATGCCAGACGTGCACGCGTTGCCATTGAAAGCAATGCAAAGCGTGCACATTTTTGGCCGAAAAAGCGAATCGATTCCAAGAGGTTCCCTCCTAAGCAGCGCATGCGCGCTGCGTAGGCGAGACCTAAAAAGGAAGGTTTAAGCCTGGCTAGAGGATTGTTTTGTCAGGTCAAAATGGCAGTTTTAAAACTGCACACCCAGGCTGCAATGGCAGGCATGGGACATGTCTTACAGTGTTACTTTACTGGGTGGCACAATGTGTGCTGCAGCTCACTAGTAGCATTTAATGTACAGGCCCTGGGTACCAGTTATAACAAATACTAGGGTTGTTAAGTAAATAAAATGTCCGATTTGGTATATGTCAAGTCTATCATGTCTAAAAAGAAGAGCACAAGCACTTCATCACTGCTTAGTCGGATTGAAATGTGCAGAGTCCTACGGCCAACAAAAATGCGTTCCCCCAAAATAAGAGAAGAATCTGGGAATGCCATTCAGAAGACGGTCATTCCCAACACTATGGGCCTCATGTAGGTAGCATACCAGTTACCACTTCTAAAATACCGAACGTTACCGAATCGGTATTTTAGAAGTGGTAACTCGTATGTAGGTAATGAGTCGGTATTTTTTACCGATTCGTTACAATTCGGTAATTACCGAATCGGTATTTACCGATTCGGTAATGAGGCATACCTTCCCATTGAGGGGAAGGCATGCCTCATTACCGAATTGGTAAATACCGATTCGGTAATGGTGGAGAACAAGCAAGGGTGGCAGGGTGTCACATTGACACCCTGTTGCACCCCTGAGTCGGCCATGTGTGCACATGTGGCACACATACATGCCCTAAGGGCATGTATGTATGCCACATTGCACACTGCTACGCGCTTCAAAATGCCCATACACATACATTAATTATTTACCACCAACTATAAGTTGGTGGTAAATACCGACTCTTAAAAACACCCACACACTCCCCCTACATCTCGATTTTGGTTTCGGAATTTACCGAATCGGTAAAATTACCGAATCGGACAAGTTACCGATTCGGTAACATTACCGATTCGGTATTATTACCGATTCGGTAATTTTACCGATTCGGTAAATTCCGAAACCAAAATTTGTCCCCCTACATACCAATAGCCAAAATACCGGTCGGTAACGGTATAATTACCGAAAATCGGCCGTTACCGACCGGTATTTGGCTACCTACATGAGGCCCCAAGTGTGCTATCTATGAGAATGATTTTTTTTTGTTGTTTAAATATCTTTATTCATATTTTCTAGAGTGAACAAAGGATACACATGTAAAAATAATCTGTGTTCGTAGACTGAAATACATTTCCAATTTGACAGCTAATCAGTAGACGGACAACACACAATTACAATCATGTTGCGATGTGAAGTGATGAGGTGATGGTATCGCGGGAGCAGTTGAAAGATTCCATGTGTGCGGTGAAGAATCAGAACTGTGCCCAGTGGTGGTCACAGTGTTATGTAATTGTGCATGTTGATAGGAGGGAGAAGATTAAATGAGGAGGATGGATTAAATAGAGGTATCAAACCGCATGCCTTAGCAATTTGGTCTCACCCGCACTTAATGTGCATGCAGTACTGAGTGATTGGCGAATGAGTGACTGGGACGTAGACTGGCATCTTAGGTGTGGGTGTTAGTTATTGGTATCTATAGAAGTCTAGCCCTGGCTGTCTCAGGTGTATTGTGTGTTTCTGAGCAAGGGGAGTGGGAGATATGTCCTGTGTATTATGTAGAGCTGTAGAAGGCAAAACCTTGCATTTCTGGGTACTTGTACCAGTCTCTCCAGGATGTTCTCCCAGTCCTTGTCAGTGCTGGGGTGCTGTAAGGCAGCAACCAATGGAATTGGCACGCACAGTTATGCTTTTTCTGATAATTCCTATAGGCATAAAAAACATAACTGTGCGTGCCGATTCCATTGGTTCTAAGACCTAGATAAGCATGAATACGTTGCTTAACCTTTGACCTTAAGGATATGAAAACCACGGAAATGTTATCCGGCATGATCACCATGTTGCACATATGTCTACTCACATCGGTTATGCTTATACCAGTTATATACACAAGACAGTCACTTCCTCATGCTTGTTGGTGATGATGATGGATTTGCTTAAATTAGGCTCTTTTACTTGGGAGATTTTGTATCCCTGAATTTTACCTTTCACTTGTTGTAGCCCTGACGAAGTCGCTAAACCGTCGAAACACGAGTTGGCTACATGAACAGCGAACAGGATATACAAATAAAGGATCTCTGCTGATGTCAAATATTTGGATGATTGTATTTTTCATATGAAACAAACTTTCTTTCCTATGCCACTGCATAATCAATTGCAACTACGGTTCGGAATTTAACCGTTTGTGCATATAGTGTGTGCACAAGGTTCGCTTATCTAGTATAGGGCTCCCATTGTGGGGGTCTCACCTTGGGAGCGTAGGGCAAACACTCCTACCTTGTGTGCAACACTTCAAATTTCTCCTTTGAAATATTGTGTCCTACTGTCAGGTGAGCATCACCCTCTAGTCCCCAAATTTACCTAAGCGATTTTTTCTAAATAAAGTAGGAGGTCATCCGATTAATTCAATAATGATTGTGTTCTGTCACCAAGCAGTATCCACACATTGAACTTCCACATCTGAGGGCAGGTGATAATGGTTCTATGGCTAAAGATCAGGAGCGGAGACAGGGGGCAGCTTTGCCTGGTACCGCGTTCATTGGGCACTGGGTTGGATAAGTAGGGGCCTGTTTTCCCTCTTGCCTTGGGTAGGGTGTATAAAAGCTTTATAAGGCAAAGGTAATGATCGCCTAGACCGCATCTGCAGAGGACTGCAAATAAATAATCCCATTCTAATGTATCAAATGCTTTCTCCAAATCGAGAAGCATGCACCCGAGTGCGGCCATTGCTTTGGTGAGTACCTGTCCACTTGAAAGAAGCGGCGCAGATTTAGAGACATGCTACGGGACGGGACAAAGCCATTTTTGTCAGTGTCGACCAATGCAGGGACCAGAAGGGTAAAGCGTTCCGCCATTATTTTGACCAGGATTTGTAGTCGGTGTTAAGGAGCACCAGGGGGCGATATGAGCCCAATAGTTCCAGGTCTCTATCTGGTTTTGGCAAGGAGACGAGTAGGGATTCCGGTAGCAATGGCGGTAGTCTATCTGCCTCCTGTGAAGTCTCGTAGAGGACTAATAAGTGGGGGTTGAGGTCTGCTGCATACACCTTGTATTATTCAGACAGTAGACCATCTGGGCCTGGGCCTTTCCCGGGGGCCAGCGCCCTAATGGCCTCCCCCACTTTAAAGAGATTGATCGGCTCATCTAGCTTGGCCTGTTGTTGCGATGTGATCGTGGGTAAAGGGAGGGGGGAGAGGAACTCCTCCAAGGTGCCAGGGTCCGTAACAGCGAGTGAGCCATGCAGTGCTATGTAGTGCTCAAGAAACTCTGTGTGAATTTCCTTTTGAGTGTGAAGTAGATGGCCAAGTCTCGAGCGCAGCATGAGGACTGGTCAGTGCAGTTGTTCTTGTCTGATTAGCCATGCCAGCAAGCAATCGGCTTGGTCCGCAGAAGGGTGAGTACCGGCAGAGTAGGCAGTGTAGTTTAGGCACCGAAGCCTTTCCAATATTTCCACATTCTTGTGTTTTGCTGTGGTTAAGTGTTGGGCACCCGTGGGGTCAGACTTCGCAAAGGATTCCAGATGGATGAGCAGACGTTCAATTTGCATCACTTCCTTGTCCAACTGCTTGTGAATGCCCCAGCTGAGGCCCAAACAATGGCCACGGATGACTACCTGATGAGCCTCCCATTCTGATCCCGCATCCATGCTTTAGCCTGTATTAATGTAAAAGAAGGTACGTATGGTGTCCTCCACAGCTGTGTGATAGGGTGGGTCTTCCATAGCCGCCGGTTGGAGGCACCATAAGCGTGTGATCTGGCCAGCTCCCAATCACCTGAGCTTAAGAAGGTGAGGGTTGTGGTCTGTTTGTGCATCCCAGGTAATCTGTGTGGTGGCATCCAGGAAGTAACTCCTTTAAGCCCAGGAAGTGGTCAATGCGTACGTGTAAGTTGTGTGGTGGAGAGTAAAAGGAGAAGATGTTTGTCCCGGGGTGCTGTGCGGGCCAGATATCTGTTAGATGTCAGTGGTTGAGCCAGTTCCCTAGTGACTAAGCGTTAGACATTGCTGTTAGGAGTGTATATCGCTCCAATTATCATTTGCTGGCCATCCAAGCGGCTATTCATGAGAACGTATTGCCCGTCCGTATCCATCAGCAATTCTTCATCATGCAGAGGGGTTCCTGGCCTCACCAATATCAGCACTCCTCTGGCGTGTGATGAGTACCCTGTGGTGTACACCTGTCTGTGCCATCTGCGTCAGAGATGATGAGTCTCTGGCAATGTGCGAAGCGATTCCTGCAGCAATGCTGTGTGCACTGACTGACGTTTAAGGTAGGTGTATATGTCATAGCGACGCAAGGGGGTATGTATCTCCCTCATGTCCAAGAGGCTATGTTAATGGACAACTTCGTTCATGGGGATGAGCATGGGTGCATGCGTGGCCCATGTCTGGGAAGGGCCAAGATATTGGTCAGGGGGAGCAGGCAGGTAACTGCACCTACCGGTGGAGAAGTGTGGCTCAATGATTAGAGCGGCAGGCCCTGATGCAGAGGTCTAGCCCGGGACCAGGGTTCAATTCCCCGCCTCGGCGGGTCTTGGGCTCAAAAAATTCCACGGACCTGATAATTCTCGCCTCGGTGCCTATTCCAATCCTGGAGTCCCACTCTGCAACTCTGGGCAATAGCTTGCTTAATCTCCACAACGGCCCCCACAACGCTAAGGATGCCTGGCCTCCACCTTGGGGGTGCCCAGGAGTGGACGCCTCACAGGGAAAGCCAGGATGGGTTCCACAGTGGTATTCGTACAAGCGCCTTGAGACCCTTGCGGGTGAGTAGTGCGCTATACAAGTATCAAATTTACATTTACATTTACCGGAATTTCCACAGCTTGGGCATGGGCAGCGTAATGTTGCAATTCTCAGAGCAGGGGTTGTGAAGTGGAAGATAGGGGGAAGAGGAAAATGAAGAGAAAAATGGGAAAGCAAAATGCGGGTTAACTGTGTTAGAGCAGAGGTACACAATGTATCCACCCAAACTGTGGGGTAAGCGACCCACTACAGAAAAATGCTGATTTTACCAGAAGGCTAAGCGATGTGACGCGTGTTGGGGGTGTTCTGTGTGTGCTTGTGCTGCAGGCCCCATGTGCTGCTGGCCCCATGTGCTGCTGTGTGCTCTCACGAGATTGTGTACTGGGTGTGTAAGTGGAGATGAGGAGCGATGTCTGGGTACCTTGCCACAGCAAGGGACAGGCTAGGTCTGGCAGGGCAAGTCGCTGTGAGGCACAAGTGGTGTGCTGCGAACTGCAGTGCAGTGTGTGTAAGGCGGTAGGGTCATTTTCCTAGAATCGATCATCTGCTGTTCGAAGCGTGATGTCCAAGGGCAGCCCCGTTTCCTCTCCAATGGGCCAAACTGCCAGGGAGCTCTCATCACTGGGGAAGTGGTCGGGAGAGGCTTCCAGTTCTCGGTCAGATTCGTGGGTGCCCAGCATGGCAGCAGCCTGAGGGAATCTCTGCGCTCTTGGAGCACTTGCTCCACATTTCGGACTGCTCGGGGCTGGCAGGGCAGTACTGGCTTAGTGTGCTAGTGATTTCTCCCACTGGTTCTTGTGCAGGGATGTGTGGGCTGCGCATTTTCCCTGTGCCTTGGACAGGCAGTGGGTTCCAGCCATATCCAGACCTCTTCTGCTCCATTGAAAAAATGTGTGGTGCTGTCAGCAGTGACTCGGAAGCCGGATGAAAAGAGGAGAGAGTATGAGATATCCAGCTTGCACAGTCGCCTTTTTACTTCTTGGAAGGACCCTCTTTTCCTCTGCACTCCAATGGCATAGTCAGTAAAGAAAAGGACAGCAGTGTTGTGAACCTGCAAGCCTGCAGACCTCACATAGCACTGCATCACAGTACTTGTAGTTGAGGAGGCGAAAGAGGAAGGGTCTAGGCCTTGACCTGGGTGGTGGTCACCTCGCTGCGAAAAAGGGGGAGAGTGACCCCGGCGGGAGCAGGGTGTGCAGCCATTGCTCGATGAATCCCACTGATTAGGAGCCCTACGCGCCTTCAGGCAGGCTAATGACTCACACATTATGTGTGCGGGAGCACACCTCCGCATCTTCAGCTTGGCACTCTAGGAGGTAGACCCGTCTAGGCAGGTCATGTACAATGGCGGTTGCGTCTGCAACAGTAGGACGGTACTCTGTGTGCAAGCTCCATGTCTCCTACTTTGTCCGTGAGCTTGCGATGATCACCGTGTAGTAGGGTGAAGTCCACACTGATTTTATCAATCTGGTCTTCAACTGAGGTGTGGGTCTGGCTAGATAGGTGCCCAGCCTCTCCACAGCTTTGAGCACTGAGTCCAGTTTGATGTCTAATGCCAGGGAGGACACTGCATCTGGTGTACGTTTCCCCCACTCCGGGTGCATAGTCAAGGTGCATTGTGAAGAGATAGAGGTCGCTCCACCACTCTACCAACCCGTTGCTTGATGGCACAGTGTGATGCTGGGCGTGAAGGACAGTGGGTGTATCTGGTGACCAGATGGGACCAGGCCTGGTGCAGCCCTCATGGCTGTAGCAGAGCAGCAGCGAGAGTGGCAAGCAAATGTGATGTTGCTCCCCAAGAATGTGTGCGTTCACAGCTGCATCCACAGTCTTGTGTCCCACATCCCAAGTGTTTACTTGCATTTCAGCACTGTGGCTGTTGGCGCCTGTCCATGGGCCCTGGCCCCGCACTCGTAGGCGCTCTGAGTAGAAAGAGGGAAGTGAGACAAGAGTCGGGTACACATTGGGGGGGCACCCACAGTGAGATGTTTCTGCCAGTTTGTCTGAGCACGCCGATGCACGTGTGACGTGGCGGAGCCTGAGCGAGCACAAAACACAATGTCCAAACTCCACCACGAACTAGGCCTGGGCCTGATAAGACCCCCCAGACCCAGCAACGTGCTCCTTACCCCCTTCACTCACCTGAGTTACTGGACGGGAGCAACAATTTGGGGTAGGATGCTGGAAGACATCGGGAGGAGAGAAGACTGCAGAGAAAAGGTGTGCAGTCTTTTAGGTGTTCACATCACAGGCCAGGCATGCAGAAGACACTCCAGCAAGATTCGTGGTGGCCTTGGGCCTGGCCTAACACAGCCCCTGGACCAGGCAGCACTCCCCCATCCCAGAGAACCCACTCTGGCAGCTGAGCACAGAGAGAATGTCTCACCTGCCTGGATGGGTGCAGGACTCCGCAATCAGGCACAGTGATCGGTGCAGGCCTGGGCCTAATACAGCCCCCGGACAAACCAGTGCTTCCACCTTTTTCTCCGGTCACCCACCTGGGTCGTGAAGTGGACACGGAGCTCCTGGCAGGTGACAGGGTGACACCAGGAGGAGGGGGTTGGCAGGAGAAGATGTGCAGGCTCTCAGGACCTGCTGCATGGGTCAGGTGCGCATGTGGCATTCCAATGGGGCTCTTGGTAAGTGTGGGCCTATGCCTGAAATGGCCTCTGAACCCAACAGCCCTTCCCAGTCCCACACAGCTCTACCAGGTCGCCGAGTGTGAGAGGTCCAACTCACCATTTGATGCAATGCAGCACTGAGTTGCTCGATGGGGGGAACTATTCACCTCACAAGGGCATACTCGTCCTGTAGTCCCCGTCTTGGGTAGCGCCACCAATGCCATGGCACTCAGGCTTCACTATAATACATGGCCTCACTACAACATAGAACTGCCATTATCCATATGGGTCCAACAGCCTCCATCTGTAGACGAGACAGGGCCACGTAGGGAGCCTGGCCCCAAGGGTGGTGTGCTGCAAGCTCCTGATGTGAGGCGTGTCTCCAGGGGTGACTTCACTACAAGGTCGGCGACTCTGTAAAGGCTGCTGGAACATTGGGCTCACGTCATCCACGCAAGAGGCTGCCAGTCTCACCCCGCTACTCATTGGTACTGCGATTCAATTAATTGGCAGCTCCGGTTGATCTTCATCACCTGCTGTACTATAGATCTCAGCTGAGGCACATGATGGCACCATAAGCATATCAATGTGATCGGAATAAGCGGGCTGGAGCACTGAGCTCTCGCTAGAAGCGTCCGCCATGTTAGCCAGTTGGCCACGCCCGCTATCTATGAGGTTGATAATGTAATCTGAAGTTTAAGGAATCCAATTGTTACTCTATATATCATATGAGCCACAGTCCTGATATGTATTGTGACTACATTTCCAAATATCCCAAACAACCTCACCTCCAAAGATAAAATGCTTTCCGTGAAGATTCCTAGTCTCGCACTTAGTACCATGACACAAGAAGAAAAGTCTTCCTCCAGAGAGAAATAAAGAATTTTTTTTAAAATCATAAATTTAGAAAAAAATATACTTATTTAAAGAGTAATGCAGCAAAACTGGTTCTACTAAAAAAAACACAAAATGAAATTGTTACTTGTGGACAATGCAAGTGCACCATTTTAGTGCTATTCTGCCTTTATCCTCCTCTTGCTAGTGAAGCCATACAGTTTAAAGGATTTACTCCGCAGAACAGGCTACTTTGCATCTCATCACTAAATCATGCCTGGGACATGGGACTAATCATTCTTTTGATTTGTTGTGACCATTAGGCTATATGTGGTCAAAATGTGGGCAATCCGTTCAGTAGCCTAAAATTTTATCTGGAACTGCAAAATACGCTGCTTCTGAGATTTACATCATCTCTCACTCAACCTATCTATTTAAACCATTTTCCTAGTTAGCAAGTGATGGTGGAAGGTGTGATGGAGTTCAGGATACCATGAAAATTAGCATTAACATAGATTCACTAAAGTGCCAAGGATGGCAGAAGGGACTTCACATACCTTTGCCCCTTTACTTCAGCCTTAGCCCATTAAACCCCTATCAAGTTCTACTGAGGGATTTAGGGAACAACATTTATTAAAAACGGTACTTTAAAAAACATGACCTCTGCCTGCCTAAATACTCCAAAAGCCCGTTTGCATGAGCTTCCAAACATCATCCACCACAACTAGTAATCCAACTTTCTCACAACAACTAAATGAGGTCCATAAACCGAATCTCATATCGAGTGATAAAGGTCACATCAATATTATTCCAAAATGTTCCTAACATTTCATCATTAAGCTATTATGTCTGAACAGTGACAGGCTAGGCTTAAATCAGCCATTCATACCGGGCCTTCTCCTCTTGTTAAAGCAATAGATACAGAACAAAGCACCATTATACAGTTTGTACTATGTTAGAGCGATAGAAATTACATGAATGAAAAATAACATTAAGAATTTAGCGCTATGCTTTTTTCATAGCAACGTTCCCAAATTATTTGATGTGATATTCCCCTTACTGCTGACGCCAGACCCAGAAAGTTCATTCAATGCTCCTGATTGAATGCTGGCATACCCTGTCAGACAACATTACCCTCAAATGACAGATTACACATTTAGAATTTCTCAACTGGGGAATTTCCGCAATCAACAGCAACGCGAGATAGTCAGCCTGTAAAGAGTTAGGCTATTTGCAGCTTCACTCAAGGTTAAACAAATTAGCATTTTCTCCATCAGTGTTTACTATAGAAAATAAATTCTAAATAAACTCATCAAAACAATTATTAGAACGACTTAACAAAAAACGTGCCTTCATGAAAACGTGGCTGCTTGTTTAATTTTCATATTATGGACAGATTCTTTATGCAAGTGCTGAAATCGCCAGTAGCATTCACTGGTATGACTTATTTAAACCCCCTGGGACATCAGCATACTCGTGAACATATCGACTTGGACTTAACTTCATAGATGGCGCCTCAGTCTGTTTTAATCTTAAACAAAGAAAGGCGAATAAACCATTCTAGTTCATTTTCCGCACACTGCTGGTTCCTGCATCATGTGGGACTCTCTCTAACTCCTGCAGTTCAACACATTTCGCTGCACAGCTCGGAGTCCATTGCAGACAGGTGGATGCATACCTCGAGTCTTAGTAAAACCTTGCCTGGGCAACCAAATACTTTCCAGCATAATGCTGGTTTGTGAAAGGTGAACTGAGCAAAGAGGTGTTGAATAACGATGTGGAGGAGATTTCAGTAGGGTTAATTCCCTGATTTCCACCTAGTTTCGGAGATCTGAGACCTGGTTGGGCCATGTGATAGCCTATTGACCTTTAATATCTTCCTGGAAATGATATATTTTACAGCTCCAGACACCTGTGAACTCTCCGCAGTGGGGACCGACAAGTTTAATTGATCTTTTCCTTACACCCACATTTGATCTTGGTCAATGCATGGTAAAAAGTAAGCATGGGAGGCATGGCTCTTGTCAAAAGGATACAAGTTTTGAGAAAATTCAGGCAAGCGCTGTAATTATTACCATTACTTCAGATGTCTCTTCTATTCAAAACTCCTGGAGCCAGGACCTGAGGTCAAGAGTCCATTTATGACAAGGTCAAAAGAGCAAATACTGTTTAATGGGAGTTAATATCAGTGTTCCACCACTGTTGCCTTTATACATTCACAATCTCTCTTGGTAAGTGATAGACCTGGCATCCTTTGGGTGGTATTCCCCCAGTCTGTTTGCTTTCATCTCCTGTGTTTGCTGATTTTTTTTGTTGGCCTGTGGACTCTGAGCACTTTACCACTGCCAAACAGTGAAACAGTGCTAACGTGCATGTGCTTCTCTTTCAAACAGGATCACATTGCTGCATACCTGATTGACATATTTCATGTACTGGTAAGTCCCGTGTAACGTGGTGTACCACATACTCCGGGCCTGTACTTCAAATGCCACTAGTGGACCTGCATTGTTTGTGCCACTCACATTAGTAGCCTTTCAAACTGGCTCAGGTCTGCCACTGCAGTGCCTGTCTGTGCAGTTTACTTACTGCCACTTTGACTTGCCATTAGAAACTATTTGCCAAGCCTCAATCTCCCCTTTTATTGCATAAAAGTCACCCCTAAGGTAGCCCCTAAGTAACCCTAAGGGCAAGGTGCTATAGTTTTTGTCCTGATAGTGACAAACAGCCTATTGCATTTTTCACTACGATGAGGCCTACTTCTCTCATAGGATAGTATTTGAAATTCCTTAATACACTTTTAAACTGGTATTCCTAATTGAAGAGGAGTAGCTTTTTATGTTTCTTATATTTGGAATTGTAATGATATGTCCTCCTTACTGGTGAAGTTGGATTTAACATTACTGTTTTAGATAATTCCACTTTTAGGAAGTGGACATTTTTGTGCACTTACTGCTCTGTGTGCCTGACAGCCTGTCTTCAATACATGTCTGGGGAGGGTGACAGCTACACTTTGTGCATTCCCTCCAGACAGCCACAACACAGGAAGGATAGGTGTGTCTGAGTACCCATCTACACACATCTGCATTCTGATTGCCTTGCCTTGGCAGGATGGAAAGTAGGGGCTACCACTTCACTTGAATACTGGGCTGTGTCCTATCCCCGCACAACGGACTGATTATTCCCCACAGACTTGGAAGGCCTGCTTTTCTCTTGTTGCCCTGCTGCCTGCTGCTCCCTCACTCTGCTGAAGGTGAGTGGGACTCTACCTTCCCTTCAAGTGATTTCAAAGGACTTGCAGGCTTGCCTCCTGTTTTCTGCAGTCTCAGGGACACAAAAGAATTTCTGCAAATCTGCTGGTGCTGCTGTACTCTACCATCTGTGAGTCCTACAATTGCCTGAGGTGCCTTCTACCTTTCTGGCATAAGAAGTGGGTTCTGCAGCTGCTTTGCAACAAAATTGATGACTGTGCCAATCGGACCCAATGCAGCACCCTTCGATGCAGTGCCAATCTGGAGACAGCCATGTAAAAACTGGAAGATGAAGCAGTGCTTGCCTTGACTGCGAGGTTTGATGACAATGCAGCACCGATCTGAGGTCCTGACTGCGAGGCTTGACTTCAACGCATCAATTACACTGTGTGAATCGGAACTGATGCATCACCATCACCATCACCTTCACTGCATCACCATCACCTTCACTGTGTGGAATAGATCAATGCATCAATGTAGCTCATTGCTTGTGACCAGGAAAGTGTTGTAAATACATATTTACATATTAGCCGTGTTAGTACTTACCCTGCTTCTTGTGTGTGGGTCAAGCCTTCCTTTGTGTCCTTTCCCAGTTCAGATCCTAGAACGCTTGTAGCGTTCTTAGTACTAGCATGTTACCGTTGTGGGGATTCCAGCTGGGGGCAGTTGGTGTCCGGTCAGCGGTTGTGGTGTACGCTTTGTCTGTGCTCTGCGAATAAAGATCCTGCTTTACATGGAAGAGACTCCTGCATTCCTTCCTGTGTTTACTTACATCATTTTGGCGACGATTGGAGAAGCAGACCGGACGTAGGAGCACATGAATTGGAAGTTGCAGAGCAGACGGACAACGAGCGACAACAACCAAGAAGAAGTCACGACGTGCGGCACGTAGTAGCGATTCCCTGAATCCGAATCTTTTACTACGAAAAAAGGCTCTTCAGCGACATTTGGGAGAGTAATTGACGTCACGCCTTGAACTGTGAGTTTATCGAATCTTGTGAGCGGCTACGAAGAGAAGCGCAGCCAGGCGTGAACGTAACAGCGTGAGTGCGTAACCACACAGTGCGTTACTAGGCAACAAACCCAATGCGCGTATGAGGCAGTAGAGCGCGAGCGTTGCCTAGTAGCAGGACTGACTGTCAACAACAACTCGTTTCCGCGAGCTTACGCTAACAATCTCGCGCTATTGAGCGGACGTCTTAGTTCGGGTTTGTGCAATTTTAGAACAGCACTGAAGTGAAATCCACCGCGAGTGGTGATTAAGGATTATAAAGGAACAAGTGTCTTTTCTCACAAACAGAGGAAACTATTAACAGTCATAAGCAAATAGTATGTATTTTTAACTCCATACACAACCTGTTTTCGCAAAAGAGTCACTTTCAGAATATTGTCACACATTAACTTTAGTGCAAACGGAGGCCAGCATGGCACAGCAAGCTAACCAACAAGTCAATGTGACTCTTCCACCTCAATTTCTTAGCGAACCAGGGGCCCCATCGATCTCATGGGAAGATTGGATACGTATGTTCGAGAACTATTTGGAAGCCTTAGATGGTCAAGAATTTCCTGCTAAACGGAAGAAAGCATTACTCCTGACTGCCCTAGGCAAAGAGGGTCAACGAGAATTTCAATACCTTCCTCAAGCTTTACAAGCTAGTGGTCAGCCTATTCCTAATGAGTATAAAGAAGCTGTTACAAGACTGGAAGTGAGGTTTGGTAAAGAAGAGAACCTTGTAATGAATAGATACAAATTCTACACTCACAAACAGCGCACGGAAGAATCAATAGATGACTTTGTAGCACGCCTCAGGGAACTGTCGGTTAAGTGCAACTTTGGGGTAATGAATGACGAGTTGATACGTGATCAACTCATAGTGCAGTGCAACAATAAGAAGATAAAGGAGAGACTGTGGGCGGCTAAGAATCCGTCATTGAAAGTAGCTATAGATTTAGCCAAAGTGGTAGAAGAGTCAGAAAAATGTATAAAAGAGCTAGAAGGTTGCAATTCACAACAGGGTTTGATTTCTGTGGTTTCCGACAAATCAAACATTGAGTGTGAGTCAGGTCATGAAGAGAATGTAGCTGCGTTGAGTTACAAGAGTAAGAATCCCTTAAAGAAAAGTAATGTTGGGAAATATTCGAACGACAGAGGTTGTTGTTCTAGATGTGGTAGTAATAACCATAAGTCAGACGCAAAGTTCTGTTTTGCGAACAATAAAGAGTGCCTCAAGTGTGGGAGGTTGGGGCATTTCTCTAGGATGTGCAGGACGAAAGGAAATGCTAGTGTAGCTTTCGTTGAAGATGAATCCAAAGTGTTAAAGCGTGATAATGACAAAATATTGTGTGTTGAGGATGTTTGTGTGAGCAATTGTAATGAGAAAAGAGAAGTGAGACCCAAAGCAGAGTTTGTGATCAATGAGCATAATGTAACTCTGATGGTCGATACGGGTTCAAGACACACAATTATTCCCGAGCCTTTATTCAGGGGTGAGTGGGGTAGTCAACCCTTAAAGGAGAGTGACATCTCACCAACAGGTTACCAAGGAGAGAGGATAGACTTGTTGGGGTACTTTGATGCGGATATTCACTTTGAAGGAAGGTCAATCAAAGGGAAAGTTTATGTTGCAGTTGATGGTCCACCAATCTTGGGTTGGATTCATCAATATGACTTGCATATAATAGTGAACCCCAGAGCACCCAATCAAGTCATGGTAGTGGATGAACACACTCTCAGTGACATTCTCAATGAAGCAGGGAGTGTGTTTAGGGACGAGTTGGGAGAGTTGAAGGGATATGTCCACAAGATAGTCATGAAACATGACACAGTTCCCGTGCAGCATAAGGTGAGGAGAGTCCCACTTTCAGTGAAAGATGAAGTCAAGAAGGTGATTGAGGAGATGTTACAGGGGGGTGTCATTGAACCGGTAGAGGCATCTTCTTGGGTATCTCCGGTCGTCATCACGCAGAAGGCTGATGGCAAAATTAGGTTCTGTGTGGACTTGAGGTCATTGAATAGGTATGTTGTGGCTGATACTTTTCCCCTTCCAAATATAGGCGAACTTGTCTCAACCTTACAAGGTGCAAAATTTTTCACGAAGTTAGACTTAAAGAGTGCATATCACCAAATCCGCCTTCATGATGAGTCTAAAGGACTCACAGCTTTCATTACCACTGAGGGCACGTTTCAGTTTACGAGACTCCCGTTTGGTTTAAGCTCTGCAGCTAGTGTGTTTCAACGCATGGTTTCCAAGATCTTTAAAGGGATTAAGAAAGCGGTGTTCTTTCAGGACGACATATTAGTCTTTGGAGACACCATTACAGAACACAACGTTGTACTTAAAAGAGTTTTGGGGAGAATCCAAGACGCTGGGTTGACTTTACGTAAAGAGAAGTGTCGGTTTCTTGTCCAAAACATAGAGTATTTGGGTTATGAGATTTCAGCTCAGGGAGTCAAGCCGAAGAAGGATTTGCTTGAGGCTATAAAGTTAGCTCCTCGTCCCATGGATAAGGAGCAACTCAGGTCTTTTATGGGTCTCATTGAGTTTTACTCGAAGTTTGTGGAGAATTTTTCTAGTAAAACCATGACCCTAAGATCGTTACTCAAAAAGGGGGTGAAATTTTGTTGGAGTGCTTGTCATGAGGAATGTTTTAACTTGATTAAGAAAGAGTTGTGTCAGGGAGGAGCCTAGCGCGCATCCAAGATGGTCGCGTGAGCACAGGGCTCCCCGGACCCTCGCTGCTCCTCGGAATTTATCCTGACAATATCCTGATTTGGTTTATGGAATCTGGGAGATGACGACCGGCTGAGCACGTATCTCTTTTCAGGAATTTAATCGGACCCGGGAATCCTGAAATATCGTTGTTTGAACTTTTGGGACCCACCCGTCGGAGGTGCCCGGGGCGAAGGTGAGCCGTGGGGCCGTGTCGCAGTTGAACAACAACGGCTGTGGCGCGGTGCCAGGGGCCGCTTGGCCACTTTCGGTTTCACTTTCAGACCTCAGGGGGCTGGCCGGTGAAGCGATTGAGGTGGCGGGGTGTTTCCCTAAGCTCTGCACAAAGCTTTGTCTCCACCTGCCACTAGAGTGCCTCTCGCCTTGGGTCCCCCTGCACCGCCATATTGTGGCCTCGGGTGAGGCGCTGGTTTCCAGGGCCGGTACCCCAACTACTTTTGATCGGCGGTCCCCCTCGGAGTCCGTGGCCGCATGGGGGGCAAGGGGGGCCCTGAGGGGCGTAAGACTAAATCCTCCCTCCGTGGAGGATCGGTCCAGACCAACAACATGGACCGCTACACTCAGGGCAGAGGCTCTCCTGGAACGGCCGGTCCCCCCTCAGACGTCGCCGGTGGTGTTACATCCGTGTCTTCGGAACTTTCCCTACAGGACATCATGGGCGCCATTGATGGCATCAGGGAGACCATCGCCACGCAATACGAGGCCCTGGCCCGCAAGATCGATACGGTGGCGATTGATGTCACCTTAATACGGGCGGACCTCTCCAAAACAAACGAGAGGGTTCAAACTCTCGATGCGCGGACCTCCACCCTGGGCGCGGATGTGTCGGACCTGCAGGCCGCGCTTGGCGACATCAAGGTGGTCAATGAGCAGATGGCCCGGCGGCTGGAGGACTTCGAGGGACGGGCCCGACGCAACAACATCCGTGTCGTCGGCGTACCGGAGTCCTCCGACGACCGCCCGGTTGACCTCCTGGTCGAGGAACTCATCCTCCAACAGCTGACCCCTGCGGGCTTGAGTAAATTTTTTGCCGTTGAACGGGCTCATCGAGTTCCGGGCGGGCGGCCACGGCCGGGGGCCCCCCCGAGGCCTATCGTGGCCAAACTGTTTTACTACAGAGACCGGGATGCGATTCTGCAGGCCTCGCGGGTCCACGGCCCGGTTCGACATGAGAACTCATCCATTAACTTTTATCCGGACTTTACTCAACTTGTCCAGAAGCAGCGGATGGGATTCCAGGGGGTGAAACGTCGTCTTCGTGAGCTGGGCCTAAAGTACTCTATGCTCTACCCTGCCAAACTCCGAGTGGAACATGAGGATCGGACTGCCTTCTTTGACTCTCCTGTGGCCGTGAGTGACTGGTTGGACTCGCTGCCGGAGAGAGGTGGCCGCCCCGGGCCCTCTGCGGGTGCCAACGGTGACGGGTCCCCTTTGGAGTGACTTTTGGTCCTTGATTTTGCCAATTTGCACTGCTCAGCTGGGTTCAGTGTGTTTTGCTAGTACCTGTATGGGGGGCGGGCGGGGACGGGTCCCTTTCCTCCTCCGGGGTCTTTTTGTAGACTGGGGTTAGTTGGGCGACAGGCACACTGCAATTTGGGGGGGTTTTTTGGCCCGCAGGGGTGCAGGGTGGGGGGAGTTGGGTGTTGGGGGGGGTGGGGGGGAAGGAGGGGTTGTTTTGTAGTGTGGTTTTTGTTTGCAGGGCGAGGTATTGATTTTCTTCCACTTTTGGGACTTGTGCTACTTGCCGGGGGACCTCTGATCTATTGGAGGGGATGGGGGGGGGACGGGTTCAAGCTGATGTCATGGAACGTCAATGGGTTGGGGGACCGTATCAAACGGGGTGTAGTTCTGCAGTATTTGCGTCGTCTGACTCCTGATGTGGTGTTTCTCCAAGAGACGCATTTGGTTGGTAATGTCTGCCATGCAATGAACAGGGGGGGGATACCGCCTCGTGGCTCACTCTGGTTACACAACTGGCTCCAGGGGGGTGGGCATTCTCCTGCGATCCTCACTTCCGTTGGAGATCACGAGGGTGGTCTCAGATGACAGAGGGCGTTATGTTTGTCTGACTGGGAGGTGGGAGGGGCATCCCCTTGCCCTGGTCTCAATTTACGTCCCACCGGGCCTCCAGAACTCCACCTTCGCGGACTTGGGTCGAATGCTGCTTGAACTTCCGGATGGCCTTTTGCTTATGGGCGGGGATTTTAATTCGGTGGTCTCGGGTGACCTGGATCGTCACCCACCCAGGGCCCTCCCCGCTGCCCAGGCTTGGCTAGGTGGCCTGTTGGAGACCTTCGGCCTGGTGGATAGTTGGCGATTAATGCATCCGACCCAATGTCAATACACCTTTCACTCTGGGGCACATGGGAGTCTTTCTAGGTTAGACTATTTCCTTATGCCCGCGGCGCAGACGGGTCGAATTCGAGAGGTCAGGCACCTGGCGAGGGGTATCTCCGATCATTCCCCGCTGTGGCTTCTCTTTGACACCGAGTCGCGGTCCGCAGGGCGGATAGCTCCCATTAACCCGTGGTACCTGCGAGACCCTACTACCCGCGAGAGTCTGGTTAAGGCTATGGACCAATACTTTCTTGAAAACGAGGGGTCTGTGTTGTCTGCAATGTCCCTGTGGGAAGCCTTTAAAACCGTAATCCGCGGACACGCCCTCTCCCAGATAGTGGTGGCTAAGAAGCTCAGGAGTGAGGCGGTGGTGAAGCTGGAGACTGACATCTCGGGGCTGGAGTCGGCCTTGGAGGCGGGTGTCACTCCGGACGGGCTCCATGCCCTCAACCTGAAACAGTTTGAATACAGATCTCTTGTCACTGACGCGGCCAAAACTATGTATAGGGAGCAGCAGGGTCGGTTGTATGATGCCGGGGACAAGGCGGGAAAGCTGATTGCGTGGCTGGATAAGAAGGAGAGAGTGAATCGTGTGGTCCCGGAGTTGCGTGTCTCGGATGGAGTGTGTGTGACTGAGCCTGGTGAGATTGTGGAATGTTTTGCCGACCACCTCCGGACTGTGTACTCCCCGGTGACTGATAGGGATGAGGAAGATTCTCGCCTTCTCCTTAGGGACATTGCTTTGCCCGGCCTTTCTGCCGAGGACCGTGAGCAGCTGGACGCTCCCTTGTCGGTAGACGAAATCGCGACTGCGATTCGGTCCCTTCGCTCGGGCAAGGCCATGGGTCCCAACGGTCTACCTATCGAATTATATAAGTTGCGCCCGGATAAACTAGCGCCCTTCCTCCGTCGTATGTTTCAGGAGTCCCTCGAGGCCGGTTCCCTTCCGGTCGACCAGCGACTGGCCACGATAGTCGTGATCCCCAAGGACGGTAAGCCACGGGACCGCTGTGCCTCTTACAGGCCTATCTCACTGCTAAATGCAGAGCCTAAAATCCTGGCTAAAGTCCTTGCCAATCGTTTGTTGAGCGTCATCTGCGATCTGATTCATCCTGATCAATGCGGCTTCATCCCACATCGCAACACCGCCCTCAACTTGCGGCGTCTCCATGGCGCCCTCGCCAGGGCAGAGTACCTCTCCGAACCGGCCATGCTGGTTTCTTTAGATGCCACGATGGCCTTTGACACCATCGAGTGGCCATTCCTCTGGGCTGTTTTGACCAGATTCGGCTTTGGGGAGGGATTTCTTGGCTGGGTGAAGCTTCTCTACACGGGACCCATGGCTCAGGTGGTGGTTAATGGGCGGGTCTCTCGGCCCTTCGCTCTTGGTCGGGGTACGAGGCAGGGGTGCCCGTTGTCCCCTCTGCTCTTTGCTCTCGCCCTGGAGCCACTCGCCGCTTGGCTCCGCTGGGAGCCCTCGCTCAGGGGGATCCGGTGGGCCCCGGGCTTTGAGGATCGGGTCTCGTTATATGCTGACGATATCCTCCTGTATCTTACCTCGCCGCGGCAGTCGCTTAACGTTCTCTTCGATGTTCTGACTTCCTACGGGAGAAATTCGGGTCTCACGATTAACTGGTCTAAATCCTGTGTCTATCCTATCTCCGGTGGCCCCCCTCTCCTGCCGCCTCGGCTTCCGATCCAAATATCTCTGTCCGGCTTTAAATACCTGGGGATACACATCTCGTTGGACCCGGTAGCTCGCTATGAGCACAATCTCCTGCTTCCACTTCGACGTTTGAGGGAAGACACGGCTCGGTGGTGTAGGCTGCCCCTGTCCCCACTGGGTCGGGCCGCATTGTTTAAAATGATGTCCCTTCCCAGGTTCCTCTATGCACTTCAGAACTCCTTCGACATCATTCCCGTGGCCTACTTTCGGGAAGTAGAGAGCCTGCAGAGGAGATTGGTGTGGGACGGACGGGCGCGTATCGCTCTGGCCAAACTCACTCTCCCTTGGTACGACGGGGGCATCGCGCTTCCCGACATTCGCAGGTATTACTGGGCCGCACAGCTATCAGCCATTAACCACGCCACGTATGCGCCTGGCTTGAACCCGGCGTATGAGATGGATAAATTCCTGCTTCCCGGCGGTAACTATAACAGGGCGCTTTACTCCCGCTCGGCTGGACGGACCCTGACGAGCCCCACTAAGATCGCGGTACGGATTTGGAAGGCGGCCAACGTAGCCATGGGCTGGAGTGAGCGACTGACATGCGCTACTCCTTTATTTGCCTCCGACCGACTGGGAAGCCTCTGGACAACGAAGGGGTTTGACCGTTGGGACACGATTGGCATCAGTAGAGTGGGAGACTTATGGATGAAGGGCGCGGTTAAGACCTTCGCGGCGCTCCAGAGCGAATACGAACTCACGGAAAAGGAGTTCTTCCGATACGCCCAGGTTCGGCACGCCCTGCTCTCTGTCTTTGGGGAGGGGACCAAGATCCCGGCCTCTTCGCCCCTCGAGGACCGCATACTTGATGGTCATGTTCCCGACAGTACTATCTCCTTAATCTATAAAAAACTCATTAATACTCGGGCTGACCTATTGGTGCGCCTTCGGGAGACGTGGACGGGGGACGGGGTGGAATTAGACGACGAGGACTGGCAGTCCGCACTATCATCCCCCAAGGAAGTTGCCATTCCAGCCCGCCTCCGCCTGGTTCAGCTAAAGATTCTCCACTGGGTGTATGTTACGGGCCCCCGTCTGGTCTCGATGGGGTTCTCGGAGGATGGGCTCTGCAGGCGGGGGTGTGAGCTCAGTGCCACCTTTCTCCATATCCTTTGGGAGTGCCGGGAGGTGGCGGAATACTGGCGTCGGGTTCATGGGGTCATGGGACAAGTCACCGGGGTGGCGCTGCTGCCGGAGGTGCGTCGCTGTGTCTTGAATGTGTGGGAGCCCAATGATTATAACGCGGCGCAGACTCGGTGGGCGGCCCTGGGCTACATGATTGCCAAGAGGGATATAGCGCAGCTTTGGGGCTCCCAGCGGCCACCCACCGTGTCAGTATGGAAGGAAAACATGGACTGGTGTATGTTTAGGGAGAAGACTGTATATGTGGCCCGCGGTAAACCCGGGGCATGGGGTAGAATTTGGGGGCAATGGAACGTATATCGTGGGGGTATCTGTACGCCCCCCCTAGTGGACACCGATATTGCTTTGTCCCCCTGACCCTTGATGGTTCCTCGCAACTGATTGTGATAATCGAATATAGATGTTCCTTTCCCGTTACCCCCCCCCGATCTTTCAGTACTCCCTCCTGTTGATAGCTAATTGAAGTCTTGGAGTTAAAGTCCCCCGGATGTAGCCTGACCCACGTTTTCTGCCCGTATGCCTCGCCTTTTGTTTTTTGTTGTTATTTATGTTAAATGTATGTCTCCTGCCTTTCTCGAGCTATCCTGAGCCATTTATGGGGCTGGGCCCCAGGTATCGCCTACTGCCTTGACTAATGTGCGATCCTTTCTGAATCTAGCGGCCGGCCCTGGTGGTTGTAGGCCCATGCTTGTAACTGATTTATTGTTTCAATAAAATTTAAAAAAAAAAAAAAAAAAAGAAAGAGTTGTGTCAGGCGAAAGTGTTAACCCCTTTCGACATCAGTCGTACATCCATATTGATGGTGGATGCCAGTGCCATAGGAATAGGTGCGATTTTGTTGCAGAGATGGCAGGAAGGCGAAAAGACTATTGCTTTTGCTTCTCGCACCCTTTCCTCATCTGAACAGAATTATTCTGTGATAGAAAAAGAGGCATTGGCTGCTGCTTGGGGTGTCCAGTACTTCAGGACATATTTGTGGGGAACTAAGTTCCAGCTCAAAACAGATCACAAGCCGTTGTTAAAGGTTTTGTCCCCAGGGGGAGCGGGAAAGGGTTCACCGAGATTAGCAAGATTGGCTTCAAAACTTCAGGAGTATCAGTATGACATCTCATATGTTCAAGGTTGGCGTAATGTACAGGCGGATTGTTTATCAAGGCTTCCTATTAGAGAGGATGTTACGTTGAAGGAGTTGTCCGATACGCATTGTGATGAGGCTGTTGCTGTCATTCAAGATGTGGTCGCCTTGAGCGATGGTACTTTCACTAAGGAGGAGTGGTTAGATGCCATGGAAAAAGACATAGTTTTGCAGAAGGTGATTGACTTGGTGAAATTAGGTTCCCGGCGGGAAAGTTGCGTCCAACCACCGGTGCGACCTTTCATTAAGGTGTTGGATGAGCTGTCATTGTATGGTGTTGGGATCTTAATGAGAGGCAATAGATACATTCCACCATACGGTTTAAGACTGAAAATTGTAAAGTTGGCTCATAAGGGTCATTTAGGGCAAACTCTTACACAGCGTAGGTTGAAAATGGATTTTTGGTGGCCTGCCATGGACACACAGGTGACTTCATGGGTGGAGAATTGCTCAGTGTGTAAGGACAGTGAAAAGAGACTCAAGATTGGGTCTAGTTCTATGCCCAGCCACATTGTTTGTCCGGGTTTACCATGGCATACCGTGAGCTTGGACTTTATAGGTCCAATGGACGAATTGCCTTTTGCTCAACGGTTTGCCATTGTAATAGTGGATGTTTACTCGAAGTGGCTTGCTGTGGAGTTCGTTAAGGACATAACCACTGATTGCACTATACAGTTTTTAAAAGGGATTTTTCTGGATGAGGGGTATCCTTCAATTTTAATCACAGATAATGGTACCCAATTAACGTCTCAGAAGATGCGTGTGTTTCTGAGTGGGTGTGGTGTGACCCATCACCGCACTTCTCTTTATAACCCGCAAGCGAATGGTGTGTGTGAGAGGGCTAATAGAGTGGTCAAGGGTATTATTCAGATGTCGTGTGTTTCAGGTGGGTTTGCACACGAAATGGTCAGAAACATGGTATGGGCCTATAGGACCACTGTTCATAAAGCGGACTTTAAATCGCCTTTTGAACTCATGCGGGGAAGACGTCCTGGCACCAAACTAGCTCCCTCTTGGATTAAAAATTCGGCTCTTGGTTGTACTCAGCAAGAGACAATTGTTAAAACGGGGAGTACAATTTCCGAGGGTGACTTAGTCAAAGTCAAATCGGGGAGAGTGGCCAAGGGCCTTTCGAAATTTAGGGGTCCACATGTGGTGAAGAAGGTTTTTCAGCATTATGTTGTGCTTGACAATGGGGAGAAGTGGAATCTTCGGAGGGAGGCTTTGTTTAGCAAGTCTGCAGTGGTTAAGGACTTCTCTACGCCTGCTGTTTCAGGTTCAACCAGTAGCGGTTACTTGTTTTCTACTCCGGAGGATCTTACTCCGGGTCTGAGTTCAAGCCGCTGTAGGGAGGATGGTGGTGGTGATGCTTGTAGTTCTTTTGATATACAGAGTCAAGCCCATGCTAACAATGATTCTGTTCACCGCGAGGAGACCAGAGTGGTGAGGTCTCGCAGACCTCCAGCTTATTTGGATGATTATTTGTGTCACAAGTGATGTGATTGTATCTTGGGGTATATTGTTTCTTTGTTTTGGTTTAGGGAAGAAGATGTGTTGTAAATACATATTTACATATTAGCCGTGTTAGTACTTACCCTGCTTCTTGTGTGTGGGTCAAGCCTTCCTTTGTGTCCTTTCCCAGTTCAGATCCTAGAACGCTTGTAGCGTTCTTAGTACTAGCACGTTACCGTTGTGGGGATTCCAGCTGGGGGCAGTTGGTGTCCGGTCAGCGGTTGTGGTGTACGCTTTGTCTGTGCTCTGCGAATAAAGATCCTGCTTTACATGGAAGAGACTCCTGCATTCCTTCCTGTGTTTACTTACATCAGAAAGCTGCTTTGTTCATCGGGCCAATCGCAGTTGTCCCAAACTTTGACTTTGCCCTTGGCCAACAGGACCTAAAGTAACTTTTTTTGCACTATTAATACAAAGTCATGGTTTGATAAAGCATGTAGAATTGTAATGACAAGTTACGCTGGACACTGAAGCAACTCCACAGGGACCATAGGACAATTAGCGCCCGGTATAAAGACTTATAACATGGCCTGGAAAAAAAGAAAGGCGGATTAAAAGTGGGACCATTTAGTAGGTGCCTGCCAATCTAAGGACACGCAGGCTGTTTGGAAATCAGCTTGTTCCGTCTTTGTTCCTTGAGGATGATCTGACCTAGTGACTACCCATTTGGCCCTGAAAGCAGGGTAGAACACTTCAGTAAAATATATAATTCCAGCACCCCTTGTACCAAGGGAGGGCTGCTTGACTTACCATTACCCGTGAGGGTTAACTTCACTGTTGAGGAAGTTTCCAAGGCCATCCAAAAGAGTCCCCTGAAAAAAGTGCCAGGTGTGAATGGGGCACTCATGGACATATTTAAGGTAAATCCAAGGTTTTGGTCACCGCTGCTTGCTAATGTCATCAACACTGTGTATAAGGCTGGTGTCTCATCATCTTGATGCAAATTTATTATTGTCCCAGTTTTTAGAAAGGGAGATATGCATGATCCTAAGTGTTATCGGTCAGTTTGTCTCCTTGATTCTGTGACTAAAATATTTTTTGCGCATTATATTGGATCGCTTGCTTGAATGGACCTCAGAGAGAAACATCTTGTCTCCAGCCCAGTAAGGATTTGGGAAAGGCATTGAACAGTGCTAAAATCTCCATTTACATATCTCTAAATTTAAGTGTGCTTAGGGCAGTTCTTTCCAGCTGGCGTTTATAGACTTATCAAGCACCTTCAATTGTATAAATTGCTTCAAATTGTGGGATAATTTCTATGGGACTGGAAATGGGTCTGTTGCTCTTTTGTGACATCTCCACATTGGATTTAAAGGAGTCTTTGAGGTATGGGGGAAATGATAAGTGCTCCTCCACATTTCTGGTTAATCAGGGTGAATGCCGGGGGGGCGTGCTTGCCCAATACTTCTGCTGTAAAATAAATGACCTAGAATCAGCACTTGTTAATGTTGGGGCTGATGTGCCCATGGTTAAAAAGAAACCCATACCGGCACTTCTCTACGCGAATGACACCATGCTGATTGCCAGGACTGCTAATGGCTTAAAGTTATTGATCTCTAGTGTTGTGAGATGAATTGGAAACATTTGATAATTAGATTGGATACGAATACTATAATCTATTTTTATAAACCTGTGTGGAGTCCTGTTGTGATGTATTCATTGTGTTACTGTGTCTGTGTGTGTTACACACATAATGTACACGATGCTTCTTTAGGTAAACCTGACTGCTCTGTGCCAAGCCACTAGAGGGTGAACACAAATTATCTTTTAATGTGTATCTAGTTTACGGCATTGTGGGAATGGGCGGAGGGATGGACACTGGGCGACGCATGGCAGGTGCACAACCCGGAAAGCTAGGAATACTCGTTTTATTCTCCATTGCATATGTTACACACACAAATTGACAGGGTGTTCTGTTCTCTGCCCCTGATAGCTCACATTACGCACACTATGTATCTGGGGAAGACACTGTCAGATCACAACCCTCTGGAGGTGGCATTTACATGGAGGTGAATCCCCACACCAGTCCCGACATAGAGAATGCAGCCCATAACCTTAGAGGACCCGGTATTCCGCAACACCCTCTCCACTGCTATATCTAATTACTTTATCGAAAATACAGACACCGCAGGCTCGAGACAGGTGGAATGGGAGGCCTTTAAGATGGTCATCCGAGGAGTGGCCATCAGTAACACAGTGTGAGCCCGTGCTACATTAAATAGAGAGTTGCAGGAGTTGGAAGTCAGATTGGGTAGGCTAGAGCAGACCGCAGTGACAGATGACACGAACAAGGCCGTGCTGCAAGAAGAACATACAAGGCATGCCGAACTCCTGGAACAGCTACGAATCATTGATTATCACACGTACACACAAAAACAACAGGCAGAGGCAGAGAGAGCGGGCGCCCTGCTAGCGAGGATTTTATGGGATACACCAGCCACTGCCTCACTACACGAGGTCAATACGTTAGAGGGAAATATATTTAACACGCAGTTAGAAATTAATACAGCTTTTAGGCAATATTATGAAGCGTTATACGCGGCTCCAGCAGAGCTCCAGGAGGAAGAGCTTATAAACTTTCTCGACGGTCTGAGATTTCCCCAGCTCCTAAATGCACAGAAAAAAGACCTTGCAGCGCACATAGCAAAAACCGAAATTCGATCAGCTATCAAAGACCTCCCACGAAACAAAACCCCGGGGCTTGATGGCCTTCCTGTAGAGTTTTATGAGACATTTGCATCACAACTGGTCCCCCATCTAGAAAAACTGTATCACGCAGCACTCAAGATGAGATTCCTACCCCCACTACACAGCAGGCATTGGTTGCATCCCTTCCAAAGCCCGGCAGAGACCCCACGGATATAGCGGGTTACCGCCCCCTTTCCTTATTAAATACAGATTATAAGATCCTAAGTAAAATTCTGGCCCATAGACTACTCCAATACTTACCACAGCTGATACACATCGACCAGTGCGATTACGTCCCTGGCAAGAGTACCTCCCTTAATACCAGAAGTTTGCATCCGGTGCTGTCCAGTGCATCGGCAGACAGCGTCAAGACAGGCTGTATCTTGCTTGACCTGAGACAGGCATTTGACGCGCTACATAGGAGCTACATGTCGCGTGCCCTTCCACAGTTTGGGATCCCAGAAGAGTATAATAAATGGGTAAGATTCTTATACACAGACCCCACGGCACATACCCACACAGGGGCCCATATATCACAGACCTATTCTGTGGCCCGAGGCAGGGGTGCCCTCTATCCCCCTGTTGTTCGTGCTGGTGCTTGAACCACTGGCCATTAAGATACGGGTGGTGGCTATAGACAGAGGGATTAAAACTGGGGATGCCACTCATACTTTCTCTGCATACGCAGAATACATAATATTGTACCTTAATAACCTTGGAGGCGACAATTTCAAGCACTCTCAGGCCTAACCATAAATGAGTCAAAATTGCATGCCTAATATTTTAAGGACACTGCACGGCTGGAACCCATCCACTTTGGTCATTGGATATTCCCCATTGTGCCTGTCACCTTTAAGTACCTAGGTATACAAATATACAGGGAGCCACAGGACTTATTAGATGGTAACCTGGGCTGGGCTATTAAGGCACTAAAAACCCAGATAGCTTTCTGGACCTCACTGCCACTATCGGTGGCTGGGAGGGTGGCGATTTCTAAAATGGTTTTTGTTGGACTTGGCCCTTTTTGCAGGGTAATTCCTGAACTTTTTGCCTTCCTCCGATATTTTTTCAGACCTGGTGTTGGCTGTTTTATAACTCTGGGCACTTTACCACTGCGGACCAGTGCTAAAGTGCATATGCTCTCTATTGTAAATTGATGTATGGATTAGTGATTCCATGATTGGTTGGTTTGGTTTACCTGTCAGACACTAGTACAGTGCACCAGGAGTGCCCAGGGCTGGTAATCCAAACACTGCTGGTGGGCTTGCAGAACTGGTTGTGCCACCCACAGAAGCAGCCTGTAAAAGTTTGTCTAAGGCCTGTCATTGCAGAGCCTGCGTGCAGTCTGGTACTGTCATGCTGACTGGCCAATTGCCAGTCCTTAAACCTTCCCTTTTCTTCATATCAGACACCCCTATGGTAGGCCCAAGGGCAGGGTGCATTGTAAGTATAAGGTAGGACATGCCCTGGTGTGTGTGGCATGTTCTAATAGTGAATTACAGCCATTTTTGTTTTTTCACTATTGCAAGGCTACCTGTTCTCCATTGCCCAGAATGGGCAGTTTGGTTATTACATCATATAATCCTAACTGACTCTGGGAACATGGTAGAAATTCGAATTTAGTATGCCTGAACTCAGAATGATAAAATACATCTTTTAGTGAAGTGGTTTTTAACATTCTGTGTTTGAAAATACCACTTTTAGAAAGTAGGTATTTTCTTGTCTAACCGTTCAAACCTGCCTCTGCTAGGCTGTGTATTCCTTGTCTGGGGTTTGAGTGACAGGGCTGGGAGATTCCAGGAGACCGGGTGAGTCAGCCCAGTGGTGAATAGAGAGATCTGCATCTAGATGGGAGGGAGGAGTTGCCCCTGGGACCTGAATAGGGCTGTGCCTTCCCTCCACAATGCTTGCTCCACCTCCTGTGGTGCGTCTGATGTCTCTGCCCTGCACTCTGAAAGGAAAGAAGGAGTCATGTAAACAAAGTGCTCCAGGACTGACCAGAACTGGTTTGGACTAGGCAAAGGCCTCTCTGCCTTCAGAGAACAAAGAGAAACTTGGTATAAATATTGGGACCCAAACCCAAGAACTTTAGATCACTTTGGAAACAAGAAGAAACCTTTGCTGAGGAGTGGAGCCAGAAGAAACTGAGGATAGACTATCCCTAAGCTGAAGTGCTGCTTGGGGGATAGCCTGCAGTGGTTGCCTGACTGCCAAAGAAAGGAGAAAGGGCTTTGTGTGCATTTTCATTCAACTTGTGAAGGATCTCCAAGGGCTTGGAAAAGAGCTTGCCTCCTGCTGAAGTCTCAGGGACAACAGACTTGAACCACCAGCTCCCTAAGAGTTCTTTAGAAGTGCCTGTAGCTGTATTTGGGCCTTCTGAGGGACTGCGTGTCGCAAGGAGCTGGAAGCACGACTCAAGAGGAAGAAGCGTGTCGCCGTCGCAGCCGCTGCCGTCGCATCACTGAACAAGGGTGTCGCCGCTGTAGCTGTCGCATTGCACCACATCATGAGAAGTATCCCGCAACACCGAAGAAGCGTGTCGCCATCGTAGCCGCTGCCGTCGCATCACGGATGCCGCCGCTGTAGCTGTCGCATTGCACTGCATCACGAGAAGAGTCACGCAACGAAGAAGAAGCGTGTCGCAGTCGCAGCCGCTGCCGTCGCATCCCAGAACAAGGGTGTCGCCGCTGTAGCTGTCGCATTGCACCGCAGAAGCGCCTCGCATCCACGGAGAAGCGTGCCGCCATCGGAGCTGCTGTCGTCGCATCACTGTACAAGGGTGTCCCTGCTACAGCTGTCGCATCGAGCGGAAGCGTCTCACATTATCGGAGAAGAGTGTCGCCGCCAAAGCCGCTGTTGTCGCATCACGGAATAAGGGTGTCACCGCTGCAGCCAACGCATCGAGTGGAGACTTCTCGCAACATCGGAGAAGCGTGCCGCATCAAGAAGAAAACACCATCTTTATTTCTTTGCACCAAACTTTCATCGAATCACCATCGCTGCAACACTTTTGTTGTCCTGCGTGTGGCATCTTAAGGGACATTGACTCAAAGTGTTGCATTTAAGATCTAAAGAGAACTAAGCCAAATTGTACCAATTTTAAAGTAACGGTATTGTGGATTTTTGTCGTTTATGGTCTTGTGATAAATCTATATAAAGAATACTTATTTTTGATATAAAATCTGTGTGGTGTCCATCTGTAGTGTTGTCACTTGATTACTGTATGTGTTCACAAATGCTTTACACACTGCCTCTGAGATAAGCCTGTCTGCTCGTGCCAAGCTACCAAGGGGGTGAGCAGGGATTATTTTAGGAGTGTACTCCCTTACCCTGACTAGAGGCAAGGGTCCCTATTTGTCACAAGTCCCTACCTGTGCCAGCTAGAGTCCCCCAAATCTAACAGTTTTGCTCAGACTGCTTTAGTTTTTTACAAATGTACCGATAATCACCCCAGTGCATATCTTTACATCACTAAACATTCTCCTATCAGAGTTAATATGGGGTGGAGGGCGTAAGAAGGTAGAGTTTGCAAAACTGTAGCTGAGCACGGATGGGGGGGTTTGGGAGTTCAAAGCATACTGCTATGTGCGTCAACGCCAGTGGCTCTTGTACTGGATAGCAGGGAAACATTTACAGAAAATAGGGATGTCATAAAAAAACATGGAAGAAAGAAGCACTTCACAATTTGCTGTTACCAAGGGTAGGGCCCCTGCGGGAGGCACCACCTCTGCTGAAGGTGGCTGTCTCATACTGGAAGAAAGCTCTCCAATATACCAAGGACCTGCTCCCCTATGCTCCTAACATCCCAATGCTAGGGATCCCTACACTGTCCAGTGTAGTTACCACCAGATGTTTGACCAAATGGTCAGATGAGGGAGTTACAACAGTTGGGATGTTGTTTGTAGACAAAATGCTAATGGATCACGGACCTTTTGTCAGGGAGCAAGGGGTTCCCAATTCATTATATATTCTCCACACTAGCATCAGTAGATATGTAAAAAGTACATGGTCACCAAATGGTGAGGAGCCTCAAACACATGGCCTTGTACGTATGCTATATCTTATGGGAAATGGAGGACACTTAACTAGATGGTTATTTAGAGGTATCCGTACTTGCACAGCAGTCCCACTACAGGAACTTAGGGAAAAGTGGTCTGATGACATTGGACGGGTAATGTCCGACAAAGAATGGGAGCGAATACTGGAATACCCTAAGAAAGTGCCCCGTAACCCCAAGTTTAAACTAATCCAATACATGATACTACACATGGCGTACCTGACTCCGCACAGACTGAGCACGATGTTTCCGGGCGCAATGAATGCATGTCCTAGATGCCGCACAAAGCCAGTTGATTTACTGCACATGATATGGGTATGCCACCTTCTAAGATCCTTTTGGGCAACGGTGCTCAACATCCTTCGTGAAATAGAGCCCACTGTGGGAGGGGACACAATTGAACACTGCGTTCTAGGGCTGTGCAAGAAGCATGAGAATCAGGGTGTGTAGTCCTGGTTTGCCAATCTGGTGTTAATTTTGTCGAAATGAGCAATCACGATGCGTTGGAAGGCTGTGCAGCCCCCAACTGCCTTGACATGGCATGGTGAGGTTGTCAGATGGGGAGGGCTGAAAGCATGGAACTCAGAAGGATGGAAAACAGAGGGCTATGAAAGACTCCGATTTCCATGGAATGGGATGCAATATTGAATCTGTTTATTTCTACCAAACTATCGCTGCATTGAGATTCTGAATCCAAACAGGGATTTGTGTCATTACAATGGGCTCAAAACTAACGGATCCCACTGAACACTACGGAACTGATATATATATCCCTGTAGGAGATGCACTTGTAATTATGTGATAGAAAATGAGATGTGTGCTGAACATGTGGCCATAATTACACAGCAGTGAGTCTGGTGGGGGGAGATGGTTGGATATCTTTAGTTAGTTAATTGAGGGAGGGGGGAGGATTTTATTGTCGAATAGACATGTTAGAGTGTAAACGCAGTAAGGTTAATATGAGAATTATACAATGTTGCATTTCCTTATTTTGCTATCGTGTCTCACTGCCATGGCGAAATGTTCTCCTTATCGAAACCTAATAAAATATGTCTTAAAAAAGAATGTGTATCTAGTTTACCCTGACAAGAATGGTGGTTCCTGCCTGGCCTGGGTGCATTCTTCAGCCAACCAGGAATTTCATTTCTAACAGTAAGCAATTGTCCGGCTTCGGCGTTGATCTGGCATTCGCCGCAACTTTGATGCTTCAAGCGTCGCTAGGGAGGTGGTGGGTATGAAACTACAATACCCATCACCCCTAGCGAACGCGCGAACGCACTTCCTGAGGTGGTACAAAAGCCGTGTACACGGAAGGCCAGGGGCTTGTCAATCAAGTCCTATCTGGCGTTCGGCGAGGTAACGGACCTCGCATGATCTTTTCCCCGTGTTTACTTTGCTTCGTGAGCCGCGACCTGGCTCGAGCCCACGGATTCCAGCAAGGACGACCTTCGCGCTCGTGAGCGCTCCGCCAGGACCCTTGAGGCCGTGTGAAACCTTATCGGCGCTTTATCCCGGGAATTACCGAAGCGCGCCTCCCCTTGGCTCCTCAGCGACTAGAGACCTGTCTAGTGTCTCTTTCCTCATCGAGGACAGCCTATCTCCCACCTATCCTTTCCCCCCCGCTTGGAGCCGACTGAAAGGCTCGGAGAGCGCACGGACGACGCTGCAGACCGTGAGTACATCCTGTGTGCTGTCCCTGCGCTTGGAGTTGCTTGAAAGGCTCGGAGAGCGGCCCCGCCTCCACTACGTGGTGACCTCGACTGGGAAGGACTCCTTCCACCTCCTCTCCTGTGACTGCTGGGTCGTGAGTACCTCTGTGTGGAGTGAGACTGCATTGGGCGATACAGAGAACAGCCTGAGTGAGTGTGCTGGGGATACCACCCCATCTGTAATTGTGTTAATCCTAGAGGTATGGGTAAGGGGTTCCGGTAGCTCAACCTGTTCCTTCTCTCTCAACAGGAGTGGGTGTCCTGAGTGCAGGTTCCGTGTAGTCGTCGCAGCCCTTCCCCTGTTATCCTTCTTCCCTCATTTTCCCCAGGGGTGGTGTTGCTTATAGAGGGGTTCTGGAGTCCTCGTAAGTTATACCGTTCTTGGGGAGAAGGGACTCTAGCGTCGTGGATCGCTCCTGCTGTATCCGGCTTATAAGGTTAGTGAGCATCCGGGTTGCCCGCTGACAGCAATATAAAATCATGAAAACCTTGTAATAGTTGGAAACAAGGGCCCATTGTTTGAGGCTCCAAGAACTTCTAAAGCTGTTGCATTTTCCCTGTGAAACATCCAAGAGGATTTTCATTGAGCACTGAAGGTGCAATTAACCAATGATACATAGGTCCATGAGATCTTATGAGACATGATGTTATATACCCACATTGTTAAAAATCACAGTTCGCCAAGAGATCTATCCATCCAGTAACACCTTAAGGATTTTATGGGGCCCCAGGCAAGACATATTTTGGTTGTCCCGATTCAGATCAACATTGAATTGCATTACCCATTTCCTGCTATTTCAAGTGCACATGAGGCCAACCATTGCTGAAATATGTTAACGTTTCAGAAACCGGATCACACAAAAACAGTTCAATCAGTCTTGCCCATTGCCCCAAATATCCATTAAATGACACTGGGAAGAGGGAGACAGAGTCAGAGGTAAAGGCAAAGAGAGAGGGAGAAAGGTTGTGCTACAGAACTAGAAAGGACCCCTTGGAAGGTGGGGGGCCTGGGCGATTGCTCACTTTGGCCATGCCTTAACACGTCTCTGTTATCCTTTAACAAAGAGAATATTTATGAAAAGCAGAAGAGAGAAACTGTTGACAGGTGTAGTTAGCACTAAATCAGCATGGCTGCTACAGCTATTTTGTGTTTACCCAAATACAACCGCTGATGGGAGAAGATATTCTCTTTTGGGGCCACATGTACGTAGCTTTTTTGTTGTTGCAAATGACCCGATTCGCAAAATCTGTCATTAGCAACTGCAAAAAAGACTTTTTGTATGCACCAAACTCTATTTTGTTATTCAGAAACCTATTACCGAATCGCAAACGGGGTTAGCGATTCGGTATAAGGAAGGGGCATGTTAAGGGCATCCCTTCCTAATAGTGACTCGCAATACTATGTACAAATGTTTTGTGACAAAAATGTGGTTGCAAATCATTTGCATTTTGCCACTTACTTTAAGTGGGTGGTAACCCAGTCGCAAACAGAAAGGGGCCACTGGGGGGATCCCTTTCTCTTTGTGAATGCATGTGAAAACGTTTTTTCAGAGAAGGCACTGACTCTTAAAAAATAAAACTGAAAGGTTAATTTTTGTTTTTGAAATGCGTCCCGTTTTCTTAATGGAAAACGAGCAGTATTTAAAAAAAAATAATAATAATTTTATTTTAAAACAGACAAAGAGATGATGGTTTGCTGTAGCCAGTGGACCACCATCCCAGTGCTTTTAGCGATTCCCAATGGGTCACAGATTGCGACCTACCTCTTGAATATTAATGAAGTAGGTCAATTGCGACCCCATTAGAAATAGCTAAATGTATCAAGCCCACATTTGTGATTTCCTAATAGCGAATTGCAAAAATCCGTAGAAACTCGCAAATTGAAACTTTCGTACATAGGGCCCTTGGTTCCTTATCTTTCTAAATCTATACTTAACTCGGACACTGATTACAGGGTGGCGTTAAATGTCACTAAATGTAACACAAATAAAACCTGAGTGAGAAACGCACAAGAAAAAAGGATGGAGCCAAGGGACTACATGGAGCAGTGATGCTAATGCAAAAGCAAAATTCCAAAGTGAGAGAGAAGACACTACAAATTATTTCAGTGTTGTGGCAAGGGAAGCATTCGAGGAAATTATTGCTCGAAAATACGAATATGAGAAAATCAGCATACCGTATTCATACAAATACATTAAAATTTGAAGTGATAAGCTGGTAGAGGTCTCCAACCAAGCATAGTCAAACAGAGATTGAATATTAGAGGAGGAATTACATTTTTTTATACTAACGGCACAGAGCAAAATAAAAACTCCACCTGAATTGAGATCAAACTGTCACTGCAGTCTCGGCTGGCAAAGCAGAGTCGAATGGTAAGACAGTATGGGCCTTTGCGCTCAAAGAGATAATTCCTGATTTTATTTTTATTTCCTAGCTATCGTACATTTGTCCTGGTATGTGCGATGGTTTGTGTGTATAAGTCACAAATAATGTTCATGATTTTTATTGTTTTTGCCTGGGCTGGTGTCCTGGGTGTGCGTGAGGCCTTGTGATCACTTACAAAATAACACAACCTTGAAAACCAGAAGGACCCAGAGCCTGCTGGGCAAAGATGCACATTCAAAAGTTATTCTAATATTGTGAGGTTTTGGCTATACGAATTGTACCACAGGTGCTAAACACTACACACTGATTATTTTTGCGGGGTCTTTGTTAGTTCAGTTTTCTGTTCCCAGGTGTCCTTAGGCACTACTTCTACTCATGCCTCTTAAGAGATATCGAATACTTAAGAGCCACACATCCTAGATTCAAGTTTTCCTTAATCCTCACTTAATTTGCAAACCAGGCTTCAAGCAAGAAAGCTTTGTGGTTGTTAGCTAGTGTTCCAGTGATTACGCCATCGGTGCACATCAAATGTGAAATGGATCTCAATTTACATACTCAAGGTGTGGGTTGTGGTTATTGTTGGTAAAAGAATTCTGGTGCTTCCTGCGACCCTTGTTACTAACCTCTGTTGCTGATAATGAGGGATACATGCACGTCACCAGAAATCAACGAGGGGACTTGTGGAAATCTTAAAATGGGGGCACACATGGGATTTGTTGGCATCACTGACGACATTAGGGCACCCATCATTAGAGTTAGGTTGCAAAACATCCTTGTGATTGCAATATTCCAGTCAATGTAAGCTATCAGACCATAGTTCCAGTACCTATGGGCTCATTTTGACCAGCTACAGCTGGAAAAAAAACACCCATAGATTCAAGCAGAAGGTTAAACATGATGTAGTACCTTCATTGGGTTATGCTTCTGTCCAACACAGGATTGGACACTAAATGCCAGCAGGTAGGTCTGATATAAAGAGGGCAAGTGAAAGGAGTATTTCAGGTTTACCAGCAGACATGGTCCTTCGAAGTCCCTTACATTTGCTTAACTCTCTTCAGAAGTAAAGGTTGATCATAACTTAACATAAAATAGCATCCTACAACGGGTGTGTATGTAAAGTGCACATTCACCTGTAGGGAGTCGATTGCCACTATTGACAAATAGTTTTTTTTGTTTATCGTGCATATTGGTTTATTGCTGGATGATGATGAACATATCCAATAGATAGGCCCATTCTATGAGTAAAAGGGTATTTGGACATACTGGGGCCGATTCTCAGAACTAATCTGAGACAAAATCCTAAACGTACTACTTTTGGTATTCACAGAAGGCATTTAGTAGTAGTAAAGTTAGGATTCCTAACTACACTACTACTAAATCCATTTTGTGAATACCGAAAGTCGTAACGTTATGATTTTGTCTCAGTTTAGTAGTAGTAAAGTTAGGAAACCTAACTTTACTACTACAAAATGCCTTCTGTGAATACCAAAAGTAGTAAATTTAGGATTTTGTCTCAGATTACTTTTGTGAATCGGGCCCATTGTGCTTTGTTAATCCAGGTTTTATGGTTTTTGTCCCCTAAGAGATGATCCAAAAAATAATTTATTTTCCCCTCCCCTCCCTCCCTCAGCACCTTCAGGAAAACTCTCAAGACCTGGCTCTTGGCTGAACAGAGTTGCATACCCCCTCCCCCAGCACCTTGAGACCCTCATTGGTGAGAGAGAAGAGAGAAATTCTTTATTGTAAAGTTAATTAAAACCTTTACAATATACCAAGACATAGAAAATATATTTCCTTCACATACCATAGGTGAATAAATATACACAATAAACAATGCATAAAAAATTTAAAAACTAAAGAGGAATTGTTAAATTATGGTTGGGGTGTATATTATTCTTTTGTTAAATTCCCGAAATAGGATAAAAATTTAATTAGTTGGCAAATTAATTTTGGGTCCTTTGAGTCCAGACTTTTTAGTATTGCTGATCTGCAAGTGCGGATACCATTTTCATTGAATTTCCTCTTGAGCAAATCCCGGCGGTGGCATTCTAATGCCAGGCAAATGCATAATATATGTATAAAATCCTGTGCTAACGCTCCACATAGGGTACAGTCTTTTGGGCCGGGGGTCTTCCAAATAGGTTGATCAGCATTGGATGGCAGTTTCCCCATGCGCAGCTCCAGGTACTTGGTTTTTAAATGGCAGGGGAAAGCAAGGCCCAGGTATGCCGCTGGCTCCGACCTCATGTAGGATTGTAAAACCATCCATGCGTGCGTGCGCCGACTTAGGGCTGCTTTGTCATCAATCAATCAACGCGATTTTGCTGCTTTTTTCATAATCATCTGGAATGATTTCAGAGGTAGTTTCCGTTGCCAGAGATCAGCCATCTTGGTTATTTTCAAAGAAGCATTTAGGTACTTTGCGTACTGTGACATTTGGTCGTTTTGCAGGGCTTCCCAGAGTGCCAAGTTTATTTCTAGGTCACGACTTAGCCAAATTTTGTACCAAAATGTAATTGTCTCATACATTTTGCAGAGTGTTTGATGTTGTAATCCGAACTCTAGGCGTACCTGTGCTGGTGAGGCATCGCATGGCAAGCGGAATACTCTTTTGTACACTCGTGTTTGGATTTTATCTAAGATTGGTGCACTATTTCCATGGTGGACCACGCTTCCATAGGCAATAGTTGGTAATAATTTTGCTTTCATGACTGCAAGCAGTGGAGTAAACAGTAGGCCTTTTAACTGTTTTGATATACTGCCGAATGCAAACAGCAGGGCTGTTCCCTTTTTTTGGATTGCTTCATAATGCGTGACAAATGAAAACCTTCGGTCTAGACATATCCCCAAGTATTTGTAGCTATCGACTACTTCCAAAGTTGTATTGTTGATTACAAATTTCGGCTGTTTAGGCAGGCAATGTGTTATAATCATAACCTTGTTTTTTTTTATGTTTATTTCCATCCGATTAGTTTTGGCATAGTCAGCTAACTCATTGATTGATCGTTGCAGACCGATTCTCGTCTGGCTTAGGAGTACAACATCATCTGCGTAGGACAAATGTGTTAAAGGCAGTGTGCCCAGCCGAGGTGGGTGTGAATTGACCTCGTCTAGCCTTGGTGTTAGGTCGGCCATGAATAAATTAAACAAACGCGGGGCCAAGACACAACCTTGTTTTAACCCTTCGTTAGTGTGGATCTTCCTTGTGAGCCTCTGTCCATCGGCAATTTTGACCTGCATCCAGGTATTGGTATAGAGATCCATAACTGGGTTTAACATCGAGTCTGGTAATCCCTGGTGCTTCAGTTTAGCCCATAATATGTGTCGGCTAATACGGTCAAAGGCCGCTTTAAAGTCCACAAAGCATAGATGTAATGGCTGTCGCTTTCGTAGGCTTTTGTCAGCGATTAGCCCTATTGCTAGTACATTTGCGATTGTGCCCGTGCCCCGTCGAAAGCCTGACTGATTAAACAGGATTTTTTTATTTTCGTCAGACCAATTAATCAAATCGGTTAAGATCAGAGATGCATAACATTTGGCCTCTGCATCTATCAGTGCAATCAGGCGATAGTTTGCCGGATCCGTGCGCTCCCCGCCCTTATATATCGGATTAATAATTGCGCCTCTCCAGCTTTCTGGGATGCGACTGGTACTGCCAATCACCTGAAACAGACTGCAGAGCTTATTTGCCCAGTAATCAGGATCTTGTTTGTAGATTGCCTGTGGCACACCGTTCGGGCCTGGTGCACTATCAAGCCGACTTTTTTTTATGATTTGTGAAATTTCTACTTCAGAATAGACGAGAGTAGATTGTAAAGTATCTTCTTTATGCTTTTCATATGTAATGGTTGGAACGGAGGGCTGCTGATCCGCATTGTTTATTGAAAATGTTGATTTTAAGTGCTGTACCCATGCTTGCTCGGGGACACAGGTTATGTTTATGATTTTGGTGGCTCTGTTCATAGCATTCACCTGCCCCCAGAAAGCTCTAGTGTCGGATTTCTTTGCATTATGTAATAGTTTGATCCAAAAGTTATTTTCTTCAGTTTTTTTATCGATCCAGATTTGTTTTTTGTATTTTATCTTTAAAAGACGTACCTCCTTCCATAATTTAGACCGTGGGCTATGCTGTTGAGCATTTCTAAGTGCCTTTCTCAGGAGTTTTCTTAAACTTCGTGATGTATGGCTGAGATGACTGTTGGTGAGTAGCACGCTTATAATTTCCTTATTGATTGATTGAAGGTGCATTTAGATTTTATGAGTCCTTTATTTAGACCCTCCATGGAGAGTTAACAAAAATTCATTTTCATATGAGTGGGACTTACTTACTTTTCCTGTGGATAGTGTTGGATTTATGCTCTTGCACAATTAAAAATAACAACATATTTTATCCAGCAAGTGATCATTTTTTAAATATTTTACCAATGTTTGGAGGGCAAATTCTACCTCTGTTATTTACCAGATGGCTAGGTTGCTCTAGTGTCCATCAGTTTAGCTGTGAGCCGTGTTGTTCAAACCATTCGCCAATCACTGGTGAGGCCGATATTTGGATTAGAGATAGTTTACTCATAACCAGATTTCTCTTTACATGTTCAATTGTTGGTAATTTTCTTTCTATGCCCTCCCCTGGAATACAAATAGGCAAAGGACTTGCACAGGGGGTATCCTCTGTACTTATGCTTTACATATGAGTGTTGAATGCACATATACTTTTCAAAATAAATATTTGGTGAATGGGTGTTAGAAATATGTTCTGCCCCAATTGTATACCACACCTTAAGCTAATTTGTTTCCACTGTTCAGCTTTGTATTTTGAAGCCCTCCTAAGAGGCCTCAGCACTTGATGTCATTTTAAAATGTCATTCCCTTTCCTTTTGCAGCTCTTGTTATCATAGCATAGATACAGTGTGACATTTTACTGTCCATCAAACTAACGATGGAACACTAAGTATTTACAACCAGGGCAATAGAAGCAGGTTGTAGGTGGGCAGTGTCACTCTAGCCATATCGCATGTGTGCCTGCAGGATGAGACTAAAAAGTATGTAACTATTTCTCCCCATTGTCTGACGCTACATCATTTGGGTTATTGCCAGCAGAGCAGATATAATTTCAAAAAGAAGGTAACTGACCATTTCCTAATTGATATGTCCATTGTTTTGTTTCCCTATTTTTAATGGTGGTTATTGGTGTCAATTTAGGAAACATTGCTGTTCACAGCCAAACATTTCATATAAAAAAAACCTTAATATTATTGCATCATTTAGAGTCGCTTATCAAAGAACACAATTTGTATTTTATCCAGCAAGTGATTTTGTATAAATTACATCAAATGCTGGAAGAAAGAGCACGTTGTAGATGAGTTCTGGTGGCAAGAGAATTCCAACAGTAGGTAGGAACTCAGAGGAGCTAATTTCTACACTTTACAAGGAGAATTGATTTGGACATCCAAACACATCCCACTGTTAACCGTTGAGTTTGCTGGATGTTTAGTCTGCATTAACCAGATACGGGGGTAACTGCCATAAGTTCCTCTGAGAGATGCGAAATATCATTGGAGTCCATGGTGTGATAATAATGCCCATCAAATGACTTGATCTCCAAAGAAGAACTCTGTCTTCTTGGATTGTACAAGATATAGCCTCTGATAGGTTGTACTACTGAATAGCGATCACCAGAACATCGAAGGACAACATTTTGAAATGTAAGTACATACAGAGAAATACCGATTTATTATTCCTAACTCCACACCCACATACCTTGAATATATATATTCACTGAAAAAAACAGAGGTTACAGGGACGTTATAGTTAGGATATAGAATTTAAAAACCTTAGAAAGTCACTGAAAAAAAACAAGGTTATAGGGACGTTATGGTTAGGCCTAGATCTCATGTGCACAAAACTAGTGAAATTCAGCAGCCATTGTTAACTAAGCTAACTAAATATAATGTACGCCTCCGCAATGCACTGCTTATCAATCAATCATGCAGGGAATTGTAAGCGCGATACTCACCCGTGAGGGTCTCAAGGCACTGAGGGGGTTCCGCAGATCTGTTTAGCCAAAGAGCAGGTCTTGAGGGTCTTCCTGAAGGTGTTCAGGGAGGGAGCATGTCTGATGTCTGCCAGTAGCTCGTTCCAGGTCTTGGCTGCAATGTGAGAGAAGGATCTTCCACCTGCTCTGGCTCTGTGGATGTGAAGGGGTTTCGGCCAGTGCGAGGTTGGAAGATCGGAGGTTTCTTTTGGGTACGTGGAAGTTGATTCTGTCGTTGAGGTATTTGAGTCCGTTGTTGTGCAGGCATTTGTAGGCGTGAGTGAGGATTTGGAAAGTGACTCTTTTCTTCACTGGGAGCCAGTGGAGACTTCGTAGGTGTTGGCTGATGTGTTCGTGTCGGGGGTTGCCGAGGATGTGTCTGGCGGCGATGTTCTGTATTGTCTGGAGTCTGCGGAGTAGGGATGTGTTGATGCTAGCGTAGAGTGCGTTTCCATAGTCCAGTCTGCTGGTGATGAGTGCGTGGGTGACTGTCTTCCTTGACTCAGCGGGGATCCACATGAAGGTCTTGCGGAGGATGCGGAGGGTGTTGAAGCAGCTGGAGGTGACGGCGTTGGCCTGTTGGTTCATGGTGAGTGATGAGTCGAGTATGATGCCGAGGTTCTCTGTGTGGTCTGAGGGGGTACGTGGGCTTCCGAGGGCGGTCGGCCACCAGGTGATGTCCCATGCAGAAGGGGTTGTACCAAGGACAAAGACTTCTGTCTTCTCTGCATTGAGCTTCAGGCAGCTGTTGATCATCCAGACTGCGAAGTCTTGCATTACTTTCTGAAAGTTGAGTTTGGCAGTGGTGGGGTATTTGGTGAGGGAGAGGATGAGCTAGGTGTCGTCAGCGTAGGATACGATGTTGAGGCCGTGTTGTCGATCGATGGCTGCGAGGGGGCCATGTAGATGTTGAAGAGGGTGGGGCTCAGGGATGAACCCTGTGGGACTCCGCAGGTGATTTTTGTGGGGTCGGAGAGGAAGGGTGGGAGTCTGATCCTTTGGCTTCTTCTGGTGAGGAATGATCGGATCCAGTCCAGGGCTGTTCCTTGTATGCCTGCATCATGTAGTCTGGCGACTAGTGTGCGGTGGGAGACGGTGTTGAAAGCCGCTGATAGGTCCAGGAGGGTGCGGATGTCATCTGTGGCAGTGAGTAGGGCGGGTTCTGTGCTGTGGTTGCTTCGGAATCCGGATTGGGATGGGTCAAGGATGGCGTTCTCTTCAATAAATCATTTCAGTTTCCTGTTGACTGTTTTCTCTGCAACTTTGGCTGTGAAGGGGAGGAGCAAGATGGGCCGATAGTTCTTGAGGTCAGTGAGGTCAGCTGTGGGCTTCTTCAGCAGGGGTCTGACTTCTGCACGCTTCCAGTCATCTGGGAAGGTGCCTGTTTTGAAGGTGGTGTTGATGGTGCATTGTAGTTCGGGTGCGATGGCGGCCGCGACTCTGTGGTAGACGTGAGGGGGCAGGGGTCGGTTGGGGCCCCTGAGTGGATGCTTTTCATGGTTGAGGCGGTGTCTTCAGCCGTGATCAGTGTCCAGTTGGATATGGTGGGCTGGCTGGTGTTTCTGGGGGGCGGGGGGCCGCCTGTGGCTCCTGGTGGATGGTTGATGAAGTTGTCGCAGAGATTTTTGATCCTGAGGTGGAAATAGGTTCCAAGCTTGTTGCAGAGGTCTTGGGATAGGGTGATGTCTTTCGCTTCACTGCGTGGGTTGGTGAATTCTTGAATGACACTGAAATGTTCTTTGGAGTTTGTGGAGTTGGCCAGGATTTTGTTGTGGATGAAGTTCCTGTTGGTGGCTCTGATCTGGTTGTGGTAGTCCGTCATGGTGTCCTTGTAGGTGGTGTGGTTCTCGGTTGTCTTGGTGTTTATCCAGTTCTTCTCCAGGAATCTGCAGGTGCATCTGGCTTCTTGGAGAGCGGTGGTGAACCAGGCAGCTTTCGTGGGGCGTTGTGTGTCGAAGTTGCGTAGCGGGGTGAGCTCGCCTGCGCAGTTGGAGATCCAGGTGTGGAGTTCTCTGGCTGCGTCATTTGTGTCGGGGGGCCCAGGTGTGGTTGTCTTGGGTGAGGGTGGAGTTAAGTTGCTCGTCAGTAACCAGTTCCTACGTGGTGGGCGTTGGGCTGGTTTGGGTGCCTTGGGTTTGTTGATGGCGAAGTGTACGCAGTAGTGGTCAGTCCATGGCGACTGCGTTGTGTGGCTGAATTAGACGCTGTTTCCTGCCGCGAAGATGGGGTCGAGGGTGTGTTCTGCTCTGTGGGTCGATGTGGTGATGAGTTGTTTAAGTTCGATGCTGGTGAGGTTGTCACGAAGGATAGTAGAGTTGGGGTCACTGGGGTTGTTGAGGTGGAAGTTCAGGTCTCCAATGAGTATGTACTTTGTTGACGCGATGGCGTGGGGTGTGATGAAGTTGGTAATGGTGGTGGCGAAGGGTGTTCGGGGGCCGGGGTGTCTGTAGACGAGGGTTCCTCGGAGTGTGGCTTTGGGGGTGGTCTGGATCTGGTAGTGCAGGTGTTCAGCGGTGGGGAAGGTTTTGCTAGAGGTGGTGAGGTGGAGGGTGCACTTGTAGGCAATGGCAAGCCCCCTCCTTGGTGGTTGAGGTGGTCTTTCCTCTGGATCTTGTATCCATCTGGGATGGCAGTTCTGATGTCAGGGGCGGAGGATGTGTTGGTCCAGGTCTCTTTGAAGAAGGAGATGTCGGGCGAGAGAGAGTCGAGTAGGTTCCAGATTTCCATGGTGTGTTTGTTTATGGAGCGTACGTTGAAGAGGATGCATTTTAGGGTGTCGCAGGTGCTGGTGTCAGCGGTGTTGGAGGCCGGGGTGGCGGTGAGGGTCTGGTGGCAGTGGAGGCAGGAGAACTAGCTGTGGGTCATATTCAGTGAGGCCTGTTGGCATTCTGTAAGTCTTCCAGGGTTGAGTGCGAGGAGGGTGGTGGTGTCGTAGCGATGGGTAGTGGGAGTTCCAGGGTTCCTGGTGTTGGCCACGGTCGTGTCCCGGACGGGCGCAGATGGGCTTGCCTTTGGCGCACCAGTGGTGCGTCCGTTGCACGTGGCCGCCATTAAGTAGGGGAGGTGGGAGGGAGGAGAGGCTGGGAGGTGGGAGCGGGGGAATTCCGGGGGGGGGGGATTCTGGGGGAGGGGCCGCAGGGGCGACAAAAGGCAAAAGGAACAGGCAGGCACGAGAAAATAAAAACAGTGGTGGAATTAGAGCAAGACACAGATGGGCACAATAACTGTGGCACAAAAGGGAAAAATTAAGGCAAAAAAATGCTGAGAAAGGTTACAGTGGTTGCAGTCAGTCTGGTCCCAGTTGGAGTGGGCAGCAGGCGCAGGGGTGGGCAGCAGCCTTGAACCTCCCAAGGAGGAGGTCGGGTCTGGATGGCAAAAGACAGGACAGCGGAGCTACGGGGAGAGAGTGGACCTAGACCGAGGATCTGAGGTCTTACTGCTTATGACCTCACATATTACATCACTCATGACATGGTCAGCGACATCACTGAAAACATCAATCATGACATCTCCAATGACATCGCTGATGATGTCATCCACAGAAGCACTCAGACTCCCACCCACTTCACTGAAGAAACTCTCATACACCGACTCACATGCCCACACAACTACTCACATACCCATTCACAGACCCTTCCAAGTACTCACACAACCACTCACTTCATAGAGCTACTCCTACAACCAGTCACTTACCCATATAGCCACTCACATAGGCACACAATCATCCATATAGCTACTCACACACCCATGTATTCACCTATACAGCCACTCAGAAACCCACTCACTCACCCATAGATCCTCTTAACACAGCCATTCACTCACCCATACAAACACTCACACACTCACTCACTCACTCACCCATGCAACCACTTATACACCCATTCACACATCCATATCAGCACTACACACATCTGCTCACTCACCCATACATCCATTAAGACAGGCACTTATTCTACAATACAGCCACTCACACACCAACTCACTTAACCAAGCAGCCACTCAAACAGCCACTCACTCACCCATACAACCACTTACATAGCCAGTTACTCACTCATACAGCTATTCAGACACCCACTCACTCACTTACCCATACAGTTACTTACACACCCACTCACCCACCCATACAGCCACTCACTAACCCATACTGCCACTGACACACCCATTCACTCACCAATACATTCACTCCCTCAACCATTCACTCACCCACACAGCTACTCACACACCTACTTAAATACCCATGCAGCCACTCACATACCCACTCACACACCCATAGAAGCACTCCGACACAGATACACACACTCACACAGCCACCCACATAATATATGTTAGACTTAGCATCACTCATTAGTAGTATAGAAAGTGTACTATTTTACCTTTTGTAGTGCCTTGGTAAATATGTTTAATGCTCATAATCTTGTAAAAACACTCACCATTCTTTTAAAATGTTTGGCCCTAGAAAGGTGGTGGCCCCTGAGGCCAAGGGGGGTCTGCGGGCTCCCCATTGGGTGCTATTTAGCCCCCAGCAGGTGGTGGTTCCCAGTACTAATAGAGCCTGAGGAGGGGTGACCCTTTTTGCGCCCCTCTTTTTTTGTTTAATAAATGCCCCCAGGACCTGGCAAATCGAGGGGCTTCATGAAAAACTAGTGCAAGATCCTGTGCCTTTTAAAAAAAAAAGATTTACACGGATTCGCAGCTCTCTGTTATATTCAGAGGACAGTTGAACTTTAGAATTACCCCAGTTTGGATCACTTTTTAATTTGTAATGTTTTGACTCTTACAGTGCCCTCCGTGAGACACCTACATTGTACATAGGAAAAGTAGATTTTGTTTTGCAGCAATTTTTCTTAATGAAATTAGTTACTTGAGAGGAATTGTAATGTAATCATTTGGTAAACCCAAAGCTGAAGTCTGGTTTTAAAATTTAATTGGATGCATTTTTTCTTAAAAGTGTTTAGACGGATGCTTGTCTTCTGCTGAATGCAACACAATGGGCCCCGATTATGATGTTGGATGGACTGCCACCGATGGCCTGTCGGTGGCAGCCCGTCCGACATCTGGTGCCACATTCTGACCGCCACATTATAATGTGCAGTGGTAGGAGACACAAACTTATGCTTTCGACGCTCGTCCGACCATCGGTCGGAACATAATACCCTACAATGGGGTGGTGTCAGCTCATGCACCACCATTGGGATAATGATGGCCCATTCCGACTTCCTTTTCATGGCAGTCCGACCGCCATCAAAAGGCATCCGTCATGGGACTTTGGGGGCCCCTAGCAGGGCCCCATCTCCTGAGGGCCTCTGCTATGGGCCCAGTGAGGCACCTGTGGTGCCCCCCAAACATCCATGTGCCAGGCAGCACCTGGCACATGGGGCATGGATATTTGCAAACATCTGTCTTTCTATTGTGGCTTGTGCTGCAGCCCTTTTAGAGCTGCAGCACAAGCCGCAATGGAAAAAGTTATGATTCCGACCGCCTACACAGCGGCTGTATCATAATTAGGGGGTGGAACCTCTGACTACTTGTCGGTCAGCCCTAATTTCGCTATGATGTCAGTCGGACAAAATGAGTCCCCATATGTCACAGACTATGTTACTCTTGTGGGGTTTCAAGTGACAGTGTTAAAAAAATGGTGTTTCTGTGCTTCCATGCGATACAATGTCTTTGTTTATGAATGTCATTTAAAATATGATATGCTGTGTGTGTATAGCTTTCTTTCATTTGAAAGACCTTCCCTTTTTATATTGCGAGAATCTATTTTGTATCAACGTGTGATTAAAAGTAAAAATAGCAACACTAAATTGATACAGAATGTTCAGCATAATGCCACATGATTTGGCTTTCTTTGCGGACTGCCACAAAATTCTGGGCCAGATGTATTAAGCATTTTAACAGCTGCAAATTCTCTAATTCTGCATGAGCAGCCATTAAAATGATTTTTCTTATGCACTACTCCCATTTTATTATTCATATTTTTTTTTTAACTCCTAAAATGGGATTTTAAATGTATACTGATTTTGGATCGGGAAGGAGCGTGTTGTAGGTGCCCATTCAAAATAGCGTATTTGTATCTAATGTATCAATCTAAATCTGGCTACAAAACATTTATATTTTACTAACACCTCAAAGGATTAATATTCAAGAGGATGGTCAGACTGCAACCCATTACGATACGGATCAATTTTAGACCCACCCTATTATTACATATGTTGGTTCTTAAAAATCTGTACCGGTCGCAAAGTGACCAATATTTTGTGACCAGATATTTGTTTATCTGGCACTTGGTCTTGCTTTGCTGCATCAATCCAGTGGTCCTGTATAACATGCTTTTATTGCATTTACTGCAAGATCCCCTGCCTTTTCCCATTCAGTCTACAATAAAATAAATTAGAGATGAGTTAAAATTCAGAGCACCCTGACTGATTGGTATTATTGGTATTTCAGAAAGAGATTAATGATACCATTTTCATTAAGGAAGGCATTGTGTTTCCACCCTTGTTGCCTGGTCAGTCCCATATGGGAGAGACGCACCAGTAGAAAAAGATTAGTCCTTGATAGAAATCTGGGTCATATGTTTTTAAGTTAAGTTTGATTTCTTCTTTATGGTTAATGGGGTTACAGCGACATTTTTATATCTTTACACTTTAGGTGGTCTACTTACAAGTGACATGTAGGAAGAGGATCGCACTGTCGGAGCCTACATGGTTTTCTGCATAAGCCAAAACCTGAAATATTCCAGTGCTCTTGTAGATGTGTTTGATACCATCCTCCACCTGGCTGAAATTAGCATAGGACACTGCAATACCATCCCCGAAATCAAACTGAATGTTCGTCCTCTGGAGATCTCCCTGCAAGAAAGAGAAATCATTGCTTTATGAACATGTCACTGAGCATACTGATAAAGTTGATTGATCAAGTATTGTCTTCTAGTGGCATAGCAAGGGGGGCCGGTCCACCCTGGGCGGCACAAGTTTTGGGGCCGGCGGCCTCTCCCCTTGTTCTTACCTGCACCCATCACGGGCGGCCACCAAAGGAATTGCCTTCAGCCAAACCCCCCTGCTCTTACATATGGCTGCCGCAGGGATCACCACGGGCGGCAAAACGTCTAGCTACGCCACTTTTGTCTTCTCACGCTTCTCAGATTAAAATGGCTGGTCCATGTTTCGCCTCATTAGAGGACACTTGAAACTAAACAACACAGCCAAGACTTTGGTCTACTGTGTGTTACACTGTTGTAATGGGTACAAGAAAAGCAACATTTTACAAGAAGCAATACCAGACTGAACTGCAACAAAGCAAATCTTTGACGTAGTTCAATATCACCAAAAATGAAGCTGCAAAATTATCAAATCCACATGCAAGTGCACCAAACAGAATCTACTATGGAGAATAGGTGTTCTCAACTTAAGAATTAGCATGCAACTTCAAAAAGAGAACATGCTTTGGGAGCAATAAATAGAACCTCCAACATGATATCTAGCATATCGCTTTGTCTTTTATGAATAAACCCACGTTTTGAAAAGCTTCTTCCTTGCCATAATTTGTGTATTTGATATATACTTGTTTCTGTAGTTTTGTTTCTTTGCGTTTCATGCATCAAAGCACAGCAATTTTGGTTGCTGCACTGCATTGCATGAAAACTTAGTAAATTTGCCACAAAGGGTCTTATTGCAAAAGTCACAATTCACCCACATATTAATATGAAGATAATTGGTTTGTCACTCCACGCAAAAAGTAAACCATGTTGGTTTGAAATCCTGCATGGTCAGCAGATCTTCTTCACTTCAGTTGTATTCACAATATGCCTAATTTGCTAACCTTGGGCTAGATGTATGACCAATACTAATTGTGATTACCAAATAGAGATCTTTTGTGAATCACCATTTGGTACTCTCTATCGTAAACGCTATCACTAATGTACAAAAAGGTTATTTAGCACCTATTTCTTAAATAGTGATTCTCAGTGGGTCGCAAATAGAACTACCTTATGAATATTAATGAGGTAGGTCGCAATTTGTGATCCACAATGATTCGCTGCCATCACTGTGACGGTGGCCAGCTGGGGTCAGCAGACCACCGTGTCTGTGATTACTTTTAAATAAAGCAATGTTTTTTTCTATAAAAGCAGCCCTTATTCCTTAAAGGAAAAAAGGATGCATTTCAAAAGAAAAAAGTGAAACATTTAAGTAGACAGTGGTCTCTTGGATCACTGCCTGATCCCCAAAAATATTTTTCAACCATTCTCAAAGACGACGGAGTCCGGAGTCCCTTAGGGACCACCTCCCATTCGCGAATGGGTAAGCACCAACTTTAAATTGGCTGTAAAGTGTGAATGTTTTGCGATCACATTTTGGTCACAAAACATTCATACCTAGCAATGCGAATTTGTATTTAGAAGGGACACCCTAAACACGCCCCTTCCAAATACCGATTTGCAAACCCAAATTGTAATTCAGTAACAAATATTGAATTGCAATTAGAGCCTTTTTACATTTGAAAATGCCTTTTTGCATTCTCAAACGGTCCTGTTTTGCGAATAAAGACATTTGTGATCACAAAAAAGCTTTGTATATCTAGCTCTAAGTACTTTAAATGGACTGGGGTCACAATGTAACAAAATATAGAACGTTTTGGAAATGACATTGGGGAGGGCATGCAGTGGTTAACTGAACCACTTTCTGCACTTGCCAATATCGGTAACCTACACAGTGTAAGGTGTCAACATTTTTGGCTAAAGGAGGCCTAATAAATATGGTGTACAATAATCACATTCCTCTGATGGTGAAAATTCAGAATGCCCTTAGTAGTTGGTTCCATCTTAAAATTTCCCTTTGTGGCAGAGGATATGCTGTGAAGATGGTTGTGGCCTTCTGGTACAGTGATCTTTGCGGTATTTTCCAACTTCTAATGCACAAATCTAATCCATCAATATTTAGTGCAGATATTAAACAATGCATAGAGTGAGGAAAGAAACTGTGGAGGCTTAAACCTTGCAAATTACAGGCACATACAGGCAAGAGGCCTTCAGAAGCACTCCATAGACTCATCCTACCTGGCTCACCAATCATCTCACTTAAGATTTAAAAAGAAATGTGCTCAATGTTGCAACATCTTCAAAGTGGTGATCACAGCAAAGAGTCTGTTGTCTAGTTTGGGAGGATTATCCTTAATCTATGAAAATAGAGCTACATCGGGACAACGCTGTAGTTTGCAACAGACTATTCATCCTGAGGTAAGTTCATATATCTCTTAGAGCAGATCTGTTCTATAGTACCATTATGTCATTATGATATCATTCTGATTGGAAATGCTACTGTTAATTGGGGCTGGTGGGTCACCAGAGGGATCACGAGTCTATATTAGATGTTTACAGAGTGTTCTTTACCTTCAAATTGGTCCTTGCTAGGAACTGGACAATTCCACCAATTCATGCTACAAATCAAATACTCTGACGAATAATGGAGTACTTTACTACTTACATGGTAAATATATTAAAGAAGCCTTTCTGAACTTGTTCTAAGATGTTGCACAACTGGTACTGTTCGCCCCTTAGAATGCAGAAAGCAGGTCTGCGTTCTCACTCAAAATGCTGGTGATCCTGCAGGCTTCAGAGTTGTGACCTGCTCCATGTGACCTTTATCATGCTCTGCCATTGTGAACTATCAGTCAAATGTAGGGGACAAGCAGACCAACACCAGCGAGATTGTGTCTATACCACCTGTACAGATAGCACAGCTTCACAACATTAAAAGTATCATTGGTCTATCCCTTCATAGGCAAAGGTGGTTAACTATGGCATTGGTAGTTGCTAATATTTGTATCATGAGACATTGTAGGAATGCTACACTGCCTTATCAGGCTGAATGGCTGGGTAAATTGCTGAAAGTAGTCAACTAGCGAGTGTGAAATAAAGTTTAAGATCAAGCTGCGATATTTTTGTGAAATTAGAACTCTTTTTTTCCACCAGCAGTTGCTGCTCTTGCGGTGCCGGATGTCTAGATGGAGGAGTTTATCTTGCCATGACATTTCATATAGGATATTTTCCTTTTATTGTATGTGTTCTGAATGCACTTCTATTGTTTCTTGACCCCTTCAGTCATGAAACGATGACAGTTGTATCCCACCAGAAGGGCTTAGAATGTACCGCGCCATTTGCAGTTTATCTACTGTCTGTCTTGTTCATACACCAGATCACAGCTGTCACATAGATGCAGAGAAACCATTGGGGTCTGGTGCTGTTTTACACCAATTCCCAATATGCCCGAGTCATGTAGGTGTCATGATTGATACATTGCTCATACTAACTACTTTTTACAATCTCCACTTCCCTCTGTTGTATTAATTTGACTGTGTGTTCTATATTGAGGCAGGGTATTTGACACTTGATTAATCTTAGCTTTTCTCAGGATGTTGATTATATACAGAACTTGACTGGTATTTCTCTACAATTTATGCTTGTATATTGTATGTAACATTGTGAGAAACCATGTTTTTTTTAAGTGTCCCCCCCACTTCTTGCCCCCATTTTGACTACTAGATGCTGGTTGTCTGACTCTGATTGTGCCTTAGTCTCTGCTAATCAGACCCTGGGCCTGTGCTCTGATTAAAAGTTCATGGTAATTAGGTATAATTACAATTGGTACTGACAACCTACCTGTAAGTTCCTTGTATATGGTATGGCATATAGGCTTAGAGGCCCAGCAGATTTAATATACTTAAGTGTGCACTGCTGTGCTACCTGCTTTCATTTTAAAGGTTTAAAGGCAGCCTTGCTTTGCAGGCTACTTTTAAAAGTAAATTATTCAAATTTGACTTTGGAAATAAAGGAGCTTCCAAATTCTCAAACAACCTTATTGTTACCAATAAGTTACCCTAAGGTCTCCCCTCGGTGTCCCAGGGGTAGGGTGCCTAGTTACTATAAGCAGGGACATTATAACAGATGCCTTACATGCCCTGGTGAGGGAAGAACTGCCAATGATATTTTCCACATTGTAGTGATTGGCTCCACAGGCTAACATGGGAATACTTTAATAAAGTATACTTGCTGAAAGAAAGATGCTAAAAATATACTTCAAAGCAGAATAATTCCAACTACTTGCCACTGTTAGATTTATTATAACTACGACAGAAAATAAGTTATAGAACTTTCTTTTCTGATGAGGCACAATTCATCTTTCCAGCTGCCCTTCTCTGATTGGCCAGTCTCTGCCAGGCTGAGCTCAGCTGCCTTCATGAGGTGTGAAGTGGTCTGACTAGAGACAAGGAACATTCTGTGGGAGGAGAACTGCAGCTGTAGAGCAAAAGGCAGGATGGGGTGGAGTAGCCAAGCTGGTCTTTAAAGAGGGAATGACAGTTTAGTTGAGCACAGGCTTAAACCCACATCCTGCACCACCAGATTCACATGAGCTCCTGTACTGAGATGAGCAGAGCAACTGGAAGGGAGTGGTAGGGAAACTTAGCCATGCCAGTGGGATGGTTTATCCCGATCTTAACCTCCAGGTTAGAGTTTCTCGATTTTGGATTTTGGAAGAATAGTGCGTTCTGGTTCAAGAATATTGCAAACTTTGGGGGAGATGTTCATACCTGAGGGTGGCACCCAGCACCCCATTGGTCAGAGGTGCCTGCTTGCTTGTCACCCAGGAACTGTGAATAAATATGGGAGCATTGCCCAGCAACTCAGATTGCCGCCTGAAACAGCAAGGAGTAGAAGGACTGCCCTGCTGGAACCCTGATCTTAATCCAAACGATTGCACTATGAAGGACTGCACCTACTGAGTATCTGAGACCACAGCCCTAAGGACTTTGCCTGGCTTCACAAGGATTAGGAAGTGGACTCCTTAATTTTTGCAGGTTGTATTTTCACCCCTCTCTTCTATTCTATTCCAGATTTTCTTTCTGTGAAAATTCATCTAGGAGATGTTCCCCGACAGGCCATGGTATACGCGAACTCGAAGGAAATTAAATTCAGGCACAGACATTTCACATCAATTAAACTCAGTCAACAAGGCATTCTCTCAAGCCACCAAGATAAAGATGACCCTCATAATTTCTATTTTGAAACTGATTAAACTAACCACCCAGTTCTCTGTTCACCTCTGAGGTCGGAAGAGGATGGCAAGCTTGATCAAGGAATCGCATTGTGTAATTTTCAATACCAAGGAGCCAGAGGTAGAAGTAGAAACTTGTCAGACCAAGTTCTAAGTAGCTTCTATAATATGCCCTAATTCAGGCACTGGCCGTACTGCTAACTCTTGAATGGGGTCAAAGACCATGGTTTTTAAGGTTCAAGAGGCAGCCAGACTTTAACCTCTGCATATACTGACCTGAATTTGTGTAATGAAGTGGAACGCTGAAGAAAGGTGGGACAATGTGCAGATTTATCTAAAAAATACTACTAAGAATTCATTCAGCCTACAAGCCAACTGTAAGAATCCAGGGAGATTTTGTTATTGGGAGAGAGAGAAAGGAGCATGGAGTGAAAAAAGGTTTAAAAAAAAAACACATACTCTCCACTTTAGGTGCAAACCCTTATTGAAACACACAGAAGGACAAATCTTGCTGTTCATTCTGCTGGAATCACCACAGTTCAGTGCCAGGGTTCTACTGAAGGCCACAGGAACATGACATGAATGTTCAACCTCAGTCGGGCTTGAAAAGGAACCCACAAATCCTTAAAGCCTCAGTCCTCCTGTTGCTGCACAGGATAGTTTTTATTTGCAAACCGGACTCATTTGAAAAAATGGAAAAAGGTGCCAAAAAATTTACAGTGTGCATATCAATGACTCAGACTAGCACCCTGATGTCTCACAAAGACGGTCATTTGCATACTTTTCAATATTCCTTAGGAGACAGCAAAAAGGAGTTGGACGGAAGAATCATCTGCTGAAACATACTTCCACATCACAGCTACCTTTCCATGCAGGATTCACATGTTTGAACACATCAGCAGACATACTGAAGATCAGATTGTATGCTGCTCAGCCTATCATGGTCAGTGGGTCTCATCTTTTTAATTTTCTGTGTCTCAGAGCGCAAAAACCGAGGAAATCATGTTGTATCTTTATAGTGATTCGCATTTGGATTCATACCCATATGCATGATGCTAAACGAACCTGATGGCATGCAAAGTTAATAAAGGACTTCCAGCGCAACTGTCATCCTGTCCATGTACAGGGAATATAGTACCATCATTCATGAACCACATACTTTTACACACTCAACATGGCCCCGGCAAAGTGCAAGAGTGTGATGCATCTCTTTCTCCTTGGCCTGCTGATCACAGCCAGCAAGACATATGGATAATATTAAATGCCTACTTCTGCTTGTTTGCACCACCTCACATCAAAGGAAGTATGAACCATTCAACTTTCTCTATTTATGGTTGCCACCCTAAATTTCAATTGCAATAGATCAATCCCACATAATCTGAATCCTGCAAATTCAGGGGATCCACTCAAATCTGTACTGTGCAATTACGCATCATCCCCAACTGACCATCTCAAATCAAGCATTATGACCAGCAAAGAATAACGTAACTGGGTGGAGTAAGGCTCTACACTAGAGGAGAAATATTGTACCAAAGCACATTTGTGGCCATATACTGGGGAAAAAGGGAGGATTACAGGATTGCCACCCGCTTTAAATGGTTGGAATTGCAACATTTTTGATTTGTTGTCGGTAAACATTACAAACATGGTTGCTTTATTCAGTTACCAATATGGTTAGTGAAGATTTAGGCTTATATTCACAATTAAGTGTATCTGCTCTGCTACCATTTTTAACAATTAATATGCACACTGTCTACCCCATAGGCTGTTCGAGTGCTCCGAATTAATCATAGAATGACAATGTAGCACTTTATAAAACTCTGAAAAAATATAAATCTAATAAACCACTAACTACAACTTTTTTGTGGATATTGTTTATGCAAACACTTTGATGGGAAACAAAATACAGATTAACTTACCTAATTGGAAGATTTTGGGTGTTAAATGTGATTCCGCCTTGTCTTTTGAACAGCAGGTCAAAGTGGTCTCAGCTAGCTGCTTTGCTACAATGAAATCCCGGAGGAGGATGTTGTATCTGATTCCGGTGGCATCCCCGAAGACAGTTGTTAATGCCTTAGTTACCACTAAATTGGACAATACAAACAGTCGATATCTGGGCTTACCAACTTATCTACTGTAAGAATTGCAGATCATCCAAAATGCGGGAATACACTTTATTCTTACGGTTCCTATGCATCACTGTTTCTGCTCATCTTCGCCAGTTGCACTGGTTTCCGGTCATTCCTCGTTTCAATTTTAAAGCCTACAGAGCTTTGGAGCAGTGGACGTAAGGCCTACTCTGTGGGCAGATCCCTGAGGTCCAATTCATTAATGCTCCTGCACCCCCCACGGTTTGTAGGGCTCAATGGGGTGGTAGATCCTTTGCTTTTCTAATTGTGAAACTCTGCGAATTTGCTTCCAGTTCCTCTTCGCTTTGCACTTTCAGAAATGATATTGAGGAAAGGTTTGACGACTCATGTGTTTAATGTCTAGGCTGGTGACCTAAGTTTGTTAGAATGTTTTTGGGGTGTTCCTGCTGATAGCGCAAGAACACTCCATCGAGAGCAGCTGCGTACTTCATAAACGCCTATGGTATTGCATTGTGTATTGTAGTCGGAAAGTTTATCCTCTCTGAACCACTAAATGCCACCATTTTAAATGCACATTCAATAAATCATTCATAATTCCTACTTGTACTAATCATTTTCTTCCTACTACCATTGAAGATGAAGATAATAAGAGCAATGATTTAAAGATAATAACAATACCATTAATATTACTACTAATAATATCAAAAACATGTTTAGGTAGTATTTACTGCAACACTTTCACCATTTTTTAGTGTTAAGTGTTTTAAGTAGTGTAAATAAAATAAACAACTCGTTGATTCAACCTCTGAAAGATGGAAGGCTGTCCTAGCAATGCCGCATTTTGAAGTCATGATCTCATGGTCACACCGGATTTCAGCAGCAAGTACTCATTTCAATGTGTTACCTTGCTTGCCACAGCATTCTTTGGAAAACAACATCTATAGCATAAACTAAGGATCAGCCACACACACAATCTTTAGGTCCCAGCCATGATGTATCATATATGAGAACATGCATAATTTGTCATCCACTGCATTCAACCAGAGAAGGCAACAATAAGGTACTGGATTTTTAATGGCATCGTACAAGTCCTTTTTCCTGAATCCAGTTCTTCACTTTAATCTTTAAAAGTTTATTTACTTTTTAGTGACATTAAGGCCATTTGCACTCAACTAATGGCTTTCCATGCCTTTTCAAACCTGTCCATCCTCTTTCTGCTGCTTCTGCCCGCTTTGTATGAAGTATTAAAATGCTCCCATCTCGCACAATGTCACCATCTTTGAGTTTATGAATATAAATTAAAGTGGAAATGAACTAGCGGGATTTCAAACGGATAAGATCACTGGTCTCGAGATGCATTCATGAGATGCATTTCAAATCTTTCCTCTTGAACTATTGAGTGGAAATTTCCAGCCTGGCACTGGGCGCACAAAGTTCAGAAAAGGCATCGGCAAAGGTAATAATCATAAGCTATGGTCTCCCAACTCAATAGGTGCAATGCTATTCACTACGCAATGTATGTAATTGTATGAATAAAAAAAAAACAATCTCTTGTGTTAATTTACATCATAATGATAATACCATTTCTTAACATTATCTTGTGGCTATTGTGTGTGTGTGTGGGCGTGTGTAAGTAAAATAAAAGCACACGTGGATTTCTCCTTAACATAATAAGATACATTGAACATTACATCTGTAGAAACCCATTGTGGCTTCTAAACAAAATTAGAAATAAGTATTAGCTCTGTTTTTTTGCTTTGTTGTGGTATTAGCTTTTTGAGCCCGAGGAAACTCTTTAGTAAACCTACATGAAGACAAAGGTAAAACATACCTAATGTGGCCATTTCATAAAAATGTCTTTAGATGTGTTAGTTTAAAGGACATTAACTTCCTCACATTGTTAATTCGTCCACCAGATTTCAGATCATTTTAGCATAGGTGGAAGCAAATGAAAAAAACTTGCTATTAAGCCAGAATGTTTAATAATGTGGTGGTATAGAATAAGAAACATTAAAAAGCTGATTTTTCTTCATTTGAAAGGCGGGCCTGCCACTATGCAAGCCATAGAATCGTCTGTGCTCATGCAAAATATCCCATTACGGGAGGATGTGAGTAAGAACTCCTTTCGGAGAGTCATTGGGAAAGCAGAAGTTACTGGGCTCAACACCAAACGTGTTGGTTGAGGATTTTACTCCTAATATTCCACGGCCTGACCTAGTAAGGGTCTTCAGCAACTGGGCCAAGTACCCCTTCGGCACTTGACTCTCAACGATAGCCAAGCCGCGCTGTTAAAGGCTTCTGGGTGCAGGTAGGTGGAAGGTGAACACAAGCTCAAGACACAAAATTCATCCAGCAACTTCAATGAGTGAACATCAAGCCAAATCCTCACTTTTATGACAAAAGTGAAATATGACTCACACAAACAATATACGCAGCCCTCCTTAGGATGGGACTCTAGTGTTGTCCTGGCAGTGTCCTGAATCCCATGTCCCTGTCTACTGGCAGTGGTTATTCTCAGTTTATGAAAAGAAACATTCAGATTAGGCCCTGCTAACCAGTCTTAAATGCTCCACAAAAGCTTTCTAGAAGTCAAGGTGTTACAGAACCATGTGCTACAAGGCACAGCAAGTTCTCCCCTGGGCTCTGTGGCCTAGTGACCAGTCTTACCCACTCCCCTTGGTGTTGTGGTACAGAAGACCCTAGAAGCAGTCATTACCCATTATCACAGTAGAATGGAGCAAATGCCAGCGATGAGTCGTAATCTTGTTGCTGCAGAAAAGGCAGCTGGACATCTGCAGTGCTCGTACTGTTATGCAGTAAGTTCCTCTGATCCAGCTGGCAGGTTGGGGCAATCATTCAATGCTTTAGTTGATGCTCCAGGTGCACATCAGAACCCGAGGTGCTTCAAGGTCACATGCTATACACGGGTGATATTCCTTCCTCTTGCTACTGGTGCATCAGGGAGATGGTCCTTGCACATCACAGCGGCCATCCCTGGTATGCAGGATTGCAGATGTTTGGGCAGAAAACATTGGCAGACGGCCCCATCTGGAATACAGGTTGTTAGAATTAGGGGTCTCTAGTTGGCAGTGGTATGCACCCTGTCCAAGTAGGGACCCTTCCTTCTAGTCAGGGAAGGGAGTTACACGCCAAAGATAACCCATGCTCACCTTCTTGGTAGCTTGGCACGAGCAGTCAGGCCTTTCTCAGAGGCAAGGTGTAAAGCATTATGTACATAAATCACACAGTGACACAGTGAAAACAGAAACAATGGACACCACACCAGTTTAGAAAAATGACCTATCTTTATCTAACCTAACAAGACCAAAACAACAAAAATCCAACAAACATAAGCAAAGACATGACTTTTTAAAGTTTTAAACACGTTTGTCGATATAACTATATGAATGTATTGATTTTAGCACAAAGAACATGTGTGGCTAAATCCGAGTTGAAAAACAGCAGGAGAGGAAAGAGGTGCCGGAAAACACCAGTGATGTGTCGATTGTTGAGTCCCAGGGGAATGGAGGCATCGGTGCTGCTGCATGCAGGAGAAGTATTGCATTGATTCCTTACTACAAGGAGAAGTGATGCGCCGGATTACGAACATGCAGCCTCAGCTCCTTACAGCGTCGCTGAAGATGTGGGGCACTGGTGTGATGCATGGAAAATCCAGGTGCGCTGACTCAATGCAGCGGCGAAACAGGCGCTGCTTTGCTTTTCACAGCAGCGGGCAAGTGATGCGTTGATTCCTTCACCGGACAGCAGGGCCTGCGTGAAAGTCGGAGACAAAGTGCTCAGGGTTCAGGTTGCAGCGATCTTGGAGCTGCGCGAACAGGCTCTGTGTTGTTTTTTCGGCCACCGCATGGCGATGCATTTGTTTTTCAACCGCACTGTAAGCTTGTGGCAGAGAAAACAGGCACTGAAGGGCAATGTTTGGAATTTCAGCAGAAAAACCACCCCCTAGGGCCAAGAACTGGAATTGGAACCACTTGGCAGGTCAGAACTTCCAGCAGAGGAGTTCAGGGGAGCCACAGATTAAGTATTTGATGACAATGAGACTTCAATCAGGAGGCAAGCACACACACTCCCTTGGCAGCATGGTGCTTCTAAACTAGCTCTTGAGTTGATGACTCTTCAAGACAAAGATCTTTTGTGTAGTCACTGGCTTCACATGTGATCAAATCAGACTTCATTCTTTGGAACCAGCTTGAGGGGAGCACATAGTGCACAATATGGAAAACGTAACACTCTGAAACACATTTTTCTTTTAGCCATAGTACTTTTCAGACTACAGAAAATGTAGTTTCAAATTAAATAGCCGTATTGACTATGCCACTGTGAGTACACAGTCCCCTCTTCAATCATTTTTACTGGGTTCAGTAAGTGCTTCAGGTTCAGGACAATAAAAGGGTTAGTCTGAAGTGGGAATTGCTTTCTTCTATTTTGCTTCAATGCATACCCTTTCTTCTAGCAACAAAGCCAGTGCAATGTTTTAAATGTAAGTAATTTTTATATTTTTCCATGGTGGAAATGCTAGTGCATTTGTGACTATTTTCCACACAATAAAAAAGAAAGTTCTCGGTGCCTTCAGATAATAATATTAATGATGGAGTTTTTTCCACATTAGCCGACAAATCGAATTTTCAAAAGACAATGCTCAGACAGCTTCTTAATGTTATGGAATCAGACAAGAGGTCACAGGGATCGGAGGAAAAAAATATTCAGAAGAAAATAACATTTCAACTGGATATATTTGTTAAGAGTGAGTTTAAAAAAAACAAATTCTAAAAGGGGAGAAAGGTGGGTGAGAGTTGAGTAGTTGGGCAGAAATGCATGAGGTAGTGTGAAAACGGTACAGCAATGGGTGCATGATAGAAGTAAAGAGGGAAGAATGTAGACTGATGGTGTAGGGCAGAACAGTGTCAAAGGAAGGATAGGAATATGCTGAGTATAGGAGGCAATGTACTAGGATGATGTAGCAAAGAGTAAAGCTTCAGAGCAAGGTTAGGGTTGCAAAAGGGTTTAGTCCATTTAGTACACAAGGAATTTTTGGGCCCGATTCACAGAACTAATTTAAGACAAAATCCTAAACTTACTACCATTTTCGTATTCATAGAAGGCACTTACTCATTTTGGTATTCACAGAAGACACTTACTCACTTCGGTATTCACAGAAATTAGGAGTTCTAAATTTAGGACTCCTAAATGCCTTCCGTGAATACCGAAAGCCTTAAAATTAGGATTTTTCTCAGTTTAGGAGTCTTTCGGTATTCACAGAAGGCATTTAGGAGTCCTAAAGTTAGGAGTCCTAACTATACTACTACTAAACTGAGAAAAATCCTAATTTTAAGACTTTCGGTATTCACAGAAGTAATTTAGGAGTCCTAAAGTTAGGACTCCTAACTTCTGTGAATACCGAAATGAGTAAGTGCCTTCTGTGAATACCAAAATGAGTAAGTGCCTTCTGTGAATACCAAAATGGTTGCAAGTTTAGGATTTTGTCTTAAGTTAGTTCTGTGAATCGGGCCCTTTGCTTTTGACTACATGGTTTTTGAACCTTGACTGTGAGCGAGTCTCATTACCAGAATCTCGCTCACAGTAATTAGATAGTAAACTGGACCGCATGTGATTACCACCAGCGTCTGCCTTTTCAGATGAGGCTGCTGCGACACAGCTAGGATGAGGAGCACTAGGCTGGTTACACATGAACACGGGTGAGCACACATTAGAACATGTGTGTGGTTGCATGTAGGAGATTACAATCTTGCATAGCCTGGTAGCTGCACAATGGTAACCTGACTGTTGCAGGTTTAAGTTGCAAATTCAACCTGTCAAAATAACCCGTTTTATAGGCCTAAACCTTCTTTTTAAATATTAATAAGTCACCCATATATAGGTCTTAGGGGCATATCAGCAAGCAGGTGATAAAAAATTATCGCGCTTTTGCGTCCATTTTCGGACGAAAAGCAGCGATAATTTTATCGCCTTATCAGCAAGGTCACGCTATCGCGTGAAACCTTGCCTTATCACCATTTCCCTTAACGTCCATCTTTGTATCTCTAATGAGATGCAAAGTGGGCGTTCCTCCCCAGAATAACGGGAGAAATGTCGCTAAGCGACATTTCTCCTATTATCAAGCCTCACGCAAAGCAGCATAGCGACAAGAAAAGTAGCGATAACCTCTGTTAACGCTACTTTCCTTACGCCTGCTTTGAAACTGACTTAGCCATGATATCCTATGGAAGGTGGATATCATGGCTAAGTATGTGAGGCCCTATCAGCAGGCTATCGCCAAAAGTTGTGTGATTATTGCTGGATTTCCAGCGATAATCGCACATTTGGCAGCTAGCGCTCTGAATTTTATCGCTTTGGAGAAAAGCGTAGCTAATAGCACGCTATCTCCGCGATAAAATTCAGAGTGGGCCGGCGATAATTATCCTCATGCTAAGAGGGCTGAGCGATAATTATCGCCGGCCCTTGCTGATATGCCCCTTAGTACCCATAAAGGAAAGGTGCATGACATTTAAAAGCAGGTGATTTAGACATTAATGCTGTACATGCCCTTACACTGAAATATTCCCAAAACAATTATCCCTGTAGCAAGGCTGGATGCTTTCATAGGGAATCATTGGGCTACAATGTTACTTTTATTTGGAATGGTAGCAGCTAGAGAAATACTTCTTTCATTCAAATTTAGTTTTAAATCCTCCTTAATCGTAAAGTCAGATTGGGAAATGACACTTTCAGAAAGTTTACATTATCCTGCCTAAAGTTTCTAGGGCCTTTCTGTGAGTTGCCAGCAGCCTTGACTGGTAATGGCTCTCCCACTGAGAAATGAATATTGGAGCCAGACACTGAACATAAGGGCCTGGGTGCAGAGGGGAATGGGTTTTCCTAACATGATGGCTGGGGAAGAGCGTGCCCTAAACTGATTACACTTCAAAGAAATCTGCCTCCAGCATACAAACGAACCTGAACCTAGGCATGTAATTGACTTTGTTTCACTAGCCAGGCTGGAGCCAAATCAAGGGGGAATGGAGGCAATGACCAAAGGGAAGGTTTAGGGATAGACAAGGGGATATCCCCCACTGACAGTCAGGCAATAGGTATAAAAATGGCATCCCCAGAACCTGAAAGAGAGCAAGACCCTGGACGGTGGAGGCAAAAATACCATGGACAGCTGGAAGGAGAAGCTACGATTCCCTGATAAACTAAGGACTCTGGACCCGATTTAGATCTTGGCGGACGGGTTACTCCATCACCGTTTGTGATGGAGTCAGCTGTCCACCAAGATATGAATCAGACCCTTTGTCTGCAACTGACCACCAATGCTAGATGGATCTAGCTAGGGTCAATTATGCTGGCCGCCGTACACTCCACTAGGAACAGTTGGGAGAAGAGTAGAACTTCTGTCCCCTGGGAGGAGGAGAGGAACATTAGGAACAAGGCAAAGGAGCATGTCGGTACAGGGAGCCAGAAAGAACAGCTCCCTGCAAAGTGTGCCCCTTTAGAGGCGAGGAGATCTGCTGAAAATGTTCTCATTGGCTTGAACTCACCAACAAGAGCAGAATGAACCCAGAATGAAGGAAATCAGCCCAAACGGACCCTTATCCTCCGGAACCTGAGGGCTGCTGCTTGTAGCCATCTACTCACCTGCACAGACCACAGATGGGAGAGGGAAAGAATGCTGGCTGTCATGCCAGAACAGCTCAGGGTCGGCCGTTCAGGTGAGCTGGCTGGGCAGCAAGGAGTAGGCTCTCTGGCCCATACAACAAAAGAAATGCTCAGGTGCCCCTGGTGCAAACATGGCACTGCTGCCCTAAAAAAAACAAAAGACAACTTATGTGCGTCAAAGCTGCGCAGTGCGACTACCTCCTGTTATAATATTTACTATTTTGGGACTGGGAGCTCACCATAATGCCCTGCAAGAGCTTGTTTTCTGTATTTCTTTCTCCTGTGGCCCCAAGAGAGGGAGGGGCACTTCCAACTTTCTTTCCAAGGCTATAGAGGCTGCACGGAGTACAGTAGCCCCCTTTGAACTGAATTACACCACATTTGGCAGAAAGGTAGCTGTTGGTCCAGAATGCGACCTTTTTAAAAATTGGTGTACATCCATTCAGTAGTTTTTGGAAATATTGCAGAAAATCCAAATTTGTATATATGGGAACGCAGATCCTATGAGGATATGAGGACCCAACAGTCCCTGTGCGCAAATCTGAATGGATGCCAACACTTCAAACTCGGAAGTGTTTGCAGCCATCTTTGGATTCGGCTTCAGCTGAGTCCCCAAAAATAAAACGTTAGCAAAAAGAGGAGGGGGCAGGGTAGGAATACCCTGACCCCTAAGGCCTCTTTGGTGGGTCCCACAGGGATCCTGCCAACGTCAGAATTTTTTTTTTTAAACACTAACTTTTGGTGAGCTCCCACATATCTCTATGACTTAGCCCCTAGGTGGGCTAGATCCTGGGTGCATGCAGGCTTAAATAAAATGTACAGAGGGGAGCGCACAGGCCCCCCTCCATGTGCCCCAGGGTCTGCCAACTCTCTGGGGCTAATTTGTTTGTTATGGGGGCCTCACGGTCCCCCCATGCTCCAGGGACCACCACCTCCCCAGGACCAAAATGTATTTTGAAAATGGGAGGGGTGCTGCACGGCCCCCCTACCGGGACGTGATCGGCCCTGGGGACCACCATTTCCCCATGGCAGTTCCTACTACTTCAAACAAGGGGGGCCCTGCTGGAACCATGCTTGGTCCTGGGGACCATCACCCCCCAGGCCTAAAGTGCCCAACCCTTGCTGGAAGAGGAGCATTTATCTATTTCCCTGCCCTCTGTCAAGCGAGCAGGAACACAAATGAATTGCTTTCACAACCAGGGGGCTGCATGTTTAGCAGCTCCCTGTGTGTGAAAGCAATGCTGGCTCCCTCAGGAGGTGGGGAACTGGCTGGGACTGCGGGGGTATTGCGGATTCCCCCGCAGTCCCGGGAAAGAGCAGAAAGAAGCTAAATAAAGGTCAGAAACTGGCAAAAAGAGGGAGAATAAAGATCAGAAAGAGGCAAGATAAAGGTGAGAAATTAGAGGCGGAATAAAAGTCAGAAATGAGCAGCAAGAGTCAGAATAAAGGTCAGAATCTAGCAGAAAGAGGGAGAATAAAGGTCAGAAACGTATAGAAAGAGGCAAAGTAAAGGCTAGAAACTAGCAGAAAAAGGCAGAATATTAGTCAGAGATGAGCAGAAAGGGACAAAATAAAGGTCAGAAGTGAGCTTGCTGAGAAATGTTGAGACCTTGTAAGAGGGTCCACCCCCTTTCTCAACCACTCTACAAAGAGGCCTCCTGGTGTACTGTTGGTTGGGGGATGAACTCTTCTTGGCTGCTGAGGGTTGTTTGGGGCTAAGAACCCCTATTGTGACAAGTAAGTCCCTCACAGCCGGATTGCTGAGATGGTATTGAAGGGCCCACCCCTTTTCTCAACCACTCTGCACAGGAGCCTCCTGGCATACTAATAATTGGGGAATGAACTCCCCTTAGCTCTTGAGAGTCATTGGGGGCCAGCAACCCCCACTGTTGCGACAGGTAAGTCCCCCACAGCCGGATTGCTGAGATGTAATCGAAGGCCCCATTCCTTTCTCAACCACTTTGTACAGGGCTTCCTGGTGTACTACTGATTGGGGGATGAACTTCCCTTGGCTGGTAACGGTTGTTGGGGGTCAAGAACATCTATTGTTGTGACAAATAAGTCCCCCACTGTCGTACTGCTGAGACGTTGTCGGAGGCCTGTCCCTTTTGCCAACCACTCTGCACAGGGGCCTTCTGGAGTACTACTGGTTGAGGGGTGAGGGGATGGGCCTCATGCTGAGAAGTACCTACAAGGCACTTTTGAACCCCACCCTGCCCCTAAACTCCCTCTTCCCAAAACAAAAAGCTTTCTGAGGCTGGTGCCGATGTCCTGGGATGTTTTCACCCCCCTTATTAGATGTTGGCAGTTCAAAGCCTCTCCAAAATGAGCTAGAAAACCACTGTTTACAGTGGTTTTCATCTTGTTTTCCCTGCCGCAGTGTGATATCGGCTCCTCACCAGGTGACTGTGTGATGGAAGCCAATATCGTGTGTCACACTGTGGCACTGTGTGAGTTGGCAGGTATGAGGTGGTTCATTCTTTAGTTGACAAATGTGAAAACAAAGTCTGGATTTCCACATACAATGGCTATGTTAGACGTTCTTTAGGTAAAGATTCCATGAAGGAAGGGTACAATTGGGTACACGATAAGGCAGTCTGGTCCACAAAACAATTGCGTCCTTCATCTAAGACAGCTTTGTGGCCATTTACAGGGACTTATGGTGTATTCATAACAACACCAGCAATCTTGGAGAGGACGAATTGCTGGAATAGGTTTTTATAATACTGGAGGTTCAGCAAAAGGTGATGCTTTAATGGTGATCAGAAGGTGGACCATGTAAAGAGATGATGTATATATATATATATATATATATATTTGCAAAGAGTGTGCAGGGGAAGAAGCAGTGTTTTTGTAACCAGATACAGAGTAGGGGAGCATGTGCTTGTCAGACCAAAGCTGGACGTGGGGGCTCAGCCATGTTTGTTGCAGACAGTGGAGTTCAGGCAGCCGATTCATTCATCAAGCATGACATATGCAGGATAAGGATTTGCTTTGCATGTGTTGCACAGCGCCATCCATAACTAAAGCTTTTATAATGCAGTTTTTATTACTTTGGAACATACATGATATTGAGTAATTCAGAAAATAACGCATTACGTTCAACAACAGTAAAATACAGTGCTTAGAGAAATTAACCCCTTCCGTGCTCATGGCGAGCTCAGCTCGTCATGAGTCACAGTGGAGCTGTGCTCATGACGAGCTGAGCTCGTCATAACGGCCGCGGCGCACCCACGCGCAATTAATTCCCACGCCGATTAATCAGTGGGCGGGGTCGTGACGAGCTCAGCTCGTCATGAGCACAGCACCTCTGTGAGTCATGACGAACTGAGCTCGTCCCGAGCAGTGGTGCCGCGGCCCCCCCCCCGCACCGTGGGGGAATTACCCCTGCAGAGAAGGGGTTAATGATTCATGTGTTTGACCCTTCTCCTACCTACTCTCACTCCAAAACTACAGCACACAATCTGAACACATTCAAGGATACTGGTAAATAGTGAGAGGAGAAAAAATGTTTCTAAAGTAACTAAAATAAGTGCATTCATACCTCAGTGGGAAATCCGCTTACAATGAAGTGAAACTGCATTGTGGTAGTCTGTTAAATACGTTCGGTGCTGAAATGTAAAAAAGTGTAACATTGCTTTTCAAAACTTCTGGAATACCCCGCAGTGTGAGCCCTTCTGAGACTAGAGTATATAGACGATCAGCTAATCATGTTGAACTATAATTAACGCAAACTCAATACCAAATATAATCTGACTTTAGGAGCAGCAAAAATTAGCACTACACTGTGTGTTTCTCTGCTTTAAATTGAAATATACTGTAACAGAAGGATTTACAGAGAGCATCAATTATTAAAATTAGAACCCACTTGTTTCAATTCTCAGGGACACACATGAATGAAGAAAAAGAACAGCCATAGTTCTGAATAGTCTGTTAGAAACAAGGAGTACAATCTTTGAAATGTCCAAAGGACATTGTTTGTCCCAAAGGATCTGCGAGCAGTAACGACAATATCACGGTACCATTGGCCTCAATGCAGCGAGAAGAAACAGGATGGTGCAGGGACAAAGAACAAGCAATGAATTTGAAGCCCATTGGCCCACCTGGAAGAAAACTATTGCTCAACCATTGCGATCGGGGAGGGAGATTGTTTCAATGTCCAAATCATGGACTGCTGACAGTGACACCACTAGCGCGATATCGGCAGGGCTGAACTGGGAACTTAAAGCATCACAGCAATTTTGACGGAGCAGCATCCACTCCCCAGGAGCGGGGGGTGTTGGTGTGTGTGCAAGTGTGAAGCACTCCTGGTTTTGTTACTGGGAGTCGATATTGCAGCAATGCTTCAAAACTGGCCCGCAGTGACAAAAACAGCCCCCACAACTGCAAAACCGGCCCCCTCCCTTCCACCCTCCTGGGAAAATGCCTGATGCTCGCTATGGGCAGTCCTGCCCTCGATATTGGCCCTAGTGGAAGCAAATAAAATGAGGCAACTATCCCCTCGTTTGGTAGCAGAAGGTAGCTGTAACTGGAGTGCAGTGTGCCCCTCAGGCCCTGTAGACCTGTTCTAGTGTTCAGCCTTGTGCTGTAACCCCACTTTACACCCAACCATCACAGGCGTCACCAGTCAGGTGACCCTGCTAATAAAAGGGGCACGGAGAACGTGCCCTGGGCCAGTTACAGTACCCGACTCAGTGTGACTGTGCAGTCATTTATCCAGCATGGGGGCCTAACGCCCAAGACACCACAAGACCACTCGGCCTCAGTTCTACTGTAGACGTTGTACTCCTTTGACAAAATAATACCACAGCTGGTCCCTGCGGCAAACACAACAGCTGTAATCAGAAATATGTACTAGCAAAATTCTTGGAAGTAGACACCATAATGCCATGGTAAACGTTATCATTAATCTGGTTTATAACAAACCAAAATCTCGACATGGTAACTATATAAAGCTATGAATAGATAGATACAAGGTGTATTGATGTGGAGTTAAGAATAACACATCTAAACTTATTTCCACAATATTTTGATTGTCAATACTTCTGTTGTGACATTCTTGTGGCATGATAGTTAGTACACTACATTCTGACATGCAGTTAATTAAATTAAGTGCTAAATTACTGATCTTAAAGTATTTATTTTTACTACATAGTAAGAGTGTTTGCTGTACATGGCAGCATGTTCTGTAATAAGTAGCTTAGACATAAACAGTTTGGTGGATGACATTAAAAGGGTGGCAGTGAGTCAGTGTCAGCACAAAACATTGAAAGCGCTGCAATACATTACAAACATCAGTATATCCTAACAATATGTATGTAGGGACCCAGTTGACAAGAGGTCATAGTATATGACAGGGTTGTGATGAGGCATTACTCTGACTTTCCTCCTTGTTTGAGATAATTATTTGGAGCTACCCTAAACGTGTAGAAGCAGGATATGGAGAGCATGTTATATGGGAGTCAGTTCCAAAGATAGGGATCAAAGCAAGTAACATGTTTTTGAGTTGCAGAGGGAAGATTACGGCAGTATGAGTGGCTGATGATAATCTTGACTAAGTAGTTAAGTAACAGTCCATTCATAGCTATGAAGACTAGAACATTAGTTGTCAACCAGCATGTGACAAAAGTAAGGGATAGCGTTGGCTGATTCACAAGGCATGCAAGATTACTTAAAATGGTACTTCCCTTAGTCAATGCTTTGTGAATTAACCCCTGTCAGTGTTATCCTTGCTACATGGGATGTGATTCTACTTCCTAAAACATTGTGGTATATGCATACAATGAGTGATATTAGTTGCCATGAATTGTTATAGTTTGGCAGCCAACTTACAGAGGTATTAGAATTGGACGGTCTTCAATATCCTCAAAGGAGAACACTTCAATTGTCAACAGTCATAATTGGAGGGCCTTGTTTTAATGGCCAATTGTAAAAAAATATTGAAAATCACAAGAACATCCTTGTCTTGACAGCTCTGTGCAGGTTAATGTCAAGAATACAATGAGTCTATCAAACCGGTTCTCAACCTTGGAATAGTGGCCTCAATGCTGAACCCAACCAGGCCACAATTGAATTTCCCCAGAATTCTCACAAAGTTTCTTACTCAAATGCTGTCATTGAATGCCTTGGGTCTGTAATGTGAGAGGTTGCCTCTACTGTAGAGGAAGGAAGTGATTTTAGCTTCTTACGTTCTATTTATTGGAATATAAATTATTAGGGGATTGGTGTTGACATAAAGGACCATTATTGGAATTTTTTTTGTAGGGAGGCATTGGGATTCTAATTCTGGAGGATTTTCTATCTTTAGTAGTCAGTCTGTTGAGTTTGTTTATTATTCCTGACCTATACATGTTTCTCCATCATTCTGCCATTTTATTCTACTAAACTGAGTCTTGGAATTGCTGTGATTGTATTACAGTACCTGGATATGGCAATAACTGGTAATCTTAAGGTAAGTGATATGTTGCTGTAATTGTTTGTCATAGCAGAATTACAATTTCAAAATTAGCTAAAGAAAATATATACCTCTTCTAAAGTAACCATGAAGGTGACATTGTGCCCCTTTTGCACTGCAAGTCTCCCATCAGAGGTGACCATTTGTAGACCTTTTGGAGCCTTGCCTGGACACTTGTGTGGTTTTGCTGAATACTGCTCCCGGAGACCATCTGTACAGTTATTGGTCACAATTTTTCTATACCTGTGGAAAAAAATGATATATTGACAAATATGAAATATAATACAATTTAAAAGCTATTGAAATGATGGAAATGGAAATTGTAATATGGCCTCTACTGTTTATATCCTCTATTTCAAATTACATGAAGGGACCTCCCAAGCAATAAACATATCAAACATTAGTCCCAAACATTATAGCCTGCAAAACATGATTAATGTAAATTAAATAAAAAAACTCCTTTAATGTGAACCGTGACTAGAGGATTGATAATATTTATGTCTGTAGCACAATGTAAGGGAATAAGAAATAAATGATCAATGAAATGGAGAATGGAAGGTTAATTATTAAGAGAGAGGGTCAAGACATCTTTGCAAATTTCTCTGGATCTGATAGGTGAAGGAAACTAAGGAGCTATCTTGGATTTTAATAAAATAATAGAAAAAAATATTTGTCCTACAACTAATAGATAGACATCAACAAACTGACACCACAATCCAACTTGAATAGCCAGGTCTAGTGATACAGTGCATTAATACATCCAGTGGAGGGATGTCATGCTCACAAGTTCAAACCCAAGTGCAGCATTTAATGTGTTCAAGGTCAATAAACATAATACCATGTAGTTAGGTCACTGTAAACATCCATCAACTGTTAATAGTGCCCACAGAATCCTCATCAGTCAAAATGTGTTATACAAACCTGTTATGCTATAAACTATGTATGTCTTCCAGCACTTAACAGTAACACTTATTTGTCAATAACAAAGCAATATTTGTGGTCAGGGACCAACATTCGATACTATGCAGACAGAGAGAAGTCAAGGACGTAATGAGGAGGTGATATGGTAAGGAATGTTAGGAGTAAAACAACTTGACATTACCTCTTCATCTAAATATCATTGTTGCAGTCTTTATACAAAGATATTCTTCAAACTTCTATATAATCATACCAGAAAACACTATTTTGTCAGCAAAGAAGGGGAATCCTAAAGATTGCTGTAGTACTTGGGGTGATGATGAATCCTATAACCCTCTCCTGCTCACAGCTATCTCTGTTTTTCATTCTGGTAATTCCCAAAAGACAGGCATGCTGACAGCCCTATTAGGTTTCTTCCAAGTTATGTGAGCCGTATGGACTCTGCAGGTCTGCCCTGTAAGTCAACAAGCAAAACAAGGACTTTAATTTTGCGGTACTTGCGCTATCATGCTGATGTCCAACGCAGCCTTACAATTCTGATAGCATGGCCCACCCGCCGATTTAGCTATGGCTTTAACACTTAGAATACATAGGTTGGTAGTGGGAATGAGGCCTGAGCGGATGCAGAGCCCATGCCTAAAAAGACCCCTAAATGTCAAATTATGGACTGCCAAGGAACTGCAGAAGATAAACACTTAAACTTGATTCACCAGTTCCAAGTGATTCTGAGCACTTCCAAGTTTGACAAGGTTTTCTACACCAGTTTGAGCTGAGAAGACCAGAGCTACTTGGTGTTTCAGCACCAAGTAGGGCAATGGGGGAAGTGGGCCCCACAAGGATAAGCAGCTCAGCCTAGTAACAAGACCGGGAGAGCACTAGTCTGGATGTTGGTGACACCCTTAGGTTAAGACAGGACTAAATGGTTGTTGTGGTCATAGGCTGGCAGGTCTGGCACAGTGATAATGATGCTGCATCTGGACAGCAGCGAGAACTCAGGAGACTATGACAGAACTGCCAACTGGGGGAAAGGCTCAGGGTTCGAGGTCCCCTGGCAGTCATATTAAAAAGTGGACATAGACACCCTATATGGGCGATCTGAACCTGCAGGTTAATCATTCAAAGTCCTATGTCATGACCTGTGGTCATCCAAGTATGCAGTTAAAATGTTTTGTTATTGGAGGGTCTCATTTAAAGAAGATTAGGGCCACATGTATCAACAAGAGTTTCACTTAGTGATTCCTAGGAGTTGCACATTGACCTACCTCATTAATAATAATGAGGTAGGTCGCAATATGCGACCCCCTAGGAAACACTCTAAAATCACAGATGGTGGTCTGCTAGGGTCAGCAGGCCTTCATGTCTATGATGGCTTTTCAGAGCAGGCAGGGGTCTGCTTTTCTTCACCATTCCCAAAGGGAAAGGTCTCCCTTGGGGACCCTTTCCCATGTGTGAATAGGTTACCACCAACTTGAAGTTGGTTGTAAAATTCATTGTCACAAAGCATTCATACATACTGCTGCAATTCTGCAAATCGTCCTGTGTTCGAACGCAAAATAGGTCCATACATGTGGCTCTAATTTTTTTAGCTTTTCTTTTAGCTGGACTCCTTTATTAGTAGTAGTAATAAACTTTATTTGGTAGCCAGGTACCATCAAAGTATACAAACACATAACATTACAATGAATACATCAGAATGCATTTTAAAATATCTTTCATCACAATTCGTTTTCCTTTTTTTTTTTTAACAAATAGAATGTATTCAAAATTCCTTCCTTCCCTTTATTAACTTTAAGATCCCAACAGTTTAGTAGGAATATTGAGGCCATTTATAGATTTGCGCACATAATTACAGCATGAACCTTTCAAAGAGATGATACGTTATACAAAAGCAAATGCCTTTCGGCATCAACAATTGGAGTATTGCAATGCAGGGTTCCTGCAGCGTGTGGAAAAGTATTTCACACACAGATTATTTTCAGCCTATAGAAGCTCTGACACTTTTATTTGTCATGAGAAACTAGGGATATCATAAGTGGAGAATTTGATTGGACTTGCCTCTCTGCCTCTCTTGATTAACCCCTTGCATGCCCGCCCCTTTCCCCGCCCAGTGCCGCGCTTTTTATTAGCGGGCGGAGTTCATGACGAGCTGGACTTGTCATGGGCACAGCGCCACCGCAGCCCATGACGAGTCCAGCTCGTCATGAGCACTGAAGGGGTTAAGTGCTAGGGCACTCCGGAGGCAAAACTTTTTAGAACCTGTACCTTGGATTGCATCTACTTGGATAGAACGGACAAGATTCCCAGGCATCTGAGATTCCTACAGTAATTCACACAAGATAACGCTTAAGCATTATAACATAGTTAAAGAGAGTACTTTAAACTATTGCACAAACTTGTGATTGGAGAGGGCCCAGCTAAAGGAGATGTTTGTTAGATATTTCTTGGTCTCAACAACAAGGAGCTTGGAGTCTTATCTAGAACGGATAATAAATCCCACATTTCATTTTTATCTTACTCTTTTTAGATTAGGCACATTGCACTTTAAGTATGCATTTCCACTTCAGGGTGTACAGCAACATGTGTTACTCTTTGCCGGCGTGATAGTACCTCCAAGCCAAGCACATGTCACTTTACACTGCTCTGCCCGTTGTATGCTGTTCTTCGGTCCTCTTTTTAGGTCACTATTCTAAGTAATACAAACCTGAGGCACTATGAAGAAGGGCTTCTGTTTTTACAGTGTTTATGTACAGTGGACATTTGTCACACAATGTTAAATGATCTAAGAGTGGAACTGTCTAGTAGGAAGCACTATGAAGATTTATGTTGTTTATGTTGGTTTGTTCTGTGCTTAGTTTATTTCGATTCAACCTCCTGATGCTGAGTTTTATCCTTAATGGTTTTTATACTTTTTTATTTGTTTTATTCATTTATTGTACGTTAATGACTCTCTTTTATGGCTTTCTACTGAATAAAGATTATTGATTAATGAGGATATAAAAAACCCACAAATGAAACCCATGGGTCTACAAAAGGATAATAAGGACCAAGTGCTAGTGGAGTATCCCTTTTAAAGGACGGTTTCCTCACCCACCGGGAGGTGGCATGCTTCATCATGGGGTAACCTTCTTGCATCATGAGCCTAATCATGATGCGTGCTACAACCCCCTCTCTGAGAGGGAGGAGCTCAGGGTTGTTTTGAAAAGTGTAGTGGCCTTGTTATGCCTTTCCCGTGGCAAGACAAATGACTGCGCCCTCAATGCTCAAAAGGATTTGATGACCCCTTGAGCTCTGCACCAGGTTTAAAGTCCATTCACTGCCCAGCTTTCGAACTACAGAGTTTAAGAAATTGCACTTAGACAGGCAAGTGATATATTTTACCTCAGCTACTCAGGATCCTCCATATCACTGTTTCCAAATGGCACAGCTGCTGTCGTCAAGGCATGTCGTTTGTACACTACTATTTAGAAAAAGCCAGAATCTCTGAACAAAGCATACAGAATATGTACCCAGCCTGGCCAAGATTCACGATCAAGGGTAAACTTCATCTCTTTGGTTACGCATTGCTGGCTATCAAGTGTATAAAGAAACACATGAAGGAGAGCACGTGCATATCCTCCCTCTAGACACAGGAGGGACTAAAGAATGAACTGCACAAGGGTGATTAAGTCAGCTGGCTGTATCTTTTTCCACTACAAATATTTATACTTTACATAATTAAGTATCTTGGCGATTGGGGTTGAGATCAGCTCCCTTAGCCTAGGAGCATGGGCATTGCTGCTATGATGACGGTTCTTCAAATGTTTGGTGGTAATGAGATGGTGGGATGAACTCACTGTCAAGTCAGGGAGGACAGTCCAGGGGGTAATTGGTAGGGTTCAAGTAAGCTCATAGCAGTGACTGTTTCTTGTTCCACATTACTAATATAGACCAAAGAAACAATACGCATCTTAAAATAAGGCCATTGCTAGCACACAGCTAGGGCTAACACTACATTTAAGATCATGGAACTTGAGAGAGCAACATTATTTTTATAAGGTAGGAAAAGTCTCAGAATCCCTATAAATACATAATATATGTGTACCTTTCATTCAGCACATCTAATACAATGAGAAAATTAGGACAGCAAGACTGGGTGTTAGTTGCAGATAAAAGGAAGACTTTTCTTTTTAAACAAATTAACTGCTGGTCAATTATCAACCTACTGGTTAAATCCTAGGAGCCTTTTATGAAGCAGCTGTTCATGCAATAGAAGAAAGATTTCATTCATTTACTTAGTGCATGTGTTAGTGATGTGTTGATTTGGACAGGCTTTTCTCTTCACATCATAATAACAATACCAGATCAAGAGGGCAGATATGTGATAATGCTTGGAGAGCATGGATTATAAATCATGTTCCTAAGTATGTTCAGCTCATACATAGCCTGTCCATAGTTTTAAATGGATCTGCATCTTACTTACAGAGATCTGAACCTCTCAAAGGTACTATTGGGAGGGTACTAAACTGTATTTTAAGTATGGATCTAAAAAAGGTTCATGTGCCCCTAGGACTCTGTCCTGTACAGCTTAAGGTCTGCCACATCATGACCCAACTACAGTAAAGTTTACATTTCACTCAGAGTACACAATACTCCTTCTCAAAGTGATTTCTGGATTGACACACAAGATGTTATCAAATGGGTCAATGATTGATCACATCAAGTGGGCACGTAGTCTGACATGCATAGATTCTCTTTGAGCTGGAGCTATTGACAAGGGCAGCTGAGCACAGTTTTTACAGCTGAAGACGTGGCAATTATGCAATATTTCTATAACAGTGTCGGCTCAGTAGCAGTTTAGTATTGAACTCTGTCTGAGTTGCATGCACTGCGAAACAATAAAGCATACTCAGACCTGTCAATGGCAGCATAGAAAGTTTGGAAGTGGGAGTTAGGAGGTTGGTGGTACACTTCAACCGAAGATGCTTAAAGAGATTCACATCATGTTGGATGATTTTAATGATACAGCAGACAGCGAAGTAAAATGTTTAGTGAAATATGTGGCGGCAACGGCTTATGACAGGGGGGAGTCTCCTGGTAGGACCATGGCCGAGAGTTTGACACATTGAAGAGCAGCTGGAAATATTACCTGCACAGAAATTGCAAAAGCCAAATCGCTACAACAACCAAATCCTAATGAATTAACTCAGAGAATACTATGAAGTATTATATATCCCCCAAATACCCATTTTATAACCCTGCATTCCCAACTGTGGCATGGATAGATAACTCTGATAGAGAGGTATTGATGGCACTGATTTTAAGTGAAGAGATGAACGTTTTTATTAAGGGCATGCTCAATGGTTGCTGTCTAGAAGCAGACATAGCTAGCTTTCACAAACAATATATAGATGTTCTTGCCCCCACCTATTTTAGCAATGTATGAGACCTTCTGCCCACACTCAAAGAGGAGATTGTTGTTACTCTGTTATACATGGATACACATGAAGGGTTGTGTGTGTATCCTAAAAACTCTTTTCTCTGTTGAAACTGGTACTAAGATATCAGAATTTCCACTAATTGATTTCTTCCATATACTACAGGTCTGGAACACGCTGCAGAGGTAGCTTTGTACAGGCCGATCAACTACCAGTTTCTCATAGAACTGGATGAATCATCGACAGGGCTTGTGGCTTCTCTACTCCAAGTGGGTTCTAGTTCAGAACAGTGGCATAGATAGAGGGGGCTGAGGGGGTTCCGCCTCGGGCAGCACAAGTTTTGAGTGAGGTGGCCATCTCGGGGTGGCAACAGCCCCCCTGCTCTTCAATGCGTTTGACGTGAGGGGTCGGCAAACAAAGAAAATACTCTCCAGCACCCCCTGCTCTTCACTGTGGCCACCGCCGGGCAACAAACGCAGAGACCGCCACAGGCGCCCATAGGGCCAGCTACACCACTGGTTCAGAACTGTCACTGTCTCTGGTAAGAAAGAGCTTAACAATTGGAAGGGCTTTGAATTTAATGCAGGGGTGCATGGGGAACCTATTTTCAGGTGGAAGTTTTAAAACCTGTAAGCATTTCACAGAAGTCAAAGTCACCTCAGCAACTTTAGAGCATCCTTTATTACAGAATATGTAGCACGTTCAAAAGAGTGCTCCCAGGATATTCCCTAAAGCTCTACTTTTGTTAATAGCCATGGATGGACCACAGCATAATACATTATTCATTAACAGCGAAATTATCTCTCTGACCAATCCAGTGAAGTCTGCCCCAATAGCAAATCGATCGCAGACAGACGAGAATTAATGGACAGTGGATTTACTGCTGTGCAGAAATCTAAAGGATTTCATTAAACAGCAGACATATGTTATAACAATATAGAATTGGCCCTTTCCCATTGGTGGTTCTGTTGGGGTATGTAAAGGAGATCTCTTCTCTAATTAGGTGATTATCTGCTCTGGCTCTTCTCCTTGCTAAGTGCAGAGTGTACTGCACTGAGGAAGAGGCCCTCTTCCAAAGTAAAGGAGTGGATCAAGTATTTGATTTATTGTAAGGACTCCTCTGACACATACAGTGGTGCCCTTCAAAACAATATTTATTGTCATAGGCACGATGAGCAGATTTGCAAGACTGTTAGATTAGCACAGTCAGCTGATGAAAGTGTGGGTCAGCGTGTATTAAACACTGGTCTTCAGAGGGGGCATATCTGTACTTGCACAGAGTTGTTACATACTGCTTGGATTAGGTTTTTTCTAGCAGTGGCAACTATTGTTATTGTTGATCAATGTGTCCCTTCTGCTCTGTAATAGTTACTCTGTGACAATGTATTTTATTACACAATGTGAATGAGCAAAAAAAAGTAAAATATATAATTATTCCAATACAGTACTTTCGCTTTAAAAGACTGGGGGGAATATGTATCAAACGATTTTGTATTCGCAAATGCTGCGAATCGCAAAAAAACAGCGTTTGCGAATACAAAATCGCAAAACGCGATGTATGTGCCATTTTCGCATCGCATTATTAAGGAATCGCTAATTTAGCGATTCCTTAATTTTGCGTAAGCATTTAAGGAATCGCAAATTGCGATTCCTTAAATGCTATGTAACACGCACCCAAGTTGTGCGATTTCTCCTTAAGAAATCGCAAATTACCACCAACTTCAAGTTGGTGGTAATTTGCGATTTCTTTGCAATTTGAGAATTACTTCCCTTTCATTCCTATGGGCCTCCTGGCCCATAGGAATGAATGGGAAGGTATTCCTTAATTGCGATTTCGCAATTTGTTAATCGCAATTAAGGAATATTAAGAATTCGCAAAATATGTGCGAATTTTTAAATACATCCCGTTTTGCAATTCTCAAATAGCGATTCTCAAAAAATCGCTTTTTGAGAATCGCAAATACAGTTTTTGATACATATGCCCCTGGGTTACTGGATTTTATTGGATGTATGCATGCATACGTTAGTCACTTACCCGGTGCTTTTCAAGAAGCTCTGGCCTTGGCTGCAGTCTTTGGAAATTGAAGTAGGGTTGAACCAGAAGGCTGGGCTGCATTGATTACTGCCGTGCCTCTCGTATCCGTAGTCACTGTCATGTAAATCAAATACACGCTATTTAGTTGCACATATTATAAATGTTAGGGTCAGCACATGAGAAAATCTCCAGTGTTTTGCAAACTAACCTGTAAGCCAACACCACCAGTGTAATCGAATTCGAGACACTGTGTTAGCTAAAGGGAAGAAAGCCTTTATACGGATTGCTTTGTTTCATATGTGTCCCTCGCGCTCACCCGTATATGAATTCACTCGACGTGTGTGTGACAAGGAAGTATGCAATTAAAAGAGAGAAAATAAAATGTAGGTTGAAAAATGTATAGTAATAGTGTCGAAAATCATGGACGTCATTTAAGGGTCGGTCTCCAGGGGCCGCAACTGCGACCCCGGGGTAGCCCCTTGCTGCCCCTGGCACTGCTTCTGCGACCCCTGGCCTCAGATGTGGCAATATCAGTGCCTGTAACACAGGGGTAGCTCTCCTAATGGACACTGGTTGGAGCTCAATTTGCGTGGTTTCTGTCCATTTGTTTTATTATACAAATATTGAATAATATTATTTACTGTTATTGTGATAAAAAATTGAGTATATTAGATGGCATCTGACCCTATCTGGAAGCTAAGGTTAGTGCAAAATGCTTTCAAATGTATATTGTATGCATGTTTGCCGGTAAGAGTGTGCTTGTGTACGTGAGTGTGTGAATGTGTTAGTAAGTGTAAGCATGTGTGTGAGTCAAAGTAAAGGTAAAATGACGTGCAATGTTCCTCCTGCTACCCCCTGGCATTTTGGTGAATTCACACCCATGTCTAAAATGCATCTCAATTTTGAATATTTAGGTATTAATACAAAACAGCATAAGATGTTTAAAAAATAGTATGTATGAGAAAGAAAATTACCTAGATTTATCTAATGCTATACAAATTAATTTTCATCAACAAATTGCTAGTTTTGCATTGCAAGGTGGCACCCAATCACCATAATGCAGTATTCTGAAAATTCTGTCAAGTGAAATCAGTTATTGTGCAAAGGACAACCACATCTATATGAATACCCTTCTTCCAATGAAATCAGCATTTTCTTTATTATTCTTGTCCTGTCAGCTATGGTTTCGCAGTTATCTGGAGGCTGGCCCGTATTCATAACGTGGGCTTGGCTGCGAGAAATAACTTTTTTCACAATTGCTAATGAATAACCATCTCACAACTGTGTCGTCAGTCAATTTTTCACTAAATCAGTAGTGTGCATATCAGTGGTCCAAACGGGGTGGCCCATCCCATTATAACCCAATTAAGAAACTCAATTGAGTTGTTTTTTAGATTCTTATCAAAATTAGGGAGAAAACCAATAAAAACAGATGGCGAACAGGTGCAGAAGCAAATGCCTAGCGATTACCACACTTGGGGCTTGTATTTGTGGATATTCAAATACCACTGACGTACAAGAGTAGAGAATGCCTTTATAAAAAGATTATCTGTGCCTCCAAGGAGTTCGACCATTGTAGATCATGAAGAATTAAGCTTAGATGTTTTGGAGAACTTTTTAAGCCTTAGGCCACTGTTGTTGTGGATCTCAAGCTGGGCAAACCCAGAAACTGTGTGTAATCGCATGGTGATGCTAAACTGTTTAAGACTGGATTATGCTGTAAAAATACCTTATATAAAATATGTAAAGCCCATATGTAACAAGACTGGAAAATCAGAATTACTTAAAGCACCAGAAAAGTTCAATGGTAAAGATACAAGGATTATAAGCTTACTGATCAAAAGCAAGATGGCATCTAGCACACTTTAAGCCTGAAGTAAAAGGAATATTGAGGCACCACATCTAATGCTGCCAAGTCTAGTCATCGAGCATCCCAACACCACCTCTGTGAGGTGGGAGACAGGAGTGGAAAGCTCCTTGCTTGGCTTGACAAACAGGAAAGGGTAAATCGATGGGTACTGGAAATACAAACTAAAAGTGGTGAGCAGGTGAGAGAAAGAGACAGGGAGTGGCAGGTGCTTTCTCCACTTTCTCCACATACTACACCCACTTATACCCCCGGCCTCTACCGCTACAGTAGAGGAATCTCATGAATTATTGGCGGCATACAACTCCCTAGCCTTTCACACACAGGCGGCGCACTCCTGGAAGAGGAGCCTACTGAAGACGAAATAGTGCAAGCAATCTGTGACTTAAACTCCGGCAACGCAGAAGCCATAATGGGATTCCCAGTGAAGATTGCAAACTCACAGCTTCTAATATTGCCTTTACTTACTGATAATGTTCAAGGAAAGTCACGACTTGGTATTCCTCCCCAGGGATCCAAGGTTGGCCAGTATCGTAGTCCTACATAAAGACGGTAAACCACAAGAGGAATGTGCCTCCTATAGATCATTTTCTCTGCTGAATGTCGAAGCAAAAATATTGGCTTATGTACTGGTCGCCCAACTGATCCAGGTGATCACGACTCTCATTCATCAAGACCAATCAGGCTTTATCCTGGGGCGGAACACAGCTCATAACTTGTGGCATCTCCAAGGCATCTTGGGTTAAACCGATAGTGTTTCAGGAGGACACCCCTGTGCTCTCATTTATTGCCAGAATGGCATTTGATGCAGTCGAATGGCCCTACATTTTTGAAGTGTTGATCAGAATAGGCTTTGGCCCGTGATTTGTGAAGTGGATAAGGCTCCTTTACAAAGCCCAGGGATCTCTGGCCACTGGCCCGCGTATCAGCAAGACCAGAATGGGAGTACATTCCTTCACCTACCTCTCAGCCAAAGCCTGTAACACCCTCCCCCTCTACATCCGGCAATCTCTCACACTGCCCCAGTTCAGGAAGGACCTCAAGACCTGGCTTTTTGGATGACTCTAGCACTCAACAGTGCCTTGAGACCTTCATGGGTGAGTAGCTGCGCTTTACCAACCCTTATTGATTGATTGACACTGATCCCTTGGCCCAAGTGACAGTCAACGGAGACGCAGCTGAGATATTCCGGTTTCAATGCTGGAACAGGCAGAGCTGCCTGCGTTCACCCATCATTTTTACTTTAATTCTGGAGCAGCTTGCAGCCTGGATCAGACGAGGGCTGCAATGGACCGATGATTGGGAACTTAAAATATGACTCTAGGTGAATGGAATTCTGCTGTACTTCTTAAACACTGTCTTTTCTCTCAACAGAATTTTGCCAATACTTACCCAGTTTGGCTGATACTCTGGCTATACCCTCAACTGGAGAAAGTCCCTAATATACATACTCCATGTGGACATAACACAATAACTCTGAAACTGAGGCGAGAATTGTCAGGGCCAGATTTTCGATACTTAGGAATATACATCACCACTGACAGATTTTATAACTATAATCCAATACCACAGCTTGCGCACCTGAGGCACGATGTCCAACATTGGAAGTTTTTGCCCCTGCTGTTACTGGGCAGGGTCACACTTCTTAAAATGATGGCCTTGCCTCATTTTCTCTATGCATTGCACAACACACCCTACCTAGTCCCGGCCTCTTACTTTAAAGCAATTTATAGCGCAACTCATTTACTGCTTTGGGATGGAGGCCCTCCATGTATAGGCATTAAAATACTGACACAGGGGTGGGACAATGGTGGCATCGCCTTGCCGGTTATCCAAAAATATTATTGTGTGGCACAGCTAACCGCCGTTGATCACAGGGTTCACGTTCCCGCATTCTAACCTGTGTTCCACATGTACAGGCTCATTGTGCAACCGGGGTCTATCTGAGGGCCATAATCGGAAGTTTTTGCCAAACAGCTTTTAGAGGTTCGACGGTAGTGATACTCAGCTTTTGGGACATGCTCTTGGCTTGCTGGCAAGGTAACTCAGGCCAACCCCTGTGGGACATAGCTAGATTCGGCACACTCGATATGCAGCCTGGATTAGATAAGTGGGACCTCATTGGCCTTTCCAGGGTGGGAAACCTCAGTGCACAGGGAGGAGTCATCCCTTCCGCGGAACTGCAGAGTGAGTAAAACCTAGCACTCACTGAAACTTATATCTATTTACAGATACTACATGCATTGCATAAAGCACTGCCAACGGGAATGGTTATCCCCGAATCCTCCTCACTAAAGGACAGGCTGCTAGACACTCCCATGCCCCGTAAGGCAATCTCCCTCAAAATGTCAATCAACAGAACAGTTAAGTATAATGGGGTTGACCTGTGCCCCTAAGAACCTCAATATATTATTGTGAACTACAAGTGGTTCTGTTGGGTGTCACAGTTCTCAATTCACAATTGTGAAAAATGCTATTTACTAAGCATGGCTATTAAGGGTAAAACATTGATCCCTATCAGGCAGATTACAAGAGCTTCTATTCATAATTTCTTGCAAGCCTCTGCATTGTGGACTTCTTATTGTCCATAAAACACGGCAGAAGGAGTAAATCATCATCAACAACATGTATTATTTGACTGTCCATAAAACACAGAATACATACAATACAATAAATTCAACTGACATATATCACATGAGAAATCATAAGTTCACAGTGTTCACATATAAAGACATGTTGACACTTATTAAGTTCAAGGTATCCTTGCAATGTTTTTTTTTTTATAATTGTAGGATAGCTGACGTAGGTCATAGGATATCCACGTCGATGTTTCGACCCTCTGATAACGTGTTATTGGTTATACATCATAGCGGGTCTTCCTCACGATAAAAAAACAAATGGACTGCCTATGGGAAAACATATATACCTATTGTTAGTGTTGTGCACTCTATGTACAGTAGTATGAAAAAAGAGGAGGGATATTCCAACTAAGTGGTCACTTACATCCAATGAAAGATCCAGGAACATAACATTTGCGTTCTATGGAATATCATACATACAATTACGCCCCTGAGAGATGGGAAACATCATTTGATATCTGTGTTGCTGCCATGATTCCTGCATGTGATTTCTCATTATTTGCCCATTTTTCTGTTCAATCTGTAGCTTACAGTGCTGGTGTTACTAACAATACCGCTGCCCCAGCACTGTTTAACATTGAATCATAACTTTCTGCCACTGATATCTGCCTGCCGTGGCCAAGGGAAGTTAATGTCTCACTATGGTCTATTGTATCTGTTGATTAGCATAGCAATGTGTAAAAAGGGGATCTGCCAATTGGGGGCATGGTCACATGAGACTCACCAAACCCTTTATCTGGTTGGCAGATGAAGAACATATCCAAAATATTCTGCATGCAATATTAAGACACAAAGAAACTGCTATGGGGACTCCACAATATTTTCACCTCAGGGATCTCATGACTTTCTTTTTAATTGTTTGGCCAAAGGTACACACTGACAGTGTAATTTAAACCTTGGTGGGTGATCTACCAGGTCAGTGGGGACCCAGCCTCTGCTCCCCTGCTGGAGGACTGCCTACCATATTATGTGATTTCCACCTGCCTGGTAAAGATTTCCCTGCCTTCAAAGCGCCAACCGATATGGTGGGTGCAATGAAGCCAGATAAGCATGTTGATAATGATCCATGTTTTTTGGTTCAGCTAAGCATGCTTTTTGTTTTACTAAAATGAGCTCCAAAATTGAGAATTTGTGTTAATAAAACACAAAAATCAATATCCCCGATATGCAGGGAGGTTCATCCCTGTGTGTTAGGACCATTGTGTGTATTGCGTGACAGGGACCACCTTTGTCTGAATAGCCCATCTGAATAGGTAAAACCAGTGACTGCACCATCATTAGGGCTCAGCAGCTGCTCTGTAACCCAGCTCTCTTATTAAGTAGAGACAACAAAAAATATGGAATGTGGTAGTAAGGTACACACTTCCCTGAGGCACCATAAACTGCTGTCTAGAAGTGCCTTCTTTTAGCAGTGGCCCAGCATATAATTAGTTATACAACAATAGGGAAACCCAGTACTCAGCCAGACCTGGGCCTATAGCAGTATAGAAAATAATTGATGCAAGTGACCTATATTTACAAAATATCTTTGTACCACACCCACATTCACTAAATTAAATAAATAATGACAAATTACTGAACATTTATCATGAATTTTATATTGTCAATTGATTCATATTTAACAATGTCAATGGTTGCTCCAGTGAATGTGAAATGAAAATAAGTGCTCCTGAAAGTGCTCGTGGTGGGACGGGAATAGAAATGTATAGGGTGCATATATTTACAATTTTTACAAGAATTCTAAAGACCTGTTTACCAATATTGAATTGCAGACTAATCAAAATCCCAAATAGGAAGATGCTATCAATATGCTTTTCATCAGCCACATCTGGGCATCAATTAAAGTACAGGTCAAGGTGAAAGAAAGTCGTCATTTCGACCCAGGAGAATCACAGAAGGCAGGTAGTTCCTTCAAACGGAGTCTTCCTGAGGACCAAGAAAATGAGCAACCTACAAGGTAGGTAAAGGTACCATGAATAAGTGCTTTGGTTTAAAATATATAGGGGTGGGCATAGACAAAAAAATTATTGAGTGGCTCAACGACTCACCATAGGATAATGCTGCTACATAGGCAGTGAAAAACTTATAGGCTGTGAAGATCCAATTCCAGAAAATGAAACACGCCATTTTCTGGAATTGGAGCTTCATAGCCCCACCCTATACGTTTTTCACTGCCTGTGTAGCAGCATTATACTAAGGTGAGCCATTGAGCCAGGAATGTGTGCACTGTGTCTTGTGTAACAGTCAACACATGCAGAAGTCAAGCACTGGGGCATGTCACTCAGCCAGATTATTGCAACCGCCAAATAGGCAGACATCGGCTTTTACTTGCACTGCCCGGGGCCTATACCGCTAGTACTTACTCCTGATACTCATGACTACAGCCTTCCCTGCCCTACCACAATGGAGACTAGCACCATATAGGTGATTCCACGTTGAGAGTTGCAGGAACTGTCTCACTTAGCAGCGGTAGCCTAGCACCTTTAACCACATTTAGAAATGTCCAGCAACAATGGCTATGAAAGGGAAGGTGAAGTGAGCAGAGATGCCAAGACACCAGAGTTAAGATCTACCACTGTATCTTGAAAGTGTGAGGATTGTCTGGTAATCGAGTACAGACTTCTTTTTAGGCACAAACAATGCACAACATTACAGACTGAGGCCATAACTCACGCACACACGTTGCATGTGACCCATAGGCGCTCACTGCCAGTGAGCTGTCACGCCTTTGTCTCATGTCAGTTTGGAGTCGGGCAGTTTGTTAGCACAGTTCTGTTTGTTAGGCACCTCTCAGGTTTCCTGGCTTCACTTCACACCGCAGACAACACCATCCTCATCATCAACATTGGTGGGAGCTGGAGCCCGTAAACTCTGCTCTGCCGGTGGTTGGAGGAGTTTTTTTGCCGAACTCCACATTCCAAGTGGAGTAGCAAAATTCCACCAGCGTAGCCAAGTTTACTGCCCACCCCTACCCACTGGATACAAACAAGTGACTAAGTCTAAAGGTAGATATCGACACTTAGTGAAGATGCTAAATGTATCTGGCTGACGAGGTATCTACCTTTGACATGAAATACAAATTTCTACTGCTATGATCTTTTCCACCAAAAGTCAACATCTTCTCTGGGAACTTGTCCAGCAGCTATCCAACATTATGGAGTCTTCTTCAGCCACATTCTGATCCTTACTTCACTGAGTCCAAAGGTAAAACGTTCAACTAGAGAACCATGTTTCTGTATAGATATCACAGTCTAGGCTCACGCTTGTGCCTAGGTTCTGGTAAAGTACCACCAGGTGAATTTAAAAATGCATATCTCTGGTTTCCCTTATTAGACCTTTGTCATTTCGGTGTCATTTACTTTATTAAAATTCACAATGTTTTCTAAATTGGTTTGTAATTTTTCTTATGTTCTGTTTTGACTTTATTACTGTTTAATACTACATAAATAATTTACACATTGCCTCTAAGTAATGCCTGTCTGCTCTGTGCCATAGCTACAAGGGGCTGAACTCAGGTTTATTTTGTGACTTTAACGGTTCGCTTTGACAAGGGCTGTGGTTATTACTGGTGGTGGGTACTCACATGTCTCAATGAATGCCCCAATTTCTTACATCTTTGAGAGCCGCATGTCACTAGGTAATATTCAAGATATCATGATTCCCTGTCACAAAATATACAAGACACAAGCAAGTTAGAAAGGACAGGAAACCAGATGGACAATAAAAGGCCCATGTATACTAAAGGGTCCTAGTTATAACAGACATGAAAGGTACTTTTAAAGAATGATTGCTTTGGCAATTTGTTGAATTTTGCCTGTTCAAATATACATTGACATATCAGTGAACCGATTCACACAATTGTTCTTAGATTAGGGAATCATGTGCCTTAATTATTGTTTGACTTTTTAATATTAGAGGTAATGACATTTATTGTTCACAAGAGACAGTAATTCAAATAAAAACAGGGTCATGGCTCATTTGTTTATCTAGAATTGTCACAGCAAGACAATGTGTTGTATTAGCTTATATATCAAAAATGAACAGGGGGGGCGTAAAAGGGCTTTACAAAAAAGGTCCAGCTAAGTGTGCCCTTAAAGTGTACAAGAAAAATGACAAAGCTGTTCCTGGAAGTGGATGAAAAGGACAATGTGGTGTTCACGGACAGTTGAAATATTGGATATTGAGGCCCTCACACAGCCTGTAGGGTGTTGTGATTCACGTACCCCTTAGGATGTATCGCGTCATCATCGGGCTGCTCCTGCGTCGAGTCGGCTGGTGCAATACCCGACGGGCTCTTGTTTAAGGAGCACTCTTGTGGAGATCTTTTTATCCAATGAAGCCGGTGGATGAGTGGGTGTGTGGGGCTCTAGGGTGATGTAGATGAAAGGTATTAATTGTTAAAAATAAGGGTCGAAGTGCTTTCTCAACCAATTTATTAGGAAGCCTCCTCCCCTAATTAAAAAACTGTGAGGTTGAGTGTTAGTAACTTAGGGTTATAGACTAGGTTATATACACTGCCCCAATCAGGTCGACATGTTTCTCGCTCTGTTAGAGAAATACTCTGGCGATTCCTCAGGACCAAAAGATGTTTTCTATCTACATCTAAAATCTATCTTAATATCTTAGTTGACAGTTAGCATTCCTAGTCACAGTTATAGTGTTACCTGCAGCTCGGTCTACCTGTAGAGGGAGAGGAAGGCCACAGAGGTTATAGAATGCATAGAACAATCACTGTATGTTTATACTGTATTTCTCGTGAACAACTGAGTGCCATTATGGTGAGGGTGCACTCTATACGAGGAGGGAGATAAAAACATAGTGAATCTGAGCCCTGTGAAGTGACCACTACTACAAGTGATGAAAGTGGAATTTATGAGTGGACTTACCCTAAGAAATCCAAAGGCTAGTCCACTGCAGTTCCTGGTAGATAACGCAAGGAGTTCCTCGCGTTCGGTTATTATATAGGGAGAGAGCTAGAGGATCGGAGATGGTTAAAAACAACATACTCCAGGGTTGTAGTAACCCTTCTCTTATTTCTGAAGTAAGACAATGGTGCCATCAGGTTGTTATGTGGAAGATCGGAGATACTCAAAAACAGCATACTTCACGGTTGTAATAACCCCTTCTCTTATTTCTGAAGTTAAACAATGGTGCCATCAGGTTGTTATATCGAGAGAGCTTAGGTAAGTAAGGGTTAAAAACAGCATTCCCAGACCTAGAAATGGTGCAGTCCCTAGTCTCTTTCTAACAACATAAGTATTGTTCAGCAGACACAAGTTAAAAAAAGTTAAGCAATACAATTAGCTACTGTCAAAGCAGCACGTGAGTTCTGTGGTTCGTTTATCAGATACCCAGCAGAACAAAACTCCTCTCGCCTTTTGATCTGTTAGTATTAAATGGTATAAAATCGAGGTTTTTCATTAAGAGTAGATTCTATGCTCTTCTCATGTTGAGTGAAACTACACCCTCAGTATGGAGGTCTGAATCGAACGCATAGTGAAGACATGAACGTTCAGAAAACCTCGGCATAACTAGGAATGTATTCTCAGTTCGGAAAAGCAAAAAGCCAACAAGTAAGATTCTATGTACTTACTGACACGCCGAGTCCGTGTCTCCAATACACCTACCCCGCTCTACCAGGACTGGGTGGCGTTGTGTCGAGTCTCGTGTGGGAATTTGAAGGCGGCGTCTGTTGGATTCGAATCCGGAAGCTGAAGAGGTACTAGAGCTTGTATGTTGCTAGTACAACTGGCGGTTAGATTCAGTCGCCATCTTGAGTGAGTTGTATTAGCTTAGTCATGTTAATTATTCTGTGAATTTCAATGATCTTTCAGAAAAATGTGAATTTTTGGGGCGGTATTAAAACCGTACCATCTTGCCTGCAGTTTATTGACCCAAAATGACCAATACATGTTCCATGGTCTTTTATGTGTCCGAACAAAGACAATTTCACAGAAACATTTTTTCTTAGACTTAATCCTGTTGTGTTATAAGTCCAAATGTACAGATGTTGTACATCTAGCATCACCACCTTCAGCATTCATTTTGTGGAGCCTACATCTATTTCATACACGTACAGCGAACACATATACATGCAAAACATTGTTTTACAGTTTATGAAGGTCCTATATTAAAGATCTTATGGTTCATAAAGGATGTTTTTGCTTTTGCATACTGGCAGTAGACACAATTCCCAAATTTGAAAAAAATCTGGAAAAGGCAAGTAGCCTGGCTCGCTTCTTATCTTCTGTTTCTAGATATAGAACAGTGTCACTGGGGTGATGATGTTTCTGAAAATCTTGTTTATTTAAGTTATGAGAGGTTTCAGTGCAATATATTGGTCAATGTGTGCATCGATCTACAAATGGGAGCAGTTTTTTGTGTGCAAAATTCTGTATATATGATTTGATTCTACCATATACTTGGTTATGAATTTTACCCTGTTGCTACTCAAATAATCAATTAATTTATTTTGTTTATAACATTGAGATTCCTTTTTTGCTATCATTTATCTAGCCACCACTGTTTTGGCTTTTAAACGTTTTATTGGAGAATCATCTTTTGTTAAATCTTGAGCTTATTTGTACTTCTCTATTGTACATCTATTATATGCTGCAAAGTCCCCTGGCCCTCAACAAATCACCATTACTGATATTTAATTTGTTGATGTTCTGGCTGTCCTGATTTAGAATGAAGAATACTGTTAGTAGATTTTTTCCTTCTCTATAGTCTGGTTTGTAATACACCGTCAAACACATACATTTCACAGTCTAGGTATGCACAGTGTGGTTGCTATATTCCAAGACTAATTGAGATCCCATTGCAGTATCTCTTGTCTGTCTGAACAAGGTCTCCTATTGTTTCCTAGAATGAAGAATGCAAGTTACAATAGCATAATGCTGTGTATCAAACAGTCCACAGATTTGGAGTTGAGACAGGAACACATAGCTGTTAAGCAATCAGAGTGAGTTATTCAATCCTTTCACATTTATTGTTACAAACCAGACATTCCTTTCACCTCTATTGTTACTAACCAAATATCTTTCTCTTATGGAATGTGATTAACTCTTACTAAAAAAGCACTGATGTCCTTTCTATGAGAGGGCAGTATGGCAACAGGTGGCTGAACAAAGTTGCCTACATATTGTGAGATGTGCTCAGTCAAGTCTCCAATGCCCTAAATCGGTCTACCTGAGGGAGATCTATCTTAAAATTGGATTTGTGAGTTTAAATGAACCACTGTAATTACATTGCAACATCACCATTGGTACTCACAGTGGTAACAAGGACATTGTAACTGATCACTATTATCTTGCACCTTTTCTTTACAAAAAAGATAGAGAAGAGAAAATAACTATATCTCTATACAAACTATAGATGGCTAGAATTCCTAACACATGAACATCCAGCTGTATTAATCTTAAAATAACAACAGGGGTGCACCAAATGTCAGTTTCTATTATTTAAATATGTCCCTGGGCAAAGGAACACCTTTGTGCATTTTACCAAACTAGTGCCAGTAAGCAGCCACAAAAGGTCCACCTTGAAAGCAATAAGTTTATAGGGAAGGACTGTTCAGAATATAAATAGAGGATCCTGGTCACAGGATCTTTTCATGCTCAATGACAAGGATGTGAAAATAGTGTGATGGGGGAGATGAGATGTTTAGTAGCAAAGACAAGGAAAAGAAGAAAACAAGGAAAGCTCTAAAATGTATGTTCTTTGCAATGTTAGCTAAAGCAAACTTATTGAAGAATTTTTTGAACTTTGTAAACTGTAAATAAAACTTGAAAAATAGCAGGCAAAATGTATTTCTTTAAATAACTAAACTTATGGCAGCTTTTGTGAAGGCAAATGAAACCCACAAAATAAATGCTGCAAATATTTTCAGCAAAAAGGGTTTTATGCTGAAATTATCACCTCAGGCATTGTTTTCTGAAGGTGACAAACTTAGCTTGGCTTAGCTACACAGTTTATTCGTTTTGTAAAAAGCCACCTGTAATATTATAATTTTGCACACACTTACTACAAACCAGATTGCAACACTAGCATAACCAGGGTGCAGGTTTCCATGCAATATTCTTATGAAAGATTTGTAAAATACAGATTTGAAGGATTAAGTAGATATTTGTCATGAACGATTTAACAACCATGCTGTTTTGAGTGGTCAAAGAATGTGTTTGGTTGTTTTTTTAAAATATACATGCATTTTAAGAATTGTACAAAAGGTCTATGTGGCAACATTGACTTTTTGCTCCAGAATTGACAAATCAGCTGGAATTTTGAAATAAATTAGATTTGTGCTTAACAGATTAAGTAATGGATGAGAGTAACGGTGATAGAAAACAAAAGCCTGGAGGAACTTATTCAAAAATCTTGTACAGAATAGTGGGAACTTTATTCTGGATATTTAAAGAATGTTGATTCAAACATAGGGGCCTTACCACATAAGAATATGATTTACAAAGCTCAGTGCAGAAAATGGAGGACCTAAAGGTCTTGCTGAATTTGCTTTGAGAAAAAGAGATAATAACAGGCAATGAGCCTGCAGATTTGATATCACCAGTGCTCTTGACTCAGAAGTGGAATGGAAGTTTGCATGTGTGCATACATTTAAGAGAGGTGACCGCCTTTGTATTTGTCTAGGAATAGTAGAAAGGTAGTATCCGTACACAGATAGAATTGGGATCAGAATGGGCAGAACACAGATATTATATTTTCCATGCCACTTAAACTCTCATTATCTGAATTTTAAAGTGAACAGATGCTACATTATCCACCAAATAGCACCCATTTTATTAACATAAGTAAAAGCATTTTGGTAAACGTATTTGCCCTTGTTTGGTGAGAGCGCAACGTTATCAAAGATGATTAAAACATTTTGAAAGTTATCGAACTCTGATAATTTTGCATGTAAGGATCAGGTACCATTGAAGCATTTATTCACTGATTGAGAAATGCTTCAGGGAGGGAGTATCTGGCACTATATCAGAAATATATCAAATGGAACTACTTCATAACCTTCTCATAAAGCGGAGGGTACAGAAGAAATGTATAAACTGCTTCTAGAAAAGGGGATGCTTACTAAACATGGATGCACAAATCAGTTTCTAAGCTCATGCCCTCCTTCATGGGTTATTGCCAGGAGTTAATTTAAGGTATTAGATGGCTGAAAGTTGATGTGAACCTGAAAAATGTGTCGGCTTCAATCAAAATAATTTCAATTAATCTTAATATATTATAAAAATGATCAACTGGTAGAAAAACATTGACAAGTTGTGATTCTGAGCCAATTAACATATATTGAGTATTGAATTTCTTTATATGTATTCCAACTGAGAGAAAGAAAAGACTTGAGTAACACAATTCTAGTGGATTTACATTCATGACGAAAAAATTTGAACGTTTGTAGGTGTCTTGATATTTTTCTAATTGGTTTTGCACTCCACTGCAAATGCATCTCAATATTTCTGTCACCCTATGAGGTTTGCTTTAATTGAAGAGGATGACTTTCTACTAAAGAGGGTGTTTTTCTTGCTGGTGTTACCATCCTGTTTTATTCAAAGGGCTATGCATCATACATTGTAAGACAGGGTAAAACTCCTTCCCTATGACAACTCTGTACTGTCCAAGGACGTAAAGTCAAATATAGAAGCTCTGAAGAATGTTTTGAAGCAGGTTAAAAGTCATTAAATCAATTTTCAAGCATAAACAATTTGATTAATCCAATGGATTATTTTTGTAAATTCCAATTTTGGTCAAAGCTTCCTAAAGGGTTCTTTTTATGCAACTGTTCTTTTTAGGGAACACTTCTTCTTGTGCAACTCTTCTATTGGGAGCGCCCTTTTCTGCTAACTTTTTAATAGGATGAAAGAGTAAGTAGAGGAATGTGGTTTGATATTCACCTTTTTGGCTGTTAGCCTGTTGCAGCTCACTATTAAGTTAGGCCCCCAGTTGTAGTCCCATAATTGTTAACTCTGGTCTGGGTGGCGGAATAATTCTGACATTACATTTATGGTGCCTATATGGTAAATTTGATCTATGATGAGAAGTTGAAATTCTGAGTTATGTCTGTTGGAATTCAGAGTACAGAAATATTAGCATATGGGGGATTTAATTGCAATTTTCTCTCATATTGCTAATCTTTATGCTGCATTGAAACTGTGATGATCAAATACAGAGTAACTATGTTGCCCTGATGATAGTTGCAAGCACAAAAGGAATTGAAGCAACCGAAACATCAACCATGCCCGATGTTTGCAAAATAAGTTTGTCATATAGAATAACCAGACACATGATGCAGGTAGCTGCCTCTCTATATAGTGTACTAAAATGAAGTACAGTGTGCAGAGAGTCCAGTGAATCCCCAAATGGTATACAGATGTAAAAGCAGATAATTTGAATGCTGTTTTGTGGATGAGCAGTTAGACTTATCAGACGGTAGTGCTAAGCATTTGTTGTCCTGACAGGCAATAAATGAGACACACACTGAAAAATAAATCTGAGAACAATTTATAAAAATAATTTTGTATGCAATATTTAATACCAAGAACACAGTCCTAAGGTAAATACTTTTAGAATTAGTATTTCTCAAGTTTCGGAAAATATATTACTTTTGTGCGTTATTACACACCAATGGATAGAATGACGAAAAAGCTGAAAAATGCAGATTAAATCAAGCAATGCTTTCACGAAATTCACCCTTTCATTTTAGGTTGATTTGGGACCTGGTCCAAAGTTCCAGCAGCAGAAGTTCAGAAGCATTCCGGATCGACCGGGAGCAGAGTGCTTAGGGTCTTGGGAGGTGATGCGCAAAGACGAAGGGGCTCACTTGAAAGAACGCTGCACAGGATTGCTTACAGGTAGGTCCGATAGGGCTCCTTTGAGGGAGAATGTTTCAAGGGCCTGGAGCCACATCACCCCCCACCTGAAAGGCCTGCACTGGTTCCCCGTTGGCAAGAGGATCACCTTCAAACTCCTCACCCACGCACACAAAGTACTCCACAACACGGGACCAGCCTACCTGAATGACAGACTCAACTTCTACACCCACACCCACCAGCTCCGCTCAGCAAACCTCGCGGCCGTCCCCCGCATCCAACGAAAGACCAACGGCGGCAGATCATTCTCCTACCTCGCCGCCAAGACCTGGAACACCCTCCCCACCAACCTACGGCAGACCCAGGACCTGCTCACCTTCAGAAGACATCTCAAGACCTGTCTCTTCGAGCAGTAGCGGTTTCCCCCTCCCTTCAGCGCCTTGAGACCCTCACGGGTAAGTAGTGCACTTTACAAATTCCTTGATTGATTGATTGATTGATTGAGACTATGGGAGCAAAGCTGGTTGGGTGGTTGGTGCCAGTGCCGGTGAGACCAGGTGCAGAGCAAACAGGTCAGCTGGGTGTAGTGTGTCTTGAGGTCTTTGCGGTCAGGAGCAGGCAACTTGGAGAGGCAATCTCGGGACAGCAGCACCACTTAGGAAGTGGGTCTTGTGTGTCTTGATGTCCTTTGATGGGTGCTTGATTCTGGGGTATTTAGAGTCTGGTCTGGACTCTTCTTCTTGGTGTTTGCCATAAGGGTCTGGTACCCCGGGTATTGGCATGCTGCAGCTCCGGTAGATCCTGGTGTCTCCAAACTTGTTGAGGCGACAGAACTGACCCTCCAGAGCTGATATACCTTTTCTTACTTTGGTGCTGTGTCGAGGTCGTCAGAGAGCAGCAAGTCGACAAACAGGACTACACGGATCGCTGCCTGTGGTGTGCAGAGGAGTGATACCTCCACTCCAAGGGAGCTTCTTGGTGATTTCTAGAAGGCTGGAGGCGCTCTGGGGTTTCAGTCCTTTGAGTTTGAGGACGACACAGCAGGCAGCGATTGTCGAATCCTTGAGGCAGCAGGAAGGGATTGGTGCCTTTTTTTCTGCATCAGGGCTTCAGTTCTCATGGAGTGGGTCTTCTTTGCCCTGGTCTTTTCTTGTCCAATGCATCTGATGTTCAGGTCTCAGGTGCCACCTAAATACTGAATTTAGTGGCATTACAAGCAAGGGGAGACAGGTAGTAGCCTATGGGCTAGCTACATTTATGCTGTCTACACCCTGTAGTGACCACTTCCTTTGGAAAGAAGCAGTACCCTAGCCCTGATAGGTTGTTTCTCCACCATCCCAAGATTGTGGAATTTCAAGAAAGGGGTGCAAGGGGAGCCGGAAAAGGGTCTTAGCTTCCCCCATAATGTGGTGGTTTCCGGGTTGGAAGCTTCCCAGGAAGGCCATCCTGTCCTGGAGGAAATGGGAAGCACCTCTGTCCAAAGCAGGCTTTGTCTCTGTCCTATGAGAGCGCTGGTTCTCACCCAGAAACAGGTTAGAAACAGTGCTTGGTAGGTTTTCAGGGGGCCCTCTGTGAATGTATTAATAAATCCGACACTGGTGTCAGTGAGGCTTTATTAAGACAAATATGTTGGCACCAAGCATCTTAGAAATTAGTGAAGCCATCATGAAGCTAGGAAACTCGTTTTGACAAGTATCCAGCCCATGTACTCCTATTGGCTTCCTTGTGCACTTACAAATCTCAGAATAGACTGGACATTGTAGGGGAATATCGGCTGATGCTGATATGCCTTCACAAAGGATACAGTGCACCCTGCCTTAGGGCTAAAGGCCTGCAGTAGGGGTGACTTACATATATCGTATGCAGTGTATGGGGGCATGGCACTAGGGCTGCATGCCATGCTGACTCTTCGGATTTCTCTGCACCAAGACACACAACCTGCAATGGTAATATGCATAGTCTTGTTGAGGGTTCCCTGTGGTGTCGCAATACATGCTGCTGCCCCAGTGAGCCCTGTTCAGTACCCATGCCATAGGTACCAAAGGTACCTTTTTTAAGGACTTACAGGGGTAGCTGAAGCTGTTCCAATTGTGGTACATTTTTAGGGAAAGAACACTGGTAATGGGAACCTGGTTAGCACGGACACTACACCTCAGTCAAAGTTGCATCAAAAACAAGGCACAAAGTGGGGGTACTGCAACAGACACCCAGCTTCCCACACATGATCAAAATATTTATATAGAAATTAGTTGTTTTTTATAAAGAAAAAGGCATTATTGTAATTGCTGGCATATCTTTGTGTTACTCTGTCATCACTAATTTTGTGTATTCCTATTTTCTTTTAGAATGTAAATAAATGCAACATTTTGCATTTTTGTGGTACATGCTGTCCCAATTCTTTATTGTTTTTTTGTTATGCATTAGTATGCCATTATTTCACAACCATTTGGAGTTTTTATATAAAGACTTATAATATTGATGGTTTGGAATAACTTCTTTGGAAGCATTTGTAGTATAAGTATATTTCAGTGAAAATAGTATCACAGGGGCCCTAGTAACCAAAGAGACAGGGCTCCTAATTAGATTATCAAATCTGCAAATATCATGAATTTATGACAATCTGTATTGCCTTGTGCGTTCTCTCTCTCACTCTCTCTCTCTTTTTGATGGTATGGATTTTTAACTATGGTGTATCAATCTTTACATTAGTGTTTGTTAATTGTTTTTTTGCATGTTTAATAGATTAACATTGGAATTGTTTACAGATGAAAGCCTGCTTATATTAAAAAAATATTGTTGTGATGAATAATCTTGTGGCACTATATATTCCTGCTGGTGGGCCCATATGTATGTGAATGGGAGTAGGAATTGACCAGTGAAGTGTGTAGCAACTGCGATACATGAGTGTATGTGATTGGGGAAAGGCCGTAAGCCAATGGGAATATTTGCAGATTTGGTATTAGTATATTTAGCTATGCTTTAAGATGGTGACAGGGGCCCCATGTATATTTAATAGTGAGTGGTGTCCTTCAGCTGAGGAGGACCACATGCACTTTTCTCCTAGTCCCCACTTTTGCCAGCACAGTTAGACCTTGAGCATCATCTTGGTCAGAATAGCAGTTTCCTAGTACTGCCCCTAACTGGAAGGCTAGTGTTAGCTGTGCTGTTCTCCACAGGGGATTTAGTGACTCATAGCTACAGCATTGAGGCATAAAGAGAAGCATGTCATGAGAGAAAAGATATACTCAGCCTAGTAGCCATTATACATTTCAAATATGAAAATGTACAAGCTGAATCTTTAAAGATAAGTTTCTATGCACTTTGGATCTGTGCATTGGTAGGCAACTCATGAGCAATTGTATTGGTACATTTGACAGCAATGATTTATCATGCTGGAACACACATTGCGTGGGCTTGTTTGTTAAGGTGTTACTCTATTCTACACAGGTAAATGTAAAAACATTTGCATGTAGAAAGAATTAACATTCCGATGTGGTGAAATGTACAGCATTGTGACGATGTATTGCCAAATGTGGATAAAGATGCCCGACGTTGCAGCAAAACAAGAGTGGTAACTTTAGGATTATTTTAGGACTGGCTAGATCTCACCACACAATAGCCAATAGTTTACCCTTTAAAATATCTACTGCAAGGGGAGACTGTGGCTAGCTCTGAGGTGAAAAGACAGTAAATCCTGCTTCACTTCCAGCATTTTGCTTCGGCATTGGTAGCAGCAGCCTCCTACAGATCCACAGGGTTAAAATGGGTTAGGTTCCTGCTGACAAGATGGACACTACATAGGGACCTGGACTATGTGTTGTGGATACTTCCTTCTGGTTCAATTGGAAACAGTGGATGGCAATGTTAAGAGCTAGCCCTAAAGACATTAGGATACTTCTTTAAAAGAGCTGTGCTACAGGTCCTTTTGGAAACTCCTGGGGCATTTGTTTAAAACACCATCTGGATGTTCAGAAGCATCTAGTTAACCAAAAAAGGTTTGACCAAGGGAACTTCAATATTTTATTTTTATTCTGTTCGAAGGTTTAAGGAGAGAAGGTTGCTGTTACAATGGGACTGCTTGCCTTTTGTATCAGACCTTGTGGAATTCTTTCCAGCTACAGCTATGTACCACTGAACATTCTAAAAGAGTGAGTTTAATATGGGTAATTCAAAGCATGTCAATTAGATGGTGGATCCTGTTTCACATGTTTTATGTTTCTTATAGGAAAATATCAAAAGTATTTTTCCAATGCTTTCCTATGTGGTGGATTTTGTTTGCTAGTAGTTTTCAACCCTATATCTGATTTTCTTCATTTTTGTGACACTTCACTCATTCAATATTGTCTTTTTAATTGAACTAATTTGCAAAGATGTGTTCATTGTTTCTTTAAGGTATTATTGTGTGGTCGTTGTTGCAGATAGGCAACACTCACCTTCTTTTAGGAATGCCTTTCTGTATGCGTCAAGTTGCCTACGATAAAGCAGGAATTTTTCACAGAATCTCTGCTCATCCTTAGTTCGGTACAAGTGGAAGATCATTGACAGCTCCCATGAACACTGTGGCCTCTCTGTCCCACACTCTAACAATCTGATCCTTCAAAGGAGAGACTGAGATATATGAAAAGCATGCATGTTTTATATGTGTTTCTTGATGGGGCTTAGTTGCTAATGTGACAAACCTTGGAAAGGAAAAAAACTAAAAGGCAATGGTCAAAGTGCATTGTGGGTAAGAAATATCAATGTGAATCTCAATGCATGCTTCATAATGCAAATTACCATCCAATTTTCTTGTAGGTTGCAGGGTCGTTTTCCTATTGCTAGTGATTCACTGTGTATTGTTAGTTTTAACATACATACAAAGCAAGCTATCTCTGTGCAAATGACAAATGACAGCAGTGGGCATGGAGGCAGAGCAGAGGGTGCAAAGAGTGGGCTCACAGACAGACCACTGCAAGTATAACCTGTTGTTTCCTTTTCACAATCAGTCACATTTTTTGATAATGCAGATTCTTTTGGCACTACCGACCAAAGATGCAGACATGGAGATCTGCTGTTCCATGTAGGCCTTCATTTCTGCATTTGCCGCGATCACCATGATCTGCCAAATTAATTATTGTTTGTGACTATCTTTGCATAGGACTTCTGCTAGTGCTTTTCACTGTGCGAGATTGATACATTTAGAAAGCATAAAATCTTGGCGGGCTCAATATCAAAGACTCTATGTCACGAATCCCCCACGGCGCGGTGTGCATGTGGGTAGGTAGGGTAGAACTAGACCACCCTGCATGCATCAGGGCAGGCAGCCAGTTCTTACCTGGGAGGTTGAGCCGTTATATAAGGCCTTCCTCTAGGGGGATCTGGTACTTGTCACCTGCTGTAGTAACCGGATCTTGAGAACCAAACCGACTGAGCTGTTGAGAAGCAGATATCCTTCACGCCGCGAGGAGGAGCCGTGGAAGCCCTGGAGGCTTGTACAGGAATCCAATTCATCGAGAGCAGCTGGGAAGCTGCTTGCGTTGCTGCCTTCATCACCAAACATGTCGGCTTGGATTGAGGAGATTCCTGAGTGGTCTGGAGCCCCGCGAGTGCGCAGTAAGCCACCAGGTCCCCAGAGACTGTTTTTATTGCTTTATTTGCCTTTGGGTGGAGCGCGCAGATATGGTGCTCTTTCGATTTTGCTGAGCAAATCAGGTTCATCGCACACATGTATGAGACGTATCACACCAACGTTTAACTCGTTTTCATTACTCTTGACATAGCGCTGACTCTCATAGAGAGAGCCTTTCCACGCTACTCAAGTACTTTCTCTTTGGCTGAGATTACCTCCGCTAAGCTGCCTACTACAAGAGTGCTAGCATGAAAGGGTTGCATGTAAGTACATTGGCAGACAAGGAGGGAGGGCGTTGATGACCGACCATTAGAGAGTGAGTGAGTGAGTGGTTACTGTATTAATGTTTATTCTTTCTTTCATATACAACGCGCTGTGAGCTGTTGATGGAAATACCCAAGTGTGAGCATATTCCAGTGATCCCCGAAGTAGGTGATTCGATTTGCCCTGGCCAAAGATATATTTGATCAGACATCTGGAGAGAGAGTAGTGTTTTAGCTTGGAATGATGAAGTGAAAAGGGAGTAGGTTGAAATGAGATTAATGAAATTACCAGTTTCAGTGGGGTGAGTGGGACAAGGAGCACAATGAATGGATTAGTTAGTAGGACTGAACCACTGAACAAAAGAGGAAACCTGCCAATATTTACCTGGGTAAATGCCTGTTTTTTAACAAATTATGCAGATTTTTGTGCTGTGAGTACCAAATGAAAGTTATTCCTCAAAACCATGTGAGAGACAATAAGTATAGCACCCAATAAAGGATGAACACTTAAATGTCAGTTTTAATTTGATGCAATAATGGGCAGCTGATACTGAGGGCTTATGTGTTTTTTAGAAGACGGATGGACAGCGCCTATTATCGCCCTTGTATGCAGGACTGAAGTATAAAGCATCACAGATCCCAAATATATGAATGTGCAATGTGTTGTGTCAGAGCTGCAAGAAATGATGGTGTGTCGCAGTGGCAGCCACCACAAACAAAAGTGGTGGGGTGTTTGGAGGGGGCACCGGGGGATAATAATAATTTAAAGAAAGAAAGACTTACCTAAAGCTGCCGGCCACCTCCCGCGTTACGCCTCGGTGTTCTTCTTCCTGGCCCCAGCAGACACCGGGACTGCATCAGAGACTTCCTGTGCAAGTGCTGAGTTGCTCTCAACCTATGAGAGATGTGCAGGGATTGGCCTGAGCAGGCTGTTTTGACACATAGCTCCGGACAGGGAGTCTGTGCTGTTTCTCCAACCCGTCTGTTCAATACAGCTGGTTTGGAGAAATCTAAGTGTACATGTGAATTTTGACATACTAAGTTGGCCGGCCAAACACACATGCACACTTACAAGTACATGAACCAATCTTCCTCCCCCTCCACTTTTCCCAGCGCCACAAATTTACCATAATCAATTAATAGGCTGTGCCTATTAATTGATTATGGTAAATTTGTTACAACAAAACATTTACATTGTGTGGATTTATTTTTCTTAAGCTGTACACGAAAAGCTACTCAGAAACTCTAGTTCTTTTAACGTAGTGAAAAAGAACGAGAAATGCAAACATCTTCACTTTCATTTCATATAAATGTTGCAAGGTATTTCAAACATTTTTCTACCTCTGGAGCCACATTTTCCTATACACTGTTATAATTCCCAATCCTGCACTCCAAAGCAGGAGAGGAGTTGGACTAACAGCTAGGGTGATCGACCTCGCATCTGAGAAACTGGGTTCGAGTCTCGGCAACGACAATGAACAGCCTGTGATTCTGGGCAAATCGCCTAATCTCCCCGTGCCCATCCACAAAATGAATATGTACTCGTGTAACCCAACTGGTCCTATGTAAAAAGCTCCGATACCTTCGGGTCAAGTTCGCGCTATATAAAACTGTGTGTAAAAAAGAAAATGCTAGCAGCAATGGCGTACAATATTTTTTTTTCCAGTAGATAATTAAACAAAAGAATAAAAAACATTGATATTAAAAAAAAATAAAGCAAATGTTGCTGTGCACCCTGTGTATAGTATGCTTCGCAAACGTATATTAAATCTTGCCCTGCCCACCTTCCCACTACAGGCCCTGCGGTTTTCATAAATTAGAGATGTAATCAAATCCGGATTTCGCGGTCTTCCCTCAGAAATGGCTTTAGGAGACAATGCAATCAAGGGCAAACATTACAAAGCCATTTAAAGGATTTTAGTGTCTTTGCTCTCAATCTGCAAACACACAGAAGATTTCTAAGCACACAACATATCAGTTTATATCTTCCCAACAACTGTGTCTTAATGAGATTTCATCAATTCACCAAAAAGGAAAGAAGGTGACTTTCACAGTAAAGCTTTGAAAATAACTCGATATTAGTCTTAATTCTGTGGTGCGCAAACTACTCTCAAAGCCGCCTAGAAAATCGCTGTCTATTCTTGTACATGAATATGTTCAGAAGCCACTGCGTGCCTGTTCGAAAGTATTTCAGATTACCATTTTCCGAGCTCTTGTTTGTCCTTTGAACTATCTGTCCTCGAATCCCTCCCAAAGGATGGGGACACGGTGCGCGTTAAAGTAAACCTGCTGGAAGGTGCCAGCAGGTTTCCTTTTTAGGTCTCGCGAGCCAAAGGCTCGTAAGAGACATTTTATAACTGGGTTTTTCAAAGTGCTGCCGTGGCCTAAAGCTACAGTGCACGTGAACGTGCACGCGCGCAGCCGCCAATCACTGCTGCGCGCGCACCACTCACGTGCTTGCCACACAGCGCTCCCGTCCAAGCGATCGCGATCACTTTCGCTTTGATCGCGATCGCTATTACTTTCGTTTTCGGCCGCGCGGAAACCTCCATTCTAATACTTACTGTGAATAGGCTGAGGCTATCCTGCCATTTCTTTTGAACATGCACTGAGTGTGCATGTGTCTGCAGTCTTTCGCATGCACCAGCCCCCGTTCCTACCATCACCTTACTGCCAGTGCTGCTTGGCCTCTTCCCGCCCAGTTGCTTTCCCCATTCCTATCCCGGGTACTCTGTGGCTCAAAAGAGTGAGCTTTCCGTTGCTTCCGAGGGCTTTGGCACAACATTAAGGCTGGCTGTGAAGTGTCATCCCCTTACTGGAATGTCACCCGTTGCTTAGCACCCTCCCCCCCGAACCCTTTTAAACAAACAATTCATCTTCAGTTGTTAATGTTCAGTTGTGTGATTTATAAAAGAAGCGGTGAAAGATACCATCCTGCGTACGTCCAGTAAGTCACAATGACGCAGGCATCGCTTGATCACTGCGCAGCATTTGTGGTTGTTCTTCTAATGGGCATTTGAACAGCAGCGTTGAGAGCGCAATCACGACTCCAAAATGTGCGTTTGTTAAAGAAACGTCACGTTAAGGTTGATGACTGGCACGCTCACAAAATAACTGTGAAAGAGTTGTAAATTGTAATCTTGCACCATGGACACTGCAGGGCTTAAGCCTTTCACTGAACAGGTCACGCGTCTTTTATTGTATACACGACCCATATTGTAATGCACTACTCGAGTTCAACAAGTCAATTTTGCCATCAAGCCCGGGCAATTGGCATTTGTTTTTCGTTTAACATTTTTTTCACATAAATGTTTCATCTTACACATACGTTTCTTAGAAAGTTTATGGCAGGTATGTAGTGTTATGTGGTAGCTGTGAGAACATTTAATCACTTTCATAGCAAATGTATCATCTTATTCTTTACATGTTCGCATCAACTATCAAAACCCGTTGTAACTGTTCCGGGTTTCTTACCAAGTGAGTTTTCATGTTAGCGGATATTTCATTCACTTTATCTTCAAGTTGTTATTTGCAATGTTACTTTGGTGGTTTCATTGCCAGAGCAGGCCATTTAGGAGCTGGGGAACCTGGTTCGAGTCTCGGCGTGGGCTCACCATCCTGTGATTCTGGGCAAATCAATTTATATGCCTACCAAAAACGACTGTGTAAAGTGACTGGAGCTCATATAAAGCGCTCCAATGAGTTAGCGCTATATGTCAAACTGCAAAATAAATACTTTGAATGGAAATCCCCTTGCTTCTTAGGGGATGGGGTGGTGGGGGTGTCTGGTCTGTCTTTTATGCTTATCATGGTGATGTCTTTCGCATGGGTGTGGCTTATTTATTTAAGCGCGGACGCAAATGTAGGCACATTGCTCGTACTGTTGCAGCAGCACTCCATTCCGGGTCACGTCGCGTTCAGGTAATCCATGTTCACTTTACACATATTAATTTTACGGGCTTGGGACAATCTGGTAACCAAGTATTTTAGATTTGGTTTATGCTTCTGTCATTTTGCTGGTTAGCTGGTGATACGATCTCCACTGCCGTTGCTTTTCAACATTAGTGGGTTTTGACCAACAGCAGCTGGCATTGGTTTTCTAGCACAGAACATGTTGGTGGGTGGTTTAAGTGGTTGCATGGGGGTGCAGCTTAATCAGGGTTTTATTATTGAAGGTTAGTTACTGACAGCGTTTGGTTTATGCAGTTGAGCCTGGACAGATTCTTCTGTTTCCTCCTTCAATAAAAGTGCGCGTTGTAAGTTATGTTAGACACGTTTGATGTCTACAACGCACTGGGTTCTGTGGTCACGTTCTTTCGGCTTTTTGAATGGCTGCAGATATGTTGTCCACTTAATCTCCCCTGCACACTGCTTGCGCTATAATCAACAGCTCGGGCCGAGTCAGGTGCATGACACAAACCCATTGAAAACTGCTTTATTCCTTTAACTGTTCAGCAAATGTTCCTTTATCCATCTACGTGTAAGCGTTGGACCTAATTGCTTACCTGGCATGGATGGCATGTCAGTGCACACCAGCTATTGTTGTAACAGCATTATAGCAAATTTGTAATTACATGAACACAGTTTGCAAGAAAGCATTGCCTTTCTCAATAAACATGTCATAACATTTTAGCAGCCTTTCAGTAACTTATATTGCACAACTGCTCACCAAGCTACAACTTAGAACAACAAGCATTGGCATAGCCAATAGGTCTCGCCTTTGGGACCATATAAGTGTTTAGCCATGCAACAGTTACATAACTAAATACTTATAAGGTCCCAAAGGCGAGACCTATTGGCTATGCCAATGCTTGTTATTTTTGGGCCCCGGTTGCTAATTAGACCCGAACCCAAACAATTGTTCAAAGTATCAAATACCATCTGCCACTCAGCTCGCTGGCATTCTTTTTATAATTTTGAAAAGGCTCTGGCATGCCGTATTCCTTTCCTCAAATATACTTTGAAAATTGGCCAGTTTTACTCAACGTCTTTAACATTTTTTTTATCACCCCATGCTACAGAACGCCTCTTCTGAATCAATTCTTGTTTTTTACATAATTTATTTTACCCCTGCTGTTTCTTTCATATGTTATTCCAAGAATAAAAGTGTAGAGATTGCAATGAGCTCAGTTATGTATTCTACATAAACATTCATGCTGTAGATACAGCGACAGACAGTGTCCCAGATGCAGCGTGCCATATGTGACAACCTACAATGTTTGCAGACCCCAGCATTTAGGAAATGTCTCCTAATATCCAGAATATGCAAAAGCACACTCGTAAATTAGACAAATATGTATTTTTCTTTTTTTACGGGAGGACAAATGCTGGCAACTTCAATAAATGACGGATTACTTCTCATTTTAAAATGTATATGTCTGAAACCTGCGATTAAAGTTACCCATAATGCACACATGTGAAATAGATTGGCCTCAGAAGGTGGGAGTTGAAAATAGAGATTAAAATGGGTGTAAGGAAGATCCTGGTGGGCAATTGATATGACTAGAACAGAACAGTCTTCGACTTGTTAAAGAAAAGAAGAGGTGAGAGGCATTTTGGAGGTCCAGTGCATGTGGCATTGGTGGAGCAGGCGTGAGCCAAGGCCTGTCTTTGTGGGTGTAAGTATTTTAAGGCACCAGTATCCTTACTGTTGTAGATTAAATATCAGATGGATTATGAAACAAGAGAACTATGAGTAGGAATTTTGGGGCCGTACATTTCCATCAATGACCAGAACCCCTCCCATATTTGCTCCCATTATAACTTATACCTTATGGAATGAAGAACAGCTATGTGGGCCAGGATTTGTTGTGTGGAATTATGCATGGAATTCACAATTCCATAAGGTTTAACACACACACTTACCACCTGGTATAACCAGGTGGTAAATGTGAGTGATAAGACTGGAGCAGGGTGCGTGTGCAGGGAGGGAGATGGGTATGGTGGCAGAGGAAAGGGGAGGAAGTTGCCTGGCAGCAGGGAGTATTATCCGCTCATACAGTGCCAAGACAAAGTGTTGATCAGGGCCACTAACCAGGTCCAGGTTTAAAATAATGCTTTCCGAAATCAGGTCCAGTGTTTTCATATCAGGAAAATTCAGGTGTGGAAACACCAGCCCACTTATTCCCCTCTGCACAACTTGTAATCAGGGCCATCAGCTTTTCTGTCTGGTTCATTTTTATTCAAGTGTCTATTACTTTATGGTAAAGATATGCTTTTGTTAGACCTGGTCCATTTTGCAGGTTTATCCCCAAACATTTTGCCTTTTGCCTCCTATTTTCCTGACTCTGTTTTCGTTGACAATAGGACTCTGGGCACTTTCCTGATCAGTGCTATAGTGTATATGTTCTCTGTGTAAATTGTGATTATGATTGTTATCCATGATTAGCATATTCGATTTACTGGTAAGTCCCTAGTAAAGTGCGCTGAATGAGCCAGGGCCTGTAAATCAAATGCAACAAATGGGCTTGCAGCACTGGTTGTGCCACCCACATGAGTAGCCCTGTAAATGTGTCTCAGACCTGCAACTGCAGTGTCTGCACATGCAGTTGTGAACAGCCATGTCGATCTGGTAAGTGCACCCACTTGCCAGGCCCAAACCTTCCCTTTTCTTACATGTAAGGTACCCCTCGGGTAGGCCCTATGTACCCCATGGGCAGGGTGCAGTACATGTGAAAGGAAGGACATGTGCTGGTGTGTTTTACCTGTCTTGATGGTGAAATACTGTGTATTTCGATTTTCACCATTGAAAGGCTTTCTGTCCAATAGGCTAACATGGGAGTTGCCTTGTAACACCTTACAGTGTATCTTTCCATTGGTGCAAGATGGAGAAATTGAGTTTAGGCTCTCTGAACTCAAAATGTATTAACACATTTTAGTGCAGGTGTTTTTGAATTGTGTGTTTGAAAATGCCACTTTTAGAAAGTGGGCATTTTCTTGCTTTACCATTCTGTGTGTCTCTGCCTGGTTGTGTATTCACCGTCTGGTTTTGAAGTGACAGGAGCTGGGGATGTGTATTTACTCTAGACGGTCACAAGGGGGGTTCGAGTGTGTCCTGCCTTGTCTGGGTGACTGATTGGCAGGCTGAATAGACCTGGTCTGCATTTAGAGTGGTAGGAGGAGTTTCGCTAGCATCTGAATAGGCTGTGTCTCCTTTGCATAATGCTGTCTCCACCCCTGTGGTCAAGCTGGACCAGGGAGGACAGAACTGGTTTATACTGAGCTCTGAGACTCTGAAGCAAATAGAACAGTGAGAAAATGGGGTATAAGTATGAGACCTTAAACCCCAGGACTTTAGATTACTTCTGGAAAACAGAAGACCCTGCCAAGAAGAAGAGCTGAAGAGCTGTGTGAGGAGCACCACCTTTTCTATGTGATGGGAGAGTTAGCCTGCAGTTGCTGCTTCTATCTGTCACTGAGGAAAAGAACGGACTCTTTTTGCCCTGCTGTGGAATCCCGCTTGAGATGGTCTCCAACGGCTTGTGCATGCTTGCCTCCTGTTGGAAGTCTCAGGGAGATAAAAGACTTTACCTGATCCTTGCTGGATCCCAAAGTAAACCTGCCTAGAAGGAGAGCTGAAGAGCTGTGTGAGGAGTGCTGCTCCTGCTGTGTGAAGTGGGGGTTGGCCTGTAGTTGCATGTGAAGTGCTTCAAGCTGCCCATATTTAAAGGGCGGGAGCTGGTTTCCCTTAAATCTACCCGTCAGCTCCAGGGTAGCGCTGTGTACTTGGTGGAGGTTGAAGCGCTCTGTCTGTGCCTAAGAACACTTGTTTCCGGGCTCCAGCCTGCTGTCTGTGATGAGGGGATGTCTGTGCAGGTCGACTGCAGTACTGGTGCAAAGAACTTCTGATTGGTATGTTCGAGCACGGCCCCCTCCCCTCCCTGTGAAGACCCGCTTGTTGCATGGCCGCAGCACCTTCAAAGAATCTACTGGAAGATCTGAGAGCCATTCTGGGCCTCACATTAAGGAAGCACCCGCAGGATTGAGGCCTCTTCCACTGGCTCATCTTCATCATTGCTAGGAGCCTGCCAGGCTTCAAAGAATTGTCCGCCTGGCCTGTGTGGGTCCCGGCAATCCCCAGCCCTCGTACAGGTGAATTACACCGCTGTCCAACCTCACCTTTGCAGACGGGTAGCTCCCGTTTGCTTTCCTTACATGCAGGAAGACAGAGCTGGGTCACTCTGCAGATTTCCATGATAGTGCATTCGCACCCTTGTGTTGATGCATGGTGGTAGCAGCCTGGTGTCTAGTTTAGAGAATGGGGTGAGACCTCAAAGGAGTCAACCGCTTCATTGAAATTGAGAATCCTTGAAATTACTATGCCCTACGTGGTGAGTTTTATTTACCACATCACCCGTAATATAGGCACAGGTGCACTATAACCATGTGATAAATACAGTTGGGGTGATTTTGGATGAACTGTGATGACATACATACCCACATAAGGTGATAGAGTGTTTTTCTCGGTATAACCAAACTGCTGCATTTTATGCCCTGATGTCATGGTTCATTTCATTTTATACCTTGCATTGATACGATAAAAAGTATCATTTCAGGAGCTACATAATATGCGTGCAGTGATGATATTGTGATGAAGTGTGCAACCTATAAGTTATTACTTTATTGCACTACCTGTACTGTAATGACAATTGCGTAGTTGGCAAAGTGATTTATGGTTTATCTAATTGTGGTCTATGTGTTATATACAATATAAGATAGTTTTATATACTACTGTGTGGAGTCTCTATTGTGGTGGAGGAAGCCTACTAAGATAACGGTGCGGCGCCCCTGTGGGGGAGAGCATGGCCACCGGCTCCAACATGGCAGAAGTCGCATGTCCCAGCAACTGAAGGCCCTGGCGAGCCACAGGAGAATATTTGCCACCATGCAGTGGACTGCTGGTCCAATCAATATATTGGTCAGCCCCAAAGTGGAGCCACTGAGGGGACCTACGCTTGGCCCTGCATGCAGTTACAGCGCTAAGTGGCGAGGCTGGGCCTGGAGGGCTTGAATTGCAGTGGGAGGCCAGGGAGCACCTAGCTGAGGCACTAGTAGCATTTGACACTTTTAGGCTGCTGACAGGATCAGGCAGCACTTCTGGCTGGTGGAAGAGCAGCTGGAAGGGCAATACACTTATCTTGGGAAGTCCCTGAAACCAATATGCAAAAGATACTGTAAGTGGAGGCCCCACGGCAGATCCTGATGTGGGCTACTTGTACTGAGGCAATATTTGGCCTTTTGCACCCATAAATGGCACCTGCACAAAGACTGTCCCACGTGGGCTATTACTGACTGCACCTATTTTCCTGCTCAGGATCCTCCGGACATTGTTGGGACTCTGATGGGGGCAGGAGACTATATCCGCCAGCCTTCCTTGCTGCCACCATGTCAGACCTCAGGCACTGGAGCACCATAAGTAAAGCAAAGGCGTCCCGCGGATAGCCGAGGCTGGGAACTCTCTCTTGGCCCCACTTTTTGAGAAAACTGTGGGAAGGTACTGAGGGCGAGGCTGATTTTTGTTTTTCATTGACTTTGGTTGGCATTTTTCGGTGATAATTGTGTTTGACCCACATGTATTTCTGCTTCGGGCTGCTTTATATATTACACACTTGGTTTTATTTCCTATGATGAGTAAACTGAAAATGACCACTGCATTGGGTGCTAATCGTATGACCCTTGACGTTTTTTGGCAGCGGGCGGTGGGAGTTATTAGTAAATAAATATAATTAGCAGAAAGGAGATTGTCCTTATCCTTGCCTTCTCCACCGCATATGTCTTCGATGAAGGACTTGCTGACTGATGAGATAGAACTCTGATTAGAGAGTGCTGTAATAATACCTCTTTCACAAGGGTGGTAATGAAAATCACATCAAAAACCTGGGTAATACCAGCCTAGCCCAGAATACAGGTGCAGAAGTTATAATTGATACATGAGGAGGAAAGAGAGTAGAAAAAGGGACACAATCCAACAAACTGTGTCTTGTCGCAGAAAAAGGGCCAACATGGCCAAGATTAGGTGGGGATAACTATGGCCTGGCAGGTGGGAGAGGGCAGGAAGATTTATGAGGATATGGCACTTCTTATAGCAGATGCTGTAAAACCCATCATGGCTCGCCTGGGAAAGATTGAAGATCAGCTTTCGTTTTAAGAGGTTTATATAAAAGATGGGTTTAGTCCAATTAACACTGAGGAGGTACTAGTAAAACACGCTAATGATAATGGTCAAGGAAATAAGTCTTGTTCATTACGACAGGTTATTGTGGATTCAAAGATTCCTCCCAACTGCTCAGTTCTGGCACTCTTGACATCACCTTGAATTGATACCTTTATCTCTGGGAGTTCACGGAAGGGAATTAATTGATCCCTTAAGGACTCCCTGAGTCTCATCTCAAGCTTTTCAGGCTGCCAAGAAAATAGCAGGTGTGAGGAGATCTCCACCTTAACGACAGTCTACTCCAGCCTCTTACCCCAACAAAAGGCCCTCTGATCATTTATATTTACCACCAGAGAGCATTCAATATACTATAATTCTCACAGGAGTCCCCTCACAGCTAGAAGGGGTTAAGAAGGGCTGTCAAAATCTTCTTAATAAAGCTGCATAGTGATGCATGAGGAACGCCAATCTCCCTTCGCCTATTTGTGATGAAATCCTTGTGGCCTGGAGAGTTCACTGGGTTGGACCCACACAGAAAAACCTGGAAGGTGACTGTGTTGTAGATACATTTTTAGCGCTCCTGAGTATACACAGTACCTGGGCATAGTGGTATCCAGAACCTATTATCAAGACAGCCACTGCGGGATCCTTTAGTTCATGAGAACAGATTTAAAGTTCTAACAGGCCTAACAGATATTGATTGTAATCTGCGGGTCCTGACAGAAGTTGTATCCAAAGGGATCAAGGGCATTCAGCCTACGTCTGTTGACCCTAAAGTAGGGATCGAAGTTATGGCCATTAGGGAAAAATCGATGGCTGATTGTTTAAGGAGTTCTATAGGCCCAGTAAGGACATCCCTAAGTTACCCATTCGTTCTGATCCTGGTTTTGTTGTTTTATCATGGAATATAACAGGGGTCAATTCAAAGTGGAGCAATGAAGATTGGGTGTCCTTTGTGTAAAGCTTGACTTTATTTGTTTTCAGGAGTCATGGTCAGTAGTTGATTTTCATATAAATGGGTATCGCTCATTCTGCATGCTAGCGATCCCCACAAATTGAGGAAGGGCTAAGGGGAAATTGGCAATGTTAGTATCTGTTAAGCCTACAGCAGTGACAATTAAAACAATTTGTTCCTCTCCATGGTACCAAATATTTGTATTGTGTAACTTAGGCCTTGTAGATATGCTTATTATACATTCTTATAAAAACATTTTGATCAACGCAATTCCCAAGTAGCACATAAATTGCAAGAGGAAATTAGTACAGTAACCACTGTGAGACACCCGCTATGTATTAGTTGGAATTAGGATTTTAATTGTACTATATGTAAATGTAGAGGCTCTAGAATTTGTGAGATAGAAAATAACAAGGGCGAGACAATTTCTCATTTTACCCACTCTCCATATGGGGATGTGCAAGTGTCATTTACTATATGTTATTACCTAGTAGTTTTCTTCGTCTTGAAGAGGATTATACAGTCTTATCATATTGTTCTGATGACCATAATCTCCTAACGGAATATTTTAAACTGTATTGTGGGAGAATACAACTGCCCGAAGTTCCGATCAAAATTGATTCTAATAAGGGAGTAAGACTGAAATGGGATCGGGTAAGCCCTCTGATTTATGAGTCTAAAATTATCCCAGAGAACCTTGATTTCATAATTAATTGTTTAAAACATGATTTCTCCCCAGAGCTTATTATTCAGGGTTTTTAATTCATGTGCAAAGTCATTTCTAATGTGCTGATGATGAAATGCTCTCATCCTAAGAAGCCTTTAGCACGTTGGTTTAATAGGGCTTGTACAAAAGCTATACCAAAGGGTACAAAAGCTCCCACAGATCTAAATGGCACTCTTCCGGCCCTTCCCCAGGATAAAACCCCAGTGAAGCCACTGAGGAAGTATTACAAATCTACGTTAGAACAGAAGAATGGGGAGCGGAGGATAGAGGCCTGGCAAGACCTGGACGAAGCAAGTTCTCTATAGGATATGAAAACAATTTGGGACATTATTAATCATTGAATATTTCAAGCTGTCCCTTCCGAAAAACTGGAATCTTTGATCCTAGTGGAGACTTGTGTGACACATTTTAATCATACTGTTAATCCTTTTAATAAAATGAGTGCCCTGGCTGTGCAAGGACTAGAAAAACCCCAATTTATGAAATAAGCAATCCAGTTTAGTAAATCCATCTCAGTAGAAGAGGTGGAGATTGCCATCTCCCAGGGTACATGTTTTAAAGCCCCGAGTCCGGATGGGACACCATTGAACTTTTCAAGGAAAATGGTCCACTTTAGGCCCCACTATTAACAACTATATTTAGAGCTGCTATATCCTCTTCTAGTTTCATGGAGACACGCAACAGCTGTTCATGTCTTCAATAAGGGGGATAAATATGACCCGGGTGTTATATACCTACATCATTGATTAATTCAACGGTGAAGGCACTGGGTATGGTTATTTTGGCCATTTAGTAGATCGGGCATCTGAAAACAATATATTGTAAAAAAAAAAAACAATATGCTTTAAGGTGCTGGATGGGCAAGGAATACGTCTGTCACTGACTGTCAATCAGTACATGAAGTGCTCAGTACATCTTACCTTCATGGACTTATCTTCTGCATTTGATTCTGTCAATCGTGACAGATTGTGGACTATGCTGGGAGACTTGGGAGTAGAGGCACCTCCGGTTGTTTTATTACGTAGGCTTCATTCTAATACTATAGCTAAGATCGGGGAAAAAAACCTGGCCTCATTTATCGGCGAAAGGGGTCCACCAGGGATGTATCCTGCCCCCATTTTTATTTCTTATTTACATAAATGGGTTGGAGGCATACTTGTTGGGGAAAAAAACTTGACTTTCCTAAGATTGGTAAGGATTTTATTGCATCCTTATTATATGCAGATGATGCTGTCCTCATTGCAAGGACAGCAATTAGTATGCAGAAATCTTTGGATGCTTCTGTAGGTTTTATAGCTTCTCTGGATCTTAAAGTGAATTATGAAAAATCATATGTTACGGTGTGTCATCCCAAAAGAACAACGTCCAAAGTATTTGTGGTCCAGGGGAATGAGATTGAAACAGTCAATAGTTTTTTTCTACCTGGGAATTGTTTTTAATTCTAAGCTTTCCTAGGACTCCTTACTTACTTTAAGAGCGCTGTAAACTTTGAGAGCAGTGGAGACAGTTTTGGGATTTTCAGCCCAATTGGTCAGAGGCCAGTGAAAGAGTTGCTGACTCTTTATAGAGCGAAATGTCTTTCGATCACCACTTATGGGGCAGGAGTCTGGGGACACAGTGATTGTTCTAAGCTCCAGGTAACAGAGAATAACTTTACCAGTGCGTCAACTCTTTTTATCAGCTGTCTTGGATGTCAAACTGGGATGATGTAGCAGCACTCATGAAAAGTAATCTTCTGGGTTTTGATCCTTCCCTGGTTTGTACACAATCTCATAGTCATAATCTTTCAGTCTTGCAGGGGGCATCTTAGCTTTCGGGTTTCCAAAAAATGTAAGCAATGCCTGGTGATCTGTGACAACAGTGAATCGTTTCCATTGAGGAATACATTCAATTGTGTGCATGCCCACACCACAGCCAAGCTCTCTTTCTCTGGCTGAGAGTAGGCAAGTTATGTTTCAGATAGGCTTCGACTGACATAGGCCACAATGTGTCTCTTTGCATTCTGTTGGCCATTGTGTTGAGCAAGGATTGCCCCTAGCCCTAATGGGCTCACACCAACTGTTATTTTGGTATGTAACTTGAAGTCAAAGTAGGCCATTTCAGTTATATTCATGACAGCATGCTTAATATCTTTGAAACTCTGGTCCATTCCGGAGACCACTAAATTGGTACATTTTGCTTTGTCAAGTCTCTCAATGTGGCACTCACTGTAGCAAAGTTGCAAATGTATGTTGAGGAATATTTGGCCATGCCTAGAAAGGATTGCAACATGGTAAAATCTTGGGGGTAGGCAAGTGGATGACATTCCCTGCACCTTATCCGGATCTGGAGTCATTCCCCATCACACAATATGTGCCCAAAAAACCTGAGTTTGGTTTTGTGAAACTCACACTTCATTGCATTCAGTGTGAGACCTCCATCAGCAAGAAAACTGGCACACTTGGATAGGGGCTTTGTTGGGTTCTTCTTCGGTTCTCCCAAAGGCCAGTATGTCATCACTGTAATTGAAAGTATGAGTTGCAGGTTGGATTACTCAGCGAATACCGTCCTTAAATACCTCTGCAGCTGAAGATACTCCAAAACTCAGTATTTTATGTCTGAAAAAATCAACATGAGTCAAAAAGGTAGCAATGTACCTGCAGTTCACCTACAGCTCGAGTAAATAGTATTCTTTTCCAGGTCAAGCCGGAAAAACTCTTTGGCTCCATTCAGTGGCATGATCATTTCAGCGATGTGTGAACCAGGGTGTCACTTCCTATCAATCGCTTTGTTTGCCAGGTGCAAATCAACACAAATGTGCACTGCTCCACTACAGTCCTTTTTTGGTAATAATACTATGGGCAAAACCCATGGAATGGCACTTGTGAAACGTTCAATGATGTCATGCTTTAAAAGAACTTCCAAAACTTTCTCTGCAGCTTCTTGTAATTGGAAACCAACTCTACGGCGTCACTGAGCCACAGGGAGAATTTCTTCATTGATGTAAAGCTGTACTTTCCTTATCTTGAGTTTTCCCAGGCCATGAAACAACAATGGAAATTGGTTTGTGATCTCAGACTAAACACAGAGGTTGCAGTTAAGGAATATTAACCCCAGGTCAGTAGTGGTGGCAAAACTGAACAAACAAGCACTCGACAAAGTAACTTGTGGAACATGAATGGTGGCTTGCACTGATGTCTTTTTGTGTTGCCTTGTTTCTGTGAATGAACTTTGGCTTTCCCGTGGCACAGAATTGGTGCAGTTGTATACCTTCATGCCTGACAGGGTAAGGCGAGGCACAGGGTATAAGCCATTAAACTTTTCTACAGGGATATTTTTCATTAACATACAACTGTCTATGGTAAAAGTTATTGGGTGATCATTCACTTCCAAGTGAATTTGGGACAATGTCCAACTGAAGAGTGTTGTTTTATTTGGTGAGTTTTCTTTGAATTGTGATATTGTTTACAGGCAGCCAACACTACATGTGCACACCATCCTTTGGTAGACATCATCAGCGCACAACCATCTTCTTCTCTGGTACTCAATGGTTATGATGAAGAGCCTTGGTACGATGAGCTTGACGGTGATTGATTTTGCCTGGTTTCCATTTGTCTTATCTGATATTGCTTTTTGTTTTGTGGGTGTGGTGAGAACGCTCGTGGAACATTCTTGTGTCCATCTTTTCATTCTATCATGATGCACTTGATTTTTCTTTAGCCCAGCACACAGTTATGAAATTATACTTTTTTTCCACAACCTCGGCAGACCTGCCTGATGGCCTGACATTCATCTTCATGTGGAAAAGAAAATCCACATCAGAAGCATAGCTTTGATGTTTTTGAAGATGTCGACTTACGTGCATCTTGCTTTTGCTTATGCTTGCTTTTCACAGCCAAGGCCGATTCATTGTTTGCTGTTCCTGCTTCCATGTCAGCAGCTTGTCAGTCTGCTTTCTTCTCCTCTTGCAGCCATCAGCATTTTCTCCAAGTTGTTTGTTTCTGTCAACATGTGCCTCTAAACAATTCTGAAAGGCAGCCATCAATGACTCTGATGCACATTCCTCTCAAACTGGACACAGACGGACCTCATTCTGATATGCAATGTACTATCAGATAGGGAAAACCACCACTTTAAATTACATAAAGGTTGTTACAATGTTTTGTCTTTAATTTTTCATCCCCCATCAGGTGTTCCACAGGTTAAAATGGGGGATGACGCATTTATTTTGGATACAGAATTTTGTGATTTTACCCTGCACAAATGGCACCAGATTTAACATGCCGAAATAGGAGTGGGGTGAAAACGGATGTGAATGAGGCATTTTCAAACATTTATTAATGCTGATTTGGGCTCACAACTAAATTTGCACCTGGATCAGGATTAATGGCCACCTTCACCTTTAGCATTTATAAAATAATCACCTAATGCTTTCACATATCAGGTATCCTCTACATTGGGTATACAAAAAGTGCCAAACATCAATGATCCAAGGGTCCAAGCTATATCGTATCAAATGTATGCAGATGATATGTAAGTATAGCTGATATTCAATAGTTCCAATCTGTACAAAAAAATGGTTTAGGAGATCCCGGGGAAATTACAATTTCTGAACCACAATTGTGGTAACTGGGATCTTTGTTGTGGCATTCTTGTACGCCATTACTGTCAACCCTTAACTAGGGTGTGAAGTAGCCTTTTTAGCACTTCACTCTTGTTGTAGCAAGGACAAGCAGTTAAAGACTGCCTCGGGTAAATTCAGTGGGCTAGAATCTCAGAGATCTACAATGCAACAAATAACACTCAATGACTCATTATCCAGTCAGTGTCTTTCCTTTATCTAGTAAAAAATGTAAAACATCTTTAAAACATTGTAATCAGAATACTTTTTTTAACACACCTTATGCTAGATATTAATTACAACATTGCAAATAAGTATAAAATGAAAGATTGAAAAAGCAACTGAAATGTCTCCTACAAAGTCTCACAAATTGCAAAAAAGTTCATGTGTACGAAAGGGAGTAGCCAGAAAATAAAAATTCCCCCCACTTTGCAATTAAGCTCTTATGGCACCAAGCAAGCAATGTAAGTCATTGGACCCTCCTCACAAGTTCTTTCTTATCTTTTTTTTGTTCAAGCATCTCTCCATTCATCTTTTCATCCTTCCTTCCATCTACCCACTGATATACACCATTTCACCTTTACATTCTGCAATCCGTTCAGTCTTTCATCCAACATTCAGTCTGTGACGATTCCATCATTTGATGGCCCATCCAGATCAAAACGTATCCCTCTTCAAATCTATCCATGCTTTCACTCAGTCATCAATCCTTTCACTTACCCATCCCCCCCATTCATCCATCCATCCCGTCATGTATCTATACACCTATCATTTTGCTCATCCATCCCAACTTTCACTTATTCATCTATCCTTTCATTCCATGCATTCATCCAACCTCCCTTTCACTCAGCCATATTCCGAGGGAACCACCCTCGATCGCCTAAGGCTCTTTTGGTGTCCACAATACCATGGTGTCCTTCAAAAGCCAAGCTCAATGACCCACAGTGCTAGGCTCCCAGGTATGATGATTCTTGAGCCTCACAGTATTACACCTTCTTGGGGGATTGCTAACTCATTCTGTACATTTTTGAACTTTTGGAATTCAACATTAAGGGACTGGGTACTCCCCCCCCTCCCCCCCCCCATGAATGCATGGTAATTAGTTATTTGATTATGGTCATGTCTTTATCTGCATTGGTGGAAACAATGATTTGTTTCACAGAAAGAGCTGCTGGTATGCTGGATCTCACAATAAAGTTTAGATAGGCTTCAGCTGTATTGGATGTCAAACTGTGATGATGTAGCGGCACTCGTGAAAAGTAATCTGCTGGGTTTTGATCCTTCCCTGGTTTTGCACGATCTCGTGGTCGTACTCCTGCAGTCTTGTAAGGGGGCATCTAAGCCTTCTGATTTCCCAAAAATGTTAGCAATTCCTGGTGATCTGTGATGACAGTGAAGCAATGCATCCACCCACCCTTCGACCCATCCATCCATTTACCCATTTACTAATTACACTCATCCTCCCATCCTTTCAATCACTTATCCATCCATCTTCCTTTTCACTCATTAATTTACCCTTTCACTCATCCATACATCCAGCCTTTCATCCAGCCATCCATCTATTCCCCCTTGCACTCATCCATCCATTATTTCACTTATACATCCTTACATCCATCCTTTCACTCAGTCCATCCATCTATCCACTCATTGATCCATCCATTTACCCTTTCATTCATTGATCTGTACTTTAACTCATAATTCTATACTTTCTCTCATCATCCATCCATCTATTCACTCTTTCACTTATTCATCCAACCATTCACCTTTTCAGTCGTCTATCCATTTACCCTTTCCCCCTTTCACTCATCCATCCTAACATCCATCTTTTCACTCATTCAGCCATGCATATATCCATCCTTCTTTTCACTCATCCATCCATCCACCACCCGTTCACTCACTATCCATCCTTTCACTTCATATCCATCCAGACAGGCCCCAGTATACAAATGGAACTGTAGTAGTATTTGCAGTATTAATCAAGAATCAATTGATTTATTAAGAACTTTCCTATGTGAGTTTCCATGCAGACGTCTGAAACAGAAAATAAAATCTTTGCAAGGATTAGATCCATGCAAATTAAGGAAGCATTCGAATTTACAGGGGCATTCACTGGCCTGTGTTTCAAGGAGAGTTTGCAGAAGTACCTGTCATCATTTGAGGATGAAATGTGTCAATCATTCAAAATATGAAATTTAGTTAGGAGACTTTATGATGTAAAAACTCTTGCTTTGTGTTTAGGCGAGATGAATAGAAGTCTATTGAATGGTACCGTAGCAGAGGTAGAAAAAGGTTTTGATGATACCCAGTTTTGTTTCTTTGCTCCTGAAGTAGAGTGTAGGGAAAATGAAGAGTGATTACTGGAGGAATCGAAGAATAGGATACAAGAATTAGGACTGAAAACTTTGCACAAGAGATTGCAAAGTTTACCATAGTTTTTCAGAGAAACCAAACCATATTTGTATTTGTTGTCGACACATTCTCTACAAAAGCAAACTCAGAATGTAGTTGTGTACTCACAAACTGAACAGGAGAATAGAGATAAGTAGCAATAGTTTGCTGTATATTTATTTGTAGAAGAACTGTTTGGTTTGAGCAAAAAACAAGGTATATGTACGTAATGCTATGATAAGTTAGAGGATAATAAAATGCCATCCAGAGCAATATATAACAAGTTAGAATAAGTTTCAATTCCACCAGAACTTCAAGATTTAAATGTTAATGAATCAATTCTTATAGAATGTATATATCCTTTCCAAGCTATAGTGCATATGGAGCCAAAAACTGGTAAATTACCTCCAAAAGAGTTACAGAAAGGTCTTAAAGGTAGAGTGGCATACTTGTCATTAGATTTAAAAAAAAGATTACAACTACTGGGGTCACAGAGAGATGTTGATGATCCACTTATTATTCTAGTAAATGGTGTCCCTACTAAGAGCAAAAACATATGACAAGAGTTAGTGGATGCTAATAAAGATAGAAAGCAACATTATACCTGGTAGAAAATAATATCTATTATGGAAATATTGATGTTGTTCAAGTGAAACAAGCAGAAAGATCTACTGTGAGCATCTGGGAAAACATCTTAGTGGCTCGCTGTTTTCCCCAAATGATTCCCACTGGAGCAGGTGGCTGCTATGATGACTGCCCTGTATAGATACCAGCAGCTGAATACTGGACAAAACAATTATATTCAGAGGAGCCAAGATTTTGTAAGTGCATTCCATACATTTTCCACCTTCTGTTTGAGAGTGACTTGACTGGACTTTCATATGCTGTAAACCACATATTAATGACAGGAGTAAATCTTCAAAATCTTTATGAAAAGGAAAGTTCATGAAAAGGATGAAAACTTAGAGTATAACTTGATTAACTTCATGGTGTGTGTTGGACTTGGCCCTTCTGGCAGGTTCACCCCTGAACTTTTTTGGATTTTTACTGGTGACTTGGTGTGGTGATTGTTTGGTTTCTGCGCACTTTCCCTGTGTCCCAGGGTAAAGTGCGTGCGTGCTCTGAGTGCATGTGGTGAGATAGGCCTGCCCTCCCATAGGAATGCATGGGGAATGTATGTGTCCCTAGTAGTTCCTGATGCGTGGGGTGTGCAGGCCCGAGTTTGGTATGTGCGGACTCGTGGGAGTGAATGCTGCGCGATGATGTGTGCGGCGTGTATGTACCTAGTGTGGAAGTGCCACTTCTAGAAGTGGGCACTTCTGTGTGCAGTGTGTCTGTCGCGTGATTGGCTGGTCATGTCATGTGACGGGCTAGGGATTCCCCAGTGTCAGGATGAGTCACCCAGTGGTGAATGGGGAGATCAGCAGCTAGATGGGTGGGAGGAGTCCACCTGGGTCCTGAATAGGACAGGGTTTTCCAAACACAATGCTGGCCCCGCCCCCTGTGGTGCGACTGACGACCCTAGCCCTTCCAGTGAATAGAGTGAGGGGCTGAGCACATCAAGGGTGCTCCCCAACCAGCTGCGACTGGTTTTTCCCCTCACCCTGAACCCAGAACAAAGGGTTTGCCTGTATAAAAATGGGGCTGTGTCCCCACAGAAACTGTTCTCTTCCAGGATCCACTTGAGCGGGGCCTGCTGCTGCTGGGCGCCAGGAGAGACCGCCACTGGGGACAGCCTCCCTGTTGGAGGGCCCTGTGAGCTGGCCCCTGGGCCCAGTCTTTGCCCCCCCCTGCTCTTTGCAGACTTTTTGGTTGCTGACCTTTACTTGTAGCGCCTGGGAGCGCTTTTTGAGGCTTTATAGCGCTGGGCGCGCTGTGTGGCTTGATAGCGCTGTGAGTGCTTTGATTGTACCTGCGGGTGCCCACCCCGCTTATTTGGTTAGCCTTACGGCGGGTGCCCACCCCGCCGTACATCGAATCATTGAGGGAGCCTACCCCTCGTTGCCGCTGAGAACGTCACCGCCGCGGCCCTTTGGCCGAACCGGAAGTCAGGCGGCCCGTGTTGGGACGTGGGCGGGACGTGGCAGAAAGCAGGAAGCGGACGGGAGCCTACCCCGCGCTCCTGCACTGAAGTCGGAAGTCTGCTGACTGACGCGGGGCTCCCGTGAGATCGAGGGAAGCCCCGCGCCGAGAAAAGGAACCCGCCGAGAGAAGGTGCGGGCGGGAGCCTACCCCGTGCTCCCGCGATCCAGGAGAAGCCAGCCGAGTCCAGCGGAGCTCCCGGGAGTGAGGAGAGCCCCGCACTGAAGGAACCACCCGGAAGAAGCCGCGCAATCCGGTAAGTGGTGTTGGGAGCGTTCCTGAGTCCCAGAGGGGGACTCCAACGTAGCGCAGCCACAGGATAGTTGGGGGTGTGTCGGGGGCACGCTTCTCGGTGTCCGCCCCCCCTTAGCGAAATCCGAGCCCGGCAAGCGCCGTGCTCGGTCCTCCTCTCCGCTGCCCCGCCTGCCAGTGGGCAGCGGCAGCCGTGCTGGAAGAGGCATCGTCCTAGAGTCCAAAGGGACTCCAACAACCGGGGGCATCTTGTGTCTGAGCCCGTGTGGCTCCAACGGTGGGGGCCATTGTCGCTACGGGGGCATGTTGTGAAAGAGTCCCCCGTGTGGGACTCCAACGAAGGTTTGAGCGCGAGGCGCTCCAACGGTGGGGGCCATTGTCGCTACGGGGGCATGTTGTGAAAGAGTCCCCCGTGTGGGACTCCAACGAAGGGGGCAGCGCTTGTCTTTTGAGCGCGAGGCGCTCCAACGAAGGCCCACATTGCTTGGATGCTCTAAACGTTTCTGGGGGCATTATTTTTCTTTGCAGAGCCCAGGGAGGCTCCAGGACATGCCATATTTGTTCTAAAGGCCCAGAGGTGCCCAGGCCCCAGTCCCTACAGCTGCCCAGCACTTAGTGGGCAGCTGCCACGTTTAGGTTGTGCCTTGTGCGCCTGGCTTGCGCAGCCTGCATAGTCGCTCCCTGGTATCGCTGTATCTTGGGTATTTCTGCATCCTGAGAGGCCAGTTGGCCTGCGGACAGTTATCTTGTGTTGTGCCCTCCCTTAGGGCACTTGGTGATTTTCATACATGTACTTTTTGCGCCTGCGCAATGCCTTCATGATATTTTCTGTCCTGAATTGTGTTTACACCTCTAAATGTATTTTATGCATCCTGTGTTTATGTGCTTAGACCCCTACAGGTAGAGTGATACTTAGGTGGTTGTTTTTCCCCTAGTACAGGTGGTACTAGTGAGGTCCTAGTTCCCTGCGTGGTATTCCTAAAGGTGGTTAGGGTTGCGTAGGTGGTACGTTCTGATACCAGTAGTTACTGGTTGTGTGCTACATGTTCTATTTTTAGTGCTACAGTGATTGTGTGCTATGTTCTCAAATATTATTCCTACGTTCTAAGTGCTATTCCTACAAAGTGCTAATTCCTGACAGTGGTCCATGTGGCCCTGTCCCCTGTATATATAATCCCTTGTAAATTCTGCCCGTGCCTGTTGGCACATTGTAAAGTGTGTGTTTTTATCTAATGTGTTGTGTATAATACAAAGGTTATTTTTATATAATACCTTGTGTGGAGTTTCCTTTGTGGTGGGCCTTGGGTGTTGTTGCTGGGTGCGCGCGCAAACGCTTTACACATCGCCTCAGGGATAAGCCTGTCTGCTCGTGCCAAGCTACCAAGGGGGTGAGCAGGGGTTATCTTTGGCGTGTAACTTCCTTGCCCTGACTAGAGTGGTGGTTTCTGCCTGACTTTGGCGCAAGCCTTAGCCAACCAGAAATCCCATTTCTAACATTGGTGGCAGCGGTGGGATTTGGACTTGCGTTTGCGCTGTACCGCAGCGGCAACTGGCCGCACTACAAAACTCTGCATTTAGATAAATCACATGGTATAGGGATTATTGTTTTAAAATTGTTTTTAATTGTCATTTCTTTGGAAATGTGGTTTTGTGCACTGTGAGTTAGGTGTCCCTAGCTCGGGAGGGTAGATCATCCCCCTTAGTGCATTGTGTTTCTGGATTCACCAGAGGGTGGGATCCAGTGGTGGCAGCGTAATAGTGTCCTGTACATTTGTCCCCCGCCCTGCGCCCAGAGTTGGTACCTGTGTCACGTGGTGGTCAGGTTGAGGAATCAGGGGTGGTAGAAACTGCCTTACCAGTCCGAGGGGAGGGTTGTGTGTGGATGAGTGGTGAGTGGCACTAGGCAAGTGAGTGTGAGTTCTCTGGGTTAGAGAGCTTGCTGAATCTTTTTGTGAATTGTGTACTCCTGTTAAACTCAGACCCCTAGGTTCCCTGTGTGATCTTTTCTCTAGAACGTCTGCCAGAATGGAGCCTGCTTTTGATCTCAGTGATCTAGTTTATTACAGTATGCAGGAGTTGGAAAGGTTCTGTAGAGAAAGAAACATAGGGGTGAGAGAGTCAGACACGGTGTACGAATTGAGGAACTACATGATTGGATGGCAGGCAGATGAATGGAAACGTGAGCGCAGTGAGGAAGAAAGGGCCCGGGCCTCACACCTGGAGGGTGGTGGGTCTGTGGGGAGCCCTGAAGACTCAGAAGAAGATGGCAGTACCTGGACGCCAGTAGAGAGTGAGGACCCCGTAGGTAGGGAGTCCCTTGCTGGGTCCAGCGTAGAAGATAGCGCCTCACCCCTTTCCCTGTCCCCTGAGCGCAGTGGTAGTTTTCTGGATTCCCCAGTGAGGGTGGAGTCCAGGGGGGGGCAGCAATATAAAGTGCAGTATAGAGAGTCCCAGTCCCAGTTCCCCGAGTGTGGTACCTTGTTCCCGAGAGGAGGAATGTAGGTTGAAGTTCAGGGGCAGTAAGAAGCTGTCTCACCAGTCTTGGGAGGAGGCTGTGGAGGAATGTCATGATGCCCTGGTGGACTGGTTGGTGTTTAACCCAGAGCAGGATTTGGATGGAGTACTAAATATGATTATCAAGGAGCAGATGCTCAGTAGTTGTTCTCCAGGGTTGCGCCAACACCTGTTGAGGTATAACTCTTTTTGTCCATTTGAACTTGCAGAGGAAGCAGACCGCTGGGAAAGGACCAGAGGTTCTCTAGTGTCATTAGTGAGTGATTCCAACAATAGTGGGTCAGAGATCCTCCAGCCCAGCGTGGTGGAGGAGGCTCAGTGTAGCCCAGCTAGGTCCCAGGATAGCGAGGAGGGTGTAGGGGCTCGCTGCCTGGCTCAGTGGAGCAGGAGTGAGGGGGTGACCGAGGGTCCCCAGACGCCCGAAACCCTGCCTCAGGACTTGGATGGTTTCATGAGGGAACACCAAGTTGGGGACCTAGGCTGTCCTGTTAGTCCACTTGAGGAAGATCTCTTAGTGAGTGGAGGACCTGGGGCACCTGTAACCAGGGCTCCTGTGGTTCTGGAGTCTGGCGGTACCGCTCCGGTAGGGAGGGTACAGGAGTCCAGCGTGAGTGATTGGGGGATGAGTTCCCCAGTGGAAGAGCCGGTGGGTCAGGGACTTCCCAGTTGGGCTAGGTTCCCGTGTAGTGACCAGGGTGACACCACTTCTGTTCTGGGGGATCTCCGCGCACTGTCAGGTGGACAGGGGACGGGAGATCAGCGCCAGACAGACAGCCGCTCGACATACGTGTCATTTGATAGCCTCAGGGGGATGGAGTGGAGATCCCCAGAAGTCCTGGAGTGCCAGGCAATTATTCCACCAAAGGTTCTAGGCCGGAGGTTGGAAGGCCAGGTTCGGGATCAGCCTGACCTGAAGGGTGGGACGTCTGTAATCAGCGTCCCGACCAGTTCTTCTTCCAGAGGTACCGCCCCAGTTGGTAGGGAGCAGGGTTCTGGAAGGGGGTGCAGAGGGTGGGAGAGCCCACCTCTGCCCCCGGTACAACCTGAGGGGTTAAACCCTGGGTTGGAATGGCGTTCTAGGTGTACCCCTCGCCAGAGGAGGAGGAACCCTAGGAGAAGAGGTAGGGGGAGGAGAGCCTTCCCCGAGACTCCTGGTCCGCCTGAGGGTGTAGACCCTAGGCTGGAGAACCAGTGGCAGTCTAGTCCTGTCTTTCAGAGAGGAAGAGTGGAGAATGGCCGCTATGTGCCAGGGGTTACTACCCCCCACTCTGTGGTTAGGCAAAAACCAGTGGCACCTGGGTGGCCTAGGGCCTGGTCTTGGCCGTGGACAGCTTGGGAGTACCAGTGGGATAGCCCAGTTGGTCCAGACAGTGGTGTTAGAAAGAATTCCATGGGTTCACCGTGGCGTAGAACCGGAGGGTGTCCCTGCAGTTGCGGGCCCGCGTCCGTGTTCTATCGTCCCAAGCAGGGAAGTCCATCACGGTGGTGATTGGGCTGCCCTGCGTTTTGGCTGGAAGGGGGTTGTGTTGGACTTGGCCCTTCTGGCAGGTTCACCCCTGAACTTTTTTGATTTTTACTGGTGACTTGGTGTGGTGATTGTTTGGTTTCTGCGCACTTTCCCTGTGTCCCAGGGTAAAGTGCGTGCGTGCTCTGAGTGCATGTGGTGAGATAGGCCTGCCCTCCCATAGGAATGCATGGGGAATGTATGTGTCCCTAGTAGTTCCTGATGCGTGGGGTGTGCAGGCCCGAGTTTGGTATGTGCGGACTCGTGGGAGTGAATGCTGCGCGATGATGTGTGCGGCGTGTATGTACCTAGTGTGGAAGTGCCACTTCTAGAAGTGGGCACTTCTGTGTGCAGTGTGTCTGTCGCGTGATTGGCTGGTCATGTCATGTGACGGGCTAGGGATTCCCCAGTGTCAGGATGAGTCACCCAGTGGTGAATGGGGAGATCAGCAGCTAGATGGGTGGGAGGAGTCCACCTGGGTCCTGAATAGGACAGGGTTTTCCAAACACAATGCTGGCCCCGCCCCCTGTGGTGCGACTGACGACCCTAGCCCTTCCAGTGAATAGAGTGAGGGGCTGAGCACATCAAGGGTGCTCCCCAACCAGCTGCGACTGGTTTTCCCCCTCACCCTGAACCCAGAACAAAGGGTTTGCCTGTATAAAAATGGGGCTGTGTCCCCACAGAAACTGTTCTCTTCCAGGATCCACTTGAGGGGGGCCTGCTGCTGCTGGGCGCCAGGAGAGACCGCCACTGGGGACAGCCTCCCTGTTGGAGGGCCCTGTGAGCTGGCCCCTGGGCCCAGTCTTTGCCCCCCCTGCTCTTTGCAGACTTTTTGGTTGCTGACCTTTACTTGTAGCGCCTGGGAGCGCTTTTTGAGGCTTTATAGCGCTGGGCGCGCTGTGTGGCTTGATAGCGCTGTGAGCGCTTTGATTGTACCTGCGGGTGCCCACCCCGCTTATTTGGTTAGCCTTACGGCGGGTGCCCACCCCGCCGTACATCGCATCATTGAGGGAGCCTACCCCTCGTTGCCGCTGAGAACGTCACCGCCGCGGCCCTTCGGCCGAACCGGAAGTCAGGCGGCCCGTGTTGGGACGTGGGCGGGACGTGGCAGAAAGCAGGAAGCGGACGGGAGCCTACCCCGCGCTCCTGCACTGAAGTCGGAAGTCTGCTGACTGACGCGGGGCTCCCGTGAGATCGAGGGAAGCCCCGCGCCGAGAAAAGGAACCCGCCGAGAGAAGGTGCGGGCGGGAGCCTACCCCGTGCTCCCGCGATCCAGGAGAAGCCAGCCGAGTCCAGCGGAGCTCCCCGGAGTGAGGAGAGCCCCGCACTGAAGGAACCACCCGGAAGAAGCCGCGCAATCCGGTAAGTGGTGTTGGGAGCGTTCCTGAGTCCCAGAGGGGGACTCCAACGTAGCGCAGCCACAGGATAGTTGGGGGTGTGTCGGGGGCACGCTTCTCGGTGTCCGCCCCCCCTTAGCGAAATCCGAGCCCGGCAAGCGCCGTGCTCGGTCCTCCTCTCCGCTGCCCCGCCTGCCAGTGGGCAGTGGCAGCCGTGCTGGAAGAGGCATCGTCCTAGAGTCCAAAGGGACTCCAACAACCGGGGGCATCTTGTGTCTGAGCCCGTGTGGCTCCAACGGTGGGGGCCATTGTCGCTACGGGGGCATGTTGTGAAAGAGTCCCCCGTGTGGGACTCCAACGAAGGTTTGAGCGCGAGGCGCTCCAACGGTGGGGGCCATTGTCGCTACGGGGGCATGTTGTGAAAGAGTCCCCCGTGTGGGACTCCAACGAAGGGGGCAGCGCTTGTCTTTTGAGCGCGAGGCGCTCCAACGAAGGCCCACATTGCTTGGATGCTCTAAACGTTTCTGGGGGCATTATTTTTCTTTGCAGAGCCCAGGGAGGCTCCAGGACATGCCATATTTGTTCTAAAGGCCCAGAGGTGCCCAGGCCCCAGTCCCTACAGCTGCCCAGCACTTAGTGGGCAGCTGCCACGTTTAGGTTGTGCCTTGTGCGCCTGGCTTGCGCAGCCTGCATAGTCGCTCCCTGGTATCGCTGTATCTTGGGTATTTCTGCATCCTGAGAGGCCAGTTGGCCTGCGGACAGTTATCTTGTGTTGTGCCCTCCCCTAGGGCACTTGGTGATTTTCATACATGTACTTTTTGCGCCTGCACAATGCCTTCATGATATTTTCTGTCCTGAATTGTGTTTACACCTCTAAATGTATTTTATGCATCCTGTGTTTATGTGCTTAGACCCCTACAGGTAGAGTGATACTTAGGTGGTTGTTTTTCCCCTAGTACAGGTGGTACTAGTGAGGTCCTAGTTCCCTGCGTGGTATTCCTAAAGGTGGTTAGGGTTGCGTAGGTGGTACGTTCTGATACCAGTAGTTACTGGTTGTGTGCTACATGTTCTATTTTTAGTGCTACAGTGATTGTGTGCTATGTTCTCAAATATTATTCCTACGTTCTAAGTGCTATTCCTACAAAGTGCTAATTCCTGACAGTGGTCCATGTGGCCCTGTCCCCTGTATATATAATCCCTTGTAAATTCTGCCCGTGCCTGTTGGCACATTGTAAAGTGTGTGTTTTTATCTAATGTGTTGTGTATAATACAAAGGTTATTTTTATATAATACCTTGTGTGGAGTTTCCTTTGTGGTGGGCCTTGGGTGTTGTTGCTGGGTGCGCGCGCAAACGCTTTACACATCGCCTCAGGGATAAGCCTGTCTGCTCGTGCCAAGCTACCAAGGGGGTGAGCAGGGGTTATCTTTGGCGTGTAACTTCCTTGCCCTGACTAGAGTGGTGGTTTCTGCCTGACTTTGGCGCAAGCCTTAGCCAACCAGAAATCCCATTTCTAACAGTGTGCCAACGTGGCACCAACAAATATTGGTATCATTGTCATTAAGAAGTCAAATGTATCTTGTGAAACGTAGGTGCACCTACTTGGTTTCTGACACTCAGTTGTGCTCAGTATGTGTGGGATGACCTGACTGAATATTTGAGAGAAGTGAACTCAAATATTAAGGACATTAATGTCAAGACAGCAAAAGATCCTGCTAATGTTTGTAGATATTTTTGCCACAGGTTTCAATCTATGCTGTCTTTCATCTGCAACTAAAGAAATCCTCCTCTTGGCGAAGTGACTGATTTCTTTTGGTGAAAAGAGTACCAAGCAAGAGGTGCTCCTCATGTTCACATGCTGTTAGAGATAACAGAATTACCCACATTTGGTCCAGTGATCAGTCTGTCCTGTCTTTTATAGAACAGTATGTGACTTGCGCCATCCCAAAAGGCAGTGATGAAAAGGGCTTGAGAAAGCATGTTCTACGCGAGATGCCAATTTGGATTCCCTCGACCTGTCATTTCTCAAGGAAAAGTGAACAGCTGCAGTCAGACTGACACAGAAAATACTGAAAAACACAAGCAATCTGAGAGAACAGTGGCTTCCAAGTTTAATGACTACAACCCTCTGATTCTGAAGATGTGGATCAACAATTTGTTGCCGACAACTCCATCGCTTTTGCTTGGTATGTTACTTTATATATATATAAAATCAAAAAAGACAGCGATGAAGCAGGTTGTGGATGGAGATTTCTGCAGAAAAGACTCTCACCAAGAAATTGTACAGCTTCAGCTTGAAAATGCTTTCCCATAGGGAAATGGGTTCCTATGAGTGCTGTGACCATTTGAACTTGGACAGTCTATTCTCGAAGTCAAGGGAAATTGTTTGGGTAAGTTTAGGAAATTTAGTACCTAGCAGGGGTCACCCTGCAAAGTACAGACATTGTGAAATCACATATGTTGGATACACACTATCCAAGAAGGGTCAACATCTACTACTTCAACACTACACAGACAGAAGCAATGTAACAGAAATCATAGAAGGAAAATATGCAGAAGTTGGATGTAATGGTTGTTTGGTGAAACATGTTTAAGGAAATTTAATTAACCACAGAAAACTGAGTTGGGAAACTCCAGACAGAAGAGAATGTTGTTTATTTGGCACTCCTACAATTCTTCAAGGTTTTGGGTGCTCAATCAGATCTATTTGGAAACAATGACTGCTATGAAGATTGTTTCAACGCTGTAAAAGACAGCATTCAATGTTCAGTCTTCCCATACCCCTTGCAAATGTTGAAAGATGAGATTGGACAGAAAGAAACTATTGCTACTGTGATTGCTCAGCAGAGTGCACAAAGCAGCCAAAGTTCTGGACCACTGAGTCAAGATCCCCTTGGATAGCCAGTTATTCAAAGTGAAGCAGCAATAGCTATGAATGAGGAAAAGCCGATGCAACAAGCAAGAGAGGAAAGTGTTGATTTCAAACATTTTGTGGCACAACTAAATGACAAGCAGAGAAATTCATATTGCAGTGAAAGATAAAATAGAGCATTGTTTGTATTCTGCATGATAGGAAAGAATGTGAATGCTCTTCATTTAAGCTAATACTACTATATATCAGTGGTAAAGCTGGCACAGGTAAAAGTTTTTTAATAAAAATTCTTACTACTTACCCACAGAGGACAACACAATCAAATGTATTGTGTGTAGTAACAGCACCAACTGGATTAGCTGCACAGAATATTAAAGGAATTACTCTTCAATGACTACTTATGCTACCTGTTGAACATGACAAATTGCAATACCAAAGGTTATCCAGTGAAGCTTGTCATGAGGTGTCAAAGGTGTTCAAGAAAGGGAAGCTTTTGCTCATCGATGAGGTAAGTCTGGTCTCCACCTTAATGCTTTCCTTTATTCACTTGGAAATGCAACTGATTTTAAGAACAGAGTACGACATGCTGTTTCGAGAAAAGCACTTATTGTCTTTGGTGACCTACTGCAACTAACCCCCGTGAAAGGACAGCCTGTTATCAAGACACTTGTCAACATTTGGCTAAACTTTGAATACATAGAACCACTGAGGAATATGCATCAAGCATCTGACATGGAATACGGAAATATTCTGAAGGACATTAGAGTAGGAGTTCTGACAAAGGAGGGGAAAGGTACCATACAAAGTTGAATTATAAACAAACTTTTCTCCTCTAAGAACACAGCAGCACAGCTAAAGTTCAAGTTAATTTAAGAAGGCAAATCTGTAGTCTGTTTAAGAGTGCTCAAATTTTAATGAAGAATTAATGAAACTGGAGAAAGAAGAAATGTTTGAACTCACAGCTATTGACAAAATGGATCACCAGGGAGTGACAATACTTCTAAGTGGAAAACTGCAACAAAATTGGATCCATTGGAGAAATCTGTATCTAGGACTGCTGCAAAACTGAGTACTTTTGAAGCATCCTTAACATGTTGAGGAAGGATTAATAACTGATGTGATGGGTAAAGTGTTTGATTTCATTAATTTTCCAAATAGGGATGAGGTTGAATACTTAACCATAAAATTTGATCAGATTGATGGTGTGAAACAGTTTGGCTGATGTATTATACATTTTTTGCTTGTAAAAGATTATATGTCCGGAGGCAGCACTTTCCACTTTCTCTAGCATATGCTGTAACTATTCATAAATCAGAAGGTTTAAGTGTAGATGCAGCTTTTTTCAATATTGGAAGTACTGTATTCAAAGAAGGTATGTCATATGTAGCATTGTCCTGAGTTAGAACATTGTCCGGTTTGTTTTTGGTTGATTTTAATGAAAAGAAAGTTAGTGCTCATGCATGTCGTTTCAGAGAGTACAATTGGTTAAGAAGTGTATATGCTCCTCATTAGGACAGTATTCTATTTATGAGAAACTGAAAATCTGTCCTAAGGAAGCTTAAAAATTAATAAATGGATGTTCCTCAAAGTAAGCCAAAGAAAGATAAGGAAGGTGGTGTACCTGTATCAAATTGGCAATAAGGCTGAACTGGCAATCCCTTACCTTTTTTTTAATGTATATAACATATCTTTTTATTCGGTTTTTTATAATGCTGTACGTAAACCCATTATTTATGAATGTTCTTTTAAACAATTGCTACTATAACCTTCTTTTAAATTTGTATGTAAGTCATGTTGCAAATCGTTTTAAGTAACTGTGCAATAAATAAATGTATTCATTCAGTCAGGTGGTGTTAACAAGGAAAAACTGGAGAATGAGGGAGATATTGTAGGCTTCCAGTTGAAAAATAGTAATGTGTCAACTGCTATGTTAAAGTTGTTCTCAAAGTACTTTTCCATTTCCCACATCTTATAAATGCAATTCAACATAAAGCAGAGCACAGATTTTTCTCCTAACTGTGTCATTGGCTGGAATGTTTACATAGTTGTAGGAATATAGTACATTCTGCTTCAAGCATTTGATATCTAGTACACATATGTAGTGGATCTATAGTATGTTACTGTCAGCACTCAACAAGATGCATATGGATGCATTATGGTCATCCTTGGAGTTTTGGAACACGAAGAAGAACATTTTGATTTCTTATTTTAACATGGAGCCATTACTGTGAAGATTGTTCTTTTACATCTACCAATCAAATTAATTCTGAACAATTTCTCTATTTAACATTAACGGATTCAAAAACTCTGCCTTTTGACAGACTGATCAAACAGACTAGCCAAAATATGCCCTGCTCAAATTGTAGATCAGATTGTATGTCTACATTAGAGTTACAGAGAAGTTAGAAACACAATTGTATTAATGATACAAAGATGAAAAGCAGATGGATCTAAAATGGAAACTGAAATTACAAACTTTAATGCAGGACAAATTTGAATTTCTGGAATAACATACACTCCAGTGACTGTCATCTCTTATGATGGACTTCATATGACTTTAGGGCACTACTCTGTGTATGTGAATGGATGCAATGCAATGACAGCAAGCTCACATTGAAACAAAAACTTTCTTTCACACTTCCAAATTCATACCTCTTCTTTCTTCAACCAAAGTTCTAAGGAGGATTACTGGCTAAAACGTGGTATACTGTGTTTGTTCTTCATGGATCATCAGTGTTTAAGACATAATTTGGCCAACCAGGGGTGTTATGTCTTCAAAACAGACTCCAACATTCAAATGTGTATTTTGAGTAATGGACTACTTGCAAATATCATAACATTTTTTTTCTGTTATGTTTCTTTAAATTAGTTCAGTAGGTATAGCTAAAATAGTGTATTAATTATTTTCCAGTGAGTGCAAGGCATAGAGTCACTTGTTTATGGTGCCATACAATTCAGTTCTGTTTTTTTCCTACAATCTGGATGATTGTTTTTTCCCACTGTTCAAGGATAAAGCTTTGTGTAGTACATCATTTATGATGTATAAGTATGGAAGCTGAGAACAGTAAAAAAATAGAAAATGAAATGCTTAAATTAAATGTATAAGTTGTTTACCATGTTACAGCTGTGTAATGCTTTATTATGAAGATATCTAACAAAAAACAAGAGCCACCCGTATGTCCTTGCGAACTGGGTATTGCTATTCAAGCAGAAACAGTGTTCAAAAGGAACTCGTTTAATATAATTAGTCAAATTAATACACAGGAAAAGACATCCCACATAAAACAATAATTTTACAGTACCCACTTCAGCCAAAGTGGGTAGACAGTATTGTAAAAGTAAGAAAATGTATAGTTTGCTGGGGATCTCCCTTTGTAGTTTGACAACTACAAAGGGAGAGCCCCAGCAAACTAGAAAAAGTTTCTAGGAATAAATGATTTTATCAGATATCCAAAGGGCTTCCATGAAATTCCAATAACCAATTGCTTCCTTCTTTATTAGCACCACAAATATTGTACTGTTTTGGTTATGGTCACTTCACTGGGGTCACAAAGTTAAGTCCAAATATAAAATGTATATAGTGTGAATACCCATCAGAATTTATTTATATATTTTTTTACTTTTATAATACTGTCTGTGCAAAATAAATAACACTCACTTCGGCTGAAGTGGGTACAGCAAAAGTATTGTTGTATGTGGGCTGTCTTCTCCTGAGGCATATGCTTTGTGATACAGCCATGCAGACACTTATTCTTACAGTTATCCACCCAGGATACACTCATACATACGCTGGGACACCCAGGCATACACTAATGCAGTCACTGACACACTCAGGCACTCACTCATACATACACTCAGACAACCCAAGACACACTCATACATATACTGACACAAGTAAGCACACATTGATGCATTTACTGACTAACTCAGACATTCACTTGTACATACACTCAAACACCGGAGGAAACACTCATACATTTACTGACACAGCAAGGAGAGACAATGATGGATTCACTGACTCAGTCAGATACCCCAAAACACACTCATACATACACTACCCACCAAAGCACACACTGATGTGGTAGTAGTAAAATACTTTATTTCGATTGAATTTACAATCATAAAAAGTTCATTTGAAGCATTACAACATTATAAAAATTAAAATCAGTTTGCCCACTGACTGCTTAAAAAGGGAGGCAATTTACATAAAAACACTGACACTCTAAGAACAACAATAATAGCGCAAATAATCAGTAAAAATTCAGTTTGGTAATGGCTGTTGAGGGAAGCAGACATTTAGGAGTAAACACTAACACTCTATATACAGGAATAATAACCGAATAAGCGGTAAAATCCTAAGAAACATTTGCCGATAGTTGAAAATGAATTTTCAAGCAGGCTTTAAGAAAGCAGGCTACAGTTTTGGCTACATACGGGGTATCTAGATTTTGAAGTGCCAGAAGAGCCGGTCTGCATCTTCTCAGCCCTATATGTCGAAGCAGAGGAACCAGCCAACGTTTCCGCGGGGACTTATAGAAACCGCAGAAAAAGGTTACATGCAAAGTTGACTGGCGAGTAAGACCGTCACAGGGACAGTTTGGTAGTTCCCGTGACCAGTCTAAGGGCACAGGCAATGAAACAAGACGATAAAATAGATCAAACCGAAATCTGGTTAAAACATATCTCTCATAATTTGACAGAAAAAATGACAGATAAAATTGAATGCCATGAGGAAATTGGACCATCGTTAAATGAACGTTTGATTTTTTCACAAGTTCAGAACACAAACGAAGATCACTCAAGTGGTCAGCACATAGCTTTTTCAAAGATTTTCTAGATATGTCCACTAAGGATTCGGGATCAGTAAAATATGCAGAGTGATTCAAATCTGACAAAAATCTCGATACATATAGCAGCCAGGGAATCTTTTTCCAGTAGGACAAAGTGAGACAGTCAGATATTAGTGACCTAGTTAGATGACATTGCTCCTGGGTCCATATACGGTGCCAAAGTAGAATCGGTTGGTAGCTAATGATATCAGTCAGATACTCCCGACCGAGTTCCACATGGGTGCCGAAGGTAGGAGCACTACGAGGGAGGGCTAGTATATATTTCAGAAAGGAGTTTTCTGTAATTTGTAGGTCGTCAGCAGGCACATAGCCCCAGACTCCTGCACCGTATGTTGCCACACTCATACACTTGGCTTGGTAAATCTGCAAGAGCACAGTAGGAGCGGGCTTACCCAATTTCCTGGAAAACGAGGTCAGTGCAGATGTTGTACGTTGAAACTGCAGTTTTTTACTAGATATAGCAGGTTTCCAGGACAGGTGATTGTCAATAAGGATACCTAGATAAGGATAGGTGGTGGCAGTTTCTAATCTGGTCTTCTCGATAAAGAGAGATTTACATTTTTGGGCTCTTTTCCCGATGTTCATAACAAAAGTCTTAGATTTATTGACTTTAAGACCAAGAGAAGACATAAATTCACAGTATTTATCTAGTTGGATCTGGAGTTGATTAGGTGTCCTAGCTAAGATGACTGAATCATCTGCATACAATAATGCAGGAATAGGGCGGGAGCTTATGCAGGGTAGATCTTTGCTGTCAACCAACATCGCTTGCTCCAGTCCGTTAGTATAGATGTTAAATAGGAATGGAGCAAGGACGCATCCCTGCCTTACACCTTTTTCAATATTGAAGGATTCCGTAAGCTCCCCTTTAATACCATATCTCACGCGTGCTTTTGCATCCGAGTATAGCTCTCGGAGAAAATTCAGCAGTGCAGGATCTATGCCCAGATTTTTCAAAATCGCCCAAAGCTTGGAGTGGATTACGCAATCGAATGCGGAACTCAAATCCACGTAGACTAGATGAAGTTTACCACCTTTGGCCCCTACATATTTACCTATAAGCAAGGTCAGATTTAAGGCCTGTTCCACAGTGCCCAGGCCCTCCTGGAACCCAAACTGTAGATCAGTTAAGATCTTATTCTCTGTGGCCCAGTCCCTTAAACGCTCCAGAATTAATCTGCCAGCTACCTTGCCTAGGGAATCCAAAAGGGAGATGGGCCTGTAACAGGCTGGATTGTCCCGATCTCCCTTTTTGAAAATGGGCAGAAGCACAGAGGTGGACCAAGAGTCAAAAAGGCCGAACTGGGTAACTGCAGACATGACCTGTGTGACAATTGGAGACCAAAGATCTATGTTGCTCACAAATATGTCTAAGGGGACCCCGTCTGGACCGGGCGCCTTACCGGTCTTTGAGGCGGTCAGTGCTGTGATTATCTCCTCTAGATCGAAATAGAGATCGATGGGAAAGATGTTATTACTAGTAGGAGCTTCCGCCTCTGGTCTGGGGGCCTCAGTTATCACGGGGTTATCCGCGAAGATCTGCGAATAGTGAGCTACCCATTTGTCAGCAGGTACTGCCACGTCTAGATGCTCTATCGCAGTTTCATCAACTAGGAAAGGGGCCTTGACTGTTCTCCAAAACATGATAGAGTCCTTGGTTAAAGTACTCTGATGTAATTGGGCCCAGAGGTTATTTTTTATTTCCTGTTTGCGTGATTGCTGTGCCATCTTATAATTTTTCCTCAAAGAGGCAATTTGGGGCTTGACCCTAATCTTTTTTTGTAGAGCGTTTTTCAATGCACGCTGCGCTTTGCGGCAGCGGGAATCGAACCACCCTCTTGAATCCTTATCATTGGCAAGAGTCTTATAGGAACAAGTGAGCTCTTGTCTGATGGCTTCTAATATTTTGGTGAAGCTAGAAAGGATCAGCTTGGGGGAGGAAGACGGCTCCAAACACTGATAGATCAGAGGAAGGGTTTTTTGAATAATCTTGCTAGTGATCTCTATGGGATTGATCGTCGACCACTTGACAGTATAACCATTGATTTTGTTCATCTCCAGAGAATGCTGCGCTAGGAGACTTGTTTTTGGGCAGGCTGAAGGTGGTATATTTAATGCTAAGGTTATGCTATTTGGATAGTGGTCACTTGAAGGATCAGTGCCAGTTGAAAATTGCTTCAATCGGTTTTTTAAGGATTGAGAGCATAAGATAAAATCAATGGTAGTGGAGGCACCTTTACCATGAAAAGTCGGCTTAAACTCTACAGCGGGACACGCTAGGATGTTGGCGAATTCAAGTTCTAATGCAAAAATACAGGTATTTAATGCTTGACCCACAGCGTTATGGGTGAAGTGGGCCAAGGGGGCATCGTGCTCGTCTGAAAGCCCACAGATACCTTTGTCATATTTGTTACACAGATACACATTGTAGTCCCCACCCCACACAAGATGACAATTTAACTCTTGACTCATAGCTTTTTGATCTTGTAAATACAAAGCAATTTCCGACAAAGATTTTACACAGTCGCTAGGTGAGGAGTTATTATACATATTGATGAGATAATAACTAGAGTTATTGTCTGGAACTATTTTAAGGATTTGGAAAATTGGCGAGACTAACTGAACTTCCATGATAGTAAAAGGAATTAAATTCGAAACACTGATGTGATCACTGACACACTCAGATACTTAATAATACATACACTCGCACACCTTGGGATTCACTTATACATACACTAACACACCCAAACACATAGTAATGCATTCACTGACACACTCACTGATACATGCACTCAGATATCCCAGGACAAAGTCATACATATACTGATGCAGCCAAGCAAACAAAATGCATTTAGTGACACACTCAGGCACTGACTCATCCATACACTTAGACACCCTGGGACATACTCATATATATACTCACACACCCAAGCACACACTGATACATTCACTGACACACTCAGCCACTCCGTCATACATACACTTAGACTCCCCAACACACAAGAAATACAATGTAGAATTTAAAAACAATTCGAAAATCACTGAAAAAAACAGTGGTTGCATGGATGTAATAGTTAGGCTCAGTTTTTACTCATACAAAACATAGAAATTCCGCAGTTATATTTAACTGAGTTAACTATAAATTACGCCCCTGTAATACACTGCTGCTGACCTCACATGTTAAATCACTCATTACATGGTCAGTGACATCACTGATGACATCTCAAATGACATCACTGATGACATCATCCTGTGAGTGTAAGTGTTTCATTAACCTTTGTGAGACTTATGCGAGGTCATAAGCAGTGTAAGTTATAGTTAGTTCAGGTAATTATGACAGCTGAATGTCTATGGTTTTCTACAAGTGAAATCTGAGTCTAACTATAACCTCGTAACCTTTGTTTTTTTCAGAGAATTTTGAAGGCTTTTTAAATGTTATTTTCTAACTATAACGTTCCTGTAACCTTTGTTTTTTCCAATGAATATATATATATCATCTTCTGTGGGCTACTTAGAGGGTTAGAATTTGGAGTCTCACAATTGAATAAACATATTCATTTTAACCAATGTATGTGTCCCTTTTAATGTAACATAAAAGCTTTCTTGCAAGGACAAAAAATTGTAAAAGTATCGAATGTAGCAGGAGCATGGAAAAAACATTGTCTGATATTGTTTCAAAAATAAAATAGATGGGGTGATGTACTCACCATTCAAAATCCCAGTCAGAGCAGAGGCAGGGCTCTGATATAATGTACCTGGAGTAGTCTCTTCCTAGTGAACATTGGACTCCTGGTCTGCGCTTCCTGTACGTTTTCCTTTCTCCCATAACACAGAGCTCCCCCTTTAAGGAAACAGCACAAAACTGTAGATTAAACCTGTGCAATTAAATTACATATCCTTCCTCGCTATATTGCATCATTCCATTTATACACAAGGTCATATTTTTTTCTTGCACTTAGTTTAGTTATCTACAAAATCATTATAAAAAAAACTGATGGAAAAGATGTATATACAAATAATATAAAGCTAGAATTTCCTAGACACTCTGACTCCTTACTTTACAAGCAAATTAATTTTCTTTCTGGAATTTAAAACTGCCTAAATTCATTGGATGATAAATATTTGTAACCCAAGCATTGAAGGATTTATGAACATTGTTAATTAGATTTAGATTCCCACTAGCTTTCACATCATGCCATGTTTCCTGTTAGCAATGCTCTCTAAAATGACCACTTTCTCAAAATATTTGCAAGACAATTTCCAATATTTTTAACATCCGCTTTGAAATGTATGCTTTGGCTTTATTTAAGTTTCCTCTTGCTCCTGTTGTCGTGAGGTAACTGCGTCAGAAATCTAGTCACGTTTACATCTAGTTTGAGTGAGTATTTTTTAATTGTAGAAAATGTTCTAACTACACTATTAGAAAGCAGCAATAGACACACCTGTTATAAGGCGATTTCCACATGCATATAGTGAGCAACTGTGCATGTGACCCTATGCATAACTGTACACAGTATACAATTTATAGTCTATAGTTACAGTAAAATTCGCTTTTTCTGACCTGCAACAGTGAATTTGTACTTTTAAATAAAAAAACATTTGCCCATATAAGATAAACTGACACATGCAAAAGACTTGTGATTGAACCCATTTGTCTGAGGACATTTCTGACTTTTCATGAATTCTCATCTTTTCAACTGCGGCAGATTAGCAGGAGAACCCACTTCGCTATCCATTTACACAATGGAAATGTATAGATGTCTAACGAATAATTCTGCATGTGGAATTATAACACTAAAATACACTTGAATTATTTAACCTTTTTTTATTTATTCATGGGGAAACTATTTTCCCTTTAGACAACCCCTTTCCCCTACACTGCCGAGTGTTCTCTGATCATTGCGCCCCCTAAAATGTACTTGGTCCTGCTCTTGACCCCCTCCCCCGCCAGAGAGCCCCCGTACAGAAATTTACAACCAGATATACTTTTGCACTCTAACTTACTCCAGACACAACAATGCCCAAATCCAGGTTCTGTCTGTGGCTAACCAACAAAATCGGTTTTTGCCTATTATCTGACATCTCCCTCCAATGTTCCCACTATGAACAACCCTCTGTTCTCAGAATGCAACAGTCGTGAATTTATTACCGAATCATGATTTGAGCTAAAAAAAAAAAGCCCCTTAAACATACTGACCGTACTGGTCAACAGACAGACACCAACTATACTCGCCATCACTGTACTTAATAGAATTCTTTCCACTCATAAGTGGCTGCAAAATATGATGTTTACAAAAACCCAAAGGATACATATAAACAGATGAATGTACTACCTGGTTGTGCAGATGCCAAGTCTGGAAATCATTTTCATTGCATCTTCTCCCAAAGATGGATTTGTAGTCCACTTTCACGAGCTGCCACTCTGAACGGAGGCTAAAGTGCCCAAAAACTCTAGGTATTGAAAAAGAGAGCAGGAGTCAATTATTATCCACTAAAATGTTGGCATATAGGCCTGTTAAATAAAGGTGGAAAAGGGAATTAGGTAGTATAATTAGCTGACACATCGATCAAAAAAAGCAATGGCTATTGACACACATGCACTGCTTGAATTTTACATTTCTGCACCACAATAACAGGCTTGCCTATTGAGATCAGGAACAATTATCACAGGTGGCACTATAACAACAGCGTGCAGTGGTTGATTATTACCTCCACAATAACAACAGGTCTAATCTTCGAGCTATGTCTTCAAAGCCTCTACTTTTCAGCAGGCTGTATGTCAGCCATCCCTGATGGTCTTCAGACTTCACATGAAGCCTTTCAGCTCTCTACTGAGACGAGCAAACCTCTCTTTCCACCTTTATGCCAATGTCAGACAACCTCTATTTAAAGTCTCATCTCCAGAAGACATTGCACTAGCAGGCACATGCATCAAGGTAGGATTTTGCGCGTCCTTAATTGCAATTATTAAGGACTCGCAATTACGGACTCGCAAAAGCCTATGCATGTAGGAATCGCTATAAAAATAGCGATTCCTACACATTCCTTATTTGCGAGTCGCAAATTGCGAGTCGCAAATAAGGAATGGCTTCCCATTCATTCCTATGGGCCTACAGGCCCAAAGGAATCAATGGGAAATTGCATGCGCAAGTGGTTCTTGCATTGCACTTAAGGAATCGCAAATTGCGATTCCTTAAATGCAATCACAATTTGAAAAATCGCAATTAATTACGATTTTTTAAAGTGCGTGGGGCAAGTTGTTTCATGCATCGCAAAAGCTAATTTTGCAATCGCAAACTGCCGATTTTTGCGATTCGCACCATTTGCGATCGCAAAAAGCTTTGTTGCATGTGCCTGTAGATCACAAAGTCATGGACGTCACTACACCTCTTAAAATGAAGCCCCATAAAATGGAATTATTTATACTCTCCCCTCTTTATAGTGGCATTCCTTCCAAGCCTGGCTAGATGCCTCTAAAATGCTTGACTGCAAGCCCTTCATTATAGAAAACGTCATATCTGTATACTTCATCCTGGATAAGGGCCTGACCCTAGCTGCACACACATATTCCCTATCCAAAAAACTACTTAGAGGAATCAATTCAATTATACCTGCAGAGAACCTTGCAACAGTGATACAAGATCTTTCAAGATTGTAATATGGGAATTCTCTACTGTTTGGGATTCATATAATCCACCTGGAGAACTAATAACAGCGTTCAGTACAGAAGCTAAACTAGTTTCAGGCACCCACAGAAGTGCTTACACCAATCTAATCTTGCCATCTCCAAAATTGTTCACTGTTGAACCTGGAAGCACATTCCAACATTCTTTTTTTGTCAATAAAATCGTTTAAAGTGAATAGACAAAACGCTTGTCACAAAAATTAACCGTATTGAGAGCACTACTATTTCCTTTAGACTTTAAATACCTCTCTTCAAAACTAATCCGAAACAGTATATCTGAGCTCCATCGGTCCTATTATCAGTACCAACCCTTCATTTGTCGCCATCAAACAAGAACTGAGTCTCACTTTTCCAGCGTGTTTCAACCTTGACTGAAGTTTAACATAAAATGATCTCGGCTTTAGTACCCACACCTTCCAATGATCCAACCTCCACTACCCGAGAACTGTTTGTTCTCTTTTTCCAAAACATACATAACATAATTAGTTGAAGAATCGCAACTTTGCTCATTCTTAGGAATATGTGTAAATTGTGCCACTTGTAATATTAATTTGAATTATGTTTTAAACCTATTCGTGCTGATATTGCTTACCATTGTGTTTAACTTCTGCTATTATTATTATTTTATGTATCTTACATATTTTACCAATGCCTGTAAATATGTCACTTGTGTTAACATTTCGTTTTGATATAAGGTGTTCAGCTGTCATTGGGTCTCGTTGACGCTAAACAAATTTGTAAATAAACAAATAAATAAATGTCAACTTTTGATGCTTTTTAAATTCTAGACCTGAATCTGGCAGTCTGCTTTGATGTGAGTATTCAATGTCAGTAGAAAAAGAGCATTGTCAATGTCAACGGTGGGATGTTTTTTAAACCATAATTTGGTTAGATTTCTTTTTTTGTATTATAATTCTTTATTAACATTTTGCAAAAGATTACATTTTGAAAACAATAGAATCGTCCGCATGTTTACAATGGCCGGATGAACAATTTAATGAGAAATGTGTGCGACATGTGCCTCTTAAGGGCTGAGAAAAACATATATCAGTTTGGCTAGATTTCTAACCTTCTTTGAGGCGTGTCACTCTAATATTTCTGCATCTGTTCCAGTGGACAGAGTTCTGCTCATCTGGCTTAGGAAGTTATAGGAAGTCCCGGATGACCTGCCCTGCACATGCTTTAGCATCTAGACACAGAGGGATAGCCACAAATGCCCTGTTCTAACTCTGCGCTCTGTTATCTAATGTGAAGATGCGTATGCAAGTAGTCTACAGTTTCGCTCTGCAGTAGGCCTCAGTTTGCATAATGGGACTAGGGTGCTCTTGTGCAGGGGATTTTGTCTTGGGCCTGGCAAGTATTATTTTTAATATGAGCCAAAATGGTCAATTTAGATTAGCAGAACACCAGGTTAGTAGAGGAGCCAATCTTAAAACACATGATGAAATATACTAAACGTCAGTCAGTGGTAATGCATAGTCTTTCCAGGGCCTTGTGGTCTTAAAGCAGATGCACTGTACCTCTCATTTGATTTATTTAATTGAATTAATGAGGGTCTTATAAGGCACTAACATATTACCACATGGCCACCTTGCACAACTCAGACTCAGGCAGTGCAGATCAAGCATGTGCCTTCCATTAGAGGTACACTGGACCAGATTCATCTCTTTGGGCTCTTTCCTATAGACGTCAATTCAACAAAATGCCAGGGGTAGCAGAAGCATCATCACAGACTCTTTGACTCATATGCCATCATAGGAAGTGACATCATAGGACTTTTTACCCTAAATGTTCACAGCACTAGAAGTCATATGACCTTAACACTGATACTTGAAATTGTTGACGTTACATAATAAGTGCAGGATTAATATCACAACACAGTTCTATTTTGAATACCACCTATATTAGGGTGATCACATGACAGCAGAACATTACTAATTCCTATGTATGACATGAACAATTAGGTGCTCCTCTGAAGAGGATATAGTGCCACAAAACACAGAGGTACATTGTGTACCTCGATTATTTATACTTCAAAACATCACAATTTGATAAGTCCCCTTAAGTACACTGCAGTGAGAAAAGCAAGAGCTGACTCTTTTATTCAAACAAATCATTTTTCATGTATTCACAAAAATAAAACATGGCAGCAACATCTTTAAAAATGTATTTGCTTTTTGTTTTTTTTTAAATTGAATTAGAAAAGTGGGCTTTGCTATGACTTATTTATTTTATACAACTTAATGGTAGAGACTGATCCCAATGGAAGCTGCAGAATGTAAACAGTGAACATCAAGACACATTTTGCCTTCTAGTATTGTAGTGACCCTGATGAGCTTTGAAATTGATGGGACATAACACTTGCCCACAATATAAACAACAAGCAAGGAAGCGATTCTAACATCTTCTAATGTGGGTTCAGGGGGGCTCTACTCTCAGTAAACTTTCAATTGATGCCATATTGTACATTTTAAAGGACATTTCTCACACAAATTTGCTAAAAAGGCAAAGGCTGTGAAAGGGCACTCATTATACATTTAATCTATTCCTGTTGTACTAAGCCAAGGAAACCTGATGCCCCATTTAGTTTCTTCAAAATGTGCAATGGATATCTCCAAATGTCAAAAAGTACCACCATACTGCCAGGGTCAGCATTTTGTGGTAGGTGCCCTTTAGGCAAACAATTACATACATTATGCCAGTACCAGATTTTTTGCCATAGGTAAAATCCATATACAATGGGTGCCCCTAGTGTCAAAAATCTCTTTTAGTGTGTTGGGGTGTGATGGTTGTTCCCCTCATGTCTGCCATGGCTGTCCTTCCTTATGACCAAAGAACTAGCAACAATGTGTCAACACCAGCATTTTATAATATGTTTCCACAGTGAATTCTGTACAACCTCTTTTAATCAATCATTTAATGCTTCGTATGATTTTTCTCTTGTGTGCGTCCCTGTGTAGAGTGCAATGTCTTCTGTTTAACTGTGTCAAAGCTGCAAAAATGTGTCGGAGGTTGATCCCCACCGCTTGACTCTGGTCGCCATTAACTATTAAAACCCCAACGGTTTTATTCATCCATTTCTTTTATATAAAATAAATCCCTTTTATTCCACGCTTTCCTGAGATGCGCATTATTACACGGAAGGGAGGAATTTTTAATTTGGATCCCATGAAGAAGGGTTCATGATCCGAAATGCATTGGGCAAGGAAGGCAACATTTCGGAACAGGAGAATTTTCTTTATGAATTTCGAAAATTTTAATATTTTCAAAAATTGAAAGTTTCCAATGTGACTATGATGGAGCAACATTGGTAAATGATAAATTTCAATAATAAACATTGATTGTTGAACATAAAACTCACGGGATTTATTTTATATAAAAAACGAGATGAGTAAAACCGTTGGGGTTTTAATAGTTAAGTTAGACCAGAACCAAAAGGTGGGGATCTACCACCGACACATTTTTTGCAACACCAGCATTTTGCCATGGGTGCCCCTGCGCAAGAATTACCTTGAGTATGCCAGCATATATCCATGTATGACCCTATTCTAGGAATTACTTCTAGTATTTTAGCGCTACTGTTTTTCCATATGCTTGTACTTTTATGACATTGATAGTCATTTTTCTCAGGTACTTGTCAAGCTAATTATTGCCACCAGTATGCCAGTCCCAGTATGCTTAAAGAGGTGTCTCCATAAGACAAGAATTACCTTTAGTGTTAGGGCCAATAGGAGACTCAGAAGCATAATACCACATTCTCACTTGTTCTCACTTACATTCATTCATTCACTCTCATTTACTCTCATACTATCACCCTCGTTTGCATTAATTCATATCTCATTCAATTGTACTCTTTGTCATTCATTTTCACTTATTTTCACTAACTCTCATTCAGTTACACTCATTCATTGTCTCTCACTCATTCTCACAGCAGACTCCCTCCTACTCATTCATTCTCACTCTGGCTCTCTTGCAGTCATTCTCTCGATCATGCTCATTTATTGACAATCAATCGAACTTATTCTCACTACCTGCCACTCACTATCTTTCATGCAAACACTCATGCTCACCCAAAGAGACATACGCTCCCACATACGGACGCTCACTCTTTAACACACTGTCACTTGCACACACATACATAATACAAATTTAAAAGTATTTTATTTTACTTCAGCTGCCAACAAAGGTCCACTTTTAGTTCTTAGTGCTTCATTTTTGTACAGTATAGTTTAATAAAACATGAGCAGAAAACAAGAAGGGTGATCCCTGACACCTACATGGGTAAGCCACCCCTCTGTTCTTGGCACTAATTTGGCCACCTCTGAGCCAAGGTGTCCTGCTAGGTATTACAGCTGCAACCCCATATGAACTCTAAATAGCATCCATGCTCTTTCCCATGTGGCTAGTGTGAGAAAGCATCTCTTTTAATGCAATTTTCCCCATTTCTTTTAGACTGAGGCTGCTTGTTTTTTTGTCTGAGCACTGGGACACTACTAACTAGGCTCCAGTGCATGAGCTCTGACCACTAAAACATTTGCAAATTGTCTAAAAACCCTCATTGGCATTAGGCAGCAAACACAATTCTTCTTAGGGTGAAGTTACACGCAACCCTAAATTAACCTGTTCTCAACTCTTGGGTAGCTTTGCACAGAGCAGAGAGACTCAGAGGTAATGTGTAAAGTATTTGTGCAACACTTCAAACAGTAACACAGTGAAAACGCACCACAAAAGGAGCCCACAAAATATTTAGAACAATAGGGTACTTTTTATTAAATAAAAAAAGACCAAAATGACAAAAATCCACTTGGTAGAGCTTATATTCAGTTTTAAAGATTTTCAAAAAATAGCACCAATAGGCATCAAGCACCAAATGCGGATATCTGGCCGTGCCAGGACAAAGTCAAAAGTTCAGGCCAACCGCGAAGGAGAGTGAGATGGTACAGGGACTCAGGCACATTGAACAGAGTACCTTAAATCCTGGTTTGGTGATGCGCAACTCAGCGGGGGCTCCCCTCTATAGTGTCTATGGCACTAAGTATTCACTGATCTATGGATTGATTGTCTGGAAGAGTCATTTGCAGTACTACATACTTATCTTATTAATCGTTTAATCTTTTATGAGCTGTGTGGACCATATCTGATTTTAATTGCTTAAGGTTAGAGACAGCAGTTAGCTGGATGTTTGCATTAGGATGTATAATACCATTTTACTTTATTTTGTTTCTTTCTTTTTCCCTTTGAAGTGCCCCAATCTGTTGTGATAGTTCCAGCCCCATCCTACCATGATTGCTCAACTATTAAGACGAGGAACAGAAAGTCAGTCGATGTGGCTGTTGGTTTAACAGTAGCTAAAAAAAACTCGAGTCAGCTGTGGAAAATTGTGGGATGACCAGAATTGACAACTTATTGGAAGAAGTAGAAGAAATCTTAAATCATACTGTCTTTGGAGTCTGACCGGATGGGCGTCTTTGCGGTTTGCAACATGCAGTCCTTATTATTCCTGTAAGAACTCCAAGGGCTTCAAGTGCAATACACTGGAGAAAATTATTAATGGTACAGTTCACTTTTTGATATCACTCGATGACTCTATAAGCCCTAATGAAGTTCCCCTTGAGGAAAAGAAACACGTTGGCTGAGCGTTGCTTACTATAGAAATTCCATATGAAATAATGAAATTTGAAATAAAGGATTTTCTATACTACCTACAGTCTACTGGACTTCATTGCCTGGCGCACCCCCACTTGTAGTAAAATGTTTACACTTCTGATGCTTTGATATGTAAGTTTTTCTATAGAATGATTGGTGGTCTTTTAGTGTTTTTCACGTTTACTTTCATGATCATTGGTGATCGAAATAAAGTTATTAAGATAATGATGATAGTTAATAAAGCATTATGAAGATCCTTATCGAAGATGTGTTGTGCAGCCGAAGCAATGAGTTGTTCCAAGATGTGGTCAAGGCTGCAGTGCAAGGTCTGGATGTGTCGACATCAAAGATCCTTGCTTGAGGGCTTGTGAAGTGAAGTCCAGAGTCAAGGATGTGTTGCCCAGTCAGGGTGATGCGTCGGTTCCGAGGAGCTGTGCGGCTACGATGCAGAGTCTGTCATTGTTGTCGAGGCTGTCATCGACTAGGGATGCGAGGGCCTGCGCAGAAGATGTGTTGCTCCGATGTGGCGACGGGCGGCAATGTGGGTCTCTGTCAGTTCTGATCAACACAGCAGCAGAGATGCATTGGCTCTGCTCGGGGTTACGCCATGCAGCAGACAGGATGTGTTGGTTCTGCTGGATCCACTGAGGCAGGCAGAGCACCTTAGACCCACTTCCAATGGTCCTGGACTGGGTTGGCACAACATGGCAGTGTAGACCCAACTATGGCAGAGTCCAGGTGAAGCAGAAAGTTTGTTGGAGCCTTCCATCTCTTATGCTCCAGTCAGAAGACAAGCCAACTAGCCTTTGAAGTTACTATGGGGTTCTGGGTTCAAGAGATGCCAGTCCTTCTCACCCATATTATAAGAAAACAGTGGTTGCCGGAGTCTGCGCCACTCCGGCAACCACTTTTCACGGAACCTTAGCCCTGGCCCGCCGCCCGTCCCTTCTAACTAATGGCTTTAAACCCTTGTTTTTTTCACATCGGGTTGCCTCACATCACTCAACGTGATCACTCTTAATGAGCACTGACCCGCTTGCTCATTTTTAGGGAGGCCTTCGCCCCACAGCAGAATAGATTCACCACATCTGTCCTTGTCAATCCTCATCGTAATGTACACTGACCTGCTTGGTCTTTCACGGAGGCCTTGTGCCCCAAAGTGGAAAAGAATAACTCTATCTGTTCTCCTCCATTATTCTCTTGAGCTAGTTCACTGTGCACTTCCTTGACGGCTGCGCCCCCACTCCTGTATGCACAGTAGTTTGTATCAGGAGTGTAATCTTCATTCTCCCATCTATACGTACCTTAAAATGTCCTCTTTTGCCTTCCTCCCCTTTTTTCATTTGTTCCACAGGCACCAATTCAGGCTTGTATTAAATCCGTCCTGATGATGATCCAAGTATTGTTTTAAAAGGATAGAATCATCGTCGACTTGTTAAAACAGCTTACACATTAATCTAATGTGATAAAACAAGTGCAATAGCTGTCGTCTCTAAGCTTGTCCTAACTATTTGCATTTTTCACAAGCTACTTTTGTCGTGCCTGAAATGTTTTCGGCCAAATGTATTATTTGTTTTTGCATTGATCATTCATTAAATTGACTGTCCAGCTGGACAGCTTCAATATAGCACTGACTCTAGTCTATATTAATTACAGCCCTATTTTTCTTTTTTATAAGAACCACTGCTTTCTCTTATAATACTGACACCCACGGTCCTTATTTAACTTGCGGGTTCCCTTGTTTGGTTTAAAATAAATAGACCTTCTCACCCAAGCAGGAGGGAAGCAGACAGCAAGCCAGCAGAGCAAGGCAACAGTCCAGCAAAGCAGTAGTTCAGCAGGTCAGTAGTCCAGCACAGTTGCAGTCATTTAGCAGCAGAGCAGTCCTTCCTAGCAGAGTATCTTCAGGTTGAGAAGTGTACTGAAAAGCTGGTGTCTGATATCAAGTATTTTCACCCGGTTGTGCCTTTGAAGTGGGAGAGATGCTTCTAAAGGTTTCCCTTTGAAGTCCCCAGGCATCCTGCCTTCCTTGTCCTGGCTCCAGACTGACTACAGGGGGCATGCAGACATGTGTGTGGAGGCAGGACACAGTCTATTCAAGTGTAAGTGGGGCTGTGCACAGCTCCTCTCTCCCATCCTGACAGTGATGGCCATTCCAGGCATACTTATGTTCCCTATTTTGTGTGGTTCTCTAAGACGAATACACAAAGCTCATCTTTCAGCTACACCCAGTCATGTGACCCAGGTACAGGCTACAGGCACTAAATGGCTAAGGCAGGAAAAGACCAACTTTCTAAATGTGGCATTTTAAAAATTGCAATTTAAAGCCGACTTTACCATAAGTTAGGGTTTTTCATTACAAATCCAACTACACCAAACATGAGCTGGTTACCTGCTCCCTTTTGGAAATAACAGCTTATTAAATGTAATAAGGTAACCACAATGTTTTTTACTACCAGGACATGTTGAACTTAAAGAATCCAGCTAAAAATTGCCTGCATGACTCATAAAGTCCTCCATCACAATACCCCTAACTATCTCACTCAGAAGTTCGAGCTCTCTGTTGGTTCCAGAAAATCCAGAAGCTCCAACAACTTTCTTCTGAAACCTCAAAGATTCTACAAGAAGAAAGCCTACGAATGTGCCTTCTCTGGGATTGCCCCAAGAATCTGGAACTCACTACCTCCCGAAATCAGAACGAAGCCCTCAAATATATCATTAAAGAAAAAAGTCAAGGAACTCCTTATGAACAAGCTTCTTCCCTAGATTCCATGACTCTAGTGTCCTCAGGCACTCACATGATTACTTATCTCCGACTATTTTTTTTCTCGCTTTTCCATATGGTAACATCTTTACTCCCCTTCTCCTCCACACTGCCTGGTATTTGCAGTGGTCTGAACTATGACAATATGTTGTTTTTAATGACGGAAGTATGATACTCGATTGTTAGTTAAATTTGAATTTTTACTGAATGTGATATTACTGTTTTACTACTCTGTTTGCTGAAACTCTGTAAAGCGCTCTAATACCTGCAAGGGTCATGTTCACGGTATATAAAACTATTAAAATAAAAAATAAAAAAGGTTGAAACAGCAGTTTAAAACCTGCACACTCAGGCTGCAATGGTCGGCCAGAGGCAAATTTAAAGGTTTACTTAAGTGGGTGGCAAAATATGTGCTGAAGGCCCACCTGAAGTATGCAATTTCCAGACCCTGAGCATATGTAGTACCACTTTACTTGGAACCTATAATTTAATTTAATTTGCCAATTAGGGATAAGCCAATGTTACTATGATTTGATGAGTGAGCACATGTACTTTAGCACTGGTTAACAGTGGTAAAGTGTGCAGTCATATGGTCAGCAAAAACAAGGTCAGCAAAAAGATGGATGAGGGAGGCAAAAAGTTTGTCAGAAGACCACCCTAAGGCTAACAGGTCTAACAGCATATGTAACTTTCCTTAAGGCTATAGCATGTAGTGTCTATAGAACACCCATGGCATGGAAAGTTAAATTTCACCCATGGATTACATCACTGCTGCTCCCTATCCTCTAGTGTGATTAGAAAAATATCACTCTGGGCCTTCTACTGTAGCCTGGTGGCTGCATTTTAAAATCTGCAGCCCGACCTATCAAAATAAACCCCTTTGACCGGAGAAAACCTCCATTTTATATAAGTCAACCCTAAGTAGGCCTTGTAGCTCACAAGGCAGGGTGCATTGATTTAAAAGTAGTACATGTAAAAATCTAAGTGAACATGTCCTTACAGTGATAAGCACCAAAAATGCTATTTTCACTGTGCAGAGCCTGGCTGGCCCATGGAGAAACACTGAGAAGCAAAATTAAATGTTAATTTTGCTTTCCCAGACCAACAGGTTAATTGGACCTCACCCACCACCCATCTGACGTCATGGACCTTGAAGTATTTTGACTTCAAGAAAAAAAAAATACGTCCAGAGGTAGAAATTCCATCTGGGTCGAACCTAATTAGTGTATCTGAACATGTCACCATCATAGTCGGCCTGAAATCACACAGAGGTCTCGATCTACCATGACCATGACTACCATAAGTATTTTGTACTATTCTGAGCTATTTTTACATAAACTTGTAGAAATTCATATATCTGTATTCCCTAATGGGTTTTTGTTGCTTTGGTATCATTTTGCTAAATAAATTATTCTCTATTTGTATAAATGGCAGTGGTATTTTTACTGTGTTGCGTTTTTGAATTTCTAAAATGTTGATACTTCAAAATACTTTACTCATTTTCCTAAGTTTAGCTTGTCTGATGTGTTCCATAACTACCAGGGGTTGTTGAGCTCACGTTTAAATTAATGGAACCTTTAACTAGAGACCTAACAAAATAGTGACCTTATTCACTGTGTTGGACTACCATCCACCCCAATTAATAAATCACTTTCTCAAAGCTAGGTTGAAAATGGTTTCTGGATTCTTGATGCTAATACATAGGGCCTAGTTCTATGGTGAAGGGTTTGCTCAGAGAATGGTATCGGCTAAATCATAAGGCTTCTGGTATATGTGTCGTCAAAGCTCTAATGATGACTCATACATGAGGTGGGACCCTTAAAGGTGGGATGATGTCAGTTCACAGCCTAGGGCTGAGGACATTAATGGCTTTCCCCATGTTTCTGGAAGCAGATGTTTACTGCATTGGCTGCTCAATCAAAAGGTAAGACAAGTGGGGTAATAAAAAAGGACAGCTTCTACAGATATTCTAGATGTTTTCCAGTGTTGGTATTTCTATTTCAAAACCCAAACAAAAGATCTCATTAAAATATACCAGTTTTGATGAGGTGTTCTTGACTCACCATGTGCAGCATAGATTCAATAGCAAGTTCTTCTCCCAGACAATAAATCAATAAGGTGAAAGAAACAAATAGCAAATTGGATAAAGACATTTATACTCAGTGGTTTAGGTATTGTATTTGCAGTCTTCACAGTGAGACACTGGGATGAACAAGAGTATATTGATTAGTTCATTCCTTTAAATATATCTCAGGCCTGCAATTCAAGGCTCTATGTGCAGTTTTAAACTGTCATTTCGGCCTGGCAAAATAAACCTTTTTCCAGGTCTAAACCTTCATGTTTATAACATACATAAGTCACCCCTAGGGTAGGCCCTAAACACCCCATAGGGCAGTGGCAGTGTGTTTAACAAGCCGGACATGTGCTATTAAGTTTTACATGTCCTGCTAATGAAAACTCTTAAAATCGTTTTTCACTACTGCAAGTCATAGGGTTAACATTTAAACTCAATAGGTGATAACTTATCATTGGAAGCAGTTCGGAATGTCGAGTTTGGAAGTTGGCATTTTCTTGTCCTAACCAAATGGTGTCTGTAGCCTGTTTCCTGGGTCACATGACTAGGTGTAGCTGGCAATTGGTCTTTGCATATTTCTCCCAGTGAGACAAATATGTGTTGGAAGGACTGGCCAACTCTGACTTGATGAGGGGGAGGAGCTTTGTAAGGTCCTTGAGAAGGTTGAAAGGATCAGGCAAAAAGGCAGGTATTGTAGAATAACTTCAGGTTTATTTCTAGAAAAGAAGAAGCCTATTCAGGTCCCAGCCAGAACAGCTAACAGCTCCTTAAGATTTCAAATAAAACATTCTCTCACCTGGGATACCAACACACAGTGTAGGTTCCCAAGTTGTCATGACAGTGTGACATCAGAGGCAGCACAGGAATAGAATGCCACACATCTTCCCCCGTAAACACAGCAAAAGAAAAAGAAGAAAAGAAACAAATGCAAGGCAACGGAAGAAAAGAAACAAATGCAAGGCAACAATGCACACTTTAACACCGTGGAAAATTATAAAACTAAACTTAGACTTCAACATTGTAGATTTCACGAAACATAGTCTTTTAAATAGCTTGGCATCTTTACAATCTTAGGGGACAAGCGTGAAGAAACACTTGGAGTATGAACACCCTTTTCTCCAACAGAAGAACCATCACCACTCGCAGGCCCATTGTACAGTGCAACCCTGCTCAAATTCCAAACTCGATGATCTTGTGTCCTGACAGCATTATTGAACATTTTTATGACACGAATGGGTCTAGAAAACTTGACCTTGTACCCTGGTTCTCTGATGACAACCATGTCACCCACCTTTACTGTAGTAATCTTAGCAGACTTCCTGGAGTCAAAGTAAGATTTCCTAGCAAAACTCTTAGATTCCTCCCTCTGGCGCCAGTCAGAAAAGACATTCTTACAAGAAGACAGAGTAACAGATTCTTCCAAGTTCTTCACCCAAGATGGTTCCAAGATAGTACAAGGAGATCTCCGCCTGAAAAGTACAAAAGGTGACTTACCAGCTGTACTATGTGGAGTCATCTTATAGGTCTCTACCTTTCTCAGGACCTCCTCCTTCCAATTGAGACCAGAGCTTTTAGCCCACGAAATGGTTTCGTTTAACACCCTATTAAGCCTTTCAACCATTCCATTGGTTTCTGGGTGCTATAAGGAACAACTCTTATGTTTGATGCCCCGATTTTTCAAGAAAACATCAATTTCACGTGAGACAAGTTGGACACCGTTATCCGTGAGGATGGTGTCAGGATAGCCCTCCTTAGCAATGATATCCTCCAAGAACCTTATCACATTCATTGTTTCTACTCCAGCAGTAAAATGTACCTCAGGCAACCTAGCACAATAAATCCATGAGCACTAAAATAAAAACCTGTCGACCCTCAGAAGGAACGGGCCCAAGTAGGTCTAAGGTCACATCCTTCCACGTCCCACGGGGTAATTCCCTCATCACCATGGGTTGCACTCTCACCACTTTGGACTTCTCAGACGTCGCACACACCAGGCAGTCTCTAACAACTCTCTCAATCTGTAAATCCATGCCCAACCACCAATAGGAGGAGTGAAGCCTCTCTTTGGTTTTTGACATTCCGGAATGGGATTTGTGAGCCAGATCAATTAAAACTTTGCGAAGCTTGAAAGGAGGAACCAATCTTGTCCCACGAAGTAGGAATCCATCACAAGCAACTTTCTCATCTTTTGAGACCCAAGACTTGGAAGCTTCTTTCGAAGCTTGTTTCTTCGAATGCAACCCTTTGTGAGTGAGAGAGAGATTCCTAATGAAGATTTTGTTTGTGGTCAGACTGTAGTTCAAGTAGATTCTGGTGTTTCTAATAAATCATGCCCCATTGATACCATTTTGGTGGAAGGTGAACCAACCAAAGTTCTTTTTGATTTAGGTGCCAAGAGTACTATCATCTCTAGGATCTTCTTCCAAACCAAACTGGCTCACAAGGTATCTCTACTTAAACCGGACATTTGCCCCTTAGCCAATGGTGGGGAACCAATACCCTTACGTGGGTATTTTTTAGGTCTCATTGAATATAAAGAACGTTATACCTCAGGCAATGTCTATGTGTCAGAGAAGGGAGACAGCATCATCAGTTGGTTCCACCAAGGAGATTTGGGCGTTATGCTTGACCCGGGTAGCTGTTCTCCTATTAAGTTACAGGTGAATGTCAATTCTGTTGAAGAAGATTCTGCTACTTCTATTGAAAATCGGATCAAGCAAAAATTCCGAAATTTATTTAGAAATGAGCTTGGTTATCTCAAAAATTTCAAGCTGGAGATACGCCTATGCTCTGATTCTCAACCCTCGAGCTGCAAGGTGAGGAATGTACCTTTAGCTGTCAGGGATGAGATGAAGAGAGAATTGGAGAAGCTTAAGCAGGGTGGGCTCATTGAGGAAGTTGAAAGAACAGATTGGTTGGCTCCAGTGGTTGCAGCTCGCAAGGCCAATGGGCCCCTTCATCTATGTGTGGATTTGAGACAATTACACAGGTGTGTCATAGTTGATCGTTATCCCCTGCCCAACATTTCTGAACTGTCGGTCTTACTTGGAGGAGCCAAAGTCTTCAGCATTATTGAGTTAGCATCGGTGTATCATCCAGTGGAGTTGGCTGATGCGTCAAGAGATTACACGGTCTCATCACCTCGTTTGGCACGTTTAGATTTGTGAGGCTGCCATTTGGCCTGGTGTCTGCTATGTCCGTCTTCCAACGTGCTATGGAAAAGACTCTCAAGGTGTGAAGGGGTTTGCGTATACCAGGACGACATTCTTGAGTTCGGCAAGGATGATAAAGAACATGAACAGTTCAATGTTGTCCTGAGTAGACTTGATGAGGTCAATCTCACCATTAAGGCAGAAAAGTGTAAATTTGGTATCACCCCCGTTGACTATTTAGGCCATACTGTTTCAGGTGAGGGAATTACACCTAAATCCAACCTGGTTGATACCATTTCCAACATGACAGCCCCATCCTCTAGGGAGGAACTCATGAAATTCTTCGGGATGGTACAATATTATAATAAATTTGTTGAAAATGTTGCTGAAATCTCTGCCAATATGAGGACACTCTTAGGGAAAGGGGTTGAATTCAAATGGGATGAGGTTTGTGACCAAGAATCTGATGCTCTTAAGAAGAAACTTTGTTGTGCCCCCAAGCTTCAAAGCTTTGACCCCTCTAAGACATCCATCATTACTACTGATGCGAGTCTTAAAGGTTTAGGGGCTGATCTCCAACAAGAAGGTGAAGGAGGATTAAGAACTGTCATGTTTGTCTCTCGAGGGCTCAAAGATGCTGAGTCACGCTACTCTTTCATTGAAAGGGAGGCATTGGCAGTGTTTTGGGCTATTAAGAAACTAAAAGAAATTATTTGGGGTACTAAGTTTTTGATAAAAACTGATCATAAGCCCCTCTGTGAAATCTTCACCAAGAAGGGACTTGACCTAGTCTCCAGCAGAATAATGAAATGGGTTATTGCACTACAGGAGTATGATTTTAACATTAGTTATATTCCTGGTGTTGGAAATGGCATTGCAGACACCCTGTCGAGATTAGTAGAGAAGGCTGATGAGACTATCTCTGATGAAGATTTTGAGGCAAATGATGTGCATGTTTGTTTTATTAGTGAGGGAATTATTGATGAAGATCAGTGGCGTTTTGAATTATCCTCGGATCCTGTAGTAAACTTGCATACTGCAGCTGCCGACTACGCCAGTGTAAGATCCTTGAGAAGGTTGAATGGATCATGCAAAAAGGCAGGTATTGTAGATTAACTTCAGGTTTATTTCTAGGTAAGAAGAAACCCAGCCAGGTCCCAGCCAGTACAGCCAACAGCTCCTTCAGATTTCAAATAAAACATTCTCTCACCTGGGATACCAACACACAGTGTAGGTTCCCAAGTTGTCATGACAGTATGACATCAGAGGCAGCACAGGAATAGAATGCCACAAGCTGTCAACTAAAAAACTTGCACATCACAAAGGTTGTTCTATAGCACACTCACAAAGGGTTTGACACCAGTCTATTGTGACCCCAGACAATCTGGGGCTAGGGCAGGGAGGACGGAAATTCCAAGCACCTCTAAGAGTGGAAACTTCCAGAACCTTCTCCTGCTCCAAAATGGGCACCAGAGATAAATATTGGACCCTAAGGCCGAACTCTTCAGTAAACCGCTGAACCTGTGGAAGACTCAGGAGGACTGCTGTGCTGCTCTGCCAGAAGGTCTGCTACACTGTTGCGATGTTGCCTGAGTAAAAGGACTGAACCAGCATCCTGAACCCAGAACCACCAGAATGACTTCAAGAGCTAGTTGACTGCCTCCTGATCAGAAGCCTCAGGAATATTACAGGCTCCAACCATCTTGAACCCAGCAACTGGACTGCTTCTACTGTGAGTCTTGTCCCCAAGCAGTGCCACACCAATCCCGGACCCTTGGAAGTGGATCTGAAGGTGCTCTAGCTGCCCATCTGTGGTTCTGTGAGCAGAACTGATGTAGCGCGATGCACCTCTTCCCAGCCACTTCAGAACAGTCACAGTGCAACCCATCTTAAATTCCGAACATCACATCGCAGCCTGAAGACTCATTCGAACTGCTTTTTCACAATTCATCCTGGGCGAAGGCCTTAGCATCATAAGACCCTCATCAACAGTATCCTCGATGATGTCCCAGGACTCTGAATTGAAGTCCAGGATCTTCTTCAGAACCGCCAGACTGCAACGCATCTTAGACGCAAGACCCTGCATCACAAGCTCCCCATCAACTACCTCCTCAACGACGATGCAAAACTCCGCATCGCAGCTTTGCAGCTCCTCAGAACCGCTACTGTGTGACACATCCTTGACATAGTATCTTGCAATGCTCTGCAACCAGGATTTAAGGTACTCTTGTTCAGCGGGCTGAACTTAGTCCCTGTCCTTCACGGAAAGCCTGAACTTGTGCCTTCGTCCCAGCCCAACATGACCAAATCAGCAAACTTGCTTTGTGCTTCTGGACTCTATTTCCACGTACTTGTTACCGGTCTTGAAGAATGTATCGCATTTTACTCTAGTTTTCTAATTTGGTGTTGGATTTTTCTTTTTTGTGATTTCACTTTATTACTGTTTGAAGTGCTGCATAAATGCTTTACAGATTGGCTCTAAGTTACTCCTGGCTGCTTTTGTGCCAATCTACCAGAGCGTTAAGCACAGGTTAATTTGGGATTTCCTTGTTTTTCATCCTGAAATAGATTGTGGTTGATGCTTGAGTAGGGATACATCCCCCCCCCCCCATCTTCAACAAGTAACACAATTTCCAACAGGCATGTTATGATGTTAAGGCATCTTCCTCTGCTCCTGTAATTCAAGCATGCATTATTACTCTTTACAGATAATATTGTATGGGTTTCTAGTGCTTTTCATCTGTTTCTTGCTTTGTGAATCAAGCATATGTTGTATAGGTGTAACATGAATGTTTTAAAGTGTAAATCTGAACAACACCAGCAAAAATACTCGAAAGATTTACATTGTACAAGTATGTGAAACAATCTTGCAGCAATCATGAAGCACGTGATGAATAATTCTGTCTTACATTTTGAAAATGAGTATGATTTGCAAGGATTTGAAGCCTTGTCCTTCTAAAACGCATGGATACTGTAGGGTGAATTATATATGAAGGTGCATATTTTTGCAATAGCTCCTGGTCAAAGCATCACTGGAATATTTTATTTATGCAAGTTCCCTAATACAAACAAAGGAAGAATCATTCAGTATCCTCAGTTCCACCGTGGCAGAGCCATATCAAATCAAGGTTCTCAATTGAGTAGCACCCTAGATCACCCTCATTACCACCTCCAATAGATTCAGTGCTTAAATGTCCCGTTTTAGGTCTCGCCTACGCAACGCGCATGCGCTACTTAGGAAAGACCTTTAGCCGTCGGCACAGCTTTGAGGGCAAAAGCGGGCACGCGTTGCATTGCTTCCAATGGCAACACGAGCACGTCTGGAGACTCCCTTGCGGGAGCGAGCGGCGCCATATGGTCGCAATCATCGCGCCTTACTGCTCGCTCCCCCAAGGGAATCACATAGGCCCCCTCCCGCTGCGCGAGGCGTGCGCTTGTTAACATGGCATTTGTGTGTTTGTTTACTGTAAATATCAGTCGGGGGTATTAGCCAATCAGACCAGGCTCACAAACCTTCAAAACACTGGCCCTACCCACACTAACCTGTCAGACGAGCCCATCAAGTCCTGCCTGATGGCCCTGTAGCCCAGTCCCAGCCTGCAGGTAGGAACCTAAAAATACTGGTCATACCGGTATGCTACGTAGCAATCCTATAGCTATAGATGCAGGCCCCCCACCCCCTCCAGGTAAATCACTTCCTGGGTCACTACATCCAGTGTCCTTCTCATTGGCCTGTGCTTTGCAGCAAGGTCGGAGCCTGACGAGCAGAGGCAGCATCGACAGCATCGGGTCTCTGCACAGGTGAGCTGGCCTACCGGGGCATAATTTATGCATCGGTTTCTGTAATTGACATCAAGTGGTCGAAGTGTATTGGGGGCGGGCGGGCGTGGGTGACGTCCCATTTTCTTTTGATAACTTGCCTCGCGCGCTGCGGCTGGCCTTACCTACTTTCCTCTCCAGCGGCACCGAGTACTTTAGCTTCGAATTTCTGTTTGGCAAAGTTGTACCTGTTGTAGCTTTCTTCTGACTGTGACCTTCATGGTGTAAGCAACCCCGTCGATCTGGAATTTGCGGGCTCAGTACCAATGCCCCAGTGGAGGTTTCACCAATCTCGGGCCAAGAGCCGGTGCTGCAAAAGGCCAGACTTAGTTGGGACACACATGGCAAACCTGTTTTGGGTGTTCCCCACTGAAATTGAATTGTGTGTATTGTTTAGTGCTTCCCGGGCTAATTCTATTATTTCAGTATTGCTATGTGTGACAATCTACTATCAAATGTGGGACACTTTCTCATCAGTAAATTAAAGCAATGACAAGTATTTGGGTGCTAAAACCAGAGGAGAATTCACTGATCTACTTTCTTTACTGTGCTATGGAATAGGCCAAGGAAAGATTTAGCATTACCGACTACTCTCCACTAAATCCCATCCCGAAATCATGCCCTGAGTGTAGACCGTTGTTTCGCACCTGATCTGATGTAGTGCTGCAATCACAATAGCCACATTTTACTTATCGTTACAGACCGGGATAATGTCTGAAAGACATCCGAATCTGGTGGCTGAACTGTATAGTGTGAATCTTGAAAATCTGGGGGGCAATCCCAGCGTCCCTGCTTGACCAAATTGTGTGATCCTACGCAAACACTTTATTTTACCAAGCCTATTCTTTGTTTATTATCATATATTAGAGAAACTTGAAATACATGATTTTAGGACTGTGTGCTGTACAAAAACATCTATCTTGTTTGATGGGCTAAATTTTTGCTCCATGTATAATAAGAAACCAGCCAACTTACAGGGTACACTAGACTGATTCCGGATTTGCCTCTTAGTCGACTGATCGTATTGTCATCAGGGTGGGGCAGAAATATTTCTCAGTTCATGTTTAAAACCTCTCACGTTTACTAAATACTTCTCAGTGCAGTGATATTTTTTGATGTGCTAAGATAAAACACATTTTTAAATTAAAGACACTTTTCATATCCTAACATGAAGATTTTTGACCAATGTTGGTGGCAGTTATGGGAGATAATGACGAAAGCAGGAAAGAGGCTCTTGACACCCAGAAGGTGATGTCTACATTCAGCTGGTGACTGAGGTCTGATCGGGCCAGACACCGTCCCGAATGGGCCCTATGAAAAGGGAATGAGTACGGGAGGGACTGAATGAAGCCTTTCTCTGAAGTATAACAGGCAATGAAAGAGGCGCTCGCGTTTGAGCTCTTTGCAGGTTTGCCTGCTTGTAATGTAGTTGGTTGACTTCTGGGAATTGTCAGGTGCATCGAGGACGTCACTACCTTAAATGGCAGCTCCGTTTCTAGCCTCCCACTGCTGAAAAGATGCCACTAAACTCCCAGTGTACTGCTGGTGAGATCTGTAAACTATTCGGTAGTGCACAAGAACTCCGGGGTCTCTTCACTAGACTCTGAAATGTCACAGCATTTTTTAACTTCCAGTTCAATGCTGAAAAGCCACAAAGTATACACTTAGAAACTTTAACAAGCATTGGCATAGCCAATAGGTCTCGCTTTTGGGACCTTATAAGTATTTAGTTATGCAGCACAATATCCTTGGTGCAACAACATCAACTGTTGCATGGCTTAACACTTATAAGGTACCAAAGGCGTCACCTATTGGCTATGCCAATGCTTGTTGTCTATGCCACTGTCTATGCTGGGCAAATTGTTGTAATGGGATTACGGATATTCCGCACAGACATACTAGCTAGCATTTCCTTTGAGCCCACTCTATTTCAATCTCATGAAATATATCTTTGCTGTACATCCCATTTCCCTTTCGCAAACATTTGAGCAAACATTTGCCTACTGATGTAGAATGTGTCCTTGCGATGGGAGTCTTTCGCGCCTAAAATACCCTGTATCACAATCTGTACAGCTACATTTTTTCAGCAATCATTGCTTCCAAGTACAGAAGTATGACAGATGGTAAACTGTGCGAGGCGATAAAACGTCTGTGCCCAAGGAAGCTAGTATTTTGCCCAGCACTCAGTCACACACAAAGTACATAAACACAAACATTTTCTGCAATTCAGAGTGTCCACAAACAAATAAAGCAATTGTATGTTCACCGAATCATCAGAAACTTGCATATCAGTTCATTACAAATTGAATATCTTTAATCCATGATTGAAAAAACGAAGGATTTTCAAGTAGTTTACACTTCTTTATTCAGGTATTTGACTGTCCAATTAATAATTAGGTTCCGACGAAATTTCTTTGACACATGGAAGCATTTAGCGCTGAAATCTAGTCAGAATACCAAAGCCAGCATTCCGCTTAACAAATGGTAATTTCTGCAAAGTACAGTAGACAAATTTCGCTAAGGCCTTGCACTCATCCATCAAGTCAGACACACATTCAACTTGTAAGACGGCATGCATTGGAACCTGGCATTCTTTCACATAATAGTACATCCCAATTGGGCCGAGGGGGTTGTCTGCAGAGCGTGATGCCTGATTGTATCACATTAGCAAACCGCGGAATGTCTATTCCCTTGTTTTGTGAGCACATCTTATTTAATTTTCACGAAAGGAAATTCATCAGATAAACGTGGAAAGGGCAGTCTGGACCAAAAACCTAATAAAGAGACAGATTAATGATGAAGGGCATGCTGCTCTCCCCTGAACGGATTACACCGCCTAGCAAACAAACAGGGTGGAATATTCAATTAGAAGGCAAGGCAGCTTTATGTAACAAAAGGATGGAACAGCCGCACTTTTCAGTCAGTTGTTTGCAGGTTATCAGAATGTGTTTCTAGGGAAATATCAATATGATTTAATGTCTGGATGATGCTCACAAAAGGTTCAATGAGAGCTGGATTGCTGTTTATTTTGAGACGATCAATCAGAGATACTTGATTGTATTGTCTGTTCGATACCAGGCAGCGTTAAAGGAGTTAACAGTTGTTGTTTTGCCCTGTAGCCTACTGCAAGAATACACGCATGATTTTAAAACAGAATTTCACTTTGTTATGTTATGTTAATTTCGATTTGTTGAGCGCTTAATACCGGAAAGTCTCTACTGTATTAGCTGAGAGAAAACCTAAAACTACATTTCACATATTTAAAGATGGCTAGATTTTATCATAATTTGGGCTCTTTGAACCAACCTGCTGCAATCTGTTTTAATTAGGGCTCCGTCACACCACCAGTATTTGTAATACGGTGTATTGGGTTCACAGCTTTTCATTACCTGGTGCTTCTCTCTTCAGCCAGCGGCAGCTGCCAGTCTGAGTGTTTTCTGGGAGTAGCAGCTTGACAATAGCATTGTCAGTCATAAAAATTCCACTAACCCTAACCAATGTAATTATTTAAAGCAAGCGAGCTTACAACATCTTTCCCTTTCTTCAGACTTCCAAGCAAACACAGGTTGAAGTATATACTTGCATGACACATTTAGTGATACACCGAAATATATATAGAAAATTTACAAGCATAAAATCATAGGAAAACCAAAAACTGGTAAGAAGTATAACTTTGCATCTACTGAGCAATTGAACACAGAATCATGAGTGGCACTAGTTCTCGTACCACCTGTAAGAAAATAACTTTTATAGCTAAGTAATAAAGATTAACACACATACTCTTGCAAATAACTCGGGGGCCTTCAGATTCTTAGAGGTCTCTGAGTACATGGTGTTTTGATGTCCTCTTCAGTATGAACCCTGTTACTTCCCAAGTTGCCTCCTGCTGGCTCTGTATCTCTCAGATTGCCAATCAATCCTCTATCTCTCACTATATGGTTATCTTGTGCCAACATGTATCAACTACACATATTCACACCATCTATACCAACAAAACCTTATTTTTTCCTTCAATTATGTTCTTCACTATCGGCAGAACAATATTTTTCCACTCTATGGAGATTGCATCTTTCCTCATTGACCAATACCACATGCCACTGATGTACTTCCTTCACCTGAAATGGCCCACAGAAATGGCTTAATCCCCTCTTGATGCGTTCTGACCTCACTTTGACCCTATCACCAGGATTGATCCTCCCCATACTCTGAACAGCCCCAGGTCTACCAGGAACCTCAACCTCACCCTTTACTTTCCAAATTTTCCCATCAATCTGTTCTCTAATCCATGGTGTTAATAGTTTAGTTGTGGTGTTCCTCCCTCTCATGGCGCAAAATGAAACCACTTTGGTAGTAGCATTTTCTGTGGTGACCGACACAGAATCACAGTCACAGTCAGAAGAAAGCTACACTTACCCAATGTCCAACTTATTGACTAAGGCCAATTCTAACGCTCCCTTAACCATGTGGTTGGCCCTCTCCACGATCATATTGGCTTGGGGATAGTAAAGTGTGGTGCATGAGTGCCTAATTCCACAGACACTCAAATATTCTCTCATCTCATGCAAGCTCAATTGAGTTCCATTATCGGTTATGAGTACCGCAGGAAAACCTTCTTCTTTATAAACATTACCCAAGACACTAATCATGATCTTTGTGGAAATCTCAGGACCAAATTGTACAATCAATCACCTTGAATAAACATCTATTAACACAATGGCAAACCTTTTGTTACGGTCAACTCCTGCCATGGGACCAATGAAATCAAGTCACACACTATGCCATACCTAACTTGGATCTTGGATACTGCTTATATCTGTCTGGGCACCAACTTTCAATTGCTTCCCGCATTCCTTGCATTCAACACACCGTTCAGCCCTCAACACCACATCATTGTCCATGCCTGACCACCAAAACTCTATTCTCAATTGTTTCATAGTTGCTGTCTGGTGTAGATGTATCTCATGCGCTATCTCAAGCAATTTACCAAACATCATTGGGCAGTACAATCTTAGCACCTCGCATAATCTCTTGATCAGCTACTACTGACAACTCATTCAACACTTTTTTGAAAGGCCTCAATGCATTGGGTAAGGTGCTCTCTCTTCTCCCTCCTTTTTTGATTATCACTTGCCCTGCCTTCAACACCTCATCACTCTCCATGGCACGAGACCACTCCAACGTATCAACTGCTCCCCGATTCCACTGAACCACATCTTTCACGCTGGCCACCACTCCTCCCCTGCATCCCTTCCTACACCTTCCTCATCCACACTCTTCCAATCCAACGACAACCGAGATAAGCAATCAGCTTGAACATTCCTTCAGCCAGTATATATTCTTTCTTGCAACCACAAAGCCAGTCTTGCAAGCTTTGCAGAACCCTTTCCAGCTCCCCCTTGGGATAAAATCTTCAACAAAGGCTTATGGTCATTACGGGGAGTAATCGGATGTCCCCACAAGTATGTTCTAAAATATTCTATTCCCGATGCTACTTCTAAGGTCTCTTTCTCTATAACAGAGTATTAACACTCAACACCAGTGAAGGAACGTGAAGCAACAGCAACAGTTCTCTCAGATAGGCCATCCTTTTGTGATAAAACTGCACCAATGCCAGTGTCACTGGCATCAATCTTGTTGGTATCAAATGGTACAAGGATTCTTGCATCACAAATCTCTTTCTGTATATTATCAAACCATTTTTGGTGATCAGCACTCCACAAGAAATCAATTCCATTTCTCTTCAGTGCTTTCAGGCACTCGGTTTTACTGTCAAAAGTTTGAACAAATTTCAAGTAATACTCGATTAGTCCTACAAAATAACGTAACTGGTCCTTGTTATGTGGAATAGGCCCCAGTCCTATTGTTGCAAGCAAGACTTTTGTGTTGTTTCACTCCTTTCAGTGACAATGTGTGTCCCAAGTACTCAACTTCAGTGACCAGGAATGCATATTTCTCCCTGCATAACAATAGACCTGACTCTACAATTCTGCCTAATGTCTCCTTCAAAGCCTTGTTAGGACTACTCACACTATGGCCAAATACCAACATAACGTCCAAGAAATAGATTACATTTTTTAAACCCTTGAATACTTCATTTACCATCCTTTGGAAGACACTAGCAGTTGATGAAAGTCAGAATGACATTCTTGTGAACTAGTAAGTGCCTTCCATGGTAATGAAAGTAGTAAGGGTTTTGAGGCATCATACAGGCGAATTTGGTGGTACGCATGTGGCAAGTCTAATTTAAAGAAATACTTTCCTCCTTACAACAATAAGATCAGCTTGTTGATGTTCGGTAGCGGAATGATATCTGAGACAATATTCTGATTTAAATGTCTCAGATCTATACAAGAACTCAATTTGCTATCTGCTTTTTCTGTGATCACCACTGGGGAAATCTATGCAGATGTCTTGATGAGCTCAATAATGTATTGTCCAATATTTCATTCACCTCCTCACTCACCATGATTGGAACTCTCCTGACCTGGTGTTGAACTGGTTTGGCTCCTTGTTTGAGCTTTATTACATGCACATACCCTTTTAATTGCCCCAACTCTTCTTTGAAGACTTCCTTTGCATCTTCCAATAAATCACCCACTGTTAAGTCATCCTCAACCATCACTTGCACTGATGCATGTGGATCAATCCTTATATGAAGGTCATATTGGTGAAATCCACATAATATTGGAGACCCAACTCGGCTATGTAAAACTTACCTTTAACATGCCTGCTCTTGAACTCAATGTCTGTATGCATATATCCTACGACGCCTGTCTGTTCACCTTGATTTTCTCACGGATTAATAACTTTCAGTAACATTCTCACATTGGGCCACTCTTTTAGGAATAAACATTTAGGGATGATAGTATACAATAATCCAGAATCTACCATTAGTTCTACTTTCTTGTCCCTGATGTTAAATTCTGCTTTGGTCCTGTCTTCACTGTTAGGCTCTCCTGCATACAAGACACTATCTCTACATACACTATGTCATGCAGTAGCCCTCCTGTCTTTGCTGTTTGACACGTCAACATATACAATTCTATCTCGCCGTGGATTATGATCTGCAGTTTTCATCTCCTCCATCAATACTGCCACTTTGCCTTTGTCAACATCCCTACACATCAAGTCAAAGTGTCATTTGCAGGCACACCACCTGCACTCTTTCCCAATTGCAAAACAATTTTTTGACTCAGAAATGTGATAGTTACTCCCACACTTGCTACACATCCTGTTACTAGTATTGTTGCCAGCATTTTTATTCCCTGAGAAATTCTTTCCTCCTTTCGAGCATCACTTGGATGTTGTCACTATTTCTTCATCTACTTTGTCTACTGCCGATGCTGCACTCTCTCCCCTGGTGTCTCCTTTAGTGTCTCTCCGCTCCATCTCTTTCATGCAGTACTCCGATTCTTCTACAGTTTTCACAATCTCTATGGCATCCTTTAAAGATGGATCTTTGGCAGCACAGAAATGCTCCAGCATGTTCCTACTTCTGCATTGAACAATAAGCTGATCTCTTATCATTTTCTCAGCCATTCCTCTAAATCTGCACTTGACTGAGAGTTCATTTGGCGTTGTAATGAAATCATCCATGTATTCGCCTACTCTCTGTGGTTGCATATATAACTTATATCTTCTCATCACAACATTGGTTTCTTTTGCAAATCTCATTTCTAGTCTCTTCCTGGCTCCAGTATGCATATTCTCTATAGGTTGACCATCAGTATTCACTGCTTCAGGTAAGTTCTTGAAAATATGTTGCCCCTCTGTTCCTAGGGTACTTAGAAGAATCTTTCTCTTACTGCTAGGTCTAAATCCTTGACCATCAAGTACCTCCAAATAATTGTCGAAACATATGCGTGGTTAAGGCAGTCAGCGGTCTAGATGTGCAGATGGGCGGGCAGAGGAACAGGAAGGATCGGGAGAGAAAGCACTGGGACATGGCCTGGTAAGTAGGGCTGGGCTGGGTTTGGGGTTAGTTTTTAGGGGTGGAGGTGGTTTAAGGGCTCAGGATGGGGGGGGGGGCAGTTTTCAGGGGGGAGGAGTCAATTTTGGGGCTCAGGTTGGGGCCTGGGTTTGGGGTCGGTTTTTGGCTGGGGGCAGGGGAGAGGGAGGGAAAGTGGCAGTTTTCAGGGCTAGGGACTGGGGTCAGGATAGTTTTTTGGGCAGGGACCCAGGGACCGAGTGCTAGAGCTCACAGTGAGGAGTCGGGGTCGTTTTAAGGGCTGGAGCAGGATGGAATGCAGGGCTAGGTGTATTGGGTGTTAAGGCGCAGGGCAGGGGGGCTGGGGTGAGCCATTTACCACGCATATCCCTTTAGCATTCATGCCTTTACAACAAAATTTGTTGTAAAGGCATGTGTGGTAAAGATGTGGTCATGGTTTAGACATGAGTGGTTGTATCATACGCGCACTCAATGTAAAACCAGTATGTCCTGACAGAGAGCATTCGGAGCGGAGCATGCACTCACAGCTACAATTGTAAGGTTTTTAATCCTTCATTAGCATTTGAGAGTCTACAGCATGCAGCATTAAATGGCTGTGGGGTATGTAAGCATTGCGCTTATTTCTTTTATTACAGTGACAGCGGATCTGAGCTGTTCTAAGTGTAGACCACGCTGGCCACTCTTCACATTCCTTTATCACTACGGTGAAAGCTGATCTGAACTCAGGCCACTCAACAGTGAAAGCTTATGTGAATGCAGGCTGCATAACATGTGCTGCGCATTCCTTTATCACTACGGTGACAGCTGATCTGGACTCAGGCCACTCAACGGTGAAAGCTTATGTGAATGCAGGCTGCATAGCATGTGCTGCGCATTCCTTTATCACTACGGTGAAAGCTGATGTGAACTCAGGCCACTCAACGGTGAAAGCTTATGTGAATGCAGGCTGCATAGCATGTGCTGCGCATTCCTTTATGACTACGGTGACAGCTGATCTGGACTCAGGCCACTCAACGGTGAAAGCTTATGTGAATGCAGGCTGCATAGCATGTGCTGCGCATTCCTTTATCACTACGGTGAAAGCTGATCTGAACTCAGGCCACTCAACGGTGAAAGCTTATGTGAATGCAGGCTGCATAGCATGTGCTGCGCATTCCGTTATCACTATGGTGACAGCTGATCTGGATGCATTTCTTTATGACAATGATGTCAGTGCTCTCAGCCATTCGCATGTGGACAGCGCGTGGACAGTAATGCTTAGGCTAGCGCTACACTCAACGCTTGTCTTCACATAAAGTCTTTGCACTACACTTAATATGCTTATAACATCATTCTTGCCCCCTGCCACCGGGAACACATTGAGCCTGATCTCGCCTGAATTTTCAAAGCGCTATTAACCCACACAACGCTATTAAGCCATATATCTGTGTGCCATTAACACGTTGGTTCGCATCCACAAATGAAGCGGGCTGGCTCCTCGTCGCCAGTCTGTTTTGCAATCAGGGGTCCATTACACCATCAGTACTTGTTAAAAGGTTTATTGGGTTCACAGCTCGTCATTACATGGTGCGCCTCTCTCCAACCAGTGGCAACGCCAGTCTGACTGTGTTCTGAGAGTAGCACACTGACAATAGGCTTGCCAGTCATAACAAATCCACTAACCTTTACCAATGTATGGTTTAAAGCAAACGGCTCACAACACAATCTTTTCCACACTAGAGGCTGAGTGGCTGTCACAGGCAACTTGTTTTATCCTTCCTCAGAGAGTGAGTGCCTGTAGAGGATGAGTTGTCACTGCCTTACCATACAATGGTGTGCAAAGCATCCAATACCTGACCTTGTGGCATGGTATCCAGTGAGCACATACAATTCTTATGTTTTTTGTCACTGTCCTTTTTATGGCACCCTCAGGAGAAGAGAATTAGGGTTAGGTGGTTGTTACTTAAGAGGAACCAACTGTACAACCTTTCGGTTACGCACTGCATGCCTCCTAGTGCCATTGAACACCCTCTTAGATGTGTGTGTTTAGGCAAGTGCTTAGACAAATGCATTGATGGATCGTGGCACTCTATCTGAAATTTAGAGATGCAGATGGAACAGCGATACAACAGGGGACAGAAGGCCTTGGTGGAACGAAATCTGTCATGCTGAAAGGCAATTTTTACTGCCTACAAAAAAGCGGTGGCGCACTTTAGTATGTCTCAGAGACGTGGGAGAATCATAGCATTCGGCAAAGATACACAATATTACAAAGGCAAGGGTCTGTCAATTAAATCACAGATTAGTGATTCAGATGATGACAGACACCCACCCCCTGGCACACCACTCCTAGACTCAAGGTGCAGCAAGAGCTATGAAAGGCAGCATACACAGGACCGATGTTACCAAAACCATCTCTAAACTAAGCAGTCAAAATATATTTTTTTCTATGAAAGAACACATACATGAAGACAGTGTAAGTTGCATAGAAAACGGATCATCTGTGAAAAAACACTAAGTATCCTGGCCAATAATACATGATGTACAATACTGAGAGAACAAACTAAAGAAATGTACATGAACATGTGCACTTAAATAGTACTGATGAATGGGAATATTTAATGTTTTCTCCCCTCACTGCCCATACTGGCCTTCTGGGATGTGGCTTCTATAGCTGAGTTGTCTCCCTAAGTACCACAGCGTATGGTGTCAGGCACAAAACGGCCCTTTACCACAAAAGGTCTCCTCACCTTTGCTGCCTTTCGAGCTGCATTTCATTTCTTTAACTCCTATGCCACACCAGTGACTCTGGTGATGTTGCATGCTGCATCCCAACTACAATGGAACAACCATGTCTACTTGCAGACTGACAGCACATCTTGAGAATACTGCTGATGTACTGGCCAACCTGTTCACAGAACTGGTCTGTGGTCAATCACTAAGTGATGCTGCTTACAGCTTTGAGTTAATGACTCACCATGTAGTGCCCTGCATAGATCTGTCATTGCCTCCGAAATGCAAGAGACCCAATCTTTTCCTCCAAAAAGTACATGAACTTCAAATGCAAATGTAGAGACTCCACCGTCATTTTAGTAAACTTTGGTATTCTAATTTGCCCTGATAGTTACGTAGCAACAGGTCACCCTCACAGTTTGTTGTACCCTAGCAGTTATCAAATCCCGTGCACAAAGCAAGAAGCAAAGGCCGGTCATTCTCATACATGGCGTCCAAAGCCTGGAACAACCTTGCTCCACACAAATGAACCTCAACTTCTCTCCTCAACTCCCGCAAGAAGCTAAGACCTGGTCCTTTGACTGGATACCCACGGAGTTTAGTACCACACCTGCTCAGTGTCAGGATACCCACACTGGTGATGGCGCAATCTCCAAATTGCATTTCATAACCTATGTCTACTAAAGGCTGCTTGTTGTACACTCGCAAAGCACAACTGTATGAAAGTGCCTATATTTTGCAGACTTTTTTCCCATTTGTTGCGGAGTGATACTGCAGGGTTTTTGACTCTGTGTAGTGAGACATTGCTAACCAGGCCCCAGTGCATGTACTCTGACCTGTAAAACGTCAAAATTGGCTAATTTTAAAACCTCCCTTTTAAATATGAATATGTGACCCCTATGTAGACCTGTAATCCACAAGGGAGGGTGTATGGTATGTGAAATAAGGACATGTAGCAATTTAAAGTTACATATCGACAGCTGTTTATAACAGTTTAAACGGTCTAATTTAGAGGTGAAGTTACATGTTTACTAAATATTAAGGAAAAGGAATATGCCCTTACAGTCGCTAACCCCCAAAAGCTATTTGTACTGTAGGGAGACTGGCTGGACCATAGAGGAAAACATGGGAAGCAATATTAAATATTAATTCTGCTTTGTCAGGTGAGGGACCAGCAAGAAATATAATTCAAGGACTGTTTCTAATATTTTTTAAAAGCCTGATTTAATGGTGAAGTTGTATTTTTACTAAATATTAAGAAAACAAGACTTTAGAGTGTTATCTTTTGCCGGCATGAGGCTCCACGAGGCAAATGTTTTTTTTCTCGGGCAGTAAACCAGTTGAACAGTGTGCAGGAACTTCGTTTTTTTCAAAATGGTCTCTCCTGTCAGAAGCAGATGTCAGATGACACCCGCACAGAATCCTAATTTTGTCATACCAGTCAGTCTTGCACCAAACCCAGTGGAGGTAAAGCTGTCCACAAAACTGGTTTGGAGTGACCACGGAGGAGAGGACTGCTCACTGCCCTGGCCACAACTCTGGGTGAGCACACAGGCTCAATATACAAAGGGAGAAGGGTTTCCTATTCTTGGATTTAATGAGCGAGGAGCACTGTGGGATTGTTTGCTATAGGGCACACAGAACGGTTGCAAAAAGGGGTAGGGCTACACATGCTAACTTTTACCTTATTGGTTAGGGAGGGACTAGGACAGGCATAAATTTGGCACCACATGACACCTTCCTCAGAATGCTACTGGACCTGTGGAAGAACAGAAGAAGGCCTCCACCTGCACTTGGGACCTTGGGCTGGAAAAGCTCCCACTTGTGCCCAGGACAAAGAAGTGGACTCATAGGGTCAGTTGGTTGTGAAAGCTACAGGGCCACAACAAGCTGCAAGAGAGTAAGTCTTGACCCTGAAGTGCAATTCCTCAGGTTGTAGGATCCTGGCTCACTGAACGTCGTCTTAATTTCCTTAAAAAAGTAGCTTTAGAAAACATTTGGACTTCAAGACCTTCAGAGGCCTGGGACAAATCTGCCAAGTCAATCTGCCTAAGGTGTGAACCTGTTAGGATGCAGAAACAGTTTTTTTTCAATTGGACCTTCTCCTCTCCAGCTGGCATCAGCGAGAAGGTATTGGCCTCATTGAGCCTTCACTTGGCAAAGCCCACAGCCTTGCATCGATGGAAGAATCCATTCTCTGAAAAAGATACTAAGTCCAAAGGTGAAAATCTTGACTGGGTGAAGGCGGCAAAAGTATCTAACTTGCACCCAGGACTTTCCTGGGTGCAAAATTTAAATTTTGCTACCAAAACCAACAAATTTACCAATACCACACCCAATCCCTATCCAGTGTTGTAGAGGGCCCCTCAGGTTCTGCCTGCTGCCGTGCCCTGCTGAAGGATTCTGACTTGCAGAAAAAGACTAAGCCCCCAAGGTAAAACCTCTGACCGGGTTGAACCTGGTTTATCTGGCCCAAGCTCCATTCCAGTCACCCTTATATTACACAGGCCTGGAAATGGTTCGTGGAGTTCCGCATAGCCACAAAAAAACTCCATGGAGTTCTGCAAGTGGCAGAGCGATGCGCGAACCATAGTTAACACTGTTTTTCCTGCCGCTCAAGTAGAAATTCTATCCGAGCGCCAGCTCACGCTAGACAACTTACCACTGGCGACTGCGATACAGGAAAAAGCTCTGCTGCACTATGAGAGGTGAACTTTTCTGCACTCCGCATTGCGCGAAGTGCAGAAAACAATCAAACTCTGCAAACGGAGCGGAGTTTACCGCCCAGGCCTAATATCACATGTAGGTCCTTGTATACTGTGCTCATTGACTACCATTGGAGCTTAATGCCTTTTGGTGCCATTTTTACTTAAATCATTTAATGGGATGAATTTTATTGTCTTGTATTTTTAACTTTTTATCTCTTTTTGGCACTCTTAAATTCTTAGCACATTTTCTTAAGTTACCCCAGTCTGCTCTGTGCCATAGCTGCCTGGGGTTGAACTCAAGTGTAAATTACTAAAACCTTTAACTGGACCTAACAAGGTAATGACCTTATTCCTTTTGGTAGAGTACCACCAACCCAATTCACTTTCTTACAGCAGCAATAGCTTATTCCACATTGTGGAACATATTATCCCACATAATGAATGTTTAATGTGTATTTAAATATGTACATATATACAACCCTTCTGTTTATTTAGAAGACCAGAGTCTAAATAGGTATTGCTGATTTTAAAGTTCCCTTGGTGTATGCAATAAGTATGTGTTAGAAGGTGGTTCTGACACTATGGGCCGCCCAGAGGTTTTGCTTTTTGAGCACCTAATTATTGAGCTTTTACTGTGAGGGAGCCTCATAAGTTGGGACTCACCCACAGTGAGCTCACAATGAAAGAGACTGCATGGGGATTTTACGGGTGTCCCCCTGGCTTGACCAGGCCGCTGAGCAGCCGCAGGAAGAAGGGGCACCGGGCTAGTTACATGCAGACACATGTGTACATGCGTGTGCGGGCTGTGCTGGGGAGATTCCTGGCGTGCGCAGCCCCTGGGCAGATACAAGGTGAATGGTGTGGCAGGGCTTATGCAGAATTGGGTGGTCACATGCAATAGGCTTTATACACTGGAAAGAAACATGCCAGGTAAAGTCAGTAAGCTTTACAGTGTTTATTCCATTATTCTCTTATGAGGATAGAGAGTACATGGGCTTTTACTCTCCTAAGGCCTACAAATTCCAGACACGCACCGTCTTATTTGTACTGCTTTTGGGTCATCCAGAAATGTTATATTTCTCTGAGTCAGCTCATAATCAGGGCCTGGCTGGGGGCTAACACTGCCAGGCTGATTTAATGATCTTCCTCTCCAAGCCATGGCCTCAGAGGCCCAGCCAAGCACAACCAGCATTCCAAGGGCAAGGGCCTCCACTCCAAGAAGAGAAGAAGGGTGGAGGTACTGGTTTATCCATCAGTAGCTGACACCTGGTGCCAGGCACCAGGCCACTCTGGAGGGAAGGCAGCCTGGGGGGAAGCACAGGAAGAGGAGCTCTCTCTGGGGTGTGGTCTGCTGAGGCAGAAGGTTCTGGAGCCTGGCGCAATGGGCAGTTGGAAGGAGGAACCCCCTGACTATCCCAGGATCCTGAACAGCTCCAGGAGAAGAGACCAGGACCAGTGCGCAGAGGCAGGGGCCTCTGAACAGGAAGAAGAGGGGCCTCGGAGGAGAGCCAGGTGAAAGGCTGGTGCAGGGAGCCAGTGAAGACCGCTCCCTGCTGAGTTCACCACCTCGGAGACCCAGAGGACAAAGGAGAGTACTCACAGTGGCTGGGGAACACCACCAGGAGCAAGAGGAGGCAAAAATGGCGCAGATCGGTACCCTGGGGGCTGAGATATGCCCACCAGAAGGTAGGCAACCTTTGACATCCAAGAAGACCGGCGACGAAGCGCGCTGGGCTCTGCCGCCGGTCTTGAATGGGTCCCAGGGGTGGGTCATGTCCCGGGGGCTGCCCCCACAAGAGGCGAAAGTCGGGGAGCGCTGTTGCACTCCCCGTGAAAAAATATCCTCGTGGGCGAGCCAGGAGCCCTCCCTGGCCCCCACCGAAACCGGAGGCAGGAGAGCGCCATCGCGCCCCCTGGGAACAGGGAGAGGGGCCTGGGATCCCAACTCTGGGCCCCGCCGAAGCCAGGGAGTTCCGTCGCGCTCCCCGTCAAAATGTCGGTGAAGGAGGAGGTGGGGAGCGCCATCGCGCCCCCCCCCCGCAGAGAGATCTTTAGTGGCCTGGGACCCCATCCCCATGCCCCGAAGCAAAGTTGGGGTGCTCCTTCGCGCTCCCTGTGAAGATATCCCCCACAGGGGGCCAGGAGCCCACCCTGGCCCCCGCTGAAGAAGTGCAGCTGGGGAGCGCCTTTGCACTTCCCCCGAAGAGGAGGAGGGCCCCGGGACCCCATCCCCGGGCCCCGAAGAGAAGGAGGAGGCTGGGGAAGTGCCGCTGCACTCCCCTGAGGTCCAGCCGGACCAACGGGAGACTCCGTGTCTGTCCGCCAGAGCGGGCAGAACAGAAATGATAGGCGAGGGGGCTGACCGAAGGGGGAGCCGGCGGGGGCAGCTGGGGGTGGGCTCCCGGGGCTGCCCTCCAACAGAGAAGGCATGCAGGGGTCCCGGGTGGGACCGGGGCCGCGAAAGAACACAGTGTGCGGCAAGGGACCTGGGTGGGACCGGGCCCCCGAAAATGTGCAGGAGCTGCCGGGGTGGGTTCCCCGAGCCGTAGCACTTACATGGGGGTCTGGGTGGGCCAGACCCTCCAACAGACAGCCAAAGCGGCCAGAGGCCCACATCATGGCTCTCCCCGGAGCAGCGTGAGAGCTGCTGTTCAAAAATCCAAAAGTGCCCATAATGTCTTGCAGGCCTGGACCGGCCTGCAAGGGAAAAACAGCGTTTCCTCTGGTTGTGGTGGCCCCAGGAGAATGGGATCACCACTACACATGTGCAAAGGTGCAGGGGGAGCTGCAGGAGCAACGCAGTCTCCCCCAGCACGAAAATAGAAGTCCCTCCCTAAGTCTCCTGGAGACTTGAAAAGAATAACCCCTCAAGGGCTCAGCCAGCATTTTAACTCCTCTTGGGCTGGAACTTTTGTTCTACAGCTGGAGGGGAATTGAGAAGTGCGCCAAGGGTTGTAGGGCTGAGTTGGGGATGTCTGGAGAAGGGTATCCCCTGGAGGTGAAAAGGTGTAATTCCACATATAGTGCATTTACTAATGTTATTTCTTTCAGAGGAACTGTAGGTCACTTGTGTAATGTGAAGTAACTGTGTAAGGTGATGTCATAAGCAAAGTGGGGTTATGTTGCCAGACAAGCCTGCTAGGGTGTCTGGCTGTATATGCGTATTCCTGTGATTTCATCTGTGATGCCTTTAGGGGCTGTAATTGCAACGCATTCTAATGATCCCCACATGTGATGAGTACTGTCAATCTAAAGTGATGCTTAAACATGTATTGTTGCTGCAGCGCTTAGGTGAAGAACCCAGACTGCTAGCCCTTAAGATGTAGAGGTGTATACCTTATGGTCAGTAGGAAATGCTCAGTCAGGGTTGTGTATCACCAAGTCAGGGTTACCTATTTTAAATGCTTGTTGAGATAATGGGGTGGGTCGCCACTGGGATGGTGCCAGTGCGCAGGGCCCTCACCCCAGGTTATGTTCAACTAACTGCATTGGGGGTAAGATGATGTGCATACATGGGAGTGGTGGCACTAGACAGCCCCCGCAGGAGGGGTAGAGATATTATGCAATGTCACAAAGTAATTCCAACAGCTTATGTATATTTGTACATTGGTGCATAGTATTGAGTAGTGTGTCTTTAATAAATGTACTCTTACTTTTATAAAGAAAAGTGAAGACTGGACAATCAATTATTGAGTGATATTTCTGCGCACCTGCAAATGGCGATTACTAGCCCACACCACCTCCCTTGAGTAAGCCTCAGACTGCTCTGCAACGCTACTCTCTGAGAGTCAAGTGCTACAATTGGGTGTTTGGTTCCCAGTGAAGGAAAAATGTAGTCATTTTATTTGTGCAGGCCTCACAGATACTACCTCGTTTTCCAACAGTATGCCTTTCCTAACAGATTCCTCCAACAAACAGATTAGTCAGTTCTCATGGCAAAGGAAAGTCATTGGTTTGACACTTGCCTTTTTAGCTATTGCAAATGTTGTGCATCAGGCGATGGTCTTGTACAGAACACAAGAATTTTGCTAGACAGCTCCCAAAAAGCTGCTGTGTCATATCCAGTACGATGTCCAGCCAAACAGCTGTACTAGCAAGGCAGCCATAGCAAACTGCAAAGTATTTTATTTATTTCATGTGTCTCCTTGAACTACGCCAAATATTTCACAGGTCACTGTGAAATATGGATTTCATCATCATTATGACAACCCCAAACCTGTCTTACTGTTGTCCTTTATTTAATCAACATTCTATTCAATGGTGAACAATACCCAGACGATCTATTTCCAATCAGTGACCATTGTTAGCTCCTCTTTGATGCACTTGACCCTCTCTGCAGGGTCACCGCCGAATGTGTTGCCTTTACCCTTCCTATTTTTGCTGAATTTATTTTAGTTGGCCTTCGGTTTCTTTGCTCTTTGCCACTGCTAACCAGAGCTAAAGTGCTTGTGGTCTCTCCCTAAAACATGCTAAAATTGGCTTACACCTAATTGGCATATTTAATTTGTATATACATCCCTAGCAAAGTCGTACAGATGTTCTCTGGGCCTGTAAATTAAATGCTACTAGAGGGTCTGCTGCATTTATTGCGCAACCCACTTTAGTAGCCTTTAAATGTGTCCCAGGCCTGCCATCGCAGCGTGTCTGTACGGATTCAAACTGCCAATTCGACGTGGCAAAACAACCTCCTCACCAAGCCTCAAAATCCCCTTTTATTACATATAAACTACCCCAAAGGGAGGCCCAATGTAGCCCATAGGGCAGGGTGCATTGTAACTAAAAGGTTTGACATGTATGTTTACATTCCGGGTAGTGAATAAAACTAATTTTGTTTTTAACTACAGTGAGTTGAGGCCTACCTCTTCCATATGATAAAATTGGGTTGCATTATTACATTTGATAAGTGCTAACATTTGGTTCAGACCAGGTAAATATTTCACGTTTGGTGTCTGAGAAATTTTCCATTTAAAACCCTCTTTAATGGTAAAGTCAGATTATAAATTATAATTTTGAAAATGCCACTTTTAGAAAGTTGGTATTTTCCTGCCCAAACGATTTGGTGCCTGCAGCCTGTTCCCGGCTCACATGAATGGGTGTAGTTGGAAGTTGGACTTTGTTTATTCCTCCAAGACAGCCACACATTAGATGGATGACCATCACTGGCAGGATTGGGGAAGCAGAGCTCGACATAGCCCCACATGCAATTGAATAGACTGTACCCTTCCTGCATACAAAGGACTTCTCAACCCTGCATTGTTTTTGCAGCCAGCTTGGACCCAGGGCAGGGTATGCAAGAAACTTTAGGCACTTAAAAAGGAATTCTCTAGAAACTTCCACTACTTCACAGAAGGCACCAGATATAAAAAAAAGAACCCTCAGAACTACACTTCAGTTCACCTTCTCGTCCTGCGGAAGGACTCTCAGAGGACTGCTTGCTGCTGTGCCTTGCTGTTTACTTCAGAGGACTGCTCTGCTGCTGGACGTCTGCCTTGATCCCTCAGAGGCTTGCCCTGCTGCTTAAGCTCTATTCCGCTCCTTGCACCCAGGACTACCAGAGTTACTCCAAGGGCTAGTTGGCTGACCTCCTGATCAGAGCCTCATGGATATAAAAAGCTCAAATGATCTTGAATCTGCACCTGTACCTAACCTAAGTGGTGCTTCTCTAGTCCTGAACCCTTTGGTGATGGTAAAAGTGCCAGATATCCAAAATCCTAAACTTGCGACTTAGAATCTTTTGGGCTAAAAACTGCACTGAGAACCAAGAGGAGGCTGGAACCAGCCGATTAGTCTATCGGCCATGGTGCATCACTGTGAGGACTGACTTTTCAGCAGCTCCTACTACGTTCTTCTCCACAACAGCAAGTCCTGTTCAGCCATCCTTCGCCAAAGGGGTATCCGGCCTCGTGGTACTCTTGTCGGCAACAGCCTCCAGCTTAGTCCGGATGAAAATTTTCCACTTACATAAAAGAGACAAAGTGCCTGATTTAGGTCTTGCCCGATGGATTACTCCATCATAACTGTGACGGATATCCTGTCTGCTGAAATATAAATCTGTAGGATATAATGGGATCTATATTTCAGTGGATGGGATATCCATCACTGTTGTGGTGGAGTAACCCATCCGCCAAGATCTAAATCAGGCCCAAAATCTGAACGTAGAAATCTTCAATGCAAAATCTTCCAGCGACTCCCTGACGACGACACCTCTTCCTTGGACAGCAGACTTACCCTGATGATCTTCTACCTTCTCAGAGACTTTTTGCTGAAATTTCTTCTAAGTCTGAAGGTATGCATCGACCAGGCCCAATCCACTTCTTGTATCCAACTTGCACTCCTTCTTGGTCTACCATATTTTTCGATTTTGACCCGGTTGGACATGACTAGATGTCTGCGGTTGGCACTTTGATCTCTTAGGTACTAGTTTTTACCTCAAACTCATGAATTCAGTTCCACTAATTGGATTCTTGTCACTTGGGTGTCAAAAAAGTTATTAAAATACACTCTATTTTTCTAAATAGGTGAGGGACGTTTCTTGTGCTGTGTTTTAACTTTATTGCTGTTTGTGTGCTGCATAAATAGTACAGTCTATTACTCCACTTAATGATTTTAAATAATATTTCTATGTTGACATCAACAGCTTTTTAAGCTAACTACGCTTGAGTAAGCATGTAATATCTTGCTTAAACCAAGGTGTAACACAGGTCCCTGAAGCCTCTACGATACAGTGGGGCCTTCCCAACCATTAAGGAAGCCCCCGACACTTCAAGAGGCTCCCATTCAGCCCAAAACAAATGAATAGCTGTGATACATGTCCTAACTAGGCCCCACTTCATCACATTCTGCAGGGAGGACCCATCATTTTTCGCTATGTCACTGTTTTAAACTAGGACTCATTTCAGAAGCACAAACTTTACTTACAGAAAATGTTAAATTATTTAATATTGTTCATCCATATTTTGTATTGATTTTAGTGTGGTGCCATCCTGTAGCAATGCTATTGTTATAACTATCCAGATACAAATTTGAATGAAAGGAGCATATCACCAGAAATGTTTAGTTGAAGAACTGCATTTGCGTACTATTAAAAGATGTTCTTTGTCCCTACTTTTTTAGATGCGTGGAAGTTACTATTTCTGACAATGGCTCCATTCTATATCTTGGTAACAAATATGTAGTCAAAAAGTTATGTTTTTCTCTTTTGTTTTTTTACAAATTTCATGACCTATATGTGATCCGAAAACAATAACATGGAGTTCCGGATTATTAGGCTATAACAACCATCTGGTCAAATGTATGAGTAATGTTTGTTAAAGTTTGCAAGTTCAGAAAATTTGCATAACTCATCCGGTATTAATCACTCAATTCCTAAATCTTAATTTCTATTAGACGTGTGTACCCACTAAAGTGCTTGTCCAATCTGAAAAATCTGTATTCTTTCTTAAATCTTTCCACATACAGTATTAGTCTATGGTAATTCACATCTCCACTCAGACTTCATCTGCAGCCTCAGCTAAGTCTCCACAGAAAGGAAAACCAGGGAAAGTGGCAAGAAGACTCACAGTAAAAGCAGCTATATCAAACACTCAGAACTGGTGAGGAGAGTAAGACTTTGAAACTGAGGGTTGGTTATACGTAAACCTTACCATTACATCAGCTAACCTTAACCACATAGGAAGACCCACTAAATGATATCCAAACACATTACTTTAAAAAAGTTAGGCTACGTCTGTGGCCATTTATACTCTTGAGAAGCACATCACTTGCTTATTTTTTAAGTTCTATATAGTGAAAACTCGACCCAAAGATATCAGAGTGCTTTACATGAGAACCAGTTTCGTCACAGATGAACACATTCATTTTGTTAGGCAAGGAGAGATCAAGTGATTTTCCCAGAATCACAGGATGTTGAGCGTTCCTCCTGAGACTCGAACCCAGTTCCCCAGCTTCACAGATTGATCGCTCTAGCGAGCCATAAGGTTACATCCTCACCCTTAACAGAGCGACCACATAGTATCACATACAGAATATGGGTTTATAAAAGCACTGGCACAGTTTACTCTTCTGTACATTGAAAGTCTCCCCTGTGCTGCAGTGTATTTGTCAACCTTTTCTCTTCTCCCTCTTTTCCAGAGTTCCAATGTATTATTTAGTGGCCAAATAGAGACACCACAGGGCAATATAAAACAGCACAATAAACACATTTCTTACAATTAGTATGTGTATACAGTGTAAACCTCGCTATGAAACAATGGAGTGCAGTACTTTACTTTACGGGATCATCTACAAGATCATGCGTATCAAGTAGGAATTACATAAATATACTTTACACTTCATATTTTTAGCCACAGGGAGATTAAGTTTTTGCCCAATTCATATTTTTAGCCACAGGGAGATTAAATGATATGCCCAGAAACACACAATGTTGACTCAAGTGCCAAGACTGTGACTACGAACCTTGGTCACCAGACTCCAGAGGTAGCATCTCTAGATGCTGGGCCACATCTCCTAGTGAGCGTTGTGTTTGTGCTAGTGCGACAACGTATTGATGGGAAAGGGTATTATTATACATGAGGTTGGGACCAGACATTATTCAAATATTGGTATCTTACTTTGGATACGTACGTCCTGTTGTGAATGTGAACAGAGAGTACAGTACACTACCAGTGGATGCAATTGTAATAACTGAATATTCCATTCCACCATCAATAAGATCATGAATATCACAGCTCATTTATAGAGGTGTGGTTTTTGTTCTCACACTGGTTAGTAAAATGTATAATTGTGTGAGAGCAGGCGTGGTACTCATATTAAAAAGAAGAGAGAAATAATATTTTGCATACAACCACTCTTTACCTTCTCATCGTCAAAAACAGAAAAACTGTCAATCAATTAAATATTGTAAGCAATAATAAAAATTCCAATGTCATTCATATGTAATCAAGATGCGATAAAGTAAGGTACCAAAGTATCCACTTCTTTTTAAAAATAAATTAATCAGTTCTGCAGCAGTAAACACCATGGCAACACATGCCAGCATTCTTATGAAGCCTGATTCTTTAAATTGGAAGACTAAGAACAGAACTATCTCCAGAAAAGAGCCTGAAATAACTTTTTTTCATGCTTAGGCTTTACTTCAAATATAATTAATCACTCGGTCCCAAGTATTTTAGATAGATAAGTACAAATTATGTAATTAATCACTCATTAATCAATTAAAGTGCTAGGATAGTGAGCAAAGAGTTGTATGTGTTTCTTGTAAATGTTTTATGATTTTGCTAAGCCATGTTTGTCAGTCAAATTCTTTGAAATTTTGGAATTTAATCGAGGAAAGATCACTCAGAGCGTTATTCACAATCTGAGTAAGCAAAATTATTGGTCGGTTGAAGGGACTATGGGCCACATGTATCAACATTAGGAATAGTGATTACCTAATTGCGATTTTCAGCAAATCGCAATTAAGCAATCACTATTCCTAATGTATGAAACTCCAAGAATTTCATTTAGTGATTCTTAGGGGGTCGCAAATCGACCTACCTTATTATTATTAATAAGTTTGTTTGAAATTTGCGACCCCATGGATTTGCTGGGAAGGTGGTCTGCAAGGGTGAGCAGACCACCATATCCATGATTGGTTTTCAATAAAGAAATCGTTTTTTTTTTCAAATGCAGCCTGTTTTCCTTAAAGAAAAATGGCTTCCGTTTAAAAAAAAAAATTAAAAGGCAGCTAGTGGCTCGTTAGACCACTGCATGCTCCTAACAAAACTTTTTGGAGACCCCCTCCCATTTGCGAATAGGTTACCATCAACTTGAAGTTGATGGTAAAATGAGAATGTTTTGCGACAGCATTCATCGTTACAAAATAATCATACATACCGCTGTGATTCGGAATTTGGAAGGGACACCCTAAACACGCCCCTTCCAAGTACCAAATCAGAAACCCATTTTGCGATTCGGTAACAGGTTACTGAATCGCAAAATAGGGTTTGACACATAGGAAAAGTCAAATCGGCCTGTTTGCGAACGCAAAATAGGTTCATATATGTGGCCCTATGAGAAGAGTAATGCTTTGGTCTTAATCGTTGGCCAATAATGCAGTCAAGGATTTTGAAAATTCATGGTTTAAAGTTAATAAAGAAGCATGCATTGAGTAGGGTTTGTATACATTTTCTTGTGTGGGACATTCATGTTATTTCTGCCGTAAATGGACATTTACATTATAATATTGTTATTTTCTATATTGCTGAGTCTAGCATGGGCTACAAATTAATTTATGAAGACTGCATAGTTTCCTAGAGGTCTGTATTTGGTGACAAGTAAAATCGAACTTTTCTCTCCCGCAAAAGCATTTGGCAAGTGGAACTTCAAGAGAGATGGTGTCTTGCCAGTTTCATAGAGAATATTTTCAAGTATTCAAATATGTCAGGGCAACTCCACCCATACGTTTTGGGACGTATTTTGTAAAATACAGGGTGAATGACATATTTACTGATGTGTTAATTGGTGGCAAAACGTGTTTCTAAGATTGCTAGCACATTAGGTTTAATCAGGTTTGGATTGCCATAAAGTTAATGATCCAAATTTCAGTGGTGGCTGATAGGGAACGGGGGTGGCTGGGCAGGGTGGAGGAGTTGTAAAAAACAAAATACTTTAAAAAAGTTACCTCTTCAAAGCTGCTGTCTCTCCTCAGTCGACTCTCCTCCACTTCTCTTCCGCTCAGACAGGGAGTGGGTGCCTGTAAATGTTCTCCACCCAGGCTGTGCATTACAATTCGGTGGAGAACATAATAAATGCGGATGACTTTTTGGCCGGCCCAAGACGGCCAGCCAAACCGTCATGTGCACTTATTGTGCACAAACCACTCCTCCTTCTTGTGACACCGGCAACCCCCCCCCCCCCACCACCTAGCCCTGATCTACGAAAAATCAAATGATATTGTTTCATTCAGGAAAGTTATCGTAAATTGTTTGGTTGCTTGAAATATGCCTGAAATTGACTTTATTTAGTGCTTGAATCATGTTCCTAGTGAAGAAGAATATCCATTCCATATCAAATGAGATAGTTAATGAAGAGATCAAACAGATTAATATATCAATAAGCCATCACCAAAGGAGGTTTTTGCTGAGTAGGTGATAATACCACAACATCCTCTTACATTAAGCTTGTAAGAAGGCACTTTGAGACATGAGGCGAGATGGGAGGCAGTCTCAAACCTTAATGAAACAGTACAGAAACTATTCCATCCTTATGATGGATCTACTCTGCATGTGCAGCCCATCAGAGCAGGTGAATGCATGCAAAATGCATCATAATAATATATTTTTTATGTCAGCCTGTATGGTTTGCAAAATTCTGGCACATATGAGTATGATGAGCCAATGTGGACACTCAGTTCACACATTATTTTATGTCTTTTTTTAAGTTTATTAAGCCAATGTCTACGTGCTTTGATTCTTAGGTTGGATGCAGAACTATCATGCTACCAAAGTACCCACGGACACAAACTGGTTTCAATAAGGGTAACTTTGTCTCAACTACGGTAGATTGGCATGAGCAACATGGAAATCAATTACGCAGTTAAAAAAAACATAAGTAACACAAAAAAATATATCCACAACAATTAAAAATGAGAAAGGGAAAATGGAATGCAGAAAAATAGTTATTTGTAGTATCGCTATAGCTTAACCCACTGGACCCTAAGTTTTAAATATTAAGCACTACGATTCAAAATAAACAAAATGATAAAAAGTCTAATGTGGGTAAACATTTCCTAGCCAATGACGTCTCAGGTGAACAAACTAATTAATGGCAACCAGAAGGTAGGTAGACGTTCACCTGGTATTTTTACCATAGAGCCTCCATCCGTCGCTATTCACAAAAGATGGTAGGGTTGTGTTATCACCAACTACACAGGCACAGTAATTTCTCTCTCTGACGATGTTGCAAGCTTTCCTTTACATGATTATTGCTTCTTCAGGATAGGTCTCTGTGAACCAGTTCTCTTCCATAAAGTTTTTCAACTGGAAAGAAAGCCCACGAAGTCCACACGGCAGATCAGCGTCCTTTGTTTCATTGAATGACAGCATAATGCCTGTTTCAGGACATTCTTACATGACAGGTACTTTAGGCCTCAGGAAAGAGATTTCACAGTAGGTTCCCATATTCCACATAAACCATTTCTCTCACACAACAGGCATATGTCCTCCTAGCTTTCATAGTACACAGTAGAGTTAACTGAGAATGTATCCAATAATATATATTCCATGGATTCAGGTCCTTCTTGGTTGCCCCACTGTGGCTTCCGGGAAAACATCCCACATTAGGCAAACCAGATACAAATCTCTCCACCCTTAATATTGATTCTATTATTACTGGGGTAAAATCAAGAGGCTGACATATAATATTGCTTAACCCCTTCCCTGCTAGGCCTCCCCCCGTGCTAAGCCTTTTTCTTGACTATTTTGGGTAGTTTGGGGTAGCGTTAGGCCCCTGTAACTTCTTGACCACATAAGGTATTTACGCCAAATTTGCGTCCTTTTCTTCCAACATCATGGGGATTTTATAGGTACCCAGGATTTATTGATTCCCCTGGAGGGGACCCAGAAATTAGCCAAAATACAGCTACATTCTTTTTTGGGGGGGAGGAATTGGAGAGAAGTGCTGCAGAAGAAAGTGTCTGGTTTCTTCTCTGCAAATGTTATCAACAAAGGGTTTGTGGTGCTGAAATCATTTTCAATCAATCAAATTGGGGATTATCGTAGTTGGGACCCTAAAACCCACCAGAATCACATTAAGATTATCTTTACGACAGCGCACCACTGCGTACCTACAATCAGGGTCCATACATACCTCTTGAATTTGTAGGCCTGAGCCACGACCGGCCCATATCAGAACCTCTCATGCATACAATGTAAAACCTGCTGATACAAAGGACTCCTTCATTCTGCTTTGTGTAAGCAGCCCTGATTTCGGTGCTAGATGTGTCTCTTGCAATATAGCAACATCAACATTATGTCTCTGCAGATAAAGGAAAATCTGTTGGATTTTACGTTCATCGTTCAACCCCCTGACATTCCAAGTTAAAAAACTTATAGTAGTACCATTTGGGCTTGGTGGACCCCTTTGAGCATGCTTGTCACCCAGCCTGCTAATCTTGTCTTATAACTGCAAACATAGAACTAGTTTCCAAACTGGACTACTTTATTCAGCTTCTTAAGGAAAATAAATTATGACATATGAAACCACCCCCCCCCCACGCCATGTCTACCTCCTCATGAGTTGGCTTCTGAGTCCCTCCCATATTACATCCAACCCTTGTAGGCCCGCTGCTGTGTGTAATCTAAGCAGGGCTGTGAGTACCCATGTGCTGCACTCCAGGTTGGTATGAGTTTGTGACCGTTCCTTTTCACACATAACCCTCCAACTTCTAAGCAACAGATAGCATGCCAAACTGTAGGTGCCAATACGAGTATACAAGAACAGTGATGGTGTACCAGACGTCGGGATACACGTATGACTATTATAAATGATACATTATATGACTTAGCACCAGTAGCGCCGGCAAATTGCATTTTGAGTGCATATGTGGCACAATGTTCAAAAGTGAGAGCATTAATCCTGACTGTCCAACTCACTGCGAGGGCCACCATTGTCCAGTTCTAAGGCCTGAGAGGTTTTCTTAAATTTGGTGTCATGGTGTTTTTTGAGCGCCTGTTGTAGACTACTTGGATCAGCATTAATCTTAGTTTTGTCATCAATTGTAACTCTGAGTCTCGCAGGATAAAGCATAGTATATTCCAAATCAAGTTCTCTTAGTTTACGCTTCAGGGGAGCATATAGTCTCCGTCCTTTTTGGACCTGCAAAGTATAATTCGGGTACAAAGATAGATCGGAGCCCTCATAGCGAAGTGTTCGTAGCTCCCTGCCTCTCCACAATACTGCATCTGTCTCTGTAGTTTTATAGCCTAGTTATTATTGGGCAAGGGGGGCAACGGGTGGCGGAAGTGAGGCCAGTGAACTGTGAACCCGTTCCACTACGAATACAGATGAGAATTAATCGCAGCTCAGTAAGGTTATGAGCAACTGTTCAACAAATTGTTCCATGTTCCCAGCGGCAATCCAACTACACACAGATTATTACACTTTGATCGCGCTTCTAAGTCATCAGCCTCATTTTGCAGCGTCACCATCAATGTTTCCAAACGTTTTTGCGCTTCAGTGGTAGCGATTTGCTGATTTTCGGTATCAGACACTCTTCTCTCTACCACGTCGATTCTTTCAGCCTGCTTGTCCATTCTTTCGGACATGTGATCCATGCAGTATTTAAGGGAATCAATTTTGCCATCTATAGTTGTAAGGCTTTGCTGCATGGTAGTGACTATGGCTTTCAGATCTCCCCCAAGATCGGCACGCATGGCACCCTGCTCAGAGGACGGCGCATCTGTGTCGTCCTTCCTGGACCTGGTGGACTTGCATTGCTCAAATTGCAGCTTGGTCTGGAGCTTGTCTGGTTTCCTGACATGAATAATGTGGAAGAGGTAGAAGAGTGTTGATAGCGTGCTTTAGGTGTAATAATGTGAGCCTCTGATGCGTCCAACAATGGCAGCGGTATTTTCAGTATTCTACACCAATATGCCATGGCCGGGTGCCTTAAAATGCCTCTGCAGGATCTTATCCGTGAGACTGTTCCCGATCTGTGAGTTTGTAGTGAGAGGTCTGTTCTGATGTGTCCCCCTGCATCATGGTTACCCCCACCTCCTCTCACCTGAGTAAGGTCTCATTAGGGGGCAGGGAACGACTTCCAATAGCAGCGTAAGCCGAGTAGGCCACCCACGTAGCAGCTACTCACCTCTGCAGATCTTCATCACCAGTGGGACGTTTTGGTCGCCGATAGTTCCGTTCGACAGCAGGGGGGGGTGGTCCGCACATCAATAGCACACCATTAAGCACCTGAAGTTACAGGGAAATATGTCGGATTTTGACAGATTGATAAATCGGTCTTGGGAGCTCACTAAGGCTGTGGCCGTCTTTGAGCCAGGCAAACTCCACCCCCTACATTAACTATTTTAATCAACACTTTGGAGAGACGTACAAATCTCACCTATGTATAGAGACCTGAATATGGTTTCAATCAACAACAATGAACAACTCCCATCCCCAACCTCGGACCCATTGAAGACAGTCAATGCTCAAAGATAACATTTTGTAACTGTTCTTTCTCCCCACTGGCTCTCTACTGAATTCCGTTGATGTACATTCATATGCCAGCGTGCTCAATTCACGTAAAAGTTCTTTAATGCACACACAACTTATTAAATTACCCACAAAATTACAAATATGTACAAGATTATAATTTCAAAGCCCTCTTTAAGTGGCCTATTTGAATAACCAGGGTGGAAATTGTGTACCCTAAATATTCTTCATAGATGACAACTATCCATGCAAACCTTCCCTGTTTGTGCTCGGACATACCGTTTGACAATTTGCACACTATCAATACTTAACCCTGGAAACCAGCAATAATTCTAAACAAACTAGGGCATTGATAGCTTTTAAAGGTCTGTGAAAAATCGGATCAGCTTGCAGTGGAAAATACTGCCCTGTCTTTCATCATTGCTCTTGGGATAGAGAAGACTAAGCATGCATGATAGATTATCTTTCTTTCACTCGATATAAGAGTTTCCTGTTGTATTCCACCCCTCTTGTGCTAATTGCTTTGTATGCCACAAGATTATCTTGGACTGGTGACCATCCTCGTTGGTGCTGGCGGCCATGGTTCCATATAATGATTGAATTAGCAGTGCCTCTGGAATGGATTCTTCCAATGCTTCAGTCTCCCCTTAAGAGGTCTTTGAACTTGTTTTCAAAATGGCAGGTTGTGAGTGGTCTGTGTGATTTCCCTATCAAAGTAAAAGGTTACTCAGGTAGGTAAAGGTGGCCTACCAGCATTCCTGTCAGTTAGCTTTCCTCAAAGTTTGTTCGGTTTACCTTTGCTTTTATAGACCCAAGCAGTGTACACCATTGTAGCTTCTGAGTCCCTTAATGTCCTGGATTGTTTTCTAGGATGGTTGCCACCTGGGTTTGGCAACCTTGGCCATGAGTTCCTAACTAGTAGATGTCAGAAAATTCAGGGAACTTTGTGTCATGATTGACTGTACAAAACTTGATTTTTCTATTAACCTGAGGAGTTTTGAAATAGCAAGGTTCAGGACCTGTGTGATGGTTACTGCTTGGAACACTTGAAGGCAATCTCTTTGACATTTCTGACTAGAGATGTACATATTCTTGCATACATTACCCAGCAAACAGAGTGGGACAAAAGTACTCTCTCAATTCTGCTAGACAATTCAAATCTACCTACCTTCAATGCCTTTACCTGCATTTTTGATGCTTTGAAAACAACAGCAAATGTCAAAACCCATCCACAGTCATTCCGACAGGTGGGAGTGTGTAGCGAGCTTCATGGCCCGTGATCTGACTGGGGTGGAACTCCCTAGAATTAAACTGATTGGAGCTCTTAGAAGTATACCCACCTTGTGGGCTGTGGTCTACCCAGGGACATCAGGCCATATCTTCATAACCTTATTGCATGTATGTCGGGTGTTCGTTACGATTTCATTTAACAAGTACAGCATGAGACTGAACGTACTGAGTTGATTGAAAACATGTTGCTTTAATGTTATCTCCTCATTGATTATAACTATAAGAAGGAAGAGCAAGAACATGGTAATAACCCAATTACATTGTATATCATCATAGTCATAAACCATTTACAGTCCTAAATTCCATCAAACATCCCAATTGGTGCACATTATTAATTTCCTTGAGTGTAAATCAAATTGAAAAAAATATTTTTTTACGTGGAAGTTGCAGCTCCTTTTAATGTATTTTACTTTTTATGGGCCTGGTGCCTATCTTCAAGTAATGTGCTGTCTCTTTCATAGTTCTATGATGAGAAACAGTAAAACTCAGTGCAATGATATTCACTCGATGTAATCTATCCATTAAGTCTGTGATCACCATGGGGCAACACTAATAAAACCTTATTTTACGTAGCAGAGAATACTGCAGTTGCACCTTTTTAACCCCTTGTGTGCCCATGACGAGCTGGACTCGTCATGGGCCGCGGTGGCGCTGTGCCCATGACGAGTCCAGCTCGTCATGAACCCCGCCCGCTAATGCAACGGCCGGTACAGGATGGGGAAAGGGCGTGGCACACAAGGGGTTAAAGTGTTGTAAACAACATGTGTTACTAGGAACGAATGTAATGGTACTCTGGCAATTTATGTGGCCAAAGTAATGTAAGGAGGTTGTGGAAAACCATAACCTGCGTGAAGCACCGCTTGGACGCAAAGGTCTCTACAAGTATAAGCATGAAATGATCAAAATGTAATCAACAATTTTTCAATGTGACTCATGTCCATGAAAACGCAAAAACACTAAAACAATAATCATGTTATATTTGTGTCCAATGCAAAACTTTAAGCGTGAACAGTATTAATTATACTGTGACATATACACATGAATATACTGTTTTCAACATAATTCATCTAACACTTTGATACAAGTGCCATGATTGAAAATCAAACTCGTAAAAAAAGACAATCCCAATGCATTTCGGGTTAATACAAAACCCTTCGTCCCCTTCGTCAGGGGATATATATAAATCACAATAATCAGTAGAATGCGTGTAGTCACGCATTCTACTGATTATTGTGACAGACCAATGGACAGGTGTACGGTGTAGCATAATTCACTATATATGTATTCCACCATTTTCTAAAAATAAGTAAAATGACAGAGGAATAGATAGTGAGGTTGCTCATTCGTATATAAAAATGGCTTAAATCTCCAATTAAATGGCTTCCGCTTGCAGGCCAAAGGAGTTATCCAGACATGAAGAGCCTGACTGGCCATGATTATGCTCTCAATCTCTCTGTCATTCACTCTCTTAGAAAGAATTCTGGAAACAGAAAATAATCCAACCATGAAAGCGATACATGTTCTAAGGGAATATGTGTATATCCTATTACCACGAGATTTATCACCCTGAAGGCATCTGCTAAACCAAAGTCATTACAAGTAAAGACGATTTTTCTTTTTACTGGATTGCTTAAAACTCCAGAAGTTCAGAGTCTGACTACTTCTTGGCTGGAAGTTACCATAACTAAGGGTATCCTTTAACAATACCAGCCTAACTACAAAATAAATGGCTGAGAGTTTGACGCACAGCCAGTAGAATGAACTACTTTTCCATAAAAAAAATATTGTATTAGGTAGTGTAGGATATTTTCTGATGAACCACAAAATAACAAAGAAGGACACAGTGAAGTCTTTACAAATTTATTTTTGTCATAAACATCATCTAATGTTTCTTGTACAGAACATCGCTGACACATCCACACATCCGCTATCATCACTATTTATTTCTCCACTGTGTAGCTGCTCATAATCCTTGACAACATGGTTAAAAACTCATACATTGTCAGTGGGAGGTTAAAATCTACTGCTGGAAGAGCTTTAGTGATACCGAAGCACTCAAAGACTTTACATCCTGATAAGCAGAATCACTTACGAAAAACAACATTTGCTAGCATAGCGAATTTTTCACAATCGTTAATACAGGAAAACTGGTAAGAACGTGGACGTTCCAGGTTGGGAGGAGCTGCATTGTACCGTGAACTCTCACATACACATAGGTTTCTTGGATATTCTGAAAGAGTTTGTATTTAAATTCTCTCTGACTCAAGGAAATGCACACAGAACTCGCCATGTCAAAGACACATTTAAGAGCGTTTTCAGTGTAGAAGATTCAATGGAAAGTTGAGGTTGTAGGGGAAGGGATTACTCCACATGCACAATAATATTTCGTTGGAAAAAGAATTGTGCATGTGCACATTTTAATATAATGTCCTCATGTACAATTTTCCACCTTGCAGAAATTCTGCATGCGCACATTTTGAACAATGGTTTGTGTCTGGCGTAGCATTTGCAGGAGAACACCAGACATTCTTTCTTAATTCCATAGAAGTCAAAAACCGCTCCAAATGTATACTTAACACTATGGGAGATGGATTACAGTTTTTGGGACCTCCGTTTTGTAAAACGGGATCAGTGTTTTGACCTAGGTGTCTCTCGCAGAGGAAGTAATACAAACAGCAAAGGTATAAATAGTGCAAAAGTGGTAATTAGAGAAGTATAATAATCATGTTAAGAGAAACACTTGACACATATGACCAAAGCATGCAGACATTTTCTTGAGGCAAAGCTTGAAGGTCAAACTATGTATTAATGTATAATGTATTTAATTTAAGATCATTGTAAGAAAATATCTCTTTTTCATGATAATCCTCATTGTTTTGGCCAGATGCTTCGGGTGTTTGGCCCGCTGCACACTGAGAGCCTTCTAACCAATTAACCAATCAGGCTCTTTTAAAGCGTGCTGCTCACCCGTGAGGGTCTCAAGGCGCTAGGGGAAGGGTGCAGCTCCGGGTCTGCCGTGGAGAGTGCAGGCAGGAGACGGTGTCGAAGGCTGCGGAGAGGTCTATCAGGATGAGGGCAGCGGTGTGGCCCTGGTCGAGTAGCATGGAATGTCGTTGGTGGCAGCGAGGAGGGCGGTGTCGGTGCTATGGCTGCTGCGGTATTCAGACTGGGAGGAGTCGAGGATGGTGTTCTCTTCGATGAAGGTGGTCAGCTTGGTGTTGACAAATTTCTCTGTGACTTTGGCTGTGAAGGGAAGGAGAGAGATGGGCCAGTAGTTTTTCAGGTCCTTCGGGTCAGCCAAGGGTTTTTTGAGGAGAGGCTTGACCTCAGCCCGCTTCCAGTCGTCAGGGAAGGTGCCGGGTTCAAAGGTGGTGTTGATGGTGTGGCATAATTCGGGCGCAATGGCAGCTCTGTGGATGATGTGAGGCGGCCATGGGTCCGTGGGGGCTCCTGAGTGGGTGCTCTTCATGGTCATGGTGGTGACTGGTGTCCAGGTGGTGATGGTGGGCTGGCTGTTCTTGCAGGAGGGGGGGGGGTTGCTGGAGTCTGTTCGCTGAAGTAGTTGTAAAGGGCCCCAGTATATGTCCTCTAACCCCTACAAACTAGTTAAATGTGTTAAAATCCTGATTGACACATTTGACTTACATATAGGTCCCTAGTATATGGTACCCTGTTTATCTTGGGACTGTAAGTTAAATGTCACTAGTGGACAGTATCACTTATTGTGCCACTATTAAAGTGATCATGCAAAACATGACTCTATTCCTGCGACAGCTACTTTGCTGGGGAGTTTCAAAACCTCCAGTTCAACCTTTAAACAAGCATAAACCTTCCTTTTAATTAGTAGTGAGTCAACAATAACATAGGCCTTACCCTCTCTAATGCAGGGTAAGTAGTATTTCAAAGTAGAAGCTAGTACTTCATGTTTTTACATGTCCTTACAGTGAAAAAGCCCCAAACCCATTTTTCACTCTATCAAGGTTGATTGTGCTATAAAGAATGCTGGATTATTTTATTAAACTTAATAAAGCTAACTTTAGATTGTCACTAGCTAGGAAAATAAATCAAACACTAATTTGTATATTTAAACAAAATCCAGCTTAATGCCAAAGTTGAATTTTGTCAGTTTCTGAAATTGTGACATTATAAAGTCTCTATTTTTCTGCCTGAAGCCTCTAGTAGTCATTTCAGACTCAATCTCAAACTATCGCCTAGCAGTCTGTTACACCCCCCTGCCCAGCAAGTAGGTGTGAATGGCTCCCAGGTAAGGAAACAAAATGGCTTGCATGGGAGGAGGTGTGAACTCCTTCTGAAAGGATGGCCTGGGGTATGTGTCTCCCAACTGCCCAAGCTTCAAAGGGGCACTTCATGTTACAGGCAGAAGTAATTTGCATGTAGGCCTGCCCTTTTCATTGCCCAGGTATTTAGCATGGGACCAATCCTAGTTGAGGGAAGACCTGTTTCAGAAATGTTTGGCTGGGGGAGATTCTCATTTCCCTAGACACATCTCAGGGATGTGCCCAGAGCTCTGCCCAGGGGAAGACAGTTTCTGCCATGTGGGAGTTTGGTAGAGCAGTGGACTGCGGGATGTTTTAAGGTAAAACCTCCAGGAAGTGATGTCAAAGTGGGTAGGGATGTCCTTGGGAAAAATTTCCCTATTTGTCAAGGAGTTTCCCCCAGCCACAAGCTGGTGGCAGGCATAAATGTGGCATCCCTGGGTACCTTCTTTAGCAAGCATCTGGACCTGTGGAAGCAGAATAAGGACTGCACCTGCTTTCGAACCTTTGCTGACCTTTTAGGCTACAGGACCACAAGAGTGCAGAAAGCCTACTTTTTCTAAGAGCCCAACTTACTAGTTCCAACTGGATTTGCCCTGTACTCTGCTGGTGGCTTCTGGAAAAGGGAGACCTAAGTTCCAAATGGTATCCGCAAGGTCCTGGACCATTTGCGATGTTAGAGTGCAATTCTCTGACCATGAAACCTACAAAATTGGACACTAGGAAGCTTTTCCAGAACTTTTTCTCCAGAGAACCAGAGAAGACCATAACCAATGCTAAAGTTGTAGCTGCTAACACCAAATCACCTGTTTGACTATGACTTGTAGAAAATGTAGGAAGGTAGGATCTGACAGCATAGATAACCCCACTTTTTTCCTGGTGTTTTGCTGGTTTTTGACTAGTCTGACAGGGATCCTGCTAAACAGGACCCCAGTTTATCTGCTTTCTCCCTTAAATTGTTATGCATGTACTTTAGGTACACTCCAGATTAGATTCTGGGGTACCCATATCAGTCCCTAGTATATGGTACACCAAGGCTTGTTGGTGCTCCAGCCGGACATCGACCCCTCAGCACTCAACATTCTTTGTGGGACAGCTCACCTCTGGACTCTGGTCATCCTCGACGTCTCCTGGTCCCCGTTGCTGCAGAGTCAAGCAAGCCTTCTTTTCTCCAGAAGCACTCGACATTGGTGGGTATTCGACAATCGAGCCCCTGGTCACCTGAAGTGACCCAGACTCTGTCCCCTCTGCTTTCAGGTTCTTCTCACCTCGAATCCAGGCTTGGATTCCACCGGACATTCTTCACCCTCCTGCACAGCAGGACTTCTTTGCAACTCTCCATGGAAAACGACGAAGGTTTCTGACACCACTTGACTCCTATGCACCCAGCTCCTCTGGGATAGGTAACACACGTACTTTGGTACTCACTGGTGGGTTGTCCTTAGAGCCGCCTAAGTTCCAAAGGGTTTGCTCGAAGTCCCATTAGACGTGTCCTTAACTTGCAATTTTTCAACCGTGACTTTCTCATATAGTTGTACGGAGCACGCGTCTCCTCACTGCACCCATCCTCCGTGGGCTCCCTTTGTCACTCCTCTGGGTGGTGCTCTAGGCACTGTGTCTATTGAAGTTGTTGTTGTTATACAATTTGTTTAGTATATGGTTCGGTCTCCCCTTGGAGCTCGCTGTGTATTGTGCTATTTAGAAATGTTCCATTGATTAGGTAGTGTGTGCTTTGTGCCCTATTGTTATTGTTAGATTATATTTATAGAGCGCCAATCACCAACAGTCTCTAGGCGCTTGCAGCGTGGACCATGAGCCAGATGTCCCTTGGTCGCAAGGATATTCAGTGCGTGATCGGTGGATTTAACTGAATGCCTCAGTAAACAGGCTGGTTTTGAGTTTCTTCCTGAACGGAAGTATCATTGTCTCGTATAGAGACTAGTAGAGAGTGTTATATTAATAAATACATATTTTTATATAAACACTGTGTGGTTTTCTTTTCATTTAGTCATTTAGGAGGTAATATTCTGGTAAAACAAGCTGATTTACATTCCTTCAAGATTAAGCCTGAAGGCTGCTCTCTATAGCTACCACTAGGATAGCTTTCATTAAGGTTATCTTTGACCTCATACATCATAAGGGTCGTGTGGACTGGTACAGGGTGCCCACTTTAATTAGTGGACAGCATCTACCAGGCCACCTTCTCACAGAAAAGTCTCTAAGTCCTAACATAGAGAGGCTTCACTAAGTCAATGTCAAATGTTATCTGAACTGTGATGAGACCTTCCTGGTCACACATTTTAGCGTTCTTCCACTCTGAGCTTTCCCATTGTCAATGACTGCACCAAGTTTCCTACATGAGCGGAGGCTCCCACCAATGATCTGCACTTCAGCAGGCTACCTTCATCAAGGCCTCCTTTGAATCCAGCCGATCTGACAATAAAGACTTTTCTTCAGAAAATCTTCAATGTCATAAGAGAACCTTTCCACCTGGACAAACCTGGTCCCTGTATCCGGCTGGCAGCAGCTTGCAGTTGGCCTTAACTTCTGACTCAAACCCAGTGTAGGTCAACCAGATAACTGCGATTGGCGCTTTTTCCTTTTAGGTGTTATTTTGACTTAAAAGTTCTAGAAATCATATCTCTGGTTCTCTACATCTGATTTTTGTCAATTCAGTGTCTATTTGTTCACTGAATTATTTTCCATTTTGATAAATTAGTATGGGTTTTTTATTGTGTTTTTTTCTACTTTTTATCAGTTTGGGCACTGATACATTCTTTACACATATCTCCTAAGTTAAGGCTGTCTTCTCTGTGCTACAGTTTCTAAGGGTTGAGCCCAGATTTAAATTATAGAGACCTAATGGACCAAGTACGGAGTTGTGACATTATTACATGGTAAGGACTCACATCCCCAATAGATAGTCTGCATTCTTACAATCATAAATTAGGGTATAATTTGCAAATGCTGACTTGCTGATAAGTAACCAAGAAAATCCACTTGCTTCCTAAAATCTTAGGGATTAGGAAGGCAGTGTCAGGTACAGAAAGTCAACAGAACTCCAAGAGACTTATTTATGATCTATAGTTGTTTCTCTTTACCCTTCGCTAAGCCACACATCAGGAGACTTCTGAGGGGATAGCGGTGAAATGTTTTTTCCCGTTTTGTAATGTCTTCAAGTATCAAAGGGTGGATTATGTCAATTATGCTGACCTGGTATTTTTTGATGTCTTGACATTAAAAAAACATTAACATAAAGGGTCCAATTCACAAAACATTTCTCCATGAGTTGATGTTGCTGACTCCTGAAAGTTCAGGAGCAGGTCACGCCAATGCATAAAAATTCCTTTGGGCCTCCTTATAAACGCTCAATAAATTCCAATGTGGCCAGTAATGGGAGTTACTGACTTAATCAGGATTACAAGAACTGAAGGAACACCACAAGTTTAATGTTGCTTAAACAAGCACTAACTGCTGAAAGCATACAAAAATGTCTCTGTGAAAATTGAAGCAAAATGTATGATACAGTGTGGAAACACCAATAGTCTCATCCCATTTCCCATCAGCTTGTAGTCAGTGACAATATTACCATGTCCAGCAGAATTATTAAAAACGGTCATATTGGTAGTGCGGGACAGTGAGGAATACATAAGCCTGAAGTCCAATGAGCTCATTTTGCGCCCATTTGTCAATTATCTTTTGTGTCAGCGATCCATTATAAACATGTGATACCATACATATCATGATGGGTTCCACTGAGTGCCCGTTATGAACCGGCAATGCATAAAGTCCAATTATTTAACTTGATATTTCTCCAAGTTACTGTACTATTTTAGACAGCATAGCTCAGAGACAGAAAGATACAGACCTTCTTCACTGTTTCAGAGCTGTACTGTCTGAAAATGAAGATCGAAATAAAGAAATATTGGATTCAATGAAATGACTGTATGGCTTATAGGTGCATAAAAACAGACTCTCAGCTGTGCTCTGAGGCAGCGGAGCCCCAATCATGATAGGGCCTCATGACTAAAATTAATTGTATGCTTATTCTCATTTCAAATCAATACTATTATTATTTAAATATTATAGTGTGCGTGTGCTTTGAGCAAACATGCAAGATTAATTAGTTCTGGTGTTTGAAAATGAATCAATCTGACTTTGATCAGCATTTAACATAATTGACTTTACAACTAGCTCCTGTGGCATGTCAAAATAACAACACTGGTGGGACATCACTGGGGTGAGTCACGCAATTACTGTAGAGTAATTGTACCTAAATATAAGCACATTCATGTTTTTACCCTTGATTGAACTGTGGCCACACCAACATTGATAAAAGTAAAATCAGGCTGAGTCTTTCTTTGGGCACTCAGCTCTGCACAGCTCTTAATGGCTGTAATATTCCAATTAGACATGCTCTGTCCTGTGATACGGGCTGGCATGATGTCTAAGTCTTCTGCCTATTCTTTTCTGTCGGAGCTATGACATGAATGTCAGTGCAGCGTTACACTGATCTCCATGGCTCCTTAACGGTTTCATGAAACTCGTCACACCTCATGCCTTACAAAAGTGGGAAAGATCATGTAACTTAAGCCTTCATGTTTATTCATGTTATACTGTGAAAAAATAAAGAGGTATTATTCTGATTTTACAGGAAGCGGTCTTTTAACGGATGTAGCGGAAATCGCATATTATTTGCAGGGGTGCATTATAATGACATATGTAGAACGCACCCGCATATAATCAATCCTTTGCCATATCAACATGGAGTGTTAGAATATTGAATTGTATTACTTAAAAAGTGGTGTGCTTAGTTCATTGAAAAGTAACATGAAGAATTAACGTAGAAAGTGAATGTAACTAGCAGAAAATATTAACGTGAAGAATTTGTGTTGTGAAACTGACAATTATTCATGTACTAAATGTGCTTATTAATTGTGTCATTTTTAATGTAGGTAAATGCATTTAATTGAATGATTTTTTCCTATGCAAATATGTAAAGTTCATATGCTGGTTTCCTATGTCAGCTGACTTTTTTAGGCCTGAAATGCATTTCCCTGGAATCTCTTGCTTTAGAATTAATAGCTGAATTTCATGTGTGCTTGTGGAATTTGTTCTTTCTCACATTTTGTGTTGCAGGTGGAAGAAGTGCTCATGATAGCTAGAATAATGTCTTTGTTTTATTAGTCAGGCAAGTAAAGAAAAGAAGTTACATTGTAAACTTGATTCAATCAAGAAAGGTTGTGGTGCTTCACACAGGAGAAGGCCTGGGAACCAAGGACAGCTTGTTGCAAAACAAGAACATTGTTATCCCATGGAAAACTACCTTTAGGATTGTACCCATAGCAGATGGTGTGACTCGCAAAGACTCTTGGGAAAGACACCTGAAATAATGTGATAATGGGACTAGGGAAAGTGCTCACTTCTTCTTCTGCCTTTGGAGAAAGAACATTTTAGTGCAATCTCTGTTTTGATACCTTCATGGTACATGACCCATTGATGGTGGGGAGACTTCTTAGGAAGACTCCACATGCTGACAAATTTTTCATCCTTCTCTTAAACATGCTTAAGTAGGGATGCAATCATAGTGCTAGAGTGGGGAGAGATTAATGCTTTATATTCATCAACCCTCGATGCAAGGAAACTTGGGCTCATGCATCCTACTCCTTGAATTGTTTTGTTTATGGTACATCATCTTAATTGGATACGCAGACGTGGCTTTGTGCTGATTCTAATGTACTTCTACACCCTCATCTTGAGGTGTCTTTATGTCCAGTTATGTTTGGATTTGTAATAATTCAACTAACCTTACGTAGTGGTCTGTGGTTACTATATTTAAAAGAAATCTTGCTTAATTGATTTGAACTAAGAACGAATGTTCTCTCCCATACATTTCCATGCTGCTAAAAAGAGCCATTGGATTGTGATTCGAGAAAAGGTCCTGAATTTATGGGCCTGGCCCTTTCAGTAGGTAGAGGAGTAGGATGGTTAACACATGAAGTGAGGGGAGATGCCAGAACTAGTCTAGAAAGGTGGAACCTAGAACCTCAAGGCCCAAAAATAGAGCCCAATGAATGAGAATGGAGAGCGACTGAATCCGGCAGAGACTGACGTAAACTGATGTGCCGTCAGATCATTTGTGAGCGGAGGAGTGAGGTATGATGTGTGTTAGATTGTGGGAATGATTTGATTGTGTGATGTCTTGCGGAGTTGCTGTGAGAGTCGAGTGATTGCTTTCGGGCCAGATGTGGTCCAAGGATTGAAATTTGAGTTTCAGCTCTTGAAGTGCCCTAAGATGCCAGAATATATTAAATGGAGCAGAAGACACCAAGATTGATTGTGATTGTCTAATCGAAGATTTGAGGAGCTGTCATAAGAAATCATCGGCAGTTCCACCTAAGACAAGGAACTTTGTGTGAATGGGACGCATGGGAATCGTTTGGTAAACCTTGTGATCAGAAGTGCGCTATGCAGTTTCGGGTGACCAGCACGACCTGGTGTATGGATGCTCTTGGATGGTTAAATTCGATTGATATTTTAGATGGCAGACACTTATAGAGTTAGAGTTTAAGACGATTGTGAGAGTGAATGTGCATGGAAAGATTGTGAAGGATTGTGAGCCACTGGGAGGAGTGAAGGTAACATCAGAGTGTGCTGCACTGTGATAGTTTGGTTGGAGTAACACCGCGCTGGGATTAGGTGGTTGACATCGAGAAGTTGTGTTTGAAGAACCTATCCATTGAAAAAGTTTGAACAAATTGAAATTCAATCATGAGATGGTTTAGTGTGTTGTGGGAACTTTTCAGGGGTGATCAAGGGGTTGTGACTCGAGTGGGCGAGGAGACGTCACCCGAGGATACTCCAGCCATTATATAGTGACAAAAGCTGTTCTCCATACTATAATTTTGCTTCAATATTGGCATAATATCACTGAAAAGGAGGTTGAATTGTCATTTCCACATTTTGGTTCATTTCAGTTGGATGTGTTGCACCAGTTGGGGGAGTGATGTTTGCACTGCAACCTTTGCCCAGACCAACACAGTTGGAGGCATTAGATGCCTGGATGCATGCAGTACATGCTAAGAGGAGGGAGAGATACAAAGGGAAGATGAGAAAAGCTTTTCGGGCATGCCAAGAAGCACAATGAGATGCACAGCTTAAAAGGTGGAGAGTGGATACTATTGAGGTAGAAAGGTTGTATTCAATGTTGGCAGGAGAGATGAGATTCTCAGAATAGGAGTAGAAAGGTAAATGGAAACTACGGTAGTGAAACTGACGACAGTCCGCTGAAGGGGGGCAAGATTCGGAAAGTGCAGAAATCATGTGAAGCGCCCCAACTCAAGTGGGTCCTAGTACAGGAGTTATGGGAAGGATATCCACAGGAGAAAGGGAGACCAGAGTGTCCACTTTAGGAGGTATGGAACGGAACGGAGTTAGCGCTGCTTCCTGGTTCCCGGAAGCTCTTACAGTACCGGTCACTATTGGCCCTGTTGTTCCTCTGTGCGCCCCGAGCTCAGAGAGAACCCTTAGTCAACGACAGTCCATACAGGTGGAAGGAACTGGAATTGGAAAATCAGGGAGTACAAGTAAGAATTGTACATCTTTAGTGCCTAGGGAATCCAGTACCCCTTTAGCAGCTACTGCCGATCCTTCAAGAGTTGCATTGGTTCAAGTACAGTACAGTCTGTACCTCTGGGAAGCACTTGTTCAGACCTACCGATGGTGGAAACACCAGTGAGAGGACTAATTGGTGTGGTCTCAGAAGCAAGCACAAGTCAGTGAGCTGCTGGAAATCAACATGTCTTAGATGTGGCAGACTTAGAATCCTGGTTGAGAGACCACAATAACAGCAAGGAGGGTTAGAGTAGTACATCGAGTCAAGCAACTATCAAGGCTGCAGTAAAGGCAAAGCTATTGGATGTGGTGAGGCTGAAGGCTGAGGTAGACGAGATTAGTGGGAATTTACTTTTGAAAAGAATAGAGACCTATGAGCCTGAGGATCTGTTTTTTGTAGCAAAGGATGTCAACCGCAAAGCAAGAAGAGAGCATAAAAAGTCAGAATTAGCTCAAAGGTGAGGAGTAGATTTGTATTGAACGGAAATGTTACAGGGAAATCATAGGCTTAGCTAAAGTGACCAGGAGCTTGAGGAAAAGAGAGTGATGGGACTGAAAACACAAATCCAGGTGCTGGTTATAGGAATAAGAGCTTTGAGCATGCTGGATTAGTGGGAGGAATGGTGGTCTAAGAAAAAGAGTACGAGAAAGGTGACTAGGGAAACACCACCTCTAGGAGGGGGAACACCAGAAGTTGAGGCATATCCACTATGAGAGGTGCCTAGTGGAGGGTATGTGCATGTCCCTTGGAGTAGGGGTGACCTTGCTGCATCCACAAATGATTTCCCTAGGTTGAGGGAGAAACCTTCTGAGTGGTACAAACAAGTCAATCGCTTTGTTAAGATCTCAAAGGTGTTTTTGGAATGACTTGAATAACTTGTTTGAAATTGTCGTTCCTATTGATCTGTGGTCTGCATGTAAAATAGCCATTGAGTTACCTGCTGCTGAGCCAGAGAGTGATTCAGTGACTCATGGTCCTTCGCCATTGGTTATGAAAAAGTACGAGCAGGTGATCACATGGTTGCAGTCAAAGATAGTCCCTCAAGACATCGATTGGGTTAAGATGGATTAGAACGACCCAGGACCCTAAAAAGAGTCAGTGCATGATTATTACGAAAGGCTGTTACTAGCCGTTAAGCAGTACAGTGGATTAGACACACTCAACCCTAAAGACATGGGCCAATTCGTCTGGAAATATGTGACAGGACTGAGACCGAAGGTTAGCCTCATGATCCAGCAACACTTATTCTGCTGGCAAAATCAGTCTGTGGAGGAAATTCTGAGTTATGCCAGGTATTGCAGTGATGAGGTGGATTCCAAACATAGGAGGATAAAAAATAAGTTAATGCTAGTTTAAATTCAAAATGCACAGAAGGGAAAGCAGGTATAGGCAACAGGAGGAACCGTAGTTTGCAATCAAGGGAATGTCCCAGGAAATGTCCAAGTTATATCAGACAGATGGAACAGGGAAGTGGAAGAGGTGTCCTATAGATCCCAAGACAGGGATAGATGTTGTGACCCTGAAAAAAAACACTGCTTGTCATTTTTAACACAAGATCAGGCATTGGAAGCTCGAGTGGCACTTAAATCCTTCGAATCAAGTGCAGGAGGGAGAACTTGTGCAAGTGACAGATGTGGTAAATTTGTTACCGACAGTGACTAGGTCAAGATCTTAATGCAGGAGGGAATCAGAACCAGCTACTGCAAGTGCCGTACCCTCTGAAAATTTTGCAGGGAAATAAAACGTACCAGCAGATGCCCTTAATGGAAGTGTTAGATGGATTTGATCAGGACCCGTCCTTATGACGGTGCTGAGGGGAGAGGAAGTCTGTACACTTGGAGCTGTCTTAGGGGTAGACCAAAGTGGACCATACGTAAAAGCTGACTTCACCTTACATTCTTGATTGATACTGGTGCTATCTATTCTACTGTGGGATCAGCAGTAGTCCCAAACCTACCCTGCTCGGGAAAATCGATCCAGGTTGTAGGAGTCTTTAATGAAAGAATGAAAAACCCTTTGACAGAAGAAGTACCTGTGCAATTTGGAACCTTTCAGGATCACCACCAGTTTGCGGTGTGTGACTTGAGTTCAGTCTATTTACTAGGTCCTGACCTCTTGTGCAAAGTGAATTGGGCCATCTGTTAAACGCCGAAGGCAACTGAATTGCAGACTAACAATAAAGACATTGCTTTCAAGTTGAGACTGTCCGCATACAGATAAATCCCAGTGCAAAATTCCAGGGAACACCTCAGAACAACCTGACCCCGGAAATGGTGGCAAGGATTACACCTCTAATTGAGTCCATGATCGTGCAGGGTATTCTAAAGGAGATCATAGGAAGTCCGTGCAATTCACTCATCATGGGATTGCAGAAACTGAGCAGAAAATAGTGCATTATTCAAGACCTTAGAAAGGTGAATTACATTGTGATTCCATGTTGTTCTGTTGTACCGAATCCTTCTGTGATCCTATTTCAGATCCCTTGTGAGGCTGCATGGTTCATAGTGATTGATCTCTGTCAGGCATTGTCTCCATTCCATTGCACGAGGAAAGCCAATTTTTATTTGCTTTCCGTCTGGAGAATCGGGTCTTAACATGGTGTTGTACACCTCAAGGGTATACTGTCAGCCCATTCGTATTCAACCAGGTCTTGAAGACGAACCTTGAGAGTTTTTTGTGCTAGTTCAGTACATTGATGACCTCCTCATTGCATCTGAAACACGGGATGCTTGTAAGGACGATATTGAACCATCTGGCTGTCAATGGGCATAAGGTGTCTCCAAGCAAACTTCAATGCTGTCTGACTAAAGTTCAATACTTGGGTCATTAAATTGAGTGAGTTCGAGGAAGATGTCACCAGAATGAGTGGAGGCGATTTTGAAAATAAATCTGCCTACTACCCAGAAAGAGCTCAGGATATTTTTGGGAATGGTTGGCTATTGCTGACGATGGATCCTGAAATTCTCTTTGATGGCAAAGCATTTGGCAATGTTGACCCACAGGATGTGTGTGATACATGAGTACAATGAGCGTGGAGAAGGGAGAAACAATGGACATCCTGCACAGGAAGGCAATGCTCACTGGGCCACTGTGTGTTTACCAAAGCAATGAAAAAATGTATTGATCTTTGGCATATAGGATGATTGCCTTTCACGATTCAGACAAACCATTGGGATGAAAACTGTACTTATTGACATTAAACCACTTAACAAATTGCATACCTTGACTAACTTCAACACAATAGATTACCATCGTCAAAATCAAACTTCCAACCCACAATCTACACTTTTTGTTCTAAGATCTTAATTGTTTGCAAGGATTACTTCTTGTTGCTTAGAAACACATTGTGCAAAACACTGACCCCCTCATTGCATAGAATATAAAAACCACTTATGTCATAAGCATTCTTACCTTATCTACTTATTTTATTTTAATTTTAAATATGAACACCAAGCTAACAGAAATATAAGATAAATCTCTATCACAACTTCACCAACAATTTAGAAAATGTAAACTCACGCAAGCGAATGTAGGGTAGTCATCATCATCAAATGCTTTATTCGACAACTTAATGTCATAAAAGTAAACAGTTCAATCAATCATACATTACAGTTAAAAAATAAAATGTACTGAAAGTGCAAAATTCGAGAGATAGAAACATACAAACAGTATTGGGGTGCAAAACTACAAATGTATTTTCCTGTATTTCATCTTGTGGGGCTAGAGCTTTTCTAGGCATACAATACAAGTTTTATATAAAGTGCAGAATGCAATTAAAAAAGCTCATGAATTAAAATGGCACATTGCTCCTAAAGATAAAATTTCAATGCCAAAAGGGCAAACATATTAGGATACAAAGCTTCGAATTTCTCTCCCCATAATACGTCCTAGAGTAAAACATTTTTTGTAAAGTGCAAAGTGCATACTGGGTAAAGTGCAAACATTTCATTCCAGACAATCGTGAGAAGTACCATGGGCTGCTCTACATACAACAAAGATGTTATTTAAAGTGCTATGTGCATATAAAACAAGCTCATAGTTTTAGGGTGATCTACTCATATCTTGACATGTTATTGTCCTCCTAAAAACAGTCCTTCATATGAGTTTGCTTTGATGTTAAAAACACGATTCTATAATTTACATGGTGACATTTAAGAATCTAAACAATAATCAGATAACAAATGTCTGTTTTTCTTGAACCTCATAGCAGCAACCAAAAAACATGCAATATTAAAAATATCCCATGATGTGCTCAATGACTGGAGATAGAGTAAGGCTGGTCTAACCTGCAGGAAGCCCTTTCCTCTCAGGATGGGAATTATATACTTGTTACGAATGTCAGTATAAAAAGGACAAAACATCATAAAATGGAGAGTATTCTGGAGAGAAAAATTGTCACACTTACAAGGAATCGCATACTCAGGTTTACACCACTCCTGGAAGTCGCCTAATAAAAAAGGAACTAAGTTAAAACGAAACCTAGTTAAAAGCCAACGATGGAAGGGTTTATTTACTATTACCAAATAGGGTTCAATACAGATATTCGTTTTAGTTAAAAAATTAGCCCTAACAGAGGGTTTCTGCAGCTCTAATTCTTCCCTTTCTGCAGACAATAGATTCTTAAAATTAGATTTCACCCACAGCACATCCTCCTTCCGGATCTTTTCGGGAGCTTCAAATAGCTCTGGCCGCCCCAATTTGGTTAACATACTTTTAACGTAAGACAGCCACTTGATCTTATTAGAGTTGTCTAACTGAACACAGTCTCGTAAAATCTTATGATTCAAAATCAATTCTGGATTTATCCACGTTTTGAGCCAGCAGAGCAACGGAGCTAAGCTCAAAATGTCCGAGATATCACCAATCCCAAGTTCCTGGTGTATAGAAAAAACTGGCGTACATTGTGGGACTGATAAGAGACTGCGTAAAAATTTGTTTTCGGCTATTTGAATGCCAGGCTGTTCTTTAAAGCCCCATATAGAGGAACCATAGGCCGCAATCGCTACACACTTTGCACTATATATTTTCAGTATACTCTCAATTGGTCTAGCCCCCAAATGCTTTGCAAACCCCATTAATCCTAGGGCAGATCGAGTAATAGATTTCTTTTTAATTTTCTGTTGCGGTATCCAAGAGAACTTCTCATCAAAAACAACCCCTAGGTAGGTGAAGGAGGAGACCGGGGTCACTTCCAACCCATTACAATAAAAGGCATAGGGTTTTCTTGCTCTACGACCAAATGACAAAATGTGGGACTTACTATTATTTACTGCTAGATCCAGCAACTGCAGTGGGCCCCAAGGGCATCTAAGAGCCGCTGGAGACCCACCGCCGTGCGTGCTATAAGGACAGTGTCAACCGCGTATAGGAGAACCGGAATTGAGCAATCTCCTACACGCGGGATATCCAAAGTCGCTGTCAAAAGGGATCTGTCTAGGTCATTGATGTACAAGGTAAAGAGTACAGGAGCCAAAATACACCCTTGGCGGACCCCACGTGCTGATCTGAATGAACTTGAGCATTTGCCATCCTGTGAAATCCTGACCGAGGCAGTAAGATCTTGATGAAGATCAGCCAGGAAATACACTAAGGACGGGTCGAGACCTTTAACGAACAAAATGTTCCACAGCTTTGACCTGTTAACCAGGTCAAACGCTGAGGATAGATCCATAAATGCCATCCTTAAACAACCTTCTTTTGCCACAGTGTATTTACTGATTAGTAAGGACAAATTAAGGCACTGGTCGGTGGTACTTCTACGTTTTCTGAACCCATATTGTAAAACAGAAATAATATTCTTCTCGGTAGCCAAGTCTAAAATTTTAGTTAAAATTATTTTTCCTAAAATCTTCACAGAGGAGTCAATCAGGGATATTGGTCTGTAGCACCGCGGGTCCCCTCTCTGGCCCTTCTTAAAAATCGGAATGATAGTCGATCGAGACCACGATGCAGGGAACCCTGAGGTGCCAGACACATTAAAGACATTAGCCAGGATCTTTGCCCAAAATTTAGGTTCACTTTTGTAGAGCTCTGCCGGAACAGAGTCAGGGCCAGGGACCTTATCACTGATAGTCTCTCTTATTGCATTCTCCACTTCCTCTTCAAAGAACACAAGTGGGACTCGGGTTTTAGTAGGTAATAGGGTAGGAGGCAAGTCCTGGCTCTCAGGGGAGGCATATATTGCCTTAAAATGGGACAGCCATTGAGCCTCAGTGATATGACAATCCTGAGTCTCATTATCCAAGCCTGAAAAAAAAAAGGTGTGTTAATAATTCCCCAGAATTTTGAACTATCCCTGAGTACATGTACTGATAACAGCGCATGCCATGCCTCGGCCTTAATCTCTGCTTTCCGGCTGTTAATTGCCATCTTGTACTGTTTCCGCAAATCAGCAATCAAGACCTTGTCACGTGGTAAACTTTTCAGGGCTAGATTTAAGAGTCGATGGGCACGTGAGCATTTATTATCAAACCACTTTAAACCATGTGACGGTCTCTGTTTGGAATTAACTCTTAGATCGCTAGCTATTTGATTGCAAATACCCTCGAAGGCTCTAAAAATAGCGTCTTTTGTGCTCAAGGGGTTGACACATATTAGAATATTCCCCTTGCATTTCTCGCACAGATCCATAAAAAAGATGTCCGGCATCACTTTGGGCCCTCTGAGCCTTCTCCCTTGATCACAGGTAGTTAGAGTACAAGGTGCGGTTTGCCTACCACCACGAGCAAATAGGCCGCAGCTTTTATCTAGTTCCAAAATGACAGGGTTATGGTCACTAAAGGGCGATTCCCTGGCATTATAAAAGACTACTTTGCCTAATAGCATGGGAGACAAAAAAATATAATCAATAATGGTGTCTCTAACTTTAGATTTAAATAAATGTAGGACACCGATCAAGAATGTTAACAAAACCAGGTTCAAAGAGGTCAGCTTCAGACAAGAGAGACTCTAAGCCCTCCCCCTGCTCTGAATGTTCAAAATGGGGGGTCGATGCAAAATTATGACCAAAACCATCTTCAATACAACAATGAGAGCGACAGGGATGTATGTTAAAATCACCCATAAGCACAACATAAAACAAAGTAGTTTGCATAGCCCTATAATTTTCTAAAAAAAGTTTCAAAATATTCAAGTGTTGATTCCTATGGTCAATTTCCCCAGAATTATAAAAATTCACAAGAAGTATCTTGGATAGGCAGTGAAACATATTTCTACTGCCAGGCAGTTAATGGAGTCTATGTCAATCCTTTTCGTGGATCCCTGTAGGTTCAGAGATAGAAGTAGCATAAGACCACCCTTTGCTCTTCCTGCTGGTACTGCTTGGGCTGGTAAGAAATAGGAGCTAAAACCATCTAGCCAAAAATTATCCCCCCATCCCAGGTTTCCTGAAGGGCAATTATGTCAAAAATTTTTATCAATTCTAGCCACTGGGGGTTATCTCTTTTACTTCCTATGCCCGCAATATTCCAGCTAATAATTCTGCATTTGGATGAGTTTAAATCACCAATGACTTCTTGGGGATGATTGATACGGGGCATAGCAGATAGACAATTTTCACTCCCAATATCAATACCCTCCAGGTCATTAAGGCTAGGTGGAGAGGAGCTAACCTCTGTCACGGGGAGTCAATCATTTGAATCCAGCAGGTTTAAAGGATAAAATCTATTAGACAATGGTAAACACTCCTCCTTGGATCCTGACCGCACACCTGTAGAATAAGGAAACAGGGCCCCAACTCCACACAAGCTTGCAGGACTAGAAACACTGCTTACAGGTCTAGACCGACACAGCGGCAAATGGGGATTAATGTTGGCCTGTGACCTATTGTAAGAATACCCTGTACTTGTTGGTGGATAAAAATAGCCCAACGGGACGGCCCTTATGCCGTCCACTTTTAGTTCAGTAGCATCCTAAAACAACCTATCCGCTATATCTGGTTTATTAAAATTGACGATTATACAATCACCTGTGATTTTTTTGGGTTTATTGCCCACCCAAGACAGCCGTCTAGCCATAATAATATGGTCTGAGATTTCAGAGGAACCAGAACAATTATCACCCTTATGAACTCTGACATAAAACTTTATTCTAAAATGCTGGCAATGAGGCTTGCAGGTAACATAGAGCAACTTGTAAGTCCTTCACAGCACGGTTTTATACCAGGCAAGGGAACTACTCAGTATGTTAGGAAGGTCATTACAATGTTTGATGTCGCTGGGTCCCTGGGTGACCCTGCCGCAGCCTTGTTGTTAGATGCTGAAAAGGCTTTCGATAGGGTTGCCTGGGGATTCCTTTGGGCAGTTCTGAGGTGGAGTGGTATTGGAGAGGGCTTCGTAACAGCTATTCGAGCTTTATATGACGGTCCAACAGCTAAAATTAGAGTAAATAGAGGGCACTCGGATGCAGTAGCAATATCTAGGGGAACGAGACAGGGTTGTCCCTCATCCCCCCTGCTATTTGCGCTATTTTTGGAGCCTTTCTTACGAAGATTGGAAAGAAATAGAGAGATTTCCCCAATGGTCTCGAATGGTTGTGCAATTAAAATCTTGGCGTATGCAGACGACGTTGCCATACTCACCCCGAATCCGGATTTGGCTATTATAGAGGTCGAAAGGGAAGCTAGTATGTTTGGGCAAATTTCGGGTTACAGCTTGAATAGATCTAAGACCCAGATAGTCAGGAATAAATACATCTCTTGTATCGATTCTAGGGTCGCTACTTCTGCTATTTATTTAGGTATAGTAATAGCTGCAAATTTGGATACTCTCGTTGAGATTAATATAACCCCTCTGCTTGATAAAGTTAAAACGGATTTGGATAGAATTAATAATTTACATCTTTCTTTAGTAGGCTGCACCAATGTTCTAAAAATGAGTATTCTACCAAAGTTTCTTTACTTATTCAGAGCGATCCCGTTAACTTTTGAAGTCAAGTGGTTTAATATATTGGAAGGTATCCTCAATAAGTTCATATGGGCCCATGGGAAAACTCGTAGGGCTTACAGATTTAAGTCTTTACCGAGAGACAGAGGGGGCTGGGGAGCCCCGGATTTTAGATTATATTACTTGGCCACCGCCGTCCAGTATATGCAGGGCTTAATCGGAGGAGGGGGGATACTACAGAAAACTGCTTTCTTATCTACAGATGTCTATGCAATTTTTATATTATACTGATCTTGGGCATTTTAGAAGGAAGCAGTTCAGGACTCTCAACGCGGCCATAAATGTATGGAAGGCTTTTCTGAGGAAGACGGGACTTGGTAGATATAATAGATATGTTAAATTATATAATAATAAGTCGTTTCCCTCAGAGATTTTCTCAGATACAGTTATGGCCGCATGGAACCGAAAAGGAATCAACCAAATTGGAGATTTAAGAGATGATGTGGGTGTGGTACTGTTTGATGTACTGGTAAATAAATATGATTTAAACAGGAGAGATTTTTTTAAGTATCTACAAGTGAGAAGCTTTTTGGGTGATAAACGGGGCGGCTCAGCAGTCTATAAGGTTGATGACTTTCTGGAGACTTTAATTAAGGGCGGTTTTCACACTATTAGGTCAGCGTATGCGCTACTAGTTAAAACTAAAGTGGATGACCTGGACAAACATAGGCGTAGTGGGCTGAGAAGCTTGGAGGAGAAATAGAGGACTTTCAGGAGTCGCTGGAAATGGGTGGAAACATCTTATGCTCAGCTCCTCTACAATCCCAGCATTATAAAACCCTATTCTCATTATATCATACGCCTGCTAGAATTGCTAAATGGGGGGGGTACAACTGGGATAAGCTGCCCCCGATGCAGTGCCTTCGACGCAGATATGGTTCACATGTTTGCCACCTGCCCGCAACTATATACCTTAATTGGGGATATATAAGTTTTTCTGGATAGGGCTTTAGGGTTACAGATCTCCCTATCCCCCTCGTGGATGTTGCTCGGAATAGGACACGATGGAAGTAGTAATGTAGAGAGGGAGTTTGTCTTTATGGCAATGGCAGTGTATAGACTAATCTTAGCCAGGGCTTGGTTAGATAAATCCCCTCCGCCCATGAGACTATGGCTAGCAAATTTAATTGCTACATTTAATCTGGAAAAATCTATATATGCAAAAAAAGGCAGAGCAGGGAGAGTTCTGGGTATAAGAATTTGGGAGCCTCTCGCGAGGTGGAGGGAGGGGATAGGATAAGTGGGTAACACTTGAATTAGGGTTCGGTCAGGCTTGTTTAGTTGGAATATATGTTATGTAAAATGTTATATAAAATGTGTAAAAAGGATTATGATGTGTTAATGAGTAAATGAATGTATTAAATGTGCATCGATGAAAGTATAAAATAAAAATATTTAAAAAAAAAAAAAAAAAGGAACCAGAACAATAATGGTTACACCAACTTTTTGTTTTACGCAACAAACCATTTGTTGATTCTTTTTCTGGATGCTCAAGGGAAGGAACCCCCACAAGAACAGCGACCAAAGAAGTAGCTTCTGGGGGAGATCAATCCTGTTATAGTTATTAAGAATGGAATTCTTATACTGCTCAGAATTCCCCCTTATAACTATAGGCGGCCTTCTAGGTTGCGTAAAGTCAGTACAGGGGGCAACATTAGGATCCTTTTGACTTACAGTAAGAGGGACATCCATCCTATCCCCTGAATTCAAGGAACCGCCCCTCCCCAAAGATGGCAACAGAGCGCTCGGTTGGTTGTTCCCTCTATTAGCTAACCCAGTTACTACTGGAAACACATCAATATTGTCAGTCATGGGACACAATTTTTCTCTCAAACGGGTGTCCATAATAATATTTAAATGATCACATTTCTTTTTTAGATCAGCCACACAGGAGTTCATAGTGTCAATAATGTTCTTGGCAATAGTGGTCAGCATTGATTCGAATCTTGTACTAAAAATATCCTCAATGAGGGACCGCAAGGACTGTTGGATGGATTCATCAATTCCCGGGAAGGCCTTAGATGTGCTTATCTTGGAGCCTTTAGTGTGCTTTATAGTTTTATTTTAGGGCGATTTACTCCAGTGGACCATTCCATGGAAGCCCTTTCACATGGTAAATTGTAAGTGCTCTGAGGGCTTGGGATGCCACCCAAATCAGCCAAAGCGGGGGATAACGCATCAGTCTGTGGTTTGGGGGCTTTAATCAGTACCACAGGGTCCAGGGGTACCAGGACAGATGTCAAAAGTGCTGTCGCCATAGACCCTTCCCTAGGGGCTTCACTTATATCCAAGCCTAGCTCCTTTTCCGCATTTGATATTTCTTTATTCAAGGCACCCACAGCAGAAGTTAGGTAAGAAATTATAGATGGTGACTTTCTGGGTATTTTAGCTTTTAGACCCCCCTTGTCAGAATTACCCAAATGTTTACGCTTACCCATCTGAAATTGTTGGAGGGGTGGCCCAGCCCAGACTTCTTCGGGCTTCGATGGGCGCGGACGGGCCCGCCCTTGGCCCGGTCTTCGCCCGCGCACGTCCCGCGCTGCGTGTGCCCTGTGCTGGTTAAGAGGGCCTTTGGCACCCTCTGATGATGCCGATTGTCAGCGCTGAGCAGGGTGTTATGGGGGATGTAGTCGATTCACCCCCAGGAGCCGTTCTCCTCACAGCGGCAGCCAGAGGAATGCAGTCCCACGAAGCCGTTCCCCTCACGGCAGCATTTGGTGAGGTATGGGGCCGATCTCTGTGCAGAAGGCAGAAATGATTAAAAGCGCGTCCCGCGCTGTGTGTGCCTTGTGCTGGTAAAGAGGGCCTTTGGCGCCCTCTGATGATGCCGATTTTTGGCGCTGAGCAGGGTGTTATGGGGGATGTAGTCGATTCACCCCCAGGAGCCGTTCTACTCATGGCGGCAGCCAGAAGAATGCAGTCCCAAGAAGCCGTTCCCCTCACAGCAGCGTTTGGTGAGGTATGGGGCCGATCTCCGTTCAGAAGGCAGAAATGATTAAAAGCGTGTAGGGTAGTCAGTTCCGCTCTAGCAGGTATAGAAATATTGATCCCGAAACAACAACAAATATCTGCAGTGACCCCCTCAACACAACACAAGTGCATAATTCCTATTAAAAGTCTTATATTTCAGGCCAAGGAGTTTACTCTTGTTTGGAAGCTCCCATACTTACGACACTAAAAAACGTACGCAATGCAAGGCCATTTTCCCTCTTTAAGCCACAGTCAAATGTAATCAGTTTCATATCAACAATCAACCAGACTCCATGAACGCTAAATAGTTCGACTTGGCCAATTTGCATAACTGGAGCTTATGCACACGTTTGATACATATTCCTACCCCTATTAGCAAAGAGTGATTCAGAGCACTTTTTGCTTTTACATGCTGTTTGCCTGTGTGTGTTATACATTGTTGGACCACTAGGCAACATTAGCTTGCCTAAAAGCTCTATTACCATCACCCTTCAGTCTCCAAACTCTATTCCCCTGCTGTTTTTAGGAGACCCTGATACTCTGAATAATCATTCACATTGCATGTTGCTATCAACTGGGTTACTGGTTCGCTGGGGTGTGAGCCCTGGTGAAGAAGCAACCACAATCCTAGTTAGGGTAAGGCACAAGCAAATCCCAAATTAACCTGTGCTCAATTCCCTGGTAGTGGTAGCTTGGCACAGAGCAGGCAGGCTTAACTTAGGGGCAATGTGTAATGCATTTTTGCAACACTTCAAACAGTACTACAGTGAAAACACCACATAAAAAAATCCCACACCTGGTTTGAAAAATAGAGCTTAATTTAATAAATGAAACAAGACTAAATCAACAAAAACCCAATTAGTAAGACCACATATATTGATTTTTAAAGTTTTTAGGTAAAATAGTGCCAAAAAGCACAAAGCAGGAACTGTGGACATCTGATTGTACTGGACCGGGAAAAAGTCACATGTTCATGCTGAATGCGATGGAACACGGGCGCCTACAGGGACTCAGCTAGGTCCGCTGTAGAAAGTACCTCAAGTCCTGGTTTGCAGAGCACTGCGTGGATTCACATTGCAGAAGCATCACACATTGGTTCTCAGATGCAGCAAGGCTGTACTGCGAGGGCCTGCATCATCAATGATCCCATCGACACATCTTGCAATGTGGAGTCTGGGGTCGAGCATGCGGCATGCAGTTGTGGCAATGCATTGGTTCCAAAGAGCTATGGTGCTGAGATGCGGAGTCTGGTATCATCAAGGACCCCATAGATGAGCCTAACGATGCAAAGTCCAGTGTCAAGGATGTGGCATGCAGTTGGGGCACTGCGTCCGCTCTAAAGAGCTGCGGTACTGCGATGCAGAGTGCAGAATCGTTGTCGAGGCTGCAGTCCACAATGGATGCGAGGCCCTGAACCAAGGATGTTTCACTCAGTGTCAATTCTGAAGGCGTTCAACCCACGCAGCAGCAGAGATCAATCTATTCTGCTCAAGGTTGCGCCGAGCCGCAGAGAAGATGCGGCCATTCCGCTGGATCCACAGAGGATGGTAAAGCACCTTAAGTCCACTTACAAAGGTCCAGGACTGGGTTCAAGAGATACAGGTCCAGTCCTTCTCACCCAGGCAAGAGGGCAGCACGTCTTGCATAGCAAAGTCACAGTCTAGCAGAGTGCAGTCCGGCAGAGTGGCAGTCCTTTAGCAGCACAGCAGCCCTTCTTCTGGGCAGAGTATCCACACGTCCCGAAATGTGGTGAAGTTGTGGTGTCTGAGGTTCTTCTTTTATATACAGTTGTGTCTTTGAAGTGGCGAGAAATGTCTATAGGTATGCCTTTGAAGTGCACAGATTCCCTGCCTTCCTTGCCCTAGCTCCAATCTAACTAAAGGGGATATGCAGCCCTTTGTGTGGAGACAGGACACAGCCTACTCAGATGTAAGTGAGGCAGGGCACAGATCCTCCCTCCCAATGCGCCAGTGATAGCCCATTCAGTCACACCTAAGCTCCTATTGTGTATGGCTGTCTAGGAGGAATACACAAAGCCTGAGTGCCAACCACACACAGTCATGTGACCAGAGACAGGCTGCAGGCATCAAATTGCTAAGGAAAGAAAATGCCAACTTTCTAAAACTGTCATTTTCAGAACTGCAATTTAAACTCCGAGTTCACCATAAATTAGGATTTTAGATTAGGATTTCAGAGGCACCAAATATGAACCAGGTATCTCTTTCCATTTGAAAATTACACTCATAAAATGCAATAAGGCAACTCCATTGTTAATCAAGGGGAGAGATAGGCATTCCAGTAGTGACAAATGAATCTAAGAGTTTTTCATTACCCGGGCCTGTAAAACTTAAAAGCACGTCTTGTTTTTACATACATTGCACCCTGCCCTCTGGCTGTCCAGGGCCTATCCTAGGGGTGACATATATGTATTAAAATTGAAAGTTTGGGTCTGGAAAAACATGTCCACAATGGCAGGCCTTAGACAGGTTTAAAGGGTTGCTTATAGGGGGGGCACAATCAGTGCTGCAGGCCCACTAGTAGCAATTAGCAATTAATTTACTGGCTCTGAACACATCTAGTGCACTTTACTACTTTACTAAGGACTTATAAGTAAATTAAATATGTCAATTGTATATAAGCCATTGTTACCATGTTTTGGGGAAAGAGCACAAGCACTTTAGCAGTGGTTAGCAGCGATAAAGTGCACAGAGTCCTAAGGCAAGCAAAAATGAAGTCAGCAAAAACAGGAGGCCTGAAGGCAAAACGTTAGGGGAAAACCACGCCAAGGATGCCAGATCTAACACATTATAAGCTGTATGTGAAAAATTCAGATCAGAAAAACACTGAGCCAATTTTTTATGGCATTATAATAAGTGCAGAACCTGGAAAATTTAAAAATACTCTGAAAGCTGCCAAGCATTTTAGCCAATAGTGCCTTGTGCTTTCTCTTGTCTGTTCTTGTTGCAAGATCTCTTTACAGTCCCGTTAATATGACAAACCCATAACCTTTCTTTCTTTTCACCTACATTTGACCATTTCTTTTTACATTTTTAAACTTCTCTCACCCGATTATATATTGAAAAGTCAGGCCTTCCTAACGTGGTGAACAAAGGTGCAAGAGTTATTGCCATGACTCATTAGTAACAAAGAGGGGCATTTTCATTAGGGGCTAAAGAACAGCAGTCAAACAAGTGACAATTCCATGAAAGAACTTAAATACTTTTAAATGTTGCTTCAATTATTCAGCAACCAGACTGTCCTTAGCAGTGCCAATGAGACTGGCACGGTAGAACTAAAATCATTTCCGCGGGACACTTTCTCAGACCACAGAAGCAAACAAAGGACAAGATATCGAAAGTCCAGTACTAGAGTGCAGATATATTAAAGAGCAGACACATTAGTCATCAGTTGATGACTACAAAGAATCTTTGTCCGCACCAAGTACATATTTTTGTTACAGTCGGCAAATGTCTTCTGGAGGACTCAAAAGCATGTCTGAAATGCCAGAAAAGTAACTTAATTCAATCCATGCTAGGCCTACAGCAGTGTTCTATAATTAATCAACTCTTCAAATATTTATGTAGGAAACCGATAGAAAAGGACAATGAAGAGTTCGATTAACTTTGTAAACCAATCCGTACCACATGCGTTTAACAACGTAATGCAATTAAAATGTGGCCCACTGGAGTGAATAAATGATTGTTGCATTAACCCTAAGGTAGAAAATGAACGATTGATATTAAAAAGCTCATTCCGTGGTCAACTTTCTCTGCAAGATATTCATCCGCGCCTGTTAGTGCTATATAATTACATTAGCAATTACTTCAATTCAATTTCAATTCAAATGATCTTTATTCGGATATATTTAGAAACTTCCATAAAAGTACATATAAATCACAACATTCATCCTATAAATAATAGGAACTACATCAAATAGCTATAATATGTGCAAAAAAAAAAAAATTAGCAATTACTGCATTGAAGATTTTATAAATTGGAATGGCTGCATATTGCCCAGCCGCGGTCGGTAGTAGGAGTAACTGCAGGGCGGTGACGTGGGGAGGGCGAGGGGCAGGGTAGGGGGTAGTAAACTATGGATAATGGAGGTTTCCAGGTAAGTTAACATATAAATTAATAAAACGAATTTCGTTGCGTGCACTGCATCCCCAAATGCGATGCAATGCGCGCAACGAAATTCGTTTTATTACTTTATATGTTAACTTACCTGTAAACCTCCATAATCCATAGTTTGCTACCCCCCACCCTGCCCCTCCCCCTCCCCCTCCCCACGTCACCGCCCTGCAGTTACTCCTACTACCGACCGCGGCTGATATTGCCACTGCAATCATTGTACTTTCCAGCAAATAACTAACATCCGTAAGTACAGTAACTATGTGGAACCTAATCATTTCAAAAAGACACATAAAATTTGTTCGACCTATGAAATTTCGCAAAATTATCCTTTTAGTGCAAAATGCAGTTGAGCAGCATCTTGCATGAATTTTTACTTTTTATATTTGACGCCTATTTTTTTACTATTTTTTTAAAAGTATTTGTTATAAGCAGAAACTGTCTCTTGACATTTGCGGCACAAGTTAGTCTTCATAAGGAAAACATTATTATTTTTCACGAAGTGGTGCATGAACGGTGCAATTGTTGTCAGCATCATTTAAAATGTGCCCAGACCTAATATATATGCGTCTCCTACGGTGAGCCACGTCCTTGGTAAATGTATTTCGATTTAATATCACTAAAATAATATGTAAACCTTCAACAATACTTGCACTACTACACCGAAGATGACTCAGAGGAAGCCCATAAGAAATGACCCTTTACAACCTCAAAAGCCAATATCACAAACGATGTCTGCGGTCTTTGAATTCATCAGTCAGCAGTAAAAGTGGTCTGGAACATTTTAATTTGGCAGCAGTGAACTGCAAGGGTTCTATGCTAGCAATATATTAAGGAATTGTCATTAGTTTCAGTGGTATTTCAACAAATAACATTTTGCCCACTAAATCGAAATAATGCCAACAAGTTCAAATGCTGACAAAAATTGGATACTTCTAGTCCAGCCAGCAAATTTAGTTACCACTGAGACAAAACTGCAGTCCTGATTCACAGAGCGCCTCCGCAGTCGTAGCGGTGGCCCCGTAGTCGTGGGGGAGTCTTGGCACTCGGGCGGAATCTCCGCAATGAGAATTCTCCTTCTGAATCAGGTCGGTGCGTTTCACAACACAGGCGTAACGAAACTTGAGGGGGCCCACATGCAAAGTGCACGAAGGGGGCTCCCTCCGACCACACTCAGGAGCTCTGCTGACAGGGTATACTGGGCTGAAGGGGTCCCATGGAGCTCGGGCCCCCTCCCCGCACAGCGGGGGCGGCGGGGTCCTTTGTTATGCCCCTGTTTCACAACCAAAGGACTCTGATGACTCTCTATGTATAATGTCATTCTACAAAGCTACAGATGCAATCAGGCAGGTTTACCATCACGTCTAGATCACTAGGTGTGAGCATGGTCTCTCGCTTGCTGATGGAGTCAATCCAGTCTCTCTCCATTGTGGGTGGATTCATTATTAAATCTGCTCTGATTTGGACATTGCTGTGATCCGCTGCCTCGTCCTTTTCAGCTATTTCACCCAGTGGGCCCCACATGTTATGAAAGATCTGACATTCAAACATGAAACCCTTAACCCCTTGGCTGCGGCGGGAATTCCGCCGCAGCGCTGGGGGGGATTTGGGGGCAGCGCGGTGGCGCTGTGCTCATGACGGAGCCACTCCGTCATGAGCCACGGTTGAGCTGTGCTCATGACGGAGTGGTTCCGTCATGACTCCGCCCACTGCGCTAATCGCCCGCACAGGCGGGGAATCAGCGCAGCGTGGGAGGAGCGGCGGCCAACGGCCGCAGCATGACGGAACCACTCCGTCATGAGCACACGGCACCCGTGGCTCATGACGGAGTGGTTCCGTCATGAGCGCTGAAAGGGTTAATGTACAACCAACAGGTTGTGCTCAGAACTGCAAGAAAAAAACACACCTTGAGATGCCTAGAGAAAGTTGTATATAAATTCTCAAATGTGTGCAAATTGTAATTTTCATTTAATTCAATTTAAGAAAATAGAGACGCCAATATTCCAATCTAACTAAACATTATTCTTTGAATCATTCAAACCCGTACTCGTTTTAGGTGGTAAAAGAAAACCAATATATTTAAGATCTATATCCAAAGTATTTGCCATCTCATATCCATATAAAACAGTTTGGCAAATAAAACTATGTATTAGAAAAGGATATCATCACAGATACAATCACCATATCTGAATTCAGATATACAATATTGGTAATATTAAGCAACTCTTTTTTTTTCATTCTCCAAATAGTACGCAGTTCCCCTTGTAGCAGGCAATGTGAAATGAATACTGAGAAAATATTTCTATATTAGGGGTTGGGCAAAGTTTGTATTCCATCAGTGAAACTAAATGGGGCTTGTAAGAAAGTGGATCAGAATTTGGAATGGCTGGTCAACCACCTCAAAGACTAATAGACACTTGTCACGGTGAATGCCAAAGTCACTAAATTAAACTGAGCATAACCCTTTGGTAGGTATGGCAAAGAGTAGACAGTTTTAACTTTGGGCAACATGGAAAGTAATTATGCAGTACCCAGTAATACAGTCAAAACACTGAACAATAAAAATCCCCATCTGAATTAGAAAAATAGAGAACATTTTTATAAAAAGAATTGCACCAAAATATCATAAATCCATTAACGGGAACTGGAGAAATATATTTAGGTGAAAATAGTGCCAAAAAGCACGAAGTACCAATTATTAGCCCATGGAAGTGGTATGCTGGAAACTAGGCGCAAATTCAGACATACTGGGTTGGTGTGCGGGTCGAATACATTGAGCTGCTTTAAGCCAGTCAAAGATTTTATCTTCTGACTTTGTCTTTTTCATTCTTTTATATTCTAGCCTTCAGTTCCAAGATAACATTTTCACATTGTTAATATTTGCCTTTCAGTGTTGAACTGCATTTTGAGGTAGCTGTTGCTATTGGCATGTTTCAAATGACCGACTGAACCACTAATACTATTACTACTACCAGTACTACTACTACTATCACTACTACTACTACTAATAATAATATTAACAATACAAATTGAGTCAGAGACCAAGGGCCAGATGTATGACCCTCACATTTTGTGAATCGCAGATTGCGTCGCTTTAGGACTCGCAATTAGCGACTTGCAAAATGCAATTTACAACTGTGCCTCAGACACTGTTAGCAATTCCTAATGGGGTCGCAAATTGCCTGCCTCATTAATATTCATGAGGCAGATGCTATTTGTGGCCCCATTAGGATTTGGTAGCATTCCCAGGGAGAGTGGCCAGCTGGGGTCAGCAGACCACCATGTCTGTGACTGCTTTTTTACTAAAGCAGCTTTTTTTAAATGCAGCCTGTTTTCCTTAAAGGAAAAGGGGATACATTTAAAAATGAAAAATTAAGCTATTCAGTTTCCTTTTTTAAGTGCCTGCTCTTAAAAAATATTTTCACACCCATTCACAAAGGGGAAGGGGTCCCCTGAGGACCCCTTCTCGTTTGCGAGCGGCTTCCCACCAACTTAAAGTAGGTGGTAAACTGCGGGTGTTTTGCGACCTCAAATGCGGTTGCAAAACAATGGTACATACCATTTGGACTCGCTATTAGGAGGGGACGCCCTTGGCACACCCCTTCCTAATAGCGAGTTGCAAACCCTATTTGGCGAGTCGGTAATTGGTAATAGGGTTTTACATGGGCCACACCAATTTTGCGGTCGCAAACCGGGCTTTTCCCCGTTTGCGACCGCAAAAAACTGTCATACATCTGGCCCCAACTCCCTTTTAATGTGATGAAAATGAATACTTTACTGTCACATTCTTCTAAGCTTGTACTTAACCAACATGTAAATAACGTGAAAAGCTCCACTTGATTTGTCCCATATTATTTTCAAACAAACACCAGTGAGCTAGCCAATTGTGGCCCATAACTCAAATGGCCCAAACACATCAGAAACTTTCTAATTTTCAAGAAATGTTTCACAGTTGTATTAAGTCTCTATCAGAGTATAAGTATGCTGTAGCATATATATAAGAAATTGCATCGCTTTGCATGATTAAATCTATTTTTGTGGACTGATGGCGCTGTTTTTTACTCTGTGAACTAAGACTCTGCTAACTAGGCCTTAAAACATGTGAAAATTGGTTATACTCCAAATTGGCACATTTAACTTACGCATAAGTCCTAAGTATGTGGTTCAAAGTGTACCCATGGCCTATAAGTTATATGTCGCAAAAGGATGGCAGCACATATTTTGCCTCCAGTAAAGAGACAATGCAAACTATGACTGCTGGTCTGCCACCACTCACTGGGCTGTGTAGGTTTAAACTGCAATCTCGATCTCTGAAAATAACCCCTTATGACTGGTCAACTCCTTCCTTTTAAATATTAATAATTCACCCCTAACTTGGCTTTAAATGCCCAAAAGGCAGGGTGCATATTTAAAAGTAGTACATGCAAACACTTATAGTCAAATATGTCCTTACAGTGACAATGATCTAAAAGCCATTTCCACTGTTGGAGGATTAGCTGTTCCATATGAAAGCATTGGGATACATTATTAAAGCTAATAAAGTTATCTCTGCCTAGAAACCAGATAAAAAGCTAATTCTTGGATTTTTTAAATAAATATTTACTGCAAATCCAATTCATTGGTACAGTCAGATTTGTACAAAAGAGTTTCAGAAAGGTACTTTCAAATTGTCAGCTGCTGCCTGCCAAACCTCTAGAAGTCCATTTAGGCGAGCTTCCAAATTTTACCAAGGAGTTAACTAGCCCCTCAATGAGGTGTGAATTGACTCCCATAGCAGAGACAAAGAGCTTGGATGTGGATAGGTGTCCAGTTCCACAGACAGGATGGCCATCTGGACAGTGCACAAAAACTTAATTATTTTCTAAGGGGCCTGCCATGACACAGGCAGGGGTAGCTCACGCCTGGGTCTGCCCTAGTATTGTCCTCCTAGCCAATCAGACACCAATGCCAGTGGCAGAGGAATTGACCCCAAAACCGTTTTTGAGTGACCACATGAGAGGGTTTGCACATTTTCCTGGCCATACCTCTAGGGAGGGCATAGGAAATCTGCACATGGGAACGGAGGTTCTGCCATACTGGATATATTGAGAGAGGAGCACTCTGACATTGTTTGGAGTAGGGCACAGAACAGCACAAAAGTTGGTAGAGTTACACATGGTAACATTTTTCTTATTGGTTTGGGGGCAGGAGTCACCCCACCCACAGGCTAATGCCAGGCAAAAATTAGGCACTCCTGCTGCTCCCACTTGAGAACACTACTGGACCTGTGGATGACAAAAGAATATTGCACCTGCTGAGACATATCAGTGGAACCCTAAGGCCTGGACTTGCTCCCACTTGTACTCAGGACAAAGAAGTGAACGTCTACATTAGGTTGACTGACCTCCTGTTAAGCTACAAGATCACAAAAGCTGGACAAGAACCAATTTCCTCACGGAGCCCAGCTGACCAGTTTCAACTGGACATGCCTTGGAATCTCATGGAGTGCATCTTGACCGTCAAGTGCTATGCCTGCGGTCCTGGAACCCTTGGCTCATGTTCTTAGATGACCACTTTTTTCTCCCCAAAAAGTTTCTAAGTCACAAGGTAAACTTTACACAGGAAGAAACCTGGTTCCTGTAGCCAATATGCGATCTTTAGCAGTAGGCCTTAGCTTTCAACTGGGCCTAGCGTGACCACTTGCCCGCATTTAGTGCTTTGCGCTTTTAGACATTATTTTTCTTAAAAACTTTAGGAATTCATATCTCCAGTACCCCTTATTAGATTTTTGTCATTTTCGTGTTGTTTTGTTCATTTAAAAGATTCTCTATTGTCATAAATTAGAGTGAACATTTTATTTTGTATTGTGTCCAACTTTTTGCAATTTGGGTACTTATAAATGCTTCACACATTTTAAGCCTGTCTGCTGTGTGCCTCAGATGCCTGGAGTTCCGTTTAAGTTTAATCTATTGCAACGTTTAATGAACCTAGCCAGAATTGTTACCTGTGGTGGACTACCATCCAATTCAGCAAATAACCCACTTTCTCACAATATAAATCAAGGTTTTACTATTTTCTTTTAACCACAAATAGATGATGGAACTGGAGCCTACATCAGCAGAGCAGTCACAAAGACATAGATACTGTGTTCTCATAGAAAGCAGCTTGTAGTGAGTACAATGAAGAGCATGAGAGCAGGTGAAGGAAAATAAGCTGTTTATTCTAAACTGGAGATTGAAACAGACACATATGGCTCAGATCCAGATCTGGCTCAGGTCCAGATAGCTTCACCTACAGAACTTTCAATCTTTCACACCAAGGGTTGAAAAGTAGAATATATCAGTATCAACATGACATCACAGAATGATTGACATATCTTGACCACAAGACTAAGAAAATGTGGGCAGTATCAACAAACTCCACCTTTTTTAATACAGTCCAATCTATCTATGGCCATGTTACCTCCTGTTAGTAATCTCTTCTATGACTAGTGTGATATATGAGTCATAGACATGTTGTGGAGTAGCCCTGAATGCGTAAACTAGAAACATGCAGGAACAGTTACAACACCTCCTTTTATAACATCTTATGAAGTCAAGCTACTCAACCAATATACATATGAATTGGACTCTTCTGCAATGTCTTGATATATATTGTAGGATTTTTCAAATGAGCTTAAATGAGTTATTTATTTTTTGATTCTATTTTCCTCATTGTATTGGTCTGTTGCCTCTCCTCTAGTTTTTCCCTTGAGCAAATCGAATCTCTGAACATGTCATTTTCCATCCTCTCTTTAATGCTTTTTTTCTTTTTGCCCTATTTACTCCATTGTTCCATTCTGCTCTTGGCTGGAACACCCTCAAAAGATTTAGCAACTACATCTCCTACTACTACCAGAAAATACAGTATCTTGACTCAATTCTTATGTGTTATGATTGAAATCTACACTTAGCACCTGCAAAGGTTTGCTCTTTCTGGTGTCCTTCATCTACTATCATTGTTTCCTCTAGACATCTCTTTGGGCCTGATTTAGCTCTTGGCGGAGTGGGTCCTGCCATTGGTTTTCCAATGGTCTGCCCACCCTATTTAGATGATGGTGATTGCATAGATGAAAGACAGCCACCGTCATGCAGACTCCACCAGGAATTGTCAACTGCATCAACTGTGGGATAGGCAGAATCCGCTGTCAGCGGTATGCTAGCCCAGATTCTTGCCATCCAGATTGCAATGTGCCTTTCCGTTGTGGCAACTGTGGTGGGAATCCCTCCTGCTTTGAGGTGAAAACTCACCTTTTTTTGGTGTCCCACCACCGGTTCCATCTTGAATGCCATTGTCCAGGTCCATGCTGTGCTGCTGCTACTTGACCATGACGCTCAGTCACCCTCTTGTTGACCGAATCTGAGGAAGGCTTTTGTGGTGGGTGTGGGTGTACTGTCAATGTTGTGTGTATGTTGTTAGTGTGCAATGCTGTATGTAAAAAAGTACACATTACCTACACATACATATTGACAGATTCACAACATACTTACCTGTCTCCAGACCACCATGGCCTCACCCCGTCAGGACTCTGCTGCAAGTACTCTACCAGCACATCAGGAAAATCTAAACTGGCTGGGCACAATCCCGCCAGGCTGACAGCAGTGGAGTACTGTTAGCCAGCAGAGAAGGCCCTTGCCATGGCAGCCTCTTATCTCAAGCACCAACACCTAAATGTGGCAGATGGACTGCAGACAGCTCAATGTAGTTCTTGGGACTGCCACCGCCGCGGGTGGAGGAAATACTGATCTAAATCAGACCCCTCCGTCTGGAAATTCCATCTCTCTCAATGTTTTTAGGTATTCTGGTCACATGCAAGATTAGCAGCTTAATGTTCAGTTCTGCCCATGCAGTTCAATACTTGCAAACTATGGGGTCTATTAGGATGGCAGGCAGATGGCCGCCGCCGGTCCGGCGGTGTAACCGCCGGACCGGCTGCGGCCATCCACCTGCCATCGAATCCCGGAAAACTGCCGGTCCGATTAGCATCGCGGTCGTGACTGCCGTAGTGTGATTTTCCGCCCGCCACTTTTCCGCCGGTTGCAGTCCGCCCGCTTGCCTTGCGGGCGGAGCTGGACCGCTACAATTGTTGCGGATCAGGCCAAGCACCGGCGGCACGATTATGATGCCAGCGGTAGCCAGCCTTTCCGCTGCGGTGGAACCGCCATGAAAAGGGTGGCAGAGACATTTTCCGGGGGGCCCTTGCGGGCCACCAATGTGTTGTGGGGGAGTGTGGGTGCACTGGGGGAAAACCATGTCCCTGTATCAGGTGGCAGGCACTGTGCAATGCCTGCCACGCAGTGCAGTGACATGCATGACATGCTCCTTTTCACACCACGGCGGTGCTGCTGGCAGAAGCAACCGCCGCAATGTTAATCACCAGAATCCGACCGCCGTGGTCGGATTTCTACTGCGGAGCATCCTAATTGGACCGGCGGTTATGCCGCGGCCCTTGCGGGTGGTCTTTTCCCGCTACCATGGCGGTCGGGGAGATTTTCCGACCTCCATCCTAATAGACCCCTATGTCTCTCTTGTCCAACACTCAGTAAATAAGAATACCATTCCAACTGCATACTGATTGCCTCAAATGTTACTAGATTTTCCATAAGTACCTCGCACTAACACTGGAATTCAATTGATTGCATAGAATGTTTATTCTGATGCCCAGGGCAGGTTTTGGTAGCTCCACCCATGTTTGGCTTCTGTGGTTTGGAGACATTTGTGGACCTACCTCACTATTGTAATCAGCAAGTGCTGCTTTTGAACCAACATTACACATAATGTACATATTGTACAGTGATTAGAAATAAGGAAAGAAGAAGATTATTGTGCATGTTGGATGAAAATTAATAGCTTGCAACATCTTGATATACTTCATATGAAAACCACTTGTGAAGAAAGCCCATGTGGTGTGTAACCTTCATATTCATTATTATTGTATTTCAGATGTAATTCGCACACAAAAGGTCACAAGTAGGCATGAAATGACTCAGAATTGACTGAAGCAATTTCAGACAGAAAGGGATCAGTAATTAATAAAAATATACAGGCTGCTACAATTAGATCAAATGTTAGTAAGGAAGCATATTGTGATTTTAGGAGACAGAATTAGAAATGGAGTGGTGGTATCCCTGAGACAAGAGGAGGGAAGGGCAAGCAAGACTTGCAAAGGGAGATAATGGCCACATGTTGTCCACAAATGCACAGTCGTATGTGAAATAGATTGAAAGCATAAACTATGTGTTTAACTCTTATTTGGCTAGGTGACATGCAAGGATGGAGACAACCTTGAGCTGCTCCACATGTTAAAGAAAATAAAATGTATAAGCAAACAGGCCCAGGTATATTTCAAATTAACACTACTTTGAGAGGTATATTTCCACATACAAATAATGGGGCATATCTATTATTTTATTCAACACAGCGCAGCAAGGGAACATTGCTTGAAACGGAGAGAGTAAAAATTATCTATACTTACAAAGATATGAAACATTCCTGTTCTCTCCTTGCACTGGTGCTCTGTGTGCTGCCTATCCAATGCAGGCACCCTTTCATCATGGTGCAAGGATACCAGCATTATGGGTAGGATTGTTTTTGTGCAGGAAGGTACACCTTCCTGCACAAAACAATCTAAGGAGGCATTGCCTCTTTACATGTGTACAGCACACATGGAAAAAGGGAAGTAATTAGGAGAAATACAGATATTTATACACTATTTCGGCACAAAGGTTTACACGTCTCTATAAATCTGAGTTTGCGTCAAAATACATGGATGGATGCATGGAAACACCCTTGCTCCATCCATGTAATACCTACCCAATGCAAAGTAACGGAAGGCAGCACTATGCAATGCTTTGCGTTACTTTGTATTTACTGAACAACACAAAGTGACTTTGTGTGGCTTAGTAAATGCCAACATTGATTTTGCATCTGGGCTGCACCACAAAAGCGATGCCATTCTGAGCAAAATCATAGTAAATTTGGGCCAAAAATGTCCAGAGCTTCTGGAATGTCACAATCACAAGGAAAAGGCACTTTAGTAGTCAGTATCTTGTTGGAATGACCTGTGTAGACAAGAAAATAATACAGCCACCGAGTACAAAACCTAGGATATGCTAGTTTAATTACTTCAAATTAAGACTGCCCTGCCAGAGTGGAAATATTTTGGATATTAATAGTCCAGTGAACAAAGATTTATGCTGGAGAAAATCTTAATACGATTTCTGACATGAATGAGTACTGTCCTAAACAGCAGTAAAGGTATGGAATATTGAGTAGGGAATATTGATTTGCTAGAATTGTGTGGCTAAAATATTGATGATCAAACTATCGACAAATGGCAGGCTTGCAGCTATTATTGGGGGCCCTCAAAAAAATCTGTTATTACCACAGATCATCCAGTCTTTGTTAAAAGCATGGGAACATTGGCACTATTACCTTCCACCGGCATTTGGAAGGCTTCTGTGTAGTTGAAGATCTATTGCTTGCTATCAGACATCTTCTTTACATTTGTGAGACTGTGTATCATTTTGTGGAATCCCTTTCTTTGTCAGTGTAATTTTTGTCACACAGCTTACTCAGAAACATTTGAACTCTACTGAATATGCTGATCCTCCAGTCGATGTAAGAGATTTCATTCACACTATTTACATGCTGAGCCCTGTAAATCAGACATTAATGGTGTCTGAGTCTGCCAGTCTGTACAAAATTCTGGCTTACCAAAAATGTCAAACCACAAAAAGCACTTACCATGTGTACTCTCAGGACAATGCAGCTATAGTACATAGTCTTTGGGTTCCTTAAGTAGACTTTTTTGCTGAAGCTATGCTAGGAAGTAATTCAGCAAGGCACTCACCTTTGAAAACCCCACCTGTACTTCAATGCAGGTATGGTAGGCATTGCCTGATAGTTTGATCAGACAGGTATTGATGAAGAAAAGTGCAAAAGCAATTCAGTCACATTCACACATTTAAAAACATAGGAAAAAATGTTGTCTACTATGAAATCCTGTACACCTAGGATGGACAAGATGGTTGCAGTGGGGGTAGGAAGCACCTCCCGGGAGCTGGTGGAATGCTGCCAATCGTCACAGCTGCTCAACTGCAGTCATCTGGCAGGAGAGACCTGTGGAGGTGCTGTTGGATTGCTGGAGACATTCACTGTGGTACACTTGGTCCTGCATCTTGCCTTAATGTATAAAGACTATGCGTAGTGTGAATAACCTTATGGAGCATTTCCTTCTCTCTCACAACCGGGTCTTGTAGGCTCCAAGGTGTTTTGATGTCTGTAGGGGTTAAAGTAATGCAGCCATGGGCACAAATAGCTCAGCCTCTGCCTGGATTGGTGTAGGAGCACACTTTTGATGTAGGAGTTCCTGGTACAGGTGGTTGGCCAGTTTGGAATATTTTTCATCCCTGGTGTGGTGGGCAAACAAGCCAAGAGAGGTGACAGCAAGTCAGCATGCAAGGGAGTGGAGCAGGGAGCAGACGTGTGGAGATGGCATCAACAAAGACCTGTCCATGAGGAGGAAGTGGCAAAGGCTGTGAGTGCACGTCACTGGTGCAGGGCTTGGGGACCACCTTGCAGGCCATCCTGCTGCCATGGCATAAGCTTGTGGGAAGAGAGCACCGCACAGACTCACCTCAACGAAATGACCTGTGGAGCAGTCCGTAAGACCCCCTTTCTCTGTTTCAATGGAGTTTGCGTTCAGAGATAGCACCCCATCATTCAACTAGACCGATAACCTTGCAGCCACGTTGGTAGGAAAAAAGGGACCCACTTGTTTTTCTTTTATTTCAGTCTTTCTCTCTGTTTGAGAGTCACCATATATCCTCTCGTCAAAAAGTATCTGCATTTCTTTGTTGTTGTGAGTGGTTGTTATTTTAAACCCATGTAACTGCTCTTTTGTAAACTGCTGGCATACAGTAGTAACTGTTGCTAAGTAAAGTGCTCAGATAACCTTTTGGGGCTTGTCTGTGCTATATAAAACTTCAAATAAATAAACAAAGAACGATATGAAGTCCGATACAAATGAACCAGGTCATATTCCGGGATGGCCTACTGGTATTTCAGCGATCAGAAGCTCAGAGATAAGCGCCCAAGCAACAAGAAGTAAAAATTGACTAACATTCTGTACCAATCCACCAGATAACCCAAATTTAGCAAGGAGACAGCATCCATTACTCGAATCACCCAGCTCTTCAAATGCCTTTGTGCCAGGGCCACAGCATTTTGCCAACCTCAGGCAGTAAATGAATCACTCAATGAACTAGAATAATACCCAACCAATTTTGGCTGGAAAAGCACCACAAGACACAAATGAGCACAATGTAGGCTGTGACCAAATCAATAAAAATACTTATAACCAATCTGAAAACTTGCAATGTCAGATAGGTTCGAAGTCTGGACTTAAGAAACGAATTGCTAGAATAAGCAACCGGACAACTTAAGCACACAGAAGTGGCATGGAAACTCCCTTCTCCACTATACAATCCTTATCTCCACAAGCAAGGAAAAACATAATACATTAGATTGTGTCACTCTCAATTAGGACAGAACAGATCAACCGAAAATCCCCACAAAAAGAGAAGGAAACCACAAACCCCACATCTTCCAAGAGTCATTACCAACCCTCAGAACCAAAACCAGAGACCCAAATGACAAACGCAAACAAACACAGAAGAGAAGGATGTTTGTACCGCCAAGTCTGATCTTCTGGGTCACTCGGTCTGCAACTACAAGCAGAAAAAATCCAGCTGCCTAAAACACAAGGTCAGATCAGAGAAACTGACAAGAAACAAATATTTATCCTATATCTACCTTAGGTCTCATATATACGTGAATCGTAGATAACTCACTTGCGGTTTTTGGATAACTGCTCCATCACAGCGTGCATGCTTTTTAGCAAACAAAATATATCTTGCCTTTGTCAGTGCTTTCTTCTGTACAGAGTACGCTACTGTATGGCAACAGCTTGAACGGGCAAATTTCATGTCCCATGTAAGAGTTCTCTTTCCAGGCCATTAATGTCACTGGAGCACTGCTAGATTCTGAACCAGGACACCTGATTGATGGATTCAAGCCAACACGCAAATATGATTTGAAAAGAAGTGATGGCTAAATTAATTCTGAATCATGACACTGTGATAGATGCACAATTCAGACGCTGACATTGATTTTGAATCCATCTTTTGTACACACATTACATTATGTGGGATTCAATTTCAACCCACAGCAGATGAGCGTCGATTCTCTTTGGAGAAACCTATCTGAGAAAAAGTATTGTTTCAGACAAGTACTGTTCCGATTCATTGATCTGAACTTGCATTAACATGGACAAAAATAATTTGGCAGTTTCTTTCATTTATACATCTGAGAGATTCACTTACTGGAGACATTCTTTTGATGAGCAGCATGTATTATTTCCCTGCGGTATTTGAATGAATTTGATCAATGGCTCATACCTTTGCCAAAGTGAATTAAAACCGCGGAGTCACAAATATAGAAGCGCTACTATTGAAGATGTGCTCAGGCACACTGTGTACACAGCACATTTTATTTATTACCCTGTGTTAATTTTCAAATACCGTTCCATCATGCCCTTAGTTCACGTTGCCATTATTTTATTCCACTGACCTCATACACACTGCAGACTTTCAGACTCGCTGAGAGCGTTATCCTGTGAAAGAGTTTTTTTTTAATGTTATCAGCGTGACTACTCAATTACATGTTTAAAAGGAAAGTCACCCGAATGTTAAACTACATTCTTCCAAATATTTTTTTCAGTAATAATCCGTAGATTTTAGAGACTTCTTTAGGGAAACCTTTTGAAATGATCAATTTCCAGAGCCATTGAGATAGTGAAGTCATAAGCTGCATTATTTTAGGTATGTCTGGACCAGTGTATCTGCACCTCCTCAACGATAAGCTTCACCCTTTGCATTGCTAGATATAGGATGTGTACGGCAACGGAGCACCCTTCCTGTGCAGTGAAAGTACACCCACCTCATTCAGAGTTGGGCAAACCTTCAGTACTTCAACAATGTACTGGGCGGGGTTCTGTGTGGCTATAATAATCTGTCTTTCTCATTCGGCACTCGTGCACCTGTGTCACCCGTGGGTGGGACAGCAACATTTGCAGAACGGTGCCAAAGTTGTGATTTACATTTTCACAAACTTCACTGCTTTCCTGTTTTTTTGATAATCTCAGATTTTTCCTATTTACCAGTTTGCTTGGAAATACCCTCACAAAAGGCGTGGAAGAGGGAGAATGGCTTGCAAAACTATGGATCACATGGAAGGCCTATTTTGGAAAATTAAGTTTGAGAATGCATAAAAAGATGGCGGTCAAAAGTAAATCAGCAAAAAGACATTCATGACAGAGTTGGAGGTATCCAAAGTAGAAATTATTCAATATCTTGGGAAACCAACTGTTGGACTTGGCCCTTTTTGCAGGGTCATCCCAGAACTTTTTGCCTTCCTCCTGTATTTTTTCTGACCTGTTTTTGTTGGTTTTATGACTCTGGGCACTTTACCACTGCTGATCAGTGCTAAAGTGCATATGCTCTCCCTATTGTAAATTGATGTATGGATTAGTGACTCCAGGATTGGGTTATTCAATTTACGTGTCAGACCCTAGTACAGTGCACTGAGTGTGCCCAGGGCTTGTAAATCAAATGCTGCTGGTGGGCTTGTAGCACTGGTTGTGCCACCCACAGAAGCAGCCTGTAAAAGTGTGTCTCAGGTCTTCTATTGCAGAGCCTGTGTGCAGTCTGGGACTGCCACGCTGACTGGGCAAGTGCACCCACTTGCCAGTCCCTAAACCTTCCCTTTTCTTCATATCAGACACCCCTATGGTAGGCCCAAGGGCAGGGTACATTGCAGTATAAGGTAGGACATGCCCTGATGTGTGTGACATGTCCTGATAGTGAATTACAGCCATTTTCGTTTTTTACCATTGCAAGGCTACCTGTTCCCCATAGGCCAGAATGGGCAGTTTGATTATTACATCTTAAAATCCTATCTGACTCAGGGAACCGTGTGGAAATTCGAGTTTAGTGTGCCTGAGCTCAGAATGATAAAATGCATCTTTTGATAAAGTTGGTTTTGACATTCTGTGTTTGAACATACCACTTTTAGAAAGTAGGTATTTTCTTGCCTAACTATCCAAGCCTGCCTCTGCTCGGTTCTGTATTCCTTGTCTGGCGTTTGAGTGACAGGGGCTGGGGGATTCCAGGAGACAGGGTGAGTCAGCACAGGGCTGAATAGAGAGATCTGCATGTAGATGGGTGGGAGGAGTTGCACCTGGGACCTGAATAGGGCTGTGCCTTCCCTCCACAATGCTGGCTCCACCACCTGTGGTGTGTCTGATGACCCTGGCCTGCACTGTGAAAGGAAAGAAGGAGTCATGTCAACAAAGTGCTCCAGGACTCACCAGAACTGGTTTGGACTAGGCAAAGGCCTCTCTGACTTCAGAGAACAAATAGAAACTGTATATAAAAAGGGGGACCCAGACCCCAAAACTTTAGATCACTTTTGGGAACCAAGAAGAAATCTTTGCTGAGGAGAGGAACCAGAGACACTGAGGAGAGACTATCCCTAAGCTTGAGGGATTGGCCTGCAGTGGTTGCCTGAGTGCCAAAGAGAGGAGAGAGGAACTTTGTGTTTACTTTCATCAACTTGTGAAGGATCTCCAAGGGCTTGAGAAAGAGCTTGCCTCCTGTTGAAGTGTTAGGGACAACAGACTTCAACCACCAGCTCCCCAAGAGTCTTTTGGAAGTGCCTGCTGCTGTGCGGGGCTTTCTGAGGGACTGCATGTTGCAAGGAGCTGGAAGTGCGATGCATGAAGAAGAAGCGTGTCACCGAATTGCCGCTGTCCCTTCACAATGGGAAAGCGCCACACATTGCCTGAGAAGAGGATCGACGCCACACCAGATGCAGCCGCATCATCGGAGAAGCGTGTCGCAGCTGCTGTCGTCGCATCGCTGGGAAAGCGTGTCGCCGCTGCAGTTGTCGCATCATTGCCAATGCGCCTCGCATCGCCGGAGAAGAGGATCGACGTCGCATCAGACGCCGCCGCATCACTGGGAAGCGTGTCGCAGGGCCTGTCGCGGCTCAGAAGAATCGTTGAGTCGCCGCATGGCCATCACACGTGCACGCATCGTGTCGCCTCAAGAAGAAGACCCCATCTTTGTCGCATTGTACCGGATCTTCATCGCATCACGGCGTTGAAAGCCGAATCGCCACGGAAGCGCAGTAAGAAACCAACGCATCACCTCCTTAGCAGAGAAGAACCGACGCATCCACTACGCATCAGTAGGGATCCGACACATTACCGTTCTTTCATGTAAGGAACCGACGCATCGCCTTCCCTTCAACACTTTCGTTGTATCACGTTACACATCCTAAGGTACATTGAACTCAAAGTGTCGCATTTTAACATCTAAAGAGAACTAAGTTAATTCTACCATTTTAAGTACAGTATTGTGGATTTTTGTCCTTTATGGTCTTGTGTTAGAACTATATAAAGAATACCTATTTTTATACTACAATTTGTGTGGTTTCCATCTGTAGTGTTGTCACTGGGTTACTGTATGTATTCACAAATGCTTTACACACTGCCTCTGAGATAAGCCTGTCTGCTTGTGCCAAGTTACCAAGGGGGTGAGGCAGGGTTATTTTAGGAGTGTACCCCCTTACCCTGATTAGACGCAAGGGTCCCTATTTGTCAAAGGTACATACCTCTGCCAACTAGAGACCCCCAAATCTAACCCCAACCATGTCATGTGTATGTGTCCAGGAAGGCTCCAGTACCCTCAAAATATTATAAGGCAAACCATTGCACACCAATCTAGTGTAATGCTTCATCATAGGGCGGCATAATTCATTTGAACTTATTTGTGTGAGGAATGGGCTCCCGATTTTCACAGGGTATTTCAGTGACACTGGTATGGGATCCAGAACCGTCGACTAAAAATCTTTGTATTCTTCCAAAGATACTACTTTATTAATGGAATGCTTATAGAGATGATTAAAATAGAGTCAGGATGCAGAGGGGCGTTATTCCTCCAGAATCATACAAGTCAACCTGTTTCAGCCATTATGTTCCCTTAGAATGAGGTGTCCTTGCCTCTATCAGGACTGGGATCCCTGAATAATATGCCAAATCATTCATACAGCATGCATCAAACAGTTATAGTCGTTATGCCTCGATAGCATCAATGTATATATGTGTTTTGTATCTCTGAATAGTGTGGTCTCTATCTTAGAGGGGATCAATGCCTCATGGAGCCCCAGATTTGTTAAAGAGCACTCCCTGCCTTGAACCTGTGCATTGTGTGTGTACTTTAAATCTTAATGGTAACCGGGGGTGCTGTGTCTTTAGAGAAGTGAGGGCCCATAAGACTCGTAGTTGTTCATAACTTCATATGCATGTGACATGGGTGAGTAAAAAGTAAACCACAACTACATTCATATTATAACCACTGTGCAAACGTCACTATATAAAGTACAAAATATCAAAATAAAGGACATGCATCGAAATTAATTTAATTGCAATACATTTTTAATAAGTATCCTCACTACTTTGATATTTTATGAAAATGTATGGATGAGATAGTGACCCCTTAACACCTCTGAGGGCGAAATATTACAATAATAGGGAAGGAGTGGGTGCATTTGTACACAACATTCTGCCTCCGATGAAAAGAGTATGCATGCTATGGTGCATATTGATGATAGTATGGTGCAATGATCTTTTTTCATCACTGTGTGGTTAACCCTTAGTTGAAGCTTGAAGAGCGAGGAGACTAGGAATGTGCTTAGTTAAAAGGCCGGCTTGGCAGGCATTCGTCAAAGTACGTATGAGGCAAGTAGCCGCGGGACATACATCACACATCTATGCCTCACACTTATCAGAGGTGCAGCTTTGGCCATTGAGCTGGAAAACATTGCCGTCCAAAAATTAGGTCCTTTGCATTTTATTTACTAATCTATCTCATTTGGAGGGTGGTATTCAATGAGAACAGAACTGTTTCTTACCTATGTGCTATTTTTGTCTTTTCCTCTAAAATATGCCCTATTTATGCTGTCTGTGTTTGTTTGGTTCTAGAGATGAGGCGTTGGTTCCTATGATGTCCATTTTGGTGTGATATTACTTTAATTGAGTACAATATTTTAATTCACTAGAAGCTACCATATAAATATAGGATGGAAAATGCTGAAACTAAACTTTATTTCCAAATGTATAACAAAGTTATAAGTACATATATTTTCATAATCTTTTACACTAAAGTCAAAAGAGCGGTAAAGCAGGGTGTTGTTCTTCAGGCACTGTTCCCTGAAGAGGTCTCATGCTATTGGCGAGATTGTCCACAGGGGTAAACCACGAGTGCAGCTCGTTCATCATAGTAATCCTAAACCGCACTGTGAAACACACTGTGCCCATGCTATGCAACAAGCCGTGTCCTCAGTTAACTGGGTTGAGAGCATGTAAAGCCCCTTTGGCTATGTGTACCCATAACCCGAGATTATTCTGCCTTGTGACCACAGGGAAGTGATAGGGAGGGAGGCAGTGACAGGTCTCAATGATCCACAGCCATGCCTGTGTTCCTATCTGGCTGTAACTGCAGTGCCACAGAGGCTGAGAAGCTAGCAAGAGATCCTTGAACAGCTCTTAGCTCAGCACAGCCTGGTCCTTACTGCAAGTGTAACTATCTGACTTGCTTCAGCAGCGATCTGACTGATTACCACTTATTTTCCTAACTTAGATCTAAACTTTTAAGTTCAAAAAATGTATTCCTTTAACATTTGGAGTTGCTTCATGTTAGGGTGTATAACTACACTGAGCAACCTTTATTATAACTGATAGTTTTAAACATTAACTTAGAAACATGATGAATCAACTCTCATCCTGCAATCACAACAATTTTATTAGTGGCCCTTTCGAAAAGTTAGCTTTCTTTAGCCTCCTAATAGTAAAGGGAAAGAGGTGGCGAACAGGGGCAGGACGATCTTTGGGACGGGCCCCACAACAAGTGTTTCTCTGGGCCCCATCAAAGCTTCTGACTGGCCTCACATTTTAAGAGAGATACCTGCATCTAAAAAAGAAAAACTTGTATTACATTCTCCCTCCCAATATGGGAAGCAGTAACAAACTAAAGCTTTAGAATACATTCAGCTTCTAATTCTTCTACACAAACTATATATGTGCTGGATTTGTTTATTGGGGTGATTTGAATATAGTGAGAACACATTTCAGAAAATATAAATATAGTGGTTTGATGAATGATGAACAGGTCTTGTTTTGTGTAACATAGAGGCTCATTTGTAGGTATCTTTGTTTCCCCACTATTGAATCCTCGAGTGGAATGTCTAGTTATGACACTTAAGCACACCAACCAATCGCACTGCTCTAAACGTCAAGCCCTATGCATGACAATGCGCTTGTGCAAGAAGTGTTTTTTAAATTTTTAGACCACTGTTAGTCGCATCCTTCCCTCCGAACTTGCAGTCTATTTGTCTTGTATATAACACCCTCCATGGAGACAGTTCCAGTTACTTCTTCAGCATTTATCATGATACTGTGAAGGGGACTTTGTCTATGCCTATCTGTGATGCACCTATTCAGCAAGCTTTTAAACATTGCACTGTTGATGTGTCTATATGGGAGTATGGTAAAGTTTCCACTGCTGCGTTCCATGTTGTGTGTGCTCTCTGATGGAAGCTTACAGTCCTGGTACCCATGTTTCACTGCTACTGACTGTATATAAGTATGTGGTAAGAGATGCATAAACTGCTGGCCGGACGGTGACTCGTCATTGTCGATAATATACCTGTTCTGGATTTAAACAAAATATACTGTTGCTGCCAATATCTGCTGTAAGGCAATCTTGAGATGCTGTTGCGCACTGATGTACCTTTTCTGTGTGTAGAAGTTTAGGAAAAAAATCACATTAGACATTCCAAATCTATAGGCTTTATAAATGCTTACAATATTTTGTATTCACAAGTATCCTTGAAATGTACGCTAATTCCAAGTTAAACATTTACTAGATGCAATCTCTATTAACCAATTGTTGCAGTCTGTCATTTAGCATTTCAGAAGTCTATTTTATTTTCTCTAGTTGTAATTGAATGTGTTAACAATTTTTTTAGTGGCTCTGGAAGGCATTTGTTTCACTGACAAATCAAAAAACATACATTCAATTGTGAGGAATCTTTACAGTTAATATGTTTGGTTGCAGATATTCTTTTTAACCATACTTAATTTCTCAAATGTACAGAAAGTAATCAGCGCTCTGTGTAGAATAATTGTTTTGTTATATTCACAATATAAAAATGAAATGATGGCCTGTATAATAGTATCATTACCACTGGAGAATGATAAACAGAAGAATAAGACTTAATATTCAACCAATGGCTTTACTCTTAGAAAATGTGTTTTAATTCAGACACAACTAAATACGAAGCATATAATTACAAATGTAGACTAAGAAAACCAGATTTCTCTTTTCACTCCTTAAATGAAGATCTGTGAAAGGTTGTCTTTCAGAGTTAAACAAAGTAAAGCCACTCCCAACGGTGTTTATCATAGAATTTACAATGTAAAATCCCTTCATTGTGCATGTATTACGTATTTACAACACAAAACGTCTTCCTATTGCATTTGTAATATGGCTGGCAATGTACAAAACATTATTGGAGCTAACATTAACATAAAGTACACCCCTTTAGCACTTGACCATCAGGACAGCAAGGCAGAACATTTCAACTAGGTTTTCTCAGAAAGGTGGTGTAGGAAAGAAACTTAAAACACCACCGGCACACAATCACACTTAATGCGTCATCATTTAGAAAATGTGTTTACTTTTAAAAAGATAAGGTACTTTCATTCACACACAAATAAATTCTAAGCATAAAATTGCAATGTACACAATGGAAACCAAATCTGGTGTTTGTCCCAGAGTTCAATGTACAAATCCTTCTTATTGCATTTATGAAAGTCCTACCTCATGTATCAAAGGATTATACAATGCAAAGCCACTTCTATTGTATTTGACACTATATTTACATTAACAATGTCTTTATCGTTTGAGAGAAATGCAACCACTCAGAGGAGGGCTTACACAATGTCTTTTCAAACAAAACCCATAGAATTGAAGATCAAGAAAGGGATGCCGCTGTGTCTATTTTGCTATTGGACCCAAACTGTGCACCGAGTGCACCCCTCTAGTAATTGACTAAAAGGGTAAGAAGGGGGAGCAGTTGAAGTCTTAATTAGCATACAGTACCAATTAATAAATTAATGCCAAGTTAGTGCCTTACTTTTAAAAGAAAAGCACTTTCAAACATACCCAGCTAAATACCAAACATAAAATTACCAATGCGCACAAGGAAAACCATAATGCTCTAGCTTCTCCTGTGCTAGAGCTTTTAAAAGAACGTAATCAATGTAAACTCCTGATTGAAATATTTTTTACAGAGTTTGCAATGTAACATACCTTCCTACATTGTTGGCAAGGAGTTAACAATGTATAACTCCTGTCTATCTAATTTTTCATCGTTTTCACAATGTAAAACCCCTGCTCACTTCATTTTTCTGAGAGTTCCCAAAGTAAAAATCCCTTTGTACTGTATTTGACCCTGTGTAACAACATGAAAAGAGATTTCTTACTGCATTTTACATCTGCATTAATAATATCTCCAGCAGTTATGAGCAACAGACCTACTAAATAGGTGGGCTATCCCACTGCTACCTTTCTCCGGATACTGTTTTTTTTTTTTTAAACCTATTTATTGCGTGGTCCGTGACAGATAGCTAATGGCACCTGGCCAGACAATGGAGTAGGAAGTTGGGTGCTGCAGAATATACATGTGCTTTGTTCATAGATTGTGTGGAGACTAAAATTCAAGGAAGAACCGTTCCATGGATGGCTTTTTGTTGTGTATTTAAATGCCAATATGGCTCTGCATGTTTGCAATCCGAGCAGCCCGTGTAGGAAAGAGCGGTGGGGCCAGGTGGGGGGGGGGGGCAGATTTCAACAGACGATGACAAGGGAAGATTAATTGTTTATTTAATTTCCACTCGTGGTCGGCTGTCAAAATCCCGCCACCCCACCCAGCCCACCACTCCACCGCCCTTACCTGCATGATGGGGCGCTGATGAGAATAAAGAAACTTGCTTTGCAAAGATGTCATCACATTTTGACCCACTTATGCTCTACTCACGTCATAACTTGATTCTCCACCCCTGGCTCCACCAAAGCTCCATCCACAAAGAGGGGCACAGAAGTAAAGCTGTATTTGATCCACGATCTTCCTTCATCAAAACTCAACCTGATGAGAACAATGAAGAGCCAAAGAACATTTTAGGTATGAAATAAATTAACAACTCGCTCATCAAGTTAGGCTGTTGTGATACAGCGGTCTCACAACAGCCTACCTAGCATGCTGGAAAAAAATCCCGGAACGCTATACAAGGTAAAGTGTGACAGCATCAACAGATCATATTCTTAATCCATGTTCATCAACAGCGGTAAAACACCTGTCTTTGTGACGCAGCGCTCTACTAATCTTTAATAATAGTAAATGGATAAATAGAAAACAACAGACTCCATCCGGATTTGTCAACCTTTTAAAGAAGACTTTGCCTCCATGTGTGTTTCAAGGTTACAGGAGAAAATGTAAGAGAAGAGAAACTAAGGGGGGGGGGGGCGTATATAATACACAGCTAACTACAATGAAACAGTGCACTGTACAGACGTGCAATGCAGAGAAGGTGCAGATAAAGTTTAAAAAGGTTCCAGGACATGTATAGACGTCTTTTAATTAGGGTGCGAACCGGTATTAACTTGGCATACAGAGGAGAAAGGTCACTGCGCCTGGAAACCCCTCGGGTGATTAGCGCGCGCTACAAATACTGCTTGATTGATTGATTGACATGAGGTGGGAGGGGGCTTCAGAGAGAGTCTAATAACTGGGAAGGAAACACAAGTAATGTTTGCAATAATAACTCTTCCAGAATGCTCGAAAGTAGAGACCAGGCACAGTTCGCAACACGTAAAAAATAAATTAGGCAAGCCATTCAAACAGATTTGAAACATACTCGATCAAAAACCAAACCGAAAAAACACAGCCATTTATTTTAAGACATGCACCTGGAAGATTCTGATGGTTCACATACAGGAGATGTCTTGTGGCAAACACCGCCGAAGAAATATTGCACACTGAAGTGTTTTTTGAAGTGACAGGCAAGTATATGATGTCTCCGCGCAGAGCAATCATGAGGAAACTGTTCGTTATGAAGGACAAGGTTTCTATGACCCACAAAATCGGTATTAATCAGAAATAATGAAAAAGTAGTTGCCAGTTAAATGAGCCCTTGCAACACTATTTTCTGTACATGCACTGAGAGTGCTTGAGTGCGAAGAAGGAATTTAAGGGTATTTTATGAGCTTCTTTCATAATGGGTTCAGACGATCAGCCCATTAGTTGAGCTTCAGCATCATAACTACATCAAAATCTGAAGAAGCTGTTGATTGAGAGAGCTCTCTCAGCTGTGGCGCCACGACGCAGGCGGAAAACCTGAAGCCAGCAGGCACGCGCACTTGGGAACGCGGCTCTACGTAGGAAGGGAGCCAGGTCCCAAAGGCTAGAGATAACCATAGGCTAGAAACAAGTAGCGTCCTACAATATTTTGTGTATTATACTGTGTGTGAATGATGCACAGCAATACATTTCACAGGAACCAGAACGCTCACGCCATTCCATGCCCCGTATGCAGACATGGAGAGGCTTATTTACAAACCCCTTGCGCCGCCGGTACGTCACTTTTCCCCATGTTAAAAGTGACGCACCTGTGACGCAATGGGCTTGTAAATAAGCCACAGAGTGTTACTTTTTGTCAGCTGAGAAGATAGAATGTCCTTACCATAAATGTCGAACAGGTAGGGATGTGTGTTTCATCGCTACAAGAGCTCCTCCCCAGTCTAGATACCAAACGTTGTACTCTTCTTCAAAAATCTAGGGAACATAGAACACATATGGATGCCATGTAAATTATAAGGGGATCTTAGACAAAATCAACTAGCCCAGCTGGTTGTTTCTCGACACATCTTAACTCCATGATTTTTGCGCATGCACTCAACTGACCAATTCAGGGGCATAACGGAGCCCCCTGCTGCCCCTTCGGCGCAGGGGTACCCCCAACACTCCAGGGAGGTCCCTACTCTATGAAGGGGGCCCCGTTCAGCCCAAGGCCAATGAATATCTGTGGGACATGGGAGAATCTAGGGCCCCTCATCACATTCTGATTCACATTCTGCATTCTCATCATGTTCCGTTATTCTACTTGCCCAGTTTTCTGTGTTTGTGGAACCAAATGGGTACATTATTCTGTCCAACTCCTCTTTCTTGCCACAAGAATAATCATTATAAATTGTACTGATTGCTTTGCTGAAATTGTTTTTCAAGCCATGTAGGGATGGACTGATCACCGTCCATAACCTACCCGAGTCTGATGTTGAGAAGAGACCAGGCACTGTGCCCAGCCCAAGCAGGCGGCCAATCCCCACTGTTCACAACTTTCATGAATTCCTGGGTTCCTGACAGCAGAGTCTCAGCTGGCCCCTCTGTCAGACATTCTTGACCCAGTTGCCAGTCCACAGCATGTTAGATGCTCAAATTGGCAATACACCTTCTTTTTTTGAATGGGACATCAAGCACTGATTTTTCCTGTGTGTAACTGCCATGTGAGGCACTGGGGACACAAGAAGGAAAATAAAATAATGTCGATGCATAGGAATCATGGGCCAGATGCACGACCATCGGGGCTTGCGACTCGCAAATCGTGATTTTTAGCGACTCGTGAGTCGCAAAACCTTATGCACAACCGTGTCTGGGACACTATTTGTGATTCCCAAATGCATCGCAAGGTACCTGCCTCATTAACATTCATGAGGCAGGTCGCAATTTGCAACACATTGGGAATGGCCTACACTCACAGGGATGGTGGGCTGATAGGGTCCACAGACCATCATGTCTGTGACTGCTTTTAAATGAAGCATTTTTATTTAAATGCAGCCCATTTTCCTTAAAGGAAAATTGGATTCTCTTAAAAAATATAAATGAAATGTTTTCTTTTCATTTTGTCAGAGTGAGCAGTGGTCTGTGGGACTACTGCCTGCTGGGAAAAAATGTTGGCGCCCCCATTCACAAAGGGAAAGGGGTCCCGAACCCCTTCCTGTTGGATGGCTTACCACCAAATTGAAATTGGTGGTAAACTGCTAATGTTTTGCAGCAGCATTCATGGTTGCAAAACATTACTCCATACCAGTGTGACTCGCTATTAGGAAGGGACGCCCTGGGCATGTCCCTTCCTTATAGCGAATCTCAAACCCTATTTTGCGAGTCGCTAATAGGCTACCGACTTGCAAAATAGGGTTGGCCCATCTGAAAATGCATTTTACCAGTTAAATGCATCGCACATCTGGCCCCAAAACTCCCTGGTAGTGACAGACTTTAATTTATTTCTTTTTCAGAAACATACATTTTCTTTTGGAGTTAGTTTCTGAAAATGAAAAAGAATACTTTGGGGCCCACTCAGGGTTCTATTTCTGAGCAAGGCATCCACCATAAAGGCGGATGCACTTTCAGCAAAGAGATCTCTGACAGGGAGGTATGGATCTCTAAATGCGGCAGCCCTCCTCAGCCGAGGAGATGATTGGAGGCACTCCAGCAGCCAGATGGATTGGCTGGCCAACCGCCAGGCTCTAAATGAGCCCATCCGTCTTTTATGTAATGTAGCCATGCCACAGTCACAGTCTCCAATCTGCTCCAGCTGCTAGTAACTCTCTAGATCATGTTCATGCTAGCAGTCTTCTTCATAGGTCTTTGAGTTCGGGCAAATGGCTTTTTCACAATGGATTAGGGGACAAGATGTCAATATATACTATTTAAGATTTGATTTGACAGATTTTACCAATGGCACTTCATTCAAAACCAGGCACTGGCAGGTATGTCATGGTTCTGTTCCACTTATGAGAATGCCACAACATCGAGGTGCTACTACATAAGAGTAAGTACATAGAAGTTACCACTACAGGTTTCTAACTAGAGGCTGTACTTCATGAGGTGATACATTTGTTCTAATATGGTAAATGGGAATTATACAAATGAAGGTTTTGCAGCGAAAGAAACAATGGGCCACATGCATCAAAGTATTTGGCATCTGCAAATAGTACAAATGCAAAATGGCCTTTCTGAATGTATGAAAGGCTTTGGGATTCACAATTTAGGTAATCGCAGTTTTTAGCAATTACCTAAATTGCTAATGCAAATAGGGAATTGCAATTTGTGAATCCCTAATGCACATGTAAGAAGCCTTTCCTAAATGTGAACTGTGCATTTAGGAAGCGCTATTACCAAATAGCGATTAGGTAAAAATTACTATTTGGTAATCGCAAAATGATTATTTCATACATGTGGCCCAATATCTGTTAATAGCAATTGGAGAGGACCACTGTTTTACTTGCCTGTCGGGCACACTCTGCCACTACCAGATGTACCAGCTTGAAAGGGCCATGAATGACCAGTTTTTGTCCCATTATGGCCCACGGCATCAAAACAAACACCTAACACACTGGCCCTTTCAGGCTGGCCCATCTGGTAGTGCCAGAGTGCCCTCCACACCAGTCCTTTTTTATTTATTTTTTTAAACAATTTTATTGAGATCAGGACAGGAGACCGGGACAACATATAATAATTGATGTTACAGACAATTATACAAATAAATCGAATCGAACAGACAAATCAAAGAAGGGCATATATATACAGATCAGCAATTGTATCAGCTTTGTCCAAATTAACTCAAAAAAAAAAAAAAAAAAACCATTTATGTGTACATCAATCTTTACTTAGAGTTGAGGTGCCCCAGATTCTATTAGTTCTTTGAAGAAATTTGTGACCTCTAATCTTAGCTAGAGAAGTTTCCATAATGTGGATTTCTTTGACAAGAAGCCACCACTCCATCACATGTGGAGGGTTACATGAGATCCAAGTCCTAGCAATAATAAGTCTGGCACAACCAATCAAAATATTAATAAAATCAGTTTGTGAGGCTAAAGAGGAATGATTCAGCAACGGGATGCCGAGCAATACATTAGCCAAGCTTATTGTAATTGGTTGTGTCAAAATCTGCGTGATACCCTGGCTAACTTTAGACCAAAATTCAGTAAGTCGGGGACACGTGAACATCATGTGTTCAAGATTGGCAGCCAACAGGTCGCATTTGGGGCACCTTGTCCGTTCACTACTAGAACTATTACTAGACCATTTTGAGATTTTTTCCGGGGTATAATATAGCTGAAATATCGTTTTATATTGTTGTAAACGTAAGCTGGAAGACTGGACCGAGCGATTAAAACTACTTAGCGAAGATGATATCTGATTAGCTGAGATATTCAGACCCAAACGAGAACTCCATTTGTCCGCAATATTCCCACAGTCGTCCAGTTTAAGCGAGGTAAAAACTTTATAGCCTAAACTAATGAGTGATCTAACCTTAGCAGGATAGAAGCAATTCCATATATCTGAATCTTCAATTTTAAGTAGCTTTATTTTACGTATTAAGTAATCATGTATCTGAATATATTTAAAATGTGCAGCTGAAGGTAGTTTGAAAATTATTCTTAGTGTCTCAAAGGCCAATAGTCCATCATTACCGTAGAGATCTCCAAGTGTTTCAATTCCGGCATCTTTCCACTTGTAAAATATACCATCATGAAAAATGTCCGGAAGACCGGGGTTAGCCCATAAAGGCAGTTGAGGATGGAACAAAGACGTATTGCATTTGGCTAAAATAAGTTGCCAAATTTTAACAGTGTCTCTAATCGTCTTAAATTTTACCCGTTTAAAATAGTTTGGGTCATTAGTTTTGGCTAGAAACATACTGGAGTCCTCGCCCAGGGCGAATTGATAACAATACAGCGCTTGTGTGTTGCGGACAAACAGGCCACGGAGACGACTCAGGAAAGCAGAAAAATAGTATACTCTAAAGTCGGGAAAGGTCAGGCCACCTTGATTAAGAGGTAGTTTAAGAAGATTAATTGACCTACGAGCCTTCTTGTATCCCCAGATGTAACTGCTAAAAATCCCATCGAGCCGTTTAAAGTATGCGTTATTGACGAGAAGAGGTATGGACCTAAATAAATATAAGAATTTAGGTAATATGTTCATTTTGATTAAATTGATCCTACCAACCATACTTAAGGGGACCTTGTGCCATTTTTTAAGAGTTGTAGCAGTTTCTTTAAGAAGAGTCTCGTAATTGAGATTAATTATCTCATTAGTATCTGAAGAAATTTTAATACCAAGGTAAGTGGCTGTTCTGCAAGTCCCTACTATTTGAGTCATCGGTTTGAAGTTCAGAATAACTTGAGTTTTATGTGAGTTGAGTTTATAACCGGAGACTAACCCAAATTTGTTAACCTCCTCGGTGATTCCCAGTATAGCTAACGGTATATTGGTTGAATAAACCGCGATATCATCGGCATACGCCGTTATTTTTAGTTGTTTCTGACCGTGTACCCTCCACACCAGTCCAACCTTGGAGAGGACGGATATCTAGCAGTAAGAAAAAATATTTTAATTTCAGTAGAATACTTCTGTGTGGTACACAAAGGCAGACAAAGTTTTTGTGCACCATTATTAGACACACCTCACATGCACTTGAAATGAATAAATTTAGTATTTATTCATTTATAATTGCAATTACCAAAACTGCATAGTATTGGCACTAAATAACTACATTTGGAAGTCAGAACAAAATAAGAATGGCACTGTGTTTAACCAGCCCTGTTCCAGTGTTTTTTAAAATGTGAGCATTTACCTGTCTCCACGTGTTGCCACCATCTGACGAGATGAACATGCTGGCATCGGTGTAAGACAACTCAGTGCCAATGTTTCCTGTAAAAGAAGCAGAGCAGTTAAGGAAGAAACCATGAGACATTCATCACCCTTTCAGAGCTTGCCAGAATTGCAGCTTCTTCACTCGCTCTGTTTTTCTACCCTCTATATTGATTCTGAGTGTGTCCATTGTTCTTCTCCGGTTTGCCATTGATTGGTTCCTTCTCTTCCTTTTCAGTAAAACTCGATATTACTGTGTAAAAGTTCTCAAAGAATATAAAACCTAAAGTAAAGCAAGAAATGTCATGTGTAGTGTGAAAACACTCCACGAGGTGTTGCATGATGCGAGCATCAGCAAGCATGTTAGCTCAATGTGTTAAAGACTTACCCCTTAAAAGGAACCGAAATGCAGGTCATATATCATCCTACCAACAGGGCTTAGCTTTCCTTTGTATGAGGTTGTTAAGATGAGTACCATTAAAATGGGTAACAGTCAAACTTGTTATTTACAGCGCTTTGAAATGACAGAAATGACCGCTATATAACAAACATGAATGGCCCTTAACAGTTTCTTAGTTACAACACCCCAAACTGCGAATAAATTCCTCAAACAAACCTGTAAACTACACATATCCCACATTACTCATTTAAATACATGTTCGTTGCTTGGTAAAACAGACCACAAACAAATACTGAGATTTATTCATGGAAATCGCTCATTGCATATGTATGTGTATGTGAGGCTTGGAATCTCTTATTTTGAATGTGTCTATCCCTTTAAAGATGGACAAAGTGAACAAATGACCACCTGCACACCTTAAAAGAACTGAAGTTTGTGACTTCAAAATCTACAATTCTACTTTCGGGTTCTGAGGTTATTTTCACCAGCAGATGGAACTGAGCACTCTGGTCAATCTGCTACTATGGTTGATCTCTCAGAATTCTTTGTTTAGAGCTAGGGACGGAAAAATGAAAAGATAAACAGCAGCGACCGGCGATCTTAAGACATGGCTTTTTGGCCTAGAATAGTTGGCATCCTTCTTGACCATCGGCTACTCGTTTTGTACTGTCCCATGTTATCATAGTCTCTCAGCGCCAGGATACCCGTAGGGTGGCAGATAGCGCTATACAAAAGATTATACAATACAATACAACCCATACGTTTATTTGTCTTCATAAATATTAACAGGGTATTTTCCTGGAAGAACATGTCAATTTACTCCTGACAAAGGTAGGATCCAGTACTTTTCCAAGGTCAGGGTCCATGCTACCATATTTGTCCCTGGTTTGTATTTCTAGTGGTTTTGCCTTGCTTCTGGTTTTCTGCATCAGGATTCTGTTTGGCTCATTTCTCATTATAGTTGCCAGGAGGTGTTTTGTGCCATGCTGATTTCTCCATTTCAATCAAGAGCTACTTGATTACCAAGGAGGCTTTGTTCCCCTGTCATGAGGTTTTCCTCCTACCTGGGACCTTTTTATGAAGGCACAACAATTGGAGTGGATAGAGTAGTGTCGGCACATGCCTATCCTTGAAACAGTTTTTAGCAAACCTATCAATACTATTCACAGCTCTTATGGGCAGGACTGGCTTTATCGCTGGTGGAGCCTAATGTGACAATGTTTGCTGGCACCCCCATCCGTGGTGGATGTCGTGACCACCTCCATTACAGAATCCCTCACCACCACCTTTTAACAGTGCCCCTCAAGTCTACATAACCACTCTCTTTCAGATGCATTTAGGGGAGAGGATGTAGCCTTTTGGCTACAGCAGTCGACTTCAACGCTGAGGAACCGGGTTCGAGTCTCGGCAACGACGCTTAACATCTTGCGATTCTGGGCAAATCACTTTATCTCCCCATGCCTAATAAAAATGAAGGTGTCCTTCTGTAATGAAACTGGTGCTCATGTAAAGTTCTCTGATACCTGATTCGGGTCTAGTTGGCGCTATGTAAAACGCTATAAAAATAATTAAATAAATGTAATTATTTACATAGCATCACTCATACCAGTGTAGGGTGTCAGAGCACTTTACATCACGCAGATTAAAAAGAGACAATCAATCATACGTGTGTAAAGCACTGTATGGGAAATAGTACAGAAGCCAGATGACTATAATGTGTAGGAGTGACATGTCATCCATACTGGTTGGCAGTGTAGTTTGAGAGTGCTTGGTCTGGAGAAGCACAAAATCAGAATTTAAAACAGAACACTATAGCTGGGGGTTCTCTTTAATAATACGAATCCATTTCTACACAAATGAATCCTTTTTGCAACATTAATCTATGCTCTAATCTAAACGTTGCAGTGTGCATGCAGCTCTTTGATTCACTGTTCAATATTAGGAACTTAACTTGTAAACTACAAGGAACAAAAGGTTGACTCTTAGAAAACCAGTAACTCACTGACCTATTTACATTATATGCACTTTGTGATTTGCATGGTACACAGTCTTTGCAGCAGGCATAGTAACCTTATGTGCTAATTTATGATCAGTCAAAACCTCAACTAGACAAAACTCCAATCGCTCTCTAGGAACAACATTAATCACCAGAGTCATCTTGACATTTTTATCACTGCCTGGAAATTGCTGAAGGCAAGGAACACAGCAGCAGGTGGTTTTACAGCCAAAATAAACTTGCAAACTCTGCGCTCCCTGAAGTCAGCACCCAGTGTGGTGGCACCGGTCGCACTGCCCTAGAGCTGACCATGCCTATGGGTGCCCAGATGATTGGGAAAACAACCACTCCCCTGTTTTCCAAGTCAGAGCCAAACTCCCATTATGTATGGAATGCAAGTTGTTTGCACTACGATTTGCAAATAAACAAGTGTTGAAGTAGTACTGGAGTCCGTTCTTCTGTTTATGTGTGCCTTCAGAAAATATAGTTCCATCCAGCCAACACATGCTTAGTCACTACCCACTGACAATGGCTGATGTCACAGACACAAGGGCAAGGCACAGGACAATACACTGCTGTCGAAGGATACTACTTCCCAGATACCTGTAATTAGAGAGCGATACAAACATTATTAGCAAGTGCAATTAAATATGGAAGTGAAGCCCTGATGAAGTCAGCGGGTAACACCCACTGTGACGACATACGTGTTGTTTGGCTGGAAATGAAGGCACAAATCATCAGAATAACTGGATCAGGTACTACTGTGATGCTTATGTTTTTAGAACTAGAGTGGCACAAACCTGCATATTGTACCTTTTAATGAGATATTTGCCACGATTCACATATACTATTCTGTTCAGGTCAGATTGCGGCTACTAGGAGGAGTAGCTCTTTCCTCTGGAAATCAGCAAGGGAACTAAACAGACTTGCTCAGTGTCCAGTCCTTGAAGGAAAATGGAGCAAATATGCTTTTTATTCCATGAAAGTTTTTTTACCAGTTGTATATCACCAGCTTTAGCAGTGATAAATTATTATTGTTTGTATTACACTATTTACTCTTTTCATTTTAACCATCATTGTTGGTAATTTTTTTTTTTTTTTAAAGTCACTGCTCAATCTCTATGGTTCTGTGTTGGAATGATATTGCAATAACACATCTCCCATAATGTTTTAAGAGATGTAGAGTGCCTCCCTTGCCAGCAGCTACTAGGCAATAGTGATTATGTGCAGCATTCCGGATTATGATTATAGTTAGTATACGAATTACATCCCTCTTTACTAGCCTTTTGCACCAAGGGAGCAAAGACTTCCATTCAGGAATAGTTCATAATAAGAAGCAAAGAGAAAACTGGCAGCTATATTTAGATCAACCTCACAAAATTCACAATTACCTATGACAACATCATAAAACCTTTTAATCCGGCAAGCTCTACAGCTATTTCCTTGTAGCATTCACAGTCAGTACTGTGTAAACACCACTAATCCACCACGATTGACATGTATTATTTTTTTTTAATTGGTTAGATCCTTAACAAATTTGTGATGACATATTGAGATTGGTTAAGCAGTAGCCCCACAATAAACTGGTGGGGCTTTAATGCTTCCAAGATGCAGTTTCCCAGCCTCACTTATTGGTTGGGGATCTGATAGGTTTCTGATGGCAGACCCTTAGGTAGCTCTTTAGAATGACACCACTGATCTGGTGGCTCATCTGCCATAGTCTCAGCCAGTCATATCATGGGACGGGCTACACAATGTGAGTTTTCATATGTATGTTACCTTGCGTGGGTACAAGATACAAGGACTCGAGGACCAGGTATGAAAAATATGCAAAGCCTCCATGCTCAAGTAAGTAACTCTCTGGGAACAAGCCCATTGCTTTTTTTTTTTTTTTTAAAGAAAAATGCTCCTGTTTGTTTCTTTTGATGGAAGAAATGCTGAGTTTCTGCCAATACACGGGAGCCAGCAGCCATTACAGCTCGCATTAAAGTGCTCCTCTCATAGAGTTCTGATGAATGCTCTGGCAGGCTGGCGGGTATCCTAGGTTGGTCTAAGTGACTCTTGTCTCCGCTTAAAATGATTTCCTTCTTGTTCCTGATGGCTTGAACTATTCTGTATTTTTCAGCTATTGAGAGGGAAACATGCATTTATTCACCTGTAGCAACAATAAGCCAGGGAGCAGTGGCTTTGCTTGAGATGCTTCCTGAAGTATAAGGATTCTCTGATACTTGAAGATGTAAATGCAGGGAGCAAAAGGGCTGAAAAAAAAGAAAAACATATGAGGATTATGTTTATTTCCAGTGCTTCATACATAGACATCTACAAGTTTTACAGACACATCATTCTTTGGTATACAGCATTTCAAAGCGTCCCCTACAACAAGTGTGGACTGTAAACAACACCCTTTTGACACATAACATAAATAGCTTTGTGATATTGAATGTAGTTATATGTATGGTCGATTAAGAAGAACAATGTTAGATAGCTTATTCCATACATGTAGAATTATTTTAAAAATTTCACTAAAATTGTCCCCAAAAAGTCTTCTTTATAACATCTTATAAAACCGAGGCAGTAGACTCGCTTAGTTTTCCCCAGTAGATTTACACAGACCATTTGAAAAATGAATGTTCAGAAAGATATAGTGTATAATATAGTAGTAATGTGAACTTCTATTATAACTGAATGCCGTGATAGCTTTTCCAATCTCTTATTTTTTACATTGTTAATCTGTGCATTAATAACTGTATAATTTGATATATCTGTGGTACATTAATATTTGTAAAAGGTAGCTCAATATACTTATATGTGATTTTGATAACCTCTTGCTCTCTTTGGTCTAATATTAATCTAATGGGGAGTTTGCTTGTTGAGTAGGTGTATACACCCTGTCCTCTTTAGTATAGATTGGTGGCTCTCTTATTTTGAGGTTTATCACAAATGTATACACTTTACTTACTTTACTATTTTACTGCTGATCTCTATGTATGGTCAACTATTGTAAAATCCAAATGTATACATATTTTTAATGCTCTTATATAAAGGTCTCACTTGCACCACTATTGTATGAGTTATGTAATTTCTATTCCACCTGCTGCTGTTGGCAAGATATTATCCTATTACCCAGTGAGTGTGGTATGGTTAAATAACCAACACTGCTTGGGAGTAAAAAACCCTGTACTGTCACAGTGGCACATAGTTCTGAAAATTCTGTGAGAGATAAGTGAGAACTCTGGTACCAACTGAAAGAATAAAACTAACATGAGAACACCTCGAAACCAGTCATATCAGGCATTGAAAAGGTCATGGAGGACCCACTGGTGACAGACTGTGCGGATGAGCACCGCCCCTCCCACCCCTACACTGCAGGGCAGAAAGCATCACAGATAGTTGGCGTTGCAGCACGTGCAATGTAAATTTCTATTATTTATTTATTTATTTACTTAATTCCGTTCTGCCGTATGCCAGAGTTTACTGAAATTCCCCCCACCGTGCCCCTCCCACGCCCCCCTCCCCACAGCACTCCCTCGGCGAGCCGCCACTGCAATAAAGACTCTCTACTCATGGTGCTTGATAACAGCCTCTTGATTGGATGAGAGAGTTGGCTGCGGCCTTCGCGCTCGGAGTACGTGCTGCAGAACAAGAACAGCGAGCTGCAGTGTAAGGTAAGTGATTCTTTTATGCACATATTTATATTAATGTATATATTATTGTGTATATTATGTGTAGCGGTTATGTGTAAATATTTTTCACCCCTCCAATGTGAATTGCCACCAACTGTGTCAGGGCTCATGTCAGGAGGGTCCAAGGAACACTGACGACCCGCGCGAGAGCGCTGCCAAAGATACAGAAACTACAATCCCCAAGAGCCTTTGCGGGCTGCAGACGGCGGTGACGTCATGACGCACGGTAGCGGAAGCAGACATAGGGCTTCCGAGACACCTTCACGGTGCCGATTACTCCATGCCGGGAGCTGAATCAAGAGCGAGCAGAAGGCGGGTAAGGGTGCTTGTGGCACCGCGCTTTCTAATCCGAGGACTTCTTCAGCTCAGGTATTGTGGCCATACCTTCGTGGTATTCTCCGTTGCTTCGTTGGCGGTTTCCCAGGAGGGTTTCCATGCGAAGCAACCATTGGTAGCCTTTGAGGTTCCTTTTTCCCCGTGATCGCTGTACGCCTTTCTCCCGCGTTGGCGAACCGATATTTCCTCGGTTCTTGCGGGGAGAAAAAGGCGTAGTACATTTATCCTATTTCGTTTCCGTGAGGTTACGTTTCCCAGTACTCCCTGTGCGCCTTTCTCCCGCGTTGGCGAACCGATATTTCCTCGGTTCTTGCGGGGAGAAAAAGGCGTAGTACATTTATCCTATTTCGTTTCCGTGAGGTTACGTTTCCCAGTACTCCCTGTGCGCCTTTCTCCCGCGTTGGCGAACCGGTTCTTGTGGGGAGAAAGGACGTAGTTCATTTGACCTGCATTACGAGAGGAATTCCGTTCTAGCAGGAAACTTTGTTATTGAGGCTGAAATCTCTGTCATTGCAACGCTGGGTATGCTCCAACATGTTCTCATGAAGTAATGCTAATATGTATGCAATCAACCAGTGTGTGATTCCGGAGACAGAGATTAGGCATTAGGCCAGAAGGCTAACTGTTTTCTTTTCTTGTCATTGTAGCAGGGGTTTGAGAGTGAGCTGGAGGTCCGCTCATCCGCTCCCCTGTATTGCCAGAAGCCTCTAGTGTATGGTACGTTGCCACCCCCTCTGCCATTGTCAGTTTAGTGCGAGTGAGGCCCTTGGGTGGGTGACAACTCTCATACCACTTTATATCTTTCTTCCAGATCTCAGAGAAGGCTTCCCTACGTCTTGTAGGTGCAAACCAGCGCAGCGCATTCTTTTCCTTTACAGGTAGGGCCAGGGCGCTAGGAGTGGGAAGGGGCAGGGACTGAGCAAGAAGGAGTTGTAGGGAGGGGAGTACTGATATTTCTCTTCTTTCTCGTTTCAGGTCTCCCTCCCTGCTGTCCCCATCCTTTCCTTCCCCCACTGGATCACCTCACTGAGTCTGTGAATATCTAATCAGACCTTGAGGGTGTCGAGAGGTGGACCCCTTTTGAGCAACGCACGATCCTGAGGATTCCGGGTCACGACAGAGTAATCGGCCCACGATTTCTTATCCTCCCGGTTGTGCGTTGGTTGATAGGTACGATGGCGACGTTGGAAAACGTCCTCGTTGCCTTACAGTTAGTCCAAACAGAGTTAGCTGCCTCCCGAGCGGAAACCGCGGCATTACAGGCCACGGTAGACCGAATTCAAAGAAACCCTTTTAGTATCGGGAGCCCTGGAGCCTCTCATTCGGCTCCTTTAGTAGTAGAGATCCCCACCCCAGTCCCCTTAGCCACCCCGGAAAGATTCCATGGAGAAGGGAGTAAGGTTCAAGTGTTCCTTACGCAGATAATGTTGCACTTTTCTTGCAAACCTAAGGCCTTTTCCTCCAATCATGCGAGAGTAGCATTTTTGATCTCTTACTTGGCAGGGGACGCAGCACAATGGGCAGTTCCTTTGGTGAAACGCGATGATCCCTTATTATATGATTGGGACCAGTTTATCAGGGATTTCGAGAAAACCTTTAACCGCCGGGCGGCCACTCTGTCGGCGGATAAAGATCTTCTAGAACTGAGGCAAGGGAATCGCGATCTTATCGCGTATCTGAACGATTTCCGGCGTTTAGTCGCAGAAACTGATTGGCCAGAAGTAAAGCAGTTGGCAGTATTCCATCGAGGGCTCAGGGAGGAGATGAAGGACATCTTAGCTCAAATTGACCCCCAGCCAACTATTTGCGAAGAGCTGATATCTTTGGTCCTCCGCTTGGATCATAGACTCAGCGAAAGAAAGGTGGACACTAGAAGAAAGGACCGTGGGTCGTGGAGGGCGGATGTTCCCCGTAGTACAGAGATAACACCAACTACTAGAGCGGAACCTATGGAGGTAGGCGCGGTCCGTTCTGCCCTCACGAGTGAAGAGAGGGACTACAGGAGGAAGAAAGGCCTGTGTATATACTGTGGGAAGAAAGGGCATTTTATAAGGGAATGCAGCCTAAGAAGCAAAAATCCCCGCGCAGAGCCCCGCAAACAGCTCGCGGCTACTTCCGAAGAACCCCAGGGAAGCGAGCGTGCTTAAGGAAGGAAGAAGGGAATTCTTTAAGCCAGTGGTACATCCCTTCCTTATGTGCGAAGACACCGATCCCTACTTCTCACTTCACTTTGGTCCTCTCACTATTTGTAAAAGGAAAGTCCTACCACGAGACGGCCATGTTGGATTCTGGAGCCACGGGTTGTTTCATTGATCAGACCGTGGTATCTCGTTTAGGCATAACCCTTGATACTAAGAAGACACCAGAAAACGTCTATGCAGTAGATGGAAAACTGTTAGAGGCTGGACCAATTCGGTTTCAGACGGAAGCCTTGGAAATACGCCTAGGAGAGGCACACGTCGAAACACTGATTTTTAATGTCATCCAGGTGCCACAATACGGACTGATATTGGGGTTGCCCTGGTTACAACAACACAATCCGCTCGTGGATTGGGTGAACCAAGAACTGCGTTTTACATCAGACTATTGTAGGATGCATTGCTTCCCCCAAGACCTCCGCCCGGCGAAGACGCTGGCAGTCGTCCACCATGTAGCCACCGCTGCGGAACACCCGGTTACGTTACCCCAGGCGTATCATATGTACGAAGATGTGTTCAACGAAGACAAGGCTGAAAGGTTACCTCCTCATAGGCAATACGACTGCCAGATTGACTTAATCCCGGGAGCCGTGGTACCCACAGGGAGAGTATATGCCTTGACAGAGCCGGAGAACACCTTTCTGAAACAATACTTGGACAAGTACCTCGCCCTTGGCTTTATCCGGAATTCTATGTCTCCTGCAGCCTCTCCGTTGTTCTTTATTCCCAAGGCTAACGGAGAACTAAGAGCGTGCATAGACTTCAGGGCGTTAAACGCCATTACCGTCAAGAACCGGTATCCTCTCCCGTTAATACCGGTGCTCCTGGAACAAGTACAGAAGGCCGTCATTTACACCCGACTGGATCTGAAAGGGGCCTACCATTTGGTGCGAATGCGCAAAGGCAACGAGTGGAAAACCGCGTTTAAAACACGGTACGGTTTATACGAATATCTCGTCATGCCCTTTGGGTTGTGTAACGCGCCCGCGGCCTTTCAGTTCTTTTTAAACGACGTCCTTCGCAAATATCTTGATCGTATCGTCGTGGTATACATTGACGACCTTCTCATATATTCCCCCTCTGTGGAGAGCCATGTACATCACGTGCGCGCCATCTTGCAAACCCTTCAGGAGAATCACCTCTATTGCAAGATTAGCAAATGTGAATTCAGTGTTTCCACTGTCGAATTCCTAGGGGTGATGCTCACTCCCCACGGCCAGGAGATGTCAGAAAGAAAGATAGCGGCAGTAAAAGATTGGCCCATCCCCAAGACCGTTCGGGATATCCAATGTTTCCTCGGATTTGCCAACTTCTACCGGAGGTTCATTGGGCATTTCTCTGGCTTGGCAAGCCCGTTAACACGATTGTTGCGAAAGAAGGTACCCTTTCAATGGACAGAAGAAACCCAGAGAGGGTTTGAGGAACTCAAAAAGGCGTTTGTGTCGGCTCCAGTGTTGGTCCATGCGGACCCGGACCAACCATATATCGTAGAGGCGGATGCCTCTGACTATGCGGTGGGCGCGGTATTGTCACAACGCCACCCCTCGACGGGTCAGTTACACCCTGTGGCCTATCGGTCCCGCAAGCTGAACTCTGCAGAAAGCAACTACACTATTGCGGAGAAAGAACTTCTAGCCATTAAAGACGCCTTTGAGGAGTGGCGACATTACCTCCTAGGAGCCAAACACGTGGTAACGGTGTTCACGGATCACCGCAATCTCCAATTCATGAAGGCAGCTAGACATCTCTCACCCCGTCAGTTGCGGTGGACACTATTCTTCGCAGAGTACAACTTCCTGGTCACCTATCGTCCCGGAAAGGACAACAAAAAAGCAGACGCCCTAACGCGACAATCCGGCTCCGAGATCATGGAAGAACCGCTCAAACAAACCATTATTGACCCTAGCAAGGTCATATGTGCTACAGTTACCGAACCTTTCTTACAAAGCGTAGCAAAAACGATGACAACGGACAAGTGGAAGTCATGGTTGTCACAACATTCAGATTGGGGAATGAAAGACGGGCTACCTCTTCGGGGAAGACAGCTGTTGGTTCCTGTCAACACCCTCCGGAAACAAGTGTTTCGCTGGTGTCACTCTCTCCCAAGCGCTGGTCATACCGGGGTTGAAAAGACCACTAAACGTATTCTTCGCCAGTTTTGGTGGCCTTCGATTCATGCCGACATACGGCAATGGGTCCAGGAGTGTGTGATCTGTGAACAAATGAAGGCCTCTCACGCCCGTCCGGCAGGACTGTTACAACCCCTGCCCACTCCAGAAGGTCCTTGGCAGAACATCTCCCTGGATTTCATCGTTGGCATGCCCAGTGATCAGGGGCACACGGTGATTCTGGTAGTAGTTGACTACCTGACCAAGATGGCACATTTTGTAGCATGTAAAAAACTCCCCACCGCCAGTCAGTTAGCACAGTTATTACTGACACATATAGTCAGGTTACACGGGTTGCCTCGGAGGGTGGTTTCGGACAGGGGGCCCCAATTTACTGCAAAATTTTGGAAAGAATGGTGTGCTACTCTACAAATCTCTCCGGACCTTTCCACCAGTTTCCACCCCCAGACCGACGGTCAGACGGAGAGGGTAAACCAAACACTCAAACAGTATTTACGGTGTTACGTCGATCGCACAACAGAAAGATGGGTAGACTCTTTATGGTTAGCAGAGGTTGCATATAATGGGGCAACACACAGTTCCACTCAGGTTTCCCCTTTTTTCTGCACATACGGGTTTCATCCACGGTTTATCCCCTTTTTGCACCCTGGGAAAGCGGGAAACATCCCGGGAGTACAGGAACGAGTTAGACACATTCAGAAAACTCTAGAGTTCATGAAGAACAGGTTGAGAAAAGCAAAAGGGAGATATAAAGCATATGCGGACAAACACAGACGCCCAGGGCCAGTATACAAAATAGGAGACCACGTTTGGCTTTCCACCAAAAACATCCGCTTTAAAAAGTACAGCATCTTCAACCCCAAATATATTGGTCCATATCGCATTGTAAAACTCATCAATCCCGTAGTGGTCGAATTACATCTACCCTCTTCTTTACGAATCTATCCTGCTTTCCATACCTCTTTGCTAAAACCAGCGCGTTCAGCTAGGAAGCAGGGGGCTCCCCCGGGGGTGGTAAACGAGGAAGAAGAATACGAGGTCAGGGGTATTCTTGATTCCAAGATCCACCGCTCTAAGTTGTGGTATCTCATAGCTTGGAAGGGGTATGGTGATGAGGAGAACTCCTGGGAACCAGCGGAAGGGGTTCATGCCCCACGGTGTGTAAGGTTGTTTCATCTACGTTATCCCAGGAAACCCTGCCTCTGTCAGTGTTCTTCGGGAAGGGGATGTACTGTCAGGGCCCATGTCAGGAGGGTCCAAGGAACACTGACGACCCGCGCGAGAGCGCTGCCAAAGATACAGAAACTACAATCCCCAAGAGCCTTTGCGGGCTGCAGACGGCGGTGACGTCATGACGCACGGTAGCGGAAGCAGACATAGGGCTTCCGAGACACCTTCACGGTGCCGATTACTCCATGCCGGGAGCTGAATCAATAGCGAGCAGAAGGCGGGTAAGGGTGCTTGTGGCACCGCGCTTTCTAATCCGAGGACTTCTTCAGCTCAGGTATTGTGGCCATACCTTCGTGGTATTCTCCGTTGCTTCGTTGGCGGTTTCCCAGGAGGGTTTCCATGCGAAGCAACCATTGGTAGCCTTTGAGGTTCCTTTTTCCCCGTGATCGCTGTATGCCTTTCTCCCGCGTTGGCGAACCGATATTTCCTCGGTTCTTGCGGGGAGAAAAAGGCGTAGTACATTTATCCTATTTCGTTTCCGTGAGGTTACGTTTCCCAGTACTCCCTGTGCGCCTTTCTCCCGCGTTGGCGAACCGATATTTCCTCGGTTCTTGCGGGGAGAAAAAGGCGTAGTACATTTATCCTATTTCGTTTCCGTGAGGTTACGTTTCCCAGTACTCCCTGTGCGCCTTTCTCCCGCGTTGGCGAACCGGTTCTTGCGGGGAGAAAGGACGTAGTTCATTTGACCTGCATTACGAGAGGAATTCCGTTCTAGCAGGAAACTTTGTTATTGAGGCTGAAATCTCTGTCATTGCAACGCTGGGTATGCTCCAACATGTTCTCATGAAGTAATGCTAATATGTATGCAATCAACCAGTGTGTGATTCCGGAGACAGAGATTAGGCATTAGGCCAGAAGGCTAACTGTTTTCTTTTCTTGTCATTGTAGCAGGGGTTTGAGAGTGAGCTGGAGGTCCGCTCATCCGCTCCCCTGTATTGCCAGAAGCCTCTAGTGTATGGTACGTTGCCACCCCCTCTGCCATTGTCAGTTTAGTGCGAGTGAGGCCCTTGGGTGGGTGACAACTCTCATACCACTTTATATCTTTCTTCCAGATCTCAGAGAAGGCTTCCCTACATCTTGTAGGTGCAAACCAGCGCAGCGCATTCTTTTCCTTTACAGGTAGGGCCAGGGCGCTAGGAGTGGGAAGGGGCAGGGACTGAGCAAGAAGGAGTTGTAGGGAGGGGAGTACTGATATTTCTCTTCTTTCTCGTTTCAGGTCTCCCTCCCTGCTGTCCCCATCCTTTCCTTCCCCCACTGGACCACCTCACTGAGTCTGTGAATATCTAATCAGACCTTGAGGGTGTCGAGAGGTGGACCCCTTTTGAGCAACGCACGATCCTGAGGATTCCGGGTCACGACAAACTGCCATTGGGTGAGAAAGCAGATTCTCTGATGCTGAAAGAATTGTAAGAGGTTGCTCACAGTAAGATAGACAAGAGAAATAAAAGGACAATTAGAAAGATACACCTTAAACTGGTTTCTAGTTTCAGTGCTAATAGAAGATGAAACGAGTGTTCAGGAAGGTATAAGACCACTGACAGAAAGTTAACAAGGAGCATGCCCAGCCGCCATCAGGGTGGTTGAAACTATTGTGAGTAGGGAGCAGGATTACATCCAGAGTCAAACTAGGACAGAAAAAAGGCTCAGACACCAAAAGAAAAGTGTTCCCCATTAGCAAGTTAGATAGCTAAAATAGTGGCCCACATTTACAAATGGCGCAGTTTTGAACGTGCAACTATATGTTGCACGGCCGGACTGGGAACAGCAACCAGCCCTGGCAGATTGCTGCTCGACTGCCCCCTGTAACAAGACCGGAACGCACCGGTACAAAACAGCCCCCACCCCTCCGGCCCACCGGGGAAACTCCCGGTTACATGCTACAGTCAGTCCAGCCCTGACATGTTGTACAGGTGTTTTGCAGGTATGGTATGGGAAACTGCATACAATTGTTGCAGGGATTCTGCTTATGCACAGGAAACCAGGACCTCAGTGAATTGTGGTGTACCAAAGACTCACCTCAGAACCCAGAACCCCTTTTCCGACCAGCATCAGTGTCCCATTCGTTATCCGAGTTTTATCTCGGCGGTCCCAATGTATAGACAACCCAGAACAAGCGACTTAGGGTATTCTCAGGAATGGTGGGAATCAGAAATACTTGTTCGTAATTATTCTCATATCAGTCCACAACAGATTAAACAGAGACACGGTAAAGTTTAAACAGTTTATTTTATAAACCTCGTGTCCTAAGATGCAGTACTTTGGCTAACATAAGCAGACAAATGATTAAGATCAAAACCATCAGCATAGTTACAATACCATAGAAAATGAAAGGAGTAATCATAATAAAATGACAGTGGATGACAGCCACCTTCCTTTCGCTAGTAAACTAATATTATTATTATTACTAATAAAAGGTCTCTAGGTTTGAATGGGGAACCCCATACCGTAAAGATCAGCTTAGTGGAATCACATCACAGGATCAGCTAGACTCTGCTCCTGGGAAAGCTCTTCTTCCGAATGTGTGCAAAACATGCAGCACTGCAATATTAAAAGCACTCAACTTTCAGGTATTTGCAGCTGCGTGCGTGTTATGGCTAAATAGTGGACCGATCAACCTGAACCCAACAACATGCACCGTCTAGCGACCCAGACTGTTTCTTTACACAATGTTCAGACCAAGGTCGCTGCTCACTGTTAAGCGATGCGAACAACAGACAGTTCTCATGTGAAGCAAAGTTGAGCAAGCATTTCTCAATTAATAACATGGAACTACAGTGTCGTGTGCAAAAGCAGCAAAAGCGGCAAGATGGCTTTCTAAAATCTAACGAGGTTGTGCTGACTTAGCATTGTACGTATATAGATAGCAGTCTTCAATACACAATTGTGTATGCTGCAGGCAATATTTGTGGCAATATCATGGAAATTAACATTGAAAGCTGGCCCACTGGACTTCAAAACAGGCCAACAAACCACGCACTGACCTATCAGACCAGCCCTTTGGGCACTGCCTGATTGCCCTATAGCCCAGTTGGATCATTTACATTAAACAAACAGCACAGCTTTATATTTGTCTGCAATATCACAAGATAACTCTAAAATGGCAGATTTATAATATAGGCGTGTACAGCAAATTATTATAGATGGCACAACAACAAGTTGGTAATTTGTTTGCCATCACACTGTTAAGTCATACTGAAGTTTCTTTTTAACTTTTCTCTATCTGAATCAACATTCATGCAATATCAGAGGTATTTTTAGCCTAACATACATGACCACACAAATGAGATATTGCTTTGAAACTGGCATGTTAAAGCATTCACTGTTTTTCATGTTAAGTTTCATAAGTAAAAAAAAACAATGTTACAGTGTGCTAATACTGTCGCAATTACAGGTTCCCACTCAAACATCTGTATATGTATTCCCTTTCAAGCATAAGAAACTGTTTCATGTGATGATATGAAATTTAAACTGTAATAAATGTTATCTAAACTTAACAAGACCAAAACGACAAAAATTCAACATACAAGTTTTAAGAAAAATGACTTTCAAAAGGTTTTAGCAACTGAGTCCATTGAAAACTATGGATGTGTGATTTCTTGCAAAGTACCTGACGTTGCGACAAAATTCACCAAGTCAAACAGCCACAGCGATGGGAAGCGTCTAAAAGCAAAGAGATGTGTCGATTCCTGAGACCTTTGTGGATGTGATGTCACAGTTTCACTGGACACAGGGGAGCGGTGCGTCGGGTCTGGTCTGTAAGGGGAAGCGAAGCGTTTATTCTGAGATGACTCCGATCTGCGGGTGATGTGTCGGAGAAAACGTGCCGCACAGGGACGATGCGTGGAAATCTAGGATGCGGCGGCGTTGAGCAGCGCTGCGTCTGTTTCTACAGCTGCGATCCCTCGATGTGTCAACTCTTGCAGCAGCGACAGGCGCTGCATCAGTTTCAGCAGCGGCAGTGCGGGAGATTCTTCTCGCACCATGGCGTTGCATCAAAAAAACACTCACAAGAAGAGCAATGCATCGTTTTTCTTGTTGTTGCCTTGCTTTCCAGCTCCCAGCAGCAGAACCAACCTCCAGAGGCCCTACACAGTCACAGGCACTTCTGGCAGGTCAGAACTCTCAGCAAGGAAGTTTGAGGGAGCTGGGAGTGAAATCTTTATGCTCCTGAGACTTCAAAACAGGAGGCAAGCTCTACTCAAGCCCTCGGAAACTTTCCACAAGCAGGGGACACAACACACAATAAATTCATTCTCCTTTCCTTGGCAGAAACAGCAACTGCAGGCCAACCGCAGACACACAGCAAGGGTAGAACTTCTCCTCAGTTTCTCCAGCTCTTCTCCTTGGCAAAGGTTCCTCTTGATTCCAGAAGTAGTCGAAAGTTCAGGGGTTTTAGGTCTAATACTTATACCCCAAAATGTCTTTGTTCTCTCTCTGCAAAGGTCTCTGAGCCCAGTCCAAACTAGTTCTGTCCTCTTTTGTGCAGCTGCCCAACCAGAGGTGGAGAAAGCATTGTGTAAGGCAGACAGGCCCTATTCAGGTGCAAGGGAAATCTCCTCCCACCACACTACATGCAGACCGGGCATATTCAGGTGCTAGTAAGAACTCCTCCCCCTACTCTGAATGCCGCCCAGGTCTATTCATCCCAGCCCTGACTCATTCAGGAAAGGCAGGACACACATCAACCCCCCGTGCCTGTCTGAGAGAATGCACCTCCCCAGCCCCTGTCACTCCAAAACCAGACAGTCAATACACAAACAGGCAGCAGCACACAGAATGGTTAAACAAGAAAATGCCTACATTCTAAAAGTGGCATTTTCAAACACACAATTTAAAAACCATCTTTAGTAAAAAATGTGTTATTAAATTCTGAGTTCATAGACCCTAAAGTTTATTTTTCCATCTTACCCCTATGGGAAGATATGCTTGAAAAATGTTACAAAGCATTCCCCATTCTGTCCTATGGGGCAAGATAGCCTTTCAATAGTGAAACACAAAATTGGCAGTATTTCACTATCAGGACATGTTACACACATCAATACATGTCCTACGTTTCACATACACTGCACCCTGCCCAGGGGGTACCTTAGGCCTGCCATAGGGGTGTCCTATATGTAAGAAAAGGAACGGTTAGGGCCTGGCAAGTGGGTGCACTTGCCAAGTTTACATGGCAGTTAGGAAACTGCGCACAGGCACTGCAGTGGCAGACCTGAGACATCCTTTCAGGGCTACTCGTGTGGGTGGCACAATCAGTGCTGCAGGCCCACTAGTAGTATTTGGTTTACCAGCCCTGGCACACTTAGTGCACATTACTAGAGACCTACTAGTAAATCAAATATGTCCATCAGGGAGAACCAATCATAATAACAATTTACAAAGAGAGCATATGCACTTTAGCACTGATCAGCAGTGGTGAAGTGCCCAGAGTCCTAAAACCAACAGAATCAGGTCAGAAAAAAATAGGAGGAAGAAGCAAAACGTTTGGGGATAACCCTGCAGAAAGGGCCAAGTCCAACAACCTTCTATATAACTGCCTTGTGTAAGAAGGATTGTGTGCTAAGCTAATTAGGAACCCCAACGGTATAATATACAAATTTGGTAAAACAGTTAAAAACTCAGTCCATGTGCCATCACAAATGGCACGGGGAAACATGTTCCTCTTTACCGTAAACCTGGCTTGCTGAATGACTTAGAAACGGCAGAGTAAAAGATTGAACAGAATTCCACCAAAGTGTACAAAAACTCTCAAGTCAAGCATTAGAATCTACACATGGTGGTTTATAATTTTGAGCGAGATTTTTTGTATTTTGTCTGTGAACAATGCAAAAATTCCAAAGGCCTTCTTGTCTAAGTGATCCGTAAGGAGGATGCTGATTAGAGCTATGTTGTACCATTTCATATAGATTCGTAGGTCAATTTCTAAATACTTCTGTTTGAGTCTTGAAGTGAGTGAGTGAGTACTTAAGAAAAGTGCATTCATGAAACTGTCTCGAAGCACTGAGCAAAAATGTGAACACCTCGGTTTTCTGCAGAGCTGATAACAGAAAGAAATAATTCTTCAATGAATGTCTTGCAGTCTCTTAACCGGGCTTAATCCTCAAAGATAGTTATAAGTAAGCCCACAAGGGGTAGTATCTTAGACCGAGGGACATCTACCAGAGCATCATGACTAAAATGAAAGTTCCTCATGGGTTTGTTGAGTATTATTGATTGCTTTAATAAACAGTTGTGTTTTGTGTCATGCAACCAGTATTTAAGTCAATACTAAGTTTCACCAGTTGCCAATCCAACTAATGATGAAAAGTATGAGAGGTAATCTTTGTTAGTCCTGCATGGAGACTCACATCATGCTGAACTTCCTGCAGCTTATTGCTCTAGGTCGCATTAGCCACTGCATGAATTATGTTGTAATATTGCAGCCTAGCACTATGTAATGCTCCAATAACGATTGTACAGTTCTGCTTCGAAATAATATCAGTTAATGTATCAAAGGCAATGCTGATCAGAAAAATGGATTTTGCAGCTAGACTAAATTGGGATTTGAATGATGGGGCTTTCTCTAATCACAATCAAAATCTTTACTACTTCACTGATTTATATGGTATTCATAAATAAATGAAACAGTAGAAAGAATGAGAAGTCAATGCTTCCTTATGTCAGAATTGAACAATCCCTCTTGCTCATGTTTAGTTGCATCCAGTTCAATTTCTTGTAGACTGTGATCTTACCAAGCCAATTCATAAGCCCATGGAGCTGTCATTTGTTTTTTGTCATCTGCCCAATGCGTAGCAGGGTATCATTGGTAGGGGTGGACAGTAATCTTTGTCCGCAGAGCTGGTGAAGTTTTTTCAACTCTGCCAGTGGCTGCCAGCTCAGTTAAGCGCAGTGAGGTGGTGGGGTGGGGCAGTGCGCAGCAGGGGGGAAGCTGATGGATGACGGAAGAGGAGCATGAAGTTTGGCAAAAAGCTCCAACCACACGTATTATAGCAACGTTTACTGTTGCTGGCCGCCAATCAAACCATACTCACAAAGCATTTACCTAGAAACCTTCAAAGGTCTGCCAAACTTTTTGCAGCTTGTCCTTGAGGGTAGGGGGCAGGGAGGTCTGACTGCAGGCATGAGCTTTTGGCAGCTAGTTAATGAGGGGGGTCTGAATGCACGTGCGACAACCTGGCCAGTGGAAGCTGATGCCTCAGACTGAACGTTGTTGAACAGCTGGTGATGCACTAAAGGTGGCAGCTTGTGCAGCCTCATCACAGAGCGTCACTTCCGACTTCCACTATGCTCATCACGGATCTTCATGTCTGACTTCCATTATGGTCGATGGGCATATCAGTGAGATTGTGCAAAGTAACTGTCACACTTGTCGCCATGTTATGAGGAGGCGGTCTTTGTTTTGAGGGATACGTTTCTGTAGTGTGAAATGCCTGTCTAGTGTGGGCCGCCTGTAAGGGCTGGGGACAGGGTTGGAGACAGCTTGTATCTGTCTGTGGGCCTGATGCTGCCACCTTGCTCCGCCTCTGGCCTGAGCCGGCCTGGCACGTGATGCATTGTAATGCTCTCCAAGAACAGAGCACACGTTCTTTGCCCTGGATCGTCCACTGAGCAAAAGCGGACAGCTGTGCCTTGACCCACTGAGCCCTCTGTAAACTATGTGATACAGACTTCTCATAGGCACAGCGAGGTCAGATTAGGGCAGAACGGAACTCCACAGAGTTTTTATGCAACTCCTCGGAATTCTGCATAGTGCAACTCCACGAGCTCCGCTCACCCTTAATCATTGGTGCACGATTAACATTAAAGATCAGTCATTGTGATAGCATGTGGTAGGTGTGCCAGATAATATTAAAGATGACTGAATGTTGTTGAACAGCTGGTGAGGTGCTAAAAGTGGCAGCTTGCACAGCCTCGTCACAGAGAGTGACTTCTGACTTCCATTATGCTTGCCATGGAGTGTCACGTCCAACTTTCATTATGGTCGATGTACATATCTGTGAGGTTGCACTGAGTCACTATCACACTTTTCGCCATGTGACGAGGAGGCGGTCTGTGTTTCAAGGGCTATGTTTCTGCAGTGGGAAGTGTCTGTCTCGAGAGGGCTACCTGTCAGGGCTGGGGGCAGGGTTTGGGACAGGTGGCATCCTACTATGAACCTTATGCTACCACCTTGCTCCACCACTGGCCAGTGCAGGCCTGGCACATGATGCACTGTAACAGCTCTCCAAGAACACAGTGCACTTTCTTGGCCCTGGATCGCCCTCTGCGCCAAAGCGGGCAGCTGTGCCTTTACCAACTGGGCACTGTGTTTGAAACTGAGTTGTGAGCAGCAGCGCGTGTTTGGTTATCGGCATGTCTGCACCACGTATAACGCTTCAAGTCTTTCACCACTCAAAAACATATAAACTATGTGATACAGAGTTCTCAAAGGCATGGCAAGTTCAGATTTGGGCGGAGAAGTGCCCCGCAGAATTCCACAGATTTTTATGCAACTGTGCGGAATTCTGCTTAGTGCAACTCCACGAGCTCCCCCTGCCCCTAATCATTGGTGCAGGATTGTCATTAATGATCAGTCATTGTGACAGTATGTAGTAGATGTGCTAGATAATATTATAGATGACAGGCAACATGGTGGTCCTTGTGGCACCTTGCTTGTGATGTTAAAGCAAATGAATTACAAATAATCCTGGGAAAAGTATTGGACATGAAGAATCTGAGTTACTGAAGAAGCTGTGCAAAAATAAAGAAAACAGTCCCTTCACAGTGAATGTGTAAATGTTGTAGACTTGTAAAGCGCACAGCTGCCCCAGCAACGGGGCGTCCCAGCGCTGTAGACCGCTGGGGAACCCGTCCTGGCTATCCCTGTGAGATGGTCCCTTTCTGGGTATCACCAAGGTGAAACCAGGCATCCCCGGCGTCTTTGGGGGGCCATTGTAGAGATGAGGCAAGCTTAATGCCCAGAGTTGCCGAGTGTGTTCCTGGTTAGAGTAGGTACCAAGGCGAGAATTATCGAGTCCGTTTTGACCCTGGTCCACGACCCTGCCGCGTCGGGAATTGAACCCTGGTCCCTGGCCGATTCTCTGCTTACGGGTCTGCCGCCTCTAACTAGTGAGCCACACCTCTCCACAGTGGACTTTCACAGTCTTGCATTGACAGTAAGTTTCTCCATTGGGACAAACGGAAGTAACAGCCTTGAATGAGCTACATGTGCATAAAAGTAGGGACAAACCAAGAGGTAGAAGAAACAACTGCAGCCTGGGTACTGGCTGCAAAAGAGCAGAGGGATGCAGGGAGTGAACAAGAGGACTGTTGAATGCCTCCAGCATCTTCGCAGTTTATAAAAGTAGTCCACACTGACCACAAGAACCCCTAAGAGAGACAGTGCTGTTCAATGTATGGTGGGAGAGGGCAGAACATCCCTAACCAAATCAATGATTCAACCATGCGTGTGCACCACTCCAGGAAGTAGGAAAGTGAACTGTTACTCCACACAGTTATTAAAGGAAGAATACACGCAGGTGTATGTAATAAGCAAGAGCTCCAGATCAAAAACTCTAAAGATGCAGCTGTAGAAAAGCACCCTATTTGCAAGATCACACCCACTTTATGCTGGATCTTATTGCTGGTTTTTGGACTCTGCCGACTGGGACACTGCTGTGCTGTTCTGCCTCCCCCCAAAACATATTGAAATTGACTACACTCATATTTGGCAAATTTAACTTACCTATAAGTCCCCATTATATGGTACAAAATGTACCCAGTGCCTGTAAGTTAACTGACACTATTGGTCGTCAGCACATATTGTGCCACCACTAAAGTGACAATGCAAAACATAATTGCAGTCCAGCCACCAGTAACCTGGCTGTGCAGGCTTAAACAGCAGGGTCAACCTGTCAAAATAACCTCTTTTGACTCGCCTAAGTCCTCCTTTTAATTATTAATAGGTCACCACTAAGTAGACTTTAATGTTCAATAAGGCAGGATGCATTGTACTTAAAAGTAGGACAGGAAAATGTTTAAGGTAAACCATGTCATTACACTGACAAGGCTCAAAAGCTATTGTCACTATCGTGTGGTGAGCTGTTCCGTAATGAACCAATGAGAAATACAATTAAAACTAAATAATGTTTTTTTCACATAGGACCCAGCTATAAGGTTTGTTCTTGGACTTTTAAAAATATATATTGCAGGTTCAATTTCTTAGTCAAGTCGGAATCGTACTTTTAAAAAGTCACCTTCAACCTGCCTAAAGTCCTTAGAAGCCTATTTGCATGAACTTTTAACTGTCTCAGCAGCTGCATAGCTCCTTGGTGAGGTGTGAAAAGGCCCCATATCTATTTTTACTGTATCAGAGTTGGCTGTTCAATTGGAAAATATTAAGATACAATATTCAAATTGATAATGTTATCTCCGGTTGTAAAACACCGACAAATGTCATACATGGACTTTTTCAAATTTATATACAAACAGAATTCACTGGTGAAGTAAGATTTGTAATCATTATTTCAGAAATGGTACCATTTGAAAATTGTCTTTTCCCTGTCGAATTGATGATGTGTGAACTTGCTCCCAGAGCTGAGACACAGACCTTTGGAGTGTGGGGTGTTGTTTTGCTCCTCTGACAGGATGACCATCTGGGCTGTGCCCAGGAGCCTAATTAACTTCAAAGATGCTACACTGTCACAGGCAGATGTAGCTAACACCAGGGCCTGTGCCCCGCCTTTGCCCCTGAGCCAATCAAGCTTCAATCCTATTGGGAGAGGAGCTGCGCCCAGAACTGGTTTTGAGTGACCACAATAGAACGATTGGTCATTTCTCTGGACACACCTCTAGGATTGGCACAGGAGCTTTGCACAGGGGGGAAATCTGGTTACTGAGGTATGCGCCCAGGCCAGGCAGGACCCACCAGTCTAGTCAGGGTAAACTAGATATACAATAAAAGATAACCTGTGCTCTCTCTCTCTCTCTGGTAGCTTGGCACAGAGCTGTCAGGCTTATCTAAAGAGTCAATGTGTAAAGTATTTATGCAGCACATGTGCACATTAACACCATGAATACACCACAAAAAGACTAAACACAAGTTTAGAAAAAGATTATTATATTCTGAACAAAACAAGACCAAAACAACAAAAATCCAATGTGTAGAAGTTGAGATTTTGAATTTTAAAAGAATAAATGCAGTAAAGAACTTAGAGGCAAGTAGAGCTAAAAAGTTACTTTAGGTCCTGCTGGACTTGGGCAAAATCAAAGATTGGGCCACCCACGATGGAGCACTGGCTGGCTACAGGACCCATGCAGGCCCCAGTGAATAAAGTACGTTTCCTGACCGCAAATGGCAAGATGCGTCGATGTCGAGGCCTGCAGGTGAAGAATGCATCGATCTTCCCCCTGCAGTGAAGGGGATGCGTCAGTTCCGAAGACTGAGGTCGAGAGGCGTTGAGCGATGCGTCACATTCTGTCACACAGTTGAGGAGATGCTTTGATTTCACCAATAGTTAGCAATATGCCGTCTGATGTGTTCATCTCTGAAGGGAAAGTGCTGGTTCCTAGGTGATGTGCCGATTTTTCTCCCGCAACTGGGTTGATGTGCCAGTTCTGCTACACGCAGACAGGAGATGCGAAATCCATGTTGCAATAAGTGGGGCCACTTCCAGTGAGACTGGCACAGGAGCAGGTGTAGATACTTTGATATTCCTGAGTCTCAAGCAATAGGAGGCAAACCAACAAGCTCTTAGAGTTCCCTTGGAGTGAAGACAGAGTCCAGCTCTCCTTCAGCAGAGAGCAGAAGGCAGCAGGCAGCAGGGAAACAAACAGAAAAGCAGGCCTTCCAGATCAGCAGTCCAGTTGAGTCATTTAGCAGCACAGCAGTTCTTCTGGTAGAGCTTCAGTTATGTTATGTTATGTTATGTTAAAATTGGTCTTTTATAGCGCTCGGCTACTCCAAGGAGTGTCCCGGCGCTTTTAATAACAACCTAAACCAAGAGACACAGCATAGTAGACAGAAGACGGGGCCGTTACAAATCGTGTAGTAATTGTAGGGGGCAGAGACCCTGTACGTAAAACCAAAAGTGTCTTTGATGTGGGGGTTACTTCAAAGTGGCTCTCTGAAGAGCACAAGTATCCCTTTCAGCCCAGCCCTGTCTGCCAGGCTGTCTGTGGGGGGTAATCAGCCCTTTGTGTGGGGATAGGACACTGCCTATTCAAGTGAAGTGTTAGCCCCTCTCTCCCTTTTCTACCCAGGCATGGCCATCAGAATGCAGATGTATGTAGATGGGTACTCAAATACACCTATCCTTCCTGTGTTGTGGCTGTCTGATACGGAATTCCCAAAGTGTAGCTGTCACCCTCCCCAGACATGCATTGGAGACAGGCTATCGGACACACAGAACAGCAATTGCAGAGAAATGTCAACTTTCTAAAAAGTGCAAAAAAAACAGTTGTTGGACAGAATGCAGAACAATGTCATACATTCACCCCAGTACAGAGATCTGGGCCTAAATCCATCGGTTTTTTGCTCACCATGCCGTTCCAGTTTGAACCCAGCCATATCCAAATCAGTCTTGACCCTGTGCCTCATGGGTACAGTCCAGCCTGAACTTCCAAGCCAGGTCCTCCATGGACTGGAAACAAGCATCCTAGGACCGGTTTCGGGGTTTCACCCCTCTTCAGCCAGGATAGCTTGATTACAGTGGCATGGAGAGCAGGGGACCCACGTCTGGGCAGTCCCTTCCCAATCGGGGTGACAAAAGTGAAACCCCGAAACCGGTCCTAGGATGCTTGTTTCCGGTCCAGGGAGGACCTGGCTTGGCAGTTCGGGCTGGACTGTTCCCATGAGGCACAGGGTCAAGACTGATTTGCATATAGCCAGGTCTAAACTGGGGTGGCATGGTGAGCAAAGTAATGATGGATTTAACCCAGATCTCTTGACGGGGGGTGAATGTTTTGATTTGTTCTGCATTCCGTCCATCAATTGTGTGTCTTTTGCATTAAAAGTCCACAACACATCACAAAACGTCACTCTCAATCAAACGGCTGATAGCCACAGTTTGGGACACAGAAAAAAAAAAGATGGCTGAGGTCGCTGGATGATTTTCTTGAAGCAGTAGTTAAAGGAAAAACAAAAACTGCAACTTCTCTCTGATCTGGAAAGGTATGATTGCTGATGTCTAAGCAAAACATTCTCTGCAAGGAAGACAGACACATACACAAAACACAAGGGCACATTGTGTGCATATTTCAACACCAAGAGGAATCCGCACTAAGAACACCACATTTCCAACTTTACATGTAGAGAGACTGTGGAATCATTTGGCAGAGTGCTTTTTAAAGATTACAATTCTGGTTAAAACACGATCCCCAAGCTCACCAATGAATATGCAGCTCAAGTAAGGATCATTTCATTACACAAAAGTAAGCACTCTCGTTAAAAGAAATTCTTAAGAAGGCACGAGTTGATGAGTTAGTAAAAGACAAAGCAGAGTCCTAGGTGAAAAACCTTCTGAGAACAGCTGAGTGGTGGTGGCTAGAACACCACTTAAAAACTCAAGAATCACACTTTGAATTACAATCAATTAAATGTTCCATTAAAGACACAACAGAAGAACATGTTACAACAATCTCTCAGTTCAACAGCATTAAACGTTGTACTAACATCAAGATACATTTTGTACAACCTCAAAAATGCACCTCTGAGTCAGGAAAAAGCCTCCAATAAGAGGACACTACTGACTCTGATGATTCAGATCAAACACCATTTACACAGCCTCTATATTATGCAAACTAGACCCACGCAAGAACATGAATATCATGCCATCCCAGCAGCGGTGCGAGGCAAAACAATGGGGCCCCACTGCAGAATGTGAGAAAAGGACAGAGTCTCCAATATTTCACAAATATTCATCGGGTTTGGGCTGAATGGAGGCCCCTGAAGGATTCAGGGGGGCCTGCAAGTTTGCCCCCTAATGCTGCACTGGCCTATGTTACCCCTTCATGTCCTGTAACAGGAGTAGCTTGGTTGACTCCATGAACTCAAACTTGGTAAGATCTTATCCAAGATAAAGCAGACAGAAATGTGTTCCTTAAGTAAGAGGGAAACGTTTCATTCTGCTTTAAGAAAGAGGAATATGTCATGTCAGAGATATGTTATTTTCTTTAGGAGAAAGACGATGCCATGTCATGAGCATAACTGGATCATGTGGCTGCCAGTCAGACACTGGCTATCTCATGTGGGGTGGGGGTAGTTATAGGCGAGAAGCAGGAGGAACAAAGCACAGTCCAGAATAGAGTAGAGAAAGGATTGCAGGGAGGAAGACCAGTTGCTCCAGAAGGTAAACAGGCAACCCAATATTCCATTGTGAGCTTGGGTTTCTAAGAGATTCAAGGTTTATGGCCAACAAGGGTATCATTTAGTGCTAGCTAGCTTTCTGCCAAATGTTCTGCAAAAAAGTATCATTTACAAAAAAAATATTAACTGAATGAGTATTTTTAATGTCCCAAAAGGTGGCAATCATAGGGTGCAATTTAGCAAGAAAAAGTATCAGACCAGATTGGAGATTATCCAGAAAAAGCAAGTACTTTATGGTGAAAGTAATGGTTCAAAGCAAAACATGGGGTACACAGCATGAAAAACATCATACATTAATCATGTCTGGAGCTAGCAATATTGGGATGTTCTAAAAATAATAATTGTATAAAACAATAAATGTGTTGATGTGATATGTTTATCTACATTTAAAACACACACATATGTAATACAGGGGAGCAGATAGTAGGAGCCAATATTTTACCCCACCCAACAATAATACTATGGTTTTAAATACACATGCGTGATTCGAAAGAGAGAATAAAAGAAGCAGGAACAAAAGAAAAGTAAGATTCCTGCGTTAGATTTGTTGCCAAATTGGACTACAAATTCTACACTTAAATGCCTGTTGTACACCCTGCGCTTATACCTTCAAGATTCGAAACGTCCTGATATATATATATATATATATACACAAGCGAACAATGAATACAAGGAATTGCTGGGGGAATGGAAAGAGAGGGGTTTACTTGAGCAGGAGGAATATGACTTCCTCAACTGCAAATACCCCAAACTCCCCGCACTCTACCTCCTCCCGAAGCTGCACAAAAATGCACTCAACCCTCCGGGGAGACCCATTGTGTCCTCCAGGGGAAGTTGCCTGGAGAACACATCACGTTATGTAGACTTTTATTTGCAGCCCTTGGTCCAAAAACTCCCATCTTTTATAAAGGACTCGAGTGATTTCTTGAGACTCATTGAACAAATAGTTTGGGATGACACATTTTGGTTATTAACCCTGGATGTAACAAGTTTATATACTTGCATCCCACATGAGGCTGGTATTAAGGCTTGCCGCCATTTTCTTAAACAGAGATCTGTCTCTCATCTTTTCCACACGGAGATGATTATTGACATGATCTTTAAGTGTCTCACACAAAACTTCTTTGTTTTTGACAAGACCATCTATCGTCAAATACTCGGGACTGCGATGGGGACCTGCTTCGCTCCCAGCTTTGCAGGTTTGTACCTCGGCTGGTGGGAGGAGCGGGTCGTCACCTCACTACCCCTGTACAGCGAATGTGTCGCTGTATGGGCAAGGTACATCGACGACATTTTTGTGGTGTGGAAGGGAAGCAGCGAACAGGCCAATCTTTTCGTCGATAGCATCAATCAGAATGACTTCAACCTTCAATTTACTAAAAGAATTGAAAAGGAAAGTATTGAATTTTTGGATCTCAAGATATCAGTCTCAGGACAACGACTTGAAAGTCAACTCTACCGAAAAGAAACGGCTGGCAACAGCCTCTTGCACGCTGAGAGTTGTCACCCTAACAGTCTTATACACAGTATTCCGTTAGGAGAGCTACTGCGAGCCAAAAGGAATTGCAGTAATGAATCAGGCTTCGCTTTGGAAAAAGAAATCATGATCAAACGCTTCGAGGAAAGGGGCTATAAATTGAAAGATATTACCAAAGCTTGTGATGAAGTCAACAAGAGAACACGAGAAACACTTCTCCTAACCAGACCAGAGGCTTCGGGTACTGATAGTGAAGTAAACAAAATAAGATTTGTTACGACTTACTCCAACCAAGCATATGAAGTTAGAGAATGCCTTTTAAAGTTTTGGGATGTCCTCAAAACAGACAAGGATCTGGAAGCAGCAGTCGAGTGCTACCCCCAGGTAACATTCCGTAAGGCTAGATCCTTAAAAGACACACTTTGTCAGAGTATTGTAAAACCACCAAGAAATAGCAATCCTGTTCAGGGCTTCTTTACCTGCCGCAAATGCAAAGCGTGCAAGTTCAGTAATAACTGCAAGGTGGTAACTTTGTCAGAAAATACCAAACCTTTTCGGATAACCAAACATGTCTCATGCAATACCGACCATGCGGTATATGCACTTAAATGCCCGTGTAATAAATATTACATAGGCAGTACCATTCACCCTGCTAAAAAGAGAGTACTTGAACACTTGAGAGCAATAACAAAAAATGACAGGCAATATCCTGTAGCCAGGCATTTCAAAGCCGAACACAACCAAAACACTAGTCTACTCTCTTTCTGTGTTCTTGACACGGTCCCCTTGCGTGAGAGGGGTGGGAACAGAGTCCTTGAGCTGAGACGACTTGAGTCTCGCATGATCATTCAGTACCAAACTGTAAAACCTCGAGGCCATAACATTGACGAGGAATTAGCAGTCCATTTAGGCTAAAACTGAACCAAGGTAGTTAGAGGCCCGTTAAAACCATAATTAATGAAGTGAATAAGTGAGAAACTAAAAAGCCTCCCACCGTCCCTTCCTGGGTTCCTCCTTGCCTGCTTTCCCCTCCTCCCCTACCCACTTGCCCCCACCCCCTCCCCTTCTTCCCTTCTTTTCCTCCGGATACAATACTGGGTATGCCAAGTTGTGTTGTTTTATATGTTTCTTGAATCATAATTTGTAACTGAAGTTGTAACACTGTTTTTATCTTGTGTATATCCTTTGCAGATTGTCACCCATATATGAAACAGAGAGATGTGTTCTAATAACCCCAGAAGAAAAAGGATCAGTATTGACTTTTACGTCTGTGACGAGAAGAATAGACTGTTGTTTAGAGTGTTCTACATTCCATCCAACTGGAAGTCTGTAACAATCTGCCCACTGGGGCTACTTATTTGGAGCATTGGGCTACCCCACCTGTTTTTTCCTTTTTTGCCTCCACATAGACGTATTAAGCAAGGGTAACCTTGTTAATTTTGTGCCCACTTGGGCGGTATTTCCGTCTATTTACAAACTCAACTGGGTCCTAAATCAGGACACAAAGTCGAATAATTGGGGACTTTGTTATGAAACCAAACAGAACTGTACTCTTTAGCACTTGCAGGTGAAAATCCACTGTGTTTTAATTGACTGTTGATAAAGTTGTTTTCGTTTTTTTCGTATTTAGGAAAAAAATCAAGTTGAGAAATTGGATTGGCATGATGAATTATGGAAATTCCATGGGGGCACTTTTTGCACAATGTACACTCGTTTACAATTGCTAGATAAATGCATTTATGTGTTAGCAATGGGGAATGTTAATGTTATTTAAACAAGAATTCTCTGGTGATGTCGTTACTTTGCGGTGCAGTCTGTTTTCACTGTTTTCGAATTACAAACCAGGTCACGTGATGCATCGTTACTTATTGGTGGTTTGACTATGTCCGTTTACTCGTGATCAAGGGACCAAGTTTCCCGAAACGCGTAGAGTTTGTGTGGCCTAATTAAACTCTGCCTTAAAAGCATTGGGTGCCGTGAAGCGTTGTTTTTTCCTGGATGGATTTTTAGCAATGCAGATTTGGAATATTTGGGTCTCGCTATCCCTTCACGGCACACCATCGTTAAGTGGCTCGAGTTGAAGCGACCATTGATGTTGGATTGAGATATATATATATATATATATATATATTCACAGAAAAAAACCAATGGTTACAGGGACATTATAGCTAAGATCACGTTTTACTTACACACAACAATAGAAATTCAGCAGTTATAGTTATACTTATGTTAAGAAACTAAATCTTGTGGCTTAAAGTTATTTAACGGCACAAGTTATCGTTTCTTCAAATAAGTATATCTATGACTGCTGAATTTCTGTGGTTTTGTGTTGGTAAAATGTGAACTTAACTGCAACGATCTTATAACCTTTGGTTTTTCCATTGACTTTGTATGATTTTTTTAACATAAAGTATTATATAATTAGATTTACAAATACCTGTAGATCTGTTGAGGTTCCGCATCCCTACATCTACAAAGTTTTATTTCTCTGAAAACTCCAAAACTACTAAACATATTCACACCAAATTACAAAAATTCCTTTTTCTGGACCAAGTGCTAGCTTTCTGCCAAATGTTCTGCAAAAGGGTATCATTTACAAAAAAAATATTAACTTTATGAGTATTTTTAATGTCCCAAAAGGTGGCAATCATAGGGTGCAATTTAGCAAGAAAAAGTATCAGAACAGATTGGAGATTATCCAGAAAAAGCATAAGTACTTTATGGTGAAAGTGATGGTTCAAAGCAAAACATGGGGTACACACCATGAAAAATATCATACAATAATCATGTCTGGAGCTAGCAATATTGGGATGTTCTAAAAAGAATAAATGTATAAAACAATAAATGTGTTGATGTGGTGTGTTTATCTACATTTAAAACACACACACATGTAATACAGGGGAGCAGATAGTAGGAGCCAATATTTTAACCCCACCCAACAATAATATTATGGTTTTAAATACACATGCGTGATTCGAAGGAGAGAATAGAAGAAGCAGGAACAAAAGAAAAGTAAGATTCCTGCGTTGGATTTGTTGCCAAATTGGACTACAAATTCTACACTTAAATGCCTGTTGTACACCCTGCGCTTATACCTTCAAGATTCGAAACGTCCTGATAAATGATAATGATATATAAGGAAATCAGTGAATGAAGACTGCTATTGCAGGAGAAAAGTTTAGAGGTAATTATTCCAAAATTGAAACTTGGTAAACCATATCTTTCTGAGTGCAGGATCAGATCTAGGAGGTAAAACCCTTGTCTTGTTTCATCGGAGTTATTGAAAATCAGTGCACTTACAGGCCGAGCGACAGGTTTCCATTACGATGCTGTATTAGCACTGAAAATGTGCTTGAATAACATGGAAAGGCAAGGAACTCTTGAAAAATACTACCAATATTTGGGGTAAATGTTACATCATATTACAAATGAAATGTATCAAATGTAAGTCGTTGAAATATTTGCTGGAGGTGGAAGTATTGGCCACGCGTACTTTATGTTGTTGACTGTACCACATGCAAATACCTGGAGAACGTACATATTGAGCCTTGTCCTCCAAAGAGATATTGCATCACTGCATACTTCTTGAATGTATTGGACGAACAAAAAGGATCCAACCTATAACGTGTTAAATTATATTGCACCAACAGTAACATCTGAGCAGTTTTTTCTGTCTCTCAACAACCCTTAAGGTTAACTCATCCCAAATATGCATGGCACCTACAATTGTCTTACTAGTCTCTTATAAATGCAGCTAACTGCAAGTTCTCTTCTTCAAAGGTAATAGTGCGTTTTTCTTTGAAATTAACTTTTTGGAAACTGACCAGCAGACAGTGGACAGGGTTTCCTCGCAGATCTGCGTCTGGAGCTTGCAGCAAGCGCCAATCTCGCCCTTTGTTGTAAGTGATAAAAGTCTTCACTTGCTCGTCCACCTTTTTGTTCGCCAGGAATATTCCTTTTATCCCTGCTACCTAGGAAAAATGAATAGAGATGAAAAACCAGAGAGAGTTGGTAACTGTGAGACTCCTCCTTTTCAAGCAACATTCAGAGAAACAGCACACGCAGGATACGTATTTTGTGCGACGAGTGATTGGCTGCATTTGTTTTCAACAGTGTACAATAGAGAAATCTGATTGCTAAGCGAGAAATCTATTTTTTTCAATCATAAATTAAGAAAAACATATCATAATACTCAAAAGGACAATTTAGAAATGAAACACATGTTAAAACGAATTATTCATAAAATCAAAGTTCAATAATGAGCACCAGAGAGCTCAGAGGGTGTTTTAAGACCCAATGCATTAAAAATGCACAAGTCTAAAAACAAAAGCATTGTAGAAAATTACAGTGGTCTCCTCAATGTGCCTAAATTGTTAGCTTTTTCTACACCTTTTTTTTTTATTTGGATGCTTTTTGATGCTGTAAACATGCCTCTACATGCTTCAATTAAAATGGTTAAAGCTTTACTCATGCTCACAAGTCACTGCTAACAGGAGCGAGGATTAATCAAGCCATCTGATTTGTGCAAAAGAACCTTATGAATCCTTTTGCTGGCAGGTTCAAGACACCTTCTAATAGCTTGCAGAGCTAGTACTAACCTTAGAAGGACTGTGTATTTCACAGTTTGGGCGGTGTGCCTATGACATAACGCATACATATGTCTTATCTTAAAAACTTAAATGGCACTACTTTTTATGATATATATATATATATTCACTGAAAAAACCATAGGTTTCACACATGTTATAGTTAGCGGAAATTTTACTGATAAAAAACCAATGAAATTCCCCCGTTATAGTTAGTGCAGGCAACTATAACTCACGCGACCGCAATCCTCTGCTGATGCTAATACTGTATTTAGACACTTATTTGCCCATGTCTTCTTCCATAAATTTTTAGCTATACATATATTACAAATATTTTTTTTTCATAAAGACACATATGTCATCAGCAGAAGATTGCGGTCGCGTGAGTTATAGTTGCCTGCACTAACTATAACGGGGGAATTTCATTGGTTTTTTATCAGTAAAATTTCCGCTAACTATAACATGTGTGAAACCTATGGTTTTTTCAGTGAATTTGCAAGGTTTTTTAAATGCTAATTCCTAACTATAACGTGTGTGAAACCTATGGTTTTTTCAGTGAATTTGTACGGTTTTTTAAATGCTAAGTTACTTTACGCCATTCGTGGCGTGCGCGCCCACTTAACGCAGTTCGTTCCGTGCGCGCACGGTGCGCTTCGCGCACCGCGCGCCCACTTTACGCAGTTAGTGCCGTGCACGCACGGTGGGCACGCGGTGCGCTACGCGCACCGCGTGCCCACGTTACGCTAGATGGGCCATGTACGCACGATGCGCTTCGCGCACCGTGCGCACATGGAGGACATATGATGCACTTCGTTTTGAAAGGTAATATTTTACTTTTTCTCTGCGCTTATAAGCCATGCTCAAATGGTGCATCAGTTATATTTATACTTATGTTAAGAAACTAAATCTTGTTGCTTAAAGTTATTTAACGGCACGAGTTATAGTTTCTTCAAATAAGTATATCTATGACTGCTGAATTTCTGTGGTTTTGTGTGGGTAAAATGTGAACTTAACTGTGAAAAAACTGGAACGATCCTATAACCTTTGGTTTTACCATTGAATTTGTATGATTTTTTTAACATAAAGTATTATATAATTAGATTTACAAATACCTGTAGATCTGTGGAGGTTCCACATCCCTAGATCTACAAAGTTTTATTTCTCTGATAACGCCAAAACTACTGAACACATTCACACCAAATTCCAAAAATGTCTTTTTCTGGACCAAGTGCTAGCTTTCTGCCAAATGTTCTGCAAATCCATTAAGCGGTTCGGCCTTTAGCCGTGTCTAAAATTAGCAAAATCCCCTTAGATATTGCAGAAGTAAATCTTTTTAGGACCCCCCCCCCCCCTTTCCCAGATGCCGCTTGACAAATCACTCCCAAACTTTCCATGCAGAACAAAGCAAAGTAGGCCACTGTATAAGAGTACTATTTTTGGTTATAAACTTTTTAAAACGTTGTATTCCTGTTCCTTGTATTAACATAATACTCTACGAAGTTGTGCAATACATAATTGATCTTCTAAAGACATGTGGTAATGTGCCAAGAATATCTATCTCTCTAAAACGTTACTCCTGAAAGACTAGCCAAATTTGTTTGCTAATAAAATGCGCATCTTGGAAGAAATAGCTCTTTAATATTTACTCATTCATCAAAAATAAAGGATGAAAGTGGGGTTGTGCTGTTAAATGTACATGTTTTCCATTGATCAAGATTGCTCCTATTTCATGCAGGGCCCAGCATCAATCACTGTAATGTGTCTTTGGGTTTCTTATAGTAGAAAGATCTGACACATGCAGATCACTTTTCTGCAACAATTAAGGCCAATACGACTGACTTGGTAATTCTTAACTGACATTACAGAGATGCTGCTGGGGAAAATGGGAGCATGGGTGGTAATATTGAATGTTTGCTCATGTCCTGAGCTGAAAAACTTCCACAATTTTGTTTCCCAGGAACAAATTGGTGAGATTTGTGTGCCAACCACTACATCATTGTAATATTTGCACAATGCTCATATTTGGATTTGGGCACTCAGTTTATGCCTTTTTAAAATAGTCTTTTACAATCAATTAATCCGTGGATTTTTATAATGCGACTGTTATTCATAGCTTTATAAGTACATTTAAATTAATGCATACCAAATTTATATTTTGCTCAAATTAGAATTGGTAAATTAACTTTTTGTTATGATCAAAATAAAAAAGATAGAGTATGTCAATCAAAGGGAAGTACTTTTTTCGTTCAATACTGCTTGAAAATTGAACAAGCAATCAGTAATTGCCTGAGAGGAAATATATTCTTGAGCAGTTACGTGTAATTCCTGATTTAATGCATCCTCGAATAGTACAGATACTTCCGCAGGGTAGAGCCGGCCTACCTACCTTTCACTCAGTAGTGAAATATCAACAACCTATGTTTTTTTCAGTAGAATTTTGAAAAAGTTCCTCCCAGGTGAATATGTGTCCTCTAGAGTTTAGTTCCATACTCAGTATAAGAAGAAAACCTGTACAATTTACCAGTTTAACACAATGGATGCCTTTTTGCAAATAATAAACAATTAAATGCAACCACGGAAAACGTTCCCTACAACAGAATATGACTAATAAAATACAGCAGCTCAATTGTCCACTTTGGTAGAAAAGCTTCATTTCCATTTCTGTGGAACCTGTGGTAAAACACTAAGGTCCAGATTTACGATAAGAGGCATAATTTATGACTATCAAGCATTACTCATATGCCAGTTATTAAATTACTTCTGGGTATGTGCTAATCTGTGCATCCTAAACACCCATAATTGATGACTGCCTTAAGGAACAATCTTAAGTGTATGCCATTCACACAAAAAAGAGACATACAACTGATTTGTGAATACGCATTAACACAGCAGTTTAGGAATCGTGCACATTAAAGTAACGTTTGAAAATCCTTTTTCTCAATCTTTTAATTGTTTTCCCAAAGTTGTCCTGTATTCTTTAAAAGTTCCCATCCCCCCCCCCCCACACTTCCCCCACCACCAACACCACCCTGGAAACCTGGAATCATTTCCCTACTTAGAGCAGCAGTTATTTCAAGACCTTCTTGCATGTCAGAGTCATATCCTCAAAAATACTGTTCTACAGCAATACTGTTGCAACTGTGTACCTTGAAGATAAATATATCATCAAGTTAAATATCAATGGAGGTCTGTAAAGTAAATCAATGTATACTTAACTTCACAGTATTTTGTTGCCATTATTCTTGCTATGATGATTTAGACCCCACTATTTTAGTGGAATAGCATTTCTACCGGTTTTCCCTAACCATACCCAGGACATACATCTCTTGATGCTCCTATGTGACACTAGTGCATAAGCTGCGTAGGGCCTGATTACAAGTTTAGGTGTTATATATCACCCCTGATAAATAACAATGCCACAGGGTAAGTTATTTATCGGCTGACATCAATAAAACCTATTACGGGTTTATGGGAAGTAACATTTGAATTCTGTTTTTCAACTCATCGAAATCTGCATGGTACGGTAAATATTGTAGGTTTTCTCCTGTTAAATTTCGTCAGGGTTGACCTGCCACTAATTACCAAAGGGTGAGTTATTTAATGAATCCAATAGATATCAGATGCATTAAATACCTTCAAATTTGTAGTGGGAAGCCAGGCATAAATAAACAGGGGGTTAAAGCATGGGTCGAAATATTATGAGCAACTTACAGTCAAGGCCTATAGAAGTAAGTAAGGTACACACTCTTAATCACTGAATTACAGTAGTTTTTTAATTCAACTAAATAGGATGTAAATTACACAAACATGGGTCACTTACAGCGACCTTCAGTCAGATTCACAATCACCATTACTACTGGAATACTAGCCACCTTTGTCAAGTGGTAGGTTAGGGTGACTTATATTAGCAAGAGGAAGGAGAGAACTACTCACAAAAAGACAGTAACACAGGGGATACATCATGGAGCGAGAATGGAAGAGGTGGAAGATGGGCCTGCGGAGGCTAGGGCTGAGAAGGAGAGAATAAAACCAACATTCATACATAGTCACCCTTCTAGGCCAAAAGTTAGGCTGGGTACTTACAGGTGACCTTAATCAACGAACGCTTGAATTAGTCTGTGCCTCCCAACTTGCTGTGTTGTAAAGTACCCTCGCCTTTTTTGGTTTTACTTTCCTCTTCGTCTTTCCTATTGGTAAGTTTTGTGAGTACTTAAGTGTCATTTATCAACTGGTTTTACATCTTGCCATTGCACTGCTGTCTCCTGTGCTCCTAATGTCAGAAAGTGTCTCTTGGTACAGTCACGTTTTGACAGTGACCGACCATCGGTAGCATGAGGTAAGTGATGCACTAGTTGAGACCACTATGTGCTGAAGATCACTGTGATGGACTTGTGTTTTATTAATTCCCTTGTTAACTTGAAATAGAAGATATTACAATTAAGCTGGCTTCTTAATTATTATTATTATTATTATTATTATTATTATTATAATTGCTTATAGAGCGCTACTGACACCCTACGGGTAACCTGGCGCTATGTTAGAGAGTGTGTTGGATGAACAAGGAATACTAACAGCACAGAATTTAGCGGGAGGACTGGGCGATAGCCCGGGGATATAACCAAGTTTTAATTCTTTTTCTGAACTGCGTCAGATCATCTATTTGTCTAATATCCAGTGGAAGTGTGTTCCAGAGTCGAGGGGCTGCTATGCAAAAAGCTCGACCTCCTGACTTAACTTTCTTGACTCTCTGCACCCTCACAAGGTTAGATGATGAGGAACGGAGTAGCCGAAGTGGAGTATACTAGCTAAAACTTTCCTGCAGAGATTTTGGCCCCTGTCCATGTAAGGCTTTGAACAATAGGCAGAGGGCTTTGAAATGAATTCTCTGGAGGACAGGCAGCCAGTGTAACTCCGAGAGACTAATGTCAATTACATTCTTTTTTAAATGGTATGTCCCTTTAAAGCTCTATGAACCATACTGTGTATTGTTCCAAAGTTATATAGCATAAAATACATAATGCTGCACATTGTGACCTAGAGAGCTGGAAACGGATGCTTGTGTTTGCATCTCCTTAGCATAAACTGAGTTGCTTCAGGTTGACCCCATACAACTGCTACCTCTGTAAAACTGAATCCACCGCAATAATGCAGTGACCACCAGTTCCCTCAGACTGAATGTCTCTTCACTTGGGAGGTTATTCCAGCGTGAGACCCTCCTCATTTTCAGACCTCAGATCCCGGAGAGATCATGTTGCTCATTGCTTGCTCCAATCTGCCTGGTTCTTCTTCTGGGGAATGTATGTGTTTTGACTTGTGCAGTGCCACCATAAGCAACATCATAGCTGCCACAGGAGGAGTGGTGTTAGCAAGGAAATATCCATTGTGTGCAGTGTCGGCCAGAAGGTTAGGTGCATAAATAAACTAGTGCACTCTCATCTGTCAGAATCATTGCTCACTCTTAGCCTCCCCGGTAATACCCTCAGCTGAAGGGTATGTATTAATGTTTGACGTTTGTGATGAAATTGGAAGAGCTGCCACTTTCAAAAGATCAATAATAATCCAATAAATATTAAATAATTAGGCATGCCAAATTAAATGTTTGTGCTAATATGTGACATGAAGTCGTGTGCTTCAGATTGCTACTGATTGTTCACACAACATTGTAATGCAATATCCTGTATGAAAAAATAAAGGCCTAACCAAAAGTCTCAAGAAGCCTTTTGAATGAACTCCTGCAGCATGCACCTAGGTTCTTCACAATTTTTTGTTTGCCTTTACAAGTAATAAGGAGTTACTTTAATATGGAAGAAGTTACAGAATGTGGTCATCAGGGGCCCATATGTTTTCTACCTTACAATGACCAGGCTCTGTATTATTAGAGTGCACACCAGATTATCTGCTTCAATTATGGCAGCTAAACATTCATCAATGAGTAAACCAGACTACATGGCATTCCTGGCTGTTACACTGCCTCTCTAGGTATAAAATCCTCTTCATCCCCGGATTGCCCCCTACTCCTTTTACCCTTTCTTTTCCCCCTAACCTCCCCCCTGCCTCCCACGTCTCTTTTCTTGCCGTCCCACCTATCAACCACCGTGCTTGTGGGTTCCCCACCCTCTTCCCTCCCTCTTCTCATGCCCTGTTCTCTCCCCGGCTAATCTTCTCGTGGTGATCATCATGGGTGGCATTGCGGAACCGTGCAATTGTCCTGGAGTTATCCCCACTGAGCCCCGTGTGTACCTGATTTGATGGGCTGCTGCGTGCTATGTACCAAGTACTGCACCTATTTAGCAATGTTTGATTGCTTCATTGTATCATGTTCTCATATTTTCCTTCGCCTTACTTTGTATTACGAATTCAATGAAGAATGGTGAAACAAAAGAATCCACTTTATCCCATCGATGATGCTTCAGTGACAGAGACTTTTTGAATCTGATACAAGACATATTTGCCTATTGACAGAAACGTGCAAGCTCTATAGAAGTTCCCAATAACAAGGTTAGATGATGACTGCTGAGCTAGGTCCATATGGACATTGCTACTGAGGCAGAAATGTAGACTTTAGGCTTTTGACCTTCAGAGACTTCGGATGAGCGAGAGTGTTCCTTATTAGTCTGGGGATCAACACATGGGTCTATAAACACACTCTGATGTACTAAAAGCTCTAGAGGAGATATCTATAGCATCTTCTATAGTTAATACTAATCAAAAGCGACGTGTCACCCTTTACACTTTAATGAATAGAAATGAAGAAGACAGAAATTATTGGCTAAGACTGGAAAATAAATGTAGGTGGTTTTTTCCTTTTTCATCTTATCAGTGAACCCAATACTGTATACTACATTCTGAGGCGGTTTTATAGCACTCAAGGGTTTGATGAGTTCTGATACATCCCCACTTGATAATGTATGGATAGGGAGGCATATTTTGTGCCCTATAGGGTTCGAATGACAGGTCAACCCTCCTGATAAACTGTGTGAGAGTGTTGCATATTTTATGGATCCCTCTCATCCTATTAAGATTGGATAGACCATTCCCTATGTAAAACACAAAAAATGTCATGGACAGAATGCTTGCAATAAGTCTAACCACTGTCGATGGATGAGGATAGCATTCTAACCCATCCTTTTTTTTACCCATCATTCAACCCCAATTAGGGTGAAACCAGACTTGGGTTGCTTGTGTTCAAGTTCAAGTTGGAGCTGGTTTGGCAGTTTAGGCTGGACTGTTCTATTGGAGCAGGGGCAAAACTGATTTGTGTATGGCTCGATCCAAACGAAGGTGGCATGGCACCGAAACTAACAATGGACTGCGCTGTGCACCACAGCATTAACCACCGCCACGCAGCAGTACCTACCTGGCTCCTGGGCTCTAGGGTTGAGTCCCCTTGACCTCTCCGCTCCGTCGCTGTTAGTCTCCCCCGCCGCCTCTCGCTCCATCGAGGCCGCTGTAGGGGGGGGACTACAGCCCCCAGCATTCAACCTGTGAACCGCCCACTTCCTGCGGAAAGCGCGCCCGGAGGCGCTACATCACCCGAGGCTCCCCCGGTGGAGCGGGGGGACCGCGCTGTGCACTACAGCATTAACCACCGCCACGCAGCAGTACCTACCTGGCTCCTGGGCTCTAGGGTTGAGTCCTCTTGACCTCTCCGCTCCGTCGCTGTTAGTCTCCCCCGCGCCTCTCGCTCCATCGAGGCCGCTGTAGGGGGGGACTACAACCCCCAGCATTCAACCTGTGACCCGCCCACTTCCGGCGGAAAGCGCGCCCGGAGGCGCTACATCACCCGAGGCTCCCCCCGCGTCGCGGGACGCGCACGGGCGTCGCCGGGCTGAGCCCGGGCAGAGGGCGGGCCGTCTGTGGCCATCCGGGGCCGGTCGAGGCAGGGCTGGGCTACCCCCTTACGTAAGTGTATGAGGTACGATTTAAAGACTGCTTGCCAGTTTGCTATATATCATTGCCCTGCCCATTCAGTGGTACTGTGACTCGCACTACTTTGGAAGTTGGCTCACGTGGGCGTCTGTAGACTGTGTCCTACTATTAACTCCTGTGCACCACTTTGCGACTGAGTGTGAGTGACTGGCTCCCCATAAAAGTTGCTGCTTGGTTTCCTCTTCCTGAAGGTCGCAGCTGCTATCCTCTGAACTGAGCCACCTTTTGACGCTAGATGAAAAGGTGAGGGATGTGGTCGTTGTCGCCCCTTCCCCTGAGATATTAATGTTGGATTTGTTGTGTTTTTGCTTTTAAGTTTGTTTGTTTGCAAAATAACATTTCCTTGTATTGTATTCGCAACAACAAGGTGATCATTCACCATTCACCAAACACCAGTTTATTGAAGCTAGCTTTTTACTGGTTTTTATTTTTGAACTAAAACGTGCCCCATATTCTTATCCATGGCTAAAAATAAATCTACCATGGATAACTATCTTGTGAGGGTAGTAAGTAAAATTAATAATGACAGAAGAAAATCATTGGGCCGTGATAGTAATACGGAATTAACTCCCTTGAGTAATGATGTTAATACTAACCCCAACGCTGTTGTACCTATTGCTCTTGCTACTGACTGTTTGTTAACAGAGTTCCTTGCACTACCAGAGTCTCCTATACTATCAGAGTGTCCTGTACTATTGACTGCAAACCAAGATGCATCACCTCTGAAATTGTTGGATGAATCTAGAGCTGACCCGTTAGTGCGCTCTCCTGTAAAAAGAGCGGTAAGGAAGTGCAGAAAAACACTATCCAAGCGGGGGGTGTACAGCATAAGTTACCTTCTGAAACTGCTCATAAAAGTTCTATCGGCCATAAGGGAACTATGACCAACAATTGTGCCACCAACATAGATATGAGCATAGAAAACTTGTCCCATATTATTAAGGTATTGGAGGATAAACTAGAAGCTGTCGTCAAACCACTTGTTGAAAAAATATATTTATTATCTGCAGAAGTACTTAGATTAGGTGGCTCTCTATCTACAATAGTTGATGCCCAGAATAACTCACAAGGTAGGATAGTGGAGCAATATGGAAATATCGTACATCTCCCATTAAAGGAGAGTGCTCCTCCACTTAATCCTAGGGTTGATAGCCAAATTGTGGATAAAATCATTCCACCAACAGCAGCCCCAACCAGTCCAGGTTGGACGTCGGCCCGAGCAAGGAAAATGCGCTCTATTAACCTACCCCCACAGTGTGAGCCATGCGTTGTTGTTCTTTCAAATGTCCCACCTATAGACTCCCTGCAGTCTAAGGCGCGGAATGAATCACATGACTCTCTCAAACAGAAAACAGTGTCCTGGCTGAACAATAACTGTGGGTTCCCTGTCAATTATTCAGACCAGATATTATCAACTAGACGGGTTCCCTGGATTGGAAGTGCCAGGAAGACCTGTAAAGGCGAATGTATAATTGTAAACTTTAAACATCCCCAACATGCTGCGACTGTATTACTTAGAGCAGCATTGTTGGTATTGGGAGAGAATAGTGTGGGTGTTCATCCCTTAGGATATTTCTATAGCCATTTAGCTAGGGTTCCCCAGATTAATATTCCAAACACGTCCCAAAATTCTAACCAATGCTTATCATTTCAGATCAACACAACTAATAGGTATCTGGCATTAAGTACCCTGGATCAGAATGATTGACTACCGCCAGTCAGTAATTAAGATGTTGAGACCAAGATAGCTATCCAGGCTGGAGACGTGACTTTGCCTACTATGGAACCTATCCAAGAGTCTGAACAAACAAAGATGGAGACTCCTATATTGCTCCATGGCACCCTGACTCTTAATCCCATGGCAATTGTTGAGTCCCAAACTAACATAGGAATTACCAATATTTGTCTGGGTGAGGCTGGACAATGTGGCACTAGGAATATTGAGAATGTGGGGATAAATATTGTAAAACCATCACCTGATAGAATTAATATTTCAAGTAGCCCTGTGGTTAGCGTAGCAGAACCTTTATCTGTTAGACTAATATCATGGAACATAGCTGGGCTAGCCAGGAATCTACAGGATGAAGCCTGGTGCTCCTATATTGAGGATTACGATATTGTTCTCCTTCAGGAGACCTGGGCTATAGAAACACCGCATAGACTGGGATACAAAACATTTTGTTGCGACGCAATCCCGTCAGCAAGAGAAAGAGCGTCTGGGGGTTTGGTGATATGGGTTAGGGTTACCTTGGAATTAGATATTATCGATTCCTTCCCCCGACTTATTGGGTTTAAAAATAGTAACAAGGGGAAATGAAATAATATATTTGCTAAATATATATAATAGACCGCACCCTCTTAATAAAGAATCGAAGGTGGTAGAACTTTTGGATTCTTTTTTAGACACTCTAAATCCAAATGAACAGATAATTGTCGGAGGAGATTTTAACTGCAAATATGAACCAGTATTGGGCTTGGACATCCTATTTGATGATCAGGATACAGCTAATAATGTCCTGACTTTGGAGTCCATTGGCATAGTCAAAAATTCTATAACAGCTATGCAGATTTTACAAATGTCAGTGAATCATGAATTAAGGGCGTGTAATGGCCGTTTCCAGTCTGATAGACCAGCGGCTCCAACATTCTGTAAAGGAAACTATAGGTCACATATAGACTTTGTATTGGTTTCCATGAGCCTATGGTTTTTAATAATTGATTTTAATATAGACCATAGAATAGAGAGTGATCATTTCCCCCTCCAACTATGGTTACATCCAGAGCCTTTTATATCTAATATAAGCATGGAAGCTATGTTAAGTAGCCCCACCGGGGAATTCCAGGTAACAAACAATAGACGTGCTATAAAATGGCCCTACATTCTGGCCAAGGAAGAGACAATGGCAAAAATTTATAATACCTTTGCTGATACCTTTGAAGCATGCCAAATACCCGCTTCAGGCACTCAGGATGTTTTAGATTTACATCACAAATTAGTAGATGCACTCACTCCTCACTTAAGTAAAATTTATAAAAAGGATTTGAGCCAGAAAGATAATCACATAGAGATAGTAAATCAATGGTATAATAAGGATTGTCGTGTAGCCAAGACTAATCTGATTCAGGCTGTTAAATTAAAGAATCCCCAAGGGATTAAAGATAGTAGATGGGCATATAATAAAATATTGTCCCAAGCAAAAAAAGCATGGGACGATGCCCTCTGGGACGATCTCTCAAATGCGGCCAATCGGAAAGATCAGGGTACATTTTGGCATTTAATCTCTAAAGGAAACAAAAAAGGTAGATCACCCAGGGATATTTACCTTGATGAAAAAACTTGGTATGACCATTTTTCTAAATTATATTGTAGAACCGATGAGGGGATGGCTAAGGAGGACCAGGAGATTAATATAACATCTGATAATACCCTTTTGCGCTTTAGTCTAGAAGAAACTATCGAGGCGCTACAGGCCATTAAAACGGGTAAAGCCCCTGGTCCTGATAAAATCCCTGGTGATTTGCTAAAGCACGATGTGGAAGTTTGGGGGCCCTACATTAATTTTCTTTGTAACTCTATAGTGGCCGGAACACCAATCCCCAAATCCTGGAAAGGGGCTGAAATTGTAACCATTTTTAAGAAAGGGGATCGTTATGATCCGGCCAACTACCGCCCTATAAGTTTAATAGATCTTTTACAAAAAATCTTTGCCAGACATATTTTAAATAGACTTTTAATATGGATAGAGGGGCACAGATTTTATCGAAATACCAGGCAGGATTTAGGTTAAAAACCAGCACGGTTGATCAAGTATTTAGATTTATGTGCATCTGCTGGAAATATATTAACATAAGGAAGGGCAGTTTATACGTAGCATTTATTGACTTGAGGGCCGCTTTCGACCTTGTACCTCGTAAACTACTGTGGTCCGCTCTCGAGAATATGGCAGTCCCCAGTGAGTTACTCAAGGAACTCATTAGACTACACACAGGGAACTATGCTAGAGTTAGATGGGGAAAGGGAGGAGAAATTTCAAAAGCCATCCCTGTAGGTCGGGGTGTACGCCAAGGTTGTGTGCTGGCGCCCACACTCTTTTCTTTATATGTTAATGATATACCCACCTATCTAAGAAATTTTAAACATGATTCCCCGAAATTAGGAGATGAGGTGATCACCGCATTACTTTTTGCTGATGATACAATCCTCATCTCACAAACCCCACGGGGTCTACAAAATCTAGTAAACGCTTTTAACAACTACTGTGCGGAGAAGGGGTTAGAAATAAACTCATCGAAAACAAAATATATGTCCATAAACCCTCAGAAATCTTTTAGAAAGAATCTGGCCCTAAATAATCAAAAATTGGAGTATGTGGAGAGCTTTAATTATCTGGGAATTACACTGGATAGTATGTCTACCTGGAAAGGGCAGTTGGAAAGAAGTAAATTAATTTTGAAACAAAATTCAATGCCTATCCTAAAGGTGCATGGCAGCAACCAATCTAAAGCGATTACGCCGGCACTAGAATTATTCAAAGCAAAGGCTCAATCAGCGGCATTATATGGCGCTGAAGTATGGGGACATTCTTGCAAAAGCAACTTTAAGAAGGAAGAAAATCACTTCATACGTAGGTTGCTTAAAATACCCACAAGAACCCCGATAATTCCAGTATTTATGGACATTAACCTTAAAAGGACAGATCATCAAGCCACACTAAGGCCATTGTTATATTGGGTTAGATTATGGACAACCCCTGAGTTGTGTGACTACAAGAGTGGACTGATGGAAATAATTTGAATTGATGAGTACAAAAGCATTGCATGGTTAAAACATATTTCCCAGTGGTTTACCACGTTAGGGTTCTCACATTTTTGGGAAGAACCCCAGAATATGTCACCATCTTCTAAGAAACTTGTGAAATTTGCTTTCTGGACATATATTAAGGACAAATTATTTTCTAGTTCCTCATTAGGTACATTGACCCAGAGATTTTTGATTATAAAGGATACTCCTGTATTCGGATGGATGATGGATGATATAAGACCTCCCCTAGCAAAAACATTATATTTGAAATTTAGATATGGGATTTTACAGATTTCTGTAAATACTAGTAGTTGGGGGGGTAATGATGTTAGTGGGTTGTGTACCCTTTGTTCCCAAAAAGCAAAAGAAGATGATGCCCACCTACTGTTTTTCTGTCCAGTTTATAAAAAACCAAGGGATCGCTGGATTAAACCCTTATGTAAAAATATGGGGACCGGGTCCTTTAAAGAGGCAGAACGCATATTTAAGTTGAACACCTCGCAACCAATAGTGTTTAATATAAGTAGATTCCTATTCAACGTGTACCTTATAAGGAATCAGTTAGGTTGCAAACTGTAATGCATACAGGCTGGTGAACCATTTCCTGGCCTGATAGCTATTATGAATTTTATTTATTCCCCCTTTTTTAGCATGTATTTAGGAATTGTTTTAAAATATAATCTGGCTTTTAAATTAATTTATAATGTATGTCTGTTTTTAAAATCTATAAGCATAGCTGGGATATGATCAATTGTGGTTTGACCTTCGTACGTATTATCTTGAAGATTGGGACTGCATATTTGTATATGTAATTGGAAATGTTTATGTATGTTTGCTTTTATGACAATATAAGTCGAAATAAAGCTTAAAAAAAAACAAAAAAACAATGGACTGGATGCAACCCAGAATAAGTGCCAGTGGATAATATTACTTCAAACATCCACCCATCACTTTTTTTGTACAATGCACTGTGACACACTGTTAGACACCAGGAGCAAAAGGAAAGACAAGAGGAATTAGTGGTTAACCTCTCACATCGCATCCTCACTGCCCCTGAAAAATCTATTCTACAGAATGGCCTGGGTTTTGTCCCCACACCCAGAGTAGAGAGGTTTAGAGATCATTGTGAGGTTCACAAATTGTTCCGCAAAATACGACTGAAATCCTATTTTCAGGATCAGCCCCCCATTGAAGATGAAGACTCAGGATTGAGAAATCCTTCAACGTTTACTCCTCATAACAACATGGTCCCAGTAGAGGTTTTAGCTTTTGAACAATCAGTCCTTAAGGAACTAGCCCTGCCTCACAGAGAGACACCTTTCCATAATCTGTCAAATCAAGAAACCTTGACACTGAGGAACCTTTCAGAAGACCCCTCTATCACTATCAAACAGGCAGACAAGTGTGGGGCTACAGTAATTTTGTCCACTGTGGACTACAATATAGAATGCAATCGTCAACTCTCCAATGAGAGTTACTACACCCCGATCACAGTGGACCCTACCCCATGCCTTACCACCACCATCGCCACATTGATACATGAGGCTGAGTCCAACTGTTGGATAACTCATAAGGAAGATGATTTTCTGATTACCAAGGAACCGAGGGTACCATATTTTTATACACTGCCAAAAATACACAAGGGGGCTACCCCGGTTCCTGACCACCCTATTGTTTCCGGAATTGGCTCTATATTAGAGCCTCTTTTGAAGTTTTGCGATCATTTTTTGCAACCCCTGGTACAAGACATACATTCCTTTGTATAGGACACAACAGACGTCCTTAAGATTATTGACAACATAACTGACACGGGAGATATTGACTTCCTCGTCACTCTCGACGTGGAGGCCCTTTACACCAATATTCCCCAGAGAGCCACCCTGGCATTCATAGAGACTGCTCTTCAGGCACTGGACTGGTCTTACCCCACACCGGTCTCATGCATAGTGGATTGTGCTACCCTGGCTTTGACGGAAAATTTCTTTGAATTTAATCAACAACTCTATCATCAAAGCCAGGGTACATCTGTGGGGAGCACTTTCGCTCCAAGTGTAGCGTGCCTCTGTATGGCAGCATTTGAGAAAGATGTGATTTACAACACCACAAATCCTTATCTTAACAACCTCAAGCTATGGAAACGTTTTATCGATGATATCCTGATTTTCTGGCAAGGAACACGCTCCACCTGTGATGAATTCATTAGATGGATAAATGAGAAGAATGAATACCTCAGATTCTCACATAGCATATCAGAACGCACTATTCCATTTCTAGATCTGAATATCACACTCTCTGAGGGCATTTTAAGTACAACTCTGTACAAGAAGCCCACCTATCGCAACAGCCTTTTGCTATGCAATAGCCACCACCCCAAAGCGTTAAGAGACAACCTACCCTTTGGCCAATTTTTGCGCATCAGGCGCAATTGTAAATCAGTTTCTGACACTAGAACAGAGGCCAACGTTTTAGCGTCTAATCTTAAGGCCAGGGGATATCCTGAGAAACAAGTGTGAGACTCCATGAAAAGAGCAAGGAATAATCCACGAGAACCACTACCTGAGACACACACAAAACCGACCTCTGACATGCATCTTTTACACCCGACTCAGCTAGAATCAAGAAAATCATTCTGAGACATTGGAGTATTTTAGATACCGGTAATTTGCACATACCAAAACCAAGGTTTGCATATAAAAGAACACAAAACCTGAAGGATGTTCTGATTCACACATGACCAAGAAAAAGCACAGCTCCTACACAACAAACTTTGTGGGGTCTCCCCTTGGTCACTGGACATTATGCTTGTGGATCGTGTGTGGTCTGCCCACTCACCACCACATCCAAAGACATAACTTTCCAGACCAATTTCAAATGGGTGTTGACAAAGCACACGAACTGCAACACCAAACAATGCATCTACATGATTACCTACCCTTGCGGCTTACAGTATGTAGGGATGACCATGCGCACTGTTAAGACCAGGATAACTGAACACAGGAGCAATATACGGTGTCAGAGGGTTACCACCAAACTTTATACACACTTCAGAGAGACACAACACTCCGCAGATTCACTACGTTGGATTGTGCTGGAGGCCCATCCACAGATCTCAAAAAACGCACTGTTCAGGCTTGAACAGAGATGGGTACTCAGACTGTCCACACATATTACCGGTCTCAACGATGACATTCCATGGGGTGCACTCACATAGCTTGTTCCCAATTGTTACCCCAGTAACCCATTGTGGCTTGATTGCCACCTCTCCTGTTGTACGTGTGATCCTTTCTAACCTGATATAACACCCTAGGACACACCGGCCTATACCCCTTACGAGGGGTTTTTAACACCACCATGAGTGGCCTCTCAAATGTAGCGCCCCCACTCTATTCCCTACATTGCCCTCTTCCGTGTTGCTTCTTTATCTAGAAGGCATCCCTAGAGGTTAACCACTTTTTGGTTTTCATATAGGTTCTATATATTTTTACTGTTTTTGACCATTGCAAAACAGTTATTGTATCTCTATCCCTTTACCGCGATCTTTTGTCATTTACATACCTAGGGTTGATTGTTGAGAACCCCTGACTCCCCCCATCAACAGCGCTCCGGCACCGCACTCTTCACGCAACGCACTGCCTCACATGTCCTGTGGTTTGGTCCTGTGTCATCAATCTTTACCCCTTACTTGATTGACCTTCCACTTTTCTGGCTTCACTCACATGAGTTCTGAGACTGCTACACATCAATAGTGGCCCCCCACTGGTTCTATTACCTCGTATTTCATTTTATTCACCCTACGTGGCAAATTTTACTACCCTCTCCTTGGTGATCTTTTTTAAGCGACATTGCCTTGGACCTGTTTTTGACTTGCCATATATTGCTAATTACGCTCTACTACTGACTTGTTCCAAGTCTTTTGTTATGGTATGGCTTTTTTATTCACTACAAGATGGCCGCCGCTCCCACCACTTACCCCCACCATCTCTGCCAGCAACCACTCTAGCGCTGAGACCGTCAAATGACTGCGCACGTGTCATGACTATGATGTGCTTTTAAGCAATGGCCGCCGGTAACCAGATACCATCCCGGTTCCGGCGGCAGGGTAGGTCTTTGACCATTCGTGTTCGTAGATGCTGGTGAGTACCTCTTGTTCTATCTACTACGAGACGCAGACCACATTGGTTACCTATTCGTGGTGAGTGTTTTACGTTAAGATCGACCGGACTCTTTGGTGCTGCATTCCGCGATCATCTCTGGGATCCGGAGCGGCCGGCTATGTGTTTGGCGCCACGGGGGGTTTTTGGGATAATTTTCCGAAACCTCCACTGTGCCTTGCGACTGGTTGGCCCCGTCTGGGTTCCAGGTTGTCATGGCTGCACGATGAGCCCACCTTGGTCAGGCCACCATGTCTGTGACCTTTTTATCGACGCTCCCTAGATTGGCCCAGTGATTTCTACGAGTCAATCCTTCCGTTTTTCAGTTCTTTATCTAGAGACACTCCCTATTTATATCATTCTAGGACCCAATTGGAGTCCCCATACCTTGCCAGTAGTTTAGGTGAGTTCTATCTCTTCACATCTTTGTCTTGTCCATACTGCCATATTCTCCTTGTATTTTTATACCGTTATAAGATACATTTGGTATCAATGCACTCACTGATATTCAGGAGGATATTATGTTTTTATCTTGGTTTTATTATATTGTCTTCAGAGTCACACCTGCTTCTTGGGACTATATTCTTATATTTTTTGTTTTGTTCATTGAAGATAAGATCTTTTTACTGTGTGAGTGCACCTTCACGTATTGCTCATTTCTACCCCCCATTTCTCGTTTCTGGTTACCTAACCAGCCTGAGTGTTATGTAGAATTTTCGCATATCCACCTAGTGTAGATAGTACCATCACTGATCCTGAGGAAGTGCTTAGACCGCTATGGCTAATATGGCACGAAACATGTAGATCTTTTGAGAGTAGGGTATACACAACTAGATGCATAATTTCTAGCTTTAGTACCCACCTCAACCCCCCTTGTTTTAATTAGGCTGTTTACCACCATAATAAAAGTACATTTCTGGACTAACTGACCTATTTTATATTCACTTCACCTACACTCACATCTACACACACTAGGACCCTTACCCCCACTGCACCCACCGGCAGGAACAAAAGATCCCCACTAAAAAGCCCTATTTTGGGTGCCCGTCAGGTATTGCAGTGCCGACCTGACGAGGGGCAGGCTCAAATGATGAAGGATGACACCTAGCTTGCTGGGTGTGTGAGAGCCCTAGTTCCGACAAAGGGAATTCCCCCCTTTCTACAGCACGACCAGTGGGGACCGCATGGAACCCTATACACTTGACAGTAATCTTTCTTATCTTCTTTTTGACCTTAGAGGAACTCTGTACAGTATCTTGTGCACAACACTGTTAGACCTGGCATCCTTGGTGTAGTTTCCCCTACCTTTTTGCCTTCAGACCTCATGTTTTGCTGACTTCGGTTTGCTGGCCTTTGGGCTCAGCATACTTTACCACTGCAAAACTGCTTGTGTTCTCTGCTTAAAACATGGTAACATTGGCTTATAAAAAATTCCATATTTAATTAATTCAAGTAAAAGGCACTACCTCTGCCCCAAACCAGTAAATTAAATTCTACTTGTGCGCCTGCAGCACTGATTGTGCCACCTACTTAAGTAGCACTTTGGAACATGTCTCAGGCCTGCCATTACCTGTGTGTGCAGTTTTAAACTGCCATGCTGACCTGCAAATTAAATCTCTTGCCAGGCCAAACCTTCCTTTTTATTACATATAAATCACCACTACAGTATGCCCTGGACAGCCCAGAGGGAAGGGTGCAAAGTATTTGAAAAGTAGGACATGTAATTTTAGGTTTTACATGTCCTGGTAGTTAAAAAACTCTTACATTCGTTTTTTTACTACTGCAAGGGCTACCTCTTCATGGGATAGCGTTGGAGTTGCCTTATTACATTTTATAAGTGCAATTTCCAAATGACAAGAGATAACTGGAATCCTAATTTAAAATCCTAACTTATGGTGAAGTTGGATTTTAAATTACAATTCTGAAAATTACACTTTTTAGAAAGTTGGCATTTTCTTGCCTTAGCCATTTGGTGCATGCAGCCTTTCTCTGGTAACATGACTGGGTGTTATTTGCAGTTGAGCTTTGTGCATTCTTTCTAGACAGTCACACACAATGGGAATTTAGGTCTCCTTTCTTCCAAGGAGCAGGATGGGCCAATGGAGGGTGTCAGCCTTCTCCTCTACCTTGACCCTAGAAAATCAGATGCATCCCCGACTCCGGACTTCACATTATAAGCCCCAACTACAGGATCGTCAATGGTTACAAAACAGGATTTAGTGCCTCAGCCTCATCACATCTCAGATCCGATGCGTTGCCTCGACTGGGCAAAATATCTTTGACACAGCTCTACACAACGCTCCACTAACCAGGATTTAAGGTACTATGTTCAGTGGACCCAAGTGGCTCTGTGTAGCTGGCTCACAACCCATTGCGGTCGGCCTGAATTTGTGGCATTGACCATTTTGGAAGCTGGTTTATTAGTAGGTGCAGGTAGGTACCTACAACTAGTAAAAACACCACAATCACAAATAAGGTCCAGTCAAGTCTCAATAAATGAATCCTTGCTGAACCTGTGGTAGCTTGGCTGATAAGCAGTCAGGCTTAACTTAGGAGAAAGGTGTGTAAAGCAATATCACCAAAACAGTAAATAAGTAATGCACAAAACTCAATAAAAATAAAATAAATGCAAATTTTTGATTTTAGCACCTAAAAGTGAAAGTGAAAAGCGTCAAGCTCAGCTATCTGGTCGCGCTGGACCAGGACCAAGTCAAAGTTTCCGGCCGATCGTGATGGAGCTTGGGTCAGATATGTACAGTGTTTGAGGACGGTCAAGTTTTTACCTTCGTACTTAGACACTTTCCTGGAGCTTTTTCTCTTGATGTCAAATGATTGGATTCTTCAATCCGGATTTTGGTACGACAGTGGTGGCCTGCTGCAGCACGATGCCTTGGTGAATCCTGGAGGTATTTGTATTCGTCGTCAATGTCAAAGACCTCCAAAGCTTTTAGTGGGGCAAACCTGTGTGGTCAGGTCGAGTCCCGTTCCACATTGCTGGCTTGACTCTTGTCACTGCTGCTGCTCTTCTTATAGAGCTTTTTGCCAAAATGTATCAAAAAGTTTGCAAAAATTCTGATCTTCCTGTGAAAGGTTCTTTGCTGGTCAGAAATGGCCCACAGCACCAGCCGATAGTCCAGAAGCTCTCATTTGCCTCTTATTCTCTGGGACTCCAACTCCCACAATGCACCTGGTCAATTCAAGTAAAGTCCAGGTGAAGCTGGTCAGCTGGGCTTGTCCTTGTGGTACATGATGCAGGTGACTTCTTCCTGCACTTTTCTTCCTGTTGCTGATCAGGGAGTCACTCCTTTATCTTTTAAGACAGGTAAATTCCCTGCGTTGTGAAGCCGTCAGAGTGCAGCCGGTGCAGTCCTTATCAGTGCAGTACTCTCTTGTGCAGTCTGAGGGTCCGAACAGGGTTTTCATTCTTCTCCAGGTGTTTTAAAGCAGGGATCTGAGGTTCATTGCAACTCTGCCATATTTATTAAATATTATGGGCTGTCTAGGGGGGAGGCTACCCCAGCTAATGGGGTTCAAGTTGCCAACCACTGTTATGACTACTTCCTTGGAAGTGTGGCATATCTTTATCCAAGAATGCACATCTTGACAAAAATCAAAATGGAGAAATTCTCTTGTTGTGGTTTAGATCTGGCTAAGACAACCCACAGGGATGGCTAACCTTTTCCGACACTCCTCTTCCAGGCCCTCTCCTAATCTAAGTAGAGGGGCTCCCATCTGGCTGAGGGTGCGGGAAATGGGGTTGGGCCTGGTTCCTGTGCTATCTGTGCTTCTCTCTTTGAAGACCAGTTTGGCTCTCAGCCCCCTTCTTATCCTGGCATCTGCAGACAGCAAATCTCACCCCATCACATGCCTCTATTGTCTTATCCCCAGGCCTCTTCACATCTAATCAGGGAGCAGATTGGCTCAGGTTGTTAAAGGCTGACCAGTCAGTAGAAGCTTCTACAGGACAGCATTAGATAACATCAGGAAGTAAGTTCTAAAACGACTTTCCTGTAATATTTATAATAAATCTGGCCTTGGCAAGTAGTTGGATTTATAGTATTTTCATTTTGATACTTTGAACTATTGTGCTAGCTCACTCCTTTCAAAAGTTAGACTTTATTAAAGTTTAATAAAGCCTTTTCATGTTAGCCTATGGAGCTAGCAGCACTGCAAAGAGTAAAAATGACTGACTGTTTTTCCCCCACCAGGGCATATAAAACATATTTTATAATGTCCCAGCTTTTTTTTTCTTTTTAACCAAGGAGGGACACGGAGCCAAGTTTATAAGGTCCTGCTCGTAAGGCACCAATGAAGTACTGTATGAGGAATGAGCAGTTCCTGGGAATTACTGACTAGGGAGGGGGGAAAAGGGGAAGAACAGGTCTTTCTTCGAAATGCCCTCACACACCCCAAAGGATGTCATGCTTCATCATTTGGGCATTTGCCCCTCGTCAGGCCAGCGCTGCAATGCCTGACGGGCTCCCGAAACCGGGGCTCTTTATTGGGGATCTTTTGAAGAAGCCGTTTGGGTGCGTGTGGGTGTGAGGGCTGGGTAGTGCACAAGGAGTGAGGTATATAAAAAAAAAAAAGGTATGGAGCCGTCCAACTTAATTCAAGTTTTTATTACTGAGGTAGCTCCAGCCTTATTAAAATTATGTAGAAGCCCTATTTAGGAGTAATGTTCCATGAGGGCTACTCAAGCGTGGATGTGGTCAACATGTTTCGTGCCCCAGCTGCCCCAGAAGGGGTCAATGGCACTTCGTCAGGACCAAATACAAAGTGTGAGGTGAGTGCACTACCGTTTAGCACTAGTTGCCAGAAAGGGTAGGGGGTGATTAGATTGGGAACTGGTACTGGGATAAAGATAGACCTGTGGGAGAAGGGATATAACAAAAATGGGGGGGTGGGGAAAAAAAGGGAGAGAGACACACATAACCAGCGGTTAGACCATCCTAAGGCATACGATACATGCACTGGAGGGTGGTGCGCACAGGTGAAGTAAAAACGTGAACCCACTGTATACTCTCAAGGTCCGGCCAGTGGGTAGAAGGTGGACGGGGTCGGTACGTTGTGACAATTTTAACGACAGAGTGTAAGGGGTGGTTGCTTAACCGACGACCCTGTGCAGCGTGATCGGACTAAAGTCGATCTCAAGTGACTAAGTAGAAGGGCAATTGTATGTTCTAATCAGTCGTGGTCGTTGGTGCGGTTCTCTATAATTATCCGTCACTGTGCACATACGTGTAGACCAATAAAGTTAAAAAAAGGGTTTTTTAGTGAAATCATTAAACAACCGATGCATTACGAACCGTGAGGCGGAAAAACTGATTATTGGTACAAATACAGCCAGCCAAAAGTGGAGGAACTGGGAGACTAATGGTGAACTATTTTCGACTGACATAGAGGCATGCAAATAAGCGCGCTGGTGTCAGAGATGTATAGCGCGGGGCACGCGGTAAAAGACTCATCCCTCATGACCTAGTTCCGGCTTACGGGGATGAGAACAGAGCACATTAGTTGCTCGGATATGGATGTAGACGAGCAACTTGCTGGTGTCCTACCCTCGCTCTGGGCCCCGTAGGGAGAACTTCCCGGCGGATCCTTTTGTAGCGTTGTCGAAAGGCGTCCCTGAACGTGGTGGCCGTTTTGGATAGGGCTACCTTTGCGCTACTGTAAGGTGACATCCGGGAAGGGGTTTGTGACCAAAGGGATTAGTCGTGGCGGCCATATTGTAACGGGGAGAGTTGAAAATATTGAAGTTAGTCAAAATTGGGGAGGGAGAAGTGTAATCTTGATCACGTGTGGGTAGATAAAATTATTTGTATGTAGTACCTCGTGGTATTTCCGATGTGGGAAATGAAACCACAAGGGAGCGACCGAATGTAATTATTAGAGGGGAGGCAGACTATATCAGTTGTCAAGGGAATTGTAAGGAGGAGACTCTAAAGAGACAGGGTTGACGACATACTGAATTTGCATGGGTGGGCTAGATTTAATGATTCAGTTCAGCCCAAGGTATGTCATCGTTCAAACCCTTTGAGTGTGACCCCAGCTTGAACACCCAGCATTGTTTCTTCCTAAACAGGGCTTCTTTTGTGATGGCAGGGAAGGCCTCTAGAATAGTCCAATTTAGGTCATTTGGCGTGTGATTGTGTTCTGCATAGTGTGAACACATTTTGGTATTAGTTTTCCTACAACGTACATTACTTCTGTGTTCGGTTAATCTTGTTTTTACTGGGAGTGTGGTCATCCCAATGTATTGTAAAGAACAAGGACACGTGATGAGGTAGATATAGTTGCGTGTGTTGCAGTTCGTATGTTTTTTCTGGGTCCAGATCCAGTTGGTAGTTAGTTGGACTGTTTTGGTAGCTCGGGTCAGTGGGCAAACCACGCATTGGCCACAGGGGTAATGTCCGCTAACCGGAGGTAAGTTCCATAAGGTGGTCGAGACTGCAGGGGCTAATTTTTTTGGTCTCGTGTTAATGAGGAGATCCTTGATGTTGGCTGTGCGTTTGAATGCAAATCTCGGTTTTTGTAGGGACAGATCGCCCGAGTCTAATATTCGCCAGTGTTTGTTAATGACCCTTTTTAGCATATTCGACTCAGAGGTGAAAGTGGTCACACATGTAATAAGGTCTGATTCTGGTTTTGTCTGTGATTCAAGAAGAGTCGATCTGTTGGTGTTACGTGCTCGTTTTTGTGCGTTATTAATGATGCGAGCAGGATATTGTCTCAGAACTAGATTACTGCTAAGTTCAGATGCTTGTTTTTTGTAGTCTTCTATCTGGCTACAGTTCCTACGGATACGTAAGAACTGCCCGTAAAGGAGATTGTCTTTAAGCGCCTTGGGATGAAAACTATTGTATAGTAAAGGGCAATGGCTGTCAGTAGGTTTTTTGTAGGTGATCGTCTCCAGGGAGCCCGTGTTTTTAATGATAGTCAGGTCAAGGAATGGTAGTTCTTGTTCGGAACAGTTAGCAGTAAATTTTAGGAAGGGGTTTAGATCATTGATCCATGACAGGAAGTCAGGAATACTATCCATGCTGCCTTTCCAAAAAATTAAAATGTCATCAATGTAACGTCTCCATAGGAGAACGTTACTCGAGAAGGGATTGGTATCCGTGAGCACATACCTTGCCTCAAAGTCTGACATATAAAGACATGCCAGGCTCGGGGCGAAAGTACTGCCCATCGAAGTACCTTGGGTCTGATGGAACAGCTGTTCCTCGAATTGAAAAAAATTCTCAGTGAGAGCGATATTGGCACATTCCATAATAAAGCTTACGGGGGTTGGTGAGTCCCAGTTGGTATTGAGCAAAATCGTCTCCACCACCTCAAGAGTGTTAAGCTGAGGGATATTGGTGTAGAGGGCCTCCACATCCAGTGTAAGAAGTACATCTGGCTGTGGGCCCTCCAGGTTAGTAAGTTCTATCAGTTTCAGAACATCTCTGGTGTCTTGGAGAAATTACAAGGCACCCTACTCTGGGGCACCTAGTGCGGACCTTAGGGCTGATGTGTGTGCAATATAAAGGCAGTTTTAGACTTTGAAGTACTTTTAATTCCAAGGTCGAATGTGGACACAGTTTTATTCTAGGACCAGCCTGCAAGGCAGGGCTAGGCTTTAAAATGACACCAGACAGCACACCAGTGCACACCTAAGTGCAATAAGTCCACTGGGGTCTTACAGATAGGCTGTCTGAACCAATTGTAATTACACCAATTATCTTATACCCTTTAAGAACAGACCACTGGCCCTAGGTCTGGTTAGTGAAACCCAGAGCACTTTCAGGGTCAGTAACCACCAGTATCAGTCAAACAATGGGGGTGATCATTGCAAAAAGGATGACTTTCTCACAGTCCCAGTTCGGCGCTACCAGATATCCACAGTTAGCGCTTTGCACTTTTACATGCTATTTTTACCTAAAACATTCCAAATCAATATCTCCAGTTCTACTAATTGGATTTTTGCTGTTTCGATCTTGTTTTAATGACTAAATTAAGCTCTATGTTCCTAACCTGGAATGGAATTCTTTTGTGTGGTGTTTTCACTGTTTTACTGTTTGACATTTTATTAAGTTAAGCCTCACTGCTCTGTTCCAAGCTACCAGGGGTTGAGCAAAGGTTAATTTGGGGTTTGCTTGTACCTTACCCTGACTACAATTGTTGTTGCTGCTTGATCATGGCTCACACCCCAGTCAACCAGTAACCCAATTTCTAACACAGCACAAGTGCAATGGATATGCCCAGACATAGGCCCTTTGCTAATTGTCGCAATGGAACCAAGCTACACCTGACTGACATGCCCCAATCAGGGCAAACCCAGTCTTAGGTTGCTTGTGTTCTGGTTCAGGGAGAACCTGGCTTGGCAGTTCAGGATGGACTGCTCCTATTGGAGCAGTATCAAGACTGCTAGGCAAATGGCGGGCCCAAACTGTGGTGGATTTGTGTGCAAAATAAAGATGGACTGGGATGCGGCCAGAGAAATTACAGTGGCTGAGATAAATTCAAGCATTCTATCAAACACTTTTTTGTGTACTTCACTGTGATGCTCTAAGTGCAATGGGTATGCCCAGACGTAGATCCTGTGTTCCTTGTGACACTGGAACCAAGATACCCATGACTGATGAGCTCTAATCATGGCAGTACTGGTCTTGTTCTGGTTCAGGGAGGACCTGGCTTGGCAGTTCAGGTTGGGTGTTCCTGTTGGAGTAGGATCAAGATTGATTTGCATATGGCTGGGTCCAAACTGAGGTGGCGTGGGATGCAACCAGAGTATTTACAGTGGATGAGATTCCTTCATAAATTCCACCCATCACTTTATGAATACTTCATTCCTAATCTAAATCACCCATGCTTTTGGTTCGGTTAAATAAGTGTGAAATTACCCCATTATCTTACGGGGCAAATCTTACACATCCTTGTGATACTCCCAGGTAATGATGGCACTGGTCAGAGGTATACATGATGGCATGTATGTTACATTTCCCTCAAAATTGAGAAGTTGAGGTTGTTCGAACACATTCATGCTCACTGCGTAACATGTTACTGAATCGGAATTTGGGATTAATACATACCAAACTGCATTTTTGCTCTTGAAACTGCCTGATTCTGTGAATCAGGCCATTTGCTACTGCAAAAAAAGCTTCATACAGTTAGCCCAAAACACGATTCCTCAGTCGTGACACTTGTATAACTCTTTCTCTCTACTACTGGCATAGCAATTCTGCATAATAATCCTTCAGTTCCTTCTCATGCAATAAGTAGCCAATAATATTCATCCCTTTTCCTGCATGGCACTCCTTTCTTACATTGCCTCAATCAACATGAAATTTGAATGCAGTTCTGCAAATTCATCAGCTTGCTAAAGTCTTTTGAGCATTTCGCTGATGCATGTCTGTAGGTATTTTGCAGATTGGGAAATTGACACGTTTAGCATTAGTGTACAGCTTAAATTTTGTTTTTCGTTAATTGGCACAGTGAAAACAGTTTATCATGTAAAGACATGTATTCCCCAATATCCCATCTCTGTCTCCACTTTCATTTATCAGCCATCAAAGGCATCTGATTAGGAATGCAATGTACATGGGAGAAAGCCAGTGCCGATGCTTGCCAATATTCACAAAGTTACAACTCTTTGGCTGTTCACCACATTGGGAATTTTAACTTCTGCAGTTGTGCCCATATCCCAAATGGAATCCCACTTTTAGAACCTCAGGCGATCCAGTTTTTAGCATTTGTAGAACATAGTTCATTCTTCACTCTTCTTGCACAGTGTCCCATTATGTGGAATTATCTTTCCCCTAAACCATGCCCCTACCTTTTTGTTTTCCAAGAACGAGCTGTATGCAATAATATATAATATGTTCTCCTCACTCAGCCTACGTATACACATTATGCATGGCATCTAGACTTTGATTTCATGACCCTTTTCATACAGTTCCAATTCCAGGATCCCTTAAAAATATTCTGATCTTGTAATAATTATTTTGTTATGAATGGCTCTAAAATATGAACGTCATAGTATTGGGTCAAAACATTTATTTTTCACGTGCATTACAGCACTGCTTCACATTGTAATTGTTTTAGTTTATTATTATCTTAATGTTTGCTAAACATATACTGTTGCACAGCACTGTAAGGCACCATTTTGGGCTGGTCTGCGATATATATAAAGCATCAGATCAATAAAAGCAATACATTAGTGAGTGCTGTCTGCACCACAAAATTCTGTGAATCTTTATTTCATGTATCAGAATCTATGATTTGTGGGTACGTGTACAACATTTTGCAATATTTCGCAGATAAAGGTTTATTTAAACCAGGTCTCAATAGTTAGCAATAGAGGTCCGAATTACCTCCTTCAATATTATATAGCCCAGATAGAATTACTTTCCTCATCTTTGCTAACTATTTCAATCAATTATTTCTTCTATCGGAAGCCACAACTTTCCTAGAGAGAGAAATCATTACAAAAAAAGATAATTAATATTGCACTAACCATTGAAGAGGAGATGTGGTTTAATGGTGAGGTTAATGACTTTGGAAAACAAATTGCTCGCCGACCAGCTTCTAGTTTTATAACTATGGGGATCTGTTTAACTCAAACCCACGGGGGAAGCAAAAACTGCCATATATTGTGGGGAGGGTCAATGTTTGGTCATGTCAGGGAACAGGATTTGACCTCTGGGCTCGGGTCATGCTAAGCATTCTTGGATGCAGTTGCTTGTTGAGATTTTAATGTACAGATTGAGGTTTTCTGCTTACTGATAAATGTTATGGCATGATTGGCTAGGAATGCTCTGAGACTCTTAATCTGCAGGTTGAAGCTAAGAGGAGAGAAGATGCATTTTTGCTGTACTCTTAATCTCTGGAGAAGTTCAGATTAACAAATTGACACCTGATTGGAGGTTGGAAGCGATTCAATAAAGTACAGCTTTACAGAAACCCATGATTTCTGACAAGCTGCCTAATAGTGCTTCCTGGTCGTGAGTGACAAAGACTGCTCACACACTGAGGAGGACCAAGCGGTAGGTTTGTCTTTATCATGAATGAGTAGAATGTATTCAATTCAATTCAATTCAAAATTTGTATTCGATCTAATTGGAAACAGACAATAAAAGTGCATATAATACAATACAAATCCATGTTCTCTCAAAGAATTTTAAAACAATTATACATGAGGTTAAAAATGGTTAAAGGTATATAAGCATTGATGTGCTTAAGATTCCACATTTCCACAAATAACCAAATTTATGAGGGATAAAAAATGCAAAATTTGCCAAAGCTAGAAAAGTAAAGAGAAGGAGAACAAAAACCTCAAATATGGTCCCCTATGTACTCCTACTAGCGCAAGAGTTAGACGAGGTGCCTCAGCCAGCGACGGCCCGTATATGGCGTGTTACCGGGGCGGTGACGTGGGGCAGAGGAGGGGCAAGGTGGGGGGTTGCAAAATGCGGCATACAGCCGATTGCAGGTAAGTTCCGAAAAAAATAAAGAAAACAAATTTTGTTGCACGCGCTGCATCGCATTTGGCGATGCTGCGCGAGCAACAAAATTCTTTTTATTTATTTTTTTCGTAACTTACCTGCAATCGGCCATATGCCGCATTTTGCAACCCCCCATCCTGCCCCTCCTCTGCCCCACGTCACAGCCCCGGTAACACGCCCTATACGGGCCGTCGCTGGCCTCAGCATAGCTCCGTCTGTAAAAGGCAAGCTCAGTAAGAGTCATGACTACCTAAACGTGAGCTAATAAACAAGGGGAGAAACGAGCTAACATAGAAAATCACTCTCTTCTCTGAGAGCAAGTGTATATGAGAGTCTTCCTAAAAAAAACACAACATGCATAAAGTTAGGAAAATACAATAAAAAGTATAAAAACATGACCAGAGTGCAATTATGCTATCATAGCTTTCCTAAACTGAGTGGCTGCTTTCAAAAAGGCAAGACATGGTAGCAAATTTCAGGCAAACTTAAAAACTGTAATTGGAGCAATGCTACTTTACACCGTTGAAATCCTATCTTGCGTAACAAGGGTTTCATAAAGTGCTTGCGTGGTTACTGTGCAAATTGCAAAAGAAGATAAAGTGCAAAAGTGATTGTGAAGATTTATTGTCGCAAGTGCAATTAGATACTGTGTTTCCCTCTAGTTCTAAGCAGCTTTTAAAAAACAGGGACCAGTAAATTGACCCCACCCTGAAGCAAAAGATAAGTGATCACTCCCATTGGGTAAGATCTAAAGATAAATACATAGGGGGTTCACTTGTGGCTACAGATCTGTAATAGTTCAAGTCTGAGGGTTCTGCTAACTCACTTTTCATTCTTGTGTCTACTCATTGCTCCAGGAATGATGCATTCACCTCTGTCTAATCAATTTTGGAAATACTGCTGGGTCCAGTAAACCAAGAAGATAAACTCAGGGTTGCTAAAGTATCCCTTTTATATATAGCTAATAGAATAGAGAGGGCCTTGTCCAGCAAGAGTAGTATGTAATCTTTTATTTGGTTCTGCTCTCTCGGTGATGAAGAGGGCTCTTATGTTTGATTAGTTGTCTAGTTCAGGGTTCTCCAAATTCGGTCCTGGAGGGCCGGATCCATGCCAGAATTTTAGCATATCCCCATTTCGATAAATGTAGTTATCTTAAAAAGCTAGCATGGATCTGGCCCTCCAGGACCGACTTTGGAGTGCTCGGTATAGATCAAGGGAGATGCTAATCTTCTTTGCATGCATTTGGAGAGCAGCTGCTTTTTCCTCCATCTTACGGAGGAAGTGTTGCTGTACGATGACTATATGACAAGGCCACCATGGTCCCTGTTTGCTGGTTTCATTAGTGGAAGGACATCCATGTTATGAGGTTTAGAAGTAAAAGGGATAATGGCAGGCCTTGTATGGCATTGGCTAATGCAGTTTTTAATGGTTTTATGTGAAATGTGGCAGTACACAATTGGACCCGTGGCAGTACAAAGTGGGCTGTGGCAGGTACTTTTTTTATTTTGTAGCCACAGACACATCTCTAAGAATGTACATTGCCAGCAGTTCGGTCTTCCTTAAGCAGAGTTGGAGGGGGAAACTGACAGGCTCTATGAGAAGGACATCTTCCTTAACTGTGCTTGTTTACCTAACACAGCTGTGGGTGCCCAACTTCAAGTTTATATGTTTTATTAATTTACACATAAGATAAGTGTCACGTGAATTCCTGATAGTTTTCAGTGTAGGATGCAGTACATTCTACAGAACTACAAACATGCCAGATCATTGGAATGGATGCTTATTTGCATGGATATCTGTCTCTATTCAACAGAGAACTGCTTGGATATACAATGATACAATGGGACCTAGCACTATAGAAGAGGCTTCCAGGCCCATTATGTAAAAACACATCAGGAGCGGTGAAATAAAATAGCTTTGAATGCCTGCTACACCACTTACTGCACGTGTGGCAACCTCTTTATAAGCCTCTGTGTCAGTTACATCACCTTGCACAATTAGGAGTGCTTGGAAACATGGTGAACCAAAATATTAAGGTCTTAATAAAGTAGAAAACTCCTGAGAATTTGCAGGCCAGGGCTTTCTTCCTCAGAAATATAGTTTATTTGGGTCTTGAGGGAGTTAACTACACAGATGATCCTGATATTTCAGGAAGGACTGAGGCTCGTCTGGACAGACAGGTGCTTTCCTCACTTCCGGTTCTCCAGCTGCAGAATGACCTTGCCTGCATACCTCATAAAGGTCAATGATGATGTTGCCCTCCAGTCCTCTGCTGCTTTTCACGTTCTCCAAAGCCAGCGTGAAGAAGACCCCGCGGGGGTCTGAGATGTACAGGTTGTAGGTCTCGTTCTGATTCCACTCCTGGACAGCTGCAAACACCTGGTTTTCATCCGTGTTGATGATGTGCATGTCCTGTTAAGAAAGAAAGAAGACCATTGACTGCTGATGGGACTTAGAACAATTACTGTGACTGATGGCGCCGCTGGAGAGGGAGGGGAATGAACTCTTGAGTACATTGCATAATTTTCTGTTTCACTGCGCCAATACATCACAGAATCCGCGTTATGGATTAAAAAAACATGATTCTAGACATGGTAAGGTCAGGATCTCAGTGCTGGGATTCAGCACTGATGAAGGATGAATATGACTTGATTTATTTGAATGCAGGGATGTGCTTCGAATCATGCTCGCAGCTTGTGCGGTGAAATTACTTTGATATGAAATATATAACCTTCTGATTGTACCTGTTCGGGACTGTTTCTAAAATATATTAAAGACAAGAGCTTGCTGCAAGGCTGACATTTAAATAGAAGAATTGTATCATTAGGCGCACATCAGATTTTGCCCCGAACACCATTCTGTCCTTAAGAATGTTTCAATGCTCCACGTAGTGGACATTCTCTGAGAAGTTTAGAGACAGTGATTGCCAAAGCAAGAAAGTATTACAAGGAAAAAATAAATAAAAAATACCAGTTTTTTTTTTGCGCTATAACTGTCTAAAGTTCATACATATAATTTAGAACCTTTCCAGGTTAATGCATGGATTTTAGACAGAAGACGGAAACGATGAACAGAGATTGCTTATATTTTTTTCGGACTAGTTCATGCATTTTCCCTGAGAAATTAATACTGATATGTAGGAATATTAGTGGCTCAGATACAAAAAAAGCAGATTATTCGACTCTGCACTGAGCCCCCATAGCAAATCATACTGTGGCCCCTGGACCTTTGCAATTGAATTTCACTGTTGTCTCAGAGCACCGCTAACACCTATACTGTGAAATTATATCAGCATTCATTTTAGCTTTAAAACGGTGGTAGCCTAGATTGCAGCTAACATAAATTTTAGGACAAACTACCCCCTCATCAGTGCTGTTAACCATCTCCATGCTAAGGACATGCCATCTAAGTAGTGCGTTATCTCATGTCACATGAACCAATCTTCTATGACAAAATCTTTCCAATGGATCTACTTCACTTTGCTACCTAATTATCTGGTGTTTATTCAAAGACCAGTATCACTTTGGGGATTTACGGTAATCCTAATTTTCTTACTTTCAGTTTTCTGTGTTTTTGTGGGGACTTTGGCATTCCAATCAGAGACCACATGAAAGCCTTTATTGAAAAATAGGGTACAACTGTCCTAGGTGACACTTTCAAAGGGGGAGCTCAAATTGAGTCCGGATGAAGCAAACTTTGTTTTGGATTTTCTTTGAGATGTTCTTGGCTATGTCTTACCTGCTTACTGTTAGACCTGGCATCATTGGCGAGGGTTTCCGCTGTATTTTTGCCTTTGCCACCTGTGTATTTGCTGTGTGTTGGACTTTGTTTTGCTGGTCTAGATGCTTTGGGCACTTTGCCACTGCTGTTCAGTGCCAAAGTGCAGGTGCTCCCTTTGTCAATTGTTGTTATGGATTGATGTTTCCATGATTGGTTTATTTGGTTTACTGTTGAGTCCCTAGTACAGTGCACTGTGTGTGCCCAGGGCCTGTAAACCAAATACTGACAGTAGGCTGATTGTGCCACCTACACAAGCAGCCTTGCAACAAGGTCTCAGGCCTGTCATTGCGGTGCCTGTGTGCTGTCTATTACTGCCATGTTGACTTGGCAAGTGCACCCACTTGTGTATATATCAAAAGGAACTAGCTCTGGAGTAGGTGCTCCTAGCGTTTGTATGCATTGAAATGAAAACACATTATGTTTTGAAAAAAGCCCTCACTCACCAACCTAGTTGGTGACATGCTTCAACATTGGGCCCCACCCAAGGTGCCGAGTGCACCTCAGGTGTGCTACGACGCCTGGATACAGTGGAGTGGGTATTGTATCATGAGAGTGCAGTGATAGTGGGTGAGTGGATGTTAAAAAGACTGTCCTAAGGGTCTCACAGGGCAAAAATGACTATTTCAATGTATGGGCCCTTGGCACCCGAGGTGCACTTGGAACCTTGGGTGGGGACCAATGATGAAGCATGTCACCAACTAGGTTGGTGAGTGAGGGCTTTTTTCAGAACATAATGTGCTTTCATTTCAATTCATACAAACGCTAGGAGCACCTACTCCAGAGCTAGTTCCTTTTGATATATACACACATACTAGGGGAAGTGAATTGCCTCCAGTACCTTTCCCTCTCCCATTGATACTTATTATCAAGTGCACCCACTGGCCAGGCCCTAACCTTAAATTTTCTTACATGTTAGTCACCCCTAAGTTAGGCCCAAGGAACCCCTGTGGGCAGGTTGAAGTGTATGTGAAATGTAGGACATGCCCTGATGTGTGTGGCATGTCCTAAATACTGCTAATTTCGTTTTTCATTATTGTAAGGCTAAAACTTACAATCTTAGCATACAGATCTTTACGACTTTCTGCTACAAACAAATGAGTGGTCCAAGATTTATTATAGACATCCTCTTTTGGGTTTTTAACACACCTTGCTGTTAGAATACAATAATATGGTATGCTGGAGGTTTTTGCAGTTCATCCCAGAGAACCCATTGTGTTATCTCCCACCCCAGGTTACTCTGGGTTTAACTGCACTCCTCATACTTACATACATATTTGCTGCCTTTGCCGGTTATCTAAGACTTGTGAAATAGGTTGCTCTAGTTCCAAGAAGCAGTAGATACCTGGGGTAGTTTCTGTCACGTAGTGAAGGAAACGCCCCAACAAAGAGTACCTTCATTGATTTATGTAGGTTTTCCAAACCATTAAAATGAATGTCTGTTATTTACTTTCAATAAAATCTCAAGAGCTGGCCATATTCACCAGCTTAGCAACATGGTACAGATTATTGGTGGGTGGAGGGTGTGTGTGTGTCTCTCTATTTCTGTCTCTCACGGTCTGTGTTGGGTCAAATTTCCCCTTTTAATTTAATAGCCAGCTGTTTTTTCATTTATTTAAAGAACGGGCTTGGAGTGACATATTTTTGCTGTATTTCTAAGATTATTTACATCTCTAGTGTTTAAGATGATACCTCCATCATAATACTGATGCTATTCCCTCGGTGGTAGGTCCTCTTTTGAGATGTTTACATTCTCTTATAAATTTCTGGTGTTCCCTTGGTACACTGTTTCCTCTTACTCTGGCACAAAGATTGATGTTCTCGGTCAGGGAGGCCTTCAAATTAATTGCTGATACACAATTCTCAATTTAAGGATACCATTGACTGTATGGGTTTTATATCAACTGATCTAAAATTATAATTTATTTCTGACATGCTAATCTGGTTAACAGCAATTTTTGAAGGTTTTTCTCAGACTGCACTCATAGAGAGGGAGATAGGAGACTACAGTGGATGTCATGAACATCTCCAGCAAATACCAGGTTTAGATATTCAACCGCAAAATATATTTAATTGTCTGTTCCAATTAGCTTGTGACATTGTTCTAAAAGTCTGGGGTTTTAGATTCAATACTTATACTCCTTTTGGCCTTTGAAGTATGTATTTTTAAAGGATTGTCTTTGTAGTGCACAAGTTCTTGTCCTGCTGGCTCTTGCCTCCAGACACACTCCACAGAGGTGGAGACAGCATTGTGAGAGGCCAGGCACAGCCCTATTCAGTTGTCAGTGACAACTCCTCCACAACTCTAGCTCAGGAAGGACCATCAGCCTTGTGATGGGCCATCAGGATTTTTAGGGCACCCCTCAATTCTCTTTGTGTGACTGTCTAGAGTGAAGGCACAAACAAGCCCCTGTCAGTCTAAACCAGACGTTAATTCAATAGGCAGGCAGAGGCACAGGATGGTTAAACAAGAAAATGCTCACTTTCTAAAAGTGGCATTTTCAAACACACAATTTAAAAACCATCTTTACTAAATGATGTGTTTGTAAATTCTGAGCTCAGAGAGACCAAACTCCAAATGTCTTGCTGTTACCAATTGAAAGTTGCGCTTGTAAAAGGTTACACAGCAGTTCCATGACAGCCTATGGGAGAGCTAGACCATGCAACAGTGAAAAACCAAATTGGCAGTATTCCACTGTCAGGACATGTAAAACACATCAGCACATATCATATCTTTCACATACACTGCACCCTGACCACGGGGGTACTTTGGGCCTACCTTAGGAGTTTCTTACATGTAGTAAAAGGGAAGGTTAAGTCCTGGCAAGTGTGTGCACTAGCCTGGTCGACATGGCAGGTTAACTGCACTCACAGACACTGCAATGGCATACCGAGACAAGTTTACAGGGCTACTCATGTGGGTGGCACAACCAGTGCTGCAGGCCCACTAGAATTTCTTGATTTACTGGACCTGGGCACACACTGTGTACTTTACTAGGGACTTACCAGTAAATCCAATATGCCAATCATGGATAACCATTCAGAATCATAATTTACACAGGGAGCACTTGCACTTTAGCACTGATCTGCAATGGTAAAGTGCCTAGAGTACATAAACCACAAAATCAAAGTCCAGCATAATACAAAAAATACAGAAGGTAGAGGCAAAAAGACTGGGGAAACCACACCAAGGATGCCAGGTCTAACAGGCCCCTATTCTAGCTACAACAGTAATCTTATAGATTGTGATGAATGTCCACCCGGTTTAGTAATGAAAATGTAGCTAAACTGGTGTCAAATCCTGTAGCCAGTGCTTAATCTGGAAAAATAAAATAGGTGCCCGGGCCCTTATCAGGAGGCCACCACAGCTTGCATAACCCATTGCCACTGCCCCCAATGACAGTACCAACACAACTACTATCACACTGCCACAAGTATGACAGTTCAGACTGTCTGAGGCACCCAAAGCTATAAGAATGGCTTGGCAGCAGGTAACAGTTCTTTTTCAATGTACATTGAATTAATAAACAACTGTTGTTCTGTTCATCTTTAAATTACACAAACAGCACCACCATGTTGCGGTTGTCGTTAGTGGCAGTGTTGACAATTAAGTGCCGGTGTCTAGCACCAGAAATCACCAGCTCAAATTAGGCACTGCCTGTATCTACATTGTTTTCTCTTCACTGCAGGATGCTTTTGAACTTTGAAATATGTGCTTGGGCCTAGCCGACATATGGAGGGAAAAGGCGGGGGACAAATTGGGAGTCTCATTTCGGAATCTTAAATTCAAGCATAAATCAAGAATTGATTATGCTCTGTTCAGTTTTTGTCTTAAAGACTTATTAATGGAGATATCATATCTCCCTTCTCATCTCTCCGATCACTCAGCCATCTGCTTCATCTTGAAATCCGGCCAGCAGATAGGACATGCTTCTTGGTTATTTGATCGGTCGATCCTATATACAGAAGACGAAATCAGTTTTTTACTAGCCGAATCTAAGTTTTTTTTAGAAGTAAATCTAGAATCTACTGAAATTGCCATAGTATGGGATGCTCTGAAGGCATTTTGGAGAGGCAGTATTACCAGCAGTGCCTCTCAGAGACGGAAGATATATAGGGAGAAGATCACAAACTTAGAATTGGATATGAAATCTATCGAACAACAACTCTGTACCTCTATAGGGTCTAAAGGAGAGCAAGAAAAATTGGCCGACTTAAAAAGACAACTGGAGAGCATCATACAAGAAAGGGTTGCCAGGAGATGGGAGACAAGTAAAAATTCCCAATTCGAGTTCGGGGAAGCAGCGGGGAAGGTTTTGGCCTGGAAAATAAAATCAGATCAAACAAAAAAATATATTAGAGAGATAAAGCTGGAAGGCGAACAATCTCCCCGAATCTCAAATTCTGATATCGGGAGAACTTTTCAGGACTTTTTTCAGGCCATCTATAAAGAGGACATCATAGATGACAACTCCGTAAGAGATTCTTGGTTGAATGAAGTATCGTTGCCAATTCTCTCCCCTGGTCAAAGTAGCTGCTTGAAATCTGAAATTTCAGAAGCAGAAGTCAGTGAAGCTATTGGGCAACTTAAGCAAGGGAAGGCGGCTGGCCTCGACGGCTTACCAGCAGAACTATATCGTGCGATGAGTGAAGCTATCATACCAACCCTGACGATCCTTTTTAACAGAATTCTTTTAAGAGGCAAAGACCCTCCAAAATCGTGGAGTGAAGCCACTATAGTTTTGATTCTTAAACCAGGGAAGGACCCGACTGAGTGCGGATCCTACCATCCGATCTCACTCCTCAATAATGACTACAAAATATTTGCGGCCATTATGTCCATTAGGTTGGGGAAGGTCATTGGCTCAATTATACATCAGGATCAGAAAGGATTTATAAAAGGTCGTCAGTTGGCAGACCTCACGTATGACCTAGTCAGGGCCATTGACATCGCTTCCAACTTCTCCCTCCCCTTAGCAACTCTTACTTTAGATGCAACCAAGGCCTTCGATAGGGTGAGTTGGCCCTATTTGGCTGCGGTCTTGAAAAAATTTAAGTTTGGAGACATCTTTTGTCGGGTGATCTCTCTTTTGTATAAGGCCCCAGCTGCTAGACTTTTAGTAAATAATACTCTGACAGAACCCGTTAAAATCACAAGGGGGACAAGACAGGGCTTCCCCCTCCCTCCCCTTCTCTTCGATTTGTACATTGAGCCATTTGCTCAGGTACTACGAGAGGAGGTCAATATCCCTCCCTTTAAATATGAGGGGTGGGAAAGGAGGGTAGCCCTGTATGCGGACGATATTCTTATCTTTACAACAGACCCGGTCTTATGTTCCCTACCAACATTAAGCGCGCAGAGGAATTTGGGCAGGTATCCGGATACAAGATAAATGCAAGTAAAACTGAGATAATGGTGTGGAATATTAATAATACACAACTTGTTGTGACTTCCTCCATGCGATATCTCGGTATTCGTATCACCCAAGAAGTTGGGAATATTGCGCAAAATAATCTAGATCGGGTCTTCAAAGACTGTCAGAAAAAATTAAAAGCTTGGTCCTACCTCCCATTATCCATATTGGGGAGAGTAAATTTAGTGAAGATGTCTATCCTTCCTAAGATCACATTTATTTTTAACACCATTCCCCTGGCTTTTGACTCTAAACAAATAGATAAAGCTCAGCGAGAAATTAACTCTTTTATTTGGAAATATAAAGCCACTAGATTGGCTTGGAAGAAACTGAGAAGGAGGAGGGAAAAGGGTGGGTTGGCTTTACCCGACCTGCAGTATTATGCTTGGGCCTTTCAATTGTCCTACTCCAGAATGCTTTTGAAATCACCAACTAGCTCTTCGATAGGATTAATGTTTCAGGCCATGTTAGCCGGGGCTGAACTACCATCTCAAGGATTTTTGTATAAGTTTGGAGATCAATGTTCTTCAAGAAAGTTAAACTAAAGACTCTCCAATCTATGGCCAGACTCTGGGCACAGATTAAAAAGAAAATAGGGTTGTCCTATTTTTCAAATTATACCCCTGTGTGGGACTCCCTGGGCCTACCATTGAGTTTGATGGACGGGTTGGCGATTCCCTTGAACTACACTGGAATTGCAAGGTGGGGAGAGCTGTTGGTAAAGGGCTCAATGGTGACATGGGACGAACTGCGGGACAAGGTAGGCCCCGGGCTATCGAGGTTTAAATATATGCAGCTTGATAGTTGGGCCCGGGCTCTTGTTAGGAAAGGTGTCCCGCTGAGAAAATTCAGCAACCTGGAATATCAGCTTGTGGTAAGGCAGGCGGGCGGTAAAGAGGTGGCCTTTTGGTATTGGAGTATCCTGGAGGAGGTGGATGGAGACTTTAATCTCCCTGATCAATTATGGGGGTGGAGATGGGCCGTCACTGTGAGCAATTATGGGTAATTTCATTTACTCTTCTACATAAAATAGTTAAACCCGCATGGCTAAGGCGCAACCACCTGTTTACTATCCACCGTGCATACCTCTCTCCTCTACGACTAACAAAATTTCTGCCAGGAAAGAAGTGTAACAAATGCAATCTCCCTGAAGCATCAGATATACACATGTTCAAGGACTGCCCTTCTATCTGTATTTTTTGGGAGTAAATAAAGGTGACGTTGGACTCCATACTTAACTCCTCCGTGTCCATCACCCTGTCACTAGTTATTTTTGGTATAGATGAAAACATTCTTGGCCAGGCAAGATCCTTTCTTCTTTATGCTATCCTTCTGGCAAGAAGACAAATATGCAGGTTTTGGGTTGACGCCGCTGTTCCATCACACAAAGATTGGCTGACATCCCTATATGATACATCTAAGGTGGACCTGGCTAGATCTGCTAGCAAAAAAAGTTTGGCTTTCTGGGACTTATTGGTAAAGTGGAAATAGGTATGACGGGGGTTTTTTTGTTTTTTTTTCCCCCGGGTCCTATGATTATGCCTATTTTACTCTATGGACCTTGAACACCGGTTCAACGATTCGGCACAACAGGTTGAAAGATACCTTGATGGAGTAACCTTGCTAACTAGCATCCCTCCTCGTGGACTTATCTTCCGCCATTCTCTAAATTGTGTCTTGGAACGAGAGTTAACTTTAAAATCTGGTGCTGTTTTTTTCTCAGTTCGTGACACACAAGGTGGATGGTGTTTCCTTTAAGAGGGTAATGGCAAATGAGGACAAAAAAAAAAAAAGTAAAAAAAAGAAAATCTTATAGATTGTGATGAATGTCCACCCGGTTTAGTAATGAAAATGTAGCTAGTGTGAATAAAACCACAAACTGGTGTCAAATCCTGTAGCCAGTGCTTAATCTGGAAAAATAAAATGCCCGGGCCCTTATCAGGAGGCCACCACAGCTTGCATCACCCATTGCCACTGCCCCCAATGACAGTACCAACACAACTACTATCACACTGCCACAAGTATGACAGTTCAGACTGTCTGAGGCCCCCAAAGCTATAAGAATGGCTTGGCAGCAGGTAACAGTTCTTTTTCAATGTACATTGAATTGATAAACAACTGTTGTTCTGTTCATCTTTAAATTACACAAACAGCACCACCATGTTGCAGTTGTCGTTAGTGGCAGTGTTGACAATTAAGTGCCGGTGTCTAACACCAGAAATCACCAGCTCAAATTAGGCACTGCCTGTATCTACATTGTTTTCTCTTCACTGCAGGATGCTTTTGAACTTTGAAATATGTGCTTGTCTAATGGGAGTCTCCCCTGAATTTGTTGTCCTAGCCAGTGCAAAAACCTATGATGTACCAGAGTATTCCAATGGAAAATGTATGTTTTTGTAATACAACTATTGTTATGGCTCTGTGCCCCAGTCAACCAGATCACAGTATTATGTGTGCCATATGGTAAAAAAACAAACATACATGCACTCTTTTCTCAAATATGTGGCAGATTTCAAAGTTTGCATCTGTGGGATGGTTTTGCTTCTCTTTCAGGAAGTGCTTCGACTTCATAATGTATATTTCTTGCAACCATTGCACTTTATTTCCATGTAAGGCCAAGTAATGGGAGTATTATATTACACATAAATCAGACAATTGAACCATAAAACTAATATAACTGTTTTATTGTCATTGCATATCCTTTCATTGTATGAGGATTTTAACATCATTTTTTTAAAAAAGATGTGTGCATTAGAATGTGGTGCTCTTGAATCACATCTTGATCTCATGCACATTATTTTATAGAAAATAATAGCATTTACCAAAGCCTAGTTAATCAATATGATTCTAGTAAATGATTGAAATACTACCATCAAAATGCAAAGAAAAGCAACCTTTTCCATATGAAGAATGTGTTGGTAAACTTAAATAAGATAAAATGTGTCATAGTTTATTCTATTTGTATTTATGTTATAATGTGCTAAAAATACCTGGCCATCAAGGCACAGGGAAATGAGGACAAGGGTTAGAGGATGATGTTAAACGACACAATACCAATAAGGGAAGAGAAGGTTTACATATCAGTTTAGCTGTTTAGGAATACACTAGGGAGCAGGATAGTCTACCCATAGGAAGTCTTTTTTTTATGTTTGAAAAGCTTTATTTCAGGAAAATATTAGTACAAAGATATCAGCGACAGCATAAATACAGTTAAATAGCATGAAAAGGCCAATATCATAAGAAACGAGCAAAAGCATTTTATAAGGATTTTAAGGGAAAAACAGGAGAAAGGGGGAAAGGGTAAGGGGGAAAAGAAATAAAAGAGGGAAAAAAGGAAAAAGGAAATGATACAATGCAATATGAAAATACAATAACATGCTTTAGAAGTAAGTGCTGTAGGCGAAAACAATAGTCAAATAGCAAATACGAAGAGCAAGTATAACAATAAATAAATCCTGTAGTGTTATTGCAAGCAGAGAGGATGTAAATTCCTCAAGGCGGGTCAAAGTTTTCTGCATTGGTGCTTGATAGCTTCTTACGAACCATCCGGTCTAGATAAGAGGTAAGGAGTAACCAAAAGAGATCCCTATTGTGGGTGGGATTACAGGAGGAAGCAAAAGCGGTATCAAGTCTGTGGAAGTGACATAGAGAGTTCCACCAGCAGCGTATGGAGACCTTAGTGAGGGACTTCCAGTTGGAAGAAATATGCTGAAAGGCTAAGGCAAGCATGAGGTCAAAGAGACCGCGAGAATGAAGAGGGAGAACTAGCGAGTCTGATACACTGCCAAGAAAAAGGATAGGTATAGAATAATGAGAGGAAATAGCGAAAATGCGCAAGATGTATAGCCAAACAGAATCCCAAAAGTGAGAAACAGAGGGACATAAGAATAAGAGATGAAAAAGGTTGGCATTGGGGGAAGAACATGTCCAGCAGAGAGAATCAGCAGAGGAGGAAAAACGGGCTAGAGAAAGTGGAGATAGATATAGCCTATGATACAGATAAAAGAGAGATTGAGTAAGAGAAGCAGAGCGAGAAATTTTTAGAGATCTGGACCAGAGTTTATCCCACATGGCAACGGACCAAACACAACCCAAATCCGCCTCCCAGGAAAGCTCCAATTTAGATTTAGGGCGATCCGGGTTAGGAGCGGAAAATAATTTATAGATGAGGGAAGCCTTGGGGAGGACAGAAAGCACCTTAAGAAGAGGAGCGCAGGGAGCAGAAGAAGGGGAAGAAGGAAGAGAGTAGAAAATATCAAGAATAAGTGTCATTAGAGTAACAAACGTTTGCAAAAAAGAGCGAGGACAGTGAAAGGACCTCTGAAATTGAGGAAAGGAACAAGGAGAAAGACCGTCAGAAAATTGATTCACCCAGATGATGCCCTTAGACCTCCAAGCCTTCCAGAAGATGGGTCTATTCTTTATAAGAATAAGTGAATTATACCAAACGGTGGAATTCAGAAAAGACTCCCGAGTAGTAGGTGAAGGATTAAAGAGAGGCTTTAAAAGAGAAGAGGTGTGTTTAAATAAAGGGAGTGACGAGTGCGGAGCTTTGGCAGAGAAACGAATAGTCTCTTTGAAAGAAAAAGGCAACAACAATGTTTGTTCGATATGCAGCCACAGAGGAGCAAGAGGAGAGGGAGTAGAAGCCAGCCACCTGGATGCCTGACGGAGAGAGAAAGACTTATGGTAAAGACGAAAATCTGGGAAATTAATCCCACCATTGGACTTGGGCTTGCGAAGACATGCTAATGAGATTCTAACCCTCTTCTTGCTCCAAAGAAATCTCGACAAACAAGAGTCGATGCGTTTAAAATAAATTGCGGGAATATGAACAGGTAACATAGACAAAATATAAATTAAAATGGGAGCTATCATCATCTTGATTGAATCCATTCGTCCCCACCAAGAAAGAAAGAGGGGATTCCAGGTGGAAAATAAATGATCAATACGAGACAAAACCGCAGACATGTTTAAAGAAATTGAGGAGGAAATAGAGTTGGAAAACCATACTCCTAGGTACTTAATTTTGGAACTATTCCAAGCAAATCCAGGAGAAGAGAATACAGAAGGGGTGCAAAATTTGGTAAGAGGGAGAATCTTAGTTTTATCCGAATTAATTTTATACCCCGAGACCTGGGAAAAGGAATCAAACTCAGACAGTAAAGGGGGGATAGAAGTTTCCGGAGCAGAAATGAAAAGAAGGATATCATCCGCATAATCAGAAAGCTTCAATTGACTAGTCCCATATGGAAAACCTAAAATGGAGTCGTTGTTACGAATGGAAGACAAAAAGGGTTCAAGGGCCAGAACGAAAAGTAAAGGAGATAAGGGACAACCTTGACGAACACCCCGTTGAAGAGGGAAGTACGAAGAGACTTGACCATTAACCAGGACAGCAGCTTTGGGGGAGGAGTACAAGAGAGAAATGAGAGAGATGAAACGAGGGCCAAAACCATACCAACGCAAAGAAGCAAAAAGGAAAGACCAGTCAACTCTATCAAAGGCCTTCTCAGCATCAACAGAAATAGCTGCCAAGGGGATAGAGAGAGATGGGACTTTATTTAAAACATTAAGAAAGAGACGAGAATTATCGGAGGTAAGTCTGCCTTTAACAAAACCGCATTGTTCCTTCCCAATAAGATGGGGCATAAGGGGGTCAAGCCGTAACACAAGAATTTTAGCAAACAACTTGTAATCCACATTTACTAAAGAGATCGGACGATAGTTCTTGCAGAATTTGGGGTCGCGACCATCCTTAGGAATGAGACAAATGGTAGCTTCCTGGAATGTACCCTCGGCCTTGCCCAACAAACAAAACGATTGAAAGAGAGAAAGAAGTTTGGGGAGTAAAAGATCAGAGAAGTGTAGATAGAATTCAACCGAAAAACCGTCAGGACCTGGGGTTTTGCCTTTGGTAAGAATATTCAAAACCGCAGATAGCTCTTGTAAAGAGAGATCCGCATCCAAGTCTGGGAGATTGAGATGAGAGTGCGACGGTTTAGGAAGTTTATCAAAATAAGCCTGGACCAAAGAGGGAGGGGGGGAAGCTTCCGGAGTATAAAGCGCAGAATAAAAGGATTGAAATTGGTCAAGAATATCCTGAGGTTTATGTAATAAGGTGTTCTCAGATGAGAGAGATGGATTCAATAAAGGAACGCTCCTTGCGGGACTTAAGATAGTTGGCAAGAAGTTTACCTGCCTTATTGCGTCCACCATAATAACGCGCACTACTGCGAAGAAGCACCGAAGAAGCGTTGTCAGTAGTAGATTTATTGTACTCGAGCTTGGCACGAATAAGATCAGGAGGGACGGGATTATTGGGAGAAGAGTAAAACTTATGTTCCAAAGATTTAATATGAGCCAATGTAGTTTTCTGCTTCTGAAGAAAACGCTTTTTCCTCTTAGAGACAAAGTCAATGACAAACCTGCGAGCCGTAGCCTTAAAGGAGTCCCAAAGAGAATGGGGGGAAATGTTAGAAACATCATTTAACATAAAAAATTCAGTAGCAAAGGAACGAAAGGAGGAAGAAAAGAAAGGATCAGTAAGAAGAGAATTATTAAATCGCCAGCGAGAAGACCTGGGACGCGGAGGAAGGAAGTCAAGATCCGTCACAATAGGGGCATGGTCCGAGATAAGTATAGGTTCAATAGAAGAAGAGAACTGCTGAATTACGAGCCGGCATTCTGTGATAGCTACCCTTGAGGCGGAAAGCCGGGGGTGTTACTCGTTTTAAAATACAAATACCTGTTTTTAAATCGCGCTATTTGCACTTTGATTTTTAAACTTGCTTTCATTGTATTTCTTTCCTCACCTGTGCGCTGTGGTCTCTGGCTGAGAGGACACTCCCCTACACAGCTGACATCGCGCTGTTGGGAGAGCGAGTTCCTCGGACGCCATTGGCCCCCACCAGACACTGGGCCACGCCCCCTCCTATTCAGTTTTAAACATGCACACTTTCAGGACGCGCAGCGGACGAGCGCAGCGGGCACACCTTCAGCACGCCGAAGACACGCCAAAGACTAGCCCGTCTGTGCCCGTCCGTGCCAGGACGGGGCACGAGGCAGAGGCTCTCACTCCCTTATCATCCCCAAGGCTGGTAAGATCGTCATCTGCTTTGAAGGCGCTGCGCCCTACCCCAAATCCGAGGTGCTCCATATCTAACCTCCATAAAGTCGGAACACGGGCTTGCTCTGAATGTACACTATCCACCACCATTCGTCAACCCCACCCTGACCCATCCAGGAGACACAGAAAAAGCAAATTATTACGTAAAGTCGAGCCGCTGACTTATGTTTTCTATAGCACTAACTGTCGATCACTGCCCAAACATAAACATGATATATTCAACCTCCTTGTAGAAAAAGGTCCTAGTGCCCTCTTCCTAACCGAGACCTGGTTGCATGACTGCTCTGGCCCGGATGTTGCTACTGCCCTCCCCGATAACTACGCCATCGTCAGAATAGACAGGGAGAAACAGGTAGGGGGTGGGATAGCCATCATCTTTAACAGAGAACTAAAATGCACTTTGGAACCAGTATCGATCCCAGAATGCGAAGCAGGTCTATTCAAAATCTCCTTGAACCCCAATTTTACCATGTCAGGCCTTCTGATCTACCGACCACCAGGAAATTCCTCTCAATGGGTAGCCAATTTTGCCAACCTTATTACTCCCTACTACATGTCATCTAGCAATTTTTCCTTGTTGGGTGATTTAAACTTGCATCTAGAAGATCCCACCATCCCCTTATGCTCTAACCTGCTAGAAGACCTTAAGGCTCTAAATCTGTCCCTCATAAATTCTAGCCCTACTCACATAGCGGGCCACCTGTTGGACCCCATAATATCCAACATCAGGGAACTTAGCTGTATTGCCACCTTGCCCTCTGGTTGGTCTGACCATCATCTTATTAATTTCAGCATTATTTTTCCACCCTCCCACAGCTTGCAACAAAATACTCACGCTTCATGCAGAAAAAATTGGAAATTAGTAGACATCGAAGCATTAAACTCGGCACTACAACAAAACCCTCCTAGCCTTAACTCCAACATGGATCGCTTAGCAACTGAAGCGTATAATTGGCTTAGCAATGCAGCCGACAAATGTCTGCCGTCTACTTGTACCAAAGGGAGCGGACATCGCCCTCCGGCTCCATGGTTTAATGATAACCTTAAGATTGTAAAATCTAAATGCAAAGCACTAGAGCGTAAATGGCGTAAAAAGTACGACCCCAATGCTAAAAGGAGTTACCAAGAAGCCAGGAATCTTTATCACACTGCCTGTACAAAAGCAAGAGCTGCTTTTGTCTCAAAAACTATTGTTGAAGCCACCAACATGCCTAAAACTCTCTTTTCCAAAGTCAAGGAACTGGCTGGCGCACACACTACAGCTGCTGCTCCACCATTAAACACACAACAATGCCAGGCGCTAGCATGCTTTTTTACTGAGAAAATTGACAAAATCATCTCAGACATTAAGGCAAAAATTTCTGTTTCAGAACCATCCCCTCCTTCTGACTCTATACCCACTTTTTTGGGTGAAAATTTACTGGAATCCTGGCCTGTTCTTTCAATAGATAAACTGAAAGGAATCCTTAAAACTATTAAATCCGGCTCCCCCAGGGACCCCATCCCTATCAGAATCATTAAAAAACTGGATGACCACTCATTGGAGATCATTGCTAATCTCCTAAACTCGTCCCTCGACCTAGCTACGGTCCCAGCCTTATGGAAGCACGCCATGGTGACACCCCTTCTGAAAAAGCCAACCGCAAACCCAGAAATACTGGCGAATTATAGACCAATATCTCTGCTCCCAGCTTTTTCTAAATGTCTAGAGAGACACGTACACTCTGCTTTAGCCACTTTTGCAGAAGAAAATTCTTTACTCCACTCTTCGCAATCTGGTTTCAGGGCTGGCTTCTCCACAGAAACCGCCCTGCTTGGTGTCACTGAACACATCAGAAAGCTTCTCGACCAAGGGCACACGGTCGCGCTCGTGTTATTGGACCTAAGTGCGGCGTTCGACACCATCTCCCATGATACTCTTATTAAAGAGCTATATACTAATGGTGTGCGAGGAAAGGCTTTGGATTGGATCAGATCCCTCTTGGCCAATCGAACTTTCCAGATCGCATCCACACAAGCCGTCTCAGACACCCTACCTGCATCGCATGGAGTTCCCCAGGGGTCCATCCTTAGCCCTTTATTTTTTAAAACCTCTGGCCGACCTTGTTGAAAAATCAGGTCTAACGCTTATGAACTACACTGACGACTCCCAAATCATCTTCTCTCTTTCTGAATCTTGTCCTCACTCCCCTTCGTTACTTAAGGAAGGACTATTAAAAATCTTGAACTGGATGACAAAAAACCAGTTAAAACTAAACGGTGACAAGACGGAAATACTGATTCTGGGAAAAGATCAAGATCTCTGGAAACCAGTACATTGGCCTGATCAGATGGGCGCACTTCCTACCCCGGTGGCCCACGCCCGAAACCTGGGGTTTATTCTGGACAATTCCTTATCCATGAACAAACAGGCCAGTAAAGTAACCAGCCTATGTCTCACCATAGTGAAATGGTTGAGGAAGATCCTCTGGATGCTGCCTGTGTCAACACAAAAGACCGTAGTCAATGCCCTTATCACATCTAGGCTTGACTACGGCAACATCCTGTACCTGGGCGCAAACAAATCTGTGATCGGACGACTACAGGTAGCGCAAAATGCAGCGGTCAGGCTACTCTGTAATATTCCGAAAAACGCCGGAGTTTCGAACCATCGTAAGAATCTTCATTGGCTCAGGATCGAAAGCAGAATCCGCTTCAAAGCCCTAAACTATATGTTCAGGATTAAAGCGGGTACCGCACCAAAATACCTCCAATCTCTTGCCTCCCTCTATACGCCAAAGAGAAACCTCCGGTCGCAGACGGCAGCCTGTTTCTGCATACCAAGGGTTAAACGAGCAAGAACAGGTGGCAGATCTTTTGCCTACCTGGGACCCTCCCTCTGGAACACGCTCCCCCCCTGTATCCGAAAGGAAGGAAACTATCTTAGGTTTAGAAAGCTTGTTAAGACCTGGCTGTTTGAAAAATAACTCACTCAACAGCCACCTCCCTCTTTTCTGCCCTCAATTTCTAGCTGTGACAAGGCGCCGGGAAACCCTTTTTGGGTAGCTGTTGCGCCCTACAAATTGATAAAATAATAATAATAATATAATAATAATAATAGAGTAGATTTTGTAATAGGGAAGGAGAAAGAAAAATATAGTCAAGACGAGAGAAAGATGAGTGAGGAGGAGAGAAAAAGGAATAGTCAAGAGAGTCAGGGTGTGAAAGTCTCCAGGAGTCGGTGAGATGTGATTGGGAAATAGTATCTAGAAATTGTTTATGAGGCTTCTGAGGAATAAACCGAACAGTTGACTTACGGTCCAGAAAAGGGTCCACAATCTGGTTACACATAGGAAGTCTTTTAATAACACTTATTAAAGTGTTTCGTGTTGGGTCTCCTTCCATAATTTAGTGCCCAATGAGTTGGAATTTTGGGGTAGAGACTTCAGACTTTTTATTGGAGTGGAAGTTTCTTTCAGTCTTGGTCTGTACAAATTTATGTGCAAGTTATTTAGATGATTTCTGGCATATTGATTTGCACAGTGTACAGAGTTTTTTTTACATATATTTCTTGAGTAAGATTTAGTAGTACCAAAATAGTTGAAAAGTAAAGAAAAAAAACACAACCCAATAAAAGTCCCACTCCAATTTATAAAAACAGAGAACAATTTCATGAACAAAATTACACCAAAATGGCAAACATCCAATAATGGGAAGTAAAGATATGGATTCTCAAAGTTTTACAGGAAAATAGCAACAAGTGTCAAGCACCAACTCCAGTAATCTGGTTGCGCTTGACTGAGACCTAGCTATTTAAGGGTACCTGAGATGGACCCGGGTTGGATACAAAAAACCATGTTCATCTTAGTTGGCAGTTTTACCTTAAGACTTATGGCCTGATTATGAGTTTGGCGGTCCGATGGACCTCTAAACCCACTATGGCAGGGTATTATGACTTTGGCGGTCGGACTGCCATTGGCCACCGCAAACACCAGGGATCTGTGATCCCTCAGTGGTGGTGTGGCAGTCTGAGGCCACAAGATGCTGGCACCACCAAGCATATTATTGACCTCCACACCTTTAATGGTGGTGGATCTGTCATGAAAAGTGTGGCGGTGAGGTAACTAAGGGGGCCTCAGGGCCACTGGGATGCATGCAGGGGGGGCTAATGGTGTGCCCCCCTGTATGCACGCACCCCCAGTTCCTGACGGCATGGACTTAACAGTCCATGCCATGCAGGAACTTGCTTTGGCGTTCCCATTGCACTGCCTTTCAAAGGCTCACCGCCTCGGACAGCCAAAGCACTGCCTGCCAGACCAGGAGAAAACTCCTAATCTGGTGGGTGGATGGGTTAGGCACTATGGGAGCAGGCCGATGGCATGGCGGCCCACTCCCATATCCCCAAACTCGCAATCAGACCCTTAGTCTCTGAAACTGAAGTAAAATATCCTCAGCGGGGCAAGGCAGTAGGCTGTGGACGAGAAGGGCTCCACAAGGCCAAATAGCCATCAAATGAGGTCCAGGAGAAGCCGTTGACTTTTGGTGAGAAAGCTAAGAGTGGTGTAAATTGCAAATTGACATCCAGGGAAGGTCCCTCGCTGGATGGATCCTTTTGGTGCCTTTGCCGGGTGAATATTTCTACATTGGGATTTCTACTTTGGGTTATTCTGGATGCCAGGAGGAGTACACTATGACACAGAAAGGGTCCCAAGACTTCAGGAACAGTGCTTGAGGGTCAATACACACTCCAACAGAAGCCCCCATCAGAGATCAGGACAAGTCCAGTTGATATTGGACAGCCGGGATCCTCAGGAAAATTGCAGCTTGTTGTGTACCTATTGCTTAACAGGAGACCCCTTCTTTGTCCTGGGTAGAAGTGGGAGTATGTCCACTCTTTCAGGGCTCCTGGCAGATCTCAACAGCAGGTAAGGTCATTCTTGTGTCTTTCATAGGTCCATTAGGGTTCTGAAGAGAGTGCCCAGTGGAGCCAAAATTATGTCTGGCACTAGCCTGTAAATGGAGAGCACTCCTGGCCCCTCTCTGACCTATGGGGAAAGTTCCCAAGGGTATCCCTGTCCGTTTTTGCAACACATTTTGTGTGCTCTACTGCAAAAACTCCCACAGTATCCCTCTATTTAGGAACAAGATGGCCTTTCTTCCTCTGTGTGAAGCCGCTGTGCCCACCCCGGAGGTGTGGCCATGGAAATGAGCAAACCAGTTGAGGGGGCAACTCCTCTCGCACTGTGATTGGTGTCAGCCTAACTGGGTGGACAAAAGAGGGCCCTGCCCAGGTGTCAGCTATCATTTGTCTATGTAAGCGTAGGTCTTCTTGAAATAAATCAAGCTCCACAGCACAGCCCGGATAGACCTCCTTCCAGAGGAAGAAAACTATACAATTTGATCATCAAATGTCAGATAGGATGAAGGGATCACACTCCACTTTCACTCTGCTTCTGCATGAAGGCACATTATTCTGACCGGTCTAATATGTGAAATGTTGCTTCAGGAAAGGAATATCCACATCACAAATAATTTTTGTAATGTTTAAGGGTTTTTCATTAATGCAGAGCTTTAAAAGAAAACTGAAAAATTTGCAAATATTAGTTTTCCATTAGAAAACTCAACAAAACGCTTTTTCTTCCCCACAAGAACTCCCTCACTCAGCCAGCTTTAGAGAAGCTGGCTACTTTGCAACATTTCAAAACCACGTCAAGTGTTAAAGTCACCAATTTCTCTCAGTTTGCAGGTCAATTTTTAACTTTGCACACTCATGACACAACCCACATAAATTGCTTACTCGATTACACACATACATTGACATTGATAAAATATTCTAAATATTGATGATATGTTGGTTAAAGCACTGCATAATAATTAAAATACAGCCTTGTCCTCTTCTGAACTCTTTTAATGTTTGAGATGTATCTAACATTTCTCGTAAATAATGCATAATTATTTGTTGGTGATATATCAATAACTTGTGCAAGTAGAAACGTACGTGGCATAGTATCAAGCATAAGGGGATAGGTCTCTGGATTAGGGGCCTTACTCTGGAAAATACATCCCCCAGAGAAAATGATCACCACGGCAGGATTATCACTCTGATTGATGGTGATCTTGGAGATACTGGCCTTCCAAATTATTGCTCTTGTATATGTCTGTATAGCATTACAATCAGAATTAGATATTGTAATCAGTGTGATTACATGTGTTCCCTAGTGGTAATTACTGTCAATGGCCAGACATTAAAATGTGAATTGAACTCATCATATAAAGTTTATACCACAAAGGGTTCAGCTCTAACATTATTTAAGACCAGATCAGAGCTTATCTTATTTTCTGTGGTGAATGCTACACATTTTTCATGACAATGTCCTTAAAAGGGAAAATTCAAGATAATGCATTTAAAAATGGCTATCATTTTACTGGTATCATGAAATGAAACTAAAATTCTTCGATGCAACTGAGTGTAATTGTGATGGCTCGTGATATCTCTCTCTCCATCAGGAATGGGTGTAATGTTAACCCAGAAATCTTTTCCTTTCACTGATTTTTTATTTTATTTGAAAGGTTTTATATAGAGCTAGCTACACCCGAGGGTATCAGAGCGCTTTACAATGACAATGAGAAATAAACTTGGACACAACAATAGCAATAGTTAAAGCAATTAAACACAATGATATATAAAAATAAAGGACAAATTAATATTACATATTTGGCAGATTGTGTAAATTGTAAACAGAAAACAAAATGAGAGGACCAGAATGAAGTTATAGGTAGTGATATTACAGTATGCCTGGGGGGACTTATTGCACATAGTAAGGAGGAAGGGTATGGTGAGTGCAATATCCTTTCAGCAATGATACCCTTGAACTCAACTCAAATGCAGAATTTGAATCACATTCAGATACATTACCTTAGGCAGTGAATATTTTGGCAATTTGATCTGTGCGAATGGTTCTCTTTTGTAAGACACATAATAGGTTGCTCTCCCATTTGTGGTCACCTGAAAAATAGAAAAAAAGGTGTATCACACACAATTCATGCAACATGTACCACTCCATGAGTTCAGGTGATAATTAGTTCAAAGTATACCTGCAATCTTCACATATCGAACCAAACATTAAAATAAGATGTAAACACAACACCAATTCCCTGATATCTGTTTCCAGCCTCCTAGCAATACTGCATTACACCAAATCACCGATGTAATGGTCCGTTCTTAGGGTAGAAAGCGGGTGGGGGTATTGTGTTTCTGCATTTTTACCGGATCTATATGTATATTGCATGTGGTCATGTTCTGAACCAAAATGAAAAGTTAAAAACATTGTCAGTCATATCTATCAGCTCATCAAACAGTAGCACAGGTAGGTCATTAAAGAAATGAAAGAAATATTGACATTCAGTAATGTTCACAACAGACTTCACGTGAAGGGATGTAAAATAAAATTAAACAAAATATGCTACATATGCATGACAATTCAAACGAATATTAAATTACATTGGGATGTTATCAGTGAGTAGGTCGGGCATTCAAACACCATTAATTAAGAAATGCGTTTACTTAATCAGCCCAAAAACAAAGCTGACTTACATTTAGGAACGAGGAAAAAAATAGTTTGAGTTAAACTGTTAATTATATCCAAGTCAGAATTTTAGAAAAGAGAAATGTGTTTCTACTCAAATTTTCCCAAAAATTCTGAGTGACGTGAAAAATGTAGTGGGCTTTTGCAAAAAAAAGTTCAGATACAAGTGAGTAATTATTGCCATATTGTCAGTTAAAATGATCACTGAACAAAAATACATTTTGAATTCCTAAAACAAATTAATGATTCAATCTTTTTTGTAGAACGCACCAAACCAACATTCCATTTAACTCTTATTTTTCAACTTAAAATTCTTATAGGTAAATTAAAATCCCATGAGCCTTCACACTGTGATACAATTATATTTGACATTTTGCAAAATAGAAGTGCCTGACTATTTTACAGTCATTTGTATATCCGATATTGACATTTCTCTTCTGTTTCAACTTCCACACCTTTATGTCTGCTTAGCTGAAAGGCACGGGCTCAATTCGTCCATTTCTTCATTGGTCTCTAAATCCATGGGGCGTGGGAGTGAATTAACTTGTAAAGTACACATTGCAAATCTATTTCTCCATAGTGCAAACTGCAAGTATATTTCTGCAAGGTTTTTAATCCAATGCCGAAAAGAGAAGATTAAGTCAACACGTAATTTGAGCAAACATGTTTCCTCAACGCATTGTTATATTGTCACAAATATCAACATTTAAAGATGACTTTTTATAAAAATAGATGTAAAATCAATGCCTCTCTCAATGTGCTTGAAATGTCCAACTTCAATCTTTAAAAAATAATCCATTACCTGATTATTTAGGGCTGAGAAGGTACTTTGGGCTCTATACACAAAACTAAATCTATAAGGGGCATAGTCTCAAGGACTTATTGCCGAGTTATCGGCACTTTATCGCAGCCAAAGTGGCGATAAATTCATCGCCCTATTCACAAGCTGGTGCTAACAGCCGATATCACCAGTTTTACTGCGATAGCAGCTGCAAAAAACATTACCACAGATGACACCGGCAACTAACGCTAATGAGATGCAGAGTAGGCATTCCCGTGTGTGAGAAGTTGGCCTGGCATATGCTGTCTCCTAGTTATAGGGACACCTTGCACCAGTCCAATTCGACTCTTATTGATGATAGGTTTAAGACAACCTTTAAAGAAAGCTATCCTAGTGGTAGCTGTGGAGAGCAGCCTTCAGGCTAAGTCTTGAAGGAGTGTTAAGCGTATTGTTTTACCAAAATAACCTCTTGAATAACCAAATGAAAGAGTAGCCCACACAGGTATATATATCTAAAATATATGTATTTATTCTAGACAGAATCCCACAGTCTCTTTATGAAGCTGTGGCAAAGTTACAATATCAAACAAGCATTGATAGACACAATAAATAGCACTATTAACATTGGGCCCCAGGGGAGGACCAAACCATATACTAAAAAAGTGGTATAAGAACCACAACAATTCTACAGGCAATGCCTAGGGCATTCAGGATCGCTGGCCCCTTAAGAATCCACCCCAGGTTATGAGGAAGGGGACCCATGGGCGGCGCGTGCAGTGCAAGTAGCTGCTATCGGGATCTCTATTACAGCCTATGGAGAATGTCGCGGTTGGAAATTAACAGTTTAAAAATACTTCTAGCAGGAGTACAAAGTTAAAACTTTAGACTTAAGCTTTTGAGATGCCCACAACCACGAGAGTACCGAGGTACCACTGTTACCTGCCCCAGGGAAGCCGGGTGCATAGGTCGTTTCTGCTGTCGGGTCGCGGGCTGATTTTCAATGGGAAAATAGTCAAAAGTTCTGCTAGCCAAAAGCGTCGATGATGCCATGAAGATCAAAGATGTGAAGAATGTAGAGAAGAACCTGAAAGCAGAGGGGACAGAGTCTGGGTCACGGCAAAGTGACCAGGAGGCTCAAAGCAAAGAGCCCTTCGATGTCGGGTGCTTCAGGTGGAAAGTGGTGTAGCTTGGATCTGCAGCCACGGGCTCCGGGAGGCTTCAAGGAAGGCCAGCTTCAGGAGGGCGACTGTCCCACGTCGGATGAGGGTCGCTGCGGTGTTAGTGTCCGGATTGGATCCACTAAGCCTTGGCAACCGCAACCCACGAAGAAAAAACAAATCTGCTACAGTGCAGACCCACGAGGTCTGGGAGAGGTCTCCTTCAAGGAGACTGTAGAGCAGGCCTGGAGCAACCAGGGGAACTCTTGTTTTCAAAGATAGACCTCCGCTAGGGCCCACAAGTTGAGAGACAAGGGACCGCGGGAGGCGGCAATTTGGCGTGCGTAAAAGGGCACCCACGGGCCACCGGAGGGGGCTAGGTCGCTGGTCTTTGGCACAATTGCTGTAGAGTGGTTGGCTCATAAACGGGCCAAAGCACAACTTCCCCACTGTTCAGGGTTGTGTGCTATGCAAGAGGTGGCCGGTGTCTCGGGGTATTGGGGATCTCGGAACCCACGCGGTCCACGGTGCCCAAACTTGTTGAGCACACTCACTGGCCTCTGGGATGCGCTTGAAACCCACCTCAAGGTTTCTGGAAGTCGTCGAAGTTCGTGAGAGCAGCAAAGTTCCAACCGGGTCACTTGCAGTGTTTCAGGTGCCTGCCAAGCAGGGGGATAACTCCTTTATCCCAAGGGAGATTTCTTCTGTCAGCTGGGCAGCAGCAAATCGAAGGTCAAGACTGTGAAGTTCAAGATTAATCTGAGGCTCTGGGGCCACGTTATTCACCTTTATCCCCAAGATTAGGGGAGTGTCCAGAGTAGTGTCCACCAATGGTAGGTGAGGCGGGAAAGGGGGGCTACACCCTCTCCCCTTTGTGTGTTTCCCGCCTGGGCGAGGGGCAGGAAGCCCCTGAACCGGCTCCAAGTGGTGTATGCAGAATGAGGCTTCTGCAGCTGCCTACGTGCAACTCTGAAAGGACTTTTGGTGCACCCACCCTGTTCCAATCCACATTATCCTGTCTGGGGAGATGCTAGCACCTCCCTGCCACAGGAGCCCTATTGTCCAGCTGGCGAGGCTGGGGTTTTCCCCAGCAACAGCCAGCCAGGGTCGTGTAGGTGGCAGGTAGTAGCCATTTTGTGAAACTTGTGCACTTTTAAATTGGTGTCTAAATTCTGCCGCTTTTCCCATATCGCCCCTCTAGCAGGGGGGAATCGTACCCTCATACCCATGGCTGGACTGGGGGTATGATTCCTACATGTTTGACACCAAACACGATATGGTTCTGTGTAGCCATTCTCAAGTTATCGCGATATCGCAATAGACTAATAATGCGGTTAAGAGTATATGGTATGGCTACACTACAAACAACCCAGCAATGATTTTACGAAGGTTGCAGAGAGGCCCTACTCATGTAGGGGTCCCCCCTCACACATACCTCAGCACCCTGCCTTGTAGGATTACCAAGGCCTGCTATAGGGGTGACCTA